>NC_090445.1:268349090-269787590 GCF_031143425.1 Pleurodeles waltl
TATAATATATCTCTTATAATGACCCTGATTATAGTTACATGACCCCCACCCCTGGGACACATAGGGGGTACCTAGTATGTACAAATAATGTAGATTATACCTTTTAAAGTGCCCAAAGCACCAAATTCGAATTGAGGCACCAATTCCAGTTAAATGCAGTCTGCATAGTCAGGCAGCATTTAAAAATGACAGAAAACCACCAACAGTACCCACATGCAAAAGGCAGCAGAACTGCTAGGCCTCCAACTTCCATGCCATTGTATCTACTAGGGTCTTGTAGTTAGTTGGCACTCGCTTGCCTGATTATCTACTAGGGACTTATAGTGGCTATCATACAAATGGTTAGGCCTGGCTAGCTGGGCTCAGGGCGCAGCCAGAGTCAGTTACCATCAGTACCAGTCAGTAAAGAAAAAAGGGCAAAAGGATGGTTTTGCAACACCTAGCTAGCCAAGAAAGCCAGACCCTTCTATAGTTGTGGGTAGCTAGGTAAGAGGTGTTGGGGTTGTAATTTTCCCATTAATTTATTTATTTAATCAGTTTTCTTGCCTCCAGGTGGATCCTCTGGCTGATACCACCTCTTTCTTAGGCTTGCAACCACTGGAGGAAAAACCCTGACCCAATTCTCTGCTTTAGACAGGATTCTGAAACCGACCTGACACTTGAAAAAATACAATGGTCTATAGCTTTTTTTTAATAGAATTCCCTAATGCAGCCTAATGTAGTATTGCAAACCCCTTTGCGCTTGCACTCAGTTCTCAGTTTTAGGTATTAGACTTGATAGTAACTAACATTTCAGAATGATTAGACATACACTTAGGCTCCATAATTATTAATGATTTCCATGTATAAAAGGATAATGGTGGAAATCTTGCAAAAGGACGACTGTTGGGTAGGTTCAAGAGCATATGCTCATTTAAGCATACAATTTGACATAATTTTAAAATGTTGATATCTGAGTAGTCAGATTAAAAGAGGACAAGTTACAGACACCTTTAAATTAATTGTTTTGCACAACACTTCATCTCAGTAGGCAGTGCTGCAGGAGCTTCTCCTGCTCTCCCAGGTCAGTGTCATGGAAACAGGTGGGCTCACCATGGAAAGCTCATCCCAGTCCATCTGCAAAGCCTTGCTCACCCAGTTGCATATCTGTAAGTAGTGCAGCAGATACCCAATGCCTGGTTGGCTCAATGTATTCCAGTTTTGATTATTTACAGCTGCCCAAACAGGAAAAGTCCAGCCCTTTTACTTGCTTGCACTAGAACCTAAGGTATCCTTGCTAAACCACAAAGCCCACTAACTCCCCAATAGCTGCTACAGAACAAGAGATTAATTTATTTATTTAGTTATTTAACAAGTTTATTATAGCGCTGGCAAGACCCGAGGGTATCCATGCGCTTTACAGCATCATAAGGCAGATTTACAGTTAATCACATTACAGTATAATTGAAGTATCAAGAGTCACATCATTATCAGTTAATCACAATACAGAATACTTGTGGTGTTGAGAGGTGAATCATTGAGTAGATCTTGAGGGAGACAGGCATCTAATGAGGTATTCTTTTCAGGGTGCCGCCAGGAGTAATTTCCCAGAGGGTTAAGGTGTTGATTTAGGAGGAGTTATTTTAATTGTCTCTTGAAGCTCACGAAGAAGGGTTAAATTCTAATATGTACCGGGAAAGAATTCTAGATTTTTGCGGGTGAGACAAGCAGTGTTGAAGCTGCAGGGTGCTTCGATTGGTAGTCAATTTAGATCATTTAGTAAGGGAGAGATGTGATTGTATCTCTTTGATCCAGTGACCATCCTTGCTGCTGCATTTATAATGGTTCTCAGGGTACGTAGTTGAGCTTTTGGAGCGATACTGAGGGTGGTTTCCCAAAGTCAAGTCTGGATAAAACCTGAGCTTGCATAGCAGTTTTTAGGTCAGTTGAAGGGGGGCGGGGGAGTCTTAATTTTGTTGAGAAGTTTTAGGTTAAAGAAAAAGCCTTTTGCATTGGACCTTATGTGGGTGCTCATGTCCAGACTGCATTCCAGTGTGATCCCCAGAGATTTGGCAGAGTGAGACAGAGTCAGCTTGTAGTTCTGAGCGTTCAGGTTGTGTAGCCATTCTTGGACCTGCGGTAATTGGCCATTGTTTAACAGCACAAGAATCTCTGTCTTTTCTTGGTTGAGTTTGAGGTGGTTGTGAGTTAGCCAGTTATGAACTTTTATGAGCCTGCCTTTAAAAGGACAGAAGGCCCACAGCAGTGCATGTCATTTAGACAGTAAATTCCCAGATAAAGCTGGGTGTTATCCATATAAGGGTGGTAGACAATGTTTGCTTGTGTAAGTATTGCGGTGAGGGGTTCTATCTGTATGTTGATCAGTGTAAGTGAGAGGACTGAGCCATGTAGGACACCTTAGGTGATGGTGGAGATGTCAGAGGTCAAGTTGTTTATTTTTATGAGTTAGGAGCGGTTATGCAGAAATTAGGTGAAGCACTGGAGGGCTGTGCCTTCTAGGCTGATTTGTTGCTATAGGGTGTATAAAAGTAATTTATGGTTGACGATGTCAACTGATGCTGATAGGTCAAGGAGGACGAGCAAGCAGCATTTGTTTGTCTCTAGGGAGTTGTGAATGGCATCTGCTATATTCAGTATAAGTGTTTCCATGCTGCAGCCCTTCCTGAAATCCAACTGATGTGAGTCAAGTAGGTTATTAGTGTCAATGTGCTAATTGAGTCGGAAGAGAACACATTTCTTGGAATTTTTGCCTGGAAGGGAATGTTGGATGTGGTCTTGAAATTGTTGAGGTCCTCCGGGTCTGTGCCTGTTCTTTTTTAGCAGTGTGGTGATTTGGCCCTGTTTGAGGCAGTCAAGTATGATTTCATTGTCTGGGAGCCATTTATTATTTTGGCCCACAGAGGGGTTAAGGCCTCCTCAGTGAGAGGGCCAAACGTCTTCCAACTCTTGGGCACTGGGTGAAACCTTTAGCCACAAGGGGGTAGGCCACTGTTTTGGGGATCGAGCAGTGTGTTGGGAATGGGTTTATCTGTGTTGTGAGAGAAGAGTTGTTGGCAGAAGTCCCCAAGTGGCAATCCTTTGAGAGTTTGATCTTTGAGATTTTGTCATCAAATTATTTGGCAAGTTGTTTGGAGGATTGTTTTTTGATGATGTTAAGAAGCTCTTTGGGGTGGTTTCTTGCCTTATCTAGGGCATTCCGGAAGAAGGTGTCTTTTTCTTTGAGGATGTGATTTTTGTACTTCCTGCGTTCACTTCTGAGCTATAGGTGGGTTGTGGTCAGGTTAGCTCTTCAGAGTCTTTCAGCAGCTCTTTCCACGATAAAGTCTTTGTTGAACCAGGATCTTGAGGGAGTGTCTCTGACCCTTTTAAGTTTTAGGGGGACTACCTGGTCCAGGGCAGTTTTCATAGTCAAGTTGTACTAAATTGTAATTTCATCTGTTGTGAGGCTGTCGGTAGGAGGATGAAGTAGAGATGACGTTGTTTCTTTCAGGTCAGTTAGGGGGATCTGATTGAGGTTTCTAGACCATTGGGACGTTTTTCTAGATCAGTTAGGAGTTGCTTCCATTTGGTTGATGTGAGATGAATGATGAATGATGTGATGATCTGACCAGTCAACTGGAAGCATGTTGTTAATGTTTATCGCTTCATTATGAGCTGAATTGGCATCTAAGGTTGCGCCTCTTTTATGGGTTTGTACAGCAGGTATATTAACCCTCTGCACTACTTTATGTCGAGACAAAGGTGCTGCTCGACAAAACTCCCATCTGTCTCCCTAGCAGGAACATTACTCACAAGAGGTATCTTGACATTTTAATTGTTTCCTGAAGGCTGGACGCACAAGGAACTTTTCAGCAGGTGCTATTAAATTCCAAGTTTCGTCAGTCACTGCTAAACACAGCGCCCCCCTGAGGTCAGTGCCCCCCCCATCCAGGTCAGCACCCGGTGCGGCCACGCTGCTGCTACCACCCTAAAGCCAGCCCTCAGTGGTAGCCTGCAGTTTTTGACATGATTTTGTCATGTTCTTAGTTATATGGGGGTCTCTCTGAGACCTTGAGGACAGGAGATGAGATCTGAGGATACATGTATTAGTATCTCCAGGGAGCTGCCGGGGACGAAGTGGAAGTGGAACCAAGCTGATTCTCTGTAGCTTCAGGTTATAAACACTGTATTCTTTTTGTGATCGGTTTGGGGTGTCTATAAGATCAGCATCTCGCCAGTGAGGTTCAAGTTATTAGTACTTGGTATGAGAAAATATATAGTGGCTGGTGATATACCAGTCAATGATGGCTGCCGTTAAGAGGTCTCAAAGTTACTTCTCAAAATCTTGTATGATCAGGTGGCTCTAACCCGTCTACAGGATGTAGCTTAGTGAGAGGAGGGGGGGTGGAAGTGGTCATTTTAATATTGATAGGTGGTTGATATGGATGGTAGGGCTGTGTAGTGGTTTGGAGTAGCAGGTGGCTGACCAATCCAAGATGACTGCCGCTCTGTGTGCAGGATGATCCTCTTTCTGTTTCTAATTGGTAGATATTTAGGTCTGCAAGGAGCAACTAAAATGGACACTCTCCGTGGAGCTAGACAAAAATGTACCAGGACAGCTCCACAAAAGGAGCCCCACTCCACCTCAACCGTCCGCCGTAGTTGGGGACTCTCTAGGGAGAGCAAGCACCACCCAGGGCCACAGCTGGTCAGGGGAGAGAACAGGGATCAGTTTGAGGCTGCGTAAAAGGGAGCAAGTGCTAAAACAGGATCAAAGAAGTAAGCTGACTTACCGGCCTCTGAGCCTTTTTCCCATCTTCATAAGCGGGCCTCCTTGTGAAGTCCCTACTACCTTCCTCGTGTCTGGAGAAAACATTGCTTCAATTGTGGGAGTCACACTGCTCCCAGGATTGGCTTTTACCTGCTGTGAATCATAAGCTACAAGCACTTTAGTTATGGGGGTTGTGCTGCTCTCAGGACTGCCCCCCGACCTTGCTGGGAATCGCGGGCTTGCAGCACTTCAATTATGGAGGTCGCGCTGCTCCCAGGACTGGTCCTCACCTGCTGGGAATTGTAGGTTACCACTCCTCCTGCCCAAAGGTGCTGATACTCTCCGTTCCTGGGGAGGGCCCAGGAGGTCAGTCAAAGTGGGGGTCCACCAATCTGCTCACTGGCCCAGGGGCCAGAGCACACCCCATGTTATTGGAGGGGGTCCCCCACTCAGAGTTTGCATTGCCGTCACCCTGTGATGATCCTTGGCAGTCCCTCGATTGCTTGCCTCCGGGGATAAACCTTCTGGCTGCCTTTTTTAATTGTCTCCCAGCCCCACGATGACTGAACTCTGTTCGTGCTTGAAACCACCGATCAGGCATCCGACTCCTGGTCAATGGAGCCCCACAGAAAGGAGGGCAGTTCTCTGGAACACCACCTCCCCAGGCAAATTGTTGTCTCAAGCCCCTCCTAGGCTCCAGACCACCCTTTTTATCAGGTAAATGCTCTCTTCAATCTGTAGCGGTTCCAATGGTGGTCATATGGCTGGGGTTTACCAGGATTTACACCTATGGTGATCCTGGCACCAGGAACAGGGACATTCCTGCATATATAATCGATTGTGATAAAAAATTCCTCTGAGCTCATGTCTGAATCAAAACTTTCAGAGGGCAGGATATACTTCCTGCCTCTTGCACCTTCCAGATGTTCTCTTAAGGAGCTTCACCACTGTGTTGAGATAAGTGCTCAATTCTCAAATATAGGTACAGAAGAAGGCAAAGAGCTGGGGTGGCTCTGTCATAGAAAGGCAAATGCTAACCTCCCAAAAGACATCCAACTCCTAAAAAAAAACAAGAAGCATTTGGAAGACAATCTTTATATGCAGTCTATCTGGAAAGGAGGGGATACGTCTCAGAGCAAGGAGACCAATCACTTGGGACTGAGGAATAAAACGTTGCCAGTTGAGTTCCGAGGGAACAACTGATGAAACAGCCTGCTCAAAGAACAGTGGCCCCCTCTCCCAAGCAATGAGGAGAGTCTCACACTGGTAATAAGGGACAATCTATAAGTAAATAAGAAGGCACACCTCTCGAAATATTAGAGGTTTCATCTCACAGGAAACAAGCAGCCCTCAGCCTTAGAATAACTAAAGTAACAAACTTCCCTGGAGCTAAGATGGTCCATAGTTACCAGAAAATGTGTGCAAGCATACAACATAGAAAACAGAGGTGCATAAGAGTGTCACATTTAATGAAATTGATGCAGAGGGCAAGGCAAATAGGGATGATGATGCAGTAGCATTTGGGTGAATATTCAGCTGGCAATGTTTTTAAAAAAGGAAGGGGGGACTGTCCTTCAATAGTTAGCCTCAGGAAGGTACCTGCAGGAGCTTCAGGCCCAGCAGCAGTGATTAAAGGAAGCCAAATGCACTAATTCAGAAAACAGTTGCGTTTTAATTCTAAAAATGTGCTACACATTTTCATCAATACTGGAAAGATGAAAGGCTGAGTGCACCTATCCAGGACTCGGACTAATACTGGAGCTGTGACCCTTGACCCACTGAATTATCTTACATTGAATAGGATTAAATTGTAAAAAACTGTTTGAAATTGTAAGATTGAGAACTCAGAGGGTTAATGCACCTGCAGCAAAAATACTCATACAAAAATGTACATCTGGGTTTGAGCAGCAGGATGTTCGATTTTTATCCACCAACTACTGATATTTGTAGAAGAATGCTTACAGTCTGAGGAGTAAATGACAGAATATCTCCTGTGGTGAAATAGTCTGCCAAGAATTTCAGTAGAGAAAAATAAAGTCAGCTCATATCATGATCCCTGTGAATATTCCTTTGTAAAATAAAGCACCCAAATATTGATATTCACACAAAAGGAGAACTTCAAGTTGAACATTTAACAAATGCCCGCCTGCTTTTGAATCACAAATAATAACAAATAATATGCAGCTTTTTTATTTGTTGCCTGCAAGGTCTATACTAATAAGATACATTCTGAAATTGATTGAAAAGAAAACATGTTCCTTTTGCCTGATACATGCTGTACGTTCTAGAAAAGCTAAATCTTGTGAAGCTGGCACATATTTTTACGTGTCAGTAATCAACACATTTCCTCTAATACTGTAGTATAATTTCAGCTCAAATGCTGACGAGACTTTGCTGTCTGAGATATCGGATCAGAACGAAGGTCAGTAGAGGGATTAATAACTTCTCTTCTCTCTTCTGTCGGGACCTGGGAGAGTGTATCCATTTAACAAGCGCTGAAGAGGTGCGAGCCAGGTTATAGCAAGCACTCTTCTCCAGTGTCTGTCCAGACTAACGCCTTCATTATGAATCTGGATGTCCTAGGACTGACAGACTTGTGGTGCCGGTCAGACTGCTGCCAATGCGGGGGACCGACAGCCACAATATGACGGTGGTGAAAGTGCTACGGTCTGACCGCAAGCAGCACTGCCCGGGGCATTACGACGCCCGTGTCCGTGGCTCTAGAGGAGACAGGGGGCTCCTTCACTGCCCATGCACTAGGAATGGACAGTGCAGGGGCCCCCATGGGCAGCCCCCTAGCACTTTTCACTGCCTGAAATACAGGTAGTGAAAAGCGCAACGGATGCTGCTGCTCCGGACGCCCCGCAACATTGCCGCCGGCTCGATTACGAGCCAGCGGGAAACTGATAACAGGGCCAGCAGGCAGAAGCGCGAACTGACGGTCTTCCGACCTAACAAGTTTAGCGGGCGGCCTCCGCTACCTGTCAAACTCGTAATGAGCCCCTCAGCTTTGTTGCAAGTGTATGCAGTATAGCGTGGGAAGGTGTGAACTGAATTTTGAGCAGTGGTTTATCGAACTCATACTGATACACTGCACAGAATTCAGAGATCGTCAGCTTCATGATCAACAGCATCCCCGGGAAAAAACTGTGAACGGCCATCAGCATTTCATCATGTGCGCTGCACCAATGTGTTTTCAAGATTAAGTTCAAGATATTGAACTTCAAGGCACAACAATTTAGGGCAGAAAACTAAAGGGGGGCAAGCCCCGTAGCTCATATAGAAGAACCATCCCTGGTAAAAACACTGAGTGGTGGGGAATTTGTGGATCCCTGCATATTCTAGGTATTTCCCTGTCATTAAGCATGTTTGTGGCATCCACAAAAGAAACACCATCCTCAATTCCACTGCTTGACAAGTTTTCATCACCAAATCGGGTCATTTGTCTCTCAGTTTTTTTAATGTTTCCATGTCTTGTTTTGGAGTGCTGTGTATCATGAGTGGAAGGCCTAGCTACACATGTGGGGTACCATTTTTTATTCTGAGAAGTATGGGAATAACAGGTGGTAAGAACTTGGAGGAAACCCACAGCTTCTGGACCTTTCTCTCACAGAAATTTGAGGAAAATGATTGCTCTCAGCCAATGCTTGAGATTTGAAAGGAATTATGGGCGAAAAAATGCATATACGGATGTAAAATAGTAAGTACAAAGATGCATGCATGAATGAACCTAAGCTGTTTACAAATGAAAAACAATACAATTATTTTTGAATAAACACATTTATTGGAAAATGATGTTTTCTAATACTGATGATCCTCCTTTTGATGATTGAGGGCTGTTCTCCATTTCGGGTTCTTAGGGAGGGCCTAGCCTTTGGCTTCTACTTAATGAGCATTGTGCTTCCTTATTATTGCAGACTTGGCAGCATAGCAGCAGTTAACATGCAACAACAAACAGGGAATGCAGAGACATAGGTGATTTCAGGACCACAGAGGAATGGAGATTTACAGTAGGCAATTGGTGCTTTGGGGCACAGTGGGACACTTGCAGGAAGTAAAGTGACTGAGAAAAGTAATGGGGCATCTATGGAATGTGGAAGCTAAAGATAAGTAATGCATCTGGAGAATTTGCAGGAGAAACTCACCCAGCTGGCTACTCAATAAACACAATACTAGTCACCCAGCAGAGTGAATATCTGGCATAGATGTTCATTGGTACTGTGTCACGAGTAGCCCATTTAGCCAAGCTGACATTTTAGTCAGCTACACAGTGCATCTTGCAGTGTTTTAAGCAGGCAAGATTCAGTCTCTGGTGAGCTCTCGTTTTTGTCCTTGACTATGCTGTCTCAGCAAAAGAAATCTGGAAGCAAAAAAATAACTAAATAAATAAAAACTAAAAGGACAGATTTAACGGCTGTACTTGACAAAAGTCATTGTGGACAGGGCAGGGAAAAGGAAGAGTAGGGCCAGAAGGAGGAGGATGAGAAGAAGGGCTAGGAGATGGATCACTAGGAGGGTTAGGATGGCCAGAGCCATAAGGGCCAGGACAAGAAGAATGAGGCCCAAGAAGACCTAATCCATTAGGACGAGGGATACCAATGACAACGGGCAGCAGGAATAAATAGGCAAGGAGGAACAGGGTAAGGAAAACTAGGACTATGGGTTCCAGGACCAGGGTAAGAATGGTCAGAAGGGCCCAGAGGATGTAGAAAAGGGGGATGGGGACCTGGTAGGCAAGGGCCTGAAGAAACAGAAAATTCAGGGATGGAAGGAACAGAAGGCCCTGGACCATAAGAACAAGGAGGGCTAAGAGGGGCTGAGACCATTGACCAGAACCAGAGACACGAGGATGACAAGGAGTAGTAGACCCAGGTAGACAGACCAAGGAGACCAGTACCAGGATACTAATAGATAGAAGGGCCAGAGACATGAGGACCAAGACTACAGAGATCACATCAAGGAGGACCAAGGGGCTAGAAGCAAATAGACTAGGACTAGGAGGACTGTGACCAGAAAGGACCTGCATGGCCTGGCAACCCTAGATAAGAAGGACCAGGAAGAATATAAAGGACCAGTAAGTCTAGGCATATTGGGCCTAATGGGACCAGAATCGGAAGGTCCATAAGGGGCACACTAAAGAGGATCCTAAACGAGAGTAACAAGTACTTCATGAACAAAGATAACCTGAAATAGGGGAACTAGAAGCAACAATGCCGGACTAATAAGGAAGAGCAGGCTCAAGAGACCACTACTGGGAGGACCATGACCGAGGGTTCAAGGCCCAGTTGGACAAAAATAATATGGAATGGACAAACCAAGAGACCAAGTGGACTAGTAGGACTAGGATTGGATAGGAGGCCCGGATGACTACGAGGAATAGGGGAACCAAAGCCCGTGGGTCTAGCACCAGAAGACCTGATACATGAGGACCAGACAAAGGAGTACCAGAAATATGATCAGAACTACATGGACTAAGGTGAACAGGAGCAGAAGAATTAGGAACAGGTAAACTTGGGAACCAGATAAACCAGGGGAGCAGAACAAGAAGGGCTGATGGACAATAACTAGGGTGAGGAGGATATAAAGATCCAGGACTGAGCTTCTTAAGCAGGAAAAACAGAATCCAAATGACTAGGGGCAGGAGTACATGGGAGTTATGACCAGGTACAGGAAGTACAGAGCCAGGAAACTCTAAGGCTGCTATGAACCAGATATCAAGGAACATTAGAACTAGGCAATGGTAGTATCTTCTGTGTTGGACCAGGAAACATTAGTGCAGAAACATGAGGACAAGAATCAGGAGGATCAGGACCTGGTTAAAGTGGACTATTGAGCTCAGAATAAGGAGAACAATTGCCTGTAGGACCAAGAGAAGCAGAGCAGGGACTACAAAGATGAGGGGAGCAGTGCCAGGAGCTCCCAGAAGACCAGATCAAGGAGTGTTGTGTTTTTCTCTCATTATACTAAATGAGACTATTGGATTCAGGCGGCAGTACCACCAGGCTGTGGGCACTCAGTCCAATTCCACACCGTGTGACAGCTGTCAGCCTAACCCTTCCAGCCAGCTAGAACTACCGCACCAGCACTTGAGAGTGGCGGTAATTTGTGGCAGTCATGTGCATGACATTCTGATTTCTCAAGGAAATCGTGGTGCAACAGATCTCATCCTTTTCCCTGTTACATTTCTCTCACACATTCAAAGACAAACAGAAGCAGAAATCAATTCAATATATTTTAATAAATCAACTGCATTCTAGCTATCAATCAGGCAATTGTAAAGTGCAGCTTATCATCCTTGGGATCACAAAGCATTATTGCGGGTGTGCTGCTCACTCGAAGAGCCAGGTCTTGAGATCCTTCCTGAACTGCATCAGAGAGGCGGCTTGTCTGAGGTTGAGTGGCAGCATGTTCCATGTCTGTGCTCCAAGGTAAGAAAAGGATTTGCATTCAGCTGTGCTCTTGCTGTTTCTGGGGATGGCGATGAGAGCAGATTGGGAGGATAGCAGCTGCCAGGTGGGGTTGTAGAAGGTCAGACAGTAGGTGAGGTAGGCTGGTCCAATGTTGTGCAGTGCCTTGAAGGTGTGTGTCAGTGTTTTGTAAGTGATGTGTTTGTCGATTGGGAGCCAGCACAGGTCTGCCTCTGAGGTGGGAGGAGTTGTGGCTGTGGCATGGAATGTCCAAGATGAGTCTGGCTGCTGCATTATTGATTCTCTGTAGTCTTGTTTGAAGCTTCTTTGTGATGACAACATAGAGTGTGTTGCCGTAGTCCAGTTTGCTGCTGACAAGCACGTGGGTGACCGTCCCTCGTCTCAGTGGGGATCCACTTGAATATTTTGCGAAGGAGGCACAGGGTGTGGAAGGATGAGACTTGATGGGTCTTGGTTAGTGTGGAATCCAGAATGATGCCCAGGTTGTGTGCGTGGTCGGTCTGGGTGGGTGGGGGGCGTTTCCTAGGGAGGTTGGCCACCAGTAGTCGTCCCAGGCAGAGGGATGGGAGCTGAGGATCTCTGTCTTGTCTGAGTTGAGTTTGAGGCAGCTGGTTTCCATCCAGGTGGTCCGACTGCTTTCATTTTGCTGTGGAAATTTCTTTTGGCTGTTGATGGGTCGCCGGTCAAGGAGAGGATCAGTTGGGTATCGTCAGCGTAGGAGATGATGTTTAGGCCTTGCTGTCTGATGATCTTAGTGAGTAGGGCCATGTAGATAGGGTTGGGCTTAGGGAGGATCCCTGTGGTACTCTGCAGCATGTTTCTTTGGATGCAGAGGTGAACGGCAGGAGTCAAACACTCTGGGTTCTTCCGGTGAGGAAAGATTCCAGTGATTTACAGTGGATGCCGGCGTTGTGGAGTCTGGTGCAGAGGGAGACTGTGTTGAATGCAGCAGAGAGGTTGAGGAGGATGAGGGCGGCAGTGTCTCTGTGTTCCAGTGTGGCACGAATGTCGTCAGTGACTTTGAGGAGGGTCGTTTCGGGTCTGTGGTTGCTCCTGAATCAAGAAACTCATCAATCAATCAATTAATGTATTTGTAAAGAGTGGCTATTCACCCATTAGGGTCTCAAGGTGCTGGGAGGAGGGGGCAGAAGTGAAGGTCTGAGGGGATCAGGTGAAGAGCCAAGTTTTGAGGTCCTTTCTGAATTGTGATAGAGTGAGAAGGGTCTAGGATCTTGTTTGCTTCAGGGAACTCTGTGAGTTGCATGTTGATGACCTTTTCAGTTACTTTGGCTGGGAAGGGGAGCAGAGAATGGATCTGTAAATCTTCAACTCCCTTGGGTCGGCAGAGAGTTTCTTTAAGAATGGGTTGATCTCCACGTGCTTCCAGCCGGATAGGAAGGTGGTGGTCTCGATGGAATAGTTGATAGTCCGGCAGAGCTCTGGCGCAATGGTGGCATTGGGCAGGTTGAAAATGTGATGTAGGCACGGGTCTGAGGGTGCCCCTGAGTGGATGGAGTTTGTGAGTTTCTGGGCGTCTTCTTCGGAGACAGGGCCAAGTGGTTCGGGGGCTGGTGTGGCATGGGGTCTGTGGTGGTGCTGGTGAGCGGTGGAGGCTGGCTTTGGTTCTTGAATCCTTCGTATATGTCCTGGATTTTCTGGTGAAAAAAGGTGGCAAGGTCGTCACAGGGGTCTTGAGAGGGGGGATATCTGAGGTGTCTGTTCCAGGGTTTGTGAATTACTTGACTTTGGTGAAGAGCTCCTTGCTGTTGTGTGCATTGGTGTTGATGCGTTCTTGAATGGCAGCTTTCTTGGAAGCTCTCATAAGCTGGGGGTGCACGGTGATTTAGTTTTTTGTTGCTTCTCCCTTTTCGTTCCAGTCATCTACAGATGGGTTTTGACTTTTAGAGTTCTGTCGTGAATCAACTTGGTTTCATATGGTGCTGGTATCTGGCGGGTTTTCTGAAGGGGTCTATTCAATGATTAGGATTTCAAAACACAATAACAGCAATGCGGTGACAGGAAATGTTAGGATTCCTACCTACGCCACTAAGGTACTACTATAGCACAACAGTGTTAGACCTAATCCGCCCTTCAGGTTCCCTAGGAAGACACCATCCCCCATACCTGAATATGTTAGTAGTGAAGAGGGCTGTTGGTCTACTGAGAGTCCTCTCTCATGTAAATTGTAGGATGTCAAGTCTCGGCAGACAACCTAAGTGAAGCGACAGCATGCAGTGGCAATTTTCTGGCTAGAACTCTCCTTCTAATGTATAAGAGGCAGAGAGATATTTTATAATGAACAGCTGGTGTTCTGAGAAATCTGCCTTAATGTAAAAACCTGTATGATTCTTGTGAAGTAACAAAGATTGCAGTGTTCCACCACAGAAGAAAGCTTCTGCTCAGAAAATAAGATTAATTGTTACAAGGCTAAAGGGCACAAGCTGGAGGGCAATGGCTAAAATTAAGTGCTCATAAAAGCTACTAAAATAACCTCAAGACTGGAGGACTATGTGAATTGAAAGGGTCAGAAGCAGGAGTAAAATGTCCATGAAGATCAAGACAAGGCCAGGGCTTGGACTATCGAGTGGGGCAGAGCAATCATGACTAACAGCAGGACCAGTATGAGGAGGATCAGATTTAAGGAGGCCATCCAGAATCAGTGGGGGCCGGGAGAACCAGAACCAAAATGAACAAGCTCAAGAAGACCTGAACAAGAAGAACCTGGATCAAGAGGACCAGGATCAATGGCTGAAGTTCCAATATAACTAAGAGGACAAGAAACAAATCAAGAAGGACGACAGCAACTCGAACTAGAAGGATAAAGACTAAGAGGGCTGGGACATGAGAGGTCAGTTAGACCAGGGCATGCTGTACCATGGTTAGGAGGTTCAGTGTGAAGAGAAATAGGAAAAAGTGCTCAGGGTCAAGAAGACCAGAGAGGAACAGGGCCAGATGGGCTAAGACTGGAAGAAACATGAAGGGCCATGATGCCCAAAAGACATCATGATAAGAAGCACACTAGGACAAGAAAGAGATGATCCATAAGAACTAGGTCCAGGAGAACCCAAACTATAAGGATCAAAAAGATTAGGGCCAATGGACACAGAATCTCGAGAATGACAAGGACTATGAAAAATAAGAATAGCACAGCCATACCCAGGTGAGCCAGTGGGAAGAGACCAGCGACACTGCCAAACAGTGCCAGAAGGAAGGGTTCTAAGAGGACCAGGAAGCAAAAGGCAAGGCGACTAGTATGATCTGGGCTAAAAAGAATCAAGACCTTGAGTACCAGTACCTGGAAGACCAGGGTGAAGAGAAAAAGGCGAATCAGGACCAGGGTCATCAAAAATAGGGTGACCACAGTCAGGGGGACCAAGTTTCAGGGCTGGGAACAAGATGGGGAAGAAGATGAGGTACAGGATTACCATGCCCAGGATGACCAGGGATGACAATGATCAATTGGTGTAGAACAAAGAGCAGGTGAAAAGGTTCAGAAGGACCAAGTCAAGGGAATGTGGGTCAAGAGGAGCAGGAAGGAGCAGGCAGACCTAAGAGAAGTGAGCCTGGAAGGACCAGAATAGACAGGAAGATCAGAACCAAAAGGATTAGGCAAACAAAGATCCAAACAACAAGGGTCATAAACAAATGTTTTGACTCTAGTGGGCACAAAAAAAAACTGAGAGCGCAGACAGTGAGGACCAGGATTAGGAATACCAGTGCTAGGCACATCAGAATGAGAGAGAGAAAGGCTACAAGAACAGGACCTGGAGAATCAGGAGGGGTTGTCCAGGCAACCACAGCTAGCAGAACGAGAGCTAAGAGGACCTGGATGAAGATGCCCAGTGGGAGCACAACCAAGGGACAATGGAAAACCAAATTGCAAAGGCCCAGGAGTATCAGGACTTGGGATTCCAGGACAAGGAGAACAAGAGCAAGGGGGAAAGGAGCAAGGACAAGGAGGGCCAGGATGACCAAGCCAGGTGGCTAAGAAAATGATGAAAATTATGACCTAAACATGGAGAAGCAGGACAAAGGGCCTGATTTAGACCACAATGGAATTTGTCCGGCATCAGTTGTCCAATGGATGATCCATCCACGACCTTGGTGGTCAGCCCGTTCTATTTAGATGTCAGCGGGACAATAGTCATTATACCGGCCGAGTCCAGTCAACTCTGTCAGGAATCTACACCAGCGTCGACGGCACCATTGGCAATAGTGGCCGATGGCAGAACTCCAGCCAGTGTTACAGCCAAGCTAATCACGATGTGCCTTCCCCCCAAGGCAACTGTGGCGGGGACACCTCCACACCTGAGTTTGTGTATTGAAAAGGAAATGAGGTACAAATCTATCTTTTTTTCCTGTTTCAACATCCGTTTCCCACTGGAATCTGACTAGACAAGTCCTGCCATGCATGCTGCCACTTGACCACGAAGGAAAATGACAATCTCCTTGTAGATTCCTTGTTTGGGTCAGACTGACAGTTGGGCTGTTTGTGCATCTCCACTAGACAGTGACACAAAGGGTGCTGGGATGTAGCCTACACATCTTAATGGGCCATCTGGGCTAGAGTGGAGGGAGGAGTGGCCACTTACACCTGAAAGGGCTGTGCCTGCCCTCACACAATGCAGTCTCTAACCCCCTAGTGTGCGTCTGAAGCCAGGCCTGGGCAAGGCAGGGTCTTGTAAACAACAGAGACTCTTCGTTGAAGTTGGGCAACTTCAAAGGCAGAAAGGTGTTTAGGTAGTGGACCCAAAGCCCAAGACTTTAGATTACTTCAAAGATTGACGAGGAACCTCTGCCAGGAGAAGAGCTGAGGAGAAGTGCTGCCCCTTACTGTGATTGTATTTCCACCACGAGAACACCAATGACAAAAACTCCACCACCTTGCTCGACAACCTCGCCAATCTCGGCCTCAAGCAGCTCATCATGACACCCACCCACTCCGCAGGACACACGCTCGACAATATTTTCTCTGCCAGCAAACACGTCTCCTTCAGCCACCCCACCAAATTCCACTGGACCGACCACCGCTGCATGCACTTCTCCTTCAAGACACCCACAACACACCATCCCCCGCAACGGATTTCCCACCTCAGATGGAACAATGTCACCGAAGACCAGCTGATCACCACCCTCTCCCCAAACCCATCTACCGACACCACCGACACTGAAACAGCAGCCCGCAACCTCAGGCAATGGATCGATGAGAGTACCAACACTCTTGCTCCGATCAAGAAACCTTCTAACAGACGCACTGACAGAAAGGCCTTCTGGTTCACTGCGACCTCCAAGAATCCAAGCAAACATACTTAAGACTTGAGAAAAAGTGACGCCAAGAACAGACACCGGACAACCACACAGCCTTCAAGAACGCCATCCACAGACACCGCTAACTCATCCGAACCGCCAAAAGAATCACCTTCAAAGAACGCATTGGCAATGCACACAGTTACAAGGAGCTCTTCAATATCATGAAGGAACTCTCCAACATCAACGACATCCAGCAATCACAACACCTCTGTGTCTCCCTAGCCACCTTCTTCTACTGCAAGATCGCAGACATCCCTGACAGCTTCAGTACCCAGACCCCCCGTAAACCACCAACGCCACAGACCCACCATCCACCAGTCTCCTGCTCTCCTGGACCCACATCAATGATGATGACACCATCAAAATTATGAACACCATCCACTCCAGCTCACGATCCGACCCCTGCCCCTTTACTACATCTTCAACAAATTGAGCTCTATCATTGCACCCCAACTCCAGAAGATTATCAACAGTTCCTTCGAGACAGCCACCTTCCTGGAGAGCTGGAAACATGCCGTGATCAACGCCCTCCTCAAGAAACCCAAGGCGGACCCAAAGGAATTCAAAAACTTCCAGACAATCTCCCCACTCCCCTTCCCAGCAAAAGTCATTGAGAAAATTATCAACAAACAACTGACCCGTTTCCTCAAGGAGAACAACACTCTAGACCCATCCCAATCTGTATTCCGAAGCAACCACAGCACTGAAACAGCCCTCATCGCCACCACTGATGATATCAGGACCATACTTGACAACAGCGAAACCGCGACCCTCATCCTTCTGGAACTTTCTGGCGCTTTCAACACCGTCTGCCACCATGTAGTGAATCCTAGTTTGTTTTAACGGGTTAACAGGAGTTAGCTTAGCCGTAGGCTTGTAAACTTGTGCCCCCGTCACCCAGTGACTTTTAACCTACTTAGCTTGCTCTGGCTTGCTCTGGCTTAGTCCATTTAATTATTTATTTCCTTTAAAATGGCGGCCTTGTTTATAGTTAGGCCACTTGTTATGGGTTCTATTATCAGTGTCACTGCGCCAAGGCGTCAAGATCAAGCACGAAAGACAAACATACAGTAGGCATTCACACTTAGGGATTTTCCCTCTCTATACTTTCGAGGGATTGTTGATATTAATTGCCGTCCCAAGCATGCCTGTTATCTATTGTTATGAATAACACTTATGACAGGGGACCTTGTAGATCTGTATAAATACAACACACTTTTAGACAGATAATCAGAGGGATTCCGACCAGAGGGCATCGCCACCATCGCTGATACCGATGCTGCAGTCATCTTGACACTGATCCAGTCTTCGTGTCCCTACGGAGTCTGAGATAGAGACCTCATTCCAAGGTAACGAGGGTTGGGTCTCCTCTCATGGACACGGTTTTGGCAGATTAGGTTTAACAAACCCAGCTCTTCCTTTTTAGGTAGGAGGTTAGACCTACTCTCCTTAGGGTATTAGGGCTTATTCCATCTTTTACATATACATATATTTTTATCTTATATTGCATAATGGTGGGGGTCTTTATAACAATGGCTCTCCTCTTTACAATACTGTTGCTTGGTATATTCATTATCCTAATCATTGCAGTTCATGCAACTTATCACAAATTGCAGTTATGTTGAATAAAAACTATTATAACTTTACTGCACCTGTGTTATTGCCTTTGTTTGTATGAGACATTATAAATCTGTGAGAAAAGGGTAATTTCCGTTTAACCACGACAACCCTGAGATATTGTATTTTGAGTCCATGCGTAAGCGACTGCTACAAATCACCTTTTACTATTGTGTTTTCGGTGAGGTACTGCTAGTAAGCCGGTAAGGTTTGGACAACAGTTACAAATAGTTGTAGGAAGAGACTTAGGCCCTCATTCTGACCCTGGCGGTCTTTGACCGCCAGGGCGGAGGACCGCGGGAGCACCGCCGACAGGCCGGCGGTGCTCCAATGGGGATTCCGACCGCGGCGGTAAAGCCGCGGTCGGACCGGCACCACTGGCGGGCTCCCGCCAGTGTACCGCCGCCCCATTGAATCCTCCACGGCGGCGCAGCTTGCTGCACCGCCGCGGGGATTCCGACCCCCCCTACCGCCATCCAGATCCCGGCGGTGCGACCGCTGGGATCCGGATGGCGGTAGGGGGGGTCGCGGGGCCCCTGGGGGCCCCTGCAGTGCCCATGCCACTGGCATGGGCATTGCAGGGGCCCCCGTAAGAGGGCCACTACATGTATTTCACTGTCTGCTGTGCAGACAGTGAAATACGCGACGGGTGCAACTGCACTCGTCGCACAGCTTCCACTCCGCCGGCTCGATTCCGAGCCGGCTTCATCGTGGAAGCCTCTTTCCCGCTGGGCTGGCGGGCGGTCTGAAGGCGACCGCCCGCCAGCCCAGCGGGAAAGTCAGAATTACCGCCGCGGTCTTTCGACCGCGGAACGGTAATCTGATGGCGGGACTTTGGCGGGCGGCCTCCGCCGCCCGCCAAGGTCAGAATGAGGGCCTTAGTCACCTACGAACGAAAGTACTATCATCCTGAGACCAGCAGTCTTGCTCAGAGCAAGAGTCCAAACTACGACAACCACACCTATGCACACGCCTCAATGATGCAGGGATCTGTGACAGAGCCCCGGACTGGGTCACCCCCTTCATCACCAGCAGAACTCAAAGAGTCCGCCTCCCTCCATTCCACTCTGAAGCCACCAAATTCATCTGTGACGTACCCCAGGGATCAGCCCGACCATCTTTAATGTCTACATGGCTCCACTCGCAAACATCACCTGATCTCACAACCTCAACATCGTCTCATACGCCGATGACACCCAGCTGATCCTCTCCCACACCAAGGACCCCTCCACTGCCAAAGCCAACCTCCATGAAGGAATGAAGACCATTGCCAGAAGGATGGTCAGCCAAGCCCTCGTAAACAGCAAACTGGACTATGGCAATACCCTCTACGCAGGAACCACCGCCAAGCTCCAGAAAAGACTACAATGCATACAGAAGGCCTCTGCATGCCTCATCCTGGACATCCACAGCCACATCACAGCCCACCTCAGAGACCTGCACAGGCTCCCCGTTAACAAGAGAATCACGTTCAGACTCCTCACCCATGGTCACAAGACACTGCCCAACACCGGACCAGAATACTTCAACATACGGCTCTCCTTTTACACCTCGACCCAACAGTTTCGCTCTGCTGACCTTGCCCTCACCACCTCCCACGCATCCACAGAACGGCCACTGGTGGCAGATCGTTCTCCCACCTCACCACCAAGACGTGGAACACTCTTCCCAGCCACCTGCAACAGACACAGGACCTACTGACCTTCAGGAGACACCTCAAGACTTGGCTGTTCGAGCAGTAGCAGCCCCCCCACTCAGCGCCTTGAGACCCTCACAGGTGAGCAGTGTGCTTTACAAATGCTTTGATTGATTGATTGATTGCTTTGTTGGGCTATCCTGCAGTTGCTGCTTCAGCCTGTGAAATGGGACAAAGACTGGACTTTGTTGTGCATTCCTGCTTTACAGGTTTCTCTAAGAGCTTGGACTGAGCTTGCCTCAGGGAAAGCAAAGGCTTCACGAACCAGTTCTGAGTCTGTTTGCTGTGGACCCTTGCAAGAGGGTGCCATTCCAGTTCCTGGGCCCCTGGAAGTGAACTTCTGGTGAAAACAGTGAAACGGCCTTCGATGACTCTGAACGACTTCGCTGAGAACACAGCTGCACGAAACCCAAGACACCGCCTGCACCTGAAGCCGTAGACCTAGCAGAAGCGTGACAACCCCACCGACCTCGCACGCCCAGAATCACTGTAGCCGCTGATGTTCACACGAACTCGTGAGTTGGAGTGTCGTACACCCGATGTTCGTGACACCCAACTCTGTTGCAGCACCTGTGAAATGCATACTAGTGGCTTCAAACAACTAGCCTCACTTGTGCCCAGCTGCACGAAGTTTTAACTAGTAGTATTAGAACACCAATAGGATCACAAATACATAATGATTAGGGGTGAGCGATCGGAGTGTTTTGTGCTTTTGTGTAACTACGCGCAAATTGGCAAGCATGAGCAAAATTACACAAAATGCATAGTAGTAGTTTTGCAGTACAGTTTAATGCAAAATATAATCTTGTGTCATTTTGATGCAAGGCACATTTCAAACTAAAAATGGTGAAAAATCAACAGCTGCTCACATTCTGTTGTTACTGTGCATTTCCTGTAAAGTGTTCACAGCAAATGGAGTATTCACAGTAATTGTTTAGCGCAATGGCATGTAATTACATGACGTGTAATTTGGGGAATTTCGTATAACAAGCTTAACTCCTAAAAATTCCTGAAATTATGAAAATTAAGCCAAAACAGTTCTAATAATGATAGAAATGTGTTTAATCAAACTGCTGATCTGTCTGAAGGTAAGCAAAAACATATTGGCACAACAGGAGCATATTCTCTTTACTCCTTCTATTCATGTCTTTATTTAGGAAAAGATCGAACACAAATCCATTAATATACACATTGTGCAAATTTATTTAGCTGAATTTAGCATTTTACCACATACTGACCTCCTAAGGAAAGTCTGGACTTTTTGACCTCACTACACCATTAAAGCCTAAGAAAGAGGTACTATAGCTTTATATAACCATCTGCCATGTGCTACACTGGTTGATAAAGGCCCTGAAACTGAGTTATAGAGTCTAGACACAAGCGAGGGTCTATAAAGAGGGTTATAAGGCTGTTAGGAAGAGGCAAAAGGGCTATAAGGCTATTACATCATTCCACCCACTAAGGGTATAATGTTCTAAATTGAAACGGGAGAACCATGAAGACAAACACTGGAATGTTGGAGCTCTGGGCTTATACCAGCCGCTATAATCCTGGAGCTACTCCACTGTGTTCAATTAAGTGATGCTCTTCCAATGTTCTAATATAGCCTTATAGTTCACTGCCGAGGTCTGTATCTATTGTTAAAAGGCCTTGAACCCATGGTATAGGCTCAAGCTGTAGCAAACAAGCATCTCTTTTTAGGTCTAGCTTGTCAATTCAGGGATCTTGCAGTAAATTTGGTCATTATGGTTACTGTGATAACAGGCAAAACCTGCCTCAAGGTTGCAAAAATTGGTCATGTGTCTCTGAATCCACAGATGTCAGAAGTGGCTTTACTCCCTTCTACTATGAAGTAGAGGAATGTATGCTTTTCATCTGTTAGACACATTGGCTCTATCAAGTTTGTATTTTAATTTTTCTCTATATTTTTCCGAGCAGAAGACTCACCATTTAATTATGACTATAAGCAAGAGGATTTTATACATCAACTCTGCATCAGTCTCCACCGGGCAATGCTGTTAAAAAATGGTTTCAGGGTTTGCGGTATTGGAATGTGCACAGGGGCAATTATAAGCAGCCTTGACCCAACCGATTCTCAGTTGAATACAAAATTAGTCACATTTGTCCTTCCACATACACAAGCAATTTCGAACTTAAGCACATGCACTTTACAGCTGGGTAGCTACTCTCTGTTTGCACACATTATTCTGTTCATGTAGCCTTTTGATATCACAACAGGTGCGCAGCAGGTAACAACACTGGTTACATACAAGTCCACTGTAGTATCAGCCTGACCATTACAATTAAGCACTTTTACTTACGCACTGGCACTTTGGAAGCAGGTTTAGTACTTCAAATTTGCACAAATTTGTGTCGCTCCAGTCAAGTATACTATTATGGGACTAAACCTGGTCCAGCATAATTGCTGTTTTAGTACGTCACTTTTAATATTTCCTTCGTGTAGTTCATTTAGGAAGTGGTTAATTGTTCGATACCCTGTTTCCCCAGTGCTAAAATTAGAACAGGTCAGAAACTTGCAGGACGCATCTCAGACACATTGTTCCAGTTGGGCTTTCATACTAATTTATTTCGCATTATACCTTTCTTATAATGTATATATTGTTATGTTTTTTTTAAAAAACTAAACAATAAAGATTACTACTACTACTACTTGTGACTAGCATGAACATATGGTTAGCTACATTTAAACAATCTATTGTTTTACCCATCTATCCTAACTTTTCATATTAGAGAATTTTCACACAACTTTATTTCTGTTTGAGAAATAAATGCAAAATGGACAAATACCTAATTGGAACCAGGCTCCTTTCTTGTGTTTCTGAAAGGTGCATCTCTCTTCTTCCCTCTGGCTATCAGGTGAACAGTGCTGACATGTTTTGCTCTTTCTATACCAGCCTCTGCTATGTAAGGTCAACACACAATGGCAATTTACCATACATGTTTCAATGCCATTGTTACTTTATGATGATTTACCTACTCTCTATCGGCTGTTTGGTCCATTGGTCATTAATAACTGTCTCTGACTGCTTTTTGCCAATGTGTATCAAAGTTGTTTTTTCATTATCTTTGATGGCCACTGTTCAAAGGGTATATTACTTTAGCTACAGAATTTGCTTATAAGGGTCTACCTATCCTTCTGGAATCCCTTATCAGTCACCTCATAGTAAGTTGTGCCAATATAATTTCTATGGCTTTTTTCCTTTTCATTTTTAATAAACAAGCATAATAGTCAATTAAGGCCTTATTTTGGTGCTACGTGAAGAAAAGACGATGGAATTTTCATACAAATCTGATGCCCTTGACCACACAGCCCACATTACTGTCCATGGACAATCAGATTCTTCTTCATTTCAGTTGATTCGCTCCAGCCATTCTGTCGCTTCAGTTTAGCCAACACACTTTTCATCAATAGACTTAATCAGAGCTAGAAATCACACAATACAACAAAATTACTCTCTTTCTTTAGCAGAACAAAATGTCCTCACTTCATAATTTGCCATATGTATGATATAACATGGTGAGATTTATTACAGCTTTGGAATTGATACTGTGAAATTGAGCAGGACACAGAATAAACACTGGCAATTACTATTACAGGACATGGATATTAGGGAACACATTGCCGACACCCTGATGTTACAAACAGTAAGGGACGGACACTGAAGAGTGCAATTATTCCTGTCTACCCAGCTACAGAATAACAAAACAACTGTTTGAGCTGGAGGAAGAAAGGTTTTTCAAGTATTGGAGGTGTAGACTATGTAAATTTGCTGTAGAGAAGAAGAAATCCATTAGCTATAATGGTAGTTTGAAGTATGTGACTAAGAAGAATGTGAATAGCCAGACCAATTTTGAGACGTATGTGTTGAATTATGTATGTGGCAAAATGTGAGATCATTAAAACTTTAAAAGAGAGAATATTGGGACACTCTAGACCAGTGAAAGTTTGGGATTTGAGATATCCTATTTTATCCAAGATGATTTCAATGCAATGTCGTCGGGTTGCTTTTCGGAAGGCCCCGGTCAAATCTTGGCAATCTGGAGCTCCAGAGCTTTCAGCGGGATGAACCTGAAATTCAGACTGGGTCTCAGTTGAAGGTAGTTGGCTTAACTCGCAATGGCGGGCTAGTGCACTAATGGAGCTTTTTCCAAAAGTTGCTCTAAACCTCTAGAACGTCTTTCTGAAGTTCCCCTTGAGGGTTCAAAGTGTCCAAAACACAAATCCAGGTGTTTAGAAGCTCTGAGATGGTTCTTGAAAGTTTGAATCACAATTCCCAAAATGCATCTGGCCAAATCCTACAAAGTCCACTGGACATACTCTAGGCTGGGGACTTCTTGTGGAGATGGTGCAGGGAATCTCTTTTAACCTGTTGCTTTCAGGTGGTTCACCCCTTAATCCTTTTGGAAGCAAGGCAAAGCCATTAGGACTGTAGTTCCCAGTGTGCAGCAGAAGAAGTCCTTTAGAGAGCAGTCTTATTGATGGCTCCAAGACAACTTTTCACATTCTTCACCTCAAAATGACTGTTATAATTGTTTTATGACACTCAGAGAAATGTATAAAAACACTCAGATCAATTGTACAATGATGGACAGCCCTCAGATCACGTTTCTGTAACTGCTCTCCTGGCTGGAATGTTTAATTAAACAAACTGTTCCTTTTTTGCCAAACACCTCTTGTCTTTAATTTTTTTTAAGGTAAATTTGCATTCGAGCAACATTTTAGCGAGCCTAATAGGAGCTGATTTGCTCCTCGGACCTGACTGCGACCAAAGGAAGGGCACCCCACCCGGACGGATTCACACTTGCGAATAAGAAAGGTGAGGTGAGCAGACGCCACAGGTGATTGGAAGTTCTGCTGAATCCATGCAGTGGAGGTCCATTCCAAAGTCGCTATCAGAAGGGTAAGAGACTACATCAGAGCCTAGTCCCAGCATTTGGCGTACGGCAAACTAGGAAAAGATGTTATCAGTGGAAGGCATCCTTTTTTAATAGCATGCTAAGAAAGGTGAAATGTTGTTTCAATTATGTTTGACGCTTGGACCACTGGGTGTGACACAGATGGTACGCTTTGGCCCTGGGAGAGATATAGGGCTAGGATCTCAATTTTGTGAAGTGTCTATCGCTTGGACCGCTGGCTGTGACACAGAAGGTACACTTGTCCTCTTGGTGATACAGGGTGACCGCTTGGACAGTTGAGCGAAACACAAGTGGTGCGCCTGACCCCTTGGTGTGATACTGGGTTGATCGCTTGTCCCCTGGGTGTGATACAGGGTTGGTCGCTTGGACCGCTGGGCATGACACAGAAGGTATGCATGGTCTCTCGGTGTGATATAGGGCCGACACCTCAATATTATTCTTAGTCCTAAAGCGTTTCTCAGTGCCATCGGTTTCATAACACTGTTGGTATATGAAAGAAGTGAGAGGTGTTCTTCAGTCAGAGGAGAGGAAGAGAGAGAGTTTGCACGTTGAGGCACAACAAGAGACTAGAGCAGGGCACCCTCCACCTGAGGAGAGCAGGGTAGGTAGAGAGCCCCACTTCGGGAAGAGTCTGGGGTGGAATTAGAGGAGAGGCTTTTGGCTCGGGTCCAAGCCTCACCAGGTTGTTAACATAGGAGAGGGGCTGAGCAGGAAATAAGAGACCAAATTAACTCTGTGCAAACTCAGCTTAGACGAGGAAAACCAAGATGGCAACTTTCCATGCGCACGAAGAGAGAAGTAACAAAGACATCTGCTGCTCCTCCCGAACGTGCAGGACAGGCAAACTAACTCCAAGAAGGATAGTGGACTGAGAGGAAGGCAAGATCTTTGTGCATCCATTTTCTCACCCTCTAGCATGCCAGACCGTAGGAAGTGCCCAGTACGATAGACCCTAGCCGGAGGAAGGATCCTTCAAACCAAAGGACATAGCTGTTACAGAAGACTGTAAAAATAACACTTGCCTCTACTTACCTATACTTACTTGGGATGGGGTCCCCCATCCTCCGCTGTCCCTCTAGTGTGGGTGGGGGTGTCCCTGGGGCTAGGGAAGGGCACCTGTGGGCCACCCTGGAAAAAGGCCCACAGGTCCCCTAACGCCTGCCCTCACCCAGGGGTTAAATAATGGCACTTAGCAAGCTTAGTGCCATTATTTAAGGCCCCCATCCCCGTGCTTGATTTTAGTCATTTTTTGCCCAGGAACGCCTACCTTGCATCTTGTTGATGCACGGTAGTTTTCCGCAGGCAAAAAATGACTTTAACTCCAATATTTTGCCGCTAGACATGTCTAGCGGCAAAATATAAATATGGAGTAAAGTTTGCACTGAATTAACATCAAAAAAATTAGGCTAATTCAACACAGAGTATAAATATGCCCCTAAGTGTACTGAACATATGCTAACCTACATCTTAAAATCAAACTTACTTTATAACTACCCACCACCCTATCTTTATGGCCATACAGTGCCCTCTCCTTAACCCAGTTGTTACATTGCACCGTTAAGCAACAACCCAATTTCTTACAAATTTGATAAAGTATTTATTGCTGTTCACACTTTTGATACTCGTTGCAGTTACCAATCTGTGTGCCATTGTTCTAGTAACATTTCATACTTTGTGCACTAGGAAAATATTTTGATTGTGAAGTAAGTATCTAACAACAATCCATGCTTTCCTAGTTCACTTGAGCGTGCTCTTCCTTATTGGAAGAGGGTTGGAATTCCAGAAATTATGCCTGTGATTTCTCATCAGATTGATTGTTACTTGAAACACATCTCATTCAAATATCGTTCAGTGGCTTGTGGGGGTGACTGCAGGTCAGCTGAGTTTTTGTCTCAGGTTGGGACTTTGACTAAGTCCAGGTGGTCTAGAAAACCAAATTATAGGCAGTGTTCTAAAAAATCTAGAAAATCTATCAAGATTCAAGGAGTGCAGGATGAGCAGTACACGTCTGTTTGAGCGTATATGTTAAACTGACCTGGGCAAAATGTTAATTACACTAGCATAATTCATGTAATTTTATGAATTTCAAGTTATGCTTGTTACTCGTTTTGCATAATTACCCTCATTTACTGCGAACATGAGATTTGCTGCTAGTGTTACAGTGGACACGTACAAAAAACAGAATGTGAGCTCTTATTGTTTAGGGTGCATTGTTAAAATGCGTCCTTGTGCCAAATGCTGCTTGACTATGCATGTTACGCTAAACCATAGCACAAAATGACAGATTTGGATTTTCTTTAATTACGAGTAATTTTGCAGATACCTAATAATTACTCAAAATCAAATTATATTACACATCCTAAGGGTAAATAGGCTGCCTTTGTGAATGCAGGATGAGCAATATGTCTTAGTACAGGGTTTTGTTGTGTATTGCATACTGTGTAAAGTGTCCATACTAGCAATGGGTGAGCAGTGTGCCTGGGTGAGTATAAGGTAAGCTCAGTGGCTGTGTAAAAGTGGAAGAGCAATATGCGTTTATGAGTGCAGGTGTCTGTATGAGTGCAGAGTGAGAAGTGTGCCTAAGTAAGTGAAGTGGGAGGGGTATGTATCTATGAAGATAGAGTGAACTGTGCATTTGTGAGTGAGCAGTGTGCCTGTGATTGCAGGGTGAGTGATGTGTCTCTGTGAGTGCAGGTTGTGGCACATTAAAGCCAGTCCTAGCATTGGCATTGCATTGTGGGATCTTATCTTTATGGTAGTGATGCAAAGCAGTCCAGGGCTTACTTCAGGCAGGTGCTGTGGTATAGAGACTCATTGCAAAAAAGCTGAGAAGAACCAACCCCTTTATCAGCTGAGGACTACCTATGCCAAAGGCACTTCCAGAGGTATGCACATCCGTAAGTTCTACCCCGAAATGTATAATACCCATTTTATGTGTCTAACGCAATATCAGCAGTGCATTAATAAAAATGAATGCCTACTGGCTTGTCAGCATATCTGCTAAATATTAAATGGAAAACATGCCCTTCAACCATATAGCAATTCAATATCACACATTCATACCACAAAATATGAAACAAATCTAACTTTAATCTGCTCAAAAAAGGGCATCTCTTTGACTTTATTTTACTTTTATTTCTGTCAGAGTCTTGATATGAATCAACAATTACCAAGAAATCATCAAAGAATTCTGCAGGGTCATTCTTCCTTCGAAGCAACGATATCCCAGTCACAAAATAATATGATATAAATGGGCCCCTATGGAGGTTTACTCCAATCCTACCATCCCCCAGAATTCATACTGCATGGTGGTGAGGCCCCTTCACCTCCTGGTGCACCACTGTAGACAATATGCAGATTATCTGAAAGCACCATGGGTAAATAGGGCACTTCGCAGCTCCTCCGGGTATAATTAACAAAAAAACAACCACATTGGTAAAAATGTATTTTGTTAAAAAACGTTTTGGCGAAATAATGTGCCCACCCAGATGATCTCTTTATTTTCCAGATTTTCACCCCTGCCTCAAATGTCATGCATGTACACTCTCCAAACTTGACTATGCTGGAGCTCAAGTGCTTGAGTTCAAGCCAACTCACCACCAGCCAGACACTTGTCTTGGCAGCAGGGAAGCCAATTTCTGATATTTTGTGCAATCTCCTGCCTTCTTCACCCCACATGGCTTTTGCCTTTGAGCATGGAGACTGGGGACTGTGAGAAAGTAGCCTCTTTCTAGCCTTGTTACCCCCACTTTTGGCCTGTTTGTGAGTGTATGTCAGGGTGTTTTCACTGTCTCACTGGGATCCTGCTAGCCAGGGCCCAGTGCTCATAGTGAAAACCCTATGTTTTCAGTATGTTTGTTATGTGTCACTGGGACCCTTCTAGTCAGGACCCCAGTGCTCATAAGTTTGTGGCCTATATGTGTGTGTTCCCTGTGTAGTGCCTAACTGTCTCACTGAGGCTCTGCTAATCAGAACCTCAGTGGTTATGCTCTCTCATTTCTTTCCAAATTGTCACTAACAGGCTAGTGACCATTTTTAATAATTTACATTGGCTTACTGGAACACCCTTATAATTCCCTAGTATATGGTACTGAGGTACCCAGGGTATTGGGGTTCCAGGAGATCCCTATGGGCTGCAGCAATTCTTTTGCCACCCATAGGGAGCTCTGACAATTCTTACACAGGCCTGCCACTGCAGCCTGAGTGAAATAACGTCCACGTTATTTCACAGCCATTTTACACTGCACTTAAGTAACTTATAAGTCACCTATATGTCTAACCTTTACCTGGTAAAGGTTAGGTGCAAAGTTACTTAGTGTGAGGGCACCCTGGCACTAGCCAAGGTGCCCCCACATTGTTCAGAGCCAATTCCCTGAACTTTGTGAGTGCGGGGACACCATTACACGCGTGCACTACATATAGGTCACTACCTATATGTAGCTTCACAATGGTAACTCCGAATATGGCCATGTAACATGTCTATGATCATGGAATTGCCCCCTCTATGCCATCCTGGCATAGTTGGCACAATCCCATGATCCCAGTGGTCTGTAGCACAGACCCTGGTACTGCCAAACTGCCCTTCCTGGGGTTTCACTGCAGCTGCTGCTGCTGCCAACCCCTCAGACAGGCATCTGCCCTCCTGGGGTCCAGCCAGGCCTGGCCCAGGATGGCAGAACAAAGAACTTCCTCTGAGAGACGGTGTGACACCCTCTCCCTTTGGAAAATGGTGTGAAGGCAGGGGAGGAGTAGCCTCCCCCAGCCTCTGGAAATGCTTTGTTGGGCACAGAGGTGCCCAATTCTGCATAAGCCAGTCTACACCGGTTCAGGGGACCCCTTAGCCCTGCTCTGGGGCGAAACTGGACAAAGGAAAGGGGAGTGACCACTCCCCTGACCTGCACCTCCCCTGGGAGCTGTCCAGAGCTCCTCCAGTGTGCTCCAGACCTCTGCCATCTTGGAAACAGAGGTGCTGCTGGCACACTGGACTGCTCTGAGTGGCCAGTGCCACCAGGTGACGTCAGAGACTCCTTGTGATTGGCTCCTTCAGGTGTTACTAGCCTATCCTCTCTCCTAGGTAGCCAAACCCTCTTTTCTGGCTATTTAGGGTCTCTGTCTCTGGGGAAACTTTAGATAACGAATGCAAGAGCTCATCAGAGTTCCACTGCATCTCTCTCTTCACCTTCTGATAAGGAATCGACTTCTGACCGCGCTGGAAGCCTGCAAAACTGCAACATAGTAGCAAAGACGACTACTGCAACTCTGTAACGCTGATCCTGCCGCCTTCTCGACTGTTTTCCTGCTTGTGCATGCTGTGGGGGTAGTCTGCCTCCTCTCTGCACCAGAAGCTCCGAAGAAATCTCCCGTGGGTCGACGGAATCTTCCCCCTGCAACCGCAGGCACCAAAAAGCTGCATTACCGGTCCCTTGGGTCTCCTCTCAGCACAACGAGCGAGGTCCCTCGAATCCAGCAACTCTGTCCAAGTGACCCCCACAGTCCAGTGACTCTTCAGTCCAAGTTTGGTGGAGGTAAGTCCTTGCCTCACCTCGCTGGGCTGCATTGCTGGGAACCGCAACTTTTGCAGCTACTCTGGCCCCTGTGCACTTCCGGCGGAAATCCTTTGTGCACAGCCAAGCCTGGGTCCACGGCACTCTAACCTGCATTGCACAACTTTCTAAGTTGGTCTCCGGCGACGTGGGACTCCTTTGTGCAACTTCGGCGAGCACCATTTCACGCATCCTTGTAGTGCCTGTTTCTGGCACTTCTCCGGGTGCTACCTGATTCAGAGAGGGCTCCTTGTCTTGCTCGACGTCTCCTCTCTCTCCTGGTCCAATTTGCGACCTCCTGGTCCTTCCTGGGCCTCAGCAGCGTCCAAAAACTCTAAACGCACGATTTGCAGCTAGCAAGGCTTGTTGGCTTTCTTTCGGTGGGAAAACACTTCTGCACAACTCTCCACGGCGAGAGGGATTTGTCCACCAAAGCGGAAGTCTCTCGCCTTTTTTGTTCCTGCAGAAACCGCAGCTTCTTCTGTCCAGTAGAAGCTTCTTTGCACCCGCAGCTGGCATTTCCTGGGCATCTGCCCATCTCCGACTTGCTTGTGACTTTTGGACTTGGTCCCCTTGTTCCACAGGTACCCTAGATTGGAAATCCACAGTTGTTGCATTGTTGGTTGGTGTCTCTCCTGCATTATTCCTCTATCACGACTCTGTCTTTTGGGGAACCTCAGTGCACTTTGCACTCACTTTTCAGGGTCTTGGGGAGGGCTAATTTTCTAACTCTCACTATTTTCTAATAGTCCCAGCGACCCTCTACAAGGTCACATAGGTTTGGGGTCCATTCGTGGTTCACATTCCACTTTTGGAGTATATGGTTTGTGTTGCCCCTATCCCCATGTGTCCCCATTGCATCCTATTGTAACTATACATCGTTTGCACTGTTTTCTAAGACTATACTGCATATTTTTGGTATTGTGTACATATAACTTGTGTATAATGGCTATCCTCATACTGAGGGTACTCACTGAGATACTTTGGCATATTGTCATAAAAATAAAGTACCTTTATTTTTAGTATATCTGTGTATTGTGTTTTCTTATGGTATTGTGCAAGTGACACTTGTGGTACTGTAGTAGCTTCACACGTCTCCTAGTTCAGCCTAAGCTGCTCTGCTAAGCTACCATTATCTATCAGCCTAAGCTGCTAGACACCCTATACACTAATAAGGGATAACTGGGCCTGGTGCAAGGTGCAAGTACCCCTTGGTACTCACTACAAGCCAGTCCAGCCTCCTACAGGGACAGAGACAGGAAGTCAGTGCAGAACCTAGTGGACGCCCCAGTTCATAGGCCACTATGGCAGGCTATGGCGGATCTCTAGAGAGGTAGGTGTCTGCGCATGAGTCTGCATAGGCTCAAGTTAATTTAAGACCCTGTGAAAACATAATCACATATTCCAGTGTAAATTCCAACATGTATACAGTAAAGTGTGTGCTAGACTTGGCTTTCTTGGCGTGGTCTCCCCTAACTTTTTGTCTCTGCTTCCCAGGTTTTTGATGTGCGCAGCACTCTGTTTTTGATGTTTTTGCTACTCTGAGCACTTTACCACTGCTAACCAGTACTTAAGTGCAGGTGCTCCTCTGTAAAATGTATGCGTAATTGGCTTTTCCATGATTGGCATATTCGATTTACTAGTAAGTCACTAGTAAAGTGCACTAGAGGTGCCCAGGGCCTGTAAATCAAATGCAGTCTGCAGCACTGGTTGCGCCACCCACATTAGTAACCCTGTAAACATGGCTCAGACCTGCCACTGCAGTGTCTGTCGGTGCAGTCTTAAACTGCCAATTCGACTTGACAAGTGTACCCACTTGCCCAGCCTAAACCGCCCCTTTTTATATTGTTGGAAAATGGGTTATTGGTAGGGCAGGTAGGTACCTACACCTAGCAACAAGCCACAAACCTCCACAAAAGTACAGTTAGGTCTCAGTAAATTAATCCCAGCTCTACCCTTGGTAGCTTGGCATCGAGCGTCAAGGCTTAACTTAGGAGACAAAGTGTAAAGCATTCAAATATCACACAACAGTAATTAAATAAAACACAGGAAACAGTTTAAAAATCCAAAACCAATTTATAAAAATAGCTTATATTTTTATCTTTAAAATGACACAAAAACGATTAAAATCGGTTCAGGGGAACCGGAGATATGAATTTTTAAAGTATTATTATTTTCTAGCGCATAGAAACAAAAAGCGCCAATCGGGTCATCTGGTTGCACCAGGACCGGGACAAAGTCAAACTTTCAGGCCGACCGCGATGGAGCCCTGCTCGGCTACAGGTCGCGGGAGGCCTCGGTTAAAAAGTTACCTTCTGACTTAGTCTTTATTTTGAAGTTTTTCTTCACCGGGACGAACCTGCCAGTTGGATCCGACCTCCTGGAGCCCTTGTCCGGATACGCGAAGTCGGTTTCCTCGGTGGTGATTTCTACCTTCGGACTTAGTCGTTTTTTCGAGATGAAAATCCTTCGACCGGGGTAAACCTGGATCTTGATCCGACGTCCGTGGAGCCCTTCTCGGATACGATGGCTGGAAGGTCCCGGTCAACTTTTTACGTTCGGACTTAGTCTATTTTTTGGATGTTTTTCTTTACCGGGACGAACCACGAAGTCAGGCCGGGTCGCGGTTGAGGCAAGCCGGCTAGAATTTCCGCGTCGGGTCGGTCACTTTATGGAGCTTTTTTCCAAAATTTCTCCAATCTTTTCCAAACTTCTGGGGCTTCACCCAGATGTTCTTTTAAGGTTCTTTTGGGGTCCACAGCTCACCCCAAGGGTCCAGAAGTTCTGTGATGGTCCTTGGGAAGTGCGGACTTCAATTCCCAGAGTGCACCTGGCGCAAACTCCTTTTTGGCCACTGGGCAGTGGTCAGCTGGTCACTTTTTCAGGAGTTGGTGCAGGGGACTCTGGTTAGCAATTTTTCACCTGAAGCAAACAGGGAGTCCCTCCTTGAACCAGTGGAAGCCAGGCAAAGTCCTTCTTGTGGTGAAGCCCAAGTGTGCAGCTGGTGCAGTCTTTCTGAGTGCAGGGTCCAGGTGCAGGCCAGGGGTCCAGCAGGGCAGTCCTTCTTCTTCTTTAGTTCCTTTCTTGTTGAATTCTGGAGGGGATCTGAGGCGTGGGTGCAGGTCTGCCAGTTTTATCCTTGCTCCTGGGTGAAAAGCAGGGGGGCCCTGGTCCTCCAATCAGGGACAGGGTCGTCCCCCTGTGATGACCACTTCCTGGGAAGTGTGGCAAAAATCCATCCCAGAAGGCAATAGTCTCTAAAAATCCAAAATGGATGAATCTGATTTTTGGAGGAGAGATCTGGCTGAGCCCACCCACTGGTGTGGCTAAAAATCATAAACACACCCCTCTCCTGCCCTCTCCTAATCTAATCAAGGGGGCACCTAGCTGTCTGGGGTTGCAGGATGTGGGGGTGTTGCTGGGTGCTCCAGATGTCCTTCTCTGCCTTTGAAGACCAGTTTGGCAGCCCTCCCCCTTCCTGCTTCCCCATCTGCTGAGGGGAGATTCTCTCCCCCAAGCACATTCCTTTGTGTGAAGTCAGGCCACTTCACACCTCATTAAAGTAGCCTGGCAGAAGCTGCTGCAGGCTGGCCAATCAGAGCACAGCAGCAAAAACAATGCAGAGCTGAAATTGGCAACTTTTTAGGTAAAGTCTAAACTTTTTACCTGCACTAGTTATATTAAATCCAACAACTGGAAGTTGTGGGATTTATTATAACAATCAATTTGATACCAAATTCTTGGTATGTAACATTTAAGGAGACTTTAAAATTTTAAATAAAGTCTGCCCATTCTAGCCTATGAAGGCCATTTACTTCAATGAGGGAAAAACGAATTTGGCTGTTTTTACCTCACCAGGGCTTATAAATCTATTTTTATAAAGTCCCTGCTTATAGTTACATGGCACCCAGCCCTAGGGGCACATAGGGCACACCTTAGGGGTGACTTATATGTAAAAATAAGGTAGTTTAAGACTTTGGAAGTACCTTTAATTCCAAAGTCGAATTTGCATATAACTTTAATTTAAAAGCAGCCAGCAAGGCAGGCTTGCTTTTAAAATGACACTGGGCACCTCAGCAATGCACCTAGGTGTGCACCACCTATGCTGTGGTCCCTAAACCTACATGCCCTACCATATACTAGGGACTTATAGGTAGGTTAACTTAGCCAATTATAATTAGCCTAATTTGCATATCCATTTTACACAGAGCACAGGCCCTGGGACTGGTTAGCAGTACCCAGGGCACCATCAGAGTCAGGAAAACACCAGCATAAAGTGGAAAATGGGGGCAAAAAGTTAGGGGGCCTCTGCAATCAGCCCCAGTTTCTCACACAACCCCCCCCCAGCCCACACGCCCAGGAGACTCAGCCCAACCCTGGGAGAGTCTTCCTGGCTTGTTAGGCGAGGAAGACAGTGAAGAAAACTGGCTGTCCCTTTGCAGGGCCTACTCTGCCTTATATCCTCCTGTCAGGGTCACTCCCTCTGGGTAGTGAAGCCATCCCAACAGTAAAAGGACCCAACTCAAACTGAAACTTCCCTCTAGGGGGGTCTTCCTCCTCTCTCTCTGCCAACTTGGGTAGTGAGGTGCCTACCTCCCCTACTCCTAACTTTGCTAGGGCAAGACCTAGCTTACCTAAAGAGGTCACCCAACACTTGAGCAACCCCACCATGACCAATAGGGTCAGGGGGCCTACTTTGCTATTGGCCCTGGGGTCTGCCTCCCAGGCCAAGTACAGTGCTGCCAGGAAGGCTAGCACCCAGCAGAGGCTACTGACAGCTGTCAGTACCCAGAACCACACCCTAAGCTCTCCACTGACAGGTGGCTGAGCTGCTTTAGGGGCATCTTTGGGGTCCTGGTACCCCTCTTGCTGTCTAGAGTGGGGGGCTACCACCTCCTGTGGCAGACACCCTCCTTCCACTCTCCCTTCTGTCAGTGCAGGGGCAACACCTTGCATCTGGACAGCTGCCTGACTACTCAGGACTTCCTTGGGGTCAGGTGAGGCCTCACCAGTGCCAACTCTGGGCTCCCCCCCTACTGGGGCAGAAGGCCCTTGGCTCCCTGGAACTCTCTTTAAGAGTGGCCTACCCTTCCTTTTCTTCTTTCCTTTTCTTGGGGACTTCTGTCTCCTAACTGTAGGGACTGGCTCCCCAGGACTGTGGGTTGGGGGGGCGCCCTGGGCGACCACCCCATCTGTGACCACACTCACCTCTGGGAGGTCATTGCCCAGGATACAATCTAGGGGAAGGTCAGCACTGACTACCACCCTAATCCAGTCAAGGATACCCTCCCTCTCTAGGGGCACTATGGCTACAGGTTTGGAGGTGACCTCCCCTGTGGCTATCCTGACTTTCTTTGTCTTTCCTGGGACATACATGTCTGGGGTCACTAACCGGTCACTCACTACAGTGTGACTGGCACAGGTGTCTCTCAGGCCAGTGGTAGGGATCCCATTCACTTGAATGTGGTGGAAGTGCCTACTCCCACCCTCAGGGATCACCAGCTTACCATCTGGTCCTGTCTCCCAGCACAATGCTAGGAGGACTTCATCATCTGAGGAATCCTCCTCTATGGCTACACTGGACAGCCCAGTGCTAACCACCTTCTTTGGACAGGCTGCATCTCCTCTGAAGTGACCTGTCTGCTGACAGTCAAAGCAAGCCCTACTGTCCAAGAGCTTTTTTAACCCTGGGTCTCCCTGTCTCTGCATGTCAGAGTGGGAGTGGGATTTACTCTCCTCCTTCTTAGGGTTCTGGGGTACAGAGGGAGTCTCTGTGGTGGGCTTACCACCTCCCTCCTTAGGTTTTTGGGGACCTGTCCCCCCCTTCTTGGAGTCTCCCCCCTGGGACTTGACAACCACCCTGGTTCTCAACCACTCATCAGCTGCCTCCCCTAGCTCTCTAGGGTTGGTCAGCTTAGAGTCCACTAGATGCTGGCGTAACCTTTCTTGGATACAATTGGTCAAGATGTGCTCTCTCATGATCAGATTGTATAACCCCTCATAAGTATTAACTTTGTTGCCAATAATCCAGCCCTCCAGTGCCTTTAGTGAGGTGTCTACAAAGTCAACCCAAGACTGGGTACTGACCTTCTGGGTGTCCCTGAACTTCATTCTATATTGCTCTGGGGTCAGACCAAACTTCTTGACTAAGCACCTCTTCATACTAGGGTATGAATCTGCCTCCTCCCCCCTTAAGGTCAGAAGCCTATCCCTCCCTGAGTTGGGGACCAACTCCCACAAAAGGGAACCCCAGTATTGAGGCTTAACCCTTCTCATTTGGAGTGCCCTCTCAAAGGCCCCTAGCCACTTATCTATGTCATCCCCCTCTATATAAGCAGGAACTACCCCCTTGGGTAATCTGGGGCAAACTCCCCCACCCATGGACACCTCAGCTTCTTTATCGCTGCTTCCATCTCTTTTTTCTTTGTATGCCCACTTTTTCTTCTCTAGAGCCAGCTTCTCTGCTTCCAAAGCTATGTAGGCTAGCTGGGCTTCCAGCTCTCTTTCCCTGATGGATGGGTTCTCTCCTCCTGAAAGGACCCCCTTCCCACCACTAGCTTTGGATCTGCCCCTAGTGACTGTATTTACTGAGGACCGTTCCTCCTCTTCCTCACTTAGGCTCGGATGCCTTCCCTCCCCTGAGTGGTTAGAGTTAGCATCTTCCCCTTTTTCTTCCCCCTCTGGAGCTTCCTCTGTGCCTAGCCCTTGGGCCTCAGCCCATGCTGTCAGGGATTTAATCAGGATTTGCTTCCTGAGATCAGTGGTTGCAGGCAACCCTCTCTCAATACACAACCCCCTAAGCTGGACTACTGTCAGTGTGGGTAGGCTAGCCAGATCAAGCTCCATGGTTCCCTTGTTTTGTGTCAACAAAAACTTTTTGCAAAAATTGGTAACAAGAATTTAGAAAAATTACAAAAATTCAATAATTGAAATTAATCCAAATTAATTAAAAAAAAAATTAAAATTAAAAATTAAAAACAATTTTTGCACTAGGACAATTTAAAGGATTTTTAATTTGTTTTATCTAAAACTGTAACGTGATATTGAACACAAGTACAGGATCCCGTCGCTGCTTCCAATTATGTTGGAAAATGGGTTATTGGTAGGGCAGGTAGGTACCTACACCTAGCAACAAGCCACAAACCTCCACAAAAGTACAGTTAGGTCTCAGTAAATTAATCCCAGCTCTACCCTTGGTAGCTTGGCATCGAGCGTCAAGGCTTAACTTAGGAGACAAAGTGTAAAGCATTCAAATATCACACAACAGTAATTAAATAAAACACAGGAAACAGTTTAAAAATCCAAAACCAATTTATAAAAATAGCTTATATTTTTATCTTTAAAATGACACAAAAACGATTAAAATCGGTTCAGGGGAACCGGAGATATGAATTTTTAAAGTATTATTATTTTCTAGCGCATAGAAACAAAAAGCGCCAATCGGGTCATCTGGTTGCACCAGGACCGGGACAAAGTCAAACTTTCAGGCCGACCGCGATGGAGCCCTGCTCGGCTACAGGTCGCGGGAGGCCTCGGTTAAAAAGTTACCTTCTGACTTAGTCTTTATTTTGAAGTTTTTCTTCACCGGGACGAACCTGCCAGTTGGATCCGACCTCCTGGAGCCCTTGTCCGGATACGCGAAGTCGGTTTCCTCGGTGGTGATTTCTACCTTCGGACTTAGTCGTTTTTTCGAGATGAAAATCCTTCGACCGGGGTAAACCTGGATCTTGATCCGACGTCCGTGGAGCCCTTCTCGGATACGATGGCTGGAAGGTCCCGGTCAACTTTTTACGTTCGGACTTAGTCTATTTTTTGGATGTTTTTCTTTACCGGGACGAACCACGAAGTCAGGCCGGGTCGCGGTTGAGGCAAGCCGGCTAGAATTTCCGCGTCGGGTCGGTCACTTTATGGAGCTTTTTTCCAAAATTTCTCCAATCTTTTCCAAACTTCTGGGGCTTCACCCAGATGTTCTTTTAAGGTTCTTTTGGGGTCCACAGCTCACCCCAAGGGTCCAGAAGTTCTGTGATGGTCCTTGGGAAGTGCGGACTTCAATTCCCAGAGTGCACCTGGCGCAAACTCCTTTTTGGCCACTGGGCAGTGGTCAGCTGGTCACTTTTTCAGGAGTTGGTGCAGGGGACTCTGGTTAGCAATTTTTCACCTGAAGCAAACAGGGAGTCCCTCCTTGAACCAGTGGAAGCCAGGCAAAGTCCTTCTTGTGGTGAAGCCCAAGTGTGCAGCTGGTGCAGTCTTTCTGAGTGCAGGGTCCAGGTGCAGGCCAGGGGTCCAGCAGGGCAGTCCTTCTTCTTCTTTAGTTCCTTTCTTGTTGAATTCTGGAGGGGATCTGAGGCGTGGGTGCAGGTCTGCCAGTTTTATCCTTGCTCCTGGGTGAAAAGCAGGGGGGCCCTGGTCCTCCAATCAGGGACAGGGTCGTCCCCCTGTGATGACCACTTCCTGGGAAGTGTGGCAAAAATCCATCCCAGAAGGCAATAGTCTCTAAAAATCCAAAATGGATGAATCTGATTTTTGGAGGAGAGATCTGGCTGAGCCCACCCACTGGTGTGGCTAAAAATCATAAACACACCCCTCTCCTGCCCTCTCCTAATCTAATCAAGGGGGCACCTAGCTGTCTGGGGTTGCAGGATGTGGGGGTGTTGCTGGGTGCTCCAGATGTCCTTCTCTGCCTTTGAAGACCAGTTTGGCAGCCCTCCCCCTTCCTGCTTCCCCATCTGCTGAGGGGAGATTCTCTCCCCCAAGCACATTCCTTTGTGTGAAGTCAGGCCACTTCACACCTCATTAAAGTAGCCTGGCAGAAGCTGCTGCAGGCTGGCCAATCAGAGCACAGCAGCAAAAACAATGCAGAGCTGAAATTGGCAACTTTTTAGGTAAAGTCTAAACTTTTTACCTGCACTAGTTATATTAAATCCAACAACTGGAAGTTGTGGGATTTATTATAACAATCAATTTGATACCAAATTCTTGGTATGTAACATTTAAGGAGACTTTAAAATTTTAAATAAAGTCTGCCCATTCTAGCCTATGAAGGCCATTTACTTCAATGAGGGAAAAACGAATTTGGCTGTTTTTACCTCACCAGGGCTTATAAATCTATTTTTATAAAGTCCCTGCTTATAGTTACATGGCACCCAGCCCTAGGGGCACATAGGGCACACCTTAGGGGTGACTTATATGTAAAAATAAGGTAGTTTAAGACTTTGGAAGTACCTTTAATTCCAAAGTCGAATTTGCATATAACTTTAATTTAAAAGCAGCCAGCAAGGCAGGCTTGCTTTTAAAATGACACTGGGCACCTCAGCAATGCACCTAGGTGTGCACCACCTATGCTGTGGTCCCTAAACCTACATGCCCTACCATATACTAGGGACTTATAGGTAGGTTAACTTAGCCAATTATAATTAGCCTAATTTGCATATCCATTTTACACAGAGCACAGGCCCTGGGACTGGTTAGCAGTACCCAGGGCACCATCAGAGTCAGGAAAACACCAGCATAAAGTGGAAAATGGGGGCAAAAAGTTAGGGGGCCTCTGCAATCAGCCCCAGTTTCTCACATATATATATAAAGCACCCCCAAGGTAGCCCCCCTGGGCAGGGTGCAGTGTATGTTAAAGGTGGAAATGGGACGTGGGATGTGGTTTTACATGTCCTCACAGTGAAATACGGCCAAATTCAGTTTTCACTGTTGCAAGGCCTATCTCTCTCATGGGTTAACATGCGGGCTGCCTTTAAATAATATTAAAACACAGATTCCCTTTGGGAGCAGACAGACATGTGGAGTTTGGGGTCTCCAAACTCACAATTTAAATGTAAAAATAAATATTTTGGTGAAGTTGGTTTTTCGATTGTGTGTTTGAAAATGCCACTTTTAGAAAGTAGGCATTTTCTTGCTTCAAACCATTCTGTGACTCTGCCTTTTTGTGGATTCACTGTCTGGACTAATTTGACAGTTGGGCTGCTTGCCCCTCTCCTCTAGACAGTGAAACAAAGGGAGCTGGGGAGTAGCCTGCATATCCTGATGGGCCATCTGGGCTGAGGGCGAGGAGTGGGCACTTAAACCTGAAATGGCTGTGCCTGCCCTCACACAATGCAGTCTCCAACCCCCTTGTGTGTGTGTGTCTGGGGCCTGGCCAGGACAAGGCAGGATCCAGAAAATTACAGAGACTTCTCTTTGAAGTAGGCCTACTTCAAAAGCAGAAAGGGGTATAAGGAGAGCACCCAAAACCTCTGAAAATCAGATTACTTCTGGAACCAAGAGCATCCCCTGCAAATGAGAAGAGCTTGAGAAGCTGGTGGGGTACTGCCCCTTTGCCTGGGACTGTGTTTTGCTGGGTTGCCCTACAGTTGCTGCTTCTACCTGAGAGAGGACAACAACTGACTTTTTTGTGACTTCCCACTGGTGAAGAATCTCCCAGGGCTTGAACTGAGTTTGTCTCCTGTTGTTGAAGTCTCAGTGACAAGAAAGACTTCGCTCTTCCAGCACTTGGGCTTTCTGCTGAGAGTCCTGCTTGCCAAGTGGTGCCCTAACCTGTCTCTGGGTCATTGAAAGGTCCAGCTGGTGGAAATGGACAGAAATCCATGCAAAGAACGCTGTGTTGGGAAACTTTCACTGCACCACCCACCTCGCGGCTGATAAACTAAGCTCCGCTGGTCTCATGGCTAAAATCGACGTTTCACCTGAATTGCGGCTGGGAGATCGATGCAACGCGGCTGGAGAAACGATGCGCAACACCAGCAGCAGCTGCCGTTAACGACACAAGCCCCCACACAGCGCAGTTTATTGACACCGTGCAACCGTGCAACCAAATTTCAATGCAACATAGAAAATGGCCATAGAAAATCACCACAAAGCCTGCCCACACCCGAGGTGCCTGTCTGGATCGACGCATCGCTGTCTTGCGGAGAGAAGAAACAATGCACGCCGACCCGACCGGAGAAGGAACGACACACGGTCGCGCTTGCAAGTGAGAAATCGATGCAGCGCTGCCCTTTTCTAATGCACACTCACCTGTGCAGCTTTATTTTGATGCTACCCAGGTACTTTTGTGCGCTAACAGCATCCCCACTATTTTCGAAGGATTCAAGACTCTTAGGGTGTCATTATGACACCGGCAGTAAAAACCGCCTACCACCGCGGTGGCAGCCGCCAAAAGACCGTCACAGCGGCTACCAGCCATCTGCCAAATTATGACCACAGCTTGATTTCCACCAGAAGGATGGTGAAAATCCAGATGTGGCCATGCCGGTGGACGGCGGTAAGGTGGCAATGCTTCCAGCAGCAGGTGCACGCCAGTAGACCGCCGCAGCTGTATTATGAGAATTAACACGGCCTGAGGTGTTCTGCTGGCGGACACACATCGCCCCGTTCCGTCTCCTGTCGGAGGACCCCCTGGACACAGGTAAGTGGGTGGTCCGACAGGGGAGGGAGGTGTTGTGTGTGTGGGGCTGTGTGTGTATGTGCGTGCATGCGGGGGGTGTTGCATGTTGTATGTGTGTGCATGTTTGGGGGTGTGAGTGCATGTATGTTGAGTAGTGTGATTGCATGTCTGCATGTATGTATGTAAGTGTGTGTGGATGTGTGTGTGAATGGATGCATGCATGCATGAATGAATGTGGGAATGGGTGTGTGTATGCATGTGCTGGCTCCTTTCCATTCTTGCCTGCTGGTGTAGGCTCCTTGGTCTTCCTGCCTGCTGGTGCAGGCTCCTTTCCCTTTAGGCTGCCTCGTGGAGGGTCCTTCACCTTCAGGACATATGGCCTGGATCCCTTTCCACCACAAGTGGGTGTGGTGATGACTGAGACCGTGGACTGTGTGGCTGAGGTTTTTTGGCTGGGTTCTTCCTACCCTGCCCATATGTTCAGGGTGGGGGAGAGGAGTAGGGAAGAGGTCAATGGTGGATAGGAACAGTTTTTAGGGACATTGGAGTGGGAAGAGGGAGAAGGAATGGGAGTCGAGGATGAGGGAGTGGTTGTTGGAGGTGTCTGTCTGCTGCTTTTGAGTGCAGGTGCATGGCCTGTATGCTTCTGTGAGGTGGATTGCTGTTGGGTGTCTGAGGGCTTGCATTTGTGTACTTTATGATGGGGGAGACACAGTGGGAGAGGACACAGGGGACTTGTGCATGGCTGTTGTGGGGGTGTCTGCCAGTGAGGTGGGTGTTCTGCTTGGTGTGGTGATGCTGGTAGTGGATGATGATGTGGTGCATGCAGGTATGAGTGTGGACGGAACTGGGTGGGAGGTGGTGGAGGGGGGGCAGGGGTGACAGTGGTAATAGTGGATGTTGTTGTGTCTGCAACTGGATGGTGTTTGTGTGAGTGACTGTGTGATGAAGTTTGGTGCCTGTGTTTGCCTGTGTCACTTTTGTGTGTCTTCTTGTGTGCATGCTTGTCTGCCTGTGTGCTTGGGTTGGGCTGGGGTTGAAGAGAATGGGACTAGGAAGTGGAAGATGGAGGGGGAAGGGTGGAAACAGGGACAATGGCTGCCATCAGAGAGGAGGCCAGTGCCTGAATCGATCTCTGTTGGGCCGCAAATCCAGTGTGAATGTCCTCCAGGGATGCATTAGATTGTTGCATCTGGGCTGCCAGCCCCTGGATGGCATTTAAAATGGTTGACTGCCCAACAAAGATGGGTCTCAGGAGGTCAATAGCCTCCTCACTCAGGGCAGCAGGGCTAACTAGGGCAGGGCCCGAGGTGCCTGGGGCAAAGGAGATGCCCACCCTCCTGGGTGAGCAGGCATGGGCAACTCGCTGAGGGGCTACTGGGTAGGGTGGTGCTGGTACTGGGGGTGGCGGCTGTACCTGTAGCTGGGGTGGGCACAGAGGTGTCCGCCACCACCAGGGAGCTTCGGAGGAGGTATCCGTGTCTGAACTGTCCCCTCCAGTCTCCGCCGTGGTGGTCCCTTCGCCCTCCATCCCACTGGTGCCCTCAGTGTCAGTGGACTATGCCTTCTGGGTCCTGTCGGAAGCAACTCCCTCCGTCGCCAATGCCTCTGCTCCTCCACCAGATGATGGTAATGCACATAAGGACATGATAACAAGACAAAAGATACACTCGGTCAATGGCTGCACCAACACCACTGTTGGCATACACAGCACCCTCACACATAGGGAACATCCATACGCACTATGCAGTGCACTTACAATAACAATGCTAGTCACCAGTTCATGGGGAGGGATACATTCCACCAACTGTAGCATACCTGGGACCCACACAGCCCTGCCCAGTAGTGGATGCCTACTAGCTAGGTAGGAAGAATTTCACATCAGAACCTTGCCCAACATGGGACCTACTCTGCAATGTCAGGCCTGGACTAGGGGCACCCACAGAGACACATCCCCCACCCGGATACCACCCCACCAGGTGCAAGTAGTAATGATGGGCACTGTACTCACCCCTTGTGGCTGCTGTGATGCCCTCAAGCGCCCATACAGCTCTGGATAGGCCACCGCCAGTATGCAGGCCATCAGGGGGGTCAGGGTTCGACAGGCACCCCTTCCTCGTTGGGAGGCCATCCCCAGCTGGGCCTCCACCGTCTTCCGTGCCCAGTATCTCAGGTCCTCCCACCGTTTCTGACAGTGGGTGCGCCGCCTGCCGTAGACCCCCAGGGTCCGCACGTCCTTGGCGATGGCACGCCATATACCCTTCTTTTGATGGGCGCTGACTTGCGGAGGAAATATACACAGGGAACGGTATTAGTCAGACTATCCTGGTTGTTACACTCATGGCCCACCACAGCCCTTCCCATCCCCATTTGCACAGACATGGCCCAGCATACATGCGGCACGCTGCACAGGGCCCATCCACCAATCCCCCCTACATGAGGCCTTCACACACACCACTCCATGCATTCATGCCCCATGCATCCTGCTCACAGTGTACTCACCGGTTGGTTTGGAGGCCCATACAACAGTCCGTACAGGGGTAGGACCCCATCCAGTAGTATCTCCAACTCCGCCAAGGTGAAGGCAGGGGCTCTTTCCCCAGTCACACAGGCCATGGTAGGTTCCAGACACAGGTCACAGCAGCACATGCAGTGTAGATCCTCTCCTGTTGAAGGTCAGGTAGCAAGTGAGTGAACAGATAGAAAATGGTGGTGGCGTCTGCGGCGGTGCATACCATCACCACCGGCGTACATCACCATTGGCCACTGTACCCCATAGTGCCCAATAATAACCTATGAGGAATTGCATGGCGGTTCCCAATTGCCTCCCGCAACGGCGCACGTCAGCGGTATTACCTCACTTCCACCTGTCCCTCCATACCGGACAGGCGGGCGCCATTTCAGGGGGGTGAGTAGGCCATGGATCATAACTGTGTCACAGATCACAATTGTACATACAGGACATATGCCATAAATACATTTAATATTCACATCATGCATTGAACTGTATGGGCTTCAATGTGCAGTTTAAGACCGGCTACTCACTCGTTTGCCCCATAGATTGCAACCGCTGAGGATGAATAGGTGATGGAGACATTCCCCCGTGTACAGACCCCTGGTAGACTTGGCAATAATGGAGGACAGGCACATTAGCCTCACCTACAGACTTGACAGGGCCACAATCAGAGCTGTGTGCCCAACTGGAGCCTGACCTGATATCTGCTATCCGTCACCCCACTGGGATCCCCCCTCTTGTGCAAGTCCTATCAGTGCCTCATTTCCTGGCAACTGGTTTTCTCCAAGTGGCAGTGGGCTTGGCAACAGGAATGTCACAGCCAACGTTCTTAATAGTGCTGACAAGAGTGTTGGCTGCCCTGATTAAACACATGTGCAGCTACATTGTTTTCCCATAGGTGGAGGATTTGGCCACAGTGAAGGCTGACTTCTATGCAATGGGACATATCCCCAACATCATTGGGGCGATTGATGGAACACATTTTGCATTTGTCCCCCCCAGGAAAATGAACAGGTCTTCAGAAATAGAAAACGTTTTTACTCGATGAATGTCCAGATGGTGTGCCTGGCGGACCAGTACATCTCCCATGTCAATGGTAAGTATCTTGCGTCTGTGCATGATGCCTTTATCCTAAGGAATAGCAGCATCCCAAATGTGATGGGCCAACTACAGAGGCACAGGGTGTGGCTAATAGGTGAGCCCTGGTTCCCACCCAGTGGATGTTGGTGTATGGGTATCGTGTGGGCCATTAGGGATAGTGTGTGGCTAACTGTTGTCCCTCGATATTTGCAGGTGACTCAGGTTACCCCAACCTATCATGGGTACTGACCCCTGTGAGGAATCCCACGACAAGGGCTGAGGAACGTTACAATGAGGCACATGGACGAACAAGAAGGATCACTGAATGTACATTTGGCCTCCTGAAGGCCAGATTTTGGTGCCTCCATCTAACTGTGGATCCCTGTGCTACTCACCCAAGAAGGTCTGCCAGATAATCGTGGCATGCTGCATGTTACATAACCTTGCCTTGAGACGCCATGTGCATTTCCTACAGGAAGAGGAGGCTGGAGATGGCTGTGTGGCAGCAGTGGACCCTGTGGACAGTGAAGATGAGGAGCCAGAGGATGAGGACAACAGAACTGCAGTGATTAGACAATGCTTCCAATGACACACAAGCAAGACAGTGTAACTTCACATTTCATTGTCATTTTATTGTTTCAGATCATCACTGGCAGGCTGTTATATCCCACTTCCATGCCAACTCACTGTACCCTTTGGAAACTCTTTTTGCAGATGTTGGTTCCCCACTATCGCTCCTGGTGTATTCACTGCAGCCAGCTACAGGTGTAAACATTACTGTACAGCAGTACTTAATTTGTAAATAAAAAGGTGCCGGTGCCCAAAGCTCCCAAAACACTCGGCTACAGCAATTACATGTGCGAGCACTGAGTACTGAGGCAGAGTAATCCTGAAGCCATCTCGGGCCTCTTTAATCCATTTACAACCACTCCCTTCCCCTTCAACTCACTCTGCAGCTTTCTGCTTTCTCCCTTTGTGACACTTTTTCATTTTTCTCTTTCTCCGTTTTTCCCATATGCATCTTTTGCTCACATTAAATGCTAGAAACAGAAAAATAAGTGCGGGCCCACAAAAATAAGTGCCGGTGCTCTGCATTGGAAAAAACAAGCACAAAGTAAGCACTGCTGTACAGTTGAATTGCAATGTTTAAACCTTGTTATACAAAGGCATTCTTAAATCATTTGACATATTCCATACTCGTATTTTTTTAAAGTGTGTTTATTGCAGTGCCACGAAGAAAAGGGAGAAGTGCAATGGGCTGGGGTGATGATGGAGGAAAGTCCAGGGTATAGTTCCAGTGTATTTGTAGCACAGGTGCATTGTCCAAGGGAGCATAAGAAGGGGAGCAATGGCAGTTCAAGGTGGACAGGGTGACAGAGTGAGACACAAGGGTGACAATCAGGAGAGTCTAATTTCATGGTGGGGGTCTTGGCAATAGTCTCTGGCTTCTGCCTGGATCACAGGGAACATTTGCAGGGTGGTTCTCCTTCTGTAGGGGGAGGGGTGCTTGTGGCCTGTTGGTCCTGTGGCGAGGCCTTCTGTCCACTAGCGGCAGCGGAGGTGGAGGGCTGTTCAGTAGTGTGGCTAATGGCAGGGGTCCACTGTTGTACAACTGCCTCCCTCATAATGTTGGCCATGTTTGCCAGCACCCCGGCAATGGAGACCATGGTGGTGTTAGTGGCCTTCAAGTTCTCCCTGATCCCCTGGTACTGTCCCTCCTGCAGCCGTCTGTTCTCCTGCACGTTGTCCAGGATCTGGCCCAGCGTATCCTGGGAATGTTGGTATGCTCCCAGGATCTCAGTGAGTGCCTCCTAGAGAGTCGATTCCCTGGGCCTGTCCTCCCCCTGGTGCACAGCAGTCCTCCCAGCTTCTCTGTTGTCCTGTGCCTCTGTCCCCTGAACCGTGTGCCCACTGCCACTGACCCCAGGTCCCTCATTGTCTTGGGTTTGAGGTGTGCCCTGGGGTCACTGTAGTGGTGGACACACTGCTGATTGACTTGTCCTGGGGACAGAGGTATAGGCACGCTGCGTGGGTGTTGTTTCCTGAGGGGGAAGGCTTTGTGGTGGTATGGGACTGTGCCTGGGTAACTGACTGTCCTCATGCCCCTGATGGGCCAGGTTGTTCATCCAGGTCCAGTCAAGCAGAGTCGCTGTCATCACTGTGGGCCTTTTCTGTAGGGGGTTGGATGGTGCTGGCACCGCTTCCTCTGTGACATTGGCTGGGATACCTGTGGGATGTAAATGCAGTGTTATCGTTTCTGTGTGTGACATATTGTGCATGGGTGGGTTGCCCTCTATGGTTGTTAATGCCCTGGTAGCTTTACCTTGTGTGAGTTGCTATGTGGTGGGATAGCTGATTCTCTCTAGTGTGCATGCTTTAGTGATAGGTGTTTATGCATGTCTGTGAGTGGTGTCCATGCATTGGCATGGCATTCAGGGCTTGGCATTGGGACAAGTGGGTTGTGATGGTGGGGTGTGTGGGAGGTGGTGGAGCGATGGGAGTGAGGGTAAGGGTGGGTGTTAGAAATGGGGCTTTGGTTGACAGTCAGGTTACCCCCTTTTCAAGCAAGGACCCTCACTCTAGTCAGTGTAAAAGACATTCACCCTCAGCTAACCCCTTCTTACCCCCTTGGTAGCTTGGCAGAGCAGTAGGCTTAACTTCAGAGTGCTAGGTGTAAAGTATGTGTACCAACAAACACAGTAACTCAATGAAAACACTACAAAATGACAACACCAGTTTAGAAAAATAGGAAATATTTATCTAAACAAAAAAAGACCAAAAGACAAAACTCTGATATACACAAGTCAAGTTATAAATGTTTAAAGATTAAACTAAAAAAATAGCGCTTAGAAACACAAAATGCTTCGATGAGATGTTAACACGGCATCATGACGGAGTCGTTCCCAACAAGCCGACACCAGCAGCGCCGGACACAGAGTTGGGTAGACCCCCAAGTACAGTACCTTTGTTGAAGAGTGAAAACGAGTCGATGCGTGAAGTCGGGGATCGCGGCGTCGGTGTGAAATGTTGAATCCGCGCACTATGAGCGGCGTCAGTCACGACATTGTGCGGCGACTTCCACGGAGTCGTGAACTTCAGCGGGGTTGCAGTGGCATCGGGCCTGCGGAGATCGTCGCGTTCCAGCGAAGATCACAGAGTTGGTTGCAGGCGGTGTCACTGGATTCGGCAGCGGCGTCGGTCCGAAGTCGTCCGAAGTCGATTTTCTTGGATTTCCACCAGCTTTCCTTCCAGGGGCCCAGGAACTGGATAGAGCACCACTTGTCAGAGCAGAAGTCTCTCCAGAGACTCCAAGTGCTGGCAGAGAGAAGTCTTTGCTGTCCCTGAGACTTCAAACAACAGGAGACAAGCTGTAAATCAAGCCCTTGATTCACAAGATGGAACGCACACAAAGTCCAGTCTTTGCCCTCTTACTCTGGCAGAAGCAGCAACTGCAGGATAGCTCCACAAAGCACAGTCACAGGCAGGGCAGCACTTCTCCTCAGCCCTTCAGCTGCTCTCCACGCAGAGGTTCCTCTTGTTTCCAGAAGTGTTCTAAAGTCTGTGGTTTTGGTTCCCCTTTTTATACCCAATTTCTCCTTTGAAGTAGGCCTACTTCAAAGTAAAGTCTCTTTTGAATGTGAAATCTGCCTTTCCCAGGCAAGGCCCCAGGCACTCACCAGTGGGTCGGAGACAGCATTGTGTGAGATCAGGCACAGCCCTTTCAGGTGTAAGTGCCCACTCCTCCTCTCCCTCCTAGCACAGATGGCTCATCAGGATATGCAGGCTACACTCCAGCTCCCTTTGTGTCACTGTCTAGTGTGAGGTGCAACCAGCCCAACTGTCAAACTGACCCAGACAGGGAATCCACAAACAGCCAGAGTCACAGAAATGGTATAAGCAAGAAAATGTTCACTTTCTAAAAGTGGCATTTTCAAACACACAATCTTAAAATCATCTTTATTAAAAGATGTATTTCTAAATTGTGAGCTCAGAGACCCCAAACTCCACATGTCCATCCGCTCCCAAAGGGAACCTACACTTTAATCAGATTTAAAGGTAGCCCCCATGTTAACCTATGAGAGGGATAGGCCTTGCAACAGTAAAAAACGAATTTAGCAATATTTCACTATCAGGACATATAAAACACATTACTATATGTCCTACCTTAACCATACACTGCACCCTGCCCTTGGGGCTACCTAGGGCCTACCTTAGGGGTGTCTGACATGTAGGAAAAGGGAAGGTTTAGGCTTGCAAAGTGGGTACACTTGCCAAGTCGAATTTACAGTTAAAACTGCACACACAGACACTACAGTGGCAGGTCTGAGACATGTTTACAGAGCTACTCATGTGGGTGGCACAACCAGTGCTGCAGGCCCACTAGTAGCATGTGATTTACAGGCCCTGGCACCTCTAGTGCACTTTACTAGGGACTCACCAGTAAACCAAATATGCCAATCATGGATAATCCAATTACATACAATTTACACAGAGAGCATATGCACTTTAGCACTGGTTAGCAGTGGTAAAGTGCTCAGAGTTCAAAAGCCAACAGCAGCAGGTCAGAAAAGATAGGAGGCAGGAGGCAAAAAGACTGGGGATGACCCTGCAAAAAGGGCCATTTCCAACAGTGGGGTATGTGATGGCATGCAGGTAGAGGGGTAGTAGTACTATAGAGTTGACTTACCAGAGTCCAGTCCTCCTCCTACTCCTGCCAGGCCCTCAGGATGCAAGATTGCCAAGACCTGCTCCTCCCATGTTAATAGTGGGGGAGGAGGTGTGGGTCCACTGACCGTCCTCTGTACTGTCAGCTGGTGTCTTGCAGCAATGGAACGTACCTTCCCCGTAGGTCATTCCACCTATTCCTGATGGCATGCCTTGTTATTGGGTGCTGTCCCACGACGTTGACCATGTCCACGATCCTCTGCCATAGCTCCATCTTCCTAGCAATGGATATCTGCTGCACCTGTGCTCCAAATAGCTGAGGCTGTACCCGGATGATTTCCTCCACGATGACCCTTAGCTCCTCCTTAGAGAATCTGGGTTGTCATTGTGGTGCCATGGGTGTTGTGTGAGTAGTGTGGTGAGGGTGTGTAGGGTGATGCGTAGGGGTATGTGCTGTGAGGTGCTTGGGTGGTGTATAGGTGATGATGGTGTGTGTCTTGTCTTGTCTGTGGTTGTGGTGTCTGTCTCGTGCCAATGGTTTGTAGTCATAAGGGGTTGTGGGTAATGTGGGTGTGTGTTTTATAGTGGTGTGGTGTGTGTATGAGTGTCAGGTGTGTGTAGTTTGAATTGTCCAATGTGGTGGTGTTTTGTTTGAATGTGTGTATTTTGAGCGCGGCTGTATGTTCTGCCAATGATTTACCACCATTGAATGTCCGCCGTGGAGATTTGTGGGTCACAATGTGATGGGTTTTGTTCTGTTGGCTTAACGGTGTGGTTTTGGATACCGCCAGTTTATCACTGACCTTTGGTGTGGCGGAATTGTGTGTGTGTGTGATAATATGGTGAACGGATATCCGCCGCCGCAGCAGTATGTTAGCAGCAGTCAGCATGTCGGTAAGTGGGATTTACTGCCAATGTCATAATGAGGGCCTATGTGTGTATTGGTAAAATATCATGTCACAGCAGTACTGCACTGAATTACCTTTTCCAGTCCTCTATGTCATCTACAAAGGTCAACGCCCATCAAATGCAAGAGATATGGGAGCCCACTGCAAAGAAGGTGTGGACCACAAGTGGTGTAGCCTGTACTGTTGGAAGAAGTGGGAAAACCTGTATTGTGCTACCAGAAAATCAGTCGAAAGCCAATTCTAGCAGTCCTCCCAGCGATCCAGGGGGTGTCCCCCCATTACCTTCCCTAATAGCCCATGTCCTTGCGGTGGCTTACTAGGAGCTTGATGGGCAGTTGAAGGCCCCACAGCAGCAGCAAGGGGGCAAGTCATTTTTTTAAGATGCTGTGGTTTCACCTCTTTATTTTCCAGCTATGTTGTATACCAACAACTACGAGGAAGACACACATCCAGAGCCCATGATGATTTCTGGAGCTATAAGTTGGTCAGACTGTGTCTGATGCTGTGTGTGGTGGTTTGCTTTGTGCTATATAAATGCACTTGATTCCTCCTCCCAATGCAATTACTGTTGTGGGCAGACACATGGCTGCATGCAAAGAAAGAGTTAGCCAGCATTATCAAAATGACATTAGGTATAGTTTCTCAAATCATGCCCCAGGTCATGATTGGGTTAGATGTGATGGTATGTCACTAATGTGTGTAGTGAAAGTAGGCTTCCTTACTGGTGACTGTGGCAAACTGCACAATTGTGAAGCAGCTGATATATCAGGCTTGGCATTGCTAAGTCGGTGCTATTACAGTGTAAGAATCTGCATCTGCACTGAAGGTTTGGATATTCTGTGTACAGTGACAGACACATGGACACACAGACACAAATATGCAGACACCACACACACCACCACCACCATCAGCACCACTGTCACACCCCTAGTTAGCACACCTCCACTACACAACCACACACACATACCACACAGACATGACACTCATCACTACAACCACCTCATCAGACACCACCTGCACACCCCCAGTCATCGCACCCAGTACAATACCAACACACATACACAACAGCCACATCGGCAGTCATCACACAAGCATGCACAATCACAGACACCACAACAACACACACCACAACCACAACAGACACAGCCACACACAACCATACCTGATCCAAACTCCAACACCCAACCACCTATCAGTAAAAACAGATACCTAAAGATGCAGTACATATACAAGACCTTCATGCACACCCACCATCAACAGGCATATTCACAACAGACACAGACACTCCCTCTACCCCCCCCAAACCCAACTACGTCCTGAACATCCTACCCATTTCCCTGTGAAAAGTTAATTTTTTTCCTGGGCTTGACCCCTGCCAAATCCCAACCCACCCCTCCCAAACCCAAGGACCCACCCCCACAGTGAAATCATTAAGCTGCCTGATCTCTGTCCCATGGATGCCCCTTCCAGAGGAGGTTTATTCTGGCAGTGACTTCATGAGGCAAGTGATGGACCTAGAAGCCATTGTGGCCCATATGGACATAGGGCCAGATGTATCAAGCGTTTTTGCATTCGCAAACGGTGCGAATGTCCATTTGCAAATGCAAAAATGTGTTTTCCGATGTATGAAAGGCATTCGCAGTGCAAAAATAAGAAATCGCAAAATAGCTAATTTTTGCGAATGAGACATGAATTTGCGTGTCGCAATCAGCGTATCGCAAATGGCGATAATTGCGATACAGATTAGCGAATCTCAGATAGCGATCCGCTAAATTGTGCCGCTATTTGCGATATGCAGATTGCGACACGCAAAAACGGATTCGCAATGCGATGCATCAAAAATTTGCAAATTGCGATTATTCGCAGAATGGCCGTTTGCACATGCAATTTCCACAAACTGAAACCAGGTGGTAACCAGGTGCAACCTATATAAAGAGGCCCAGAATGCCTCAGCTCCTCTTCCACAATGGCTGCACTCTACGTCATGGCAAGGAGAACGAGGTTCTTGTCAGGTTTGAGGAGAGAGAGGAGGAGACAGGAGCGGATTTTCAGAGTGCGCATAACCCTTTTTGGCCAGACTGAGAAGGAAATTTATGAGAAGTACAGGTTAAGCTCAGCCATGATACTTGACCTGATAGCTGAGCTACAACCCATGCTGCAGGGCACAACACACAGTACCAATAGCATACCCACCCATGTGCAGGTATTATGCTCCCTGCACCTACTAGCCTCAGGGAGCTATCAAGGGGTCATAGCAACAGCTGGAAGGGTATCACAGAGTGCCCTCTTTAGATTTTTCAATGCATTTCTCAATGCCATGCTGAGCAGAATTCAACTGTACATAAGCTTCCCCAACACCCCACAGGCATTAAAACAAACTAAAGTTAATTTCTACCAGATAGCACAGTTCCCACATGTCCTAGGTGGCATCAATGGGACACATGTAGCAATCTATCCACCATCGGCCAGCGAGTATGTGTATCACAACCATAAAAACCATCATTCTATGAACTTACAGGTGATATGCAATGCCTCCTACATCATTACAGATCTAGTGGCCAGATACCCAGGGAGCACACATGATTCCTACATCTTTCGCCTCAGCGGGATACACACAAGACTGCTAGCTGGGGAGTTTGGTGAAGGATATCTACTAGGTAATTTGATAGTTCAGAATAATGCATTGATGTAAGCGTGACGTCAGACAGCACATGTACTCATTTTACTCTCTGTGCATTCAGGAGACAGTGCCTGGGCTGTGCGCACCTATATTCTAACGCCCTACCTGAGCCCTGCAACTCCAGCAGAGAGGAGGTACAGTGCTGCACCTAGGGCAACCCACAATGTGGTGGAGCGCACTTTTGGGCTGCTGAAGGACCTTTTCAGGTGCATCCATAATTGTGGAGGTGCACTACAGTACAGCCTAGAGGCGACATGCAAAATTGTGGCCAAATGTGCTATCTTGCACAACTTAGCAACCACCAGGGGCATACCAGTGGAACTCACGGAGCCAGACTCAGATGAGGATGATGATCCCTTACCACCCCTTCTACCAGCAGACAGGACTAGTGCAGCAGAGAGCAGGCAAAGGTGTGCTGACATCACGTGCAACCATTTTTGATGTAAGTAATGACAAATCCACTTAAATGAAATGTATTTCTGTAGTTAGCATCTTTATTACCTTTACTTCAGGTAAAAAATGAGTCATTAGAACATAGCTATTCACAATGGGCAGACATGAACAATTAACAGAGTCACACTATTAGCATCATAGTAGGACTGTATTTCTACATGTTTAGGTGGTCCCCTGCAGCCCTCAACATCACTTCTTACGTCCACGCACTCCACTTGAGTGCTCAGTGCCCCCGCTGGCACCTCTAGTAGCAGGTTCACATGCAGTACTGGGTCTGGCACTGGAACGCTTTGGATCAATCACAGGGACTGTCAAACTGCTGTGGCTAGAGGACCCCTCACTGTCCCCAACACCCAGGTCACTGGTTGTGGCACTGTGTGCCGTTTGCATGGCATCCATACATTGGTAATTTGCACCAATCCCTGTGCAATGTCCCGACTGCAATGTGCCATCTCCACCTGTGTGGCAACGGCATGCTGTGATATCAGGGCTGTAGAACTTGCAAGCCAATTGACGGATCTAGAGAAGCCATCAAACTTTCCCAAATATTGGTGGTGGCGCCTGCGTCGGCTGACGTACTCCTGCAGTATCTCAGTGCAGAGTTTACCAATGGCCTGTGTAAACTCCTTGGTGTTTTCAGCAGCTGTTTGCTGTCCATCAATCAGGGTCCCCAACTGCTTGTGTAGTAACCACGTGCTATTGTGAGACACAATCTGTCTGTGCAGTGACTTCAAATCTTTGCATTGAAGGCACTGTACCTTCAGCCTGGAAGCTTCAAGGCCGCCAAAGATTGTTGGAACCACTCCTTCTTCTGTGCCCTGTCTGCCTGCATTGTGGCGCTTCCTGAGGGGATTTGACTGACACTGGAGCTGGTGCAGGGACTGGTGCCTTCTTGTGGGACTTGCCTCTGGTGGTGGTGTGGGTTCGTGTTCTGGCATCTCATCTGAGTCCAAGTTATACTCTGGCAGTGGTAACACCCTTGCCCTACGTCTAGTCGGAACAATGCTCTAGGACTCAGTGGTATTTGAGTCAGACTGTGGCTGTGTTTCTGCTTCCCCCACTTTTTCAGATCCTGCAGCAGCAGGGACCGAGTTATCTGCAAGCACCATGTGCAGCATGTCAATTCTAGCATTTTTCACAGATTTACGCAGTGTTGCTTTAACTGTACAATTAAATTGTGTCACCCTGAGTCATTTGTGGTGTTTCTCTATGTGGTTGACCACTATCTTGCTATTTATGTTGTGTATTTACCTTAGGGTTGTGTACTAGCACTCCCATAAGGCACTGTTGTGTTGTATGTAAGATGTGAGATGGACTACTTTTCACTGTGCATCAACCTATGTTCTATTTCCTAAGGGGCATTTGTACATGCACTTGTGGGGATACACATAATTACTGGCCTTAACTTTGCTGGTGCTGGGTGTCCCTGAGGTGTCAATGTCAGTAACACCGCTGACAGCTTCTGGAAGCAATGTGGACTCCACCAGGTCTTCCATAGACGTGGACAGTGTCAGGGTGGAAGGTCCGCCTCCGGTGCTCCTTGCCTCCATAAGCCTGCTGGCCACCCTCTCCTTGGCATGGGCTGCAAGTCGTACCAGTGCTTGCGTGTCTCCTCCACAGAGCGCTGCGCAACACCCACTGCGCATATTTTTGTCTGGATGTCAGACCAGAGTTTCCGCTTCTCACTCTCAGGTACTTGGAGTGAGTTTTTCCCAAATAGTCTATCATGGTTCCAAACAACCTCCTCAATGAGCAACTCCAATTCTGCCTCACTGAATTGTAGCTTCCTCTTCCTGTCTCCCTTCTATTTCCCATTTCCTGCATTGGCCATGTTGCTGTTTGGTCCTGGCTTACTCACAATGCTGACTCCCTGGTGATGGGCTGTGACTCTCTCTCTGCTCCTGTGGGTGTGGCTCAAAGAACCAGCATAGGCTGACTCAGTTCCTGGTTGTGATGTCATCAGGCTGTTCCGGTTTGCTGTTTTTGCTATTTGCGATTTTTAATTACCGAATCACAATTTTTTTTGAGATTCAGTATTTGCATCTCGCAAATTGCGTTTGCGAATTTTAAGAAATCTCTACTGGAGATTTTCAAATTTGATACATCGCTTTTTGCATTTCTTAAATTGCGATTTCTTAAAAATCGCAATTTGGGAATAGCTAACTGGAATTTTGATACATCTGGCCCATAGGCATTTCTCATGTAAATATGTTGACATTCTTTTTATTCTGAGTAAGGAAACTGCATTCTATAATATATATAATTTTATGGATTTCTTTGTCCTGGCCTTATTATTTAATTGTTACTGATAGCTTGCTGGTGATGTTACCATGCACTTACTCTCATATGTGACAGTAAAATACACAGGTTGTATGTTTCAGTTGTCATTTTTAAATTGAACACATTTGTGTTGTACATTAGTGATGGTGCAAGCATTCAAGTCATTACTGTACACTTACACCAAAATTACATATTTTTTGTGAGTGGAGAATGCATGTGTGTTTATTTTGACATATTGTGTCGATATGAACATATGGATTACAAAGATGACCTGGCACTTTACATTTGGTTATGATCATATGTTAGTGATATGTTGCACACACAAAGGGGACATATATCGTTCATACATCTCGGACATGTTTGCTGTTCACCAGTTAGTATTGTCTTACATTCTGCGTACAACCACCCGTAGCAGGTTGTAGTGATATTGTTACATTGGAATGGGTTTGTTGGGTTAAAATTAGGGAAACTGTTTCAGTTGTTCCTTTCGATATTTTGGGTACATTCTGGCACATACCTTTGCGGACACATTCCTATTTGAAATTGTTGAGACTTTTCTGTGTAGATGTCCATTGCCATGAAAGCAGTCCTTCACTAATTGGTGGATGCTATTTATATTCCAGGGTCTGTTCTGACACATTTTCATGGGTTAACATTACACAGTTCAGCTTAGAGCCACAGTATTGATTATGTGTACTGTTTTGGTTTCTCTGTGAGCACCGTGTCACTTGCTCTTTTTGATTTAATTTATCACACCTGTGAATATTTGACATATTGTACAACATTGAAATTTATTTAAAAATTCTGTGAATCCAGCAGGTCTTTAATTTGAACTCTTTTGAAATGTTTTGCTTCTTTTGTACTTAGGGGCGTGCATGTGTAAATATATATACCATGAATTATGAAATTACCCACCATTTATTGGAACATTTTTATTGATGTTAATTCATTATTGAGTTCTGGGTCCTTTGGCAGATGTCTCTTCTTGAATCAGTCCCATGTGACAATTGCACAGTTGTGTTGATATTTACCTCTGTCCCATGGGTGTATTTGGTTGTGCTAGTGGAATAGATAGCAAGCCCACTATTAACATTTAATTTACAGACCCTGTGTACATACTGTACCACTTTACGAGATACTTATACGTACGTTAAGGCCCTCATTATGATTATGGTGGTCCTAGGACCGCCAGACTCGCTGTGGCAGTCTGACCGCCGCCAAAGCAGTGGTCAGACCACTTTGGTGGCTATCAGACCACCACAGTATGACCATGGTGAAAGCGCCACGGTCGGACCGCAGGCATGGCCAGTTTCCCTCCCCAGGGGGGCTGGCTGTGCCAGCGGTCCCAATCCACCAGGGGAGCGCTGCATGCAGGGGGCTCCATAGACAGCCCCATTGTGCTTTTCACTGTCTGCTTAGCAGACAGTAAAAAGTGCGACGGGTCCTGTTGCTCCTTACACACCGCAAAATTGCTGCTGGCTCGAATACGAGCCGGTGTCAATGTTGTGGGCTGTTTCCCACTGGGTCAGGAGGCAAAAACTCAGGAAACTCATAATAGGGGCAGCAGGAAGGTCACTGCACTGGCGGTGACATGACCCTTTCCACCCGCCAAACTTGAAATGAGGGCCTAAGTGTGCCAAACAGGTGTAAGCCAATTTTCATATTTTCAGAGGAGAGAGCACCAACATTTTTGCACCTAAACAAAAATGGATACAGAAAGCAGGAGGTGGTAAGTTTTGTGGTGACTCTCCAGAGAAGGCCAGGTCCAACAGTTAGTATGAGTAAAGCTATAATTGCTGCAAATTTCATTCAGTAGCCATGTGTGTGGCTCAGTGCCTCTGTACTACTGCTTGATACGTTAGTTTACAATGCTTTGTAAATGTCCAATATTCTGTGGCCCAGGTGCAAAGCAAATACAAATAGAGCTGCACTGTGAGAGCTCCTTGGGCATGCAATTACTGATACAAATATATAACAGGACCACAGTAGAGGTGTTTCGTAAGACCATTTTGTATGTGTCAGTTAATTGCAAACCAGTGCATGATTCTAATCTTGGTTGGTGTCTTGTATGTGCTCTGTAGAACCGCTTTTCAGACATTATAATATGTAATGGAAATTATGTGTATTGTCCAAATCACTGAGGACTTGATTACGACCTTGGCGGATGGGATACTCCGTCACAAACGATATCCCTCCAGCCATTATATAAGTTCAACAGAATATAATGGAACTTGTAACACGGCGTACGGAATATCCATCACATTTGTGATGGAGTATCCCATTAACCAAGGTCGTAATCAGGCCCTTAATGTTCACTGTGGTATGGCAGGGTAGATGTGCATATTGTAGGTCAATACTCATTTAATTGTGCATACGGGTTTATTCTGAAATGCCAAAAACAATGCATTCCAAAAAAAAGGCATTGTGAGAAATCTTTGGTTGTCTCAGTAGTAACAGCATTTCAATCACGCAATAATAAGCTAAGAGCTAAGGATGACTGAGATATTATTTCACTTCAGCCTCCTCTCAAGTCACAACACAAGACAACTGGGGAACCAGATGCAATGTGGTGCCTTTGTGTGTGAGACACTGTAATCAGGATAGTTTGCATTTTCAAGGATGCTAAATAAAATAAATGTAATTGTACTTATCTGTGGTATTGTGAAGCAGTTTAGAAAAAAAGTTGCTTGCAATAAGATATGTATATATATATATATATATATATATATATATATATATAAAATTGTATAAATATAATATAATTATAGTTAGGACCTTGTTTCCTTAGGAAAATAGTTTTTTTGTTTTGCCAATAACTTTGGCGCCTTTTGACGAATCTTCACGAAAGTCTCAAAATTATTACACCAATCAGTTCAGCTGCTGTCGCAAAATTTCAGGGTGATTTGTCAAGCAGTGGTAAAAAAAGAAAAGTGGGTGGTCTCAAAACACTTTTCCCCATTCAATTTCCCATAGGGTTTTGAACATGACCACAACCCGAACCACTGGATGCACTTATTCCCAATTTTGGCAGAAAGGTAGCGATTGGTCCAGAAAGAGCCCTTTCTGATTTTTTGGTCTAAATCCATTCACTAGTTTTGGGGATATTAAAGGAAAAGGTTATATGGATCTCTAGGGATGCCGATTCTCTGTGGATCCAACAGTCCCTGTGCTGATATCTGACTGGCTGCAACCCTTCAACCAAGAAGTGTTGTCAGTCATTTTGGGACTTGAACTCAGATGAGTACCAAAAAAAGAAACGTGGGCAGGGTAGGAATACTCTGACCACCTAGACCTGGTACCGGTGGAAAAATAAAGCAAGTGTGAACTCTGTGCTTGTTTAAACATTTGCCCCCTGGTGGCCCAGGTCCAGGGGCATTGTGTATATGACAAAGTTGGGAGGGGCGCGCATGTAGCCCCCCTCCTCGGGCACTTTTGAGCACCAGGGACCATGACCTACCAGGGTTTTATTAAAATATTTGAGGGGGGCCAAATGTCATCAGCGGTGTGGGACTGGATGAATGGGAGGGTTTGCCTGCAGGGCCAAGCCACAGGCCAGGCCCTGAGGCCAACCCTCCACTGCGTAAAAAAAGAAATGAAGAAATTCACTGAAAAGCCAAAGGGAACAGTAAGGAATTAACATTTAAAAAATCCTAGAAATTCATAGAAAAAAGCACAAGTGCATTATAGTTACGTTCTGAGTTTACACGCACAAAAGCATAGCAATTCAGCTGTCATAGTTAGAATCATTTCAAATAACTATAACTTGTGCCCTGAGATATCTGTAACTCGCACCCTCGACATGCACAGCTAATTACCAAACATATTACATCATTCATTACATTATCTATGGCATCATTGATATTATCACTGCGACGTCTGTAATAAAATTATTGGGGAGAAAACTGTGGATGGAGTGGGCGTGAGTTATAGTTATCACAGAGCACGAGTTATAGTTAGTTAGTTATATTTACAGTGTGCCTTAAAGCCCGTCTTTCTCTTTCAAGGTAGGAAGATGTTAGATGATGTTGAGTAACTCCAAGGGAGAAATAGTTACAGCTGGGGCTCCTAATATGGAGGCGTAGTGTTTTCCATGATGGGTGGTATATCTGTCTCTGTAGCAATGGCTTGCATCAACAGCTTCTGCTTTTGTGTGCCAGGAGGAATCACCAATATCCTCTGTTTCCGGCAGTGTTGTATAAGCAGGCAGTGCTGTTATTGGTCAAATCATAGGGAAATTATAGTTGTAATATTTATGTTTATAATTTTCCTACAGAAAATCAATTTCAACATATTTTATTATTATTTAAGTCAGTGTTATATTGAGACAATATATTTAGAATTACTAATATATTTGAAATAAACCATCAAGGTAATTGTAAGAAATTGGGTTGTTGGTTGACTGGCATGGGATTCCTGGTCAAGTAGCAACTACAATCCTTGTTAAGGTATGGCACAAGCAAACCCCACACTGCACTCAAATCCCTGGTAGCTTGGCACAGAGCTGTTGAGCTTAACTTAGAGGCAATGTATAAAGTGCAACACCTTAAACAGTAATTATGTGAAAACAGCACACTCAAATATTCCTACACCAGATTGGAATAATATAGTAATTGTAATTAAATAAAACAAGATCAGAACAACAAAAATCCAATCAGTAAGACCGGAGACATAAAGGTTCAAGGATTTCAGCAAAAATAGCACCAAAAAGCTCAAAGTACCAACTGTGGAAATATGGAGGATATGCCAGACCTGTACAAAGTCACAACTTCAGGCCAACCATGATGGAGAGTGTACCAGCTATAGTGGGATCCCTAAACCCTAGTTTGCAGAGTGTTGCAAGGATCCACATTGAAAAGGTGTTGCGTAGCCGGAGCAATGCATTAATCCTGAGGTGCAGTGAGGCTGCAATGCGGGGACCAGCATCATAATTGAGGGTCTCACCATCAGGCGCTTGCACTGAGAACCCGACATCAAGGATGCTTTGGGCAGTGATGGTGATGCAAACTTTGTCGTCGTCATGGAGGCTGCCATTAATGAGAGATGTGCACAAGGATGTCTTGCATAGTGGCTGTTCTGCAGAGGCAATGTGCTGAAATCTGAGTCTTTGCAACAGTTCCGATCCATACAGCAGTGGAGATGAGTCAGTTCTTATTGGGGTTGCTCTGCACAGCAGAGGAGAGGTGTTTATTTCCCTAGATCCACAAAGGCTGCCAAAACTCCTTAAGCCCACTTCCAAGGGCCCAGGACTGGGGTGGCACCACTTTGTCAAATTAGACTCACAGATGGCAGGTCCAGATGCAAGGTTGTTGCAAGTCTGCTGTGTCCCTGAGGATTCAGATGTGTAGACCAGCCAATTAGCCCTTGGAGTCAATCTGGGGCTCTGTGTTCAAGAGATGTAGGTCCAGATTCCTGCTCACACATGCAAGAGGTCAGCAGGTCAGCACAGAGGGGCATCTAGAGCAGTCCTTAAATGAAACAGTCCATCCTAGTGGCAGTCCTTTCATAGCACAGCAGTCCTTCTTCTTGGCAGAATATCCAAAAGTGCCGAATAGTTGGTGTCTAAGGTCCTATATTTATATCTGGTGTCCTACCTCTGGAAGGTGGGAGAATCTTCTAGAGGTTTCCCTTTGAAGTACACAGGTGCCCTCCATTCACTGCTCTGGCTCCAGACTAACTACAAGGGGTATGCAACCCTTTGTGTGACAGCACAACAGAGCCTACTAAAGTGTAAGCTAGGGCTGTGCCCACCCTCCCATCCTGGCAGTGATGGTTCATCCAGGCTTACTTAAGCTCTCAGTCATTTGACCCAGAGACAGGCTACAGGCAAAAAATGTCCAAGGCAGGAAAATGACAACCTTCTAAAAGTGTCATTTAAAATATTGAAATGTAAGATTTGACTTTACTGTCAGTTAGGATTTTTCAATACAATTCTAAAGACACCAAACATTAACTGGTTACATGTTTCCATTTGAAATGACAGTGTATTAAATGTAATAAGGTGACTCCAACAATATCCTATGGGAGAAGCAGGACTTGCAGTAGCGAAAAATGAATTTAAGAGTTTTTCACTATTGAGACTTGTAAATCTTGAAAGTACATGTCTTACATTTTAAATGCATTGCACTCTACCCTCTGGGCAGTCGAGGCCCTACCATGGGGGTTAATGAAACGTATTAAAAAGGAAGGTTTGGGCATGATAAAAGGGTTATTTTGTCATTTCAAAATTGCAGTTCTAAAACTGCATACGCAGACTGTAATGGAAGGCTTGAGACATGTTTAAAGTGCAACTTTAAGGGGGGGGGCATAATCAGTGTTGCACACCAACTAATGACATTTAATTTAAAGGCCCAAGGCACAAGTAATGCCACTTTACTGGAGACATACAAGTAAATTAAATATGTCAATTGGGTAGAAGCCATTGTTGTCATATTTTAAAGAGTAAGCACCTTCATTTTAGCACTGGTTAGCCATGGTAAATGGTTGGGAGAAGTCCATCCTAAGGCTAAAAGGTCTACAATTAACAGTGGGAAAAAAAACTTTATGTAATCCTTGATGTTAAGCACATGGCCTCCGTAGACATAATGCATTTTGTAGAGTACTTGAAAAAAACACTAAAATGAATTAATAAACAACTTTTAATTTAGACTTTTTATTTACTACTAATTTGAGTTCTTGCTTAACATAGAAGGTATTACCACATCTATCCATCCATTTAATTTTTAAAGATTGTTTTACTTATTTTTATTTGAGATATATTTATATGAACGCATACTAGTTAACTGACATAGATCATCAGAAACAAGGTCCGATGTGTCAATGCTAAACACTCTAGAGATGGGCTCAGGTAAAAAGGTGGGCTCAGTGAATTCTTCCAAAGGCATAGATGGTAGCTTCGTACTTGAACAAATGTTTTTAGCCTGAACATGCTCCTTGAAAGCAGCTATTAGCGAAGCTACTGAAATGCTTAATATGCGCTCTTTTTTCTGAAAAAAATGTTTATACTGTGTAGCAAGGGTAAAATAGATTGAGCTATGAAATCATTGTTGCACAATCTTGATCATATGCAACAGTTTGAGGATCAGTGCTGTAGTGCCACAGTCAGTGGCAGCCGGCAGCTTTAGGAGGGAGGGGGGGCGGGCGGGACACACACACAAACACACTCGTTCTTTCACACACAGACATGCACTCATGCACATCCATTGACAACACTCAAACATGCACGCGCGCACCATTCAATTTAAAACATCACACACACACACACATACACTTACCTTCAGCCTCCAGGTCCCAGGAGGGTTGGGACTGCTGCCTTCCCGTCAGCCAATGAGGGAAGGCAGCAGTCCCAGCCTCGTCACAGAGTGGGATGGAGTCAGTGAGACTGCTGACCCTACCCCACTCTGTGACGAAGTGTCACTGATTGACACTCACCCTGGGAACTTCAGGGCCTAAACCTGAAGCGCCCAGGGAGAGTGTCAATTGGTGACGCTTTCCTCGTCACCCAGGGGAGGGCCTCGAGGCACCTTTTCTGAGCTGAGGAGGTCACGCCCATAGGAGCTGTGACCTCGTCAGCCCAGCAAAGTTCAGCTCAGGCAGCCAGGAGTCTGCGCAAATCGCATATGTCTGCTCCTGGCTGACTGAGCTGAACATGGAGAGTTTCCGTCAGGCTGACCTCTGTTCAGCCTGACAGACACTCTTCATGAGGGGCAAAAGGTGAGGGGGCGTGGCCCCTCCGCCCTAAAGGACGGGCCGCCACTGTCCACGGTGTATTCATACTGCACTGGAATTCGTCTTGCCTCGCTTCCCAGTGTGAAGTTCTTGTGTTGTAATACAATCAGGTCTGACTTCCTATGCATTTACTATTTTTATTCAATGGCAGTTGTGTTGTGACGTAAACCACTAAGAATACAAAACCCCACAAAATGTTTTTTTTTTAAAGGTAAAAAAAACAGTTTCTTAAGGTAGACTGCAGTGGGAAGATTGCTAGAGAATTAATCTGTACAAAATTAGACACAAATCACCTGTACCACAAGAGAAAGACGTAACCAAGCTACAAGCCTTTTAAACAAAATGTTTGTGCCAATTAACATTAGAGTACTGACTGTGATCAGTCTCATTTTAAACTGACCGTTACCATTAGCTTTTGTTGGACACAGGGCGCAGAATATAGAAGGCAAAATTTGCAGTCTGAGAGCAATACCAGTTCCAGAGCATATTACACTATTGTGTATGCCTTGAAAAACAGGGGTAAAAAAAGGATTGTGGCTATCAGTGTCGCGGCTTGTGCAGTGGCACCAGTGTCCTATAGCTGTGAGAGGGTCTTCTTGAAATGCACAGCTACTGCTACACTTCAGCTCGAAGCTATGATCAGTGCAACAGGCTTCAAGAAATGCACAGAGGAATGTTTATTCTTTGACTGCAGATGATCTCAGTGGCGAACGCACATTCATATGCATTTGTACTGTTGCTGAATCAGTGAGCTGCTTAACAACTGGATATTGCACATACTGCCTTTTCAATAAGCTGTCAATTAATACACTGTTCAATAATAGCTTTGTGTCATTCACTAGCAACAAACTAACTAGTCAGCAGCCATCTGGCCTTTTGTTCTTTATGCCTGCATGATGCTAGTTTGAGAACACAGGAGCATAAAGCACTGGATGTCTTTACCATGGACACAGGATCAAGTCATGTCAGGTTTAAACTCTCATCCAGGGTTGGCCTGGCCTATAGGGCAATGTGGCAGTACCCGAATGAGTGCTTTGACGGATCAGTGTATAGGACATTTTTAGCAGTCTGTTGGTCTGCTTGAATGTCATTTGGCCTGGTTTTTAGTGTTGATTTCCCTGATATTTCTGCAACCATTGCTGCACCAATCACAAATCCAGGCAGTCCAGTGGGGGCCGGTGACATTTAAAAGTGGGGAGGCGTAATACTTGGCTCGAATTCCAAAGAGCTTTTTCTTGAAGGGTTCTCTCACACTTTCTTGCACTGTCTCACTCTGACTCACTCAGTCTCACTTGGTTTTACTAATTCACACAGTCTGGCCCACTCTGTCTCAGACAGTCCCACTAATTCTCACTCACTCTGAAATAGTCATACTGTGACTCAGTCTCACACACAGTAACAATCAGTTCTACTCACTGACTCGTTCACATTCATTCTCACACATACTGGTCCTTACTGTCACTCATTCATACTCACTATGACTCATTCCTCCACTGAATTCTCTCTCACTTTAACTCACACACGTAGTCACACAGACATGCTCACAGTGCTGGGATTTCACCAGTTCTGAAGAGTATCTCTGTTGTCTGAGGCAAGTACCTTCATGCACCTGTGTCAGCAATCAAACAATGTCCTAAGCTGCTTCAGCTTGTTGTGGGGATTGAAGTGGGTCGGCATTTTATTTTTATTATTTCAAGAGTGACTGATTGTTCACGATGATACAATACAAATGGACCACAAAATAAGGAGGGTGTAGTGTAGCTGTGGAGCACATAAAGGAGAACCACCACTGGTTCAGGGACCTATCCATCAAACCAATTTCATCCCTCCTTTCACCTACCTATCCCTCCTTTCATCCACCCATCCCCCTTTCATCTATCCATTCATCCATCCATTCAATCATCTATACATCCTTTTGCTCATCCACCCACCCTTTTGTTCCATCTATTCATCATTTCACTCCATCCATCCATCCATCTGTCCACACTTTCACTCAACCATCCATCCATACACCCATCCATTCACCCTTTGTCCCATCCAGCCAGCCATTCATATCTCCCTCCATTTACCTTTTCACTCAGCCATCTCACTATCTATTAATCCATCAGTTCCCCCTTTCACTCATCCATCCATCCATTCTTTCATAACAACTCATATACCCTGCCTTTCATTATCTGTTGCTTTAGTCATCCCTTCATTCATTCATCCTTTCACTCATCCATCCATCCTTTTACTCTATCCATTCATCCACTCATCCATCTATTAAAACTTCCACTCAGCCATCCATCCGTTCTTTCACTCATTCTACCATCCATCATTTCTCTCATCATCCATCAACCCATCATTTCCATCCATCTAGCCATCTATCTGTCCATCCATCCTCCCTTTCACTCATACACTCTCCCTGCCTTTCACTCTTCCATTCTTACCTCCATCCTTTCAAGCATTCATCCATCCATCTATCCATCCACCATTTCACACATCCATCCATCAATCCACCCACCCATTTATCCTTTCACTCACTCACCCTCCGAAGTTACTTATGAGCCTTTGTCTGCCGAGTTGCAGACAGAAGAGGCCCATCAAGAACCCCACCCCACTATCGCGGCTAAAGGCTGAGGGAGGGTGACAAAGCCCCTGGGGTAGGCAGAAGCTTAACAGCACACTTACCTCTTAGTCCACTAGTGCATTTGTTGTTCGCAGCTGTTCACTTCCCTGTCTTGGGCCCATACAGTTATGATAAGGAGAACTCTGTCATGCTCAGCTCCATAATTTGTTTTCAAAGTGAAACCAAATTCAATACTGAACACGTATTACTGCCAGGAGAGCAGTCCCCTCCACCCTTCCTACAGTCTGCTTCTCTGTGCAGATAACAAATTGTTGCCACCCACTCCCTCCTTGTTCTCATCAGCCTGCCCCACCCCAGCCATTGAAGTGAACAGAGCTTTGCTAACTCCTCCTGTGGCCACTGTTTTTGCTCCCCAAAAGCAACCAGATCAATTGCATTGTAAATAAGCCCTCCCCCCTCCGATGATGTCACTGTTGTAGCTTGTGCTTGCAGGTCGAAGAAAACTTCGCTCGACTGGCACTTGTACAGCAGAAAATGTGCAGAGTCCACTAGAGTTCACCATTCAGCACACTGTCTCGGAGCAGTATTTTAATTTCAGCTACTCTGTGTTTATTTCTCTGTTCTTGCTTCGCTATGATTAAGGCGAACACCCCTTTTGCTCATGAACACCAGTCACCACTGATGCAGTCTCCCCTACCGTACACAACATGGCTTGCTTTACAAGGTCAAATCTGACCTGATTTGCAAAGGAGGGTCACTTTTTTTTTGGTATCTCGTTAGCTAATGGGACCACTGTTAATTTGGTTCCAGGGCTCATTTTTTGTGCCAGTCCGCCCATTCAGCAGAAGGCAAAAATGCTAAGACAAGGTAGGGATTTTTTAAACAGGTCAAAGGCAGATGTTGCCTTGCCTCATAAGGAAGGGAAATTTAAATTACTCTGTTAAAGTTCTACAACATTTTGCAATCCTATATATACTCCAGGCAACATGCTAACAAAACATTTCATTTGAAATGTTACTTTACAAATATTCCTTTTTCTGTACAGTATTGAAACTGATTTTCAAGAACAAATATTTTGCAACAATATTGTTTCATGTATTCTCAATTAAATCTGCACATGTTGCTTTGTTTTAATGTCTTGTTTTGTGAGACATTAAGAGTATATGAGTGCTTTCTAATAGGCCTGAGCGAAATAATTATTTTTGCAGGCAGATTCAGAGGAATTTGTCCATTCAGCTGACGGAACTAATCTGCAGTAATTATTTGTTTCTAAGAGTGCTGGAAGCGGGAGCAGTCCCTCTATGTTTAAAAGTCACTGTGAATTAAAGTTTAAAGTACAGTGGTTTTTAAACATAGGGGGACTGCTTCCTCTTGCAGCCCTGTTTAGAAACAGACAACCATAGTAGTGCACACCCCTCGATGCCCTGCAGTGGTTTTTAAAATTAGAGGGACTGCTGCCTCTTCCCGCCCTGTTGAAAAATCACTGCAGTGCATACCCCTGGGCATCCAAACAAGCAGTAGTGCACACCCCTCGGTGATCTACAGTTGTTTTTAAAATTAGGGGGCCTGCTCTCTCTTCCTGACCTTTTAAAAATCACTGCAGTGCATACCCCTCAGCATACATAAATGGATGTGAGGATGCATTTTGCACTAAGAAAGCAGCATAGGCAAATGCCATTCTGCACGCTTCGATTCTCTGCAGTTGCCATGCAGAGTATGTAATGGCTCAAAGGGGTATGCACTGCAAAGTCATTTCCAGTGGTTTCTAAAGATTAGAAACCCCTGCATACCACTCAGTGATGCTGCCCTAACATAGTAGTTGGTTGTTCTGTTTTCTAAGTGCAAAATGCATCCTTGCATTTATTTTTGGCCGCAATGGTGCATTTTGCGCTAAGAAAATAGCCCCAAATGCCTACTCTACCTCCCTAGGGAATTCCATGGAATCTCATGGAATTTCAATGTAATTCCATGGAATTTCATGGAATAAAATCCTGACAGTTCCACTCCCCCCCTACTTTCTACCAGGAAAGACAGGAACATTGCTAGATATCTTGGGCTCTCACTTTGCATATGATTTTGATGAACTCTCAATCACCTGCTCTGATTCCCATGGCAGCTGTTTGTTCTCGGGTTCTAATGAGACAGTTAATTTGCATAGATACTAAGCAGGTTGACAGAATGTCCTTTCGTAACATGGAACGTGGACCCACTGTTGTAACTTGTATATTTTTACTGCCCAGTGTTTTGTCATTTGTGTGTGAGATTTCTCCCACCCTATGGCACAAATTGCACAAAGACCAATTAACTATCTGATGCTCCACCCATTGTAGGTGTGCAGTTTCAGTCTGCACCATTCAGGAATCCAAGACCTCGATCCAGTGTCTGAACAGAGGACCACTTCTAGTGATATACAGCAGGAGTCACTTCTACACTACCTGTGCATAAGTAAATTCAAACCAGACGTTTAGGAGGTGTTTGAAGGCTATAGCAACCATTATGTGTGCCATGCCCACCCTTTTGTGGATCTTTGACAATACCTTGAGGATTGGGGAACCACTTCTACATAGACGATAATGGCTGGGCCTAACCACTGTTTCATGTCTGCCTAATGTGCGCACCCTAGTTCTGGTACTCACATGGTTTGAGGGTGCCTGAGTAAGGAAATGCCAAATTTCAGTTAAGTTAATAGGATGCAAAGCTACAGTTCCATGTGCCATGTCTTCTTTTAGAATGTTCAGTAATCACTCTACTCACATGCAGAGGAATAAAAATACATGTGAAAACATTTCAATGCCAGAGCATATGCACTGAATGCACACATTTTGTTGTAAACTTGCCCTACTACCTGCTTACTAGATGCTTAGTGAGTCCACTGATTGCATTGTTAGGAATCAGTAGTATGCAATAGTAAGGCAATCCGATAAACCTGAAGAGAAATAAAAAATAAATCCCCGATGAAACACTCCTATGATTTATATATCTTTAACTTAAGAATTATTGAAGTCTCTAAAAGAAGATTCAACAGGAATAGATCATCATATTATTAATTATTGTTAATCGAATGCAAACTGTATGGAGAACCAGCGATTTTCGTACAAACGTTCAAACTGGCAAAATAGCATTATCCGTATTTCATTTAACCTTTAATAGCATGTTTGTTAATATGCCACATGACCTGGAAAAATTATCTAAAGCACCTGAGCACCACAGACCAAAGATGCAGGACTTAGACGACACTCTTAGGTCCCTGATGGGAAAATACCATTGATGAAGTAAGTTGGGAGCCCTAATTACTATGGAAACATGTAATTATGACACTGGAAACACCCAAAAGTACTACATCTTCAGGGTTTCTTTCTTCCAGAGTGTGACTATGGGGGCCGCTCACCTCTAAGACTCTACAGAGTATTAGATTCATCATATAAAAGCACAGTTGGAGATTGGAATGGATGCAAGTCTTTACAAGTCTTTACTTTTACAAATCTTTACTTGAGGTCAAGCTAGACCGGGGTATATCTAAGGTTCAGCCTGATCACAATGAAGAGCAGGATGGCTACAGAACCCATGCAGGGTCCATTGAGCGAGTACCTTATATAGAAGAAGCGTTGACATCACGGACTCATTAAATGGAGCAGAGGAAGAAATGTGTTGCTGTTGTTCGAGGAGGTGCAGGCGATTCATCCATTCTGAACTGCACAGCATCGAGGAGGTGTCAAAGATCAGGTAGTGTTGGGCGTGTAGGTGATGCGTGTAGGTGATGCGTCATTGTCAAACTGCTGAATGAGAGCAACGCTTTGCCGTCGAGCTGGGCAAGGTCGCAGATACATCAAAATCAGGGGAAGATGTGTTGCGCAGTCGCAATGCGGTGTCCACTGCTCGGGTAATAGCAGCAATTAGTCAGTGGTAATGTGCCAGTTCCAATTGGCGCAACATCACCAATTCATTGGTTTTCTTGTGTTGCACCACAGGCACTCGCTTCCAATGGTCCAGAACTGGACTGGCACCACTTGGCAGAGCAGGACTCACAGCAGACAGAGTCCAGTTGCTTGTTGCAGGCTGTCTTTGATGTCTCCGAGACTGCAGGAGATCGGAGAAAACCCAAAATGCCCTTGGAGTCACTCTGGGTTCAGATGGGAGAAGTCAGTCCTCCGTTAGCAGGGCAGAGATCAATAGGCAGACGAGTAACTCATCAAAGCAGAGAGCAGACCTTCTTGGAGAGTAGTCCAGCACAGTGGCACTCCTTGTAGGACAGCAGTCCTTGCTGCTGGCAGGGTTCGTCACAGGCCAGGTGGAGTAGTGATCTGGTATGGTCAGAGTCCCAGGTCTTATAACCAAATGTGCCTTTGAAGTGGGGCTGACTTCAAATAAGGGTCTTTGAAGTGCATATACGTACTTTCTTGATCAGCCATGATTCCAGACTATCAGTAGGGAGCAATCAACTCACTGTGTAGGGATAGGCACTGCCTTTTCAGGTGTGTCAGACACCCTTCTCTCTTCCTGCCCAGGAAGAGACATCAGCATGCAGATGAGGGCTCAGACATACCTTCCCTTCTTGTGTTTGTGGGTGTCTAGAGGGAATGCACATAATGTAGCTGTAACCCACCACAGATGTATATTGGAGACAGGCTGCAGGCACACATAGCTGTAAGAGAAGATACATGGCCACTTTTTAAAAGTGGCATTGCTAAAATAATAATGTTAAATCCAACTTTACCAGTAAAGAGGGTGTATCGTTACCATTCCAATTTTATGAAACATGATGCAGCTACTCCTTTCTGATCAGGAATTACAGCTTATAAGTATATTGAGGGATTCCCAATGCTGGTCTATGAGAGGCCTATAAGAGGAGTAGCCATTACAGTAGTGAAAAACGACATTGGGACTTTTGCACTACCAGGACATGTAAAACTTAAAAGTACATGTTATACCTTTTAGTTACATAGCATCCTGCCCTTAGCGCTAATTAGGACCCTACCTTAGAGGTGACTTGTATATAATAAAAGGGGAGTTTAAGGCTTGGGAAGGGGCCTTATATGCCATGGCAAAACAGCCGTGAAACTACACACCCAGGTTCTGCAGTGGCAGGCCTGAGACATGTTAAAAGGGCTACTTAAGTGGGTGGCACAATTAGTGCTGCAGGCCCATTGGTAGCATATAATTTACAGGTCCTGTGTATAAGGTATATCACTTTACAAGGGACTTGTGGATGCACCAATGTTACCATGTTTAGGGGAGAAGCGCATGCACCTTAGTGCAGGTCAGCAGTGGTAAAGTGCTTAGAGTTCTAAAGCCAACAAAAAGATACAGAAAAAATGTAAGGGAAACAGGCAAAAAGATTTGGGGGACGACCACCATAAGACTAACATATCTAACTCTCAAGGCCTTGGAGCAGTTTTCATACCTCATCAAGGTAGCTATTCAACTACAATGAGATGGTTTAAAGTCATGTAAAGGGCCTCCAGAGGCTTAAGTAGGACATTTCCTCACGCCATATTTATAAAGTGGTGCAATGCATGCAATGCGCCACTTTGTAAACACTTGTGCCACATTATGCCTGTGCCAGGCATAATGTATGTAAGAGAGGTGTTCCCCTGTTAGGAGGCATAGAAAAATGGCACAGTGAAATTTACAAAATTTCACTGCGCCAATTTTCTTGTCATTTTTAATGCCTGCACAAGACAGGTGGTAAGTTGATGCTCCCATTGTTTCCAATGGGCCTCCCCACGCATTGCTGGACCAATGCGCCACAATAGCATAAAAACTTTTGACGCTATAGTGCTAACGTGCGCCATGGTATGCGGTGTTGTAAACACTGCGCTACCGTGGTGATGTTAGATGGGCCAGGGGGGCACAAGTAAAGTGATGCATCGTGGCTGATGTGCCACTTTCTTGTAAATATACCTCCTCATTTCTTATTGAACCCCAGTGCTTTATGGAATAGCCAACACTATTACAGTGAAAATAGCTTTTGAGGCTTCACTATAAGGACATTTTTACCATTACATTTTTACATGGCTTGCTTTTAAGTATTGTGCAACCTGACTCATATGTATTTCAGCATTCCAGGCATACTTAGGAATGACCTATTATCATTTAAAAGGGAGATTTAGGCCTGTCCAAATGGGTTAATTTGACAAGTTGAATTTGCAGTTTAAACCGCACCCAGGCTGCAAAGATTATGCCTGTAGTTATGTTTACATTGGCACTATAGAGGATGGCACAATGGGTGCTCGGCTCCACTTATGACATTTAACTTTCAAACTTATGTTAATTTCATCATGTGGAAAATGGAGGCTCAGGCACTTTACCTCTAGTTAGCAGGGGTAGGGTGCACAGAGTTGTATAGCCAAAGGAAAAACAGTCACCATCAGTGGCGGCCGGCAGCTTTTGGGAGGGAGGGGGGCGGCCGGGAAGCACACACAAACACTCATTCTTTCACACACAGACACGCACGCACATCCATTAACAACACTTGTAACATTCAAACATGCACGCACGCACCAAACATTAGTTTCAAAAGTTCACACACGCTCATTCTTTCACACACACACACGCACGCACATCCATTAACAACACTAATAACATTCAAACATGCACGCACGCACCAAACATTCATTTTAAAACATCACACACACACTCATTCTTTCACACATCCACTCTGTGACGAGGCTGGGACTGCTGCCTTTACTCAGGCAGCAGTCCCAAACCTCCTGGGACCTCGAGGCTGAAGGTAAGTGTGTGTGTGTGTGAGATGTTTTAAAATGAATGTTTGGTGTGTGTGTGCATGTTTGAATGTTATGAATGTTGTTAATGGATGTGCATGCATGTGTGTGTGAAAGAATGAGTGTGTGTAATCTTTTAAAATGAATGTTTGGTTTGTGCTTGCACGTTTCAATGTTAGGAGCCTTGTTAACAGAGTCAGCCCTGTGCGCTTTAGGTTTCAGCCCAGAAGTGACTTTGGGCCTGATTACAACTCTGGAGGACGGTGTTAATCCATCCCAAAAGTGACGGATATACCACCTACCGTATTACGAGTTCCATAGGATATAATGGACTCGTAATACGGTAGGTGGTATATCCATCACATTTGGGACAGATTAACACCATCCTCCAAAGTTGTAATCAGGCCCTTAGTGTCAATAATTGAAGCTTTACACTATCCTCCCCCAACTAGTTACAGCTATTAGGCGATATTGCTACATAGGAAAAAATAACCAAATGGGATTATTCTATCTATGCCCCACCCTGTTTGAGGGCTGGGAATGGTAATGATGAAGAAAGGATCTGTTTACTTTGTGCATGTGTGTAATTACAACTTTCTAGTCAGTGCACACCTTGAAATACAAACAGGAATGAAGTCTGCAATAAGAGCACTTTTCAGTGCTTTTGGAAAGAAGTTATCCACTTCTGAAATACTTTATACGTTGATGCTCATAACAGCAGCTGAAAGATATTTCAGTGTAATCCATTCCTTGTTAGGGGTTTGGGGCAAAATTTAGTTGCAAATGTTTTTGTCTGTTATATATTTTAAAATGTGTTGCAACACACTTAAACTCCCCTTTTTGAATACATGGCTTTAGGACCCTGACAGTCAACCACATTTGCCTAATATGTGAGCTTTACACCCTAGGTTCATAGAGGCCTGCACTTCCGCTAATGCTGACTAGAAGAATGTTTTACCAAGAGAATGCTAAGAAAGAGTCCATGGAACACCACTACTGACGCTTTACAAATATTTCTATCTCTGTACCTAAATAAAAACGTTACAAGCATCAAATTTCATTTGCATTGTTTTTAACTACTGTCAGTCTCAATAATACTGACTGATTTGCAGTATAAATAGGAAAAATATGAAGGAAAAATACGTTTGCCATTCACATTTCTTTCTCCTAATCTTATCAGGTACTGTGGCCAGTGGCGTAAAGCAACTTGATTGGGGAGTGCTGCAAAGTACAAGGAGGGCCCCCTCCTCCACCCAGACAAGTGCTTTCCGGCCAGGGGCCAGGTCCCCGTGCACAGTGCACTGTGCTGAGGAGGCCCTCTGAAGCCCGGGGTCCCCCACCCCGCAGACGCTGCGGGGGCTACTGTTACAGCAGTGGCTGTGCCAATAAAAGTGATGAAAATGCAGAGATTGTGAGGAAAATGTTAGGAGAAAGTGTGATTCTTTACACCCTTTCTCCGGATATATCCCTCTTCTTGCATATTTACAGAAGCGGATAGCCTGCCATTTGCAGCAGTAACCACATTTCTAAACTGTCTGCATCTGTCTGGTGATTTATAAAGGAAAAATTAGATTTCTATAGTAAATTTGCTCGTCAGTCTGAGAATCGAATCCTTCATGGATGAAATCTAATTTCTTTCAGCAAACCCATTGGAGACCTTGCTCCAACGTGATAGCAGATTAAGCACTTGAATTTTTATCTTATTACTGCATGACTTCCTCAACATTTTATTAGCAAAACAGTGTGCGAAAGTGTTTAAAAATATACAACTTCTGGATTAAATCACGATCTCTGTGAGCATCAGGGAAGCAACAAAACAAAACTTCACTCCTTACTTCGGTAGTGGTGTACACAGGGGAAGCTCCTCCACATGGCAAAGGGGCATCGCCCCACTGGCTCAGAGCCAGCAGCTGAAAAATAAAACAGTGTTTCATTATCATTTTGTTTTTCAGGTGCAGGCTCTGAGCCAGCATGTGCAGGGAGGGCTGGGGCTGGGCCATGGGAGGGAGGAGGAGGAGTGGAGTGAGTGCACCCAAGTGCGCAGGTCAGTTTGGCTGGCTGTCTTAGGCTAGCCAAACTGACATGCGCACTTAGGTTACTTAGGCACAGCCGGGTAGGAGAAATACCAAAGACTCCAGTGCACTGTCTGAGTGGAAGACCAAGCCACTCAAACCAATTCCGAAGGTGCTGTTATGCTAGGTATAGCATGATGGCAGTGTCAGAGTTGCACGGGGAGCCTGTGCTGGTGTTCCAGTGGCTGCTGGGACACCAACACCATCAGGAGAGGAGCGAGGCATCCAGTGGCAATGGCGGCAGGCAAGTAAATTTTTTATTTTATTGGCCCGCACTCATCCTTGAGATAAGTAGCGGCCACCACTGGGTGCACACAAAACAAAAGCAAGAGCATGTGCAAATATATGTTTCATGCGGCCATCACCAGTGCCAGAATCCTATAAGTTAAGACTTCCCTGCCTACTAGAAAACTGCACCGTCATGAAAAGAGAAGATGATTTTCTATAAATATTGCACACAGACATTACATAGATATTGAAAACTAAGTGGAAGTTTAGGAAACCTTCCTATGTAACATTTCTGGCTACCAAAAGATGAACCACAGCTGGGACAAACTTCAGAAAACACTAAGGTCCTCATTACGAGTCTGGCGGTCCTAAGACCTCCAGACTCGCAGTGGCAGTCAGAGTGCTGCCAAAGAGGTGGTCCGACAGCCACATTATGACCGCGGTGAAAGCACCACAGTCCGACTGCCGGCACCACCACTTTTAAACCGGCCCATGGCCTGGCGGTGCCTGCGGTCTTAATCCACCAGGGCATCGCTGCAAGTAGCGCTGCTCTGGGGATTACGACTCCCATATCAGCCAGCTTTTGCATGCGGTTCCACCACCATGCAAAGACTGACAGATACAGGGTGCCGGGGGCCCCATGGGGGCACCTGCACTGTCCGTGCACTTGACATGGGCAGTGCAGGGGCCCCCATGGGCAGCCTGTAGTGCTTTTCACTGCCTGAATTACAGCGCCCTTGCACTGCCCATGTCAAGTGCATGGGCAGTACAGGGTCCCCCAGGCATTCTCCCGTCACCCCCATTCCACCAGCCTTTCCATGGCAGTGTAACCGCCATGGAAAGGCTGGCGGTATGGGGACTCGTAATCCTCAGGGCAGCGCTGCCTTGGTGGATTACAATTGCAGGGACTGCCAGGCTGCAGACTCATAATGAGGCCCTTAGTTTTTTGCAGATTAATTCCACCAGTGCAACAGGGGAATTTATAAGTAATTCCACGTTACAAGAGTAAATTCCTCCGATTTAAATATTGTGTGAAATTTATAGATTAAACATTTCACCCAGGCATAGAAAAATCAGTAACAAAATAAAACATAATATATTTATACCCATAGAATAATTGCAAATATTTTGTGTAGCAGCAGCTTTTTCTTTCCATTGTGCTGGCAAATTGCAAAAACTATTAATTTATTGGAACCATGTTCAGGGAAATAGGACTTCATGAATGACAATGGCATGGTTAGGACACTGAGAAAAACAGGATGTAGAATTTTATCATGTTTTATTATTTTTCCAAATCACATCACACATTCAATTTGGTGCCTTAGGTGAGCAATTGGAAATAGTTTTTTTTTTTAACATTTTTTCCTGAAACTATATTTGCATATGCCAATATCTGTTTATAGATGACGGTGAAAGCACTTAAGCAAGAGTCCTATTAGTATGTGCAATGTAGGAAATAAAATCTGCATAATTCTATTCTTTCCTATTAAGCCTTGCTGACTTTTTATCCATTGCAATAGTCTTACTATGGACCACCAGATTGTATTAGATTATTATATTGCATTTTTGCATTGAAGTTTTGCTATATTTTGATATATTTACTGATGCTTGATTTTTAAATGTATGATTTCTTACTATGTATTGTACGCTTTTATGATTTCGATAAATACAAATAAAATAAAGCCTATTTTGATGAGGAAAAACAGGAATAAGAACATAACCATCTTGTTTGAATCAAATCTACAGGTCGCCGTGTGTAGGTTCTGATATTTCATTCAACAAATGAGTGCACTTCGGAGCAATGAGATTCATTTGCTTAATTTTATCAATCATTTAACAAAAGATTTTTAAAACGAAAGTTTAGGACAGTACTGTTTACACAGGGTTTAGTGTAAAGCAGTGATCTAGCAAACCTATGGTCAAATGTGCTATCACATAGATTTGCGACTTGCTAATTGCGACTTTTTTTGACTCGCAATTAGGAAGTCACAAAATGCAATGTACAACAGTGTCTCACACTGTTTGAGATTCCCAAATGGGTCCATGAGACCTGCCTCATTATTATTCATGAGGCAGGTCGCGTTTTGTGGCCCATTAGGTACAGCCAGCACTCACAGTGATGGTGGCCTGATGGGGTCAGCAGAACACCATGGCTTTGACTGGTTTTTTAAATAAAGCTTTTTTTTTTTTTTAATTAAATGCAGCACATTTTCCTTAAAGGAAAACAAGACGCATTTCAAAAACAAAAAAAAAGAAAAGTTTTGTTTTCATTTTTTTTGAAGAGTAGACATTGGTCCACGAGACCTGTGCCTTCTCTGAAGCAATGTTAGAACCTGTTAGTAATGGGTTTTTTGGTTGGCAGTCAGGTTACCCCCTGTCCAAGCAAAACGCCTCACTCTAGTCAGGGTAAGTCACACAAAATCCAAGATTATCCTGTGCCCACCCTCTGGTAGCTTGGCACGAGCAGTCAGGCTTAACTTAGTAGGCAATGTTTAAAGTATTTGTGCAATAAATCATACAATACCACCATATAGCACCACAAAAATACACCACGCAGTGTTTAGAAAAATATATAATATTTATCAGGATAATTGTAGGTCAAAAAGAATAAAGTTGCAATGGAAAATTGTAGAAATATCACAGAAAAGTGATACAAAGTGGGTGATTCTAATCCTGGCGGTCGGTGATAAAGCGGCGGCCAAACCGCCAACAGGCCGGCGGTCGAAAAAATGGAATTCTGACCCTGGCGGCAACCGCCAACACAGCCCGCCACATTAACACTCCGACCACCACGGCGGTACAGACAAACAGCGCGGCGGTCACCGCCAACAGGCAGGCGGCAGACAATGTACCGCCCACCCTATCACAACTCACCAATCCGCCACCTTTTCCGGGGCGGGAGCCCCGCCGATAAAAACAGGGCGGAAACAGACTACGGACGGGAAAACGCTCACCAAAACACACTCCACGAGGACGGAGGACAGCATGGAACCCGAATTAAACATCCTACCTGCTCTCGTCTACCTTCTCATCTACCACGAGTACGAACGCCGGCGCAGACGACAACGGTGAGTACTGCACCTACGACACACGGGAGGGGGGAGGAGGAAAGGTTACAGGCACACACATATGCGACCCCCACCCCCCCAAACTATGTACACACCAATGCAGAGCAACAATGCACAGTGACACCACCCAAACCCCCCTGAAAAATGCAAAGACATAATTAAATTGTGAAGAAAATTTTTTATAAAAAATAGACTCTGATATGTATCGGTCAACTATGCAAAATATCCATAACAAAATAATACTATACACACTGCCATGGAGAACCGAGGCAATTAGTCCTCTACATCTAAGTTAAATCGAACAGTCCGTGGGCTACAGTGTAGCGACACAAGGGCAAAGCCCACACAGGAGACCTGAGTCCTTTGGAGAGAACACTGCAGGGGCATCTGATGAATAAACTACAGGCACCTCAGGGGGAAGGGAAGGGGGGGGCACCACAGCCACATGAGTCCACGACGCCAGATCCACGAAGGGGCCACCATGCCCACTGTGCCATCCTGGGGAGTGCAAAGCCACAGTCTCTCAATTCTATACAGTGGGTGGGTTGCCCACTGTGCCATCCTGGGGAGTGCAAAGCCACAGTCTCTCAAGTCTCTACAGTGGGTGGGTTGCCCACTCTGCCATCCTGGGGAGTGCAAAGCCACAGTCTCTCAAGTCTCTACAGTGGGTGGGTTGCCCACTCTGCCATCCTGGGGAGTGCAAAGCCACAGTCTCTCAAGTCTCTACAGTGGGTGGGTTGCCCACTCTGCCATCCTGGGGAGTGCAAAGCCACAGTCTCTCAAGTCTCTACAGTGGGTGGGTTGCCCACTCTGCCATCCTGGGGAGTGCAAAGCCACAGTCTCTCAAGTCTCTACAGTGGGTGGGTTGCCCACTCTGCCATCCTGGGGAGTGCAAAGCCACAGTCCATCAGGTGGATGACAGTCTCCACTGGTCAAGGAGGTGGCATGGTGGGCACAGTGAACCATAAACAGTGCTTGACAGGAAGGGCCCAGCGGAGCGGTGCTTGAGACGGCGGGGCCCAGCGGAGCGGTGCTTGAGATGAAGGGCCCAGCGGAGCGGTGCTTGACAGGAAGGGCCCAGCGGAGCGGTGCTTGAGATGAAGGGCCCAGCGGAGCGGTGCTTGAGATGAAGGGCCCAGCGGAGCGGTGCTTGAGATGAAGGGCCCAGCGGAGCGGTGCTTGAGATGAAGGGCCCAGCGGAGCGGTGCTTGAGATGAAGGGCCCAGCGGAGCGGTGCTTGAGATGAAGGGCCCAGCGGAGCGGTGCTTGAAATGAAGGGCCCAGCGGAGCGGTGCTTGACAGGAAGGGCCCAGCGGAGCGGTGCTTGAGATGAAGGGCCCAGCGGAGCGGTGCTTGAGATGAAGGGCCCAGCGGAGCAGTGCTTGAGACGGCGGGGCCCAGCGGAGCGGTGCTTGAGACGGCGGGGCCCAGCGGAGCGGTGCTTGAGATGAAGGGCCCAGCGGAGCGGTGCTTGACAGGAAGGGCCCAGCGGAGCGGTGCTTGAGACGGCGGGGCCCAGCGGAGCGGTGCTTGAGACGGCGGGGCCCAGCGGAGCGGTGCTTGAGATGAAGGGCCCAGCGGAGCGGTGCTTGAGACGGCGGGGCCCAGCGGAGCGGTGCTTGAGACGGCGGGGCCCAGCGGAGCGGTGCTTGAGACGGCGGGGCCCAGCGGAGCGGTGCTTGAGACGGCGGGGCCCAGCGGAGCGGTGCTTGAGACGGCGGGGCCCAGCGGAGCGGTGCTTGAGATGAAGGGCCCAGCGGAGCGGTGCTTGACAGGAGGGGCCCAGCGGAGCGGTGCTTGAGATGAAGGGCCCAGCGGAGCGGTGCTTGAGATGAAGGGCCCAGCGGAGCGGTGCTTGAGACGGCGGGGTCCAGCGGAGCGGTGCTTGAGACGGCGGGGCCCAGCGGAGCGGTGATTGAGATGAAGGGCCAAGCGGAGCGGTGCTTGAGATGAAGGGCCAAGCGGAGCGGTGCTTGAGATGAAGGGCCCAGCGGAGCGGTGCTTGAGATGAAGGGCCCAGCGGAGCGGTGCTTGAGATGAAGGGCCCAGCGGAGCGGTGCTTGAGATGAAGGGCCCAGCGGAGCGGTGCTTGAGATGAAGGGCCCAGCGGAGCGGTGCTTGACAGGAAGGGCCCAGCGGAGCGGTGCTTGAGATGAAGGGCCCAGCGGAGCGGTGCTTGAGATGAAGTGCCCAGCGGAGCGGTGCTTGAGATGAAGGGCCCAGCGGAGCGGTGCTTGAGATGAAGGGCCCAGCGGAGCGGTGCTTGAGATGAAGGGCCAAGCGGAGCGCTGCTTGACAGGAAGGGCCCAGCGGAGCGGTGCTTGAGATGAAGGGCCCAGTGGAGCGGGGCCTATCTTCACGGCGGGGCCCTGTTCAGCGGTGCTCTTCTGCACGGCGGGCCCTGTTCAGCGGTGCCTATCTTCACGGCGGGCCCTGTTCAGCGGTGCTCTTCTGCACGGCGGGGCCCTGTTCAGCGGTGCCTATCTTCACGGCGGGGCCCTGTTCAGCGGTGCCTATCTTCACGGCGGGGCCCTGTTCAGCGGTGCCTATCTTCACGGCGGGCCCTGTTCAGCGGTGCCTATCTTCACGGCGGGCCCTGTTCAGCGGTGCTCTTCTGCACGCCGGGGCCCTGTTCAGCGGTGCTCTTCTGCACGCCGGGGCCCTGTTCAGCGGTGCCTATCTTCACGGCGGGGCCCTGTTCAGCGGTGCTCTTCTGCACGGCGGGCCCTGTTCAGCGGTGCTCTTCTGCACGGCAGGCCCTGTTCAGCGGTGCTCTTCTGCACGGCGGGCCCTGTTCAGCGGTGCTCTTCTGCACGGCGGGCCCTGTTCAGCGGTGCTCTTCTGCACGGCGGGCCCTGTTCAGCGGTGCCTATCTTCACGGCGGGCCCTGTTCAGCGGTGCCTATCTTCACGGCGGGCCCTGTTCAGCGGTGCACATCCAGTAGGTCCAAGGGAGCCAGACCTGGGCTGGACTCCCTGCTCAGTCGCCCTCCGACCGTGATGTCTCTGGACCCTTTGGTGACGGAGTCCTGGGCCCTTTGGTGTCCTCCTTTACAGCTGGGATATGGCATGTGGGGCCCACCTGCTCCGCGCTCCTGCTGGCTGACTTCTCCGCCCTGCTGCCCTTACGCTCCTTAGATGGGGCTCTCGGGCCCTTGCCTCCCCTAGATGTTGTGGCTGGTGAAGTGGGCGAACTCTGCTCCCTGGGGGCAGCCGTGTCAGTCCTCGCACGGCGGCCCTTGTGTTTCCTGGTCCTCTTGCCGGGGGGGGGCTGGATGTGTCCTTGCTGTTGATGGAGGTGTCACTGCTGGCAAAGGGTGGACTCCAGAACCCATGCACAACAGTGACACCCGAAGCTGGGCTGGTGGTGGCTGTGGTGCTCTTGGGACTCTTTGCAGATGGAGGGGGTAGGTCATCGGAGGGAAAGAGGTCAAGATTAGCCAGGAAAAGTTTTTTAGGGCCATGGTAAAGGGTAGGAGAAGTGGTGATGGGAGTGGAGGAAGAGGATGTGGTTGTAGGAGAGTCAGGTGTGCTGTCATTGGGTGAAGGTGCTGGTGCTGTAGGCTGTCGTGAGGTGGATGTCTGTTGGGCGGGTGGCTGCCTGCGTTTGTGTGTCTTGGATGAGGGGGTGACAGACACAGTGGGAGAGGACACAAGGGACGTGTAAATGGCAGTGGGGGTGGTGACAGCACGCGTGCGGACTGTACAGGAGGGTGTGGTGGTGATGGAAGCACTGGCTGATGTTGGTGTGAATGCAGGTGTGAGTGTAGATGTCACAGGGAGGGAGGAGGGAGACGAGGAGGAGGGGGACACAGGGGTGGTAGTGACTGTTGGAATGTCTGCATCTGGGTGTTGCTTGGGTGAGTGTTTGTGCGATCTGTGGTGCTTGTGTCTGGATGAGCTGCCCTTGGGTGTTGAGGTGTGTGCAGGCTGGTCAGATGGTGTGGATGGGATAGGCTGAGGAACAGGAGACAGAGACAGGGTGGAGGCAGTCAGAAGAGGGAGGCTGGAAACAGGGACAATGGCTGCCGTCAGTGCTGAGGCCAGAGCAGTGAACGATCGTTGATGGGCAGCCTGACCCGAATGAATGCCCTCCAGGTAGGCATTGCTCCGATGCACCTCCCTTTCTACCCCCTGGATGGCATTCAAAAGGGCAGTCTGCCCAACAATGAGCGTCCTCACAAGGTCAATGAGCTCCGCACTGAGGGCAGCAGGGGTGACAGGGGCAGAGGCTGAGGTGCCTGGGGCGAAGGAGACGCCCACCTTCCTGGGCGAGCGGGCACGGAGCGTAGGCTGAGGGGCTGCAGGGAGGGCGGGGCTGGTGTACCTGTAGAGGCGGGGGCACGGATGTTGCCGCCACCGCTAGGGAGCTCCCATCCGAGGACGTGTCGCTATCGCTGGTGTCACCACCGGTCCCCGTTGTGGTGCTCCCCTTGCCCTCCGGCTCACTGGTGCCCTCGGTGTCTGTTCCTGGGCCCACCGGGGCCTTGTGGCTTGCAGCTCCCTCGTGCTCCGATGCCAAATCTCCTCCGCCTGATGATGCTAAAGCACACATGCACAAGAAGATGAAGAAGAAGGGTGGGGGGAGAAAAAGAAGACCTGGTTGAGTGCATGCAACGTCAACACCGTTGGCGGAGAGGACAGACACAGGAGCCGCATGCACTAAGCCGCGCATTCGGGGTACACTACTCAGTACTTCTGACTAGGACAACAGGTCAAGAGACGACAGACGCGCACATGTGTGAGGCTGGACCATCAATAGCTGTACTTGTCACCCTACAGAGGTGGGGGCCGGGAGCACAGGGCCATGCCTAAGGGAGAGGACTACACTACAGAAAGCGCCCTGGCCTAATGTCACCCACAACCCTCCTCCCCCACCCAGATGCCTCCACTGCGCAGAAAGATAGCAGAATGTGGTGATACTCACCCCCTTGTGTCTGCTGTGATGCTCTCAAGCGCCCATCCAAATCAGGGTAGGCCACCGCCAGGATCCGGGACATCAGGGGGGTCAGGGTACGACTGGCACCCCTCCTAGGTTGGGAGGCCATCCCCAGCAGTGACTCGGCGGTCTTCCTGGTTCCGCGGCGGATGTCCTCCCACCTCTTGCGGCAGTGGGTGCCCCGTCTGACGTGGACCCCCAGGGCCCAGACTTCCTTGGCGATGGCACGCCAAATCTCGACTTTCTGATGGGCGCCGACCTATGTGACATGTACAGGGTGGGAAGGAAACATTAATCAACTTACTGCATGTTAGATGTGATTGGCCCCCCCTCCCCAACCTTGCAATATAGCACATGCTCTCATCTGTCGTGCGTTGCACTCCTCATTCGCCCCCCACCCCATCAACTTACATCCACCCCACTCCACACAGGCATCGCCCATTCCATGTGCACCCGGTGTACTCACCTGTTGGTCTGGAGGACCGTAGAGTAACGCATACGGGGGAGGACCCCATCCACGAGCTTCTCCAACTCTTCAGACGTGAAGGCAGGGGCCCTTTCCCCAGTCGCACCAGCCATTGTCTCTTCCAGACCGAGTTCACAGCAGCACTTGCAGTATAGGTCCTCTCCTGTGGATGATCAGGTCTCGAGTGATTAAGCAGATAGAAAATGGCGGTCACGCCCGCGGCGGTGCGTACCGCGACCGCCGGCGCGCATCGTCATTGGCTCCTGAAACCCATAGGCTTCAATGTTATCCAATGCGGCTCCGTATAGCGGTCTTCGACCGCCTACCGCCACGGTGTGCTCCGCCAGCGCAGTGACCTCACATCCCATTGTCCCACTTCACAGGTCAGGCAGCCGCCATTTCAAGGGCCCACATGGCATAATTTCTACTGCGACACACAGGCCTAGGCCTTGCATTGCCACACATACACGCCTTTCAATACATAGATAACCGTGTGCTATGCAAGCTGTGGTGAACGTACCAGTGATTAGCTTGACTCTGTGCTCCATGTTGTCATTCCTAGGCACCGTCCGCTGGGACTTGCGAGGAGAAGGATGAATCCTCGCGTGTACCGACCGCTGGTGGACCTGTCCACAATGGAAGAATGCCACATCATACTACGATACCGACTTGACCGTGCCACTATCCATGAACTGTGTGCCCAGCTGGAGCCAGCCCTGATGTCCCCCATCCGCCAACCCACAGGAATTCCCCCTCTGGTGCAGGTGCTGTCAGTCCTCCATTTTTTTGCAAGTGGCTCATTCCAGACAACAGTGGCCATGTCATCTGGAATGTCTCAGCCAATGTTTTCAAAAGTTCTGTCTAGAGTGTTGTCTGCCCTGACGAAACACATGCGGAGTTACATTATATTCCCTGAGGAGGTTGATTTGCCCACTGTGAAGGGTGATTTTTATGCCCTTGGACATATTCCCAACATAATTGGTGCCATTGATGGGACCCATGTGGCTTTAGTACCCCCAAAAGACGATGAGCAGGTGTACAGAAACAGGAAAAGTTACCATTCTATGAACGTCCAGGTGGTCTGTTTAGCTGAGCAGTACATCTCCCATGTGAATGCCATGTTCCCTGGTTCAGTGCATGACGCGTATGTGATGCGTAATAGCAGCATCCCTTATGTGATGGAACAGCTACAGAGACAACGTGTGTGGCTAATAGGTGACTCTGGTTACCCCAACCTGCCTTGGCTGTTGACCCCAGTGAGGAATCCCCGGACCAGGGCTGAGAAACGGTACAATGAGGCCCATGGGCGAACTAGGAGGATCATAGAAAGGACCTTTGGCCTCCTGAAGGCCAGGTTTAGGTGCCTGCTTATGACAGGGGGATCCCTGATGTACTCACCAAAGAAGGTGTGCCAGATCATCGTGGCCTGCTGTATGCTTCACAATCTGGCATTGCGACGTCAGGTGCCTTTCCTGCAGGAGGATGGTCCAGATGGTGGTGTTGAAGCAGCTGTGGAGCCTGTGGAGATTGAAGAGGAGGAAGACTCAGAGGACGACACAGACAACAGGGACAGAGTTATCCAACGGTATTTTCAGTAGCACACAGGTAAGAATCACACACGCCATTTTACTTTTCCTGAAAGCCTCCAGCTTCTCAACTTTGTCTATGAACCCCCAGTTCTTTTAAACTGATGTTTGATTTTCCCTTCCCTTTTCAGTGCTCTATGACCCACTGCGTGACTTCTGCTTGGTTAGCCCATGGACTAATGCTTATTGATCTCGGTATGTGTTCAGCACAAAGTTAACAGAACATAAGTGATCTGTAATGTGTTATACATTTGTAAATAATACAGCCTGACTCCTGATTGATTTCAGTGCATTGAGTGATTTATTTTTGGTGCTAGATAATGGTACATGATATTAACACGGTGATGGGTGGGGGTGGAGTAATGTCCATGGCAGAGTCCAGTTCTCAGTCTCACAGGTGCATTGTCCATATGCCTGTGGAAGGATGGAGCAGGGGCAGTTCAAGGTTGGACAGGGTGGCAATGTGGGACAGTGGGATGACTTCCGGGGGTATCTCATGCTGGCGGGGGTCTTGACATCCTACTCTGTCTTTTTCTTGGATCTCAGGCTCCTCTTGCGGGGTGGTTGTTCTTCAGCAGGAGGTGGGGTTCTGGTGGCCTGTCGTTGTGGTGGGGCCTCCTGTCCACTAGCGCCGGCGGAGGTGGTAGGCTGTTCCTGGTCCGGGCTAGTGACAGGGGCCCTGTGTGGTGCCACATGGTCCCGCAACGTGTCTTCTATCCGGTTGAGGGCCTGGACTATGCTCCCCATAACGGTAGAGATGTTGGTGAGATGATTGGTGAACCCCATGTAGCGTTCCTCCTGCTGTGCCTGGATCTCCTGGAACCTGGCCAGTACCGTCGCCATCGTCTCTTGGGAGTGGTGGTAGGCTGCCATGATGGTGGTGAGGGCCTCTTGGAGAGTCGGTTCCCTGGGCCTCTCCTCCCCCCCATCGCACAGCAGCCCTCCGAGTTGCCCTGTTTCCCCCGGCCTCTGTCCCCTGGACGGTGTGCCCACTACCACTGCCCCCAGGTCCCTGTTGTTGTTGGGGTGGTGGGTTAGCCTGGGTGCCCTGTAGTGGCAGACACACCGCTGATTGACCTGTCCTAGAGACAGAGGCATGGGCCCGCTGGGTGGGAGCTGTGCTGTTGTTCCCAGAGGGGGTTGGGTCTGCTGTGGCCTGTGTGTGGGGAACCGACCGTGCAGAGGTCCCCGATGGTCCGGGCTGGTCATCAGGTTCCAGGTCGACAGAGCTGCTGTCATCACTGGGGGCCTCTTCCGGGGGGGGGGGGATGGACATTTCTGGACCCTCCTGGCCGGTGTGTTGTCGTTCGGGTCCTGCATGGGGTAAGAGAGTATGGTTATTGTTTCTGTGTGTGCTATTGTGTGCGATTTATGGGTGCCCTTGTCCCCCAGTGCTGTCATTCCCTTAGGGGAGGTGTTGTGGGGGTGTTTGGGGGGGGGTATGTGCAGTGGTCATGCTTAGGTGATGGGTGTCCATAGTTTGTGGTGGCATGCAGGGGTTGGTGTTGGGTGGGTTGTGCTGGAGAGACACACAGGGAGGATGTGTGATGGGGGGTTGGGGGTGAGGGTGGTGGTGGGGGTTAGCATGCTGGGGGGGGGGTGAAGTAGTTGAGATTTTACTTACCAGAGTCCATTCCTCCGTGTACTCCAGCGAGGCCATCAGGATGCAGGATGTTTAGTACCTCTTGCTCCCATGCTGTGAATTCGGGTGGAGTGGGTGGGGGTCCCCCGCCAGTCTTCTGCACTGCGATGTTGTGTCGCGAGACCATCGAGCGCACCTTTCCCCGTAAGTCGTTCCAGCGTTTGCGGATGTCGTCTCGATTTCTGGGATGCTGTCCCACTGCGTTTACCCTGTCCACGATCCGCTGCCATAGCTCCGCCTTCCTGGCTATAGTGGTGTGCTGCACCTGTGAGCCGAAGAGCTGGGGTTCGACTCTTATGATTTCCTCCACCATGACCCGGAGTTCTTGGTCCGAAAAGCGTGGGTGCCTTTGGGGTGCCATGGGGTGGTGTGGATGAGGTGTGGGGTGGTGTATATGGTGAAGAGTGTGTTGGTGTGTGGTGCTTTGTGCTTCTATGTGGTGTGTGTGATGGTGTAGTGTGCCTCTGTGTGATGTAGCTCTCTATTCTGTGATGTGTCTCTCTCTCCTTCGTCTCTGATCTTCGGTCGTAGGGGTTTGTGGGTGATGTGGGTGTGTGTTTCATAGTTGAATGGATGTGTGGGAGTGTTGTTTGTATGTGTGTCAGGTGTGTGTATTTAAAATTGTCCAATGTGGCTGTGTTTTGGAGCTGTGTGTGTATTTTGAGCGCGGCGGTGTGTACCGCCAATGGAATACCGCGGTTGAAAGACCGCCGCGTGGATTGGTGGGTCAGAATGGCATGGGCGTGTTTGTGTTGGCGTGGCGGTGGAGGTTTGGTCATCTCCAGTTTTCCGCGGCCCGCTGATGAGGCGGCCTTCCTTGGATGTCGGATATTTGGCGGATTCACAGTTGGTGGTCAGAATGACAGTGGCGGTTTACCGCGGCCGCGGCGGTAGTATGGCGGAGTTCTGACCGGCGGTAAGGCCCTTTTACCGCCGAGGTCAGAATGACCCCCAAAGTGTCTTAAAGTCTTTAGAATATAAACAAAGTCTCTTTCAAGCACAAGTACCTGGTTGGGAGTGGAAAAATCTCCTCAGAGGGCCACAAGAGAAGAGGTGCGTGGAAAAAGGGTGTGTGCGTCGATTTCTCCCCAGCACGCACGGACTTGCGTCATTATTTTCCACGCGGGGAAGTCGGGCGTCGTTTTCCGGCGCGCGGACAGTCTCTTTCTGTGGATCGTGGGGATTACCAGATGTCCCGGGTCTGTGCGTGGATTTTCCTGCTTGTTCTCCGGCTGCGCGTCGGTCTGCGTGGCTGCGCGTCGAAATTATGATCTCACGGCAGGCGTCGCGTCGATTTCTCCTCTAGACTTCGATCTGCGGGGCTGCGCGTTGAAATTACGTTCTCACGGCAGGCGTCGCGTCGATTTCTCCTCTAGAGGTCGGGCGGCGTTGTCCTTGCGAGGCCGTGCGTCGGATCTTCGATCGTCCCAAGAGCCTCGCGTTGATCAGTGTCGGAGTGCGGCGTTTTTCTCGCCGCGAAACAAGCTGTGCGTCAAAATTTTCGGCACACGGAGCGTCCAAGTAAAAGAGAGAAGTCTTTTTGGTCCTGAGACTTCAGGGAACAGGAGGCAAGCTCTATCCAAGCCCTTGGAGAGCACTTTTGCAGCCAGACAAGAGTTCAACAAGGCAGCAGGGCAACAGCAAGGCAGCAGTCCTTTGTAGAAAGCAGACAGGTGAGTCCTTTGAGCAGCCAGGCAGTTCTTCTTGGCAGGATGTAGTTTCTGGTTCAGGTTTCTTCTCCAGCAAGTGTCTGATGAGGTAGGGCAGAGGCCCTGTTTTATACCCAAATGTGCCTTTGAAGTGGGGGAGACTTCAAAGAGTGGCTAAGAAGTGCACCAGGTCCCCTTTCAGTTCAATCCTGTCTGCCAGGGTCCCAGTAGGGGGTGTGGCCGTCCTTTGTGTGAGGGCAGGCCCTCCACCCTCCCAGCCCAGGAAGACCCATTCAAAATGCAGATGTATGCAAGTGAGGCTGATTACCCTGTGTTTGGGGTGTGTCTGAGTGAATGCACAAGGGGCTGTCAACCAAGCCCAGCCAGACGTGGATTGTAAGGCACAGAAGGATTTAAGTGCAAAGAAATGCTCACTTTCTAAAAGTGGCATTTCTAGAATAGTAATATTAAATCCGACTTCACCAGTCAGTAGGATTTTGTATTACCATTCTGGCCATACTAAATATGACCTTCCTGCTCCTTTCAGATCAGCAGCTGCCACTTCACCAGTGTATGAGGGCAGCCCCAATGTTAGCCTATGAAGGGAGCAGGCCTCACAGTAGTGTGAAAACGAATTTAGGAGTTTTACACTACCAGGACATATAACTACACAGGTACATGTCCTGCCTTTTACCTACACAGCACCCTGCCTTAGGGGTTACCTAGGGCACACCTTAAGGGTGACTTATATGTAGAAAAAGGGGAGTTCTAGGCTTGGCAAGAACTTTTAAATGCCAAGTCGATGTGGCAGTGAAACTGCACACACAGGCCTTGCAATGGCAGGCCTGAGACAAGGAAAAGGGGCTACTTAAGTGGGTGGCACAACCAGTGCTGCTGGCCCACTAGTAGCATTTAATTTACCAGCCCTATGCACATAAAGTGCACCTTACTAGGGACTTATAAGTAAATTAATAGTCCAATCAGGTATGATTCCAGGTTACCATGTTTTAGGGGAGAGAGCATATGCACTTTAGCCCTGGTTAGCTGGGGTAAAGTGCGCAGAGTCTATAAACCAGCAAAAACAGTGTCCAAAAAGTGGAGGGAGGCAGGCAAAAAGTTAGGTGTGACTACCCTAAGGCTGTCAGGTCTAACATGTGTCCCCCCCAGCTGAAAGTGGGGAGAGCTACCCGACCTCCTGGGAGCTCTCATCGCTAAGGCGGAAGTACCTGGAGAGACCATCAGCATTGGCGTGGTCAACCCCTGGGCGATGTTCCACCGTAAAGTCCATCCCCTGTAGGGAAATGGACCACCTCAAGAGTTTTGGATTCTCACCCCTCATCTGCATGAGCCATCTGAGGGGCCTGTGGTCTGTCTGAACCCGGAAGTGAGTCCCAAACAGGTAGGGTCTTAGCTTCTTCAATGCCCAGACCACAGCAAAAGCTTCTCTCTCAATAGCACTCCACCTCTGTTCCCGTGGTAATAGCCTTCTGCTAATAAAGACTACCGGTTGATCTCTGCCCTCCTCATTCAGCTGTGCTAGGACTGCCCCTATGCCATGTTCTGAAGCGTCTGTCTGCACGATAAATTCCTGGGAGTAGTCAGGGGCCATGAGCACGGGGGCCGTGCACATGGCTTCCTTCAGGGCGTCAAAGGCTTTCTGACAAGCCTCTGTCCAATTCACCAACCTAGGTTGTTTCTTGGAAGTGAGTTCTGTCAAGGGTGTTACAATGGTACCATAGCCCTTGACAAATCTGCGGTAGTATCCTGTGAGGCCTAGAAAGGCTCTCACCTCAGTCTGCGTTCGCGGTGGTTGCCAGGCCTTGATAGTTTCAATCTTGGCCTGGAGTGGCTGCACCTTGAAACCACCCACTAGGTGTCCCAAGTACACCACGGAACCCTGCCCAATCTGGCACTTACTAGCCTTGATGGTCAGGCCTGCCTGTTGCAGGGCCTGAAGCACCTCCTTGAGGTGAAGCAGGTGTTCCTCCCAGCTGGAACTGTAGACAGCTATGTCATCCAGGTATGCTGCACAGAAGGCATCCTTGCCAGCTAGGACCCCGTTAACCAACTGTTGGAAGGTAGCGGGGGCATTTTTCAACCCAAACGGCATCACCCGGAACTGGTAATGGCCATCAGGGGTTGAAAATGCGGATCTTTCCTTAGCCCCCTCAGTCAGGGCGATCTGCCATTACCCTGAAGTAAGATCAAACGTACTCAGGAACTTGGAAGCGCCTAGACTGTCCACGAGCTCATCAGCTCGGGGGATGGGGTGAGCATCAGTCCGTGTGACTGAGTTGAGACCCCGGTAGTCCACACAGAACCGGAGTTCTGGCTTCGCACCTGGGGCAGTAGCCTTAGGGACCAACACCACTGGGCTGGCCCAGGGACTACTGGATTTCTCGATAACCCCTAGAGTCAACATCTTGGAGACCTCCTCCTTGATGCTGGCCTTCACCTTATCCGATAACCTGTAAATTTTGTTCTTCACAGGGAGACTGTCACCAGTGTCAATATCATGAACACAGAGGTGGGTCAGTCCAGAAGTAAGGGAGAACAGGGGGGAGAACTGCTCCAACAGCTCATAGCAGTCTCCTTTCTGGTTTAGAGTCAGGGAGTCAGACAGAATGACCCCGCTTACTGACCCATCACCTTCTTGGGCAGAGAGGAGGTCGGGGAGAGGTTCACTCTCCTCTTCCATTCCTTCATCTGTGACCAGAAGCATGTTGATCTCCGACCTCTCACAATGAGCTTTTAGTCGGTTCACATGGAGCACCCTTAGGGGATTCCTAGGGGTTTGGAGGTCTACTAGGTAAGTGGCCTCCCCTTTCTGCTCCTTTATTTCAAATGGGCCAGACCAGCGGTCCTGGAGAGCTCTGGGCTCTACTGGCTCCATTACCCACACTTTGTCTCCAGGTTGAAACTCTACCAGGGTGGCCTTCTGGTCATACCAGTGTTTCATTACCTCTTGACTGGCCTCAAGGTTACTTTGGGCCTCTTTCCAGAAGCGGGTCATCTGGTTGCGGAGAGCCAACATGTAGCTGACCACATCCTGAGGGGGTGTCTTTGGAGCTTTCTCCAATCCCTCCTTGACAATGCTTAAGGGTCCCCTGACAGTGTACCCGTAGAGAAGCTCAAAGGGACTGAACCCTACACCCCTCTGGGGGACCTCTCTGTAGGCAAAGAGAAGGCATGGTAAGAGGACGCCCCACCTACGCCTCATGGCCTCAGGGAGGCCACCAATCATACCCTGCAGGGTCTTGTTGAATCTCTCCACAAGACCATTAGACTGGGGGTGATAGGGTGTGGTGAACTTGTAGGTTACACCACACGCATCCCATAGAGACTTCATGTATGCAGACATGAAGTTAGTGCCTCTGTCAGACACTATCTCCTTGGGGAACCCCACACGGGTAAATATCCCCATCAGAGTTCTGGTCACCACCGGTGCGGTTACGGTCCTCAGAGGGATTGCCTCGGGGTAACGGGTGGCATGGTCCACCAAAACCAGGATGAACCTGTTGCCTAAGGCAGTTTTAGGGTCCAAGGGACCAACAAGGTCGATGCCCACCCTTTCAAAGGGGGTGCCAACGACAGGAAGTGGAATCAGGGGGGTTTTAACCCTTTTTCCTGCTTTACCACTGGCCTGGCAGGTAGGACAAGATCTGCAGAACTTATCTGAGTGTGTCCTCATTTTGGGCCAATAAAAGTGGGTGACAAGCCTGTTAAAGGTCTTGCCCTGCCCCAAATGTCCTGCCAGGGGAATGTCGTGAGCCAGACCCAGTAGGAAGGTTCGGTAACATTGGGGGACCACCAGCATACATGCTGCCCCAAAGGCCGGAACCTTAGGCTCACTGTAGAGGAGATCATTCTCCCAATATAGGTGGTGATTGCCAGAGGCGTCACCTGCTGCCTGGTTTGAGGCTTGTTTCCTCAAACCTTCCAGAGAGGGACATTCTTTCTGCGCCTTGCAGAATTCCTCCCTGGTGGGTCCACCCTCAACTTGCCAGCCAGCAAGCTCAGGTAAGTCACCTAGGGTGGCAATGTCTTCCCCAGTTGGCTCGGGAGCCTCCTCCTCAGGAGCCCCGTCAGCCACTGCGGGAACTTCTGGGGCCGGTTTCCCGCGCCCCTGGTCCCTCCTCCTGGCAGCTCTCTGGGCCATCGTTCCAGGCTCCAGATGCCCTTGACTTCCCTCTCGGTCAGCCATGGACCGTGTGGTCATGCAGACCCACTCAGGTAACCCTAACATCTCCAGGTGAGACCTGAGCTCCACTTCTTTCCAAGCAGTGTGCTCAAGATCATTGCCTAACAGACAATCTACAGGCATGGCAGGACTCACAGCTACTTTCAGAGACCCCCCCCCACTCAAAGGGAACCAGAGCCACCGGTAGGTGACTCTCGCGATTGTCAGCGACTATGACCTGGTGGAATGTATTAGGGACTATCTGCTCTGTTGACACCAGCTGACTCTTGATAGTAGTCATACTGGCTCCTGTGTCACGCAGAGCCTCCACCTTCAGCCCATCAATTGTGACCCACTGCCGGTACTTGGAAGTATTTTTGGGCATGTGGGCCTTGGGCACCATTTCTCCTTCTCCCAGGGACACTAGGGAAATCTCTACCTGCTCCCCAAAGCTACTTGGGTCCATCTCCCCCGAGCGCTACACTAGTCAACCCAGGTGCCTGTCCGGTAGTGGACGGTGCCCTCTTGGGGCACTGTGGATCGCCTTTGTAGTGACCATACTGGTAACACTCCATGCATTTGGGGCTAGATCTCCCTGACTTGTCATATGTCCCTGGCTTTTTCACAAATTTGGAAAAGGAAGGGTAGCCACCCCCTCCCTGGGAATTCTTTTGGGGGCCTTTGGAGAGTTCCTTATCTGCAAGTTTATCTCCCCCCTCTTTCTTCTGTTGGGAACCCTGACCACCTTTGTGGGAGTCCCCCCCAGGTACCTTCTTGGACACTCTGGTGCTAACCCAGAGGTCCGCCTCCTCAGCAAGCTTCCTGGGATCAGTCAGCTTACTATCCACTAGGTGCTGGCGCAACTCTGTATAAGTAGTATTAAGCATATGCTCTCTCAGAATCAAGTCATATAAACCTTTATAATCTGCTACTTTGTTGCCCCGCACCCATCCATTCAGAGCCTTACTGGAGAAATCAAAGAAATCTACCCATGTTTGTGTGGTTTGTTTGGTGCTGTCCCTGAACCTCTGACGGTATCCCTCAGGGGTCAGCCCAAACTTGGCAAGTAAAGTGGCTTTCTGAAGTGGGTATGTGTTTTGATCAGGTTGATCCAATGTGAGAAGTGTGTCCCTCCCCAATGGCGGCACATAACCCCACATAGCTACCCCCCATTGCCCTTCAGGAACCTCATGAGCCCTTAGTGCAACTTCATAAGCAGCTAACCATTTATCTATGTCATCTCCCACCACAAAACTGGGCACCACATTTTTGGGTATACGAACCTTCTGTTAGGGTTTGTGCACAGCAAATAGCATGTCCCCTCTCACTGCACTAGTGGGTTCTGTAATAGCTCCCTTTTAAACTTACTATTGAAAGCCTTTCTTGTTATCTCACCTTCCCCCCCTAGGCTTCTGTGTATGTTGTTTAATGTGCTGTTTTGTTTACACATTGGGCCTTGCTTTTACCAAGGCTTCTTTAAAACACTCCTCTCTAGGCCATGTGTTAATTTAACTCATTTGCATAATAACTGAAACTCTGCACACCTTTCAAGAACATGTGCAGCATGTGAGGACCACACCCAGCTCTTCAAACCACACCCAGCTCTGCACACCTTTCAAGAACATGTGCAGCATGTGAGGACCACACCCAGCCCTGTCTATAAAAGGCAGCCCCCGAGCCTCACCCAGTGCTTGTGCTCGTCTACCTCCCGCTTACCTGAGGACAGATCCCTCGGCGCTGGCACTCCTGCTCTCTACAGACTTTCATTGGCTTCAATGGGCGCAGCTGCTGGCTCTTCCTTCTTCCGGTTTCCGGTTCCTCCTTGCCTTAGCCTCTCTCCTACAAGCAACCTGCAAAAGAGAAAGAAGACAAGGTTAGACTGATCAGTATCTCTTGCCAGCAACAAGTAAGTGCAAAACTTTTATTACCTGAAAGAACTTTGACAACAATTTCTGGATTCGTGTATAGACAATTTGAAACAAGATACCTTCCACGAACATTGTGATTCAAACTCTTTGTTACAAGAATACTTTGCGGAACTTTGTGAAGCAAACATTTTTTTTTTAATGGAACTTTTAAGAATCGAACCGTGGAAACCATTAACAGCAAGTCAAACAGTAAATCAAGGACTTGCACAAATTACATGCTGTATTTTGACGTAAAAGTACAGTATTTGTTTTATAAAAGATTCTGGAAATATGGGAAAAGTGAGTCTGCTATTGGGAATTTAGGCTTTAGTTATATTAAGATGAATGTATGATATTGGTAATTCTGATAACGGTATTTGTTTAATGTTTTAGAAGCTTTAGAGTAATAGAAAGCACATCCCAGAGCAGTAACACATTCCAAACCTGGAAACTAGAGACCAGGATCCAAGAGGTACTTTTAGAAGAAAATTTCTAATAAATAAAGGGATAGTCAGGAACCCAGTTAGGAATAGGTTGTACTTATCTGTTCTTTGTTTATGTTTCATTAGGCACCAGTTTCTACAAAAGTCAGAGAGGGCCGCAGATTTGTGCAGCACTTCAACAGTGGAAACGCAAGAACGGTGTTGTCTCTTTATTTTATTTTATCCACTTCCCCCCTTCCCTTGAGCTTCTGTTCTTAGTGCACTGTTTTAAAAACTAGTGTGCTGGAACAAGCAGTTTCAGGGTGGGGTCGGATTGTCTTCAACCTCCATCAGAACTGAACAAGGACTCAGGTGAGCTGGGCTTTGACACCTTCTTTTCTCCAGCAGGTCCTGTCTGTATGCTGCCACCATTATTGCTGGATTCAGACTGTCTTGCCTTGATCTCCAGCTCCTTGAGACTCAGTTCATGAGCCAACAATAGTTTATTTTCAGCCAAAGCTCTTTCAGCTTCCACCTGTTTGGCTGCTCTTTCAGCTTCCGCTTGTTTGGCTGCCCTTTCAGCTTCTGCTTGAATCTGTTTAGCTGTTCTTTCAGCTTCAATCTGTTTGGCTGCTCTTTCAGCCTCAGCTTGTTTGGCTTCTCTCTCTACCCTCCTCTCCTCCTGTTGAGCCTCAATTTTCAGTTTTGCCATTTGCAATTGGAACTCCCTTTCCTCTCTCCTTTCCTCTGCGGTCAGGCTTTGCATAGAGACACTGCTCCCTGGTCTGGAAGGGGGCACAATTGCAGTGGTAACACCATCCACCGATAGTGAAAATTCCTCTGAGGGGCCATGTTCTGGCTCCTCTTCCTCATCATCCTCTAAATGGGCTTCTGCCCAGGCCCTCAGCGCCACTTGAAAGTCCTCCTTTCTGGAGGCCCCTTGGGTGGGTACCCTCAATGCTCTGCAGAATCCTCTTAGTTGTTTGACCGTATATGCATCCAACTGGACTAGGTCAAAGTCCCCTGTCTGAGACCCAGTCAGAGACATGTTGAGTGAGGATTTAGTTTTTTGAAAATTGTCAGAAAAAAAATCGGGTTTTCAAAAAGAGATAAAAACCAAGTTGACCTTCAACTGTGGGTAGGTAGTGAAATACTTAGCTACTGTATGTCACTGCACAAATACAAGTCCTATCCTCACCGCTGATCACCAATGTTAGAAATGGGGTTTTTGGTTGGCAGTCAGGTTACCCCCTGTCCAAGCAAAAGCCCTCACTCTAGTCAGGGTAAGTCACACACAATCCAAGATTATCCTGTGCCCACCCTCTGGTAGCTTGACGCGAGCAGTCAGGCTTAACTTAGAAGGCAATGTGTAAAGTATTTGTGCAATAAATCATACAATACCACCATATAGCACCACAAAAATACACCACACAGTGTTTAGAAAAATATATAATATTTATCAGGATAATTGTAGGTCAAAAAGAATAAAGTTGCAATGGAAAATTGTAGAAATATCACGGAAAAGTGGAACAAAGTGTCTTAAAGTCTTTAGAATATAAACAAAGTCTCTTTCAAGGACAAGTACCTGGTTGGGAGTGGAAAAATCTCCTCAGAGGGCCACAAGAGAAGAGGTGCGTGGAAAAAGGGTGTGTGCGTCGATTTCTCCCCAGCACACACGGACTTGCGTCGTTATTTTCCACGCGGGGAAGTCGGGCGTCGTTTTCCGGCGCGCGGACAGTCTCTTTCTGTGGATCGCGGGGATTACCAGATGTCCCGGGTCTGTGCGTGGATTTTCCTGCTTGTTCTCCGGCTGCGCGTCGGTCTGCGTGGCTGCGCGTCGAAATTACGATCTCACGGCAAGCGTCACGTCGATTTCTCCTCTAGACTTCGATCTGCGGGGCTGCGCGTTGAAATTACGATCTCACGGCAGGCGTCGCGTCGATTTCTCCTCTAGAGGTCGGGCGGCGTTGTCCTTGCGAGGCCGTGCGTCGGATCTTCGATCGTCCCGAGAGCCTCGCGTCGATCAGCGTCGGAGTGCGGCGTTTTTCTCGCCGCGAAACAAGCTGTGCGTCGAAATTTTCGACGCACGGAGCGTCCAAGTAAAAGAGAGAAGTCTTTTTGGTCCTGAGACTTCAAGGAACGGGAGGCAAGCTCTATCCAAGCCCTTGGAGAGCACTTTCACAGCCAGACAAGAGTTCAGCAAGGCAGCAGGGCAACAGCAGGGCAGCAGTCCTTTGTAGAAAGCAGACAGGTGAGTCCTTTGAGCAGCCAGGCAGTTCTTCTTGGCAGGATGTAGTTTCTGGTTCAGGTTTCTTCTCCAGCAAGTGTCTGATGAGGTAGGGCAGAGGCCCTGTTTTATACCCAAATGTGCCTTTGAAGTGGGGGAGACTTCAAAGAGTGGCTAAGAAGTGCACCAGGTCCCCTTTCAGTTCAATCCTGTCTGCCAGGGTCCCAGTAGGGGGTGTGGCAGTCCTTTGTGTGAGGGCAGGCCCTCCACCCTCCCAGCCCAGGAAGACCCATTCAAAATGCAGATGTATGCAAGTGAGGCTGAGTACCCTGTGTTTGGGGTGTGTCTGAGTGAATGCACAAGGGGCTGTCAACCAAGCCCAGCCAGACGTGGATTGTAAGGCACAGAAGGATTTAAGTGCAAAGAAATGCTCACTTTCTAAAAGTGGCATTTCTAGAATAGTAATATTAAATCCGACTTCACCAGTCAGTAGGATTTTGTATTACCATTCTGGCCATACTAAATATGACCTTCCTGCTCCTTTCAGATCAGCAGCTGCCACTTCACCAGTGTATGAGGGCAGCCCCAATGTTAGCCTATGAAGGGAGCAGGCCTCACAGTAGTGTGAAAACGAATTTAGGGGTTTTACACTACCAGGACATATAACTACACAGGTACATGTCCTGCCTTTTACCTACACAGCACCCTGCCTTAGGGGTTACCTAGGGCACACCTTAAGGGTGACTTATATGTAGAAAAAGGGGAGTTCTAGGCTTGGCAAGAACTTTTAAATGCCAAGTCGATGTGGCAGTGAAACTGCACACACAGGCCTTGCAATGGCAGGCCTGAGACAAGGAAAAGGGGCTACTTAAGTGGGTGGCACAACCAGTGCTGCTGGCCCACTAGTAGCATTTAATTTACCAGCCCTATGCACATGAAGTGCACCTTACTAGGGACTTATAAGTAAATTAATAGTCCAATCAGGTATGATTCCAGGTTACCATTTTTTAGGGGAGAGAGCATATGCACTTTAGCCCTGGTTAGCAGGGGTAAAGTGCGCAGAGTCTATAAACCAGCAAAAACAGTGTCCAAAAAGTGGAGGGAGGCAGGCAAAAAGTTAGGGGTGACTACCCTAAGCTGTCAGGTCTAACAGAACCCCTATTCACAAAGGGGTTCATTGGGTACCCCTTCCTGTTTGTGACTGGCTTCCCACAAATCTGAAATTGGTGGTAAACTACAGATGTTTTTTTTACTGCATTTCAGTCACAAAACATTCACACATACCACTGCGAGTTGCTAATAGGAAGGGATGGACTTAACATGCCCCTTCCTAATACTGAGTTACCAACTCACAAAATAGGGTTAGTTCACGTAGAAAGGCTTTTTAGCAGTCACAATGCCTTGATTTGCCATTTCGAACCAGTAAATCTTTTCGTACATGTGGCCCCTACTTTTGTCGTATAGTAGTATTAAAGAAATGGAGGTACAGAAATGTAGTGGTGCATCCATTTGATTATATCAGATTCAAAGGGTGGAAGTAATGTAGAAAACACATTGTACCAAAAATGTAAACATTTGAATGATGAAATAGAGGTATGTAATCCATTACATACTAAACAAGGTAAGGAAAAAATGTGCTGACTCTAGTTATTCTCTACGTGATTTGAGTGAATAGAAATGTTCTTATCATAAGGCAACATATAACCTACATTCATAATTCCACACAACTGTATTCTGTCCCTTGCTTGCCTGTGTGTGTGTGTGTGTGTGTGTGTGTGTGTGTAAAGTAAACCAGTTTTATTTACGTTTATACATGGGTTCTGCATTCTCAATGGCTTGCCATGGGATCTCTCTAACAGTTAACAGGGCTGTCTAATTCCCCATCAGGCCTGTTCCCACTCTGATTTATAACCCATATCTTTTTAGGATCCTTTCTTTGTCTCTCCTGCTCCTCCTTGCCAATCAAAAACCCAAGGTTGGCAACTGACTCCATTCTACACTACCAGGTCTGCACTACAGACTGCACTGCTTAAGCCTGCACTACCAACTCTATTTTTATGACATGCCACTGAGAAGGCTATATCCTCATTCCCTATCTTGTTTATTGTTATTTCTGATTTCCTGATACTTGTAGTATGTATATGGTGTGTATTTATATAGTATTTCTATAGCACAAAAATAGCCAAAAGGTAGCACAACACTGTACATAATCAAAGGCAAGTTGGTGAATAATAGGAGAGGAAGGGGCTAGTTAGTGCACTGTGAGGTAGTGTTCATTAAAGAGGTGAGTCTTTAATTTTTTCCTAAATTGGAGCAGTGTCAGGGTGGTCCTTGTGGATACAGACATGTTGTTCTAGATCGGGGGTGCATAGATGGAAAAGGCCTGTTGTTTTTTTTCTTTCTTTTTTACACTTCTTAGTCTGCAATCTGATGGTGTCCTGGATGGGAGTGTTCTGAAAACCATCCAAAATGATGAACTTGTCTGCAAGAAAAGAGGGGTCGTGGTTGTGATAGCTTTGTGAATGATGCAGCTGGTTTTGAAGATGGTGCGGACTGGCAAGGGGCGCTAATGGAGTGATCTCATCATTTTTATCAGGTCCTAGATGAGACATGCTGTGACACGTAGGATGCCTCTATGAGGTGCCCAGCTGAAGTCAGAAAGGGCACAGAATAGGTTCCTACTACAATCAAGATGCAAGGATACAAGGTTTTGAATAGTAGTTCTGAAGTTGCTTTCTAAATTTATATTTAGATTTTCTTCAAAAGAGAAAGCTGGTTTCAAGCCATCTTTGCTTTTTAGAAATGTGATAATTGATGGAGAGTTTGGGGCTACTCATGAATTGAAGTGATTTTGCTTTCAGTGAGACATAGATTTCAAAACCATCTAGCTCCATGTCATTGAGTCAGGTTACTACTGTATTTTGTCTGCTGCTCTTGGCAAATAATAGGAATTCACTCTTGGTTGTATTAGCTTCTGTACCACGGAGTACATGCATGCTTGTTTTTTTGCTGATCAGAGCACATAGATTTCTGTGCATCATAATGCACTGGAGCAAGGAGGAGCACTCATTTCAGTGTGTGGTTCTTTCACTGAGAAAAGCAATCATAAATTAAACAAATTGACAACCAACAGCTGGCCCCATTTGTGCAACAATTGTAGCTAAAGGTTGGAAATCTTTATATATTGATGTATACACACACACAAACAAACATATTACACAGTAATGGTCACCACTGTGTCATTATAGTTAGGTGAGGCTCTCCACAACAAGAGCATTTTTTGTTTTGCTAATAACTAAGATTTTTGTTGTTTGATATCATTTTGTTCAGCCCTTTTTGAGAAAGTAAGGTTAAAAAATAGAGATATCAAGGATGTTTGTCCTCTATAAAGCTCGCCAGACTACACTATTAAAAACCAAATCGATCACTTTGGACATGAAGGCATGCACAAATATGTAGTCTGTAACTCAAGTCCAGTATGCTTACTGGGATGCACTGAGGAAGGAATTTGTGTAGACACATAATATCCTCTGATATGAGGGCTTTTAGTTCAATCAGCTGACTTGCTGCCACTGGACCCAGAAATCATAGAGTACTAAGGAATCTGATTGACTTGCTGCCACATGAAGGAAAATTCTGCAGCTACCATTACAGGCACAAGGACTCTGCTCTGATGCCCTGAAAAATACATTACAAACACGATAGGGGGGTGGGGTATGGTAGCCCTGACCCACTGGCCTCTATGAGTAGGGTACAAGAAGAAACTCCCCAGGTCCAAAATAAAATAAAATACAATTTTTAACCTGTTCATTCAGCAGTACTCCGGTGGGAGCCTTTGACAAGAGACCCAAAGAAGGAAAGTGTAGGGTGTAGGTCTGTCCTGGTTGGCTGTCTGCAGTGGTTGAGTGCAAGGCCTGACTAGAGGCCAGGCCTTGCGCCCAGTCCCACACCACATACAGCTTAATACTGTATGCTGCAGGGAGTTTGGTCGTCTGCTGGGACTTAGGTGGGGGCCAGGACCTGCCTCCCAGCCTATGCTGCACCTGGTCAAATGGTATTCTCAGTAAATATCAGGTGACTATGATCAGAAACCTCAGACATTGCCTCAGAAGATACACACCAGTAACTATATAGTGACAATTTTGCTACTAGTGCTATTTTTGACTACAAATTAATCTTAAAATTGCACTGCACTTTATTTTTTAAAGAAAGGAATTTGGAACATTACTTGGGGCACATGGTCGTGGGTGTGTGCAGTGCTCCTGGGATTTAATTTATTGCTGCATTCTGGCAGCCATCTTTGTTAGTGGTCTAGCTGCGTAAAGCCCTGCAATTCCGCCCAAACAAAAGCCAATCTGGGGCAAAGATGTGCAGCAGATGTGTGCAGCGGGTGTGCCACTGTTGTACCAGGGGCGTGCCTGAGGCAAGCCCATCTGCACCCGTCTGACTGGGGCCAGGGGCCAGAAATTATGCATCATGCAGCTCATATACACGGTTAGAGAACTGAAAGCACTTAATACAGCCCCAAAAAATAATTTCTTGTACTCCATATTGTCATTGACATTTCCAACAATAGGTAAAAGCTGCAAAGCCATCTTAGGCCCCAGGATTTGGAGGATGGGAGTAAGGGTTTATCGATGCCTCCACCCAGTCCAAACCATATTAAAATGCTACTATTAAACTGTAGGACACTCCCAAAACACAGTATTGAGATTTTCATTCTTCTTGAAGATAATTCCCCAGACGCCCTGTTTTTAACCGAAACCTGGCTAAACTAAAACTCGGCCCCTGATATTGTTATATCTCTTCCCCAGGGATATTCCATTGCTAGGCTTGATAGGAAAGATAAAAGAGTGGGAGAAATAGTCAATATCTTTAAAGATATTTCTAGCTGCACAAGCAAGCCCACTGATATTGAGGGCAGTGAAACTCTATTGTTTTCCCTTAAACGTTCATCTACCTTTACGTTCTCTGGGATCCTCATCTATCGACCCACGGGACCAGCAACACAATTTGCATCAGTGTTGCCTGACATTGTTGCATAGAGTAACCGAAGTAAAGCAAGCTTCACTGTACTAGGCCATCTCATTCTGCACTTTGTAGATAGCAAGGATATCTCAGCAAACAGATTGACTCATGATCTTGCAGCATTGAAATAAATCTATGGGGTCAGCAAAGGCCATGTATTGGACACCATTTTCTCCAATCTTCCTCAGCAAGATGTGAAAAAGGGACTCCCTGTTCTATGGTCAGATCATTTTGTCATCCCCTTTCAGTTTAGCCTTCCCTCAAAAAGGGGAAAAGAAATTTCCTATGCCAAGATTAGAAGGCCATGTTAAAGATTAGACAGCAATAAATGGCAAACTGTTTGAAACAAAACTACCCTTACAGAGGAGGGTGACATAGAAATGATGTACATCCGTTTTGAAAAACAGCTGACAGAGTCCCTTGATTCTCTTATTCCGTCGAAATCCTTGTCCCCAAAAGGCAGAGAGGGACGGGCTCCATGTTATACCGCAGAGTTAGTGGAGCCCATGAAAGAATCTAAGAAAATGGAAAGAATTTGAGGAAGGGTCAAAAAAACTATTTATGGGCAATCGATAAAAACAAATACCAGCAAGCTATAAGACAGGCCAGGGTCTCTTGTTTTAGCACTGAAAATTTAAATGGCCAGTAAGTCATCAGAAGAGTTATATATGTGTATGATTATGCCTACCCATCTGGTAACTCCTTGCCCCCCTCCCCACTCTTCTACTGGGCGTTGCAATACGTTCGCTACTGCTTTTATCGGCAAAATTAGACACATCCTGGATCTTGCACAATGAATAAAACATGCATACCCTGTGCATTATTATAAGCAACAAAATCTATATTTAAAAATATACCTTGTGTCACAACACCTAATGGTGGCAGGTGGCATCAGTCATTTTTCAACATCATTCTTATTTGTATTTGGGTTTCAAAAAAGAAGCGCAATAAAGCACAACATGGCACCTTAATATAACAAAGAAAAATGACAGAGCTCTTTTGGCAGTGTTTATTCAGGGCAAACAACACCTATTAATAATGCATGTTGCAACCACAGCAAAATGTGGTACTAGAAATAACTGTTTCTTTGCCATACTGAGGGGAATTTGACCTAAAAACAAAATGTATTGAGTTGTCAATATGGCCGAGGGAAATATTCAATAACAGCCATAGTTGTGTACTGAGGCATATATCAGAAAAACGAAAACACAGAAGTGGGTATGAGGCCACTATAAGGATTTCAGAATACATAGTAATTTGTTATTTGTCCACATATAAATGGAGAAATATAACTCTCACTAGAGGGTGTTCGATTTATAATTACCTCTTGGACTGAAAGAATTCTGCACGCCTATGTAAATATTATTACCGCAACATCAAATATCATGCTGTTACCACAGCCCAGTGAAACTGATGTGCGAAAACGCTGTTCACAGAGTGCCTGTTACACTTATTTGCAAAAGGGAAACAACTCTGCTGAAAATAGCAGGGCAACTTCAATGTGGTTTTACACTACTGCACACATTTACCACCTGGCAACGTCTTATTGAACAACTAACTTTTTTTAAACAAATACACGTTAAACACATAAAGGCATAAACAATTATGCAAATGTTTATAGTGTAATACCCAATATCATATAAAATAATTTTAGAGGAAAGAGAGACATCATGATACTCTAGAGTTAAGGTTCTGCAACATTTTCCATTGAAAAAGTATTAGTTGCCAATATTATGTGATCCAGATTTGCACCAAATTTTCCAACCGTTTGCAAAATTCAGATATGATCAGCATGCCGTTTTTTTATAGATCCGTGGAGGACAAAAACATTGGAGAAGTGAAATAAGTTGTGTCAAACGGCACCGTGGATTTATTCCAAATATGGCATAAAAGTACATCTTTACACAGAAAGTGTGTTTGGTTGGTAAACATCCATTCTGTAATTTTATCAGATAGATTTACATATATTGATAAAAACGTTATAGAGCTTGCTTTAAAGAGTTAATACTTAGTCTATCTAGGTAACCGGCTCAACAAGGAAACCTTTTCAACCACTGTTAGTTTCGAATCCTTGTATCCAGAGTTAGTAGCACTGCTACAACAGAAAAAGCTTCCTTTTCGTGAATTTTCAAGAAACGGTCCATCGCACCTGAAAGAAGGCCATGTAAGATGAAAAGAAAGAGCACACACTAAGCACCACGCCACAGAGGGGGTGGGCGGCTACTCACAAAACCCCTTCTCCGTTTTTTTTACAACATTTGTACAAAAAAATTTGTGAGTCACAGGTTCTGTCGATCATTCATTGTTATGGGATTTGATGATCCTCAAAATTACATCGGTGGTATCGGGGTTCCAAAAATCAAACTTCCATTATAGGGCAGGCTTCGTGCTAAAGTGCAACAACCCCATGGCAGGTATGCAAAATATTGTCAACCCATCCATCACCTAAAGATGATTTGTGGATATGGTTTTGGTGCCACAGGTCCCAGAAAGGAGACACTTTAGTCGGCAAACATTGCCCTGGGTTCAATGTGCCAAAGGAGACATGCGAATCCAAAATAAAATGCAAATACAAAAAACATGGCCTGGAGAAAGGCCAAGTTGTTCTGTCTAAGACCTATAGCCACCCGCAGCATGACCTTGCTATGGTCTAGGTCCTGTGGACAACACCTGCTGTGCACAGATAAAGGCTAATGTCAGTGGGGTTGGCATTCCACTGCGGGCATAAAAGACCCATTAGTAAATGGTAAACAAGCAAGAATAAATATGACAGGTGATGCGCATTTTTGCATGTGCTTTGTGTGCTAATTACCATAAAAGGTAAATTCCAGTGGTATATAAGTCAGAACCATTTCTCAGGTTTACATTTTTTTTGTTGATTTCTAGGTGTTTTACCTTTCTACGGTCCACGTTGTCAACCTCAACTGCACTCAGATGCAGGACCTGGCATATGGGCAGGTACTGCAATCAAATTCAGGCATGCTGCTAATCTTAGCAGCATGGACAAGGGTTTGGTCACAGAAAACACACAAAAGACGATGGGAGGAACGCTTACAAGTCTAACCACTAGCAAGCACTCAGAGTAGTATTCCAACCCATTGTTCTTTTGCCCACCATGCCACCACAGATTAGACCCAGCAATGTGCAAATCATCCTTGGTCCTCCACAAATAGAAACAGCTCAGCCCAAATTGCCAAAGGCAGGTCCTCTCTGAACCATAACAGAAGCAACCCAAGAACAGTTTCGCCTAGATTGGGCACCTTCAGTTGAGTGTAGCTTGGATTCAGTGGGCTAAGCTACACTCAGTATGCTGGTCATACTGTTGGCTACCGGTTTGGGTTGCTTGTAGTTCCTTCTGGAGGAGGCCTTATCTGGCAGTTCGGTATGAGCTATGCCCATGAGGAGCAGTGCTGGTACTCACTTGCATAAGGTGGGACTTTGTTTAGAGTGGCAAACAGACTGGAATGCAGTCCCAAGTGATTGCAAATGGCTGAGATTAATCCAAACATTCCATCCATTGCCGTATTGTGAGTTTTGCCACATGGTCTGCATTTCTAGCTAGAAAGATAGCCCTTTTGTGAGACCCAGGAACCCAAACAATGAAACGGCAAACCTGACAGCACCTGGCCTGTGGCTATTCATAGTGGACCTGGGTCAATTGGCACCTCTGGCTGTAAACCCTGCACTGCATAGCTTTCAGATGTACATAGCAGGGGTTGGCCACAAGGCCTGGCTTTTGGTCAGCCCCACCTTCCAATATGCAATGTGTGCACAACTTGCACTTTTTGCTGCCTACAGATGTGTGCTATGGGGGTTGTCAAAGGGCCTTGTCTAAGGACAGGCCCTGCAACTAACCTAACACATCATGATGTGTTAACCCGCTGCTAGTTGTCAATGCAGTCAACTATCTTTTGCTGCACACATCCATTTGGATGTGCACAGGGCAGTTTCATCCTATTTATTTTAAGTGAGAAGTTTTCCCTTATTTCTCCTTTATTACTTTTTAAGTAAAAATGTGTGTTTTTTATGAAAATTGTAGTTTCAGCACAAAATGGTGTATTTTTTAGGCGCTCACAAATAGGCAGCTGCAAACTCACAATTTTTAAAAACTTCACAAAATTATCACAGCAAACTCTTTTTCCTGCCGGGAGTCACATTTTCAAGCATCTGGTGCCCTAACACTGGTGGTGTTCCCCATAACTGTTGAGTTGTTTTTCGTCTTTTTTTTAAGAAGAAAAACACATTTCAGGATGGCAGAAAAAACATGAACCCCTTTATTCAGCCAAGCACGTAATAAAAGTGCTCATGTGTTTGACAGGATTTAAGATTTTCTTTGAATGCAAACAGCAGAGATAAAACAGTGTTAACCTTTCAATCCTACCTGGCAACTTAAATCTCCAAAACTATTGAATAAGTTTACATAACTCAGAAACTATGCTTTCATTAAAGTTCTACTTTCATGCCAAGTTTGGCATAACTCCATACAGCATATTTTGTGTGGTGCTAACAACATTTTCTAGAAGAGATAAACTTTTTTTCTCTTTTCAGATCGGCACACAAATTGTCATGCCAGAACATAGATGACTACGAGCTACTGACACATTTCATACAGATCTGTCAATGGGGTCAAATGTTATAGAAAAATAAAAAAAATATGCATTCAATGCAAAATATGGCTCCATAAATGTATATTTCCTTTGAGATGTCATAAGGGTAGATACCAATAATGTTGAGAACTTATTTAATGAATGAGGTTGCATTTAAGAATAAAACCAGTAGATAACTCTTTCCTGAATTCTGATCAGTTTACCTGACCACAACTGGTGAATTTCATTTTTTTAAAGACTGGGTGTGAAAAAATTATTGCACGTAATCTATATTTTTTTAGTGAAATAATCCCAAGTACTCGGGCCCACATTCAAGTCCATTGTTTTTTTCATTAACAGAGAACAGTCCAGCACTAGAAATGGCAGGCATCTAGTACTTTGTGCCCGACAGCAGTACCAATGAATTTACCTTTCTGTACATCAAATTTAAATTCATTTTTTGTTTACTAGCTGGGAACATTCCACCCCAATGCTAGAATATACCTCCTTTGAATTAGGTACTGAGGCAAGCCCAGACAGGTTTCGGCCATACTCAGCCTCATCAGGCAATCGTTGCAGGATTCCTATGGCACAGGATCTACAGAATCCAGGTCTGAACATGCCTCTTGAACTAGGGTATTTTACTGAGAGAAGCAAAGAAGTACTGGGTGGGATGTTTGCATTAACCATACCCACATCTAATTACTATTAGCCGTCTTCCAGACCATAGTTTTTGTTTGCACATTGTGCTATAGCAGACAGGGACCAAACTTACACGGTTCAACTGTGGTTCTGATCCAAGGAGAATAGCCCGACCTAGTATGCCGCTCATGTGACCTCTAAATGGAAATACAACCAACCTAAGTAGTGGATTCAACAATAGTCAAAATTTCAGAGTCAAGTTAGCAAACAATCCGAGGTGGAGGAATTTGAAAAATTGCTGAATGTCTATAACGTGTTGTGGGTCCATTTTAGTTATTCACTTGGACACAGTGATAGCCCTGCGCCACGGGTCTTGTAAATGAGGCCCCTATTTTATACTACACTAACCTTGCTATTTCTGATAGCTGGCAAGCCAACTGTGTGCCTGGTCATCTACTCAAAAGCAGCAGCATCAACTGAAAAACAAAAATAAGAAACGTGAGGATGTCTACCAGGCCGACACCACTCAACTTATCTGCAACTGTAATAGATAGTTTCATGACCACTATTTGATCTGTGTCAAGGTACTGTTTATGTGTCTGTGCACTCCTTAGGGTGGCTGGGGCTTTCATGCAGGCAGTGTTAGCAACATGTTATGTCATCAAAGCTTCTGAGTCTTGATCCTAGCGAAGAGGAAATGAGCAGCACTCTGCTGAATGTTCTAGAAACACTAACAGTGACCAGGTTCACAATAGTCTGTCCCTAAGAAACTGGTGAGAAGTCCCATCATACAAAGCAGAGTTCATGCATTTGAGCCATGCAAGCATATTTTGGGCATATGTCTAGTTGAAAAGGCCCCGCCAGTCAGAGCAGAGCAGAAGATTCCCTGCATGGAAAGGTTTATGGAAAGTCTTTAGTCCTAGAAGATATGGCAACAGGCAGATACAGTCTCCACGCAGAGGATTATGTATACTAGTGGCAGGTGCATTGTTTTGGAGATGATGCAGGTGATACATAACATCATAGGCCAGGTAAATGACACTGTCTGTAGCATTAATCTGCCACCTTCTGCAATCAACACTTGATACCTGATCTCCGTCCCACCCAGAATCACACTGAGAGCTTGAGGTTAGTTCAAAAACAATTTTATAAAACTTCCCCTCATTTTCTAAAACATAAAGACACTTCTTGGTTCTCTTCTAGCTCTTTTAGCTGCCCATGTCTGGAACAAATGTGTTAGAAATGGGGTTTCTAGTTGGCTAGGTTATGTATCAAAGCCATGCAGAACCCACCTACTCTAGTCAGGGCAAGGGAGTTACACATCCAAGATAACCCCTGCTCACCCCCTTGGTAGTTTGGCACGAGTCATCAGGCCTAACCCGGAGGCAATGTGTAAAGCGTTTGCACAACACACACAACACAAGTGATGCAATAAATACACCACAAATGAACACAACACCAAGTTATGTAAAAATGAACTGTATTGCACAAAACATAATTAGACCAAACATAACATGTCAGTAAACCCTGCTACCTTAGCAGTTGTCAGAACATTACGCAATACTTACTCTGCAGAAACCAGCAATAATCGCACATAACACACTGGTTACCTATTATTCTGCAACATAAGCAGTAGTCAGGAATCACATTATTAAAGAAAGGCATGTGTCATAAACACATCATAAATGTCCATAAAAGGAATACTATTATATATGGCATGTCATGAACTGCTATTAGAATAAATGCCGGGGCCACTGGAACCCATTACCACAATATATACAGGACATAAAATCATCATGAATGCCCCTATAAGGAATATCCAGAAGTCACAGGGAAAGGCATCCAAAGAGCATGGCAAAATTCCTCAGCAGGTATGCCTCGGTTAGGGTACAACCATTACTGGGGCTGGGGTAGATTCTCCATGCCAGACAACAGGGAAATAGAGGGGTCGGACTCTCACCCCCCGCGAGGGACCCACCCTGGGGTCCTCCCCAGGTAAAAGCCCACTTCAGCAGCCTCTCGTGTACTTGCTCAGCGGCTGCTCTTTTTGGCGATCTCCTTTCCCTCGGGAGCTCCGTGCTCTGTTCAAATGAAAAGAAAAGGATTGGGAGGTTGGCCGCCATGATCCACATCCTCGTGGTCTGGCCACCAGCCTCTACCCCACACATCTCTTACTCAAGGCGGCGCAGCAGACCATAGGTTCAGGTTGCACGGCAGCCACTCCGGATGGCTGCTATCTTTGGCTCAGGACACCTTGGTGAGCAGCCCGTGTTTTCTCTGCATGTTCCTGCCGATGGGATGGGGCACAACAGCAGATGCTGGCGGGAGCCCCGGGGGCACTCCTTACTGTGCGCCGTCCTCCTGGGGCACGGATAGGAGTACAGTGGTTCTGGCCTCCGCTTCCTTGTGCTCCAGGGGCACAGAATACAGCACGCTTCGACTGTGCTGCAGGAATAATAACTGTCCGGGTCGTGGTGGTGAGGATCGTGCCGCAGCAGAGCTCTGAAGGCACTCACGTAAATATGACAAAAAGCGCTTGCCAGGAGCTTTCCCAGAAGAAAATGAAGAGTGCTCCTCACGTGCACAAAGGTTAGAAGGTGCTCACAAGGCACTAGGCTGGACAAGTGAAGCATTCTCCAAGCGCTGCAAACAAGTCCAAGGTTGCAGAGAGCAGTGGCCACACTACCCAGCCTCTGGGGGACACAAGATGAAGCACAGGGCGGTAGGGCCCAGCAACAGGCCAGCACAAAGTGGATACAGACAGTGGCAGTTCCTCCTGTGGGTCACAGGTCGCACAGCAGCAGCAGTCCATGGTGATCCCTGGTGAGTCCTTCCAGCAGCATTCTGTGTCCACTTACAGGTAAGTTAAGTTCCAAAGTGTCACACCCTTTATGGGGAAAAATCCCCTGTACTTATACTCAGTTTTGCAAAGCATTTCCAGTCAAGAGGAGAGGGGGTTTCAACCAGCTACAACTGGTTCTGGAAGTGTCCTCTCTGTCCTCCAGCATAGGCGCCAAACATTAGTTGGGGATTAATGACCCTTTTGTGTGAGGCCAGGGCACAGCCTTTACAAATGCATGTGTGCACCGCCTCCCCCTTCTCTCAACCCAGGAAGACTATTCAGTATGCAGATACACCTCTGAGACACCTCCACCCTCCCTGTGTAAAGGCTGTCTGAAACGTATGCACAAAGCCCAAATGTCACTCTGGCCAGACGTGGATTGGAGTTAAGCTGCAAAACACCAGAGTCATGAGCACAGAGAAATGCTCACTTTCTAGAAGTGGCATTTCTGTAATGATAACAAAAAATCCACCTACACCAGTAAGCAGCATTACTCACTACCATTACAACCATACCAAACATGCCTACGCTACCCCTCATAAATCAGACAATACCCCCTAGACATAAGGCAGAACATTTCTAATGCAATCCTACATAAAGGCAGCACTCACAACAGTGAAAAACCGAATAGGCTGTTTGTCACTACTAGGACAGGCCACGCTACTAGGCACATGTCCGGTCTTCTCCATACATATCCCATAGGGCTAGCTAGGGCCTACCTTAGGGGTGACTTACATGTCATAAAAGGGGACTTCTGGGCCTAGTAAGAAAATTTAGATGCCAGGTCCCTGGTCCCTGTGGCAGCAAACTGCGCACGCAGGTCCTGTGCTAGCAGGCCTGACACAGGTTTGAAAGGCTAATTCAGTGGCTGACACAAGCAGCGCTGCAGGCCCACTAGTAGCATTTAATTTACAGGCCCTGGGTATAGAGATACCACTGTACAAGGGACTTACAGGTAAATTAGATATGCAAATTAGGTATAAGCCAAACATACCAAGTTTACAGGGGATAGCACATGCACTGCAGAACTGCTTTGCAGTGGCAAAGTGCCCAGAGTCATAACGTCAGCCAAAAAGGGTCAGAAAAATTAGGAGGAGAAGGCAAAATGTTTGGGGAATGACCTTATAGAAAGGGCGAGGTCCAACAAAATGCAATAATTTCTTAGGGACAACTCATTTCATCTACATTTTCAACAAATGAAAACACGTCATTTTTCCAGTCACCATCTGTAGAACCTTAGCTGCACATTCTTTGACATCAACTCCACACATCACCATGAAATCCCATAGAAATTCATATGCTTTACAAATCAAAAATAACAATAGTAAAGCAAAATACATCTTTGAACTCAATCCAGTTCAAGGCCATGTGTAATTGGTTCCTTACAGCTGCACACACAAAACATGGCTTTCCCATGCTGGGCTTGAATCCAGTGCGGACGTGTTGTGTGCACCCCTCTAATCATATTCAACCTGCATGTCACTCTAAACCAGTGTGATATAAAGCACGGCGTAATGTCCTCTTTAACAAAGCGCAGTCTGGCAGATAAATGGCCACAATAATGTGTGAGGAAATGAACATGTTATGTTGTGGTTTCCATTTTCTGTGCTACCTGCAGACTATGCTGTGGCCTGTTCCAAATAAATAGATTACTTTATATTTCAGATGACATAGTTTACACTTGCATAAGAGAGCTCTCAAAGGGTAAGATGCCTGCACTATTGCACAAAGGATGGATCTAGGGGCACATGTACGTACCATTTAATTTTTCCTGTCGCAAATGGCCCGATTCACAGAAAAAAACATTTTGGTATGTACAGACTCTATTTTATGATTCAGTAATCTAGTTGCCGATTCGCAAAATAGGCTTGTGTGTCCAATTAGGAAGGGGCGCTCCCTTCCTAATTGTGACTCGCAGTGCGATGTAGCATTGGACCATATGTACGAAGTTCCGGTTTTGCGACTCGCAAACTCTGAGTCTTAGCGACTCGCAATTTGCGAATCACAAAACCGGATGTACAACAGTGTCAATGACACTGTTTGTGATTCGCAATAGGGTCGCAAATGACCTACCTCATGGGGCAGGCTGATGCATAAGAGGCCTGGGTAGGCCAGTGCAGAAGAGGCCTGAAACAGCAGCTTTTGCTGCCTACGGCCCTTGCCTGAATTTAAGCTAGGGCCGTAGGCAGCAAAAGCTGCCGTTTAAAACCTCTTGTACACAAGTGTGCACAATGAAAAAAAAAAAATGAGGACTCACCTGGGTTCTCATTTTCAGATGCGCCCTGCCTCTCTCTGCCCCCCTCCCCGCTGGATCTGGGACAGAGCTGGTGCCAGCAGCAGCTCCATGCTGCTGTGCTGGGCTGAGAGCTGCAGCCCAGTAATGGGCTACACAATGCAAGTATAGACTGCGCTAACGCTGTGTGGCTGATAACTGAGCTGCAGTGCCCACATGGTGAGCTCCCCTGTGCTGGCAGGGCTAGCGGAGTTTTGAGGCAAACTCCACGCTCCAAGCAAAGCGCGGAGTGCCAAAAAGTCAATTAGCTCCACCAGGGGAGCAGAGCTTCCCCCAACCATAGTTTAGACATTGACAACCATGCATACTTCTGAGAAGTTCAGACACTCAGAGAGGGCAAAAAATCACTCTAACCTCCCTTTCACAAGCAGAGGGTCACCAACAAGTTGAACTCTTGCTAGATAATGTAGGATTTACAGGGTTAGCACAGGGCAAGTGGCCTCAAAGGAAGAATGTTCAGTATGTTTTAGGCAGCGGTCTCCCTAGAATGTTTCTCCTGCCACCCATCTCACAGGGCGGAACAGATCTCTTGCATAAGAGTAGAAAACATCTGGACAACTATATGAGTATTGGTTAAGAGGGGTGGAAGTCTCACTCAGGCAACAACCACAGTCCTTACCAGGGTGAGCCACTAAAGTCATTAAATTAACCTGTGCATAGCTCTCCGGTAGCTTGAGACAAAAACAGACAGGATTAAGGCAATGTGTAAAAAGTATTTATGCAGCACTCCATACAGTAAATCAGTGAAAGCACAACTGAAGTAAAATCTCAAATCAATTCAGAAAAACAGTAAATGTCATTAAATGAAACGACACCAGATGGACAAACATCCAAGAAGTAGAAGCAGAGATATTCAGTTTTAAACTTTTAAGTAGAAAGAGAGCTTAAAAACACACTGTAACTCCTGGTCATGTGGTCCTAATAGACGGGGGAAAAGTCACAAGTTCAGGCTAAGAATTCTATTTACATTGGAAAACGCTGCCAGGAACATGAGAGCATTGCGGATGGTCATCCTGTAGCACGAAGAGCCATTGCTGAAGTTTCAGCCATGGGCTATTGTTGCTGTAGTGCAGATCTTACATTGCTGCTCATCACTGGCAGTGCAAAGAGCAGGTTTCACCAGAGCTTCAAGTTGGTGGCCAACGCTGCAGCATAGTATCAGTGTGAAGGGGCCGGTTTACACTTTCAAAGAGCCCAAATGTCTGGATTTTACCATGTTTGAAGGCGAGAGCACAAGAACGTTTGAGGAAATACCAAGACGAGGATGTCCGTCTACAACTATGTACACTACTCGAGGTCAAGCATACCTCCTGCCCCTCATCTCCTTTGAGTTCCTTAATATTAATTTATGTGTCAATATCCTTAGATTCCATCTAATGTACTATATGGTAAACCTTGGTTACTACACCTATAGTTACCTAGTATGAATTTTGCAAATCAATGCATATATTACTAGATTACCAGCTTCCCTACGCTTGATTACAGTGAATTAGCTCAGCAAAATATTCCCAAATTATCACGACTACCCTCGATGAGATCACGAAAGGAAGGAATTGTTTGCGCTCCACAGAAGTTTGACTGGACAGTGCATTGGGGACTGCCTTCATGAAAATGTGACCTTCGAAAAAGATACAAATTTGTTTGCCCAAAAAAAGGAAAAACAGAGGAGTTTGTAAACTGTCAAGAACACTTGAGGGAAGCGAGTGGCATGCCACCTAAATAAAACAAGCGTGCATGGCTTTCTTGTCATCTTCGAGGGGATGTTTTTTTAAACAAACTCCCTCATCTAAAACATATAATTTCTCTGATATTTCTGCTACAGCGTGATTTTTTTAGTTGCTCATCCTTCCCTTCTCCCCAAGTGTCAACTACTTTAATCTTAAAGTACCAATGAAAGCATCAATCAAGTCAAGCCCTGCTGGCACAGCAAGAAAAGAAAACCCAATTTACTCCCGACAAATAGATACTTACTAAATACTTCAAATTATAGACAGAATGATAGTCCAAACTATTAATTAAACCGAACTGTTCAAGTATGCAAAATGATGAACTGGATTGACCCATTGATTAAGATGAGCTAATCAGATACAATGCAGAGGCAGCAGATGATTAAGGCAGAATGACTGGAAGACTACCAGTCAATGAGGTTTAAATGGAATTGAAAAATAAACAAAAAACTATCAGCGGAATTAACATGTAATGAGTAGCTAGCACTATCTGACTAACCACCTTAATGTGCAGCACTATGAAAAAAGCGTCGATGTTGAGTGATTGGGATGTGACACAAAATATGCTGTATGGATGACACTTAAAAGTGCATAACGTGCTATGAAAACTGACGCAAGGACCTATTTTGAACTAAATATAGCACCAAATACTGCTTATGCAGTTCACATAATTTTTCCAAAATATTGTGTAATTACGCTAAATCAAATATCACACAGACCCAGGGGTTCGTTTATGAGAACTGACGCATTGCTGCAGCAGGGCAGTAATGTGTCAGAAAAAGCAGAGCTGCAGTATAAAATTTTCAAATGCCATGGATGCGCCATAAGGTCCCAAAGTGTGTCAAAAGAAATCACGTATCCATGCGAAGGATGCTGCAGAGAAAAGTGAAGCTAAGCTGCTTTGTGGGTCGTAAAGCAATGCTTACCTGCTGCAAATCACCTTTGTGTCACAATGGATTGCATTATGCATCAAAAAACGCTTAAAAATGACACTTTGAAAAAATAAATCCGTTCTACACCACAAAAGAGAGAGATGGAGCAGACAACAGGGGAGCAACATAAGTCAAAGCAACACACCCAACTCCAGACAGGATGTCCAAACAGAAGCATCATACCTATACCACTCAAAAATGTAGAACCTTAGTACAACAACTTGGATGTCAGTATGCATGAAACACAAGTAATAGGTATTTGGGGTACTGTGTCAAAAGGTGACAATGGTGTTGAAATGCATACTAGGATACATAGGTTCAATTTGTACCTCTGCCCCGGAGAGCAATTGCATGCATTGAGTGTGACTGTAACCGCCTATGACATCACATATGAGTTATTATGAACCAGAGGACAGGCCCAGAAACAAAGCTACACGTACCCAGGGTAAGAGAAAATGTGAGACTTATGTTTTTTAAACTTAGCAAGTAGTTTGCCAAAGTCACATGCTTGAAGTGCCACACTTAGCAAGATCGCAATGCCAGTGATGACTGAGGTTATCCAGGCAGGTAGGGGGCCACATTCATGATTTCCAAACAGCTAACAATAATGACCTTTTAGTACAATGGTGCAATGGTGGCACTAGTCTCTGTCACAGCAAAGCCAGGAATGGGTAATAAGAAGTGACAGAACCATCCCTACTATACATGCAACATCTCGTACACACAAGTGGCAACAGTAGGTGACTCTCTGTGTTGGACTGTGTGTCAATTCACATAAAGAGGAGCACTCATAGTGCCTAAAAAATGGTGAACAGTCCTTCAGTGACTCAAGTGTGAGGTATACTGACTTGTCCATAAGCTTTAAACAAAGTAACACTGCAGAGAATAGTTACATCACCTGTTCAACTCACCCTACGCAATGATGAAAACTCTTAAGCATGAAATGATTACAAAGTTGTGAAAGTAGTAAAAATATTTATATAATAAATTATTACCCTCATTGTTAGACCTGACATGCCTTAGGGTGGTCACCCCTAACTTTTTGCCTGCCTCCCTCCACTTTTTGGACCCTGTTTTGCTGGCTTTTAGACTCTGCACACTTTACCACTGCTAACCAGTGCTAAACTGCATATGCTCTCTCCCTTTAAACATGGTAACCTTGGATCCTACCCAAACGGACTATTTAATTTACTTATAAGTCCCTAGTAATGTGCACTATATGTGCCTAGGGCCTGTAGATTAAATGGTACTAGTGGGCCTGCAGCACTGGTTGTGACACCCACTTAAGTAGCCCCTTTACCTTGTCCCAAGCCTGCCATTGCAAGGCCTGACTGTGCAGTTTCACTGTCACCCCGACTTGGCATTTAAAAGTACTTGTCAAGCCTAAACCTCCCCTTTCTCCACATGTAAGTCACCTCTAATGTGTGCCCTACGTAACCCCTAGAGCAGGGTGCTGTGTGGGTGAAAGGCAGAGCATGTACCTGTGTAGTTTACATGCCCTGGTAGTGTAAAACTCCTTAATTCGTTTTTGCACTACTGTGAGGCCTGCTCCCTTCATAGGCTAACATTGGGGCTGCCCTCATACAGTATTGAAGTGGTAGCTACTGATCTGAAAGGAGTAGGAAGGTCATATTTAATATGGCCCGAATGGTAATACCAAACCCTGCTGACTGGTGAAGTTGGATTTGATATTACTATTCTAGAAATGCAACTTTTAGAAAGTGAGCATTTCTTTGCACTTAAATCTTTCTGTGCCTTACAATCCACATCTGACTGGGCTTGGTTGACAGCTCCTTGTGCATTCACTCAGACACACCCCAAACACAGGGTACTCAGCCTCACTTGCATACATCTGCATTTTGAATGGGTCTTCCTGGGCTGGGAGGGTGGAGGGCCTGCCCTCACACAAAGGACTGCCACACCCCCTACTGGGACCCTGGCAGACAGGATTGAACTGAAAGGAGACCTGGTGCACTTCTTAGCCACTCTTTGAAGTCTCCCCCACTTCAAAGGCACATTTGGGTATAAAACAGGGCCTCTGCCCTACCTCATAAGACACTTGCTGGAGAAGAAACCTGAACCAGAACCTGCATCCTGCCAAGAAGAACTGCCTGGCTGCTCAAAGGACTCACCTGACTGCTTTCTACAAAGGACTGCTGCCTTGCTGTTGGCCTGCTGCCTTGTTGAAATCTTGTCTGGCTGCAAAAGTGCTCTCCAAGGGCTTGGATAGAGCTTGCCTCCTGTTCCCTGAAGTCTCAGGACCAAAAAGACTTCTCTTTTTCGTTTGGACTCTTTGTGCGCCGAAAATTCGACGCACAGCTTGTTCCGCGACAAGAAAAACGCCGCACACCGACGCTGATCGACGCGACGCCTTCAGGGAGACTGGAACTTCGACGCACGGCCTCGCAAGGACAACGCCGCCTGACTTCCAGAGGGGAAATCGATGTGACGCCTACCGTGAGAGCGAAACTTTGACGCACAGCCCCGCGGAACGACGAGCAGCTGGAAAACAAGCCGGAAAATCCACGCACAGACCCGGGACATCTGGTAATCCCTGCGACTCACAGAAAGAGACTGTCCGCGCGCCGGAAAATGATGCCCGACTTCCCCGCGTGAAAAATAACGACGCAAGTCTGTGTGTACTGGGAAGAAATCGACGCACACACCATTTTTCCACGTATCTCTTCTTCTGCGGCCCTTTGCGGAGATTTTCCACTCCAAACCAGGTACTTTGTGCTTGAAAGAGACTTTGTTTGCTTTTTGAAAACTTAAGACACTTTATATCACTTTCCAGTGATATCTCTACAATTTCACATTGCATCTTTATTCGTTTTGACCTACAATTAGCCTGATAAATATTATATATATTCTAAACACTGTGTGGTGTATTTTTGTGGTGCTATATTGTGGTATTGTATGATTTATTGCACAAATACTTTACACATTGCCTTCTAAGGAACAGGATAATTTGGATTGTGTGTGGCTTACCCTGACTAGAGTGAAGGTTCTTGCTTGAATAGAGGGTAACCTGACTGCCAACCCCATTTCTAACACACTGTCAGTAAGCATGTAGAGGTAGTTACAATGTTATCAGAGTCACAGAATGTATGAATATGACATTTTGACTTACTGATTGACATTGACTCTTCAAACCATCCTCACCCTTACCTTGCCCATTCTATACTTCTTCTCCTTATGAGGGAAGTGTCCATACTTGCCCCGTCTTGCTGAACTTTGCTGCGTTTCCTGGCTGATGGCGAATCAACTGATGTCCTGAGGACGAAGACTGACTCTGTATGCTGACCCATTACTGAGGGTAACTATATGATGATGAAATTGTAATTGTATGTTTGCCTTTCCTTTTTGGTACCAACTGCTTCTTTTGACAGAGACCATAGACATAGATAGATGTTTTCCAAATTTGTGTTACCAAAATTGTTTTGCATGAAGCCCAACAAGCCAATGCTAATTCGAGGTTAGTTAAGGGGTTCACTAAACGGAAACAAATAGACAAATGACTGAATCAATGCTTTGTTGAATAATGCGCTAATGATACCTGCTAAGGTTAACCTATGTTGTTGTCGTGTTATGTTCTGATGTTCGTGCTCTTTGCTTTGATGAAATCTTATTCGAGTTGCCATATTATGACAATGCTGATGTGTTTCATGGTTTTGAGACTAATAAACTTACTAGTAGAATTGTAATCAATAGGGAATAAACTGGTGTGGTTATTCATGACTGAAAGGTAATGGTGGTTTCCGAGTCTTATTAATCTTACTGATTAATATAAATTGATTTGGTATGGTGACTATTGATGACATTTTAACTTACTGATTGACAGGTTGATTAGTTATCTCGTCTTAAGGTGTCTTCAATCACGGTCAAAAGATTAATCGGCCTAAAACAAGTCCCAGAGTGAGTAAATTATCTAGATTGGGACGTGTTAAAATAAGTGCAGAGAAATGCTCACTTTCTAAAAGTTGCATTTCTAAAATGGTAATATTAAATCCAACTTTACCGGTCAGCAGGATTTTATATTACCACTCTAGCCATACTAAATATGACCTTGTTACTCCCTTCGGATCAGAATCTACCACTCAAACAGTTTATGAGGGTAGCCCTACTGTTAACCTATAAAAGGAGCAGGCCTCACAACAGTGTAAATCAAATTTAGGGGTTGTACACTACCAGAACATACAAACTACACAGGTACATGCCCTGCCTTTTACCTACACAGCACCCTGCCCTATGGGTTACCTAGGGCCTTCCTTAGGGGTAACATGTAGAAAAAGGGGAGTTTAAAGCTTGGCAAGTACTTTTAAATGCCAAGTCGAATTGGCAGTGAAACTGCACACACAGGCCTTGCAATGGCAGGCCTGAGCCACGGTTAAGGGGCTACTCATGTGGCATTTAATCTACACGCCCTGGGCACATATATTGCACTTTACTAGGGACTTATAAGTAAATTAAATAAGCCAATTGGGTATGAGCTAATGTCACTGTTATAATGTGTGTTTTATGAATAGAATCTTTGTAGATTGTCATGGGAACCGTGACATTCCGCCTCAGACGGTTACTGGGAGCTGGCTGAGGTGCAGGTCACATCTGTTACTGGAACTGAAAATAAACTATCTACGAAATCATCTCTGTGCCAGTGCCGTCCTTCACAACATAAATTTGGCGACGAGTTTGAGCCAGCTTTTACAGTGAAGGAGTGGTGTGATCTCTATCTCGAAGGAAGGAAAAGCACTGTGTAAGGAGCGTCGGAATCTTAATCTGATGTTATCCAGAGATTTCGCCGATCAGCTGGTTTCAGATGTGAGATGGCAGACAGACATCGTGTAAGATTTGTGTGCTGAGTTGTCTCTGGATCAGCAGCTGCTTTCCATCAGACTTTGTGTTTGGGAGCCAAGGAGGTCGTGTAAGCGCAAGGCTAACTATTGCGGTCAGTGTCTTGTTTACAGCTTTGTTAACTGGGCCAGTGTGGAGGTCTGTGGTGCAAGTCATCATATGTTACATATCAACGGTTGATACGGGCACGCGCAGCTTTAACTCAAACATTGGTGGAACACTCGTGCCACAAAAGCAAGCGAAAGCATGTGGAGCTCAAAGTCACCTTGGTGCCATATAGCAAACAAAAGCGCGTGGGAGCGCAGCGTCACCTTGGTGCCATACAACAAACAAAAGCGCGTGGGAGCGCAACGCAACCTTGGTGCCACACGGCAAGCAGAAGCGCGTGGGAGCGAAATCTCACCTGAGTGCTGCACACAGCAAGCAAAAGTGTGTAGGAGCGCAGCGTCATCTTGGTAACCCTGCAGTTAGGAGTGCGCAGGAACACAATTTTGTTTAGCAGTCAGTGTTCTTTCCGGCATCTGTCTGAGGACTACTTCCGGTATGCAAGCACTAGAGGAAAGGCCGTTCTGATGCTCACACCGACACCTAAGACAGCATATACTGAGCTAATACTCAGTCTTTATATTGATTTTGGGATCATTTTCTTTGCTCTTTTGGCAGCACGCTGAACTAATTCCGTACCTGTTGCCATGATGGGGACCCTCTGCGATGTGCACGCATGTTACTGAAACGTTTCTGATCTTTGTGTCGTTTTTTTTTTCTTCATGCTTTCTTGGCACTAACAGTACTTTGCAGAGACAGTGCACTAGTGGGGGGGGCAATTGGTGTTGGCGTATTTCATTAAGTTTTAATATATATATTATTGCTATAGATATATGTTTATATGATATTCGTCATTGAACAATAACAACATGGATTTACAAGCCATTGCACCACCACCTCTGTTCTTACCCCAACCGGGTGAGCCGTCACTTGAGTGGGAAGAATGGTTAGATGTTTTTGATAATTATTTAGAGGCAATTGATGGGCGTAATTTTTCCCTGGGGCGAAAAAAAGCGATTTTATTAAATGCTTTGGGTAAGGAAGGACAACACATTTTTAAGTACCTACCTCCGTTACCCATTCAGGAAGATCAACCTGATGTGGATGTTTATGCTGATGCACGTAAGCGCTTAGAAATCAGATTTGCAAAGGGTCGCAATATAGTAATTAGGCGACATAAATTTTATACCCAGCCACAACGTCCAGGGGAGTCGATCGATGATTTTGTCACCAGGTTAAGAGAATTGTCGCTAAAATGCCAGTTTGGTCCAAAGACTGAAGAGATGATACGTGACCAACTTATGGTACAGTGTAACAGTTGTAAGATACAAGAGAGATTGTGGGCTGCGAAAAATCCTACGTTGAAAGATGCCATTGAGATAGCTAAAGTAATTGAAGAATCTGAATACTGCATGAGAGTGATGGATAAGAGGGAAGAGAAAATTGGAGTGTCAGTTATTGGTCAGCATACAGACAGTGAAGCTATGGGTAGCAAAGGTGGGGCAAGTGCGTGTAAAAGCAGTAAAGGTGGTCAGAATGTGAGAGTAATTGGTAAGGGATGCAACAACTGTGGCAGATATAGTCACAGTACCGGGGTGAGAAACTGTTTTGCGAAAGGAAAGGATTGTAGGAAGTGTGGGCAAAAAGGACATTTTGCAAAGATGTGTCGAGGGATTGCAAAGACGAAGGTAGCAGTGTTATCAGAAGAACCAGATGAGGCTTTGAGTATGCGTGCGGACAGAGTATTGATTGTTGGGCATCAAGACAATAGGAGACAAAGACCTACAGCTGAATTTCTTATAAAGGGAGTGAAAATTCATTTAATGGTTGACTCAGGGTCTTTATACACCATCATACCAAAGAAACTGTTCATGTCTAATTGGCCTGATGTCAAGTTGTTGCCAAAAGACATCAACCCTGGTGGGTATCAGGGTGAAGAAATCGATATTGTAGGCTATATGGTAGCTGACATCATCTTTGGTGAAAGGGTGGTTGAGGGAAGAGTATATGTGGCAGAATCAGGTCCACCGATTCTCAGGTGGGCTCATCAATATGACTTACACATTGTCATAAATCCATGTGCGCAGAATTCCGTTATGGTAGTACAGGAAGTGATGTTGAAAGACATTATCAGGGGTGCGGAGAATGTGTTTCGTGAGGAAATGGGTGAACTCAAAGGGTATGTGCACAAAATTAAATTGAAACAAGGGGCGATGCCAATCCAGCATAAGGTTAGAAGGGTACCTATTGTGGTTAGGGAGGAAGTTAACAAATTATTGCGAGAAATGTTGAAAAATGGGGTAATTGAGCCAGTGGAGACTTCAGAGTGGATTTCTCCGGTTGTAATTACTCGCAAAGCTGATAACAAGTTGAGATTTTGCGTCGACTTGAGGAGCTTGAACCAATGTGTAGTTGCAGATAATTTCCCCTTCCCAACATAAATGAACTTTTGACTCTACTGAAGGGTAGTAAATTTTTCACGAAATTAGATCTGAAACATGCTTATCATCAAGTCAAATTGCACAATGATTCTAAACCTCTTACATCTTTCATAACCATGGAAGGCACGTTCCAATTTACCCGAATGCCTTTTGGGTTATGTTCGGCGGCCAGTGTGTTTCAGAGAGTAATGAGTGAGGTACTCTGTGATTTAGAATGTGTCATTTACTTCCAGGATGATATTTTAATCTTTGGAGACACAGTCGAGAATCATAATTTCACCTTAAAACAGGTCCTTGACAGAATTTCTAATGCTGGGTTGACATTGAGGAAAGAGAAATGTGTGTTCTTGGTCAGGGAGATAGAATATCTTGGGCATACCCTCTCGGGTGATGGTATCAAGCCTAAGAGTAACTTATTAGATGCTATTAGGTTGGCTCCACCGCCTCAAGACAAAGATCAATTGAGGTCCTTTTTAGGAATGATAGAGTATTATTCAAAATTTGTGAAGAATTTTGCTTCTAAGACGGAGGTACTGAAAATGTTATTGAGGAAGGGTGTAAGATTTTTGTGGTCTAACACGCAACAAGGGTGTTTTGAGGCCATAAAGGAGGAGGTGTGTGCTGCTGGCATACTGACCCCTTTTGATACAGGGAAGAGATCAGTAATTACTGTGGATGTGAGTGCATACGGTATAGGAGCAGTGTTTGCGCAGATACATCCAACAGGTGAAAAGACCGTTGCATTTGCTTCGCGTTCCTTAACAAATTCTGAGCGCAATTATTCCGTTATTGCGAGGGAAGCTTTGGCTGCAGCTTGGGGTATGGAGTACTTCAGAGTTTACATATGGGGAATGCGAGTGACATTACGTTCGGACCACAAACCTTTGATGAAGATTTTGTCTTCTGGTGGGGCTGGCAAGGGTTCGGCAAGACTGGCTCGGTTAGCAGCTAGATTACAGGAATATATTTATGTTCTAGAATACGTACCTGGGTGGAAGAATGTGCAGGCAGACTGCCTATCGCGTTTACCTTTGGATTGGAAGTCGGTTGATGAAGAAGGTGTGTTAAAGTATGAGAGTGAAGGGGCAGTTGCAAGTGTTTGTGATGTAGTACACTGGACCTTGGGGGCTGTGAGTAAAGAGGAGTGGGAACAAGCGATGACACATGATGAAGTGTTGAAGGGAGTACTCAAGATGATAGTGGAAGGAGGAAGGAGAGAAAGTACGTTACCCACAGCTCTTAGGCCATTTGGGAAAGTTTTGGATGAATTGTCTATTTTAGACAGCAAAGTTTTGGTACGGGGAGAAAGGTTGATACCCCCGTTAGGTGTTAGGAAAAAGTTATTTGATATTGCCCACGAAGGACATTTAGGGCAAACTATGTCAAAAAAGCGTCTCAGAGCTGAGTTTTGGTGGCCAGGAATGGACGATGATGTAGTAAACTGGGTAGAGAGGTGTTCTGAGTGCATTGAAAGTGAGAAAAGGTTGAAGGTGGGTAAGCAATCCATGTGTGGGACCATGCAGGATCCAGGCATAGCGTGGCACACAGTCTGTGGTGATTTTATTGCAGGTGTGAATCACAATCAGAGGTTTGATTTTGTCTTGGTTGATCTGAATACCAAGTGGCTAGTCGTGAAGTTCATGGCGGAAGTGACGACTGCTTCTACAATAAAGATATTATCTGAAATCTTTGGTGAGGAAGGTTACCCAGACTGTCTTGTCACCGATAACGGTACTCAACTTACGTCACAGCGTATGAAACAATTTTTAAGTGAGTGCGGCGTGAAACATGCACGCACTTCTCTTTATAATCCTCAAGGTAACGGTGCAGTAGAAAGGGCTAATAGGATGGTTAAGGGAGCCATTCAACTAGCCTTGGTGAATAGACTATGTGTAGGGAAGGTCGTGAGTGATTTAGTGTGGGCATATCGGACTACGGAGAACAACACACTTGTATCTTCGCCTTTTGAGTTAATGCGTGGTCGGAAGCCTAGTACCAAGTTGACACCGTTTTGGTTAAAAGCTTTATTGGAAGGGAATGGAGGTGTGCAGGAATGCCAACAGGGAGCAAGAAAACACAGTAACAAAATTGTCCCTGGCGATTGGGTAAAAATAAAATCTGGACGATGTACTGGAGGATTAAACAAGTTTCGAGGGCCGTTTAAAGTTAAGGATATTGGGATATGGCACGTTGTGTTGGAAAATGGTGAAAAGTGGAATCTTAGGAGGGTTGCTAGATTTGGTGTGCAGGGCTCAAAGTACGGTACACAGAGGAGTGAATGTGAGGGGTCTATGTTGATGGAGGATGAAGGTGTGCTCTCAGAAAGTCAGAGTTATAGAAAAGAGGGTGAGTCAGGCTCTCTAACATTTGATGATGAGACCGCTAGGTCCATAGTTGGAGCACCGAAGAATTTGGACAAAAGTGGGATGTCAACTTCTCGGAGTTCAGAAGATGAGCGTGTGACAATCTCCCAAACATCAGAGGTTGAGTCTCCTCAGAATATTCCGGAGTTTGAACAGAGTCCCGGGGAGGGTCGTTTGCATTCGAAGGAACAGAGACAAAGGCGTCCTCCTTTATACTTAAAAGATTATGTAAAGTAGTCATGTTTTAAGTTATGTCTATCATAAGTCAAGTTTCAATCTAACTTTGTTTTGTTTTGGATAAGTTATAGTAACCTTTAAGTTGAGAACCAAGAGGGGTGGGGGGCTTTTATATAAAGGAGGAGGATATGTTATAATGTGTGTTTTATGAATAGAATCTTTGTAGATTGTCATGGGAACCGTGACATTCCGCCTCAGACGGTTACTGGGAGCTGGCTGAGGTGGAGGTCACATCTGTTACTGGAACTGAAAATAAACTATCTACGAAATCATCTCTGTGCCAGTGCCGTCCTTCACAACAGTCACCATGTTTTAAGGGAGAGAGCATTTGCACTTTAGCACTGATAAGCAGTGGTAAAGTTTGCAGTGTCTAAAAAGTAGAGGGAGGCAGGCAAAAAGTTAGGGGTGACCACCCTAAGTATGTCGAGTCTAAGAGTTTGTGCCAACATATTGCACATCATCTGTACCGGTGTCAAATACAATTTTGGACATATGCAAAAGACAGCTAGACATGCTTAGCCACACAGATTTCAATGTGCTACTACATACACTGAAGCTCAATTGTATAGCTATGTTTTATTTTTTGCACAAGCTAATGTGTTTCTGTTCAACATATGCAGATTCCGCACCAGGTGATGGTTAGTGTGCCCAAGTCACATGAATATAGATGTGCATAAATTAACAAACATGTTAACATCCTTACACCATGTGTGCCTTCTTACGTACACCCTGCAATCACAATGGACATCTTCCATGTTCATTCACAATCTGTGGGCAGGTTCTGTTGTGTTTCACACACCTACAGCAAATTGATAGGTGATTGTTTGACCTGACACACTGAGGTAGTGTTTCCCCAAAGGTATTCACTTTTTCCTGTAGGTTTTGCTGATTCTTTTAGTGGCCGCAGGGACGTGTGTTCACATACGTGTTTTGACATGTGTCTCACCCGCCATAGTGGGCCCATGTGTGTGTGCTTGCACAATGGTGTTTAACCTGCCTGCCATTGTAGGCTTGTGCACGCACTTGCACCAAGTGTGTTTATCAAGGTAGTGAAGAATACCAATGTGTGTTCTCACTACCGATGAGGGTGTCTCTCTCGCTGTAGGCTAACATGGGGGAATTATTGAAATCATTCCCAACTGCAATAATTGATCGCAATGGAGCAGCCTCATGATGTTTCCTTTCACTTCATTTGCAGTGATATACCCCTTGTTTGGTAAGGAGTATTTTGTAATTAATCGCTGGGAGATGCCATTTCTGAAAGGTGGGCTTTTCTCTACTCTGAAGTTCATTGTGTGCATTTCTATCTGTTTCCAATCAACACTGGAGGTTGGCGGAGCACATCTGTGCATTCCCCTGCAACAGCTATAAACAATGGGCATGCAGCAGGAATGACAGACCCCTGTCTTTTGAGAGTCTAGCTGGATAGACTAAAGAGAGAGGTTTTGACACTTTACCTCTGGAGGCCAGATCATGGCCCCACTAATGATTAAGATATGCATTCCATGGCCCCATGGCAGACAGGACTGAAATTTAGGGGAGATATCTGTAGTTCAAACGAAGGACCTTTGAACCACCCCCAACTTCAAAGGGACGCTACAGTATAACTACTAGTGCCATACTGCAACAGGGTAGAGATACACCTGCAGGGACATGGGACCAGAGACCCTGGACCACATGATGCATACTGCCAGAGGAATTTTTATGCACAAGGAGAATAACTGCCCTTGGAAGGGACTGTGCACCCTTCCTGAATCCTGGGCAAACTGCCTGCTGCTGTGTGGCACACTGAAGTTTGCTCTCCAAGGGCTTTTTGGCTTGCCCCTGCTCTCTGTGGAGGTCTCAATGTCACCAAAGATCTCCCGGCAGTATGACCCACATTGTCAGCTTGTAACACCTGGAGAGCAGTGACCTCACAACTGTCACATCGTCTGCTGGATTCCAACCAACAGTGGGGGGTGAGCCTGAAGCTAAGAATTGTGCCTGGAGATTAGATTGTAGAAGTATTGCATGCATCTAAGGAGTGTGGCCCATGCATTGTGGGGCCTCAGCACACATAAGCATCTATTTGGTGGTGAGTGGATTTACCAGTGGCAGTACCAAATGTGGCCTGCTTTGTCAATCGCACTGTATCTCTCTTGTGCATCACGCTGACTGCATGCTCATTGCGTGCAGTGCCTGATTCACTGGTGGTGGCCCTCAGAAGTGGGGGTATAACCATAGTAGTGCCTCATTCTACCTTGTGCAACACTACTGAACTTGTGCCCTTGTGTGGGACTGGAACTGTCTGGTGTGACCTGTATCAACGAGCACTAGGTGTTGTGCCTCATTTCCAGGGATTTACTGAATTTGCATCTCTTCGATTGTGTGTGATTAGAACTGTCTGGTGCGACTCGTATCAATGCACACCAGGCATGTCTTAGGAGACATGGTATTGGAGACTCTTCACAGTAAGTGATTGGAACTGGCTGGTGCGACTCATATCAACGCGCACGAGGTGTTGTGCCTCTTTTCTCGGAAGGCACAAAATTGGTAACTCTTAATCATAAGTGATCAGAACTGTCAGCTGTGAGCTGTATCAACTCTCACTGGACGTTGTGCCTCATTTCTAGGGAGGGGTGGAGTTTGTAACTCATCATTATGTATGAAACTGGAATTGTCTGGTGCGACTCAGTTCATCACACAGCAGACATTGTGTACAGATTGCATGGGTACAACTCTGCTCAATGTGTATCTGATGGGATGCTTCTCCATTCCAAGAGGCTCCGCTGCCACATTCCTCTTCTTCATCAATCTCTCCTTTTGGGTCCTCTGTGTAGTGAACCACCTGCCCTCTTCCTATTCAGTTCCAGACATCAGAGAGTGCCAGGTAGTATTACCCAGACTGTGCTATGCTGGTGAGAGTAATTGACTGGGCTAGAGGAACGCTTCCAATAGTGATCGGAAGCAAGTCAAGAGACTGCACGATTCCTTTCTTCCTCACCAGTGCTTTGTAGAACTGGGCTTTTGTCAGAAGGCACATTGTGGAATTCTTTAATTGAACAAACTACTGCCCTCAGCCGCTTCTGCTCCGCATCCTGTGGGTGAACTTCCTGAGTGGAGGCCAACCGTCTTCTGTTTGTCAACTGATTCTAATCACTCCTGCTACCTATCCCCCGCTGTGTTCCCTGGGAACTCAACTAAGTGTGACTGTGGCCAAGAGTGGCCTACTCTCAGGGGTAGGGGGGTGCTCTCTTTCTAATCCATGGTGTGTGTGTGTTCCATACATACCTGCTTGATATTTGTAGCACTTCATTAGCAACTGCAGTGATCTGGGGTGCATCCTATTATTGTGTGGCATTGCAATATATTAATTGCCAGGGGGGGCCTAAATCTGATAGAGTATCAGACCCCATAAGCGAGGTGGGGAGGGTAATGTCAGATGTCTCCCAATTGTGCATGCTACTGTCTTATACAGTGAATGTAATCACCCACACTTGATGGGAGTGGTAGGTTCTGCCTGGCTTGGGCCCCGCTATAGCCAACCAGAATGTGCCACCTCCAACAGTGATCATTACCCCCAAAACACATCACACAAAGAATTAAAATTGCTGCATACATATACTCATTACACTTACTGGTAGCATTGGGGTCATGGAATGAATCCTCCTCTCACGGGATGTATGGTCTATGTCCCCCCCTAGAAACATGATTTGGAATATAGCATTGTAAACCACGCTTCTAAACTATGCTACCCCAGCATTTCAGATTTACATAAAAGCTTAGATAAAATATCTGATTATGGCGAGATTATTGGATGCAGCTAGTCAGCATGCAGGCCTGAACTGGCTGGATGATGTAGTTCTGATGTATCTATCATCACATGCCTCAGGCTGGGCAGCATCATGTCAGACTCCATTGTACCATGACACATGGGTGACAAGATAGATCTTCAGAAAAACTAAGTTGTGCAATGGCATAATAGGCCAGGCACACACTGTATGTTACATTAGTGAAGGCATATAAGGCGTATAAGAGTTTACTGGCACTGGTGGACAGAATGCTAACTATAGTGAATTATTTGTACCCAGGGGCCCCACGACACCCCTCATCGCCATCCTGTTCCTGGCGGTCGGAGCCGCCAGGAACAGGATGGCGGTGAGGGGGTCGGAATCCCCCATGGCGGCGCAGCAAGCTGCGCCGCCATGGGGGATTCCCAGGGCAGCGGAAAACCGGCGGGAGACCGCCGGTTTTCCTGGTCTGACCGCGGCGGTTGAATGCCCTGCGGGGCACCGCCAGCCTGTTGGTGGTGCTCCCGCATCCCCGGCCCCGGCGGTCCTTGACCGCCGGGGTCGGAATGACCCCCTATATGTCTGAACCAATATATGTGGGGCTTCTAGAAATCCCCATGGTAGATGTGCTACGAAAATGTGTTTACATATTGTTAGCGCCGAAAAAGGGCCAGCTGGTGTGGGCATAAAAAATGTCATTAATAATGAGTGAGACAATGTATTGCAGATCACCTCATTTGCTCTCTCTGCACCAGAGATAGGCTTCTTGACTGCTGTATGGGGTAACCATGCTCACTCAATGGTTACATATGCATTCTCAAACACACCAAACCAGGTAAAGCGGGAAATGTGTTAGCAAGTAATACGTTCCAAGGAGTGACATTACAATAACTTGGACGCACAAATCTCATAGGCACTTCATTTCTCTATGTGAGCTGTGTTCTGCTTCACACATAGAAGAGGGAATATGGCTCACAGGATATTTTTGTTAGCAAGAATTTCTCCCATCATGCATACATACATCCTTGCAAGTGATTTTTGTATCCCTGCTCCAGGGTGTAAGTGTGCTTGCATAGTCTCTAGGCAGCCAAAACAGTAGTGGCATGGGGATAAGGCATGATCAGTTCAGTACAGCCCATTCCTTGCAACATTCTTTCACACACAACAGTGTAGTAGGGGGAATATCTGTGCTGCATTGTGTGGCTTTGTACGTGCTATACTCCTCTGTTTACTATCAAACTCTACTATGAGCTACATGTGTCGAACATAAACAAACCTCATGACGTGCAGCACAAACACTCAGTTGGCACACATTGTTTGGATTTATACTCCCATGGAGCTGTGCTTGAGTGTCAGAAGGTGAACACACTCTTGCAGCACACACACTCTCATAATGTGCAAACTGTTGTGTAGGCCGTGCACAGGCACATGTAATCCGCACATGGTGCACGCACACATCTTTTCATAAACAACATGTTGGGCAGGAGGTGAGTGTGACACATAGCAATAAAACTTTTAAATAGGTGTGTGGGCTATTAGGCCCCATTGTAAGGAACCAGGGACACATGGTCAGGTACACTACTGGTGTTCAATGTACATCATTATGCCAATCACACACAATCTCTGTCTCACTCCTGTCATAGGCAGTGGCAGCACATCTACTCTGAGGGCTGGGGTTTGTGTCGGCCTCCTGGTCCAAGATAATCATATAACAGAAAGATTTTTCATCCCTCCTTGGGAAGGATATGAACTAAATTCCACGACAGTGGTTGTACTATAAAGAACTTTCTGTACCGATGACGTTTATGAATAATATATCACATTTATTGGAAACTTAAAAGTCCACAAATTAAAGTAAAGTAAAGTAATCAAGATGTTCCTGTATGACGGCTCAGTGTGAGTGAATGTGTTAGTATAAGTGTTGCAGTGCTATTTACATGAAAACTAAAACCAAACTGTGGTTAAAAGCATGAGGTCTCAGATAAGCACCTATAACAATAGGTGATGTGAACCTGCTGAAATTTTCAAATCCAATCCACATTTTCCAATACAATGTCGATGTTTCAACCTCAAAAAAAGAAATTCATTTAGGTGGGTCATCATTTGGACTGAATACTGATTTAGGAAGCACCCCTATTTGATAGCAATCAGACATCCTAGTTGTGTTAACTAGGATCCACCAGGCTGCTTTACTACCAGCCAAAGCATTTATCCTGATTAAATCAGGATTGCAGATCCTTAACTGTAACATAGGACCCTGCCAACATGTTTTAAAAAGGACCTTAAACAATTGGCTCATTTTCATGGAACTATCTGTGACCTTCCTGAAGCCATTAGATGGTAAAGTAAGAGTGGTATTATTGATAACACACCATAGCTACATAAAATAGAAGGCAGATTGGCAAATTCTTATCGTTAACATGACTTGGATGTGTCTGGGTGCTTCCTAATTCAATATTCTGTCCTGATGATAAAATAAATAATACTGTCAATGATTATGCTGATTGTTACAGCCACATTCCTGTCCATGTATGCTATATGTACCGAATGACTCATAAACACTCCTTACAGTATATGTTACATACACATTTGGCCATTGTATTTCACATCTCTCCCAGTTATCTGTGTCATAGCAAAAGATGAGCATGCCCTGATACTTTAGACATTTCTACATTCAGACATTTCTACATTCAGACATTCATGTTTTGGCCAGTAGCTTACTATGATAGATCTTTATCAAAGTTCTTGACCACTCTTTGGTATGTGCACTCACTGCTTATACAAAGGGACAGAATATTGGTCATATTTTGCGCTTTTGGTCATCCAAGTTAAGCTGTGACAATGACAATATGTTTGACCCATGCACACATGCATATAACCCTGTGAAATTACTGATGTTGTCACTTATATTAGTATATGAATTTGGAGAGAACATGTGGTGTGCTTCTAACATTTCACATTTATAGTTGTACAATTTATTGTCAACCTTCAGCTGTTGCTTTTTATCAGACAATTTGACATGGTGCACAGGGATTGACACATACGTATTGCAATGTGGGGTATCTCTGTGTAGGACACACTGATGCAAGAGAACAGGTAAGATTTGGCGAAGTATATGTCTGCCACAGACCAGGACACAATCCTTTGGTTTTAGCATGTATGTGTATGACTGTAACTTGTAGGTTAGTGTGTACTTCTTAGCCTTGATTCTTTCAGCATTGCTGTGGCAAATTAATGTTGAGATTGGCATCCTGAGTGCACTGTGGTGTCTTGTTGAGGTTGCGTTTAATTCTATGATCATGACTGATGTATGATATGTTTTCCACCATTGCTTTAGACTTTGTGAGTATCACATATGCTTTTCTTTTGGGCAACTTAAACTAGAGAACAGGTGTGACATCACAACTGTTACATATATCAATGCGGCTTAACACCTATGTGTAGGTGTGTAGGTTCACTGTCAGTATGACTAAGACATATGTTTGTTTTGTACTGGTGGTGTCACAAGGTAATCCAGCATCAAGATTTACACGTCTGGGACCTACGCAGACATAGCATGCCACACATGACCTTTCTAAATACTTTGTCCTGTGTTGCATCTGAAACTTAGGTCTGCATACAGATATACTGCAGTGTGTGACACACTTATTGATTTCCACAGTATTTGTTATCACACCATAGATATTGTTGACCTCTGATTGAAACCAAAAGTAGATATGGCATTATGGAGACACTCTTCTCACAATAATCTTTTGCGTTGCCTTTATACGCGTATTGGCTTGTTAGGCATACCACATGTTTTTTATCGTTAATCAATACTCAGTGCAGATGATGTGGTTCCATCCGTTCACACAGGGTAAAATGACACATTACTACTCACTGATGTTCTGAAGCTACTGCCATTGACAGATTAGTGAATGCATGTCAATGTTGGGCATCATTGTCTACACGTTGCAGCACGTTTAGCCCACTATGTGTATATGACACAAGGGCCCAGATATTAGGACATGTTGCAGTGTGCCGTGTAGAAAGTCACCTATAAGCGCTACACTGTGTCACAGAGAAAGGGCAGTAGTGCACAGTATTTAGGCCCTATAGCACATTCCTGGCCTTTCACCCTGCACTGGCATACAATGGGCCACCTAGCACAGACACAGTTACACTTGCAACAGGAAACAGGATTGTCTAGAATTACCTCAGTTATTTTTCACTGTTACATATCACTTGGGGAGACCAACTGATTTGGCACATTTCAAAGTTTACCTGGGACAGGAGACAGGACATGCCACATGAACCATGGCAGTTACAAGGGGACATCCACACAAGGGCCATGGAACCCCTCCCTTGCACATAGTGATGCTACACTACATTTTGAGCAGTGTTGCATTGCCCTGGTTACATATACCATTCAAAGGCACACAAAGGGGCTTTCCCTGTCTTAACATGTGTGACTTGATGGTTTTCCTTACACATATATCATGATGCATGGTGCAAGTATGAGGCACACCCCTCATACATATGGCCCTATCTCCGTCAACAGACACAGAGATCGTTATTGTGTCATACATTTTTCATGTTAGTAGATCTGTTATTTACTTCAGAATGACTTACAATCAAGTAGGCCACATCCCTATCACCCATTCTCGAAGTGCTCCTTGATAATGCAGTGCCTGAAGATGTAGGCATTATGTCCACTCCCTGTACATTTTGCCAGCACATTGGTAAACATCCCCACATGGTCCACCATATCATGGACGTTGATGGAGTTGGTGTGATTTTGGTTTCTGTACAGGTGTGATGCTTCTGCAGGGGGAAACAGTTGAACATGGGTCAATCCATGGCACCTAGCACATGTGGAAATTCTGCAATCATGTAGAAACCTTGCTTGGTTGCCAGCAGCTGTTGTTGAGTCTTGGAGAAGAGGAGGTACTGGGATGCGAAGAGTATGATGGCAGCCTCTCTGGCTGTTGTTATCTGGAATGAACCATATGCCAGCATATGGAGGATTGCCATCAGCTTGACCTGTGGAGGGATGTTGGTGGGCTTGGCAGTTGGTGGCAGGAGACTTGGTACTATCTGGTTCAGCCATTTAATGATGGACTCCCTCTTGAGTCTGTCGTATCTGATGACCTCATCCTCCGTAAGGTCAATGAGTGAAATCTGCTGGCAAAACACATGCTCCCTTCTCCTGTGCTGAATATATACTAGTGGGGTGGTGGTCTCCTTGCAACTCTCAGCTAAAGAATCAGCACCTTCATGGAGTAACTGAGCTTGCCAAACTGTATTGTGTGACTTGTCTTTATGTACCACAGCCACTGCATCATTTCCTATGCCTGGGTCTCCGATGCCCAGGAATTCTGACACATTTCAGGCTATGCACACCACTTGCCGATGATGTGTCACACATTGACAAAACCATAAATATCACTGCACCAGTTTTACAGTAGAATTTGCGGGATAATGCCAACCTTGCATATTTTAATTTCTGTGTGGCACAGCTGGTTCTGGCACAGGTATTTTTAGACGCAGGCATACAAAAACTGATACTTTTGGCCACATGCATCTTGTAAATACCAAGTATTGCCTGTGCCACCATCTCATCAAAATTAGTAACACAACAGTGATGCAAGCCTCTCATAAATATGCCCCCTAGTTTTTAAGAATGCATTTCATTGTCAATTCAATATACTAATTAGCTGCAGGGCAAACATCACTTTTAATGACCAAAATAACTAAGGTACTCCCTCTCAAACAATTTCCTTAACTCACAGTAGTGAAAGTTTCCTTGCCTGTACTGTGAGAAGAAGCTATATGTTTCCTATGATGTCTCACACAGTATGTTTCAACATGTACTGGGGAATCTAAGTGCCTTGGAAATATGGAATTGATAAGAGACACAGAACTTATGAAGCATATGCATTGACTGGCTAAATACATGATGAAGAATTTTTAAAAAAACATCAGAAATGCCAATAGCTACAAATTAAACATGCTAACTCATCCAAACACCTGCATGAACAAATGTACATAGACTATTTGTAGAGTAACTTTTGGGAACAAAAAGCAAGGGATGCACATATTACAACTACCTGCTGAAAGCAGTTTGAAAATGTGCAAAGTACAGGGGCTGGAATTAAAGGGAATGACATTCAATAATATGGCAAGTGGGATTCTGGCTTGCATGTTGTTAGAAATTGGGTTGTTATTTGACTGGGGCATGAGCCAACCAAAATCCTAGTCAGGGTAAGGTACAAGCAACGCCTACATTCACCTTTGCTCACTCTGTGGTAGCTTGGCACAGAACAGTCAAACATAAGTGAGAGGCAGTGGGTAAAGTATTTGTGCAATACAATAAAATAGTGAAAATACCTCACAAAAAGATGCCACACTATGTAAGAAAAATAGATCTGAATTGAGTATATAAAACGAGACCAGAATGACAAAAATCCAATAAGTAGAAATGGAGATATTGAACTTCAAATTTTAAGTAAAAATAGTGCAATGAAGCACAAAGTGCTATTGGAAATATTTCTGGTCACATGGAACCGGGTCAAAGCCACAAGTTCAGGCTGACAGCAATGGAGCACAGGCCAGCTACTGGGACCCAGTTAGAACTGGTGAACAGAGTACTTTAAATCCTGGCTGCAGAGAACTGAGTGGATCTGCAGTGAAGATGCCGAGGTGATGCGTCTGTTCGGAGATGCAGCATGGCTGTGGGGTGAAGTCCTGTTGGTGCAGTTGATGAGCAATGGAGTTAGCTGTGATGCGGAGTTATGGTGTTGTCATTGAGGCTGCTGTCAACCGGAGATACAAGGAACTTGCTCCAGGAACAGTGTCATGCATCAGTGGTTCCTAAGGAGATGCAGCCAACCCAAGATACAGGGATGTGGTGGCGACGCAAGTCTTTTGAGATGGGTCCAATCTACGCAACAGCTGCGATGTGTTGGTTCTGCTAGAGGATGAGCTGCTCAGCTGGGGAGATACATCGTTTCTATTCAGGGATGAGTGGCTCAGCAGAGAGGATGTGTATGTTCCACTGGCAAGTATCCTAGGCCCACTTCCAATGTGCTAGGACTCTGGTGACACCATTTGGCAAGGTAGACTCCCAGATGGCAGAGTCCAGGTGGAGAAGCAGAGTGGTTGAAAGTATTTTATGTTCCTGAGGCTTCAGATCAGGAGACCAGCCAACTAGCCTTTGGAGTCACTCTGTGTTCTGAGATGCAAGTGATGCAGTTCCAGTCCTTCTCACCCAAGCAGAGGGCAGCAGGTCAGCACAACAAAGCAGCGGTCCAGCAGACTGTCAGTCCTCCAGAAGAACAGCAGTTCTTTTTCCTGGCAGAATATAAAAAGGTCCTGAAAAGTCCTGAAGTGGTGGTGTCTGAGGTCTAATTCTTACACCCAACAGTGCCTTTGAAGTGGGGGAGACTTCAAAAACAGCCCTTTGAAGTGCACAGAGGCCATACCCTTCCTGTCCTGACTCCAGACTCACTAGAGGGGTTTATGTGATCTAAGGTGGGGACAGGATACAGCCTATTCAGGTTTAAGTGAAGCTGGGTCCAGTTCTTCCTCTCATCCTGCCAGGATAGCCCATCAAGTCACATATAAGCTCCCACTGTGAGTGGCTGTGTAGGGAAATACACAAAATATGATTCTTTTTAAGTTTGATTTAAGAGTGTTCACCTCCTGAGGCATTCAACCTGCTACCTGACAGGAGGTCATTGTTGCCTTCAGTGGGATGTTATTGTCAAGGACAGTCACTGCTGAACTGACATTGTAGGGTTGGTATGCGGTGAATCGTTAAGTTGAGCACAGAAGGTGGCCCTAGAAGTTTTTAGTAATTGTGGCTGCAGGCTTTACTGGAGAAACTGTAGTCAACTAAATATAGCGAAATCAGTTCAAGTCATATGATATTTGCCAGTAACTGTGTAAGTTTCAAAGAGGCAAAAACTACACTTTGTGTATCCATAACTATCTAGCTTGAGCCACAGCCCCTTTCTCTGACCAGTGATTCCTGTCTGTTTGACAACAGACATTTGGTTATCAGTAATACAGGTTTGTTGAGCCAGGTCAAAGTCTCTACATATGCAGTGGTTGTGTTAGGATGACCTTGTATGCAACGTGTCAGCAAACAGGATAATATGAGGTGGAGGATCTTTAGATATTTGAATTACCCTAAGCAAGCTTTGAATCACTAACACAAAGGAAAATGGGAAAATGGAAAGTTGCCCATGGGCCAACCCTCAAACAACAACTGTCTGAAGTGGTATTAGACAAGACCTTTGAAAACTGGAGCAATAGTGTAAGGAATCATTAACAACTAGATGTGTCAATAATGCCCTTATAAATTACTAATTTCTGCATTAGGTTAACTTTAAAATGTATTCACATTTGATACTCTCTCTGGCTAGATTCTTCATGATGGAAACACCATGTCACTTCTGAGCTTCACATGCAGACATGAATGACACTTTGTCATATTTTGAGATAAGTAAACTGAAATACAGAACACTACTTTGTGGATACAAGTTGCTAGGTGGCATTTTACCAGGTTGTTTAATAGGCTTTTTTACTCAAGTAATCATGTAACATGTATGGTATGCACTAGTACATGCCCAAAAATGGGCCAGTCTCTTTGCTCCACAAACTCCAGGTCTTAATCACCTGGCCAACAGTCAAAGGTGGAACACGTCGAAGAGGCACATCCTACGTAATGGCATTGCACTTTCCCTGCACTATCATAAATGCAGGGAAAGGAGAAGTACATACAGTCTACCAAGTGGAATCAGTGAAATGAGGCGAAGAACTGTTCAGAGATGCATACAAATTGAGGGCTCTTGCTCCTGAACACTAAAGTTCCCTAGTCATATCTTTTCCTTGAACAGTTTACACATCAATTGTGTCAACCAAAGACCCAATTTCTAACAGATGAGAATACTTACATTTTTATAATGCCTTCCTCATTAAAACAGGATTCTTCACTCGTACCCAAGCACCAACTTTCAGTTTGCATACTTCAGTATTGAATTGATTATTTTTCCTATTATTTACCCTTTTAATATTTGTTTCATTAGAAACTTTTTCAGCTGTCTTCCATACATCTTCCCTTTTACACCCTTCATGAAACAATTTTACCATCCAGAATGGACATATATCTGTGGATGCTTTTCTTCCTCTCATTAGTTCAAATGGACTCTTGCTTGTGGCTCCACGGGGCGCTGTGCGATAAGACCACACCAAATCCTTGACTGTCTAACCAACACAGGGGTTATTTCTGTGAGCAGCTTGAATACAGCCTACTTATAATTTATTAATGTGTTCACCTTTGCCATTACTTTGTGGATGACATAGAGGAGTTCTGATGTGTTTGATTGCACACTTATTCCGAAAATGTTTCATTCCAGTGGATACAAACTGCATACCATTGTAAGGTAAGACTTCTTCTGGAAATCCTTCTCTCATAAATATGTTTTTCAAACAACTGATTCTTCTAGTAGTTGGGAGATGCACTGATTCTACTTCAGTCCATCTGGACAGATGATCAATGATGGCAATTAAATATTGCATGTAATGTGGTAGAATGTGAAAAGGTCACAAAAATAAATTGCTATTATTTGCCATGCTCTATGTGGTGAAGGAAGAAAAGATTCAAACTTCCCTTCTGTGACCAACACTTTATCACTTGTATTGCAACCTAAACACCTTGTAATGTAATCATCAATTGTTCCATCCATTCTTGGCCACCAAATGGCATTTCTTCTTTTCCTTTTGGTAATGGTTGATCCTAAATGACCCGCATGAAATGTTGAAATTATCCTTTGCCTGAAACATTCCGGTGGTAACAGTTTTTTTCCCATACTACCTTCTCACCCTCAATGGGCAAATTATCAGCCACCTTCCAGAACATCTGCAAATCAACTGAAAGATTGTTTTACTTAAGCCATCCAGACTTGATTAAGGTCATTACTTCTTTCAAAAGCTTGTCCTCATTTACTGCATCCACCCATTCCTATTCCTCCACACACATATTACTGTTGTTAATACATGCTACAAAACATTCTTCAATTTCTGTCTCCCAATTTACCTCTTCTGCATCTACAATTGGTAACCTAGATGAGCAATCTGCCCTACAGTTTTCTCCTCCCAGAATGTACTCAACAATAAGCGTAAATTCCAAATGTTTGGCAGACAACCTTGCAATGAGGGCTGTAGATCGCTTTACCCTTTTATCAGACAGAATATCCACTAATGGGCAATGGTCAGTTTTCAAAACAAATGGTCTGCACCATAAATACTGTTTGAATTACTCAAACCTCCACACACATGCCAGGGGTTCCTTTTCAATTACCAAATATTTTAGTTCCAACTGATGTAGAGTTCTTGAAACAAAACCTACTCTATTTTCATGTGTACCTTCACTTTGTGACAGAAATGCTCCTAAACCATTTTCACATGCATCTACTGTCACAATGGTTTTCTTCCTTCCACACATGGTTTTAGTGAAAGAACACTTGTAATTTCCTGTTTTATCTTTTGAAACATAGTTTCACATTCATTAGACCATGTGAACATAGCTACTTTGTTTTAATAATGACCTGAAACATTCAGTATTTTTTTTCAAAACCCTTTAAAAACTTTGCATAAAATTCACTCATGCCTAAAAGAAGACAACAATTGCTCTCTATTTCCTGGAGCTGGAGACTCTACAATGCTTTGTACTAGACTAGGCCTGGGTTTAACCTCTTGTTATGAAACAACATGTCCTAAAGATTCTACTTCTCTGCTTTTAAAGACACATTTATGTTTACTTAGTATCACTCCCCTTTTTTCTAATGTACTCAAAACTGAATCTAGAATCTTATCATGTTCAATTTCACTGTTAGAAAAGATTATCATATCATCATGGAATACCACCACTTGATGATTATCTTTAATCATTTCATATATAATTCTTTGAAAAAACGCCAGTCACCAATGCTAAACCACATGGAAACCTGCAAAACTGGAATACTCCATCTAGAGTCACAAATGCTGTCAAGTGACGAGACTGAATATCTAATTCTACTTGGTGTTATGCTGCTTTTAAATCCAATTTGGTAAACCAACTGGAATACCCAATTTTAGTTACTGAAACTTCTACTCTTGGCAACAGGAAACTGTCCACCCAGATCACGTCATTCCAACTTCTTAAATCTACTTGCATTTTTAAATCTCCTATTTTTCTTTCTGGCTAAAACTATGAGTGATAGCCAAAGAGTCCCTTTAACTTTTTTGATAACACCTTGTTCACATAGATCTTTCAATAATTTAGTTAACTCTTCCCTAATACTCAATGGTACATTGCACATTTTATGCTTAACAAGTATTGCATTTTGCTTTATTTTAATAGTGTAAGAAAGTTCTGTAATAGTTCCCAACTGACTTGAAATCCTTTCTCAAATTTCTTCACCCAATCATCTTTGACATTTAGTATGTCCCTCAATGAATTTGGATCTCCTTTACCAACAAAAACAGGTATGTCCCATCGAGGTTTGATGGTTCAGCTTGATATAACCATCCAAGACCATTTATTCCCTTTTTTGCTACCTAGACTTTTCAGGAATGACTTCACCTAGTACTCCAATGAAAGCACAAAAATATCCAATAAGATCTATTTTACTTCCCTCAATAGCTACCGTCCATACTTCAGGAGGATACAATGTTTTATCATTCCATAACCAACAACATTTTTTCTTGGGATGCAATAGTAATGCATGCTCCTGTGTCTTCTAAAAGTTAGATTTTTTACATTGTCAATTAACACTTCAACATCAGGATCTACAATTGTTTTATTCTCCATAAGTCTGTGTGCCTCACCACAAAAACATACTCTCCACTGTCATTTTATTTCTCATACTACTTTTCTTCATGTTCATTTACCACACATCTAACACTATTTCTTTTTGCTCCTCTACATACTTTGAAAAAATGGCCCATCTTACCACAATTTCTACATTGTTGATTTACAGCTGGGTAGCTTCTGAAGACACATGCAAAGAAGAACCACATCTATAGCAACTAATCTTTTGTGTGAATGTAAATTGTACATTAGATTGACTTCCACTAGTGAACTCCTAGGTCTTACTGTCATAAGCTGAGGCAAACCCATGTTTCTTACTGTCTTGGGTTGAAGACATTTTGTTAGCAAACACACCTGATATAGTTGTGTTGGATAACAACACCTCCAAATTATTTTGCATCTTTACACAAACACTCTATGCTCTTTGCAATGTCAATTAGCTTTGTCTAATGAAGGATCTTTACAAGTTAACAAGTTAACAACCTCTCTTGAATTTTTTTCCAATATCATCTAGCGATCACTTGGTCCCTAAACAATTGTGATGCACAATTTTCATACTCACATTTGTCAGCCAATACTTTTAAAGCAATAATAAAACTGTCTTTACTTTTGTTGAGTTTCTGCACTTTCATAAAAAACTGATATCTATACACCACAATTTTTTTTGTTTGGTAAAATATTTGTCCAATTGTGCTACTGCTATCTCAAATTCAAATTCATCTTGATCTTCATCCTCTAGAGGTTGATATACAGGTAAGTGATAAATTACATTTTGACCTTCCACTCCTAAATAATAATTACATGTTTTTTTTGCTTTTTTTTTGCTTCTGGCCTGAATCTTTGACCATCAATCACTCCTAAATATGCTTTGAAGGATCTCACTCAATAGTTTCTGTTCTAAAGCTGGATCACCAGGCTCCTGAAGAAATGGTGAAAGAGGTGACACATTATGCATTCTTCAAAATATCGACGTACTTAATGCTGCATAAAAACGTCTATAAATTTGAGTGTGCAAATCACTGTAATTTCAAATAGTGTACAAATCACTGAAATCGGAAGTGCAAAAGTGTGCAGACCACTGAAAATTCAAATAGCATGCCAATCGCTGAAATCTACACTGAAATCTGATTTGTAAAAGTGTGCAAGCCGCTGAAAATTTAAATGCCTGTGAAAATTCAAAAGACTGATGTAATTGACATCCACATTAGGGCTAGTTGAAGAGCATAATTCTTGCGTTGAGCATATGTTGCACCAACTCCTCCTACGAGTCTCAGTGAATCTCACTGCTTCTCAAACATTTACTTAAAAGAAATTGCTCACAATACTTCTTTCCACAAACCTTTGATTGTCCCTTGTTGCCAGCCTTGTAAAGATGATGTCCACACTCTTCTTGTTATATTATTTGGTATTTACTACCAGGAGAAGAGAATATGGCTCTCATTACAACCTTGGCGGTAAATAGCCCCTACCGCTGTGCTGACGGCTGTCAAGATACCGTGGCGGAAATCCGCGACAGGTATTACGACCCACATCTCGCAATCCGCCACAATACAGAAACCCACGCAAGTCCGCCACACCAAACATCAGTGATAAACTGGCGATAGCAAAACCTAGACCGTCATGTCAACAGGAATATGCCCACACTATCACGACCCAAGAATCAACAGAGCAGTCATTCAACCGCAGTAATCCATTGGCAGAACACACTGCCACGCTCAAAATACACACACATTTACAAAACACCACCACATTGGACAATTCAAAATACACACACCTGATACACACACCACACACACCCACACCGCTATAAAACACACACCCACATTACCCACAACCCCTTCAAATGAATATTTTGGAAGCAGCAGAGAGAGAGAGAATAGGAAACAGAATACCAGCATCCACAGGCACACAACACCATCACTCATGCAACATCCACGCACCTCAAACAACACACACCAACACAACACATCACACAGCACAACAAACATCATCTCACACATCACCCACACCACATAATGGCACCTCAAAGACACCCCAGGTTTTCTGAGGAGGAGCTCAGGGTCATGGTGGAGGAAATCCTCCGGGCAGAGCCACAGCTATTCGGATTACAGGTGCAGCAGACGTCCATTGCTAAGAAGATGGAGCTATGGCGGAGAATTGTCGACAGGGTCAATGCAGTGGGACAGCATCCCAGAACACGGGATGACATCAGGAAGAGGTGGAACAACCTACGGGGGAAGGTGCGTTTTGTGGTATCAAGACACCAGGTTGCAGTACAGAGGACTGGCGGTGGGCCCCCCCACACCCTCACAACTAACAACATGGGAGGAGCAAGTCTTGGCGATCATGCATCCTGAAGGCCTCCCAGGAGAAGCAGGAGGACTGGACTCTGGTAAGGCAAATATTTACTACTATGTCCCCCCCACCCTACCTGCATGCTATCACAAACTCCTAGCCCAACCCTCATACCCATCACCCCAACACCCCACAGATACCCCACTATCACAATCCACACATCCCAAAACCAAGCCCTGCATGTTACACCAATGCATGGACACCCATTACCAAAGCATGTCCAGTACAGATACTCAACCAGGCCCCAAAATCAGCAATCACACAAGGGCAAAGACAATAAGGCAAGCACAGGAGTAGAGGGTAACTCACACATTGCACAGGATGGCACACACAGATACAATAACTATGCATTTACACCCCAACAGGACCCCTACCCAACGTCACCGGACATATCCAGTCCCCCCACAGAAGAGACCTATAGTGACAACAGCAGCTCTGCACAACTGGATCAAGATGACCAGCCTGGCCTATCAGGAACCTCTGGACAGTCAGCTCCCCTGCCACAGTCACAAACCACCACTGAACCTCCCCCCTCAGGAAACGCCACCACAGCACCCACCCAGCAGGCCCATGCCACTGTCCCCAGGACACGTCAATCAGCACTGTGTTCACCACTACAGGGACCCCAGGCAAACCCATTAACACAGAACGATCAGGGACCTGGGGTCAGTGGCAGTGGGCACACGGTTCGGGGGACAGATTCACAGGATAAAAGTGAAGCTGTGAGGACTGCTGTGTGACAGGGGGAGGACAGGCCCAGGGAACCAACTCTGCACAAGGCACTCTCCAACATCATGGGAGCATACCACCATTCCCAGGAGACCATGGGCACGGTACTGGCCAAGTTTCAGGAGACCCAGCGGCTGCAGGAGTACCTGGGGATCAGGGAGGACTTGAAGTCCATTAAAAACACCCTAGTCATCATTGCAGGGGTGCTGGCAGACCTTGTCAACACCATCAGGGAGACAGTAGCACCAAAATGGGCCCCTGACACTAGCCTGAATGATGAACAGCCCTCCACCTCCACCGGCGCTAGTGGACAGGAGGTCCCGCCACAGGACCAACAGGCCACCAGCACCCCACCCCCTGCAGAAGAAGAACCACCCCGCAAACGTTCCCTGAAATCCAGGAAAAAGACATAGAACATTGCCAAGATCACCACCAGGAAATAAGACTCTCCTGATTGCCACCCTTCTGTCCTACAATGTCACCCTGACAACCTTGAACTGCCATGACTCCACTTCCTATGCCCCCTTGGACAATGCACCTGTGATACCAAGAGACTGGACTCCACCATGGACATTCCTCCACCATCACCCCAGCCCATTGCACAGCCCCCTCCACTTATTAGCACTGAAATAAACACCCTTGAATCACAAATCAATCTTGAGTCAGTCTGTACTTTCACAAATGTGTTATTACAACCTCTCTGAAAAATAGCAATGTGAATGTTCATTTTCACATAACAATGTTCGACAGTTGTTGGGTAGCACTAAACATAGCAGAAGGCAGAAAGTGGTACCCAGATCTGTGAAATGGAAAGCCAAAGTGAACTGTCAGGGTCCATACACAGAGGTAAAAAGCCACACTCATCCAATGTCCTACTGTAGTCTGATATGAGAGGAGCAGTGCCAGTCTGTTACCTGTGTCTCACTGGAAGTATTTCATGATGATGTTGTTTCAGTTGTCTATATCTTCTTCTTCTGCCTCCTCTTCCTCACTGTCCACAGGCTCCACAGCTGCCACAAGACCAACATCAGGCCCATCCTCCTGCAGAAAAGGCACCTGGCATCGCAAAGCCAGGTTGTGCAACATACAGCATGCCACGATGATCTGGCACACCTTCTTCGGTAAGTAGTATAGGGAGCCACCTGTCAGATGGAGGCACCGGAACCTGGCCTTCAGGAGACGGAAGTCTGCTCTATTATCCTCCGAGTTCGCCCATGTGCCTCATTGCAGTGTTCCTCTGCCCTTGTCCTGGGATTACTCACTGAGGACAATAGCCGTGACAGGTTGGGGTAACCAGAGTCATGTGCAAATATTGAGGGACAACTGTTAGACACACACCAACCCTTAGGGACAACCCCATACCCAGACACCTATTTAAACTGTGTGGGGAACTTGGGCTCACCTATTAGCCACACACAGTACCTCTGGAGTTGGCCCATCACATAAGGGATGCTGTTATTCCTCAAAATGTAAGCATCATGCACTGAGCCTGGATACTTGGCATTCACATGGGAGATGTACTGGTCTGCCAAACACACCATCTGCACATTCATGGAATGGTAGCTTTTGCGGTTTCTGTACACCTGTCCATTCCTGCGGGGTGGAACAAATGCCACATGTATAACATCAATTGCACCAATGATGTTGGGGATATGTCCCAGGGCATAGAAGTCACCTTTCACTGTGGGAAATCCTCCACCTGAGGGAAAACGATGTAGCTGGTCATGTGTTTCAGCAGGGCAGAAAACACTCTGGACAACACGTTAGAGAACATTGGCTGTGACATCCCTGATGCCATGGCCAGTGTTGTTTGAAAGGACCCACTGGCCAGGAAATGGAGTACTGACAGGACCTGCACTAGAGGGGGGATTCCTATGGGATGGCGGATAGCTGACATCAGGTCTGGCTCCAACTGGGCACACAGTTCATGGATTGTGGCACGATCAAGTCTGTAAGTGATAATGATGTGTCTGTCTTCCATTGCCGTCAGGTCCACCAGGGGTCTGTATACCGGAGGATGACGCCATCTCATCATCTGCCCCAGCGTACGTGCCCTATGGAGGATAAGGGTGAGTAGAGGGCCAGACACCACATAGGTTTCACAAGGGATTTTTGACCAGTTGTGAAGTAATCGGTGTGTGGTGCTGTCTGTCCGTATTCCTACACAAAAGTGATGTGACGCAGTTAGTTGCTCTGCCATGTGGCCCCCTGAAATGGCGGATGCCTGACCTGTAAGGAAGGACAAGGGGAAATGAGGTGACTGCGCTGGCATTGTGCAGCGTCGCGGTAGGAGGACGAAGACCACGGTGCAATTCAGCATTGGTTATCATTGGCCCCTGTGGGTTCCTGGAGCCAATATGTATGCCGCCGGTGACGCACCGCCGCACCGCCTCAGATGTGACCGCCATTTTATATCTGTTCACTCACTTGATACCTGACCTTCGACAGGAGAGGACCTACACTGCAAGTGCTGCTGTGACCTGAGTCTGGAAGCGACAATGGCTACAGTGTCTGGGGAAAGGGCCCCTGCCTTCACCGCGGACGAGTTGGACAACCTGGTGGATGGGGTCCTCCCCCAGTACACCCTACTCTACGGTCCTCCAGACAAACAGGTGAGTACACTGTGAGCATGATGGATGGGACATGAATGTATGGAGTGGCGTGGCGTGGATGAAAGATACGGAGGGTGGGGTGGACAGAAGCCAGCATGTGAGGATGATCAGTGTATGTGTGTCTTGGCCAGGGTGGGAAGTTGTGGCCAATGAGTAAGAAGAACTGGACCGGGGAGTAAAATCCATACTTTTCCTCTAGGTCAGAGCCAACCAGAAGAAGGGTATTTGGCGTGTCATCGCCAAGGAAGTGTGGACCCTGGTGGTCTACCATAGACGGAGCACCCACTGCCACAAAAGATGGGAGGACCTGCGCCGCTGGAGCAAGAAGACGGCGGAGGCCCAGCTGGGGATGACCTCCCAACGTGGAAGGGGTGCCCGTTGCACCGTGACCCACCTGATGTTCCGGATCCTGGCGGTGGCATAACTGGAGTTGGATGGGCACTTGAGGGCATCACAGCAGCCACAAGGGGGTGAGTACAGTCTCATTCAGCGGACTCTGCGTGCTTTATGAGGTGTCTGGGTGGGGGAAGTGGGCTGTAGGTTCCCCTGGGCCAGGGCAAACGTGCCAGGGTAGATCCATTGTTAGGCAGGCTTTGTGGCACTCCAGCCCCAAAATTGGTAGTGGCCATCTACACCTAGTCAGGCTCCTGTGGGTTCCAGGTGTGCATCAAATGGGTCTAGGCACAGTCCCCCCTGGCATGCGATTTTCCTAAGAATTGTTAGTGCATGGCCTAGTGCATAGGGTTGCTCCCTGTGTGTTGTGTCCGCCAACGGTGGTGTTGTTGCTGGCATTGACCATGTGTCTCTTCTGTCTTTCCTCCCCTTTTTGTTTTGTCACCCTGTCCTTGTGTACATTAGCATCATCTGGTGGAGGATCATTGGCACTGGAGCAGGAGGGAGCTGCAACCCACATGGCCCAGGAGGGTGAATGTACAGAGTCTGAAGGCACCAGTGGGACGGACGGCGAGGGAAGCTCCACGACAGGGACAGGAGGAGACACCAGCAACAGCGACTCTTCCTCTGATGGGAGCTCCCTTGCGGTGGTGGGCACCTCTGTGCCCACCACATCACCAGGTACATCCGCCACACCCCCCACCAGCACCGCCCTCCCAGCAGCCCCTCAGCGTGTTTCCCGTGCCCGCTCACCCAGGAGGGTGGGCATCTCCTTCGCCCCAGGCACCTCAGGCCCTGCCCCAGTCAGCCCTGCTGCCCTCAGTGAGGAGGCTATTGACCTCCTGAGATCCCTCACTGTTGGGCAATCAACCATTTTGAATACAATCCAGGGTGTTGAGAGGCATTTGCAGCAAACAAATGCATACCAGGAGTGCATTCATTCTGGCGTGGCAGCCCAACAGAGAGCATTTCAGGCTCTGGCCTCAGCACTGATGGCAGCCATTGTCCCTGTGTCCAGCTTCCCCCCTCCAACTTCAACTACCCAGACCCAATCCCCTCTACCTCAGCCTATCCCAAGCACACCATCAGACCAGCATGCACATTCATCAACACACAAGAGTGCACATGATAAACATAAGCACCACACATCCCACAGGCACTCACACAAGCACCATACCCATGCAGACACACCAACATGCGCTGCCTCCACGGTATCCCCCTCCTCCACATCCTCCTCCTCCTCCCTCCCAGTCTTGTTTCCACTCACACCTGCATGCACTACATCCTTAGCCACTACCTCCATCAGCAGCACACCCATCACCACAAACCGCTCACGTGCAATCACCACCCCCACTATCATTCACATGTCCCCTGTGTCCTCTCCCAGTGTGTCACACCCACTCAACAGCCATCCACCTCACAACAGCCTTCAGCCCATGCACCATCACCCAAACTCAGCAGACGTACACCTCCTACAACAACAACCTCTTCCTCCACTCCCAAACCCCCTCCATCTTCCCGTCCCAGTGTGTCTAAAAAACTTTTCCTCGCCAACATTGACCTCTTCCCTACACCTCCCCCCGTCCCTCCCCTAGAGCCAGGATGTCCAGAACCCAGTCCAGCACCTCAGCCACGAAATCCTCGAGCACTGTTGTCCCTGCAAGTCCAGTTTCATCATGGGCAGCACCCATCAGGGCTGCCAGTGTGCCACCTAGTGTGGCCAAGGATCACCTTATTCCGCCACCTGCCAAGGTGAAGAAGGGGCCCACATGCCGTAGGGAAAAGCCGCACGAACCACCCAGCAAGGCCTCCACCAAGACAAAAGAGGGCAGTGCCAAGGTCCCAGCAATGACTTCCAAGGTGGGGAAGGGGCACAAGGATAAAGGGAAGTCAGCTCTGGGCACAGAGCCTCCGGGTGAGGTACTGGTGTCACCCCTTCTGCAAGACAGAACAGCAACCTGTACGGTGGTGGCCACCGCTACGACCTTCGCCACCTGCACGCCACTGGCACGTCTGCTTCCTCTGCTACAGCCCCCAGCATCATCCCCTGTGGGCAGCCGTCCGAGGCTGCAGGAAAAGTCCTGCTGTCTCCCTCCACAGGTGCTGACACATGCAGCACCAGCAGCATCTCCGCCGCAGCCACTGCCACCTGCCCCATGATGTGCTCAGACAGTGCCACCACAGCCGACTTGAACATCATCCCCAGTGGGCTGTCATCTGAGGCTGCAGGAGACGTCCTGGACCCTGCACACACTACATGAGGCACCACAACCTGCACTGGCAGTACCAGCAGTTGGCAGGCAAAGTCGCCGCAGGGTGGAGTGTGTCTCTGCCTCCATGGAGTATCATGCTACCTGTTCACAGAAAATCTCAGGGGTCTGACACCCAGGTGAGGGAATGGGAACTGCCACACACCATGTGCAGCACTCTGGGCACCATGGCCCCTCCAGAACCAGTGGAGAAAAAATCCACTCACCCAGTCCTTGGCAGGATGAAGCACTCTGGGCACGAAGCCGCCTCCAGAACCAGTGGAGACAAACATCCACTCACCCAGTCCTGGGCCTTGCACTCCCCAGGAGCAAACAGTGGGCAAACCATCCACTTGAGAGATTTGAGAGACTGTGGTAAAGAACTCACCTGGACCAAACGGTGGGCACGGAGCCCCCTCATGGAGCAGTGGCGTCGTCCCATCATCCGGCTGAGGTGCCCCCCCCCCCCTTTCCCCAGAGGTGCCTGTTTTTTTCCGACCTGATGCCCCAGCAGTGTTCTCTCCGTTTTGAGGCAGGTATCATGTGTGGGCTTCGCCCATGCATCTTGGGACCACTGGTCCACGGACATTGAATGGAACACTATCCGGACTTGTGTAGTTACTGTACATATTTGTATATATTGATCTTTTACAGACATGTTGGCCTATCTGGATTTTCGATGATTACACTTGTAACAATCATTTAATGTTGTCCTTGCATTCTTCCAGAGGTTTACAGGGTGTATATGTTATGTTGATGCATGTATTTGTGTGTATGGTGTTGGGGGTGAGGGTTGGGGTGGGGGTGTAGCGTGCTTGTGTCTCTCTCTTTTTCCTCCCCCCATCCCCTGTGTGCTAGGTGCAGTACTCACTGTGGTTGTTGCCGCTGCCTTTGATGTTCCTGGTAGAAGAGGAGGTAAACCAACATTGGTAACACCTGTAGTTCGAGCTCCATGGCGTCCTGGTTCCTCGTTGGGTGCTGAGAGGTAAGTGGTTTCCGTTCCAAGTATTGTTTCCGCCGTGCTTTTGATGGCGTTGGTACCGCCCCGGAAAAGCTGGTGGATTGGTGCCCTGTGATACAGTCGGCGGCACATTGTGTTCAGCCTGTCTGTTGGCGGTTACCACCGCAGTGTTTGTTTCTACTGCCGTGGTGGTCAGTGTGTTAAAGTGACTGTCTGTGTTGGCAGTTTCCTCCATGGTCGTGATTCCATTTTTTTTCCGCCGGCCTCTTGGCGGTATTACCGCTGCTTTAACACCGACTGCCAGAGTTTTAATGAGGACCTATGTCTGGTACATAAAAGGGCACAGAAAGCAACTGTCAAGTGGAAACATAGAACACACCTATGTCATACATTCCACAGATGTCATCCTGGTCTATACTTCTCCAGTAACATCATCACAATTATGTTTTTAGCAGAACACATGCTGTTAGAAATGGGGTCTTTGGTTGGCAGTCAGGTTACCCCCTGTCCAAGCAAGGACCCTCACTCTAGTAAGGGTCAAAGAGAATCACCCTCAGCTAAGCCCTGCTTACCCCCTTGGTGGTTTAGCACGAGCAGTGGGCTTATCCTCAGAGTGCTAGGTGTAAAGTATTTGTACCAACATACACAGTAACTTAAGGAAAACAATACAAAATGACACAACACAGGTTTAGAAACATCGAATCATAGAGAATATTTATCTAAACAAAACAAGACCAAAAACAACAAAAATCCACAATACAAAAGTCAAGTTATCAATTAAAATCCAAAAAGAGTCTTCATGTGATTTAAAACGCTGTTAATTTGAAAATGTACCTTGGGTGCATCAAAAATAACCCTGCACGGGTGAGTGTGCGTCACTAAGGGCCTGTGATGCGTCGATTTCACTCATGAGCGAGACCTTGCATTGTTTCTCCTTTTGTCGGGTCAGCGTGCATCATTTCTTCTCTCTGCAGGAGAGCGATGCGTCGATCCGGTCAGCACTCTCGGGTCCGGGCAGACCTTCTGTTGTTTTTACACGCCCAGCGGTACTTGAGTCAGAAATCCAGCTGCACGATGATCTGAAAAACATGCATCGCAGGTTGCAATTTTACCAGCCTCCGTCAGCGATGCTGTGCATAGTCTCTCCAGCCCCGGGCGTCGATCTTCGGTCACGTTTCCGGCGAGTGTCGATTTCGAGCCGCGAAGCCGGCGGCGCATCCATTTTTCAGCCGCAGATCGGAGTTACATTGATCTTTTCCCCTTACGACGTTCGGTGCGAGGATTTCTTCCTCTTAAGCTGCCAGCTTCTCTTTATAGGGTCCCAGGAACTGGATGGGCACCACTTGGCAGAGTAGGAGTATCTCCAGAGACTCCAGGTGCTGGCAGAGAGACCTCTTCGCTGTCCCTGAGACTTCAAACAACAGGAAGCAAGCTCTAAATCAAGCTCTTGGAGATCTTCACAAGATGGAAGGCACACAAAATCCAGTCTTTGCCCATTATACTCTGGCAGAAGGAGCAACTGCAGGATAGCTCCACAAAGCACAGTCGCAGGCAGGGCAGCTCTTCTTCCTCAGGTCTTCAGCTCTTCTCCAGGCAGAAGTTCCTCCTGGTTTTCAGAAGTGTCCTAAAGTCTGTGGTTTTGAGTGGCCTTCTTATACCCATTTTCTCTTTTGAAGTGAGCCTACTTTAAGGCAAAGTCACTCTTGATTGTGAAATCCTGCTGTGCCCAGGCCAGACCCCAGACACTCACCAGGGGGTTGGAGACTGCATTGTGTGAGGGCAGGCACAGCCCTTTCAGGTGTGAGTGACCACTCCTCTCCTCCCTCCTAGCACAGTTGGCTCATCGGGAAAAGCAGACTACACCGAAGCTCCCTTTGTGTCACTGTCTAGTGAGAGGTGCAATCAGCCGAACTGTCAAACTGACCCAGACAGGGAATCCACAAACAGGCAGAGTCACAGAAATGGTATAAGCCAGAAAATGATCACTTTCTAAAAATGGCATTTTCAAACACACAATCTTAAAATCAACTTTACTAAAAGATGATTTTTAAATTGTGAGCTCAGAGACCCCAACTCCACATGTCCATCCGCTCCCAAAGGGAATCTACACTTTAATCAGATTTAAAGGTAGCCCCCATGTTAACCTATGAGAGGGACAGGCCTTGCAAAAGTGAAAAACGAATTAAGCACTATTTCACTGTCAGGACATATAAAACACATTACCATATGTCCTACCTTAACCATACACTGGACCCTCCCCTTGAGGCTACCTAGGGCCTACCTTAAGGGTGTCTTACATGTGAGAAAAGGGAAGGTTTAGGCCTGGCAAGTGGGTACACTTGCCAAGTCGAATTTACATTTACAACTGCACACAAAGACACTGCAGTGGCAGGTCTGAGACATGATTACAGAGCTACTTATGAGGGTCGCAGAAAAAGTGCTGCAGGCCCACTAGTAGCATTTGATTTACAGGCCCTGGGTACCTCTAGTGCACTGTTCTAGGGACTTGTAAATAAATCAAATATGCCAATCATGGATAAACCAATTACGTAAACATTTTGTAAAGGAGCACTTGCACTTTAGCACTGGTTAGCAGTGGTAAAGTGCCCAGAGTAACAAAAACAGCAAAAACAGAGTCCAGCATATATCAACAACCTGGGAAACAGAGGCAAAAAGTTCAGGGAGACCATGCCAAGGATGAAAAGTCTAACACATGCGTTTTCAGTATTGTATGTGACTTTTTTCATGCAGGGTATATTGAGTGAAAAAAATTATAGTAACATGCCAGCAAGAGACTGGGTGGAGAAGAAAACCTCTCTGAGGCAAGTGAACCAGAAGTCGGTGGTTAAAAATTCAAGCAGTTTCATGTAATCTGGAATTTAGGAATATCGCAAATGTTGCTGCTGTATTTTAACTCTCATCTACAATGTCAAATAAAACATTGTAAAGGAGAAGGCAACCTTCACAACAGGCTAAAATCAGCACCTTTGCCAACATACTTTAGTGTCATTAAGTGACAATCAGGTTTTTGTCTTAGCAGTTCGAAGAAATAGAGAGCTTTTATCCTACAATGATTCACGGAGGGCCAGTAGTCAGCATCCACATTTTTCTCAATTCACTGGTCATTATTGACTACCTAATTTCAAATATCAAGCCCTGTGTGGTTCGAGGTGGCAGCAATCAGGATGACAGCTGGATCCAGTAGTTTTTACCAAAGCACAGGCTTCTGTTGATATGCTCTCCATGACATAATGAGGGAAAAACAATAGCGCCATCACCCTGGAAATTAGAGGGAGATTATTGCGTATCCTACATTAATGTCTGATTCACATAGTTACCTGTGATCCTCATACTTTCAAACCTCTCGGTGGAAAGACCAGACTCGTCACTCAGGAGCGTTTCCCATTTTCAGTTCACAATATGCAGTTAAAATGTCACACTTCTGAAAACCTATTAGGATGAACAGGTAAGGCGATGTCGCCTTCATGGACAAAGTAGCAAATTCCATTTCTTTTATGTCGCTGTGCTGAAGAACGACCGTCTTCTGTTAGAAGAGTGACATGAGATATCAAATGCAGGCCAGGAAGCGTTGATCGACGGAGATTCATCTGGTGTTCAAATGATGCCTTGTAATTAAAGCAGAGACGGATGGTAGGCGCATTCCGTGGGAATGGTTTAGCCTGCCTCAATAGCCTTCTTTTAAGGGAAACTGAATTCATGTACATGGTGAGTGAGTGAAATTCAGATGGACCAGCAGGGATACATATGGCCCACGGCTGATTTACCCCACAGGACTAGCTAAGGGCTTATCCATCTTACTCATCAGTGCAAAGAGACCCTATGACCTGACATGAGCCATGAAAGAGTTCTCTTATTGCAGAATTATGGACTATTTTGTTGAAAGAGGGTTGCAAATGCACTGTTCTTGTCTGTGTGAGATGGCCAGTGTTGGCCTGCTGGTTAATCTTTCTGCTTCAGACGTCTCTTGCTTTTGCTGGTCAGCTCCCCTTTAAGATTGATACACCTGTCTGCTTCTTCCCTCTCTTTTGTGGTGGTCGGGGGAGCTGGTTGGTCTTTTTTTCATTCAGGTCCTGAGCTAACTGGTGCTTCATGTGTGCCCCAAGGTTTCTTCCTTTTTTCTGGGACACAGCTGTTCAGTCCACAATGGAGGTTTCAGACTGTTTGTCTGCACTCAATATGGTCAGTTTTGGGATTGCCCATCACCTCCAATATCTCGCTGGTTGGTGCCTATTTGGGGTTTAGGGATGTGTTTACCGTTGATTACTCCCATGTGGCTGTCCACTTTTTCCTCCAAATGTTTCACCATGGTTCATCTTAGCCGGAGCAGCTGTTGTATGATGGAATTGGTATGGTATTATATGCTTATGGGCTAAGACACCTAGCTGTGGTGTACCATCTCTCATAACAGAGCTACTAGGATCTAAGTTTACAACAGTTTTACTGTCAGATTGGGGTGTCCCCATGGAGGGGATGGGCTGTAGGCAGAGGCCAAAGGGCAGGACAGATTAGATTATTTTGCTCTAGATAAACCACGTGGTGCTTGGGTGAAGTGGATTAACCTCAATGATGTAAGTACAGAGAAAAGGAAGGCTAAAGGGAATAAATACTTTTACCAGTACATATACCAACAAATTACAATCAACCCAGTACAATAGAGCATAGAACTGCTACTAACCCAGAAAAAACAACATATTTACAATCATTCGAACTAGAGGAGAGAGGAAGGAAATGCTTTCTCACTAAAATAGTTAAATAAGATTGGAATAGGACTAAACATTTGTCCTAGAGTAAATAAATATTGAGAGATGCACAACTGGTGACTGTGGCAATATGGTCCTATGTTGCCATGAAGGACCTCTGGTGATACAAACCGCAGTATGAAGTCATGGCCTCTGCCCAGGTAAATTACAGGCTCTCGATTCAATGTCCGGACTCTGGTCCATACCACCTACTCTATAGTCTAGAGAGCTGTCGTTTCCAGATTAGGAGGGCGGTTACCACTATTACTTGCTAGAGTTCTGATCTTCATGGTGCTTACAAATTAAAGATCTAAGATTTACAGCAAAATGGTCACAACTGACATGATAAACAATGCAGAAGCATACTCAGAGGTCATTGTCCAAAAAGCAATGGGGCTTCGAGTTTTGTCTGGAAAAAAAACATTCAGATTCAACCATCCTTATAAATAAATGGATATGTTTATTGGAACACAATACAAAAAGCGAACAATGTGGAAACATGGGATGAAAAAAAAGAGAGTGCAAGATAGCAAAAGAAAAAATGAGAAAGAGAAAGAGAAAAAACTGAGTGGGTTGCTTTAACTGGCAGGATGCACTCCTATCCATTCAGAAGCACCAGGAGACACTATCTTTTGAAGACCTTTCCTTTTTGGCAACAACGCTGCTTTTTCACTAAAAATAAGCTAACTTTTAATCTATTTATCGATGTATCCTTTCATTTTCCAAAGTCCTAAAAATGTTAATTACAACACACTAGGAATGAGAAAAAGTATGAAAAACAGAAAAAGTGTCACTGAGAGACTTTGAGAGATGATGGGGAAAAATGGAAGACAATGTGAGAGAAAGAGACTGCAACACCATACTAGTTGCCTCTACTTTTTCAGTGCCCGCTCTTTCCTGTCATTTGCCGCTTGCATTATAAGTAGCCTTTCAGTGCAGACCTTTCAGTCCAAACCACCCAGTGGTGCAACAGCAGTACTAGAAACTGGGACACATCAGATGCAGGGGTTGAGGGAAGCAGGCCCTTTGATGTAGAGGATGACCTGTCTTGTCCTGCATAAGTGTAATTACAAACACCAAAGAATAAACTCTAACATGCACACTTTTAATCCAAATATATGTCCATTAAGTTTGCAAGGTTTTTACCGTCCTGTTGACAAGGATGAAAATAATATTCATGATCCAAACCAAGCTAATGGCAGTTGCGACTATGGACCAAAACCGGAAGGTAGGTGGCAGAAACTCACAGATCTCACGCTAGTCCACACAAAGTTCGAAAGGACTGGGGAACCAAAGGCTGCTGCGGCTTAACTTAAAGTGACCCACTTTGGCCCGACGATTCTTGCCATCTACACTGTGTGTTCCTCTGAAAGATGGTGGTCAGACAGGAAGCAAGGCACTCATTATTGCTACCTGGCCAAGCTGGGAGAGCAGGGCATGCGAAGCCTATGCAACACTGCTTCCATGTGGATGTCAGCATAAGTAAATCCCAATACTGCCTTATCAGAGAAATGGAAGAACTCTTCACAGTCCATCATTTGCATTAGAAGAGCTCTGAGTTATACATACAGTGAACATATCAATCTGAGGCTGAAGGACAGTGAGGGAGAAATGTTCCACTGGGATGATGGAGATTCTGAATGACACGATCAGCAAACAATGACTGAAGATGGCGGACCCAAGGCAAACATAGAGGGGGATGGCCCTAATCCCTTTCCATGCATTATTCTTTTATTCTTGACAAAAGCTTCAGCAGAGAGTAAAACATATTCAAAGCTTGTCCTTGCACAGCCGCTTGATTTCACCAATGGTGGCTCGCGGCAGGGAAAAGAGGTAGGGCAGTGCGGCGTATGACGTGGTTGGAAACAAAAAAATATATATATATATTTAACTTCCCTTACCCACCACAATGGTGATCTGCTCCGCTCTGCTCCTCTCCTCTACTACAGGCTTCCAGCCTGCCCTGCGTTCAATCCTAAAGTTGCTTTCATGTTGCTGTAAGCATGAAAGCAGGATTAGGATTGGATAGAGCACCCAACCGGGGCACTCCGAGGCAGAGTGAAAGTCTCTGCCTGCTGTCTCCAACCCTGCAAAGCAGTGCCTGTGTTGCTGAGTTGGAGAGAGCCCAGTGCACATGTGTGTTTGCCTAGGCAGAGAGACGGCCGGCCAAACATACATGCACACTGAGGGGGGAGTGCTGTGTACTCCCCCTTCGTGCTCATCACAGCCCCATGGCCCACCCCTTTTACTATAAAAAGATAATAAACATAGTTAAATGTTGTTTTATAGTAAAGGTTTTGAAGCTGCTGCTGCTGGTGGGGGGGAAGACGACCCTCCTCCACCATAGCAGAGGAGCCACCCCTGGATTTCACAGGGCTGTGGTTTCAAAAGCTAGTTCCAGCCCTCTTACTCAACTAATGCAATGCACATTTGTGTTTAAAATTGACCAATGAGAGAGTTCATAACTTCATCCATTCAGTAAAGGAGAACTGACGCATACACTTCAAACCTTTCATTCTGTTGTTTTACTGATAAATATTAGACGTAACCGATGTCAGTAACAAAACACTTTCCACCATTTAAGACCTCATTGCACTAACATATGATTCCTAATGTAACTGGACTTTTGATAATTCCTAACATTTAATCCAAATTAATGAAAAATGATTTGAATGCTGTATGTGTTGGCATCATGGCACGGTGTACTATATCTTAGCATTTTGCTGCTTAATTATTTTGTTCCCCCCCCCCACCCAATTAGCTTGGTTAAAAGGCAGAAAAAAGACACTAGTAAAAAAGAAAACTTGCCTCTTTGACATCTTTCAACAGTGCTTAAAAACGGCAATACATTTCATGTCAGCATTTGATTTCTATGGTGCGTGTCAAAACGCTTAATTGTGCTGGCAAGTTGAATTTTTCACTCAGAGAAAAGGAAAGGTTGGATGAATCAATTATTTCACAGCATGATTGAAAATGACAATTGAAATCAAAATAATTTACTTTTGACTATATTCACGATTTTCAAACAATCTTTCCTTTAGTATGCAAATATTGTAAACTTCTTTTTGTTCAATGCTTGCTAGATAATGCACATTGTGACTGATAAAGCCTAAATCTGGTTGCTTGATTGAACCATGTTTTTCACATATATTGTTCTCTAATTACCTGCCTGTTAGAAATTGGGTCTTTGGTTGGTAGTCAGGGTACACCCTGTCCAAGCAAGGACCCTCACTCTAGACAGGGTAAAAGAGAATCACCCTCAACTCACCCCCTTGGTAGCTTGGCACCAGCAGGTACAAAATCGTACAAGCTTTTTTCGGAAATTACATGAGTATGCTATACATATGCTGATAACTCTGCCTTAAAGTGACCTTGAAGAGGCACTGCAGTCTATGCTACAAAATATCAATTTGTCAGCGAACCCACACAAGTGGTACTGCTACTACAAAAACAGGAAACGCAAACTGCAGGGTCCATAGCCAGCACATGCATACTTCCTCTTTCTCTGCCTCAAATCTCTCTCGCAAATAAGAGATAGTGAATGCTTTCCAGCAAACGTCCTCTTACTACATTCGATTCCAAAGGATATGAGATGAGCACTCTGGAGAGCCTGAAACCAACTGTTTCAGAGTTTAGTGAGATAACTGTAGAAAACTTAGAAAGGATTGGTGTGGCATAGTGGAGAGAAATAATATAATTGCCACACTCAATCGCACCAATAGGAACCAATAGGAATCCTGGTTTTAGTCATGCAGAGCTGAGCTGAACCTAGCGTGCTGAAAGGTTTTCTAATTCACAAGCAATGCAGAAGAAACAAGTTCTCCCTTGTGGCAAATTCCCTGCTGCACTGATACTGTTACCAGTGAGGGACCAAAAACCTACACATGCTTGGAATGTGTGCGCATCTCTGGCTGGTGAATATGCCTGCCTGACTGTTGTTGAAAATCCAACATCATAAGAAGCATGTTTGGTCCAGTTTCTCTTGAATCCAGGTGGAGATGAAGCACTGGGCTACAGATTAGACTCCACCTGCCCTCCATCCAGTGATCCAGTGTCTGGCAGAGTGCAGAAGGAGTGAAAGATCAGTCTGAAAATTCTTGCTTGCTGTGTGGTATTCAAAGTCAGTAAGAAACACAACTGCAGATTTTCAATGACCATTTTTCAGTACCTTCAAAAATATAAAACCTACTTCAGAGGCAGTGCAAGGACGGCATGACTTACCTACATGGAATTGGAGGATATATGGCTTCCTTAGTCTTTCTAAGCACATTGATCTAGCCGGTACATCTCCATTTAACACAAAGCACTTCTTTGCCAGCACTGCCGAAACTTTTTCAGCCTTAGCTTGACAAAGGGAAACTGTGATAATTTCTCTAAAAGAACTGAGCAATTGAAACATTCCAGTACTTCACATAAACTATTCACTATTGAGAGATACTCATCGCCATCTGAAATATTTGCTTCATTTTTTAATTTTCATTAGCAAGGCCTGAATAAAATGTGTGCTCCAGTTGAGCCATAATCAGATGTAGTTTTAAAACTTGAGCTCAGCATGTGCAAGGGCATCAGGCCCTGTCATCCCAAAGTTGTTCCGCTTTTAATTTGAGACATTCCTATCAAAATCCCATAATCTTTTCACCATTCTCGCAGACATGACAACATCGTGGTAAAAACGTAAAGCTGGTCACTTTCATTGTCATTGTAGCCAGCCTGCATTTTTAGGGTTGAGCGCACAAGCGCTCCCTCCCTATGAAATCTCTGTTCAAACCTGTAAACACGCCCATGTCACGCCTGTCACTTTCATTGGTTCCTGGGCTTGGCTTTTAAAATCCACTTGCTTTCATTAGTGAAAGGCATGCATACCGCCTGCCTTTTCAGGTGTTTAGCCCTCCTCGAGCGCACCTGCCAACTACTGAAAACATACGTTTACTACTGAAAACATACGTTGCTCGAATTTTTCCGTCTGGTTTCTGTACTACTTTATCTTTTTACGTTTTATATAACGAGATCGCGCTTGTTTTTTTCTTTCTATTTCTGTGGCAAGATAAGTCCGGTTAGGAGTTTACAACGCCAATAGCTCTAAGTCGGGTAAATGCGAGACCCGTTGCATTGCAAATGCTTGTATTTTCTATTTCTCGCTCTCATGCTCGAGCTGCTCTCTAAGCTGGCAGGCTGTGGTGTGTATGTATTATCTGCAAAGCAGGACACCGCCATCTGCAAATACAAGTGGGCGGAGGGGTGCGGGCATTCTCCAGCTAAATCGAATTCTTTTTTTCCCCGATTGATATAGTCTGTGCCACCGAGGAGAAATTGTAATACTTTTTAGCGAGATACCCTCACGTCTTATTCCTCTTCATTCAAACACAATTTTAAATCAACAATGAAAAATACATGTAGATATACACACACGCAGCACCAGAAAATATATTGATATTTTGAAAGCTTTCAATTCAGTGTGAATTGGCTCCAAATAGCGAGCTTTGAAGAGAAGCAGCAAAGAGGTTTTTACATGACAATAAAACGCGTAATCTCATGTTTGTTCAAGCATGGCAACATGATTAGCATACAGTAGAGGAGGGAGACTTGTGTGATATTTAAATAGGGTCACACAATAGCCTCCGAAGATTGCACTATATGGATAAGGTGTGCTCGTTTATTTTTTAATGATTACAGTAAATGGAAAATGGGGATTTTTTTAGTAAACTGTTTTCAAACTTGTATTATGTATTGTAGACTTAAAACCGGCACTATTTGTAATTATGAAGGAACAGTTGTAGTGGTTAGGAAGCACTTCGATTGAAAGTGAAGGTCTCTCCTCTATTTTATTAATTTGTGGCTTTAGTTTCACTTTTAATTTTATTTAAAAAGATCATATTCCTTATTGTATGCTAACCATATTTATTGAAATTAAAACACTGAACACATGTTTGCACCTAAAAAGGTGACTAGTGGATTATTGCTTCTGGCTTTATATTGCCAGACAAAGATGGTTTATTCATTTTATTGGCAAAAGAACGGCAAACAATATTGGTGTGTGTCTTATATGAGGCCACTGAATGGGGGTATACCCATTTCACTACGAGCAGTGTTTTTACATGATCCAACATTGTATTATACCACAATGATTTACCTTTATGTGTGAATCTTTTCACAAAAATAGTTTTCCATTGCAACTGTGTAGCAAGTCTGAGTGAGATTAAGAGCAGTTAAATTTACTCTGTCTAGTAATTCAGGGTTTGAAGGAAGTTCTGGCAAAAGATTTGGGGTTGTAGGAAGAAAAGCTTAAAGATGATATCCTGCCATGTGATGAAAACCGTGCACCATTTAGAGCTCACACACATTCAATGAGATATTGTTGAGAATCAGAAGAGATCCATGATAACACAAAGTATTAAATGCCTTATAAAAGCTAAAATGCCAACGACTACGTTAAAATGCAAGAGTGTGCAAAAATTCATCCACTAAGTTTTACAATGATCTCTAACGAAGCAACTTAATGAATTTATAAATGTTGCCACCTTTTCAAAACTTTGCCTAACAACATAGTTTTAGATCTTTTCTATGCAAAAACGTTTTTCGGAGCACTCGCAATGCAATCTTTTTAAATAAAGGTATATTTGTCAACATCATATTCATACTGTAAAAAACAATCAGGTGAAAAACTCTGAAACAGCAGGCTTTGAATAAGCCCCTAAGGCACTCATTAGGAGTGTTGTTTTTGCATAACTTCCCACTGGCAAAGTAAAGGAGGTTTTGGACTAATGAGTGGAAACGCCACTGGTAAGTGGTATTCTATGCAAAGATTTCATATGCACCAAGCAAAGTTCACTGGGGGGAATAAAGGGGACAACATATGGAAATTGTCAGGTGAAGTCTGATTTCTGAATGCTATCCCCCTAAACTCACAATTGCTGTTATTTTCCTTTACAGTCTAGTCCCTGCTTGATCCCTGCAGCGGTAGGTGGAGGGAGAGTAGGCAATGCACCTCCCTCCCGCGCACAGACCTACCTGACCCCACTGACCCTTTAAATGACACTCTCAGCTTTCACAGGATCAAAAACATACATGGAAAAGAATCTGGTACCTCCATGTCACTGTAGTTATTATTCCAGATTCCAGGGACATGATTGCAAACAGCAGATTTTGGAGCAGTAATACCGACTGTAATCTGGAATTAAATCCCTTTGCTATCCCACCACCAAACTCCAACACACTACTGATGAGGGCCTCACAAGTGATTCACTGAAGACTTTAAGTCCATGTTTAGAAAATGCTAAACACCATAAAAAACTACAAACGGATGCTGAATTTTTTTTTTAAAGTTAGTTCACAAGTTGTTAGCACTCATGGTACTATGCAACTAGAGGCTAAAATAGCAGTGGAGGCTGTTTTAACAGAATCTTAACAATGTTATACGTTTTCTTACTGTTTTCATTTTCTGTGCATCATTTCACGACATTACTTTCTGTAATCTGTGGGGTTACCATTCACATTTTATGCTCTGCGTGAGGATTCTAAAATACACATTTTATAGTATGTTATGTTTCTTAGTACAATCCTTCAGTTTGTTATTCATCAAGACAAGAGGGTATGAAGTTCAATTGTGTCCCTGAACTTATCTTGTGGGACTGATCGTTACAAGGAAGGAAACACGTCTTTCACAGTATTGCTCAGTGTGTTGTGTATGGATTGCAGTCCCAGTGGATTTCTAATTTCTAACGGTATATTGACAAAGTCCTTGCAGCAGGAGGGGTAGAAAGCCAGCCCCTGTAACTCTGGGGGGTACCCCAGAGAATGTATCACCTCCTCTCAGTCAACAACCTTATCTATCTATCTATCTATCTATCTATCTATCTATCTATCTATCCATCCATCTATCCATCTATCCATCTATCCATCTATCATATAAAAACAGGAAGCAACAAACTGGGTAGTTCTCAAGTTTAGACAGAGAAACGTTTCTGTATAGGGAGCACCTTACAATTCCAGTGACACCTGAAATGCCCCAGAAGCTCCCTGCAAGCGCAGTATCCGGCAATAGCATTTTTTAAAATTTTAGCTCAGGGTGTCATGGTGCCCATCCGGGCACCTTGCAGGACATTTTTTATACCATGCACCTCAAAGAGTGAGGTCCCGGGCCCTGAAAAAGGCTCAGAGAGGGAGAGGTATGTGCCTCAACCCCCTTTCAATAAAGTGCAGCCCTGGGGAATGGGGTCCTCAGGCCCTCAAAAAGGCTCACTCTCTTTTGGAAAATGGGTTATTGGTAAGGGCAGGTAAGTACCTACACTTAGCAATAGACCACTAACCTCCACTTAGGTCCAGTCAGGTCTCAGTATATTAAACCTAGCTCAACCCTTGGTAGCTTGGCAACGAGCGACAAGGCTTAACTTAGTTGACAAAGTGTAATACATTCAAATATCACAAAACAGTAATTAAATGAAACACAGGAAACAGTTTAAAAATCCAAAATCAATTTATAAAAATAGATTATACTTTTACCTTTAAACTGACACCAAAACAAATAAAATCGGATAAGGGGAACCGGAGATATGAATTTTTAAAGAATTAATGCTTTCTTGCGCATAGAAGCAACTAGCGCTCAAAGGGTTGAAAAAGGTCACACTGGAAAGGAACAAAGTCCAGAGTTCAGGCCACCCACGAGGTAACACTGTCACACGTACTTTCATAAGTGTTTGATTCAGGAAAGTGGTCCACAGCACCAGCCAAGGGTTCAGAGTCTCTGGTGTCCCTCTTGGAGTCTGGGACTACAACTCCCACAATGCACCACTTCAACCTATGGAGTTGCTCCAAACTTCTGGATCTTTTTCCAGAGGTCCTTTTTGTGTCCTTGAAGTGTCCACAACTTGATCCAAGGTTCCAGAAGCTCTGAGTTGTTCCTTGGGAGTTGGGACCACAATCCCCAGAATGCACCTGGTCAGAATCCTCAAATGGCCATTGGACGCTGGTCAGCTGGGCTCTGCTTGCAGGACTTGATGCAGGGCAGCTCCTTTGTACCTCTAGCAAACAGGGAGTCCCTTCTTGAATCAGTAGAAGATAGGTTAAGTCATTTTAGTGGTGAAGCCCAAGTGTGCAGCTGGTGCAGTCCTCTAGAGTGCAGTGTCCAGGTGCAGCTCAGGGGTCCAGCAGGGCAGTCCTTCTTCTCCTGTCGTTCTTCCTTGTTGGAATCTGATAGGGATCTGAGGTGTGGGTGCAGGTCTGCCAGTTGTATCCCTACTCCTGGGTGAAGAACAGGGGGGGGGGCTGGTTCTCCAATCAGGGGCAGGGTCCTTCCTCCTGTGATGACCACTTCCTGGGAAGAGTGGCAAAAATCAATCCCAGGGAGCAACTTTCCTCAAAAATCCATCACGGCTGAAAGTCATTTTTGGAGGTTACATCTGGCTGAGCCCACCCACTGGTGTGGCTAAAAATCATAAACACACCCCTCTCCTTATCTAATCAAAGGGGCACCTAATTGTCTGGGTTTGCTGGATGTGAGGGTGTTGCTGGGTTGCTCCAAATGTCCTTCTCTGCCTTTGAAGACAAGTTTGGCAGCCCTCCCTCTTCCTGCTTCCCCATCTGCTGAGGGGGAGATCTCCTCCCCCAGGCACATCTCATTGTGCTGAGCTAGGGCACTTCACACCTCATCAAGGCAGCCTGACCAGGCTGCCAGAGGCTGGCCAATCAGAGCACAGCAGCTGAAACATTGCAGGGCTGAAGTTGGCAACTTTTCAGGTAAAGTTTAAAACTCTTTACCTGAACAAGTTATATTAAATCCAACAACTGGAAATTGTGGGATTTATTATAACAATTAATTTGATACCAAACTTCTGATATCTATTACTTAAGGGGATTTTTTCAAAATTAAAATAAAGTCTCCCCATTCTAGCCTATGGAAGCCATTCACTACAATGAGGGAAAAACGAATTTGGCTGTTTTACCTCACCAGTGCTTATACAACTATTTTTATAAGGTCCCAGCTTATAGTTAAAAGGCACCCAGCCCTACGGTCACATAGGGCACACCTTAGGGGTGATGTATGTGTACAAATAAGGTAGTTTAAGGCTTTGGAACTACTTTTAATTCCAAAGTCGAATTTGTATGTAACTTTAATTTAAAAGCAGCCAGCAAGGCAGGCCTGCCTTTAAAATGACACTGGGCACCTCAGCAGTGCACCTATGGGTGCACTACCTATGCTAGGGTCCCTAAACCTACATGCCCTACCATATACTAGGGACTTATGGGTAGGTTGACTTAGCCAATTATAATTATCCTAATTTGCATACTGATTTTACACGGAGCACAGGACCTGGGACTGGTTAGCAGTACCCAGGGCACCATCAGAGTCAGGAAAACACCATCAAAAAGTGAAAAATGGGGGTGAAAAGTTAGGGGGTCTCTGCAATCAGCCCTGTTCTCTCACACTTCCCCTTCCAAAAAATTGTAAAGTGAGCGATCTTCCCGGGCCTTGGCCCACCCCTGAATGCTTATTTTTAGGGTTGAGCGCGCAAAGTGCTCTGTCTCTGGTGTAATCTCTCCGTGGGCTGTTAACCACGCCCATGTTATGCATACATCATGCCTTTTCCGGTGTTTAGCCCTCCTCGACCGCACCAGCCAACTACTGAAAACATACGAGACTCAATGTTTTCCGTATAGTTTCTGGACTACTTTTTCATTTTAGTTCGTAGGCAGCGCAATCTCGCTGGGCAGTAATCAAGCACTTTGCATGACATCTTCACTGTACATAGTTAATTGCACTTTTGTTGGTTACATGGCTAATCGGACTTTTGCCAGTTACATGGATAACTGCACTCTTGCGGATACGTTTTACTGTGAGCGAACTTCTGTTTTCCTTTGTGTTTCTCTTCGTGCACAGAGTAGCTGCGGCTCGTTTATGTGAAACTGTTTTACTTTTCAGTTTATTTGGCAAGAAAAGTCCAGTTAGGAGTTTAAAACACTAATAGCTCTAACTTGAGCAAACGCGAGACCCACTGCATTGCAAATGCTTGTTTTGTTTTGCAGTAACATCCCGTCTATGGTAGGGCTTTGCTAAAGAAAACTCACTTTTCACTCAGCATGCAGGGGTCATTCCTGTTTAGTACTCTCAATGTATATATTTAAAAATAGGTAAAAAGAAAAAAATGTCACAAGTCGTATCCTAAATATGATCTGTTTTCTAATCGTCTGAAATAGTAAATCCTGTTTGGGATATGCTGCTAGCTTGATGTTTTCCACAGCTGAGAAAGCTGAGACTCTGCAAGCAGAAACAAAATAGTTTCCACTGCTCTAAATGGGGCAGGTGAACCGCAAGACTGATGAGAAAGCATCCATAAATAAAGGTGACCAGTCTTCCTATTCACTTTGTAAAGTAGATTGATTAGATGCTTGAATTAAAATAAAAATGAAAACGTAAAATAAAAAAACATATTCCGTTCAACATTTTGTAAATTGACTGCATAACTATATTACAAGTAATTTCTTTGGTATATTCTCTAATGCCATGTTTCATCTGAATGTGTATTAGATCATAGTGCATTGTCCATTTGCACAGGAAGTGACATCACTGGATTTCCCATCATCCAGCTGTACAGGAAGTGACATCAGAGGTTTCCCGCCAATGGTACCACGTGGTCCTCCAGGGCCTATTCAGTGGACTTGCAGTCAATACGCCAAAGGGAACCCAGTCTGCTCCCACCTGTGCCTGGATCACAGCCAGTGCCAGGAAGCCTGGGTCTCCCCTACTCATCAATACACTGCTGCACTCCTCCATGCTCTTAACTCTAGCCGCCACTCATGGCAGTGCTGCCACACTGCACCACACAGGCAAGTCTGTGATGTATCACACACTCTGCCACACCCTACACCGACCACTCCAGCACTAACAGCACCCAACACCCCACTTGCTCGCACTCGCACAAACCAGTCACTACCTCACACAGACCAAGCACTTACATGCATGCTCCTTAGTAAATGATCGCTCACTAAACATACTACAGAGATATGGGATCTCCTGCATGACCAAGCTCTTGAACTGCTCATTCTTATGGAAGCATTGCTAAACCAGGCCATGGCACCAGAGAGTGCTACAGCAATCACTGCTGGAAAGATCATTAGGCAAGACTGTTAGTTCACACCTGGAGGTAAAGTAGTAATCATATTCCAAGATACCATTAGCTGCACCACCTACACAGACACCCCTACCAGCTACATGGACCAAATCACACTCAAGTTCACATCACAGCCAACATTTCCCTGGGCAGAACACTCATATACAGACCACGAGGTCCTTGCACCAGTTTTGCCAATGACATCACAGACACTGTCGCACCTTTTCATCATCTTTCCTACCTTCTTTATCCTCCTCAGAAACCTTGACTTTCATGAAGAAGACTACATCAGCCCAAACTCTGTGGCCCTTCAAAAAAAAAAACTTAGAAACCTTGGCCTCTCCCAGCATATTACTGAACCCACCCACACAGCTGGACACCTATAGGACCTGATTTTCTCCTCAATCAGAAACATCACAGTCAACGAGCAGCAGCTATGACCTGGAAAGATCAAACTGCTGTCACTTTCAGCATACCCATTCCACACAATCACAGACCTACAACAACCAGAACCACCCAGTGCAGGTGCAAAATCATCTCAGAAGAGGATTGGGCTTCCACTCTCTCCAAGCACCGTCCCGAGACACCAGCGACTTTCTGAAAGCCATCAAAAACCTCAATAGCTAGATCAGCAAATGTGCAAAACCTTGGCTCCTGACTATAGGTCAGCTGGTTCACTGAGAAACTCAGGCTGGCAAAATGCCACTGCAAACAACTGGAATGCAAATGGACAGCAAGTCAAGACTCCCCTGATAGAGACAACTTTGAATCAGCCCAATATGCTACTACCTGCAAATATGGAACACCAAGCACACAGCTCCCAGGTCATGATGGAACTCAATTCAAACTCTTCATACATATTCAAGGCACAGAAAGCTCAGCCCCACTTATCTGAACAGTTGCATTTCCTTCCTCCAACCACCCAGAGACCTCGGCTCTGAAAGGACTCCACCTCATACACATCCTGTGCACACACAAAACCAGATCAGGGAGACACGTGTTTTCTTATATTATGATGACTCACCACCCCAGCCCACCCCACATCAGAGCATTCTCTTCTCTTCATGAATTCTGCAAGAAGCTAAACACCTGCCTTTTTAATTAACCAACCTACCATAGGCAGGATGAGGCTCACTCACACCGGCTGAGCACCAGGATACCCTTGAGGGTGATAGCGCGCTTTACAAGTACATATAACATAACATCATAGCAATAAAAATATGACTTGCAGAAGAAAGCACAAGGGATGCAAATAAAACAACATACAAATGTTGTGTGGAACCTACCAGGCCTAAAGGTCTCATTAAAATACAAAATGAATTATGAAAAACAAATTGCTACAATTTATAAAAACATAGAAATACCACATTTTAGAGCAGTAGTTCTGCCGTATGGAAAACTTTGTTTCAACCATGCTTGCAATATGCCTACATCAATAAAGTTTTATCTCTGATTTTCTTTTAACTAACTCTGCCACTGTTTGGAATCTAGATGTTTTAAGGTAGAGCTCATCCATTTGATCAAGTCCCTTGTTTCATCAGTTGGAATCATCATCTTGGGCTGTTTTATAGGCTTGTAGTAAAATGCCTATTTTTGTGTGACAATTTCCATTTTATTGGGCAGATGCTCTTGTTTCTTTGACTCTGTGTATTGGCACGCTGTTAACCAGGCCATGTGCATGTGCTCTAACCCCTAGAACATGGTAACTTTGGCTATACTCTTAATTGGCATATGAACTTACCTCTAAGTTCCTAGTATATGTACAAAGTGTACACAGGGCTTGTATGTGAAATGTCACTAGTGGACTGCAGCATGCATTGTGCCACCACAAGAGTGAGTGTGCAAAACATGACTGCAGGCGTACTCTTGTAGCCTGCCTGTGCAGTTTTAAAACTGAATTTTTGACCTGTTAAAATAACCCTTTCTTAACAGGCTTAAACCTTCCTTTTAAAAATTACTAAGTCACCCCTAAGTAGGCCTCACATCTTCCAACTGTCACCCGTTGTCTGCATAGTTCCTTGATTAGGTATGTATTTGCTCCCAGAGCTGGGTAAAAAGCCTTGGTTAGGGGGAGAAGTTGACCTTCCTCTGACACGACGGCCTGAGGATTATGCTCAGCTGCTTGCATATCTTCATAGGATGCCTACCTTGTCACAAGCAAAGGTAGTTCACACTTGGCCTGCCCCCTCTATTGTCCTTCCAGCTAAATATGCATCAATCCCAGTAAGAGAGGTGCTTCCCTCAAAACTGGTTGTGAGTGACCATAGGGGAGGATTTGTTTGTTTCCCTGCCTACCACTTTAGGGCTTTGTATGGGACAAGAATGCTTCTGCCATGTTGGATTTAGGTAGCGGGAGGTACAGTGGGATTGCTTCCAGTACAGCTCACAGGAACTGCCACAAAAGAGGGTAGGTGTACCCCTGGGAACCTTTTCCCTGTTGGCTAGAGCTTTTCAATTTGTTGTCCTTTCGACTTTAACTTTAGAAAATGTGCAAAACCAGTACATGTCCTACTTTTTAATACACTGCATGCTGCCCATGGCACTGCCTTGGCCCTACTTTAGGTATGATGTACAAGCTATAAAAGGGAAGGTTTGGGCCTGGCAAGTGGGTGCATTTGCCAAGTCGAAATGGCAGTTTCAAAACTGCACACACAGACACTGCAGTGGCAGGTCTGAGACATGTTTACAGGGCTACTCATGTGGGTGGCACAATCAGTTCTGCAGGCCCACTAGTAGCATTTGATTTACAGGCCCTGGCCACACACAGTGCACTTCACTAGGGACTTTCTAGTAAATCATATATGCCAATCATGAATAAATCAATCTCCAATACAATGTAGACAGGGAGCACATACACTTTGGCACTGGTTAGCAGTGGTAAAGTGCTCAGAGTCCTCAAGTGAGCAAAAACGAAATGCGGCAAACAGTCACAGGAGGTCAGAGGCAATAGGTTTGGGGATAACTCTGCAAAAAAGGGCTATTTACAACAACTGGACTTTAAGCAGTTGCCCATTAAGCCTGATCCGTACCATCTGCAATACATTTAGATGGCTGCATGTTTTATTTTTGTTATTATTATTGTGTGCTATTACTTTCAATAACAAAAACAATTAAAACAAATCACACAAGCCAGCTCTTTTGCCCTTTCCAATTTTTGTTTCAAATATGGAAATGTATCTTTCAGCAGAGCATAATATGCTAGGTGGAGTTAGTGTGTTGACATACCTGCACACATTTCATTGTGCTCTGTTCCACATTCCGAAATAAGTGTATCTGGCACAGGTGAGCATAAATAAAATCACTGACAAATACAATCTTTTTAGCTTATGTATCAACAAGCACAGAGAATCACACGACTGAGTGAGACAAACACACATGCATGCAGACAGGGCGAGACAGTTATAGGCTTTTTGTACAAAACAGGCTAACGCACATTGAAACACCGATGAATACGGAAATCATATGTAGAAGCTCCACAGAACACACATATATAGATAACCATATACACTGCCTGGACTGTAATGTGCATATGGCCACAAACAACCAGAATAAAGCATACATACTGATCTAGCCCAAATACATTAATCTGGCACGTGCATAGACAGCAGCAGGAAACTATACTGTCCCATCATCCAGCACTCACCTCAGAGTTGCATACTTTCACTGCTAGATTGAACAAGCAAGACACCCATGTAATTTTGTTTTTCAACCTTTATAAAATAATTAAACCATTTTAAATGGTCTACAGATATGTGGACACTGAAGCAGGATTCATTAGGTGTGCTGCAGCATTGATATACATGTTGGCACCAACACCTATTCTGAGATCCGCCCCGCCTTCTGGGCTATGTACTCTATGACATAGTGGGCACACACCAGCTGTCCTCTCCCACTATACAAGGAGAAACCCTAGAGTGGGTCCATTGGAGAGGAGTGTTGGGGCTATTGCAAGGGCTGATACCTTGCTGCTGGTACTGTTCATGACTGGCAAAGCAATAGTGTCTTACATGATGAGGGCTATGAAGACTTGCTTAGCAAACGGGACTTATGTCCTGGTGGTATTCATTTTTACTTGAATGAAAAAAGGGGCATTTTGTGTTGAGGTAAAATGGAATACCAGCTTGTCAAGAACTCTATATTTGTGTTAGTAGTATAGAAAATGAGTTTTAAATTCCCAGACAATATTGATCACTAGAATCCCAGTGGGGGTCTAAAAGCTTGAGTGATATGGATTACTGACAAGCCAGTGAAGTGTTATATGCAGGGACTTTGGTGCTTACTAAAATTGTAATTGCAGTGGTGCCTGTTAATTGCAGTGTCAGGTTCTAAATCTGGTTATTCTCCGCAGTGACGTAACAAAAGTAAATTGCTACTGTATTATTGTGGAATAGTAGGCTGCTCTGCCAGGGCTATCTGAAAGGCACTGAAGAGAACATAGCACTGCCTCAACTGGGCAGAAGTGAAGGGCAGGAGCGAAGGCACAGGGGGTGGTAGGGTTGGTGGCAGAAGGCCAGTTTTAATCTTTGGAAGGGGAGTCCACATTATGTATGGCTCCCACATTACTCCTCTACCCCTCCACAGTTGATGAAAGCAGGATCAGATGATTTGGGGAAGAGGGGAATTAATCATATAAAATTATAGACGGGTAAAAAGTGAATAATGGAATTCAGAGCAACATCATAAGCAAATTGAGCTTCACTCTTGTTGTCCATTTGATGTCACACGAAACCTCTCAGAGTAAAACATCCATTTTATTCACTGTTACCCACCTCTAATTCTAAATTTGTGATACTCCAAGTAATGACATCGGAGCTGCACATGCCAGAGGAAGTGGTTACTGGAATGTTAGTAGGGCTTTGCTAGAGTGGAAATGTGCATCACTTAGTAACATGATTTTGGCAACAGCAAAGGGCTTTGAATGCAGGAGCATCTGTGAATATAAAAAGTGCAATAATATTATACATGCTTGGGGAAATGCATATTCTAAATGTGTAATAGTACTTTATATAGTGGGGCAATGTTGAAACTGTCATGGAAATGCATGCTTAAAACAATGCACTCAAGATGCACATGAAAATGAAAGGTCTACTTCCGGAGGGTCTTTAAGATCAGGACATGAGGAAAGTATAACCTACACCAGAGGTGCACATTTAAAATGTGCCTTGGGTATCAAACTGGCACCGTGATATGAATCGTCACACTGAGCAATTTGCGCTTTGTGAGTATGTGATACATCTGTTAGTCTAACATTTTCAGAAGTACTCTTTCATATTGTATCATTGCGTACAGGTTGCCATAGTGCATAATGAGTGGCAGCACCCTGCATTAAGATTAAAACTTGATTTGACCTGGATCCTGGTGGTGGCTTCTGCTGGAGCGAGCCTTGACCACCAAATGCTGTTCCTGATGTCCCAGGACCGTTATGTTTGCCAAGTGTAATCTTCCAGACATCATGAAAAACATAACTTCTCCAAAGACCTTAAGAGGACGGGACAAACCTACTATATCAACATATCAACAGGGTAGCCTTCTTTGACGTTAATTAGGCTCTTGAGCACAGCAAAGATTTTCACACTGCCAGAGGAAACAAACAACATCCCATAGCCAATGCTTTTCTCTATGTTCTAGAAGCAAGTTCCCACCTCATCAAGCAGACTATTAAGCTCCTATGTGACAGCTGGATGCTCATGCAAATGGTCTTCTGTGAGGTTTTAGGCGAGGAAGGGGTTACTTTCTAAAATTACTTTTTTTCAGAATATGGATTACAAATCCAACTTTACCAGTGAATCGGGTTGTAATAAATATTTTTTAAAGTGCAGGAATTAACTTCGTAGGGGTTTCCATGGTAGAGATAACATTATTAACTTTAATATTTTAAATTGATGCTTTCCAATGGAACATCCATCCCTGCTGCCATGAAAATAGCTTTTGAGGCATTGTTACTCTAAGAACTAATTAGTACTTAAAAGGAGTGTTTAGGTCTGTAATAAGGGGTTATTTTGATGGGTCAAATTTGCAGTTGTAAAACTGCACACACAGGCTACAGTGGTAGGCTTGCAGTCATGTTTGCACTGTCACTGTAGTGGGTTTAGAAATGGCTGGTGGCATTTAACTAACAGGCCCTCTGTTCTCTTTGTACTACATGAGGGACTTGTTAAATATTCCAATTATGAGTAAAGCCAACATGTTTTAGAGGACAGAGCACATGCACTGAGATCCGGTTAGCAGAGTTCCAGTGCAGTGAACCATGAATCTATCAGCATCAGTTACATAAAATGAGAATGATTTCTAATTTCTACTATCACCATCAAAGACAAATATTAAAATACATTCCATCAAGGGTCAAACAAAAAATCAAAATAGCCAAAAATGTATATAATAAAATTATATGCCACAAACACTTTGAGCCAAATACAGAAAAATATTCAAAAAGTAAAACAACAATAACCCGAATCACAACTTAGAAATCACTGGAAAATAAAAAAAAAATTGAAATATGGTCAAACTTTATACCATTCAAAATATATAGTCATTAAACAAACTAAATAGAAAACAAAAAATAAAAGACAGCTTTAGTGACAAATATTATTAAAAAATGCAAAATATAATCTAGCGGAAAAAAATAGGAAAAATTATGAAAATGACAAACAAATGCGTGAGGGTGAGCAAGATGCATGCATCCCTTCTCCAGAATTGGAAACATCCATGATCAGACACAGCTGGCAGACTTTCCAGATATTTACTTTAGTGTTTCACAACAATATGGTGTCCAAAAGAATTATCAACCTCCAGGCTTTAAGCAGTTTTGATCCCACATGACCTGATAGATACATGCATGTTCTCGGTTAACTGAGAAACTTTAGTTGAAAAAATGCTAACTGTGAACAACATAAAAGCCACAGATGACGTTCATAAAACATATAAGTAATTTGCAGAAGTTCTTGCTCAACCAAAGACATCTACAGTAAATGCTTCCAAATGCTCTCATTTCCAAATTCAAACAGTGGTTTACAATTGGTACAGGAACTTGACTTTGTGATTTAATTTCTGATCCTAATATAGTGGCCAATGATTCAGATTTAAAGAGGGCAGCCTTCTCTAGTTTTCTCAAATTTTAGCATTGGTTTGCTTCAACACCATCCATTTTTAGCAACAGCTGTACATGTGTCCCATCACGGAGACTCAGGCTACATGGGTCAAGCTTATCCATCACAAATAGTTACTGTCCACTTTAAGATTCAACCACATTACACAGCACAAACATCAAACACAGGTCATTAGCTTTATTAGGGCACATCGATTCCTCTCCAAACCACAGAATCTGGGAGCAGAAAGTCTCAAGAAAACAAAAAACATTTTCCTAGTGGATCATTCTTTTATGACTGCTGGCAAATGATGTCCTTTCCCTGTATGGTCAGCTCTATGACTCACCAAAGGAACAGGTAACTCTCACATGCATATGCTTCAATGTTTGAGTCCATTTTCTTCCTTTCCACAGGTAACATTGTACCTCCGAGTTCAATTGCACAGTCGGATTACTTGTGTGAAGTACTGTGCTACCAACCTAGGGTAATAAGTTGAGGGATCGGCAGCACTATACATTGTGTACTGAACATCAACAATTGGGATGTGTGAAGTGTGTTAAGCCCTTTATTTCATCTGTAGGTTACTGTTAGAAATTGGGTTTTTGGTTGGCAGTCAGGTTACCCCCTGTCCAAGCAAAAGCCCTCACTCTAGTCAGGGTAAGTCACACACAATCCAAGATTATCCTGTGCCCACCCTCTGGTAGCTTGGCACGAGCAGTCAGGCTTAACTTAGAAGGCAATGTGTAAAGTATTTGTGCAATAAATCATACAATACCACCATATAGCACCACAAAAATACACCACACAGTGTTTAGAAAAATATAGAATATTTATCAGGATAATTGTAGGTCAAAAAGAATAACATTGCAATGGAAAATTGTAGAAATATCACAGGGAAATGATATAAAGTGTCTTAAGTCTTTAGAATATAACCAAAGTCTCTTTTAAGTACAAAGTACCTGGTTTCTGGTGGAAAATCTCCTCAGAGGGCCACAAAAGAAGAGGTGCGTGAAAAACGGGTGTGTGCGTCGATTTCTCCCCAGCACACACGGACTTGCGTCGTTATTTTCCACGCGGGGAAGTCGGGTGTCGTTTTCCGGCGCGCGGACAGTCTCTTTCTGTGGATCGCGGGGATTACCAGATGTCCCGGGTCTGTGCGTGGATTTTCCTGCTTGTTCTCCGGCTGCGCGTCGGTCTGCGGGGCTGCGCGTCGAAATTACGGTCTCACGGCAGGCGTCGCGTTGATTTCTCCTCTAGACTTCGATCTGCGGGGCTGCGCGTTGAAATTACGATCTCACGGCAGGTGTCGCGTCGATTTCTCCTCTAGAGATCGGCCGGCGTTGTCCTTGCGAGGCCGTGCGTCGGATCTTCGATCGTCCCAAGAGCGTCGCGTCGATCAGCGTCGGAGTGCGGCGTTTTTCTCGCCGCGAAACAAGCTGCGCGTCGAAATTTTCGGCGCACGGAGTGTCCAAGTAAAAGAGAGAAGTCTTTTTGGTCCTGAGACTTCAGGGAACAGGAGGCAAGCTCTATCCAAGCCCTTGGAGAGCACTTTCACAGCCAGACAAGAGTTCAGCAAGGCAGCAGGGCAACAGCAAGGCAGCAGTCCTTTGTAGAAAGCAGACAGGTGAGTCCTTTGAGCAGCCAGGCAGTTCTTCTTGGCAGGATGTAGTTTCTGGTTCAGGTTTCTTCTCCAGCAAGTGTCTGATGAGGTAGGGCAGAGGCCCTGTTTTATACCCAAATGTGCCTTTGAAGTGGGGGAGACTTCAAAGAGTGGCTAAGAAGTGCACCAGGTCCCCTTTCAGTTCAATCCTGTCTGCCAGGGTCCCAGTAGGGGGTGTGGCAGTCCTTTGTGTGAGAGCAGGCCCTCCACCCTCCCAGTCCAGGAAGACCCATTCAAAATGCAGATGTATGCAAGTGAGGCTGAGTACCCTGTGTTTGGGGTGTGTCTGAGTGAATGCACAAGGAGCTGTCAACCAAGCCCAGCCAGACGTGGATTGTAAGGCACAGAAGGATTTAAGTGCAAAGAAATGCTCACTTTCTAAAAGTGGCATTTCTAGAATAGTAATATTAAATCCGACTTCACCAGTCAGCAGGACTTTGTATTACCATTCTGGCCATACTAAATATGACACTCCTGCTCCTTTCAGATCAGCAGCTGCCACTTCAACAGTGTATGAGGGCAGCCCCAATGTTAGCCTATGAAGGGAGCAGGCCTCACAGTAGTGTAAAAACGAATTTAGGAGTTTTACACTACCAGGACATATAACTACACAGGTACATGTCCTGCCTTTTACCCACACAGCACCCTGCTCTAGGGGTTACCTAGGGCACACATTAAGGGTGACTTATATGTAGAAAAAGGGGAGTTCTAGGCTTGGCAAGTAGCTTTAAATGCCAAGTCGAGGTGGCAGTGAAACTGCACACACAGGCCTTGCAATGGCAGGCCTGAGACAAGGAAAAAGGGGCTACTTAAGTGGGTGGCACAACCAGTGCTGCAGGCCCACTAGTAGCATTTAACTTACCAGCCCTATGCACATGAAGTGCACTTCACTAGGGACTTATAAGTAAATTAATAGTCTAATCAGGTATGATTCAAGGTTACCATGTTTTAAAGGAGAGAGCATATGCACTTTAGCACTGGTTAGCAGTGGTAAAGTGCGCAGAGTCTAAAAACCAGCAAAAACAGTGCCCAAAAAGTGGAGGGAGGCAGGCAAAAAGTTAGGGGTGACTACCCTAAGGCTGTCAGGTCTAACATGTGTCCCCCCCAGCTGAAAGTGGGGAGAGCTACCCGATCTCCTGGGAGCTCTCATCGCTAAGGCGGAAGTACCTGGAGAGACCATCAGCATTGGCGTGGTCAACCCCTGGGCGATGTTCCACCGTAAAGTCCATCCCCTGTAGGGAAATGGACCACCTCAAGAGTTTTGGATTCTCACCCCTCATCTGCATGAGCCATCTGAGGGGCCTGTGGTCTGTCTGAACCCGTAAGTGAGTCCCAAACAGGTAGGGTCTCAGCTTCTTCAGTGCCCAGACCACAGCAAAAGCTTCTCTCTCAATAGCACTCCACCTCTGTTCCCGTGGTAATAGCCTTCTGCTAATAAAGACAACCGGTTGATCTTGGCCCTCCTCATTTAGCTGTGCTAGGACTGCCCCTATGCCATGCTCTGAAGCGTCTGTCTGCACGATAAATTCCTGGGAGTAGTCAGGGGCCTTGAGCACGGGGGCCGTGCACATGGCTTCCTTCAGGGTGTCAAAGGCTTTCTGACAAGCCTCTGTCCAATTCACCAACCTAGGTTGTTTCTTGGAAGTGAGTTCTGTCAAGGGTGACACAATGGTACCATAGCCCTTGACAAACCTGCGGTAATATCCGGTGAGGCCTAAAAAGGCTCTCACCTCAGTCTGCGTTCGTGGTGGTTGCCAGGCCTTGATAGTTTCAATCTTGGCCTGGAGTGGCTGCACCTTGCCACCACCCACCAGGTGTCCCAAGTACACCACGGAACCCTGCCCAATCTGGCACTTACTAGCCTTGATGGTCAGGCCTGCCTGTTGCAGGGCCTGAAGCACCTCCTTGAGGTGAAGCAGGTGTTCCTCCCAGCTGGAACTGTAGACAGCTATGTCATCCAGGTAGGCTGCACAGAAGGCATCCTTGCCAGCTAGGACCCCGTTAACCAACCGTTGGAAGGTAGCGGGGGCATTTTTCAACCCAAACGGCATCACCCGGAACTGGTAATGGCCATCTGGGGTTGAAAATGCGGATCTTTCCTTGGCCCCCTCAGTTAGGGCGATCTGCCAGTACCCTGAAGTAAGATCAAACGTACTCAGGAACTTGGCAGTGCCTAGCCTGTCCACGAACTCATCAGCTCGGGGGATGGGGTGAGCATCAGTCTGTGTGACTGAGTTGAGACCCCGGTAGTCCACACAGAACCGGAGTTCTGGCTTCGCACCTGGGGCAGTAGCCTTAGGGACCAATACCACTGGGCTGGCCCAGGGACTACTGGATTTCTCAATAACCCCTAGAGTCAACATCTAGGAGACCTCCTCCTTGATGCTGGCCTTCACCTTATCCGACAACCTGTAAATTTTGTTTTTCACAGGGAGACTGTCACCAGTGTCAATATCATGAACACAGAGGTGGGTCAGTCCAGGAGTAAGGGAGAACAGGGGGGAGAACTGCTCCAACAGCTCATAGCAGTCTCCTTTCTGATTTAGAGTCAGGGAGTCAGACAGAATGACCCCGCTTACTGACCCGTCACCTTCTTGGGCAGAGAGGAGGTCGGGGAGAGGTTCACTCTCCTCTTCCGTTCCTTCATCTGTGACCAGAAGCATGTTGATCTCCGACCTCTCAAAATGAGCTTTTAGTCGGTTCACATGGAGCACCCTTAGGGGATTCCTAGGGTTTTTTAGGTCCACTAGGTAAGTGGCCTCCCCTTTCCGCTCCTTTATTTCAAATGGGCCAGACCAGCGGTCCTGGAGAGCTCTGGGCTCTACTGGCTCCATTACCCACACTTTGTCTCCAGGTTGAAACTCTACCAGGGTGGCCTTCTGGTCATACCATTGTTTCATCACCTCTTGACTGGCCTCAAGGTTATCTTGGGCTTCTTTCCAGAAGCGGGTCATCTGGTTGCGGAGGGCCAACATATAGCTGACCAAATCCTGAGGGGGTGTCTTTGGAGCCTTCTCCAATCCCTCCTGGACAATGCTTAAGGGTCCCCTGACAGGGTACCCGTAGAGAAGCTCAAAGGGACTGAACCCTACCCCCTTCTGGGGGACCTCTCTGTAAGCAAAGAGAAGGCATGGTAAGAGGACGTCCCACTTACGCCTCATGGTCTCAGGGAGGCCACCAATCATGCCCTTCAGGGTCTTGTTGAATCTCTCCACAAGACCATTAGACTGGGGGTGATAGGGGGTGGTGAACTTGTAAGTTACACCACACGCATCCCACAGAGACTTCATGTATGCAGACATGAAGTTAGTGCCTCTGTCAGACACTATTTCCTTGGGGAATCCCACACGGGTAAATATCCCCATCAGGGTTCTGGCCACCACCGGTGCAGTTACGATCCTCAGAGGGATTGCCTCTGGGTAACGGGTGGCATGGTCCACCAAAACCAGGATGAACCTGTTGCTCAAGGCAGTTTTGGGGTCCAAGGGACCAACAATGTCGATGCCCACCCTTTCAAAGGGGGTGCCAACGACAGGAAGTGGAATCAGGGGGGTTTTAACCCTTTTGCCTGCTTTACCACTGGCCTGGCAGGTAGGACAAGATCTGCAGAACTTATCTGAGTGTGTCCTGATTTTGGGCCAATAAAAGTGGGGGCCAAGCCTGTTAAAGGTCTTGTCCTGCCCCAAATGTCCTGCCAGGGGAATGTCGTGAGCCAGACCCAGTAGGAAGGTTCTGTAACATTGGGGGACCACCAGCATGCGTGCTGCCCCAAAGGCCGGAACCTTAGGCTCACTGTAGAGGAGATCATTCTCCCAATATAGGGGGTGAGAGAGGCGTCGCCGGCTGCCTGGTTTGAGGCTTGTTTCCTCAAACCTTCCAGAGTGGGACATTCTTTCTGCGCCTTGCAGAATTCCTCCCTGGTGGGTCCACCCTCCACTTGCCAGCCAGCAAGCTCAGGTAAGTCACCTAGGGTGGCAATGTCTTCCCAGTTGGCTCGGGAGCCTCCTCCTCAGGAGCCCCGTCAGCCACTGTGGGAACTTCTGGGGCCGGTTTCCCGTGCCCCTGGTCCCTCCTCCTGGCAGCTCTCTGGGCCATCGTTCCAGGCTCCAGATGCCCTTGACTTCCCTCTCGGTCAGCCATGGACCGTGTGGTCATGCAGACCCACTCAGGTAACCCTAACATCTCCAGGTGAGACCTGAGCTCCACTTCTTTCCAAGCAGTGTGCTCAAGATCATTGCCTAACAGACAATCTACAGGCATGGCAGGACTCACAGCTACTTTCAGAGTACCAGAGACCCCCCCCACTCAAAGGGAACCAGAGCCACTGGTAGGTGACTCTCGCGATTGTCAGCGATTCTGACCTGGTGGAATGTATTAGGTACTATCTGCTCTGTTGACACCAGCTGACTCTTGATAGTAGTCATACTGGCTCCTGTGTCACGCAGAGCCTCCACCTTCTGCCCATCAATGGTGACCCACTGCCGGTACTTGGAAGTATTTTTGGGCATGTGGACCTTGGGCACCATTTCTCCTTCTCCCAGGGACACTAGGGAAATCTCTACCTGCTCCCCAAAGCTACTTGGGTCCATCTCCCCCCCGAGCGCTACACTAGTCAACCCAGGTGCCTGTCCGGTAGTGGACGGTGCCCTCTTGGGGCACTGTGGATCGCCTTTGTAGTGACCATACTGGTAACACTCCATGCATTTGGGGCTAGATTTCCCTGACCTGTCATATGTCCCTGGCTTTTTCCCAAATTTGGAAAAGGAAGGGTTGCCACCCCCTCCCTGGGAATTCTTTTGGGGGCCTTTAGAGAGTTCCTTATCTGCAGGTTTATCTCCCCCCTCTTTCTTCTGTTGGAAACCCTGACCACCTTTGTGGGAGTCCCCCCCCACGTACCTTCTTGGACACTCTGGTGCTAACCCAGAGGTCCGCCTCCTCAGCAAGCTTCCTGGGATCAGTCAGCTTACTATCCACTAGGTGCTGGCGCAAATCTGTATAAGTAACATTAAGCATATGCTCTCTCAGAATCAAGTCATATAAACCTTTATAATCTGCTACTTTGTTGCCCCGCACCCATCCATTCAGTGCCTTACTGGCGAAATCAAAGAAATCTACCAATGTTTGTGTGGTTTGTTTGGTGCTGTCCCTGAACCTCTGACGGTATCCCTCAGGGGTCAGCCCAAACTTGGCAAGTAAAATGGCTTTCTGAAGTGGGTATGTGTTTTGATCAGGTTGATCCAATGTGAGAAGTGTGTCCCTCCCCAATGGCGGCACATAACCCCACATAGCTACCCCCCATTGCCCTTCAGGAACCTCATGAGCCCTTAGTGCAACTTCATAAGCAGCTAACCATTTATCTATGTCATCTCCCACCACAAAACTGGGCACCACATTTTTGGGTATACGAACCTTCTTTTCTCCAGCAGGTCCTGTCTGTATGCTGCCACCATTATTGCTGGATTCAGACTGTCTCGCCTTGATCTCCAGCTCCTTGAGACTCAGTTCATGAGCCAGCAATAGTTTCTTTTCAGCCAAAGCTCTTTCAGCTTCCACTTGTTTGGCTGCTCTTTCAGCTTCTGCTTGTTTGGCTGCTCTTTCAGCTTCTGCTTGCTTGGCTGTTCTTTCAGCTTCAGCTTGTTTGGCTTCTCTCTCTGCCCTTCTCTCCTCCTGTTGAGCCTCAATTTTCAGTTTTGCCATTTGCAATTGGAACTCCCTTTCCTCTCTCCTTTCCTCTGCGGTCAGGCTTTGCATAGAGACACTGCTCCCAGGTCTGGAAGGGGGCACAATTGCAGTGGTAACACCATCCACAGATAGTGAAAATTCCTCTGAGGTGCCATTTTCTGGCTCCTCTTCCTCATCATCCTCTAAATGGGCTTCTGCCCAGGCCCTCAGCGCCACTTGAAAGTCCTCCTTTCTGGAGGCCCCTTGGGTGGGTACCCTCAGTGCCCTGCAGAATCCTCTTAGTTGTTTGACCGTATATGTATCCAACTGGACTAGGTCAAAGTCCCCTGTCTGGGACCCAGTCAGAGACATGTTGAGTGAGGATTTAGTTTTTGAAAATTGTCAGGAAAAAAATCAGGTTTTCAAAAAGAGATAAAAACCAAGTTGACCTTCAACTGTGGGTAGGTAGTGAAATACTTAGCTACTGTATGTCACTGCACAAATACAAGTCCTATCCTCACCGCTGATCACCAATGTTAGAAATGGGGTTTTAGGTTGGCAGTCAGGTTACCCCCTGTCCAAGCAAAAGCCCTCACTCTAGTCAGGGTAAGTCACACACAATCCAAGATTATCCTGTGCCCACCCTCTGGTAGCTTGGCACGAGCAATCAGGCTTAACTTAGAAGGCAATGTGTAAAGTATTTGTGCAATAAACCATACAATACCACCATATAGCACCACAAAAATACACCACACAGTGTTTAGAAAAATATATAATATTTATCAGGATAATTGTAGGTCAAAAAGAATAACGTTGCAATGGAAAATTGTAGAAATATCACAGGGAAGTGATATAAAGTGTCTTAAGTCTTTAGAATATAACCAAAGTCTCTTTTAAGTACAAAGTACCTGGTTTCTGGTGGAAAATCTCCTCAGAGGGCCACAAAAGAAGAGGTGCGTGGAAAACGGGTGTGTGCGTCGATTTCTCCCCAGCACACACGGACTTGCGTCGTTATTTTCCACGCGGGGAAGTCGGGCGTCGTTTTCCGGCGCGCGGACAGTCTCTTTCTGTGGATCGCGGGGAGTACCAGATGTCCCGGGTCTGTGCGTGGATTTTCCTGCTTGTTCTCCGGCTGCGCGTCGGTCTGCGGGGCTGCGCGTCGAAATTACGGTCTCACGGCAGGCGTCGCGTCGATTTCTCCTCTAGACTTCGATCTGCGGGGCTGCGCGTTGAAATTACGATCTCACGGCAGGCGTCGCGTCGATTTCTCCTCTAGAGGTCGGGTGGCGTTGTCCTTGCGAGGCCGTGCGTCGGATCTTCAATCGTCCCAAGAGCGTTGCGTCGATCAGCGTCGGAGTGCGGCGTTTTTCTCGCCGCGAAACAAGCTGCGCGTCGAAATTTTCGGCGCACGGAGCGTCCAAGTAAAAGAGAGAAGTCTTTTTGGTCCTGAGACTTCAGGGAACAGGAGGCAAGCTCTATCCAAGCCCTTGGAGAGCACTTTCACAGCCAGACAAGAGTTCAGCAAGGCAGCAGGGCAACAGCAAGGCAGCAGTCCTTTGTAGAAAGCAGACAGGTGAGTCCTTTGAGCAGCCAGGCAGTTCTTCTTGGCAGGATGTAGTTTCTGGTTCAGGTTTCTTCTCCAGCAAGTGTCTGATGAGGTAGGGCAGAGGCCCTGTTTTATACCCAAATGTGCCTTTGAAGTGGGGGAGACTTCAAAGAGTGGCTAAGAAGTGCACCAGGTCCCCTTTCAGTTCAATCCTGTCTGCCAGGGTCCCAGTAGGGGGTGTGGCAGTCCTTTGTGTGAGAGCAGGCCCTCCACCCTCCCAGTCCAGGAAGACCCATTCAAAATGCAGATGTAGGCAAGTGAGGCTGAGTACCCTGTGTTTGGGGTGTGTCTGAGTGAATGCACAAGGAGCTGTCAACCAAGCCCAGCCAGACGTGGATTGTAAGGCACAGAAGGATTTAAGTGCAAAGAAATGCTCACTTTCTAAAAGTGGCATTTCTAGAATAGTAATATTAAATCCGACTTCACCAGTCAGCAGGACTTTGTATTACCATTCTGGCCATACTAAATATGACACTCCTGCTCCTTTCAGATCAGCAGCTGTCACTTCAACAGTGTATGAGGGCAGCCCCAATGTTAGCCTATGAAGGGAGCAGGCCTCACAGTAGTGTAAAAACGAATTTAGGAGTTTTACACTACCAGGACATATAACTACACAGGTACATGTCCTGCCTTTTACCCACACAACACCCTGCTCTAGGGGTTACCTAGGGCACACATTAAGGGTGACTTATATGTAGAAAAAGGGGAGTTCTAGGCTTGGCAAGTAGCTTTAAATGCCAAGTCGAGGTGGCAGTGAAACTGCACACACAGGCCTTGCAATGGCAGGCCTGAGACAAGGAAAAAGGGGCTACTTAAGTGGGTGGCACAACCAGTGCTGCAGGCCCACTAGTAGCATTTAACTTACCAGCCCTATGCACATGAAGTGCACTTCACTAGGGACTTATAAGTAAATTAATAGTCTAATCAGGTATGATTCAAGGTTACCATGTTTTAAAGGAGAGAGCATATGCACTTTAGCACTGGTTAGCAGTGGTAAAGTGCACAGAGTCTAAAAACCAGCAAAAACAGTGCCCAAAAAGTGGAGGGAGGCAGGCAAAAAGTTAGGGGTGACTACCCTAAGGCTGTCAGGTCTAACAGTTACGTATACATATATGCATTGTTAGAAATGTGGTCTTTGGTTGACAGTCAGGTTACTCCCTATTCAAGCAAGGACCCTCACTCTAGTCTGGGTAAAAGAGAACACCCTCAGCTAACCCCTGCTGACTCCCTTGGTAGCTTGGCAGAGCAGTAGGCTTAACCTCAGAGTGCTAGGTGTAAAGTATTTGTACCAACACACACAGTAACTTAATGAAACCTCTCCAAAATGACACAACACTAGTTTAGAAAAATAGGAAATATATATCTTAACAAAACAAGACCAAAATGACAAAAATCCGACATACACAAGTCAACTCAAAAATAGTGCTTAGAAACACAAAATGCTTCAATGAGCTGTTAACACGGCGTCATGACAGAGTCGTTCCCAACAAGCCAACACCAGCGGCGCTGGACACGGAGTCGCGCAGACCCCCAGGTACAGTACCTTTGGTGAAGAGTGAAAACAAGTCGATGCGCGAAGTCGGGGATCGCGGCGTCTGTGCGAAACATTGAATCTGCGCACCTCGAGTGGCGTCGGTTACGACATGGTGCAGCGACTTCCACAGAGTCGCGGACTTCAGTGGGGCTGCAGCGGCATCGGGCCTGCAAAGGTCGTCGCGTTCCAACGAAGATCACAGAGTCGGTTGCAGGCGGCGTCACCGGATTCAGCAGCTGGGTCGGTCCGAAGTCGTCCTAAGTCGATTTCCTTGGATTTCCACCAGCTTTCCTTTCAAGGGCCGAGGGACTGGATAGGGCACCACTTGTCAGAGTAGGGATCTCTCCAGAGACTCCAGGTGTTGGCAGAGAGAAGTCTTTGCTGTCCCTGAGACTTCAAATAACAGGAGGCAAGCTCTAAATCAAGCGCTTGGAGATTTCTTCACAAGATGGAAGTCACACAAAGTCCAGTCTTTGCCCTCTTACTCTGGCAGAAGCAGCAACTGCAGGATAGCTCCACAAAGCACAGTCACAGGCAGGGCAGCACTTCTCCTCAGCTCTTCAGCTCTTCTCCAGGCAGAGGTTCCTCTTGATGTCCAGAAGTGATCTAAAGTCTGTGGTTTTGGGTGCCCTTCGTATACCCAATTTCTCCTTTGAAGTAGTACTTCAAAGTAAAGTCTCTTTTGAATGTGAAATCCTGCCTTGCCCAGGCCAGGCCCCAGACAGTCACCAGGGGGTCGGACACTGCATTGTGTGAGGACAGGCACAGCCCTTTCAGGTGTGAGTGACCACTCCTCCCTCCCTCCTAGCACATATGGCTCATCAGGAAATGCAGACTACACCCCATCTCCATTTGTGTCACTGTGTAGTGTGAGGCGCAACCAGCCCAACTGTCAAACTGACCCAGACAGGGAATCCACAAACAGGCAGAGTCACAGAAATGGTATAAGCAAGAAAATGCTCACTTTCTGAAAGTGGCATTTTCAAACACACAATCTTAAAATCAACTTTACTAAACAATGTATTTTTAAATTGTGAGCTCAGAAACCCCAAACTCCACATGTCCATCCGCTCCCAAAGGGAATCTACACTTTAATCAGATTTAACTTATGAGAGGGACAGGCCTTGCAACAGTGAAAAACAAATTTAGCAATATTTCACTGTCAGGGCATATAAAACACATTACTATGGGGGTTATTCTAACTTTGGAGGAGGTGTTAATCCGTCCCAAAAGTTACGGAAAAGTGACGGATTTACCACCAGCCGTATTACAAGTCCATTATATCCTATGGAACTCGTAATACGGCTGGTGGTATATCCGTCACTTTACCGTCACTTTTGGGACGATTTAACACTCCTCCAAAGTTAGAATTACCCCCTATATGTCCTACCTTAACCATACACTGGACCCTGCCCTTGGGGCTACCTAGGGCCTACCTTAGGGGTGCCTTACATGTACGAAAAGGGAAGGTTTAGGCCTGGCAAATAGGTACACTTGCCAAGTCAAATTTACAGTTAAAACTGCACACACAGACACTGCAGTGGCAGGTCTGAGACATGATTACAGAGCTACTTAGGTGGGTGGCACAACCAGTGCTGCAGGCCCTCTAGTAACATTTGATTTACAGGCCCTGGCACCTCTAGTGCACCTTACTAGGGACTTACTAGTAAATCAAATATGCCGATCATGAATAAACCAATCAACATTACAATTTACACAGAGAGCATATGCACTTTAGCAGTGGTTAGCAGTGGTAAAGTGCTCAGAGTTCAAACGCCAACAGCAACAAGTCAGAAAAAATAGGAGGCAGGAGGCAAAAAGATTGGGGATGACCCTGCATAAAGTAATGATTGCACTGAACAGACCTCTTGTACATGTTACACATTTACCGTGCAAATATTTCCCGGATTAGACGTGGTTTGATGTATGCATCAAGTTATTACCATCCATCCACACCAAAGACCACAGTGGAAGGTTGATACATGCTACACACACTCAAACAGACATAGTATGATGGTATTTTAAATTGTCCTTATGTCCACATAGAGAAAGCTATCACTGGTCACAATGGAAGGGCTGTTCAAGTATTTTCCGAGGCCACTGACTATGCCAGACACAGGCAGCACTGCACTTTACGGCTTAGTTCTGTGGCATTGATGTGGTCCTAGCTGGTGCATATTTTTGTGGGTGATAGATAGGCTAATGGCCCTGATGAAACCTACGTACGTAGCTGCACTCGAATCAGGCTGATGCAAGAGTACCAGCACATAGCGCTTCAATCGGGCACCTGGCAGTTGCTACACGAAGAGACCGGGAGACCCTCTGCAGAGAGGGTCACTCCTAGGTTTTACCCTGATAGTCATCTCTCTCTGGAGTTTGTTTCCTCAGGTTCTAGGGACACACTATGCACTACCTCCTCCTAGAGAGTCTCTCCTTCGGCAGGACCAGGCAGACTCCTTCAATTTCTCAGCATGCAGGCCAACTTCTGGCAGGTCAGGCACATCTTCAAGCAGAAAGTGCAAACTTCAGGTAATGTCCCTTACCTCTGGGAGACTGGTTGTCAGGACAATATCAGCCTTATTGCCACAGCAGTCCTTGGAGTACTCTGCAAAACACTTCCTTCCTTGGTCATGAAGGTCTTGGAACTGGAACAAGGGAGGGTGGTTTGGGTCTCACTTTTATACACCTTTTACAGTCAAGGGATATGAATTCACTCTCTCAAACTGTAGAACAGGTTTGGGGTGCTTCTTCTCTCAAGTACCCACCAAACACTACTCTCTAAACACAGCCTTGTTGTATTTTCACAGCAAGTAGCACAGAACTGTCTTCAAACTAGAGCCTCATCACAGGCCCAATGAGATGTGTGGTTTCTGCTAGCATGAGCCTAAGTGAAGTACTAATCAGGATGGACCAAAAGGAAAGCCTGACATAGAAACTTCCTCATCTCATACATCAGAAACTGCAATCCCACCATCACTGCTACAATCAATTAAGTGGCATTGTTCAGGAAGACCACTCAGCAGCCCTCTACTAACAAAAGCCTGTATGGAATTTATAAAGGTAATCCTTTCTCCACCCTCCTCACTTTAGTGTCTGGCTCTTCTCCACCCAGCCCCAGGAATGTATGCAATAAACCTCTAATATCTAGGACAACAGTGCTTACGATCCATCCTGTGTAATGCCAGGCCAGGAAGATACCGAATCATTCCCACTGACTTCAGTGTTCAGGTCCGCACACTCAGAGCCTCACTTCCATGCATGTGCTACATACACCTGACGTATACCTCTGATGCTAGAGCACACACATAACAGCAGAACTTAACATGATTGGGATCACTCCCAGTGACACAATTTAAATGTCTTGTCACACTACTGATCATTCCAAAACAAGGTATATTACCACCACTGCCTTATAAGCTATATCCAGCCAGGGATGTTAGTACTATGCTCACAATGAGGGCATGATTGCTGCACTCCTCCAGCTCATTGGACAGACAGCTCCAGGACCTTATATAGTGAGGAACAGGTCTAGGCCTCTGCACACACACTTGAATAGTGTGACAACAGAATGAAAGTAAGGATTTCATAATGTCAAGAGTTTGGCACTCAGGCGAGTGAAACATATTCCAAGCAGGGGAAAGTCTTGTCACAACACTCACTGACGCTAGGGTAAATAATAAATAAGTAGACATGGGATGTGCTGTATGACAGAGGAATATATTGTAATCGGTTGTGCTGCTGACGACTTTCCAGATTAGAAGAGAGCAATTTGACTTTGAGACATATTCAAAAGCACAAAATGATGGATAACAATCGGAATGACTTTTAGAAGATCATACTCTACTGAGTAATTTTACAATTTCCTCTTAAGACAATCCTCCTCTTCACATGTTGACATATCAAAAGTTTAACTGATGAAAAGCCCTCACACTGATCAGGAAAACTTGAACCTAGTGGTGAAAGAACAACTTATTTTCTTAAAGTGAATACCAATGATTGATGTGCTAAAGCATGATGTAATGTATTTCATATAAATCAGTAAAGCACATTTCCGCTTGCATTATGTACACTAATGCTGGTATATTTTCAATCACTTGTGTTCCACATCTTAGTATACACTACTATAGCCTTAGAACCCGCCGTAGCGGGCTCTACCGTCTATTAAAGGCCCGCTCCCCGCGTTAAATGCCCGAGCCGAAGGCTAGGGCATTTAACAAGGGAGAGGGACTTTAACAGCCGGTAGAGCACGCTACGGCGGGTTCTAAGGCTATTAGAACATTCTGCCACTCAGGGCAGAATGTTCTATTAAAAAAAAAAATGTTCACGGAGCCCGAGGGGATTAAAATCCCCTCGGGCTCCGTGAGGCTTTGTTCACAGCTGCTGCTGTGAACAAAGCGAACATTGGAATGTTGGCGCTGCGGGCTTTTACCGGCCAGTAAAAGCCCGCAGCACTCCATTGTTTTCAATGGAGCCCCCAGCATTCCAATGTTCTAATAAGATACAGTAAATGTTTTATTAGCCATTCATGTAGATTAAAAAGCAATGCAACTGGGCCCGAGCACATCATAAATGAGAGCGAATAAGCATACTTCTGTCAATTACTGACAATAGCCATGAGTTGCAATCAGTCATGGTAGATGTATTTGCTTACAATCAGTCCACGGCATGTACTTCCAATAAAACGACTTGGACTGGTGTAGCCTTCTGTCATTCACTTGACCTTATAAAGCACAAAGAAATGAGGAATATGTGAGCCTGATGTGAAAAAGACACATTTCAAACGACTTCTTGAAATTACACGATGAAAGTTATGGATATTTTTTTGATTTCTTAACATATTACTTACCCATTCACAGATTAAATGATACACAGTTTTGATGAATGGCAAATTATAATTACTAAAAAGTTGTTACTCTTTTGAAAGAAAAGGGAATCTAAGGCTCACTTTCCATTAAACTTATTTTATGTATGAGTGTCAAAGAACTAAAGGAAGCCGATTAAAATAAAGTCTACTGATTAGTTGTAATAGTATTTATTATAACAATACTATGTTTTATAGAAAAGTGCTATTTTCAATGAGATGGCTGTTTGATCAAATATTTTGCATTTTTATTTTGCAAATCTATTTTAACTTTGCTAACAGCCATTTTTTTGTACCACAAACAAAAAAGTTTTTAACACATCCCTGTAATTCTAAGGTTAGGGGTAGCTCAAATTACCACTCAAGCGTGGGAGGTCACTGTGCCAAAGAGACTAAGGGCCTGATTACGTGCACAAGGTGGTAATCTCACCTCTGCCTCCAATGCGGTTGGACTGCCCGACTACGACACTGGCGGTCGGACAGCCAGCTCAACCGCCAGGATCTCAGATCCCACTGCAGTAGGGAAAGCCGTCGTCACATGGGGCTGATGCTGGCACCGCTGTGCTGATCACGACCTGCCTTTCTGAAGGGGTTTTATTGGCAGGGACCACCATGAAAAGCTCGGCAGAAAGGCAGGAAGGAGCCCAAAGGCGTGAGGCCCCTTAAAACTGCTCTGTCGGTACACACTGTTTGCCATGCACAACTTTGTGCATGGCAACAGTGCGGCTGAGGTGCATCTGGCATTGCACTGCGTCGACATGTGTTTCAGGCTCCCTTTATGAGCCAAAGCATGCCGCCGCAGTGCCACCACTGCAGACACTACCGCCAGGCAGGCGATGGTTGGGAGACTGCCAGCTTGGCGGTGTCCTCCTGACCGTCACATTGGTGGTCTGGTGGTCGGACCACCAGTCTCAAAATTGGGCACTAAGTTCCTGATTTAGAACTCAGCGGCAAGGTTACTCCATCACAATGGTGACGGATGTCCTGTTTTGGCAGACAAAATATCTGTCACCTTGTGATGGAGTAACCTGTCTGCCAAGTTCTAAATCAGGCCCTAAGAGGCCCTGTTGTTGGACACCAATCACAGTTCTACAGCAAAGTGATTCTTGTAATAAAGGGTTTGATTCAAAAAGCTAATAATTGAGCATGTATATTGAAGTAAGGTGAATATATTCCATCAATAATAAGTGTAAAGACCCAAAACATAGATTAAAATTTGTAAATAAATTTGCCGATACATAAAACTACATCAATGTTTTTAATTTTGCGAAAGAGCAAATTATTTCAGAGGGTTATGGCCGTTTCAGAGAAGGACACTTACTTAACTCTGTGAATACTCACAGACTTCCCATTTCGTGGGCATTATCAAACTGCTGGCAGGCACATTCCCAACTGCAATAAAGATGGTCATTTACTCCTGCTACTGACATGAGTAAGTCTCTATCAAGGTGCATGAAGAGAAAACTCCTCAAAATTAGGTAGTTTACAAGAAATAGTTTTCTCCATGCCTACAGAGAAAAGAACTGTCAAAATGCAAATGTACATGCTGTGTTTACAGGACTCTTTGTATATTTATATTACATATTTATCCATTTATTTTCTGCTGGTACTTTTTAATAATTCCATGTTTAACCTTATTCTACCTTATTGATGACAAAAAAAATTCTGATACACCAATTTATTGTATTCTGTTCTCCTTACTAAAATGTTTATGCTTTGTTTTAATCTCTCAATAAAGCACACTTACACTGAAAAAGGCAAATGTACTTCTGCAGGTTATACAAAAGGGGACGTTTAATAACTGTATGCTGCAATACATTTTACAAATAGGTGGAAAATAGAAGCTGCATAACATTTCAAAACTACTCTTTAGAAACTGTGACTGTCACAGATTTCTAATGAGAAGCTGCGACTGTTACAGATTTCCAAAGGATACAAAATGTGATGGATAGAATGCTTGAATTAATCTCAGGCACTGGTAATCACTTTGGCAACAATACAATCCATCATATGATACGATGGATTCGGATGCCGCCCGAGTAATTACCAGTGGTTGAAATTAATTTAAGCATTCCATATATCACTTTTTTGTATACTTTAGTGTGTCACCCTGAGTGGGACGGGCATGCCCAGATGTGCCACCACAGCAGACACTAACGCCAGCCAGGCAGAATTGTTAATGCAGTGGACGGGAGGCTGCTGGCTTGGCGGTGTCCTCTTGACGGCCATGTTGGTGGTCTGGCAGTCAGACCACCAGACTCAAAATTGGGCCCTAAGCTCCTGATTTGGAACTCTGCAGATGGGTTACCCCATCACAAAGGTGAACGGTGACAGATATTGTGTTTCGGAACCAAGCTTTACCCAGCTTATTAGCCCATAACTAGGAAGAAACCAGTTCTGGGTTGCATGTGTTTCAGTTCAGGGAGGTCCTGCTTGGCAGTTCTAGCTGGACTGTTCCGATTGGTGCAGGGTCTAGACTGATTTGCACATTGCTGAGAGCAAACTGAGGCGAAATGGAGTGAAAAATAACGATGGTTTGGGATGCTGCTCAGGTATCTGCCAGTGGTTGAGATTATTCAGGCATTCCAACTATACCTTTTATGTCTACTTTGAGTGTGTCAAAGATTCCAGGTCACAGTTTTTAAGTCATTGGTGGGTCCTATTGTGGTTTGAAATGATCCCTTAATGTAGACATATGTCCATTCAAGGTCGTTTGACTATCTCTTGTGAATTGGGGCCAAAGGTATCAGTGGCTAATTTTGTCCTGTATTACAAGCACCAACATGTACTGGTTTATTACAAAAATATATGTTAATGTTGCACTTGCAAGCAATGACGATGAATCATTGCTACATTTTAACTTTCTACGTACAAAATATTTCGATGAATAATGCACTGGCACTTCAAAACAGATTACAAATGACTATCAGGACTCCATGAGCCATTCATTTACTGACAAATTAGATGAGCACAATAGAGGTAAGCACATTTTTACCTGTCTTTAACCAGTCACACGGTGATAACTGCGAACTTTCGCTGTACCTATGTGGCCCTCTATCTTTTAGTGTTTGCCTTCCAATAAGCACTTCTTCTGTTGGAAATTATAATTCAGCTTTTTCCGCTACACCAGAGCTCTTTCCCCAAGGCCATGCTGAAGTAGCGTCTCAACTGTGAGTTTTCCTTTGCCTGGTGGGACTTGTAGTCCAGATTTTCGAATGGGGTAAAGAAGACTACAAATCACGAAAATGGAAACGAAAATCGTCAAGTGGATGAGCTAATAGAATATAAAACTTGGACACGTAAGTGCTATATTATGTTTGGAAAGAAAAGTTTAGGAAGTACCTTGGGACGATTAGCCACGACTGATAAGGGTGGCCCTATGGCAGAAGGCCTGTTGGCTCAGGGGTTATAATGCTTTAAATTGCTTGCTCTCACCTGTTATCGTCCCAAATTTAATAAAATGTGAAGCAGTCTCAAGTTGTCCGGGAGCAGGTGTGTGTACCGGCGTTTGTTGATTTGTTTTTGTATGTGTTTTGGAAATTGTAGTACAGCGTTTTCTAACACTAATGGCAACGTGTCAGAAAGCCAGAGAAAATAAATCCCCATTTACAATTCCTGTGCGCTTAGTATTGAATTGGGTTAAGGTAAACATCTGCTAGAGAGCTTCAAAGCAGCAATACTGTTGTGGCAGCATCTGTGTAGTAAATCCTAAACGTGAAGTTAGAACCTTCGCTTGCTTTCACTGTAAATTATGTTTCCATTATATGTGAAAGAGGTTCAATTAGTCATGCTGCTTTAGAAGAAAAACATTATCACATTGATTTGAAGCACTGTCCTGTAAGCAGCTTGTTTTTTAAGTCTAATTATGAGCTTCTGCCTTACCAGCTCTCTTCAGCGTAGTGACCTCAGGCCGACGTGACGCAGAGGAGGCTTCACGCAAAGCTCCAGCCCAGTCTGGAGCAATTAACGAAAGCAGGGTTGGCTGCTGAGGGCACTGTTAAAGTGTTAAAGCTTGAAAGCTCTAAAGCGAACTCCCTTCTGAATCAATGCTATTTTTGAGTCTCTGATTGGTAAGCATGGCATGGATTGTTAGCGTAGGACTGGATGCTAATTTTCGCTATTTAGAAATGTGTTGTAAAAAGAATATGTGAATATACGAGCTAGTAATGTTTTGTCTCGAGAGTAATTATGTCATAGTCTCATTTCACCAAGGGGTAGCTATTAAGACCTGTAGCGTTTCCTTAGCAACCCATATGTTCTTCTGAATCAGGACGTCTTCTGCCACTAACTTCCAGGGCAACAATAATATGAATGCTTTGTGCATCAGGTCTCTGCATTAAGAAACAGCAGGAACTTCACAGCTGCCAGGTAGTTCCATGTTAGCTAGCTACATTTAACGATATTGTATTGATCTGACATCTCATTTATATATTGTTACTCGTGTTGAGGCGTTGACGCACTTTACATCGGCCAGCACGCAGCTGTGGGACACCAAAGCAAGTGGTTAGTTCCATGTTTGTTGGTTATTGGGATTAATTCTGTGCTTTCATGGAAAGCAGTCCATGAATGTATTTAGTTTTATTGGTGGTAGATTACATTAATAGGAGTTATGTGCGATCATTAGTTGGTGGTGAGTTCGTGCAGATGGTTGGTAGGATTAATAAATGGCCTAGAGCTGATCTAGGAATATTACCGACAGGAGTAAGTTATGATCCTTGAAATGTGGACATAGGCATTTTGCAGAAATAAAATAAGAGATGAAGACAAACCCATGACAGAGTAGCTGTGTACAGAGAGGGGAAGGGTGTAGTGGTGGACAGTAGGAAATTGTAATTTGAAGGGGAAAAAAAGAGAGGCAACAAATAAACCAAACTGATTTAATGCACTGTTTTAGGAATATAGAGAAGGCGTTATGAGTTTAGGATGAATAGTCTGCCCAATGCCTAACTAGCACTAGATAATGACTTCAGGAAGGAGAGCTGGTCATCTCGGAGGTTGGAAGCATAAAGTAATGGCTGAATGCATATATTGGGAAATACCAAGAGGTTTTGAGAGCGCTCAAAGGAAGCAATAACCTCTTTCTCATAGAAACATGTAAAATTATATTGGCTAAATAATGAAGTGCTTGAAAGGGAGATTCTGCAAATACAGAAGCAGATGTTTTCTTTTGTTTACCCTTAACAATTTCACACAGTTTTTTTTTACAAAAGCAAAGTGGATCCATTTGGGCGCATGTTGTTGTTTAGCATGACACAAGAAGGCGAAGAAGTGAGCTTTCCCAAACAATGGAAATGTATTGATTCATTTCTATGGGCAGAAAGTGGATAACCAGACATTGAAATGAGAGGTGTGAATAGACCAGACTACCTTTAGAAATTACATGAAGACTGCATTAGCAAAGGGCTTCAGAAAAGTTCTTCCTGCACTCTGCAATTTAGTCGATGTGGCAGGAAAGGGGGAGCTTTTGCTTCTGTACTATGGGTTTTGTATAACGCATGGCTTCCTGAAGGCCTACCAGCGCTGAAACAGGAATAAGCAAGGGAAACTAAGCCTGGATATTACAAGGAATAAAGCCAGGTTTTAACATCCTTATGAAAAGACAGTTTGTTGTACAACAGGCGAATTTCCAATGGGAGAGAGTTCCAGAGTCTGGGAGCTTGATAGGAAAACGACTGTCCTCCACAGTGGGCTCGTTTCACCTGCTGCCCTTCCAGCAGGTGGAACTTTTAAGATCTGAGAGCTCTACCTGGGAAGTAAGGAGTGGCCAGTGGTTACTATAGAGTTGGACAGGTGTGATTAGACCTGTGCAGGATGCAAAGTGCTTTGCATCGTTTCTTTTGTTCAAAGTAAGCAAGTTTCTTGGCCAGGCTTATTCCTTTTGTCTGTCCTGAACTGCTTTGTGAGGGAATAATTGAGTTCGGTTTTGAGGGAAATTGTCTATTTCTCTTTAGATACTCATAGTATAACCTAGAAAAATATAAAATAACATAATACTGCGTCATTCCCTAACATCCCCCTCAGTATCTTTCAGTAAAGTATGCATCTTCTAGTCAAAAACAAAAGAAATATTTGGACACTTGTCATCAGTTGAGAAAAAGTAAACAACAATATCTGCACCACAGCATGCAAATAGCTGTTCCTGCTTTTTTTTAAAGTGCTTGAAGAAAAGCTTTTTAAAGACAGTTTGTACATCCTTGTTTTTTTTTTGCCTTTTTCAAAAATATATTTTGTAACCTCCAGCTATAATGAGATAATGGTCTGGAGTCTCAATTTGAACTCAATAGTAGCTGGGATGAAACAGGACCTTCAGAGATGTAGCCGTCTGCTGCTACATGTTCTCAGGATGGTGGCACATTTTAAGAAAATTATTCTGTCCCAATTCTTATGTTTTTCAAGCTATCCACACTCCATTCCTAAGTGATACTTCCAGGCCTTTGCAGCAACAATCAATATATTTCTCTGGGCAGAGCAGCCGCTTGTGTGTGGTCTTTGTTAATTGTTGGCAATCCCCATTCAACAGTAAAATGGGCATTGCGGCTCTGTAGTGTTAATATCCGGCTTTGCAATTGGCTGTGATTAATGACTGGTATAACAGGGGTTGGGATGACCTGGCCCAACGGGCAGAGCTGGCCTTACTAGGCTTCGATAAACTGATAGGCATGCTCTATGTCATCCCTTGTTCTCTTCCATAGTGCACCACGGTGGTGCTGGACAGTGGCATTCTTTTTTCTGAGTACTGACCATCTTACTAAGTGGTCTGACCACCATGCAAAGGATGGCGGAAAGGGGGCATCGGGGGCCCCATGGGGGCCCCTGCACTGTCCATGCGCTTGTCATGTGCAGTGCACAGGCCCCATGGACACCCACGTAACGCTTTTAACTGCCAGGATTATGGGTAGTGAAAAGCGTGACAGGTGATGCTGCACCTGACACACCGCAACATTACTGCCGGCTCAATTATGAGCCGGTGTCAATGCTGTGGTGAGTATTCCGCTGGGCCAGTGGCCGCTGGTCCAGCGGAAAACTCATAATAGGGCCAATGGGAAGAAAAAAGAAGTGGCGGTTTTCTGTCCAAAAGAGTTTGGGGTGCGGCAGACGCCGCCTGCCAAACTACTGCAAGGAAGGGACCCCAGCCCAAACACTGTCGATGATCTGAACTGCAAAACATTACACGTAAAATACAGCACCAAGCATTCATGAAACGTATACACAAATGAAAACACATTTTATTTGTATTTCATATTTATAAAGTGCATTCCTGCCGAGGCATTGAAGCGCTAGGAACAGGAGTGAGAGGGCCAAGGAACAGGCAAAATGAAAAGCAAGTCTATATCTACTGTGGAAAGAGCCAAGTTTTTAGCTTCTTTCTGAAAATCCAAGAGATCATATTCTTTCCTCATCATAGGTGGGAGCATGTTCCAATATTTAGCTGCGGCAACCCTAAATGTCTTATCGCCCCATCCTGCTATCCGAGTCCGTGGTACGTAGGCCAAATTGGACTTTGCAGATCTAAGCTGACGGCTAGGGGTATACCAACGAAGCCCGAGGTCAAATGTTCAGGGCTGCTGGTATATAAAGTTTTATGTGTTAAACACATTGTCTTAAACGTTTCTTCACAGGTAACCAGTGTAGATGACTCGGAGTAGAACTGGCCGAAGAGGAACAGGGGAGATTGAGTGTTAGACGAGCAGCAGTATTCTGGATAAGCTGAAGCTTACTGAGTGAAAACTTGTCAATGTTAAGCAATAGTGCGTTGCAGTAGTCTATTTTCGAGATTACCAGGGCAAGGGACACCATTATTCTGAGCTTCTCTTGTAAATAGGGGAACATTTTTCTCAGAGTTTTCAATATCCAGAAGCAGGTTTGGTGTTAGAATTGACATGTGGCTTAAGAGATAAAGCAGTGTCAAACATGACTCCCATGTTCTTAGTAGAGCCAATTGTAACAGGTAGGTCTCCAGACGCAGATGGCCACCAGCGGGCGCTCCATAAGTATTTACTAGAGCTAAATAGAAGAATTCATGCTCATCCATTTATTAATCTCAAACATACGTTGGTGGAAATGGTCAGCGACTTCTTCCCTGTTCCCATCAATGGGAATGATTAGTTGAGTATCATCCGCATAAGATGTGGTCAAGAAACCAAAAGAGCGAATCAATCTGGCCAATGGAGCCATATGCAAATTAAACAGGGTAGGACTATATGAGAAACCCTGTTCTACACCGCTTGGTAACTGATATGCAGGAGCTTTAAAATCTCCACAGTTTACTGTGGTAGATCTGTCTTCAAGAAAGGACTTCAGTATGTCTAGAGCTGTGCCCCTAATGCATGCCTGATACAGGCTGTGTCATAATTAGAGGGGAGATGGTGTCAAACGCTGCTGACAAATCTAGAAGCATTAGAATGGTACCAACTCCCTCATCGACTAGTTTCCGGATCAGATCCGAGGTGGTAATGACAGCAGATTCAGTACTATGTTTTTTATTTTTTTTAAACCATGTTGAGTAGGATCTAGACTCCCTGAGTCTTGAAGGAACATGGCTAATTCCTTATTGATATCTTTTTCCAAGATCCTTGGTTGGAAAGGCAATAAAACAATAGGTCTTAGATTCTTGAGATCCTTAGATTTGCCATCTACTTTCTTTTTCAAGGGAATCACCGTCGCTTCCTTCCAAGAGGAGGGAAACACGCCAGAGGTCAGAACCTCCTGAAATATGGGGACAAGGGCAGTAGAGACTAGATCTGGGACAAGCTGTAGAATGTGAGGTAGACAGGGTTCAGTAGGGGACCTAGATTTAATGGTTGTCATAAGCTTTTTAATCTTCTCTGAACAGAGAGGCAGAAAATGTATCAATGTAAGGCTTTCATCTCTAATAAAGAAGTTTGGAGATTAATGTAACTCACATGTGTTCATGGGTTGTGGAAAATCTGCCTGGATGTGTAAGATTTTATGTTTTAAAATATGTTGCCACCTTATTACAGAAATCTCCAAATCTGTGGGCATATCAGAGGTTGTGAGAGAGCGTACTACTCTAAAAAGTTCTCTAGGGGTATTAACAGCTTCCACAATTCTGCTTGAGTAGTATTCTGTTTTAGCAGTATTAATAGCGTTTTTATACAGACTAAGGATAGCTCTAAGTTTTGCCTTTTCCATGGGAGTAGGATCTAACCTCCATTTCCGTTCTTGTTGACAGTGTTTTCTCTGCCAATTTTTAAGATCGTTAGTAAACCACAGGTAATTAGCCTTCTTCCTCCTCGAGGGCCGAGGTGATTTACAGGGGGCTAGTTGAACCATGGCTACTCTGATCCCCTGATTAAATCTATCTAAGGCTGATATGGGGAGGTCCTCAACCGCTTTCCAGCCAGCGACCAAAGCCGGCCTTAGTTGGGACACTTTAATGCTGTTCCTGTGTCTGACTGGCTTCAGGGGGACGGGGTTAGCTGTGTGAGAGGCAGAAAGATTAGTTGGTCTAAAACTAAGAAGATGGTGATCCATCCAATCTAAAGGCCTGTTTTCTGTAACAACAAAATCATTGTTACGGGCAAATATACCATCAAGTATATGACCCGCCCTGTGAGTGGCTGATGTAACTTTCTGATTCCAGTCGAAATCTACCATAAAATCAAGAAAACCAGTTATGTGGGGATCCTGATTATTATCAAAATAAATGTTAAAATCCCCCAGAACTATAGATCTAGGGTTCATAGTTATTTGCTCAATGAGAGCTCAATGGTGTAGAAAAGTAGAGTAGGAACCTGGAGGTCTATAAATTAGCAGTCCTTCAAATAGCATAACATTTTTCTGACAAATATTAGCTAGACTGCTAACCTGAAACCCCCCCAAGATGGTGAGTCCCTGGGAATTAGGGGGAGGGCTCTGACAGGCCCACACACCCAGCTGGAGAATGGCATGGAAACAGCAATCGACGCAGCAATAAAATCCCAACCGCGTTGCTTACAAGAACAAATGCCCCCCTGTGTATATATCGGCAGTATAAAATATAATTAAGACCAACTTAAAATGAGCCTGAAAAGTTAACAGTACTCTGTCTAAGTATAATATTAATTAAAATCACTTTCAGCAATAATTTACACGTAGTAGACTCGGGCACATACACATTGTTCCGGCTGCGCGGCTGCATCTTCGCTGAATAAATAATAGCCGGTTTGAGTCCCCTATGTCCTCAGGATAGCAGCTAGACTGCTAACCTGAAACCCCCCCATGATTGGGAGGCCGTGGGAATCAGAGGGAGGGCTCTGACAGGCCCACACACCCAGCAGGAGAATCGCAAGGAAACAGAAAGCAACGTGACAAAAAAATGCCGACCGCGTTGCTTACAAGAAAAAATGCCCTGTGTAAATTTCGGAGGTGTAAAATATAATTAAGACCAAGTTGAAATGAGCTTGAAAAGTTAACAGTACTCTGACTAAGTATAATATTAATTAAAATAACTTTCGGCAATAATTTACATGTAGTAGACTCGGGCACTTACACAGTGTTCTGCACTGTTCCGCACAATTTAATTTGGAAGCAAATATATATATATATATATATATATATATATATATTAGGAGGGTTGGGGCTTTTCTAAGTTCAATCGAAGTCCTCCATACTATATTCTGTTTGATGCTCCCACAAATCAGTCTGAGGATGCTAATTTAATTTTTAGCCTCAAATTTCTAATTCCTTGACATTTACAATATGTTTTAACATTTTCATTTGCACATTTAGCAACTTTATTTACATACACTTTGTTAGAAATGGGGTCTTTGGTTGGCAGTCAGGTTACCCCCTGTCCAAGCAAGAACCCTCACTCTAGTCAGGGTAAGTCACACACAATCCAAAATATCCTGTGCCCACCCTCTGGTAGCTTGGCATTGAGCAGTAAGGCTTAACTTACAAGGCAATGTGTAAAGTATTTGTGCAATAAATCATACAATACCATAATATAACACCACAAACATACACTACACACTGTTTGGAAAAGTATATAATATTTATCAGAATAAATGCAGGTCAAAACGATTAAAGATGAAATAAGCACTGAAAGTAATATCAAGTGTCTTTAGAGTTAAAAGATTACTGTAAAAGCAATAAAAAGTGTCTTAAGTTCTCCTAGAAACAAGTGTCTCTTTCAGGGCAAAGTACCTGGTTTGCGTTGAAAAATCCTCGCAATTGACCGCAGAGGAGGAGATGCGTGGAAAACGGCGAGTGTGCGTCTGTTTCGCCCCTTTGGACACAGACTTGTGTCGTTATTTTCCACACTGGGAATGTGTTGCATCGATTTCCGGCATGTGGACTTGGATCCTCTTCGGGTTGCGGGGTTTTCAGACGCCCCGGGGGTGATGCGTGGAATCATGGGCTTGCGGAGCAAGGTCACAGCGGCTGCATCAATTCCGGTAGGCAATGCGTGGAATTTTCTCCCGCATGGCAGGCGCTGTGTGGATTCCTTTCCAGAAGTCGTGCGGCGTCGTTATGAGTTGCCTTGCATTGATCCAGTATGGCTGTGTGTTGAAGTTCCAGTCGCGTAGCTGGCGCTGCATTGATCTTCTGTTTGCGAAGTCAGGCTGCATCGTTCCAGACTCTGCATGCGGTGAAATTTTCACCGCGAGCAGGCTGTGCATCATTCTACCAGGGACTTAGAAGTAAATTAAATAGCCCAATGGGGTGTGATCCAATGTTACCATGTTAAAAGGGAGAGAGCATATGCACTTTAGCACTGGTTAGCAGTGGTAAAGTGGCAGAGTCGAAAAACCAGCAAAAACAGTATCTCAAAAGTGGAGGGAGGCAGGCAAAAAGTTAGGGGTGACCACCCTAAGGCTGTCAGGTCTAACACACTGCATTAATATGTTAATATGATTTAATTTTCTAAGCAGTTGCAGACCCCCTGAGGAGGCTTCACGGACCCCCAGGTGTCTCTGGACCACAGGTTGGGAACCAATGGCCTAGATTGTTTGAAACACATTGTATCTGTCATTCAACTTTTTCCTTCTTAGTTCTGAACTAGCACAATGAGCACCAGGGGATCCCTAGTAGATTTTAGACTGCTTCTAAAGCAGGGTGGGCTGAGCACACCACAACTGACAAAAAACGATCTCTCTCAATCCTGCTTTCTACAGTGCAAATGGTCCCTATGCAACAGAACAGGTTGCACAGCTGAAAGGCTCTCCTCTCGTACGATTCTTAGCATGTTGTTGATGACACTATTGGAACTCCAGTTATAAAATGGGGAGCAGAACAGGAACCATCACATTTTATCATGCAGTCTGAAATAAGAAGGTAGTGATAAAATAAGGCTACCTCTTTTATTTAACGTATTGGACAGTTACTGGTAGCGGCATGATAATGTCACAATATCTGCTTGTGATTATTGCACATGATGCAACTGGAGTACGCATTGTAATATACTCCATCTCATTTATTTTTTACATGGATGAGCAGTTGTTGTCAGTACATAGAGCAATAGTGCTTTACAAGTCTGAGCAGCTGTGGATACTGTCTTGGCATTAGTGCTTTGCATGTAGTGTGGGATAATAATTATTGGTATGCCAATTTAATTTTATGTACAGCAGCCTGCAGCATTGGTGCTAAAAATATTGTAGGTAAAAGCACATGCTGCTGTGTTAGTGATGCTTTACATACTGCACGGGTAATGATTTCTACTGTTTGCAAGTGAATTATTAATTTGGGAGGCAGTGTCCACATCAACCTAATAAGGCAGAAATGACCTGCTGATCGGACTGCCACAGGATCATCAGATCATAGTGACAGTAATTCTACAATATTATGGAAAGGGCAACCATCACTGTTTTCTCCTGCTTGTGTCTTTCCTGCAAGACATGGCAGGCAAAGAAAAATTCAACTGACCAAGTCTGCAGCAAGAAAACTCAGGCTGTTTATTTGTTGTTTGTTGTTTCTCTATGAAGAAAGTCTTCTAAGTGGCAGTTTCCAAGCAGTCACAGTTGAGCTGGGAGGTGATTTAAATATGGATCCACTTAGGAAACCTGCATTGCCTGTCAGCAGTTCCCTTCACAGCATAGAGATCTGCTCCAGGATGTCTGAACCTGCCCAGTCAGCCACTCACTAAGGTGGCAAAGAGCAACGCATTTCACCCTCCATCAGACCAGTATACCATCCTCCGTGGTCTATAACAATTCTCAACTCCTTTTAAAAGCCTTAAGTTTTGGCCTCAAAAGACTTAAGTGTTACATAACTAGTTTTCACTGCAGCTGAGAAAACTTCTGTGTCGGGATTTCTTTGCCACATTCCTTCAGTCCAAAACATTATGTTCAGATGTTCAGACTTGGGACTAATTTATTTTTTACTATTGTAAATCGGCGGTGCTTCCACACCACCAAATCTTCTTTTCACATGGTGTTTAGGATGCGAGGCTGTGCTATGTTTAATCCAGCTGAGAATTGGCTGGCTTTTCTGATGTTGACCTCTGGTCTGGTAGCAGTTCTGGTTAGGGAGATCCAAGTCACAATGATGTTTACCCAGCTGTATTCAGAGTGGGGCAACCAGCACTGAGAAACTCTGTCTGTATCAACCATGCAAAGCAGAAGTCTGTTGCGGAAGAGGGCTCTAATATGCTTCTTTTCAAAATTTAAACAGCAACTTTAAGAGAAACAATTGGCATATCATAGGTGGGTAGTTTGTGCCTTTGGAGGGAAAGTTTTGTACCTGGTCCTGATTCTCCAGGGGTGAAAATAAAAATGTCCTGTTTCTTCTAGATGTTGGAAAAGTAACCACTGGTCTCTCCCACTGTTCCCATGTTTTCAGACGAGGCTCCAAATTCCTGGGTCTCCATCCCGGCTGGGTTCTTGCAGTCCATTTCTAACCTGGTAACTGTTTTCCCTCAAAAGGTGGATCTCGCTTGCACGTCTAGTCAAGGATCGTTGTTTCTCTGTATCTTCTTGACCAGATCCTGAAGCTCTCTGTTGAGCTGATGGTGTGATGTAATTTTTATTCTACGTAGCCACGTTCTTGGTAAATACCGTGATGAAATTTAAGCATCATTTCCACCTTCCTATTTTTTCAGTAGTTCCTGTCTTACATGCCTGCAAACTGCCTTTGTTCAAAATGGTAGTAGTCTAGCTACACTGCTCAGAGCTTTCAACTTCCACCTAGATCCAGTCTTAGGAAAATGAGAAACCACTCTATTGTTCTAATCTTGGGACAGGTTTCTCCCTCAGTAGGCCAGAGACTGATGTCTGAGAGGATGAATGTCAATATCCAGGCCTCATTGTGGGTTGTGGGAACTATCTGTTCCCGTCCACTCCCAATCTAAGATTTCCAGATAAGTGAGTAATGATTACCCATCTCTGTCCTTCCAAGTTTTAGAAGCAGTATTATGTGGTAATTAATGACAACTGGTCCTTTGAGTTTGACAAGTCAGATTTGGTGAGCTATCTCTGATTTGCATTATTCATTCCATTATGTTCTGATTCTCACCTGGGCTTAGTAAGGAGATGTTTCTAATGGATTACCTTGATTTGGGCCTCCCTTGATACTAAAGGGTACTGCAGGGATGTGTGTCTGTAGTCCGGGAGGTCTGAATAGATGTTGACCCTTGTCTTTGTGAACAAGCTGATATACGTTCTTTTATGGATCATGTTGAGAATAACCATGTCGTACCCATTGTTCTGAAACTCATGTGATTTTTAGTAGCTCTAATCTTATCAGGTAGGTAATTCCATTATTTGGCATCTTGAATGGAGAACGCAGGGGCACAAATGTTTTTTTTTTCTTTCAGTAAGCTGATATTATTAGACATTGTGTCAGCCTTGAATGTAAGTTCCTCAATTGGAAGTATTTGCTGTTTTTTCATTTAAGGAAAGTTTGTTGTTTTACATTTATTTCTCTGTGGGTGATGCATAATAGCTTGAAAGAGGATCTTCTTGCAATTAGTTACCATAGGAGAGCCTTCATGGAAGCTGTTAGATCTTGTGGCAGGTTCTTTCCCTGACTTTTTGCCTCCTTCCTCCTATTTTTTGTGACCTCAGGCAGTTGGCTCTAAGACTCTGAGCACTTTAACACTGCTGAGCAGTGCTAAAGTGCAGGTGCTCTCCCATCTAAAGTTGGTACGATTGGCTTATACCTAATTGACACATTTAATTTACCTATAAGTTCCTTTTAAAGTGGTATCCCTATAACCAGGGCCTGTAAATTAAATGCTACTTGTGGGCCTGCAGGGCTGCTTGTGCCACCCCCTGAAGTAGCTTTTCAAACCTGTCTCAGGCCTGCTAGCGCAGGGCCTTTGTGCACAGTTTTCTGCCACAGGGACCTGGCATCTAAATGTACTTGCCAGGCCCAGAACTCCCCTTTTACTACATGTAAGTCCCCCCTAAGGTATGCCCCAGCTCGCCCTATGGTCAGGGTGCCATGTATGTAGAAGGCAGGACATGTGCCAGGTTGCGTGGCCTGTTCTGGTAGTGACAAACAGCCTACCTTGGTGTCTCACTGCTGTGAGTGCTGCCTATTCATAGGATTACATCAGAAATGTCCTGCCTTACGTGTAAGGGGTATTGTCTGATTTATGAGGGGTAGCGTAGGCATATTTGGTATGGTTGTGATGGTGGTAAGAAATGCTGCTTACTGGTGTAGGTGTATTTTTTATTACTATCACAGAAATGCCACTTCTAGAAAGTGCACATTTCTCTGTGCTTATGACTCTGGTGTTTCGCAGCTTGACTCCAATCCACGCCTGGGCAAAGTGACAGTTGGGCTTTGTGCATACTTTTCAGACAGCCTGTACACAGGGAGGGTGGAGGTGTCACAAAGGTGCATCTACATACTGAATAGTCTTCCTGGGCTGACAGAAGGGAGAGGTGGGGCACACCTGCATTTGTAAAGGCTGTGCCCTGGCCTCACACAATAGGGTAGTTTACCCCCAACTGATGTTTGGAGCCTGTGCTGGAGGAGAGAGAGGGGGCTCTCCCAGAACCAGTTGTAACTGGTTGGAACCTCCTCTCCCTTACAATTGTAAAACACTGTAGAAACTGAGTATAAGTACAGGGGAGTTTTCCCCACACTTTGGAGACATTTGGAACTGGACAAAGAAAGCTGGAAGGACTCACCAGGAACCACCCTGGACAGCTGCTGCTGTGCTGTCCTGTGACCTGCCTGGTCACTGTAAGGAACTGACTGCATCCCCCTTGCGCTGGCCTGCTACTGGGCACTGTCCCCTGTGCTCCTTTCTCCTGCTCCCCAAGGGTAGGGTGCTGTGGCACCTGACCCCTGCAACCATGTGAAGCACAAGGAGTGCTTTGCTACTTGACCGAACTAGCATTTTGGAAAGTGCTTCACCTTGTATTCTTTAAGCGCTTTGAGAGCGTTCCTTGCAGTCCAGAAGTGCTGGTGCCGTAGAAGGATCACCGCCGCGACCCAGGCTGTATTTAGTGAAGTGCCGGAGTGGTGCTACTCTTTATTCCCCGCGGAGCATGAGGAAACTGCTGCAAGACGAAGAAAGGAGCAAGCGCGCTCCTATCGTGCGCCTGGGGTGAAGCGCACTCCGAGGAGCACCCCAGGGCACCAACAGGCACCTACTGTAGTGCCAGCCCTCTCTGACGGCCGGGCAGGCCACTGCGTGTTCCAGGAGACGTTGGGTGGGGAAAGAGGCCTCATCTGATGCTCCACTGCCCCACCGGGCCCCCTTTTCCTTATTTGGAAGGGCAAGGGGAAGAAGGAAGTCTTGTAAAAGACCGTGGGCAGGGCAGAAGCCTCACCGGAGGCCCCCGTGCTGCTGGTCTAATTTTGTGGCCCCTTTTGGGCTCGTGACATTGCGTTGGCCCCTCCCTCATTGGAGGGCCAGTGGAGGCCTGAGGGGGGCCCCCAGAGATTGTGGCCCCCAGGAGGGGCCTGTTATTACAGCAGAGGGGGTGTGAGGCGCCCCCTCCTCCATAACTCATTTTCTGCTGACTTTGGCACCCCCTCGTGAGGGACAGTTGAGGCCTGGGGGGCCCCCAGTGCTTTCAGGCCCCAGGAGGGGCCTGCCATTTATACAGAGGGGGTGCATGCCACCCCCCTCAACCCCAGAACTCTTGGGAGGCTCCCGTTTGGTGCAGAGAAGCGCCGGGTGCCCCATTTTTTGTTCTACAGGCACTGGAGGTGCCTTCATCTTAAACAGGTACTTCCTACAGGATCTACATATGGCATAAGTTCTTTTTAGAGACTTTAGTGATTTATATGTTGCCTACCTATTTTATGATGTTTCATATGTGTATACAAATGTTTCTTTTATGGGCATAACATGCTAATATGTTTTTCTGACTTGACATACATTTTATAAGGTTCCTAATATGGGTGTTTATGATATTCTTATGACAAGTGCTTTGGTGTAATAACATGTTTCCTGACTACTGCTTATGTTGCAGAATACTGAGTAACCTGTGTGTTATATGTGACTACTGCCAGCTCTGCAGAGTAACTAATGTGTAATGTTCTGACAACTGCTAAGGTAGCAGGATATTACTGATATGTGATGTTTTGTCTAATAATTGTGTTATGTACAATACAGTATATTTTCATGTAACTTGGTGTTGTGTTTCCTTTGTGGTGGGGATAGTGCATCACATGTGTTCTCTGTGTTGTGCAAATGCTTTACACATTGCCTCTGGGTTAGTCCTAACTGCTCGTGCCAAGCTACCAAGGGGGTCAGCAGGGGTTTTCTTGGACGTGTAACTCCCTTGCCCTGACTAGAGTGGGTGGGTTCTGCCTGGCTTAGGTGCATACCCTAGCCAGCCAGAAACCCCATTTCTAACAGAAGCAGAAATGCCCACTTGTATGCTTCGCTTTGTTGCTGAATTCTCTGTAGCCTGCACAAGGTTATCATGGTTGAGAGTAGAATTTTGAGGTGTAGTCTGTTCACATGATACAGAGGATGTGATGTTGTCACTTGTATCTTTTGAGGAATCCAACTTGCATTAAAGTGGTTTCATCAGGCTGAAAGGTTACTTAAACAGCTTTCCCACTTGCACATTCATGGAACATGTACAATTAAAAACAATTCCAACATGACATACCTTTATAGATGTTATGCAGCAGTCCCAGTTCATCCGGCTAGAATGATAAAAGATTATAACTGTTCCATTCATTGCAGGTCATAATTTTGGTATTTTCAGAAATAAACTATAGTTGATTCCATGTTTTCCACTGATCAGTGTCCATGAGGTAGGTGTTGATATTTGGTTTTCCTCAATCCTTACAGATTTCCAGTTTGAGAAATCTGTTTCTCATAAGCTTAAATGTAGCAGACTAGTTCAAAACCCTGGATAAGAACTAGTAGTGGTTCCTTGAATATGTTCAAAAGTAGAGGTGAGAGGATAGATCCTTGTGCACCTCCTGTTTTATTGCTACAGGGATTTGATTAAATCTGGGTTTATGGATGAGGTAGGTGCTTTAGTTTACATATGAAAAATTAATTTAGGAATGATGCCACCTCTGCAGACTAATCAGAGTCTTAAAAGAAGGATATCATTTTATAGTAGGCCAGAAGCCTTCAAAAGTTCCAGGAATAGTAATCTAGCTGCACAATTTACGTCACCTGTGTATTTACGTCATGCCAAATTGTGATTAGGACTGATTAGGTTCCTCTTCCTGGGAAGAATCCTGTTTGCTAGTCTGAGTTTGTTTCTTCAATTAATTCAGAGAACTTGATAAATACCACTCTCGCCACAAATATGCCGAATAAAAGACCATTAGAGATTGATCTATAGCTATTAGGGTCTTGTGGGTCCAAGTTGATCTTCTTACGTATGGGCTGAATGTATGCTTTCTGTGCTCTGGGAAGAGTTTACATTGAATTTACCCCTTATGGCTAGACGAGTGCCCTATGTGCAAAATATACAGGCAAATGTCCTGCATATCGTCTTTACATGCCCGTAGGTAGTGTCCTATTGGGCAGATGTTGTAGGTAAATTGCGGGACGTGATGAGGATCCATCTTGAGTCCGAGAATTAGGCTGTGTTTTTTGGGGTTCGTCCCCTCCCTTGGGGATGGTAAGTTGCAGAGACACTTTTGCATAATTGGGACTCATACTGGCCAAAGTGAATTGCTATCCACTGGACGGCACATACAGGGCCTACAGTGTTAGCATGGTTGAGAGACAATGAAAACTGTGCAGTGGCAGACGAGCTTAGAATTTTGGATGTGAGAACTGATGAGAAGGTGGAAGAGAATTGCATGATATATGACGACTGGCTATGCAGTTTGGTGGACCTGGAAGAAGAGGATCTGACCGAGGAAGAGGGGTCAATGAACTGGAGATCTGATAGGGGCCTCTCCCTCCTCTTGATGGAATGCCTGAAATAATACAGGGTGCTGTCACTGGGCTACTCTTGCTGGGGAAGGCCTGTCAGTGAGTGAGGGCCGCCCTTTGTAACCAGCTCTTGGATGCTCACAGAGAGGGCAGACCCTGTATTAGGGGGCAGGTGGATAATGACAGGAAAAAAGTACTGCAAGGCGATAACACCCCATGGACATGCTAACTTGAAATCTGGGACTGCAATCACTATGGACTTCCTCCGGCACTGTTCACTTGTTGTAAGGGGATGGCTTTGCCTCTGCTTGTCGCATTTATGAATGAGTAACATAATTTTTAAAATGCTCTGGAGAAATTCCTGTGTTTAAGGAATTAAAGAAATAATATATACGACTGGGTTAGCTGCTAATTTTAATAAAATAATCTCTTTGACAGTTGAGGGCAGGGGTCTAGTGGGCAACCAGTCAGGCAGCTGGTCTTAAGTCTTTCCTCAAATTCTGAGATTGCATTTTTTTTAAATAGATGGAGATTGTTTTTAGTTGTGAGGACATTTAGCAGTGTAATTGGGGATCATTTGGTTTTCTTGTTATTAGATATGACTCTAGTTTGCTTTGTTTAAATAATATGTTGCTAGTTTATTTCATAAGTTGTGTGAAGATGTGATGGAGGTTTGACCTTGTTGTAGTACAGTTTGGTGGAGTTCATTGATTTGGCATATGGCATTGTCATTGCTGCTTGAGTAGGGTATGGTTTTTGTCTTTTGTACATTCAATTGTGCCTTTATCGATTAACTGTGTCTTGAGGTTTGTGAGATTTGTACCACCTCTGTTGAAGATTTGAAAGTTGTCCTTTAATCTTGCTTAACTCTTCATTCATTATTTCTTTGAAGTTCTTACTGAGGTTACCATTCAAAAATACTTTATTTGTCAAAATTGTGTTTGTTTCATATGCCTTGAGGCAAAGATGATCACCCGTTTACTAGGGATGGCTTTATGCTTTATGCTTTGATGAAAACAAATATGGCAATGGTGTTCTAATGTTGTTTACAAGAGACATCACACTCATAGCTGGCAGCTGGTGTGACCCACAGGCCATGAGATAGAATCTTGAAAGTACAGCTTTTCAGAGGGCAATATCTGGAGTACCAGTTATTTGTAACACCTGCTATTTAGGGTGATTTAAAATGGAGCGATGGTAGTATTGACTGGAAGATAAAAACAAGTTATTGTCGTACGCCAAAACATTAAATACTAAATTTCATCTGTCAAAGAATGGATATCCACATTCCTATAACAAACATGCTAAAACACCCTTGTGTTCGTCATTGAGTTCTACAATACAGATCCTTCCAGCAATTAAATGCCCATCCAAAGAGTGCCAAAAAATGTGTAATTCAAAATCACTTTTAGTGCTGAAAATCAGAGCCTCTGTTTTTCAGGCAATCCAGGGACACATTTCCACTTACATTACAAGAATGCCCACGCTGTTCCCTTTGCCAGCGTAGCGTCTACGCTATCAAAGAAAGCACTTGCACTACAACAATTACTGTGACCCGGAAGCTGGGTTGTCAAGTGACAGTGATTTACAGCAACAAAAAAACGATCTCTGTCAAAGCGCAGAGAAGAACGTGGCCAATGACTCAGCCTTTGAAAGACCCTGGAAATAATAATGATTTCCTAATTTAGTGATTGGTAGAGAAGTCCACAATATGATTTTCTCATGATGATTTGAAAAGATGTTGTGAACAACATACACACATAGTAGAAAGTGTGTCCACTTCAGCAAATAAGCAACCTAAGAGCACCACTTATTATTTTACTTTGACATATAAATATTGTGCGCACCTAATTAAAAAGATCTTTAGGAAGATGTGTGTGCTCTGATTAGGATATCTTCTTTAAACATTTTTTTAACTTAAATGTTTAATCTACCACCTCATTTAGAAAGATTTCAAAGGGTTGAGTTTGCAGTCTTAATAAAGGCTCACGCCACCTTCTTGTGCTAGGGAGTCTGGTATTTTCTGTAAATAGGGGATTGATTGCCACGGGGATTGCAAAGGGGAAGCGCGTACATAAATAATAAAGGGGAAGTGCGTAATCACGGACCAGGAAGAGGGGCAGGCCCAGAAGGCCCCTTTAACTACAGTGTCGTGCTCCAGCCTCGCGGGAAGTGCGTAATCACAGACCAGGAAGAGGGGCAGGCCCAGGAGGCCCCTTTAACTACAGCGTCGCACTCCCGCTTTGAGGGACGTGCGCGGATGGTGCCCGGGCGAAGCCTGGGCCAAGGACGGGCCCGCCCTGCGCCCATCAGTGCCTGGAAGAGGCTGGGCTGGGCCACCCCCTTTGTGCCCCAAGGTACGGTTTGGGGTTTTCTGATACAGCTGTGCTTACTTCTCTTTCTCTCAATTTGCCCTCACATTGGTGCAGAGATCTTTGTACAGAATGGGAAAACGCAAGGCGAGAACTAGCCCTGAGCTGGGCCCTGTCAAATCAAAAATGTTACAACCTAATAGAGTCACGCAACCCCACACCAATTGCGTGTCTAGAGAGATTGACAAACTAATAGAAGAAGTGGAGCAGATTCTTAATAAAAAAGAGAGGAACGTTCAGAAGAGACTGAAATCGGGCACTCTAATACCATTTTTAACTACTGGAATCCATTCTTCCACTAACGCCCAGCCAATGAGTGTCCCGCCTCAAGTACTTGCTTCTAAAAGCCCCTCTCGAAATAACAATTCCCCCTTACATCCTGTACCTAATCCCAACTCGGAAGCCTCAGACACTGATACAATTATCCATGGGATCTCCTGTTCAAACCGTTTTTCCATACTGGAACAACAAGACTTGAACAGTGCTCAACAGACCCCCTCGGTTCCCTTGCTTTTCAATTGCGATTCTCCTAGAGAAGAACTTTTAGCATTGGTCTTCAGTTTAAAGAGTGAAGTAGGGGAGCTGGAGCATTTATTGCTTGAAGTTCTCAAGCTTTTTAAGAAGCCCGACTCACCTCTTCCTTGTGTACTGAAGCCATTGCCTTTGCCAAGTAATCACTCCTCTGCTCCTGTGTCCTTGTCAGCAGATTTGCCGTCAAATTCCGAGGTTGTCCAGGGCCCCAAACAAAGGACTTATTACAGTAGAGTTGCTGTGCCACCTCTGGTAAAATCCATACCTTCTCTTTCCAACTTTCGGGACACTATATTAGTATTTGGCCAGTCCTCTTATACGCCCAGTGAAAATTGCATTTATATGTGCAATGTCCCTCCGCTTTCAGCACAATTGCGGGAAGACACATTTTCTTTAACTAACAAGGTTTCGCATGTCAGAGGCTATAGCTCTATTATCCATGCTGACATTGTATCGGCCAAATGGCTAAGTGGCCGATCTGGCAGGCGGGATATTATAAAACTCAACCTTTCAAGTCCCCATCTGGTCACGGGCTTATTGCAGATGGAAGCACGGAATTACACGAGGAAGGAATTTAATATATTCTTTAGTGATAGCAGTTCTGCTTTAGAAAGTACGAGTTTGCCATCTCCATCAACCATGACTATGCCGGCAATAATCAATGCCACAGGCCATCATGCTCTTACTGGTCCGACACCCAGCCTAAATGTTGAGACTCACACGTGTCCTGCTCCCAAACGCATTATTGTATGCGATCCTGAGCTCCAGGGGGCCACCTCAGATGTTGATTGACTATGTTTTTCTAGTTTTGTAACTAGTATTAGATCTGACTCATAGTCTTCATCACATTCAAGAATTCTGTCAAATTCAGGAGTTCATACTTTGCAGGATCCTCAAACTGCTTTTATTGGGAATTCTAATCTTGTACTGTATGTCGAGCACATTAACACCTATTTCCCAGTAGCTTTAACCAGTGAACCTACTTGTCGCATTGCACACTTAACAGGGAAGTTCTTGTCCTGGAATAGGGCTGGCATTAAAAGTAAATTAGTCGACTCTGAGTGGGGGGCTTATGTTGAAACTTTTTGTATTTGTATGTTCCAGGAAACGTGGGCTACGGAAAGTGTGTAAAGGCAAGGGTTTTGCTCCTATACAAAACATGCTATGCAGTCTCTTATTGGTAGGACAATAGGGGGACTATGTACCTGTGTTAAGATGACTGAGATGGGTGAAGTAAAGGAGATTTTTGTGGATTCCCCTGATATTTTGGTAATAGCAATACTGCCTAACTCTGGTACTCCAGTTTTATGTATCAACATCTATAATAGACCAGGCCCTTCCAATCATCGGTCTGCTACCATAGATCTCCTGCATAATTTAATTTTAGATTTTCGCCCTAAATATCGTATTATCATTGCAGGCGTTCTTAATGTGCCAATTGAATTCAACTCTGCCTTTATTTAGGCCACGCAAATTGAAGATGAAGTGTGGATCATCCCCCCTCTTTTAACTCAGTCAGTACTATCTACTGTTTGTAGCAGGGTGCTGAAGATAATAGATCTCACATTAGTCCATGGTCATCGCCTTGGCAATGGTCGTTTTCCAGCTGATACCCCCGCTAGATCAACTTTTTTTAGGGGATCATATAGTAGTATCCTGGATCATGTCATCTTCGATTTAAGGGTTTGGCATTACATAATAGATGTGAAGGTGGGCCCACGGCACACCAGTGATCACCCGCCTCTTCAAATTGTATATGACAGATCTCTTTTATCAGGAGCTGTGTCTTATCCTGTTTCCAAAGCTCATGGAGCCTTCACGCTATCTAGCAACAGGCGTGCTGTGAGATGGGATTCGTTTCAGAAGTCTAATAAGCTATGGGACAAACTTTGTGCTTTAGTCTCCAGTCACCAGCTTTTCAATGACCATTTTTTATTAACTCCACTGGAAGTTATGTCCTTTCATGTGGACCTCTTTGCGGCCCTTAAGGAGCTGTTCACCAAAACTGTTATAAATCGAAGTGACCCCTCCCCTCCATCTAGCAGCAAGTGGTTTGACAAGAGGTGTCGAGAGGCCAAGAGTTTTTTGACTAAAGCGTTAAAATTCAAGGACCGGGAACCTATTGCGAGGGCAAGAAGAATTTATGTCTCCACATGCAAGATGTGCAAACTCGAGCATGAGGAGAGATTATGGGGCGAATTGGCTGAGGCTGCTAGGGCCCACGATGTCAAATCTTTCTGGCTTCTGGTTACGCGTAGAGAGTCAAACCTCTCATCCATCCCAGAATGGCATATTGCCACTGACATCTGGTTAACTCACTTTAGGGAGCTGTATGGCTCCACCTCTGATTCCGTTGCCACCAGCTCTGGAGAGATACCGTCACTCTTTTCATTGGCGATCCTTCTTCCTCCTTCACCTTAAAAGAAACTGAGTTGGCAATTCTTGCCCAAAAATCAGGCAAGGCTTCTGGCCCGGATGGAATTCCCTCAGATCTATATAAATCAGATTTGTTTAATTGGACTTGTTATATAAATAGGATATTGAATATTGCCTTGTCCAATAGGTCTTACCCTGATTCTTGGAAGGAGGCAATAATTGTGCCCATACACAAGAAAGGTGAGAAAAACCTTCCAGGGAACTATAGACCTATCAGCCTACTAGACAATTTGCAAAAGAAATTCTGTTATCAGCTGTTAAGTAGGCTGAAGCATTGGATAGTGAAAAATCAGGCATTAAGCCACCTTCGGGCAGGGTTCAGAGACAAGGTCAGTACTATCGACCAAGTTTTCCGCTTTACTGCTTTAAAGTGGAAGACCGTAGATGTGGACTCAGGTCATCTTTTTGTGGCATTTGTTGATTTGAGAAATCCGCTTTTGACCTCGTCCCGCGTCCCAAGCTGCGGGAAGTTATGAGCAAAGCTGGAGTCCCCGGCTCCATGCTTAATATAATTAAAGATCTTTATTCAGGCAATTGTGCCAGAGTACGATGGGGTCTGGCAGGTGAACTGACTCCAGCATTTCCCACAGTTCGTGGTGTGAGACAGGGTTGCGTACTTGCGCCTAACCTGTTTCTCTTATTCATCAATGCATGTATTCCCTACCTCCTGATTGTTCCAGTGATGCACCTATCATGGGAGGTCAGAAGTTTACATGTCTTTTATTCGCTGATGATACTCTGTTACTTTCCCAAACAGCCATGGGCCTTTCAAGTTTGCTTGCAAGGTTTGTGGAGTTCTGTAATGATCATAGTCTGGAAATGAACTCACTAAAAACGAAATATATGGTGTTTGGAGATAAAAAGCACACAATGAAAAGACCTGTTTATCTGGATGGCGCCTTACTGGAAAGAGTGGGCACTTTTGATTACTTAGGTGTAAAACTAGAAGATTCACACTACTGGCATGCCCACCTTCAGAAATCTCTAAAGTGCCTAAAGCAAAGGGCGGGTGGCATTGCGAGATTTGCAACCAGATCCCCTAGTTTTGCCTTGACTCCTGCTCTTGAAATATATAAATCACAAGCCGGGGGTGGGGGGGCTTTTTATGGTGCTGAGTTATGGAGGCACTGCAATTTGGAGGACCTGGCTAGGGCAGAAAAACAGTTTTTAAAGATGTTGTTAAAAGTTCCCTCAAGTATCCCTTCTTTGCCTATTCGAATGGACTTAAATCTTTTCCCAATTAACCAGATTGCTGCTTTAAGGCCACTACTGTTCTGGATCCAGTTACGATCATCAGACGCTCTTATTCCAATTAGATGCGGGCTGCCCAAACTGATGGGCACTAACCTCAACACCAAAATCAAGTGGTGTGCCTATGTTGAACGGTCCTTATTTCATCTTGGCTTGGGGTCCTATTGGAATGATCCCTCTTCTATTCCCCAAAATGCTATTCAGACCTTGAAGGGCGCTTTCTGGCTCAAAGTCCAAACTGCACAATTGGCTGAAGTTGTGTCCTCTTCCATGACAGTTTTCTGCAATTCAAATGTCATTATGAGTTTGAGCCCTTTATGGATGCAGTACTCTCTCCATTTCTGCGTGCTCTCTTCATCAGATTTAGAATAGGGTCTCTTCCTCTGTGTTCATTAACTTACAAATGGCCCAATTCTACTAACAAGTCTAAGTTATGTCCGATGGGCTGTAAGAATGAAGAGACTAATCTCCATGTCCTTTTTCAATGTCGTGCATATGGCAAACAGAGGGCTCTTTGGATTATTCCCTTATGCAAACAAATGTTTTTTAGGAACTGTTTATCTGCTGAGAGAGTACTTAAATCAGATCCATCTGTACAAATAGTCTGCCCTGTGGCACAATTCCTTGAATCAATCTGGCATTTTAGATTAGCGATTTTAAAGAATAAGACTTGGTAGCAGATTCCAGAAGCAGGCATATAGTGTACAGCTGTTGCATTTAAGTGCAAGTCCATTAGTTTGATGCTTCAGTCGGGACTGGATGTTTTTAAGCATTATATTTATGGAAAAAGAAAAAAAAAATATGTTATTGTTTTATCTTGTTCTTAATATCTCTTTTTTTTAGAATTTGCTATTTATCTTATTTGTACTCTTTTTACAATTTCTTTCCTGGATTGTTATGTATTGTACTTTTATGGTACGTTTTACCGAAATAAAGTAAAGTGATAATGATGGTGATTGTCACGCTGATTGAATAGTGCTCCTTACAAGACAGTAACACATAAGCATTGAAGGACATAAGATACATATGGAAAGTGGGATCGCATGTAACATTGCATCTAGATGGATGATAAAAAAAAGACTGTCTCGTGTTGCAGACGGAAGTGACTGGTGGATGCTTAACATTTTTACTGACGATGTGTTAACTTTCACACAGTCGAATTAAAACATGATGTAAAATATCTAGCGATGGAGAGTCACAGTAACTATTGAAGCTGAATGGCTACATGTGTTGAATGCCTACTGCAGTTAGCCTCAGATCAGAGGTTTTTGGGCAAACTAAACATTCCATCCAACTTGTTCAGTAAATTGAGTACCATTAATTTATGTAATAATGAAATAAATATTTTATTTGCAGTTCTTAGGATCACCAGTAGTGTTGTATGAAGAGTTATATAAAATACAAGTTGTCACAGGACATCAAAAAATGGAATCCTAACTTTAAATGTTCTATGTTTGATACTTATACAGCACATTCTAGCTATCTAGGGATCAAAAGCTCACTTGCACCTATTAGGAGGAAACAAGACATTTTTTGAATTAACTTGGATGTGGTTGGGAAGCACAAACATATGGTATACAATGGGAATGGAGCAGAAGGTTTTATGTCCATAGAAGCTGGTGGTCTGTAGCAGTTACCAATGTGATGGTTCTAAAAGATATGAGTCTCTACTTAATGCAACAGAATCGTGAGTGGCTTTGGGTAGAACAATATGATGAGCCCCATCTCTGAATCCATGTGATTTGTAGGTAGATAGCTCTAAATATGTTTTTGGCAGTAGTATAAAGCACACCATACAGGTGCTTTATCACATTTCAAGCTGACGGGGTAAAGTTATTTTCCCAGAATCAGAAAACTTTGGTTAAGTGAAGAAGGCATGATTAGAAGTGGGGAAAAAGAAAACACTTTGCTTTCAAACTAAGTCAAAGTCTGCATTACTTGCCTCAGCAAAGGCAGATTAATTTTTAAGACTTTGCTTGGTTTTGTGGAGGGAAAGATTAGTCGCTGTTGGCAGAAGTATTAGGCTGTGTTTTAGGTGTAAAATTCCCTGTCCTTGAAGGGCAGAACATCCTGTGATTGGAAATAGCCACTGGAGGTATGGAGTCTGCCGGGGGCTGGGTTAGATGAGGGGACTGTCATTCTGGGGACAGTGCGGGGCAGGAAAATGGATACTTGTGAAAGAGACTTTACTGGATGGGAAATGGTAGAGGGTGTCCTCAGCAGGGTTGCAAAGTTGAATGTAGTGACAGGTGGGAACTATTGGAGAATCAAGAAAGAAGATATTCAACTTTTAGTTTTGACTTCTTGAGGATCAAGAATTGTCAGCTGTGTCTAAGAATTACGTAACTTAGATGCCCCAATTGGAGCTTTGAGCACAAAGTACAAGGCCTTCCTTATAAAAGGTTGACAGCTTTGTGAGTCCCTGCTGAAAAACATAATTTTTAGAACCGTTTCCAAGTCTGAAAGTAACACTATTAGCAACCACTCTTACTCAAAACTTGTCCCATTGCAAGTTATGCACACAGTTGTAGGTCCTCTGTAGAACCTGATGAGAGCAAGTCCACAGCTTCTGCATCTGTCCTGGCATTTCCCATTCAGAGCCAGTAACTGCAGTCCGTGCTTAAACAACAGTTCTCCCCCGAGTTAACATTAGGTCTGAAGTTTATGTATGATCTCCGTTATGCTATTGATAAAAGTGGTGTTCTACTGAGTAGCTGGTGCTATTATTTGGTATAGCCCCACATGTTGTAATAACCCCCATTTGGCCGACAGTATAGTACTCCTTATGTATTTCTTATGACATGTGCATTCTAGCACGTTCACCACAGTCACTTTTTTGGGTGAAGGAAAAGTTTATATATTGTAGTCTTTTAGAGAAAAGATTGGTGAAAGTTTAAATGTCTTAAGGGTTTTCATGTTTCTGAATTTGATAAAGCGTGGTGCTAGTCTCAGCCATGCCACTTTAGATAAGGTGTTAAATTGTTTCTTATGGGTGTGGTCTGTCTATATGTCATAAAGTGTCTATGGGATGGATCTTTTTCTGTTAATGAATTGTTGGACAACAAGGAGTTGCCAGAGTTTGCTCATTATCTTGGTGTTATCTTCTGTATGTGGTTATTAATCTTAACGTGCCTTTATCTTTATGTTTAATGTTCTTCCATTAGTTGTTAAATAATTTTTTATCTCTATCCAACATGTTTACCTTTTGTTCAGCAACTTGTAATATATTGGAGGAATAGTCTAATACCCTTGCTGTATATTCCAATTTCTCCTAATACTATTTGATATCAGTAATAGTACTTGTGAACCTCATATTTGTCATTGTCATTAATAACAGATGCAAACTCTTCTGCTTTATTCTGCTCACTTTTCCAGATAATAAATAGGTCAGCTATGAAACTGATCCACAGGACTATCTACTTTGCCCAAAACTCAATAAAACAGCCATTGAACACCTGCTCCTCCCAGCAGTCTGTGTCCACCGCAGCTTCTTGTTTCTTTCTGAACATGTAACAGTGGTTTGTGTCAGACACAAATGCATCATATCAAGCAGCATCCTAGTATATGTAAAACATTTAAGGAGACTCAACCTAAGAAATTATTTATGTTTGCAGACCATTCACATGTCTGATGCTGGTGTATAAGGTAGAAACGTCTAATGTCATAAGCAAATAATTCTTGTGCCAGTGTATATGATAGGCCCTCTTTAGGAAATCAGATGTATCTTGTATATAAGATTGAAGATTTTTCACTAATATAGGCAAAAAATGGTCAACATGTTTTGAAGACAGTTCAGAAAGATTGCTGTGGGTTCAGATTATGTGCTTACCCCAAGGGTCTCCCTCTCCTAGTGCTCCACCAATATAAAGTATATTAATGGTATCACAGGGTGGCCTACTGTGAGGATTAAGAATTCATCCTGACTTAGAAGGCCTCTATTGCATCAGTTAGTTAATGCATCATGGTACATATACTTTACCTTCAGAAATTATTGCTTACCAGTTCTTTCATGACTCTGTATTCAATTGTTACATGCCTCAATCAATTACATATTTATAGACCACAACACTGTATTCCTGCCCTTGTCATCTAATGGGCAGGTGGCATCAATCATATTTTTTTCCAATTGTTCATCAGCGTCACAGATCACATCTCATATAACAGTAAAGTTGACATAATTTATGAGATAAGATCCATGTAGAATCTTCTTTTTTTTGGAATGGCCTACCAAGACATTTCACCTTTTTATGACTATATTTTGGTTTATTTAGGACTTTATGTGCAATGCCTCTACATTCAGAGAAACAGTGTGTGTTGATTTTCTCCTAAGAATTTACTTTAAGAGGTTGCATCATAGTGGCATATTTAGCCTTCTTGTAAAATCATAAGTTGGAACAAAAAATGCCTCAGTGGAGTGAAGTTTAATGTCAAATGAGGGCTTACTTGTACAATTAACTCACCCAAAGGGATTCCCTAAGTGTACGACTCCAGAGAAAAACATTCTGGCCTTGCTCCTTTGCACTTTTATAATTACAGAAGTTACACATTGCTGAGTAAAATACTCTGTCCTATCCAAAGTTTGATTTTGCACATTAAATAAATCACCCCAAAGTGTATCCTGTAGCCCAGAGGGCTGGTTGTTTTATTTGGAAAATTGAAAAAAGTGTATCTTCATAGAGAGAAGTATAGTAAAATCACACAATCTAAAATTGGGTCGTCAAGAAAACGACTTCAGTGACAAAATTCTTGCAAAAAATCACTCAATTGCAGAAAGAAATCATGGAGTTCGACTCATCAACGCGAAAAGCGTATGCCATCTACATTTAAGGACTACTTGAGTAATGTATTAGTGGTAATTAGTAATTCCCTTTATTTGAGCTTAGTTGTTGTATTTACTATCTGTTAATTTTTGTATAAGTTTTTATTTTTATTTTACGTTAATCTTTCTATTTACTTAGTTTTGTTTCATTAGGATATTGTATGAGGAGGGAGAAGTGATATATCCTGTCATATGGTCACATGATCATCAGAGCTTTCTATGATCCGTGACGTGTGTGGAGTCAGGGATTCTGGTATGGTCTGAAGTGATGTGAATGGGAGATACAGGAGTTAAGCTGGAGAGTAATGGTGTATGCTGTTGCCTTGAATCGTTTTTACTTACTAAAGTATCCCGCATTGCTCATCAACAAACTCTCTGCCTTCATTTACTTGCAGCAAGAAAAATATGATCACTTCTGTTTACAAACCCTGTATTCAGAAGATGTCTGTGATTGATGGAGAACTACTTTTAATACCTGCACACCTTCTGCCTTGCTGGCCTAATTCCCTTGAATCTAATGTTATCATGCTATTTCATTTCCATTTGAAGTGCACAACATTCACTTACATTTGAAAATCGAAACTAACAATGGCATATGTGCAGCATGTTTGTAACTACTTAACAAGAAGTTGACCACCAGCTGTTGTATTCACCCACTGAATACACATTCATTGGTGGTGACTATTTGCTTTTTATTAATGTGTATGTAACAAGGGAGGCTACATCTATAATTAAAACACAAAGTAGACATTTGTATTCCACTGGCATACATCAGGTCTGAGAGAAGGGAGATGTAGTATCAGTAGAGTTGAAAAATGTTAGTGCAAATTTAAATTTCATAAATCTCACTAGAAAAAGATTTCCAAAGAGCTATTTGCAGTTTTGAAATGTTACATGAAACTACATTCACTTCCTGCCCTTCCTAAAGCCATCCTGCCAAAGCCTTGGAATGTACAACTTGGTTAATCGTGATTCAGCTGGTTAGGCTGTAAGTCCACCGGTGGGGTGGGGTTTGAGGATGGTGTACCTTGCTCTATGATATCCTGGTGAAGGACTGTCTGCCCTATTTAGAGGACAACACTTCCCTACTTCTCTAAAATGGATGTCTGGGCTCTGAAGGGAGCCACCACTGTAGCTTGTTTCATAGCACTGCATGGTTGGCTAGCTTCTGCCATGTTTAATGTGTCTGTCTAACAAGCTATTTTCAGTGAAATAGTGAACACCTAGATGAGAAGTGTGTTTCCTCAACATTAAAAAAAAAAAAATACAAAGAGTGGCAATGCACAGGAGCTTGTTCTACATTCTACATTTGCTTTGTGAATTATGGCGGACTTGGGCTGGGAAATAGGAAGCCCATTCACACTCACCAATGTGGGGTGATCTGACAGACACTGGCAGTCGAGGCAAAAGGTCAAAGTTTTATTCTGGTGAAGCAAGTGGTGTCTCCACCAGTGTTATCTCAAAGCTAACCATGACCCTAAATATAGCAGGGGGAACCATGATTTTGGTGAAGAAATTGATTGCTTTTCAAAAATGTTTATGGTCAATAGCGTTCCATGGGTGGTGGATGAGAACTGCTCCAAATACTGCAGCTACCCATGATCTCTCCACACAGTGCTTTGGTGCTTTCTGTCTGATAGTCTTTTGTCTTACCCATACAAGTGTGGACCCATTCTTATGGGGAGAAATGTGAGAGCTCGGGATGGTACAATGTTTGTGGCTCTCTCCAGACTTCAGAATTTTCTGTCTCCGAAACATGAGGAAAATGTTGTGTTTTAGTCAAAGTTTGAGGTTCGCAAAGGCTTCTGGATACACTATCTGTTGAGAGTAATTCAAGTCTCACAACTCTGGACTCCCCTATGCTGTCTAGTTTTAAAAATTTCCAGGTTTTCTGGGTTTCCTAGGTGCCTGCTGAGCTAGGGATCGAAATTCACAACTACCACTGTACAAAAATGGGCCAGTTTTCAGTGCAGAAATGTGATATGTATGTTGAGTTTTGGGCCCTGGCTGTCTAGCTTTTAAAAATGTTAGTAACTAGAATTTTTTCCCAAGAGAACTGCTTGCTAGAATACGTTGTAGTAGCTAGGAGTACTGTTAGAAATGGGGTTTTTGGTTGGCAGTCAAGTTGCCCTCTGTCCAAGCAAGAACCCTCACTCTAGTCAGGGTAAGTCACACACAATCCAAAATCAGCCTGTGCTCACCCTCCGGTAGCTTGGCACGAGCAGTCAGGCTTAACTTAGAAGGCAATGTGTAAAGCATTTGTGCAATAAATCATACAACACCATAGCATAACACCACAAAAATACACCACACAGTGTTTAGAAAAATATATAATATTTATCTGGGTATCTTCAGGTCAAAACGATCAAAGTTGCAATACAAATTTGTAAAGATATCATTGAAAAGTGATAGAGAGTGTCTTAAGTCTTTAGAAAGTAAACAAAGTCTCTTTCAAACCCAAAGTACCTGGTTTCTGGTGGGAAATCTCCTCAGAGGGCCACAGGAGAAGAGGTGCGTGGAAAACTGGTGTGTGCGTTGATTTCTCCTCAGCACACACGGACTTGCGTCGTTATTTTCCACGCGGGGAGTCGGGCGTCGTCTTCCGGCACACGGACAGTCTCTTACTGTGGTTTGCGGGGAGTACCAGATGTCCCGGGTCTGTGCGTGGATTTTCCTGCTTGTTTTCCGGCTGCGCGTCATTCTGCGGGGCTGCGCGTCGAAGTTTTGATCTCACGGCAGGCGTCGCGTCGATTTCTCTGGCGGAGTCGGGCGGCGTTGTCCTTGCCAGGCCGTGCGTCAAAGTTTCGATCTCACAGCAGGCGTCGCGTCTATTTCTCCTGCGGAGTCGGGCGGCGTTGTCCTTGCGAGGCCGTGCGTCAAAGTTTTGATCTCACGGCAGGCGTCGCGTCGATTTCTCCCGGGAAGTCGGGCGGCGTTGTCCTTGCGAGGCCGTGCGTCAAAGTTTCGGTCGTCCTGAAGACGTCGCGTTGATCAGCGTCGGTGTGCAGCGTTTTTCTTGCCGCGGAACAAGCTGTGCGTCAAAAAGTTCGGCGCACGGAGCGTCCAAGAGGAAGAGAGAAGTCTTTTTGGTCCTGAGACTTCAGGGAACAGGAGGCAAGCTCTATCCAAGCCCTTGGAGAGCACTTTTACAGCCAGACAAGAGTTCAGCAAGGCAGCAGGCCAACAGCAAGGCAGCAGTCCTTTGTAGAAAAGCAGACAGGTGAGTCCTTTGAGCAGCCAGGCAGTTCTTCTTGGCAGGATGTAGTTTCTGGTTCAGGTTTCTTCTCCAGCAAGTGTCTGATGAGGTAGGGCAGAGGCCCTGTTTTATACTAAGTTGTGCCTTTGAAGTGGGGGTGACTTCAAAGAGTGTCTAAGAAATGCACCAAGCCCCCTTTCAGTTCAATCCTGTCTGCCAGAGTCCCAGTAGGGGGTGTGGCAGTCCTTTGTGTGAGGGCAGGCCCTCCACCCTCCCAGCCCAGGAAGACCCATTCAAAATGCAGATGTATGCAAGTGAGGCTGAGTACCCTGTGTTTGGGGTGTGTCTGAGTGAATGCACAAGGAGCTGTCAACTAAACCTAGCCAGACGTGGATTGAAGGGCACAACAAGCTTTTAGTGCAAAGAAATGCTCACTTTCTAAAAGTGGCATTTCTAGAATAGTAATATTAAATCCGACTTCACCAGTCAGCAGGATTTTATATTACCATTCTGGCCATACTAAATATGACCTTCCTGCTCCTTTCAGATCAGCAGCTGCCACTTCAACAATGTATGAGAGCAGCCCCAATGTTAGCCTATGAAGGGAGCAGGCCTCACAGTAGTGTAAAAACGAATTTAGGAGTTTTACACTACCAGGACATATAACCACACAAGTACATGTCCTGCCTTTTACCCACACAGCACCCTGCTCTAGGGGTTACCTAGGGCACACATTAGTGGTGACTTATGTATAGAAAAAGGGGAGTTCTAGGCTTGGCAAGTACCTTTAAATGCCAAGTCGAAGTGGCAGTGAAACTGCACACACAGGCCTTGCCATGGCAGGCCTGAGACAAGGTTAAGGGGCTACTGAGGTGGGTGGCACAACCAGTGCTGCAGGCCCACTAGTAGCATTTAATCTACCTGCCCTAGGCACATGTAGTGCACTCTACCAGGGACTTACAAGTAAATTAAATAGTTAATCATGGATACACCAATCAGTAGTACAATTTACACAGAGAGCATATGTACTTTAGCACTGGTTAGCAGTGGTAAAGTGCCCAGAGGTCAAAAGCCAACAACAACAGGTCAGAAAAAATAGGAGGAAGGAGGCAAAAAGTTTGGGGATGTCCCTGTCAAAAAGCCAGGTCCAACATGACCCCTACCAGCCTAAAGCCAGGGGAGAACAATCACTATCCTGATGTACTTCCCTGTTTGAGGCGACAGAACAAGGACCCAGGCCCACAACAGCAGGGGCACGCTCCAGTTCTTCGCCTTCCTGACTCCAATTGGATCACTCTGTCCATACTCTCAGGGCCCACTAAGCCAACCCATGGGGAACCTTTCTCCTTATCTGCGGATCCCATCTGTGCAGCACCTAACCTTACTTTGCTCACAGATGTATCCCAGGAGCAGGATAGTACCACCATGACCAACACAGTGGGGTTGCCCACTCTACCCCCGGGGTGTGACACTTGTCCCCTCCCCAGGGATAACTCTGTCCACCCGGACAGCAAGCCACAGTGATTACTGACCGCTGCCAGGGATGAGAGCCAGGCCCCAGGCCTCTCAAAGCTCTCCAACCACTGTGGCTGTAGAGAGTGGGGGGCGGTAGCCCCAGGTGCTGGGCACCCTTTAACCACTCTCCCTTCCACCAGGTCAGGGATGACAGCCTGAACCTGGTCCTCCCCTCTGGGGCTCTGTACCCTCCCTCCTGGAGCGGTACCCCCAGAGTCCAACATGTTCAGGGTGCTTACAGAAGTCGCCCTGTACCATTCCTCCACCAGTGCAGGGCTGTTAACTTGCAACTGGCCCTTCAACCTGGGGTCTGTACCTTCAGGTTGGACTAGGGCCCGGGGTGAGGCTTCCCTCCCCCTGCCCTCCCTTCTGGGGTCCAGCACCCTCCAACTAGGAGTGGCCTCCTCAGAAGACAACATGGTAGGGGCACTGTTATCAGTAGCCCCTCCCTCCAGGTCCGGGGGGACACCCTGAACCTGGTCTTCCAGCCCAGGGTCTGTACCCTCAGACTCGATCACTGCCTGGCAAACCAGAACTTTCTGGGAGGCACACCTACTCCCCACCAGGTCAGAGTTTAACCTCTGCACCTGACCATTCAACTCAGAGTCACCACCCTGAAGTTGAACAATTGCCTGGCACTCCAGGACTTCCTCGGAGGCACACCTACCTCCCACCAGGTCGGAGGTTAACCTCTGAACCTGGTTCTCCAACCCAGGGTCACCACCCTGAGGTTGAACAATTGCCTGGCACGCCAGGACTTTCTGGGGGGCACACCTACCCCCCACCAGGTCAGAGTTTAACCTCTGAACCCGGTTATCCAACCCAGAGTCAGCACCCTGAGTTTGGACAACTGCCTGGTACACCAGGACTTCCAGGGAGGCACACCTACCTTCCACCAGGTCAGAGTTTAACCCCTGAGCCTGGTGCCCCAACCCAGGGTCACCACCCTGAGGTTGGGCAATTGCCTGGCACGCCAGGACTTTCTGGGGGGCACACCTACCCCCCACCAGGTCAGAGTTTAACCTCTGAGCCTGGTGCCCCAACCCAGGGTCACCACCCTGAGGTTGGGCTATTGCCTGGCACGCCAGGACTTTCTGGGGGGCACACCTACCCCCCACCAGGTCAGAGTTTAACCTCTGAACCTGGTCATCCAACCCAGAGTCACCACCCTGAGGTTGAACAATTGCCTGGCACGCCAGGACTTTCTGGGGGGCACACCTACCCCCCACCAGGTCAGAGTTTAACCTCTGAACCCGGTTATCCAACCCAGAGTCAGCACCCTGAGGTTGGACAACTGCCTGGTACACCAGGACTTTCTGGGGGGCACGCCTACCCCCCAACAGGTCAGAGCTTATCCCCTGAACCTGGTTAGCCAACCCAGAGTCACCACCCTGAGGTTGAACTATTGCCTGGCAGGCCAGGACTTCCAGGGAGGCACACCTACCTCCCACCAGGTCAGAGTTTAACCTATGAGCCTGGTTCCCTAACCCAGGGTCACCACCCTGAGGTTGGGCAATTGCCTGGCACGCCAGGTTTTTCTGGGGGGCACACCTACCCCCCACAAGGGACACACCGTCCCCAAGGGCCACACAAGAGTCTGGTTGGCGCAGGTCTCCCGACCTCTGCCCATCCGGCAGAGTCTGGGTTTCCCCCAAACCAGAAACGGTTTCACCTGGGTCATTCCTGGGGGGCTCTGCTCTCAGAGCTGTCCCCTGACTCTCAAGGTCCTCCACTGGGGTCTGCAACCCCCTCTCAACCCTATGTCTGGACTTCTGCACCCCCTCACTAGGAGGGGTACTGCCAGATCCCAGAACTGTTAGGATGCTGGCTACAGTCACCCCCCCAAGTTCTTCTGACACTGCGGGGCTTCCCTCAAAAGGTGGCCCTACGGTACAGGCTAGGCTTCCCTCCTGGTGTTCCCTCATAGAACCCTCTAGGACCTGGGACCTACCTGGGACACTTCAATCCTTTCCCACCTCACTCGGTTGGGAACCACCTAGACCACTCCCTTCAGGAGCACCCCCAAATGCCTCTTCAGACTCTCTGGTACTCACCCAGAAGTCTGCCTCCATTGTAAGTTCCCTGGGGTCAGAGAACTCATACTCCACCTGGTGTTGGCGTAGCTCTAGAAAATAAGGACCAGACATATGCTCTCCCGCAATTACATCACTCTGCCCTTCACATGTATTATCCACAGTACCCTTCACCCAACCACCCAGTAACTCAACCTTGGAAAAGCACTCTACTTCACCCTCCTGAGACTGGTGAGACAGTATCTGTCTGTCCCTGACACTCAATCCATACTCTTCTGGGATGTCTCTACACTCTATATCCAGGACGTCCACCGGGGGGAACCCTTTTCTCTGTCACTCTCTGCTAGAGTCAGTAAAGTGTCCCTCCCCCCAGTAGGAATATGACTCCCTGTGCCAGTTCCCCAATCCTTCTCAGGGACCCTGTGCATAACGGGAACTACCTGATACCCTTGAACCGCCTGGGGTGTGTCAACTCCCTTCTTCAAGTTGGGCACCACATCTCTGGGCTTGTGCCCTTCTTCAGCAGTACTAGATGCAAGATTTTTGCTGCCACCATCTGAACTGGACTCAGCCCTTCCGGCCTCCAGTTTCAGCTCTTTACAGCTCAGCTCTTGAGCTGCAATCTTCTCTTCTTCCAGGGCTAAGAGTCTTTTTGCCTCAACCTCTGCAAGATACTCCTCTAATTGTTGCTCCTGTCGCCTTTGACCTCGGAGCCATTCATCTATTTCTGGGTCACTGTCCAAATCTGAGTAGTCTTCCTCCTCAGGTGCGTAGTCCTCCTCCTCATCTGAGGGGTACTTAGTCATTTGGTTTCTTGCTGCCTCTCTGCCCATCTTTCCTCCCCCCAGACTATGTAGTGATGGAGCATCTCTGCCTTAGTAGATCTCCTTGCTACAGGAAAGGCCCCATTTTCTGCAAAGCTTCCTTAGGTCAGCCTTAGTGAGGTGGTCAGTACGAACAAAGAATGAGTAGGTACACAATCCCATTCGGATAAGATCTTATCAGCAAAAACCAAAATTCAAAGTCCAAAATATCAATAGTATATCCAGGAGGACATCAGAGAACCAACAGCCAAAAAAAGATGAAAAATCAAGTTGACCTTCAACTGTGGGTAGGTAGTGAAATACTTAGCTATTGTATGTCACTGCACAAACACAAGTCCTATCCTCACCGCTGATCACCAATGTTAGAAATGGGGTTTTTGGTTGGCAGTCAGGTTGCCCTCTGTCCAAGCAAGAACCCTCACTCTAGTCAGGGTAAGTCACACACAATCCAAAATCAGCCTGTGCTCACCCTCCGGTAGCTTGGCACGAGCAGTCAGGCTTAACTTAGAAGGCAATGTGTAAAGCATTTGTGCAATAAATCATACAACACCATAGCATAACACCACAAAAATACACCACACAGTGTTTAGAAAAATATATAATATTTATCTGGGTATCTTCAGGTCAAAACGATCAAAGTTGCAATACGAATTTGTAAAGATATCACTGAAAAGTGATAGAGAGTGTCTTAAGTCTTTAGAAAGTAAACAAAGTCTCTTTCAAACACAAAGTACCTGGTTTCTGGTGGGAAATCTCCTCAGAGGGCCACAGGAGAAGAGGTGCGTGGAAAACTGGTGTGTGCGTCGATTTCTCCTCAGCACACACGGACTTGCGGCATTATTTTCCACGCGGGAAGTCGGGCGTCGTCTTCCGGCGCGCGGACAGTCTCTTATTGTGGTTTGCGGGGAGTACCAGATGTCCCGGGTCTGTGCGTGGATATTCCTGCTTGTTTTCCGGCTGCGCGTCGTTCTGCGGGGCTGCGCGTCGAAGTTTCGATCTCACGGCAGGCGTCGCATCGATTTCTCCGGCGGAGTCGGGCGGCGTTGTCCTTGCGAGGCCGTGCGTCAAAGTTTTGATCTCACGGCAGGCGTCGCGTCGATTTCTCCTGGAAAGTCGGGCGCGTTGTCCTTGCGAGGCCGTGCGTCAAAGTTTCGATCTCACGGCAGGCGTCGCGTCGATTTCTCCCGGGAAGTCGGGCGGCGTTGTCCTTGCGAGGCCGTGCGTCAAAGTTTCGGTCGTCCCGAAGACGTCGCGTTGATCAGCGTCGGTGTGCGGCGTTTTTCTTGCCGCAGAACAAGCTGTGCGTCGAAAAGTTCGGCGCACGGAGCGTCCAAGAGGAAGAGAGAAGTCTTTTTGGTCCTGAGACTTCAGGGAACAGGAGGCAAGCTCTATCCAAGCCCTTGGAGAGCACTTTTACAGCCAGACAAGAGTTCAGCAAGGCAGCAGGCCAACAGCAAGGCAGCAGTCCTTTGTAGAAAAGCAGACAGGTGAGTCCTTTGAGCAGCCAGGCAGTTCTTCTTGGCAATATGTAGTTTCTGGTTCAGGTTTCTTCTCCAGCAAGTGTCTGATGAGGTAGGGCAGAGGCCCTGTTTTATACTAAGTTGTGCCTTTGAAGTGGGGGTGACTTCAAAGAGTGTCTAAGAAATGCACCAAGCCCCCTTTCAGTTCAATCCTGTCTGCCAGAGTCCCAATAGGGGGTGTGGCAGTCCTTTGTGTGAGGGCAGGCCCTCCACCCTCCCAGCCCAGGAAGACCCATTCAAAATGCAGATGTATGCAAGTGAGGCTGAGTACCCTGTGTTTGGGGTGTGTCTGAGTGAATGCACAAGGAGTTGTCAACTAAACCTAGCCAGACGTGGATTGAAGGGCACAACAAGGTTTTAGTGCAAAGAAATGCTCACTTTCTAAAAGTGGCATTTCTAGAATAGTAATATTAAATCCGACTTCACCAGTCAGCAGGATTTTATATTACCATTCTGGCCATACTAAATATGACCTTCCTGCTCCTTTCAGATCAGCAGCTGCCACTTCAACAATGTATGAGAGCAGCCCCAATGTTAGCCTATGAAGGGAGCAGGCCTCACAGTAGTGTAAAAACGAATTTAGGAGTTTTACACTACCAGGACATATAACTAAACAGGTACATGTCCTGCCTTTTACCTACACCGCACCCTGCTCTAGGGGTTACCTAGGGCACACATTAGGGGTGACTTATGTATAGAAAAAGGGGAGTTCTAGGCTTGGCAAGTACCTTTAAATGCCAAGTCGAAGTGGCAGTGAAACTGCACACACAGGCCTTGCCATGGCAGGCCTGAGACAAGGTTAAGGGGCTACTGAGGTGGGTGGCAAAACCAGTGCTGCAGGCCCACTAGTAGCATTTAATCTACCTGCCCTAGGCACATGTAGTGCACTCTACCAGGGACTTACAAGTAAATTAAATAGTCAATCATGGATAAACCAATCAGTAGTACAATTTACACAGAGAGCATATGCACTTTAGCACTGGTTAGCAGTGGTAAAGTGCCCAGAGGTTAAAAGCCAACAACAACAGGTCAGAAGAAATAGGAGGAAGGAGGGAAAAAGTTTGGGGATGTCCCTGTCAAAAAGCCAGGTCCAACAAGTACATTGTATAAAATAGTGTGTGTAAAGCGACCTTCCCAGGAGCAGACATTGGATGCGGTGACTGGAGTATAAGCTGATATAGATTTGTTAGCTGACGAGCCCGATGACGGGAACAGGAGAAGAGGAGCCAGTCATCGACGTGAACAGTGGTGTAGTAAATTCTTAAGATTTGGGGTTCTACTTTAATTGGACTAAATATAAACGTACAATTCTTTGACCAATAGCAGCGTGGGAAGTAGTTTTAGGGAATCTAACTTAGCCAGAGTGCACCAAGAGGAGTGAGGCCATTCCGCTATAATCTTCGTAACCGTCTTGAGCATTTAGATATTACGCTTTCCAAACTGCATGAAGAGACTTTGCTTTAATGAAATTTAATGCTGAATTCTGATGTTTTCTGACTGAACAGATGTCCAGTTGATGAAGACTGTCACAGCTTGCTGAATCATACTAACGCAAGTTATAGGACGATGTCACTGATTGTTATGTCTATTTGCTTTTGTCCCTAGGTACCAACTGCTAATTGTGATAGAGCCATATTTATATGTTTTTCCAAATTTGCATTGACTAAAATTGTTTTGCATGAAGCCCAAACATGCTATTCCAAACAGAAGGTTAGTTAGGTTACTCACTGATGATGCTCGATACCTGTAATAACAGTTGATGTCTTTTCTTTGCTGAATCTAAATGTATGCCATCTCTCTTGCGCAGTTATTCTTGCTATTGATCTGTACAGTAACCTTAGAATGTGTAGTGGTCCAAGCCTTGATTAAATTGCTTCTTTAGTAGATTTGGGCAACCAGTATTTTTTCTGTATGCTTATCATTTGAGTTATGTGATATTAGCATTGTTAATATAGGTAAATAAACATTCTAACTTTCACATAAAGGTGTGGTTATTCATGGCCGAAAGGTCAAGGTGAGCGAAAATTACTGACTTCTAAGATTATTGATGTTATTGATTGTCATTGCTGTTGATCTGTATTGGTACTGAACCTTATGGTGGGAGCTACTCTAAGCGCAGTCAAAAGGTCCATCAAACTTCTAACTTGCCCCCTTATAAACTGATGTAAATTAACCAAATAAGGTTAGATGTTCTAACAGGACCAATATTCACAACTACTACCATTGGAAAAAAGTGCCAGTTTTCAGTGCAAGAGGTGATCTGTATGTTGCGTTTTAGGCCCTTTCCTGTTATGGGAACTAGGCCGACCCACACAAGTCAGATACCATTTTCACCAGGAGCATTAGGAAAATGCTGGGTGGTAGAAAATGTGTGGCTCCCCACAGATTCCAGACATTTTCCTCACATAAATGTAAGGTAAATGTGCGTTTTAGTCACATTTTGAGGTGTGCATGGGTTTCTGGATAATACAACCTAGGAGGAGTCACCCTGGTCACCCCATCCTGGTTTTCCATGGTTTCAGAAATGTGCAGGTTTTTTAGGATTTCTTCGATTCTGGCTGAGCTTGGGCCCTTAAATTCCCAACTACTTACGCTGGAAACAAAGAGTCAGTTTCAGTGGAAAATGTTATGTGTCCATGTTGCATTTTGGGCCCTTTGTTGACACCCGCACAAGTGACGTACCATTTTTATTGGAAGACATGCACAAGCATAGAATAGAGCATCTGGATTTTGCTACATTTGTGCCTTCTAAATGTAAGCCATTGTGTAGGAAAGAAGAAAAATGGCCTCTGCATCACATGCTAGTATGGGTGCCAAAATAAAACAGAGATGTATACATAACCACTGCTCCTAAACACTGTATCTGATGCCTATTTCAGGAATTCATAGATTTCCTTGATACCCATTTTCAATCTACTTATTCCACCATATGAATTGCTCTAAACTCTGTATACAATGAAAGACCATTTTAAGCTGCAGCTCATTCGTTGCCTCTGGGTACTTTTTGGTTCCCGAGCAACCTAATGCCCCTAACTATTCCCACAACCAGAAGTGTCTATCCGATGTAATGGTATATTACTTTTGTAAATTGGCTATTGTGACAAGCAGTTACAGATAAAAACTTTGTCACAAATTTTCCTACTCATTTTCAATATTTCTTTATTTCAGCGGCTCGTTTCTTTGGGAAAATGTTCAAGGCTCTAACTACCCCTTTCTGAATTCAGAATTGTGCTACTTTTCAGAAACCACTAGCTTTCCTAGCTCACCCATGACTTGCACACCGATTTCCCCACAAACTTGAAGCATGTTGAAAACACAAAAAAATAGGAAAAATGTGCTACCTCTTTGAAAAACGCTAAAACTGTTTTTTTTTTAACCCAGCTCTGCATGTTCCTGAAAGCTTTTAAGATAGTGACTTTACCAAATGATAATCTTTTGTTCATACCATTTTTAGAAACAAAAACAGACACTTTTTGCAGAGTGCCTTTTTTCTATTTTTTTTCTCCAAAAACTCACATTTTTGGTATGTTTTGCCTATTTTACTGATCCCCTCCAGGGCAATCTAAAAACCCTGGGTAGCTTTACAACCCCCAGGTTGTTGGTAAAAAAACAATGTAAATTTAGAATGGACACCTTTAGTGCAAAAAATGGTTATGGAACCTAAGAACGAACTACTACAAATAGCCAAAAATGTACGCAACACTGGGGGATAGGAGGAGAGCCCCAGCAGTTATGGGGTTACAAGGTGCTTCAATAAAGTCTCTAAGAAGATGTTGCTTTGAAAAACTGTTTCATGCACTAGCAATCTATATTTTTACCTTGGTGTAGTAAAACCTTGCTTGGTGCATTGTCCACAAAAATATTGTATGAATAAAGATGTTACCGGCTTGTTCTTACTTTTGTTTCCATTGGTATTCAATATAGGAGGCTCTGACAAGCAGTTAGCAATCGTTTACATTGATATAGGTGGGGAAATCCTTGTGCATTTTGACAAACCTAAATAACTGTTCTTAAAAGCAGATCTATACATACTGACTCAGTTCTAATTAGTTTTGTGAAGACCTGTTAATACATGTAAAATATATAGAAAGTCCCAAAAGATTGAACCTTATGTTAATTACTGGAGGGAGATTTCTGAAATAACTACAGAAAGTGCCACTAAGTGTATTTTGAATTAACCTAGCATTTTGTAGCAGCCCTCTTTATGCCTTCTATCAGTTTGTGACTTGTTTAACTGATTTTTTCAAAAACTCCAAAACAGTAAGCAATAAATGAGGTCACAAACATGTACTGTTTTGATATTTTGATAGTTGTGCCACTATGGAAAATGTGTCAAAACTGTAAATTGTTGACAAATTAAGGAACCTTGATAGGGGGATGTCATGTTTCTCCTTGAACTACCATAAGCATGAGGGTCACAGTAAGATCTGCCAACCCAAGCCAACTAATTGTCTGCCCACACCTGACATTATTTAAGGTGGCGGATATTGCTTAAAGCATGCATCCCGAAACATTGGAGGTAAAACAAAGTAGCAAGAGCATCCCACAATAAGAGAGTGATATGAAGGTTCCCAGAACATCAGATACTCCCCTCTACAAAAAACAATGTTGCAGATTGTGGACCACATTTCTAGAGAAGCTTTCCATGGTGTTCAAATGATGTACAATGCAAAGTGTGTACAATAGACAAAGCACATGAATAGTTACAGGGAATATTATTCAAAGTACACTACATGACTCTTCAACCTGTCCGTGCAGTTTAAACTGCCATTTTGACCTGGAAAAAAAACCAGGCCAGGTTTTACTAGGCCTTAACCTTTATTTTTAATATTTACGTGTTGCTCTTAAGGGGTAGGCCTTAAATGCACAAAGTGCAGGGTAGATGGCATTCAGAAAGTATGACAAGTATATTTAAGGTGTTGCGTGCCCGGGCAGTAAATATCCTCCAAAGTCGTCTTTTGCTGTGGTAAGGATTTCTCTCCTATAGATTACCACTGGTTTGCAATATTACATTTAATAAGTGTTCCATTTATTTTGGGAGTAGTTAGAAAAATGGTTCAAAGGCACATTCTAAAAGTAATTCAAAATTCAGCTTAATAGTTAAGTTGTAGTTTATGTTACTACTTTGGAAATGGCACTTTTAGAACGTTGTCATTTATCTGCCTAGAACCAAAATGCTTTTTTGCCAGTGCCCAGCTGTTACCTGGCCCCTACTTGCTTCCCTGTGGTGAGATGTGTATTTCTTCCAAAAAGTGGACAAGGGGCCCTGGGAAAGGGAATAGGGACCCCTTCCTTGAGAGGATGGCATGTTATTAGCAAATGAAGTTTCCACCCAGGCCTGCTTCCCCTTTTTCTCTCTAGTTAGGGTGGCACCACCCCAATGGGAGTATGAACAGAACTGGTTTAGGGGGGACAAAGGCTTACCCTCCATCCACAGGCTGGCACTAGGCCTAAAGTGTACCACACATACTTACCTGTGAAGATCGGAAGAAGTACTCCTTTGCTGCCTGAAACCTGAAGGATCACTGGACTTGCTTGCCCTGAACCAATGACCCCCCAGAAGTGACTGCCAGGGCAAAGTACTTCCTGTTTGAACTACAGGGACACAGCAAGCTTCCAGAGGTCTTTCCTTTCCACTACCCATCTGACAGGTACCAACTGGACCTGCCCTGGACCCTGCTGCTGGCCTTTGTTAGACTGATTCCTAAACCCGAAGTAGTTGCCCCCCCATCTCCACCAGGTCCTGGACCTGTGGTTACTGTCAGAGTGTACTACTCCTGTCCCCAAAGTACAAGATCTGGGACATAGAAACGTGTTGCCAAATTTCTGCCTAGAGAACCAACGGAAACCTACAGCACCTTTGAAGCCACAGATTGACATCAAATCGCTGGTCAGCCTGAGCTTGCTCATTTGCCCCACTAGAAGAGGTTTGACTTCCAGACAAAGCTTCAAGTGTGTACGTTTGTACGTTTCACCAAGACTGATTCTGAGCCAAAGACGATCAACATCGAGGCCATCCTGGGCAAGGACTCTGGACTTCACCCTCTCACAGCTTTCCTCTCTGCATCAACAATCACACCAAGACCTCGCACTTCTGAAACTTGCCTTCATCTAGCCCTTCTTTGGATCCAGCTTGCCCCACCAATGACTTGTCGACCACCACTTTTTCTCCATAAAAGTTTTGAAATCTGAATGTGAACATTCAACTGGGTTGAGCCTGATCACTGTTTCCGACCACCACTCCATCACAGTTTGCCTTACCTTTTGATTTTGGCCTGGTCTAGTGCAACCAGGTAACAGTAGTTGGGGATTTGTGGTTTTTCAAGCTATTTTAACTCAAACTTTAAAAGTTGATATCTCTGGTTTGACATTTTGAATTTTTGTTGATTCTGGAGTTATTTTATTTATTAAGATGTACTTTCCTTTTATAAGTTGGATTGGGATTTTGCCTGTGTTGTGTTATTTGAGGTGGCATAATAAATTGGATCATTGATTGAGAGGGTGGAAGCCCCACTCAGACAGCAACCACAATCCTTGTCAGGGTGCAATTCAAATTTTATAGATTATTTATACATATTGTGTCTGTATGTAAAAGCATGACCGATTATACAGAACCGTGTTTTTATAATAAATATCAAATAAACTGTGTAACAGGCCTTTTGAAAGCTTATTAGATTGTAATGAAGAATATCAACGTAACATTACACTTAACTGCTATTACTGAATCGCAAATAGAGAATCCAACCCCATTTGCACATATGGGCCTGTTGCGGATGTTTTTGCATTTCCTAAATTGCGAATTCCAGTTAGGAATTTGCAATTTAGGAAATGCAAATCCCATGGTGCTGGGGGCTTAAGGCCCCCTCTGCTGCACCCCAAAAATATTTTAACGGACATGAGAAGCACACACATGCCTTAGGGGCATGTGTGCACTACATGTCAATTTTCAAAATGTATTTAAAATACATTTTTAAAATTTGCACATGGTTACCACCAAACTTTTGTTGGTGGTAATTGCATTTCATAAATGCCCAATTCGCATTTAGGAAATGCTTGATACATGTGCTTAAGAAATCACAAATAAGGATTCCTTATTTGCGATTTCCTATTTAGAGAATCGCAATTTGCGATTCTCTAAATGGGGTCGCAATTTTAAGGAATCGCTATTTTAGCGATTCCTTCAAATTGCACTGCTAATGCCTTTCATACATTCTGAAAGGCATTTTTGCATTTGCTAACAACCGAATTTTGCAATTCGCACCGTTTGCGAATGCAAAATTGCTTGATACATCTGGCCCTTTGTTCCTTAAGAATGTTTAAACATCTTTCAGTCGACCCTGAAACGAAAAGGTCTGTCCAACAGTCCTATAAGTCCTATAAGTGGACCATTTTCCACACAGGCAAGTTCCATTTTAAACTAAAATCCTACACAAGTAAGATATATCTAATTTCTTTGGCTTGCTAGTTTCCATATGGGATCTGCGCTGGCCAAGGTTTTATTTAAACAGATTATGATTTCAAAGAAGCTCGGGTGATGCTATCTATCTTTGTACTGAGGGAAATATGTGTCTCTTGGTACTATTTCTGTTTCCCATTACTTATTCAATTTAATTATGCAGTTGAAAGTCTCGTTTTCCATACTAATCGTTACAAATCGTTTTGCGGTGTTAACTAAATGCATATTCTACCTTTCGCATGGGTGCAGTATCACAGGCCTTATCTAGTTTCGAGGACGGGTTCACAAGACAGGCCTGCAACAGTGCTAGCTGAAGAGAAAGTTTTGATACTTATTTATATGCAGCCTTAGTTGCTCAATCGAATTAGCAAAACCCTCTCCTCGACAGACGTAAGAGCGATTTCTTTCAGACCAGAAATGCAGTTTTATATCATGTCTAAGCTGCAGGTTGATAATCAGTGTCTACGCCTTCCTGGGACACTATGATGTTTTTTTTTCTAATATTTTGGTGTTTTTCTTTTTTCAGCGTATGCACGCAGTTTCCTGCAGCTTTTCACTGTCTGTTTTCGAGTTAACATTTGTTGTTTACTTATTTCTAAGTGCCCCGAAATTTGGAGAAGGTCCTGCTCTATACTCTTCTTAACCATCGGGAAGTCACTGAAATAATGCTTCATACGTGTAAACATTGTATAAAAATTATATAAAAAATAAGTCCAGAATCCATCGTTTTTCAATGAGCCCACCAGTGGTACTGCTGAATGACGCAGTTAATGCACCTTAAATCCTCCTCTTTAGTCTCCAACACCGCCATACGCTCAGGGCCGGAATGGTCGTAGCGGGCATCGGGTGTCTATTGGAGGATGGAAGGTTGGGGGTCGGTTCTGCAGAAGTGGGGGTCGGTTTTGAAGTGCTGGTGCAATTTCGGGCCCTGTAACAAAAGCAGCAGTTCTTCACTATTGACAGTGACACAAAGGGAGCTGGGGTGTAACCTGCATTTCCTGATTAGCCATCTCTGCTAGGAGGTAGGGGTGGAGTGGTCACTCTCATCTGAAAGGACTCTGCCTGCCTCTGACAATGCAGACTCCAACCCCCTGGTGTGTGTCTGAGGCCTTGCCTGGGCAAGGCAGGATTTCACAAGTAGGTGTGAGTCCCCTTTGAAGAAAGGAGACTTCAAAGACTAAAATGGGTATAAGAAGGGCACCCAAATCTACAGACTCGAGAAACACTTCTGGAATCAAGAGGAACCTCTGCCTGGAGAAGAGCTGATAGCTGAGGAAGAAGTGCTGCCCTGCCTGTGACTGTGCTTTGTGGAGCTTTCCTGCAGTGCTGCTTCTGCCAGAGTAAGAGGGCAAAGACTGGACTTTGTGTGCCTTCCATCTTGTGAAGAAATCTCCAAGGGCTTGATTTTAGAGCTTGTCTCCTGTTGTTTGAAGTCTCAGGGACAGCAAAGACTTCTCTCTGCCAGCACCTGGAGTCTCTGGAGAGACTCCTGCTCTGACAAGTGGTGCCCTATCCAGTCCCTGGGCCCTTGAAAGGAAAGCTGGTGGAAATCCAAGGAAATTGACTTCGGAGGACTCCGGACCGACACCGCTGCTGAATCCGGTAACGCCTCCTGCACCCGACGCCGTGACCTTCGCTGGAACGCGACGCTCTTCGCAGGCCCGACGCCGCAGCAGCCCCGCTGAAGTCCGCGACTCTGTGGAAGTCGCCGCACCATGTCGTGACCGACGCCGCTCGAAGTGCATGGATTCAACGTTTCGCACAGAAGCGATCCCCAACTTCGCGCATCGGCTTGTTTTCACTCTTCACCAAAGGTACTGTACTTGGGGGTCTACACGACTCCGTGTCCGGCGCCGCTGGTGTCGGCTTGTTGGGAACGACTCCATCACGACGCCGTGTTAACATCTCATCAAAGCATTTTTGTTTCTAAGCGCTATTTTTTAGTTTAATCTCTAAAAATTAATAACTTGACTTGTGTATGTTGGATTTTTGTCGTTTTGGTCTTGTTTTGTTTAGATAAATAGTTCCTATTTATCTAAACCGGTGTTGTGTCATTTTGTAGTGTTTTCATTAAGCTACTGTGTGTGTTGGTACAAATACTTTACACCTAGCACTCTGAGGTTAAGCCTACTGCTCTGCCAAGCTACCAAGGGGGTAAGCAGGGGTTGGCTGAGGGTGATTCTCTTTTACCCTGACTAGAGTGAGGGTCCTTGCTTGAACAGGGGCTAACCTGACTGTCAACCAAAGACCCCATTTCTAACACTAAGAATATAAATATGTGTATATATGGACACCCAGAGACGATGCGTGGAAAGTCCAGATGCACGGCAGCAATAAATCCACGCTAAACTGGTGTGTGTCGATTTAATCTGCACTGCATTGATTTTTCAGCTCTGGTGGAGGTGCTGAGTCGATTTTCCTGCTGCTTGGCTCCGGTGCACGGATTTTTCACTTTGGGTTCACTAGCTTCTTTTTTCAAGGGCCGAGGGACTGGACTGGCACGACTTAGCAGGGTAAAGATCTCAGCAAGAGAGCCTAGGTGCTGGCAGATGAAGTCTTTAATGGCCCTGAGACTTCAGAACAGGGGACAAGCTCAGTCCAAGCCCTTGGAGAAACTTTACAAGCAGGATTTCCAGAAGCAAAGTCTAGTCCTTTCCCTCTTAAGGCAGGGGCAGCAGCAGTCTAGCACAGCAAAGCTATAGGCAGAGTGGCAGGTCTTCCTCAAGCATCAATCTCTTCTCCTTGGCAAAGTTTCCTTTTGATCCAGAAGTAATCTGAATTTGTGGGGTCAGCAGTCCAATACGTATACTGATTTTTGCCTTTGAAGTAGGCAGACTCAAAGGAAAGTCTTTTTAGTGCACAAGACCCTGCCTCTTCCTTACATTGCCCCAGATGCACAGCAAGGGGTTGGAGACTACTGTGAAAGGACAGACGCAGCCCTTTCAAGTGCAGATATCAGCTCCTCCCTCCCACTCTAGCCCAGGAAGATGCATCAGGAAATGCCGGACACACCTCAGCTCCCTTTGTGTCACTGTCTAGAGGGAAAGGGAATTCACAAACAGCCCAACTCTTAGTCTGGCCTGTACCTGTATTCAGTAGCCAGGGAGAAGCACAGAATGGTTAAGCAAGAAAATGCCCACTTTCTAAAAGTGTAATTTTCGAACTTACCATCTAAAAACCAACTTCACTAAATTGAAAGAGATTTTAAGGCAATCCCCATCTTATGGGCTCTGCAATAGTGAAAAACAAATTTGGCAGTATATCATTATCAGCACATGTAAAACACAACAGTACATGTCCTACCTTTTAAATACACTGCATCCTACCCATGGGGATGCCTTGTACCCACCTATGGGGTGACATACGTGTAGGAAAATGGAAGGTTTGAGCTTGGCAAGTGGGTGCACTTGTCAGGTCAGCATGGCAGTTAAAAACTGCACACACAGACACTGCACTGGCAGATCTGAGATATGTTTACAGGGCTACTCATGTGGGTGGCAGAATCAATGCTGCAGGACCATTAATTGCATTGGATTTACAGGCCATGAGCACCTCTAGGGCACTTTACTAGGTACTTAATAGTAAATCAAATATGCCAATCATGGAAAAGTCAATTACCTATACAATTTAGATAGAGAACACTTGCACTTTATCACTGGTTAGCAGCAGTAAAATGCCCAGAGTATCAAAACCAGCAAAAGCGAAGTTCAGCACTGCATCATAACAGGCGGGCAGAAGCCAAAAAGACAGGGCAAACCACATCAAGAGCTGACAGGTCTAACAATTACAAACATTCCAACCCCCACAGAACATTCTATAGCAGAATGTGTGGCTGTATTTGAAGAAGAATACTTCTTCGCCTTTATAAATACAAACACAAATTACCTACTTAGCCTAAGAAATTATTAAACATCATTTTGCAAAAAATAAAAATGAACAGCACACACTTAATTTCCTCTTAAGAGGGAACAATGAACACCATATTCTGACAAGGAAAACTTTTTTCAAGTATACTTTTTAATCAACAAAATCACTTAACTATCCTTGATGCCTTCACACTCTCTTCTTTGGATGTCATCACTTTCAAGTTAATTTTCACTTTAGTTGACCAATTCCCTGTTCACCATGTACCGCTCCCCTTACTGGCTACCGATGTGTTTGGTTACAAATGGAAGAAGCTGAACCTTTACAATTCGATTTTAATTCCAGACATGCCCATCACTTGTTTTATTGACATTTTTTAAGAACTTTGTTAGCTACATGGCCCTAATAAGCTTGAATATCCCTGATACCCAACAGATACCTTTACCAAGTCTCCTAAACTGATCTTTACATTTACTATTCTTTGTTCCTGTCATTGAAATACCTTTTCCTTTTCAACTGTTTTTCCTGTTCATTTTCACCAATTCATCTACACTTCTTTCTTTCAATCCTTCAATCCAGCTCATCCATGCTGGACACATTTTAGTTCATGGTGCCCTCCCCTTGAGCACTTCAAACAGTGACTTACCTGTAGTAGAGTGTGGGGATAAACAATAAGCAGCTAAGTTCTCTTACAACACTTGTTTTCAAATTGTGATGATTAGCTTTCACTAATTGAATGGACTCTCAGTGTTTTGCTCATCCTTTCTACAGTACTAATAGTTTCTGGATGGTAGACCAAACTTCTTGTGTATTATATCCCACACTATCTAAAATATTCTTCAGTGGTAAAATAGTTTCAGGGCAACGTATCCTATGAACACCTTTTTTTAGGAACCATATCACACTTCCAGAAGAAAAGTCCTTTACCTTCACCCACCTTGATAACAGATTACAACAATAAAAAAGAGCAGCATGTTCAGTAGTATGTTCTCTTCTTAACAGACCCACCAAATGTATTGCCACGTTCAGCCATGGATAACTCGGTAAATCTCAACATATCATAGACATGTATATTGGCTTAGGATTCACAATTGTTTCTTTCAGAACAATCTTCCTCCCAAATTGTTCAACTTTTAAGTCCACTACAGCTACCAAAAATCAGATGTAATCTGTCATTCATCTTGACTATACCAACATGACCTTCATGTGCTAAGTTCAGAGCTGTTTCTCACAAACTCAGTGTAGGAATTAACTTTGTTTGTCTCAACAGAAAACCATTGTCCACATCCAATTAATATTTTACCATGTTCCATATTTTATCTAAACTTGCAGAAACTTTCCAGATTTCAGAAACTCTTTTACCTTGGTCACATCAGCATTCTTTTATAATTCTGTCTTTCATTCTTTTTCTTTAACAACCCAAACATTACCTCACACACACGTATTTTGTCATATTCAGATACTTTCCTTATATTTGAATCTTCATGGACCTCCACTGATCTAGGAAGACAATCTACTGAGGGATTCCTTACACTTGAAATGTATGCCATGCAAAAAAATGAAATCCTACAACGGTATTACACACCTTCCTATTCTAGAGAAGATGGCATCCAAACCTTTCCTCAAAAAGCCTCTTTTAATGGTTTATGATCAGTGCACTTTTGAAGTAACATCCCAACACAAATTTTCTGAACTTGTTGAGAACCTAGAAAATGGTCAAAGCCTTTCCTTCAATCACGGAGTAATTAACTTCTGATTCACTTCAAGCACATAGATTAATATTTCTTCCTCTTTGTTAGAAATAGTGTCTCTGGTTTGCAGAGGTATGTACCCTCTCCAAGTAGGGACTACAACCCTACTCCGGGTAAGTCCGATACACACCCTAAAGTAACATGTGTTCACCCTCTGAAAGCTTGGCACAGAGCAGTCTTAACTTAATTGGAAATGTGTAAAGTATTTGTAGACCACTTAATTACAGTAACATGGTGAAAGACACCACACAAAAGACTCCACATTAACACACTTCCCATATGAAGGCTGATCCTCTGGTCTGATGAGAAGAACAGTTAAGACTAAGGAAGCTACCAGAATGCAGAATGCTTGTTGGCACTTCTTTCAACAACATCTTGAATACGGAGATAGTGAAGGATTCTCTAACATATTAAGACTAGCATTTCCTTGTGTCTTGCAATTGCTGAAGCCATTGAACACATCCATGTTTTTGTGTCAGTGGGGGTTTAGCTGAATCCCATTGATAATAAATAGCACCTGTGATGGCTGTAATTGTTATTGAACATCAAAACCACTGGAAATCAGTGGTGGTGAACTTTGATTATTCAATAGTGGGTGCGTATGCTGCAGTATCTGTGCTTCATTTGGAGAAACAGGCAAAATTGCATTAATAGTTGCAAAAAATAATCTTAGTTGTATAATGCTGTTTTAAAGAAAATAGACAATTCTGTTGTCCTTTATCATGTACCACATGTGAGAAGGTCTCTTTTTGCATAGGCACCTACATTTTTTGTAGATTGATGTTGCTGTTTTTTTTTTTTAATTCTATGCACTGAGAGACCTGCTAACCAGACCTGTCCAAGCGGGAACCATAGTCCTAGTAAGAGTAAATCACATACACACCCTAAAATAACCGGTGCTCACCCTCTGGTAGCTTGGCACAGAGCATGCAGGCTTAACTTAAGAGGCAAAGTGTAAAGGATTTGTGCAGTAACTCATAGTTATTTTATTTTTTTACATTTTTATTTATCAGTTTGAAATATGCAGGGAACAAACAAACAGCAACGCAGTTCAAGCATGGTGGTGATATCACAGAGAAAGACAAAAAATAATCATTACATGTCCTGCATATCTCTATGAATTATAAATTGCAAACATGCTAGGCATGCAGATATAAGTACATTAAACTTCACACAGAATGAATAACATGAGTGGGGTGGACTCAACCTTTACTGGCATCAAGAGAAACCTGGGATGTTGGAGGAGAAGTGGAGAGTGCAAGCAAATAATTTCTCTGCGGTTGCTAGATATCCTTAGGTCTGGAACTCACAGGTTGCAATGTAGCATACAATTCACTGTTTGCATCACAATATGTGGGGCTGGCCAGCCAGGAGTGGGTATTGGGCACATTTCTGGAACCCCATCTGAGCACTATCTCTCGTTTAGCCAGCAGAAGTGAAAGTGCAGTGAGGTGTCTAATGGTCTTGGGTAAGTCGCCTCTGTCGTCAAGAAGGGCCATGAGCTGGTCGGGTTGCGGAGGCCAATCAACAATGGCTGACAATTTGTCATACACCTCACACCAACATGTATATATACATTTATACATATGGCCTGGACGTGTCCGGGGAACTGATCCCCGGACACGTCCAGGCAATATGTATAAAATTGGCAGATGGAGCACTGCATTTGGGGCAGGCAGAGAAGTGGATCGAGTCAATATGGCAATATCTGTGGGCGTGATGTATATTCTCCCAAGAAATTTTAAGTGGACTAATTTATGACGCTGATTGGGCGAGACAGACCTTTTCTGTGCACAGCACATGTCCCACACTTTCTGTGACAAGGGACAACCCAGATCTCTCTCCCAGGATTCCCTGAGTCGAGTTTCCAGTATCAGTAGAGCTTTAATATAAGATAAATAAAGCTTTGATACCAAGCGTGCTCCCACAGTCCACAGTAGCCACCAAGGTAAGAGGAGCGAACTCTGCAGGAGCCAAAGGGTGTGTGGCAAAGCTTGCCCACACAGCGCACTGCAGCCAGCAGCGTACAAAGTGTTATAAGTGCATGGCATCAGTGAATCGAATGTCTGTGGTGCGTGAGAATATGTGATCATCCGGGAATACATCCACGAAGGTATCCAGGTCGAAAGTGCATAGTGTACGTTGGACTAGTGTGTCTTGAGTGATGGGAATAAATGGATTATTCATGAGTGCCATGCCAGGAGAATAAAGCGTGTAGCAGTGAAGCACATGAGCAAGCTTTCCCCATCCCCAGCTGGTAGTAGAGATTGACTATCGTTGCTATGCAGCGGGACACCCCCAGGCAGGAGGGAATTCAGCGGAACAGGGGCAGAAAGGTATCTTTTCAGGGTAGAGTATGGAAGACTAGCATCCAGATGATACCAATGATATGTGTAGTAGCACTGTGCCACAAGGTAGTAGAGCTGAAAGTGCGGAACACAGAATCCACCGAGCTCATACGGGAGAGTCTGGACCTCCCAGCGAATGTGTGGATGACAATCAGCCCATACCAGACGGGTAGTCAGGCTACGGAGTGTTGCAAAAAAGGAATTGGTAAGCGAGATTGGAATGTTTAGAAACAGAACCACCATTTTAAGGAGTGATATTCAGCCCACCATGGATATCCGTAGTTTTACCCATCTGTCTCCCTGGGCAGCACCTGCTCCTTGTCTCTGTGTAAGTGAATACCGAGGTATTTCACCGAGCCAGAGTACCAGCACAAGGGGAACTCCGTCACAGGCGGTTGGGTAGTATCAGTCAATGGGAAAAGCTCTGATTTAGCCCAATTAATATGGAGCCCTGAGAATGTGCAATACAAGTCACCTCTTCCAAGAGGGGTGCAAGGTTGATCTCGGGATGACGGACAAACAAGAAGAAATCATCCACGTATAACATCACCAGCAGCGGTCCAGTGGTCAGTCGCAGCCCTCTATGTATATGACCCTCGCATAAATGACGCACTAATGGGTCCATAGCCAGGATGAAAAGCAAGGGGGGATAGGAGGCAACCCTGCCGAGTGCCCCACTTTACTGGGAAAAGACCACTCCCCATTGAGCCAAATAGCTGCTGTGGGCCACAAATAGAGCAGAGAGGTCAATTTGCATAGCCCCTGGGGAACCCAAACTTCTGCATGACTGCGTGCAGAAAAAGCCATTCAAGCGAATCGAAAGCCTTTTCAGTGTCCAATAACAAAATGGCAGCCTAAACCTCAGGGGACACTCTATTTAGCACTGCAAATATAGTGCGTAGGTTAATGAAAGTGAAGCGGTGCAGGACAAAGCTGGACTGAGCAGGGTAATTGATTGTCTCCAACAAAAGGGATAGACGTGTGGCTATCATTTTGGCTAAAAGTTTGTTGTCAAAATTAATCAAGGAGAGAGGGCTGTAAGACCCACAATTTAGAGGGTCTTTACCAGGTTTTCACAACAGAGCTATGACTGCCTCTCTCATTGATTCCGGCAAGGCCCCAGTCCTAAGAGCCTCAGCGTACTCTGAGAGGATGTAAGGGCTAAGAATGTCCTCGAATTGCTTGTAGAATGCTCAAGTGAACCCATCCAACCCCTGGCGCTCATCCCGGCCAAAGAATCTATCACTTGTGATATCTATTCAACAGAGAAGGGATCACTGAGGAATTGCTGTTGGGCAGACAACCAGACCATAGCGATATCATCAAGCTAGTCCTCTAGCGTCGAACTGAAAGGCTCAGTTCTTGCAGTATGAAGACTGGAGTAATATTTAAAAAACTCTGCCAGGACCTCAGTGGTGCCTGCAGCAACACTGCCATCAGATCTTTGAATTTCGAGTATATGGGATACGCGACAAGATGGTCAGATTAATCTGGCAAGTGATCTCCTGGACCTATCTCCCTCCCCATATCTACGGGCTTTAGTATACTAGCTCATGTATTGTACCTCTTGCTCTGCTAATTCGCTGAACTCCTCAAGCAGAATCCTACGGGGACCTAGATGGGAGGCAGCCTCAACATCTGTGGATTCACAGTCAAAGTCAGCAAGCTGCACCTTGACCCATGTAAGACCATTGCGTGTATCACATAGCACACCAGCATGTGTTGAAATGCAAACACCTGTGATATATGCCTAGAAGGCATCCCATAACACCGCTCATGTGTCCACCGATCCCTCATTCCATTTGAAAAAATTGCACACTGATTCACGCAGAGATGAACAGAACGGCGCGTCCAACAGTTCGGAAACCTACAGAATTTCCAGCAGCTGCTGATCGCAGGCATAAAAAGAGTTAACAATACGGGGAGTGGTCAGATAGCGTCCGCTAGAGATGCTGAACTACCATGACCCACTGCACAGCAGCACTAACGAGAATCCAATAATCTATGTGGGACCAGGTGTTGTGTGGTGCAGAGCCGAAAGTATAAGCTAAAGCACCATAGCCATGTGGCCGCCATGGGTCCTGAAATGCAAAAGCGGAACAGAGATGCTTCAATGCCCTGAGGAAGTGGGGCTTAGATGGCGGGGCGTGAGAAGGGGTATCCAGCGCTGGATCTATTGCTAAATTGAAGTCACCGCCCACTAGAATATGATCTATGTCAAAGCGATCAAAATGGGAATTAATGTCTTGGAAAAATACAGGGGCATCAATATTGGTTGCATACACATCGGCTAACAAGATCTTGCGCTTCACCAGCAGCCCCGCAACCATTAAATATCTTCCTGCACAATCCACCTGGGTCAAGGAGTAGGTGCTGTAGCATGTAAATTACCGGTGGGGGGCCCAAGTGGTAGCAAATGAGGGTGCCGCCCCAGCCGCCAGGTGCGTCTCCTGCAGGAATGCAACCTGCACCATGTGTCTGCGGAGGAACTGCATTTCCTCCGCATTTACAGGGATTATTCAGACAACATACATTCCAGGACATGAAAGTAAGTCCTAAAGCATTTGTGAGAGGAGGCCACCATTCCTCCATGTGGATCATGTAATGTAATCTGCATAAACTATGTGAATGGGAATGGACTGCATTGCAAAATAAAACAACATTACTGTGCATAGATGAAGAGCAGAAAACACCCCTCCCACAACCCACACCTGGGGTACAATTGCCAAGTACAACCCACAGGACCCTGAACAAAGAACATTAAGATTAAGAAAAGGGATAATGGTGTAAACCATGGGAACATGGGAATACAACCACAGGAATCTCCCACACTGCAGATAAACTATATGGATGAAAATGGCCCAAACAGGACATAGTAATGAATCAGTGAGAAGTCATAAAAAGTGGTGGGGTAAAACACTCAAAGGATAGATAGCACGGTCATGAGACTGGCGGCAGTTTTGGGTCAGAAAGACTCATCTAGTCCGGTGGGAAGAGCTTCATGCTCGAGGTGGGGCCCACATCAGGATCATGATTGCTACTTGGAGAGTCATGAGGCAAACCGGTTGATTGAGAATGTTGCTTACAAATTGTTATGGCCTCTGTGGGATTGTAAAAAGGTCCGCATTTTACCATTGACCTCAACCTGGCTGGATAGATCATGCCGTAACGTCACCAGTTTTACGAAGCCAAACTTTGACCTTGGTGAATTTCCACCTGGCTTTCTGCCCACACGCGTAAAATCGGGAAAAAGGGACACTTTGGCACACTGATACTGTAAAGGAGCCTTCTCTCTGGCAAGCCAAAGGGTGGAGACTCGGTCCCTGAATTTCAGCAGACGGGTGATTATCAAGTGGTCAGGAGCCCCGGGGGTGGTCTAGGGCCCAAGGAATGGTGTGCTCTCTCCACCACAAAAGTTGAGGTGAAGTCTTGGTGTCCTAATAGATCTGTCAGCAACTTCTCCACAAATAGGTCAACCGGCCGGTGTTAGTAGATTCAGCAATTCCGGCAATGCACAAGTTGTTGCGTGCCCCTTAGCCTCCAAATCTTCATTCTTTATGGCCGCAGCCTTTAGCCTCCCCTCTACCTTCTCAAGATGCTTATGGAGTGTCGCAGTATCATCCTCAATGGCGGAAATGCGATCGTCCGCACCCTCCAGGCGTGATTGTTCTTTGTCCTGGTGACCACTCACACTATTGAGTCTGGTGGTCAGAGAGTCAAATCTGTTGTCGAGGGCACAAAACCCAGCCCTCAACTCCATCAATATGGCCTCCGCTCCCAACGATCGGTGACCAACCTGACCACTCTGGGCCTCCTCTGGGTCTCGTAGCAGGGCTGTGGCCTTGTCTGCTTGCTGTTTTTTCTCAAATGGGGGTCTCCACGCACAACAGCCAGCGGTATCTCCAATCAGAAGTTGATGCAATTAACACCACAGCAGCCGAACACCTCCAGATCACGGGATAAGTGTCTTGGTGAACCATCTTGTATGGATGCACCTCCATAGTACAGTGCACAGGAGGCACAAAGTGTGGGGCGGCTGAATCACCCGAATCTGTGACAATAAGGCCTCCAGTCGGTCTACCTAATACACATAAGCCCCAGTGCAAACCTGGATATAACCCCTGCAGGAGGTCAGCAAGCTGCAGGTGAAGAGGAGGGGAAGCTAGTCCCAGTATGCAGTGCGGCTCTCTAACCTGAAGGAAGGTATATTAGCCAGTTTCGAAGTAGGCCTCAACAGGCCGCGACAACTTGGTATTCATCTCAGCTGAGTGGCAAGAAGGCCAGTATCACGTTGCCGATGTTGCATTGTTCAGGGGTGGGTGAGGGGGGGCCTGCAGCTGGTCGACCCTCCTGTAGTACCACACCGCCAGGCGGCCCAGCCACCTCAGACTCACCCGAGGCCCCTGTTGCCTCAGGGCCTCTGAGGTACATAGGCTGACAGACGTGGACCGCAATGAATATCGTGCCCCTCGGATGTTTCCGCGGCCCCCACTTAGTGCCCCGCCTGCTCCTAACCACAAAGCAGCCATCATCTGCCTGATCAGAGGTCCCAGGTGTCTTCAATCGCCGATATTAGGGGATCCTCTGTCAGAGCTTCAACACGACACAGCCATTGCGTTCGGCGGCTTGGCCATGCCCCCAGTAACTCATACAGTGAAAACACCGCAAAAAGACTCTGCACCACTGTAGAAAAATAGCTTACAGAGCTCAACCACTCACTATTGCGGGTCACATTTGATCTGGTGGGGCTATTTGTAGGACTTAATTGCCCCTTCTGGCAAGTTGACAAAGAACAGGTGTTCTATTCGGTTGGAAAGTAGAGGAGCAATAAAATACACTTTTAAATCATGTTCTTGTATGTCACATTTGCTCTTTATTCACTGACAGACATCAAAAGTCAGTTTCTCTTACAATTAATTTTCCATCTGACTGCAGAGTTCCAGGCTTTTGTAAGGTGAACGGTTTGACCTGCTGTTTAGAGTGTGAAAAAAAAGGCTGTGTGGTGTCAGGTTCTTCCTGACACAACATTTGAATGACTAAGTCAGCTGTACAAACATTTAAAAATATATTTCAGTAGCTGTGAAAGCCCATTTTTGTATTTCTTTGTGATGAAAAAATATTTGAATAGGTTGAAAACAATCAGAATACTTTACATGTTGATGTGCAAAGGATAATTTGTCTGAAACTGAGTTTTCAAAAGATTGTTAATACACTGTATAGTTTTATCAATAAAGCTGCAAGTTAGTGGAAAGGTTTTTGGACTTTTCTTGGAAATTTGCTGTGTGTAGATGACAGTATGCTACCACATCATGGTTTAGTAACATATTTATTAAAAGTGAGTGTTTAAACAAACTGACAAACACTCCTACCCTGATGGCAATGCTATTAGTAAATTAAAAGCAAGTCATGGGTCCCCTATATGTGGGCTGGATTCTTGTGATACATGCAGCAATCTTTAGTCTTCGTAATCAAACAAAAGTGTTCTTTTACTGCAGAAATGCTGAGCTGACATATTTGAAGGTGCAATCATATTTGAGAATGAAAAAAAAGGCGACGCTGTGAACTATTTGCCTAGGATCACACAATTTGAGACCCATTTGCTGGTCAAGTACATGACAGTTAGGTTGAGTAGAATATTCAAGTTACTCGACCTGCAGGTACAGTAAAATGTTTATGATTTTCCTAGGCATGGCTTATATTGCTATAAACAAAACACAACCAAAACAATAAAAATCTAATAAATATAACCACAATTATGAATTTTTAAAGATTAAGTGAATTTGTGGTGCTTAAAGTGCCAACCGGTGCCATCTGGTCACGATAGACTTGGGCATGTAGCAATATTTCTTTGTAATTTAATTTGATTTAAAAAATGTATTGTAGTGGGTGGCCTGGAGTTTAATTAGTAAAGGAAAATTGTTGGACAGCTCAATACCTGTCCTTTCTACATGTTTGTAAAATTTGCAATATTATTTGACTATGGCATAGATTTCCAACTTCATTTAACTTCATTTAGGGCAGTGATGGCGGTAGATTGAATTAAAAATATTGGCAAATTTTTTCATTTAATTTTTTATTGCAAAATGTGTATATGTTGTGTGGTAATATTTGATGACATCGGAGGATGTGTGTGCTGTTGTAGTGAAATTTTTATAGCTCAGTTAAGTTAAGTGTTTTGCATTGCTGAATTAATGTTAGTGTTTTCTTCAGTGTGTTACCACATGCCTCTTGATGGCCAGTGTGCGTGTTTGTGTGTCTTTGTTCTTCATGCCTTTTGGCCTGGGACCATTTTGTATTCTCGATGTCTATAGGCTTGCACGTGATCTTTGTTCTCCATGCCTCCTTGTTCACAGTTGTTGTTTGACCATGTGGCTGACAGCCATTTTTTGCATCCAGCCAATGTTCCTTTGTCATAGGCTTGCATGTGTTTTTCTTTGTTCTCCTCGCTCCTTGTTAATGTTGTTCGACCATGTGGCTGCCAGCCATTTTGTGCATGCAGCCAGTGTTACTTTGCCATGGGCTTGCATGTGTTCTTTCTTTGTTTCCCATGCCTCCTTGTTGTTGTTGTTTGACCATGTGGTTGGTGGCCATTTTGTTCATCCTGCCAGTGTCCCTTTGCCACAGACTTGCATGTGTTTTTTGTTTGCCATGCCTCCTTGCTCCTTCTTGTTGTTTGACCATGTGGCTTGCAGCCATTTTTTATATGCAGCCAGAGTTCTTTTGCCATTGGCTTGCATGTGTTCTTTCTTTGTTCTCCATGCCACCTTGCTCCTTATTATTGTTGTTTGACCATGTGACTGGCAGCCATTTTGTCCATCCAGCTAGTGTCCCTTTGCAATAGGCATGCATGTGTTCTTAGTTTGTCATGCCTCCTTACTCCTTGTTGTTGTTTGACCATGTGGCTGGCAGCCATTTTGTACACCCAGCCAGTGTGCCTTTTCCATAGGCTGATATGCAAACATCGTTAATTATTGATCATTTGTTTATTTTTTAGTTTCTATTTTAATTTTATTTTATTTTTTATATTTTATATTTTATTTTGTTATTTAAATTTGTGTTGTATTATTTTTCAGTTCAATTGTTTCATTTTTTATTTTTTTATTTTAGTCTATTTTAATTTTTTTATTTTAATGTTTAATTTGATGTATATATATATTTTTATTAATTTTTTTTAAAAATATTTAAACGTTTTTAATTTTCATTTTATTATATTCAGAATTTTGCCTTGATACATCCTTTCCAACATCCATCCTCCAAAGACGCACAGCCGCACTACAACATTTGGTTTCTTTGGGTGTATAATACTTCCACTTCCTCCTGGACACCCTGGCTGCGGAGCACTGCAGATAAATCAGAAGCATAATTCATTTTTCTAATGATTATTCTATTTCCCCTGGATCACCTTGCCCCCAACTCTTTTTTAAAGGATTATTCCATTTACCCAGGCACCTCTCTCTGACTACCCTAGGTGTCCCCTTCAAAACAGATGGAGATAAAGCAAAGAATTATATCTGCATGTTCTGCTGCCTGATTTGAAATGCGGTGGTATGGTTTGATTAAATTGATTACATAAGTAGCCAACCACACTAAGATGCCATTTGTGTGTACTATTTCAACCTGCAGCAATGCCATGTTTCACTAACTGTTAGACCTGGCATCCTCAGCATGGTCTCCCCTAACTTTTGTCCTCTACTTCCATGGTTGTTGCTGTTTTCTGGACTCTGTTTTTGCTGTTTTTGTTACTCTAGGCACTTTACTACTGCTGATCAGTGCTAAAGTGCCAGTGCCCCCTATATGACAGTGTATGTGTAATTGGCTTTTCTATAATTGGCATCATTGATTTACTAGTAAGTCCCTAGTAAAGTGCACTAGAGGTGCCCAGTGCTTTTAAATCAAATGATACTAGTGGGTCTGCAGCACTGATTGTGTAGCCCTGTAAACATGTCTCAGTCCTGCCACTGTAGTGTCTGTATGTTCAGTTTTAAACTACGATTTCGACCTGCCAAGTGCACCCATTTCCCAGGCCAAAACCTTCCTTTTTACTAAATGTAAATCACCTCTAAAGTAGGCTCAAGGCAGTCCAATGGGCTGGGTGCATTATACTTAAAAGGTAGGATATGTACTGGTGTGTTTTAAATGTCCTGAAAGTGAAATACTGCTAAGTTCGTTTTTTACTATTGCAAGGTTTATCTCTCCCATAGGATAACATGTGGATTACCTTGAAATATCTTTCAAGTGTAATTTCCCATTGGGAGGAGCTGGAAATGTGGAGTTTGGAGTCTCCGAACTCATAATTTAAAAATGCATCTTTTGGTGAAGTTGGTGTTTGAACTGTGAGTTTGAAATGCCACTTTTAGAAAGTGGACATTTTCTAGTTTATCCATTCTGTTTACACATACACTCTAGACAGTCACACAAAGCTGAGGTGTGCACTGCATATCCTGATGGCCCATCAACAGGCTGATGGGTCTTCCAGAGTGAGAGTGGTGTGAGGAGCTGAGTTTAGCACCTGAAAAGGGATGTGCCTGTCCTTACACAAATCAGTCTCCAACCCCTGGAGTGTGTCTGGGGCCAGGGCAGGAAAGGCAGAGTCTTGCAGAAATAGGTATAAATACTGAACCTCTGACCCCACAAAGTTAGAATCCTTTTGGACTGTGGACATATTTCTAGGAAGAAGAGGTGGATGCTGTAGGACGGGTTGCTACTCTGACTTCATCTGCCAGCACCTGGGTTCTTCTGCTGAGAGTCCGTACTTGCAAGTGGTGCAAAATCCAGATCTTGGGCTCTTGGGAGTGAGTCTTGGTGTAACCAAGAAGAAACAAGCACATAGACTTTGGATGGCTCGGAACTGGTGCCGCTGTCTGACTCCGTGCTGCAGCCTGTACCGGAGCTGCTAAGTGCAATGACCACGACTGATGCCGCAGGGCCACCTCTGCCGCAGCGCCTCTCCTCCCTGGTATCAGTAAGGAACCTTTGCTGCACCGGCTCCAACAACGCCTCTCCTCCCCGATTCTGTGCATCTTCTTGGTGTTCTCATTTTCCAAGATACTGTACCTGGGGCCCATGGACTCCCTGACCAGCCCACATTCCCTTGCAAGTGGTGCCGGACTGTTGGGAACGACTCCTGCAAAACGTCATGATAGCCCAGTTGGAGCTATTGTGTTTCTAAGCACTATACTAAGATTTGATCTTTGAAAATTAGTATCTTGGCTTGTGTATGTTGAATTTCTTTTTACTCAGATAAATATTAGCTATTTTTCTAAACTGGTGTAGACTACTTTTGTGGTGTTTTCACTATGTTATTGTGTGTATGTTTGTGTTTGTGTACAATTTCTTTACACATTGCCTCTGAGATAAGCCTGACTGCTCCTGCCAAGCTGTGAAGGGGGTGAGCAGGGGTTATCTTAGCTGTGTGACTCGCTTACCCTGGCTAGAGTGAGGGTCCCTACTTTGACCGGATGCAAACCACTGCCAACTAGAGACCCTATTTCGAACAATAAACTCATAAGAGACCCAGAGGAGCTGTTTCAGCAACTCTGAAATATGAGACTTAAAACAGTGGTTCCCAACCTGTGGGCCGGGGACCCCTGGGGGTCCTCAAAGCCTTCTCAGGGGGTCAGCGACTGCTTTGAAAATTAAATAATATTAACAGATTAGGTCCCTAGCTTTCAATAATGACTCAGTTGGGGGTCCCCGGATTCCAATCATGATTCAGTGGGGGTCCCTGGGTTCCAGTAATGATAAAATGGGGGTCCACAGAATTCAAAAGGTTGGGAACCACTGACTTAAAAGACTAAGGGCCTGATTTAGAGTTTGGCAGATGGGGTTACTGTATCCCGTCCGCCATATTGCGATCCCAATATAACATAATGTGTTAGAAATGGGGTCTTTGGTTGGCAGTCAGGTTACCCCCTGTCCAAGCAAGGACCCTCACTCTAGTCAGGGTAAGTCACACACAATCCAAATTATCCTGTGCCCACCCTCTGGTAGCTTGGCACTGAGCAGTCAGGCTTAACTTAGAAGACAATGTGTAAAGTATTTGTGCATTAAATCATAGAATAACCCCATATAGCACCACAGAAATACACCACACAGTGTTTAGTAAAATATTTAAGATTTATCTGGATATTTGCAGGTCAAAACAATCAAAGATGCAATAAGTAAATGTAGAGATATCACTGAAAAGTGATATCAAGTGTCTTAAGTCTTTTAAAAGCAAACAAAGTCTCTTTCAAGCCCAAAGAACCTTGTTTGTGTGAAAAATCTCCGCAAAAGGCCGCAGAGGAGGAGAAGCGTGGAAACAAAGGGGTGTGCGTTGATTTCTCGGGCCGCACACGGTCGATGCCTCATTTAGTTTCCACGCAGGGGCGGCTGTGCGTCGATTTCCGGCGCTCGGTCGTGGATCCTCTTTAGGTTGCGGGGTTTTCAGATGCCCCGGGGTCTGTGCATGGAATTCTGGGCTTCGTTCCGGGGTGCGTTGCGGGAAACGTTTCCTGCACAGCAGGCGCTGCGTCGATTTCCCCTCTGGAAGTCAGGCTGCGTCGTCCCAGGGCGGCTGTCTGTCGATCTAGTGGGCTGTGCGTCGAAGTTCCAGTCCCACCGCAAGCGTCGCGCCGATCTTTTTCTTGCGAAGTCGAGCTGTGTCGTTCCGTTTCGGCGTGCAGTGAATTTCTCACCATGGGACAGGCTGTGCGTCATTTTTATCAAGCTGTGCGTCGAATTTTCGCTGCACAAGGAGTCCAGTTGCAAGAGTGAAGTCTTTTTGGTCCTGAGACTTCAGAGAACAGGAGGCAAGCCCTATCCAAGCCCTTAGAGAGCACTTCTTCACCACAGCAAAGGAGCAGCAAGGCAGCAGGGCAACAGCAAGGCAGCAGTCCTTTACAGAAAGCAGTCAGGTGAGTCCTTTGGGCAGCCAGGCAGTTCTTCTTGGCAGGATGCAGGTTCTGGTTTCAAGTTTCTTCCCCAGGAAGTGTCTGAGGTGGTAGGGCAGAGGCCCTGTTTTTATACCCAAATGCGCCTTTGAAGTGGGGGAGAATTCAAAGAGTGGCTTAGAAGTGCACCTGGTCCCCTTTCAGTTCAATCCTGTCTGCCAGGGTCCCAGTAGGGGGTGTGGCAGTCCTTTGTGTGAGAGCAGGCCCTCCACCCTCCCAGCCCAGGAAGACCCATTCAAAATGCAGATGTATGCAAGTGAGGCTGAGTATCCAGTGTTTGGGGTGAGTCTGAGTGAATGCACAAGGAGCTGTCAACTAAACCCAGCCAGACGTGGATTGTAAGGCACAGAAAGATTTAAGTGCAGAGAAATGCTCACTTTCTAAAAGTGACCTTTCTAAAATAGTAATATTAAATCCAACTTCACCAGTCAGCAGGATTCTGTATTACCATTCTGGCCATACTAAATATGACCTTCCTACTCCTTTCAGATCAGCAGCTACCACTCCAACAATGTATGAGGGCAGCCCCAGTGTTAGCCTATGAAGGTAGCAGGCCTCACAGTAGTGTAAAAAAACGAATTTAGAAGTTTTACACTACCAGGACATGTAAACTACACAGGTACATGTTCTGCCTTTTACCCACACAGCACCCTGCCCGAGGGGTTACCTATTGCACACCTTAGGGGTGACTAATATGTAGAAAAAGGGGAGTTTTAGGATTGGCAAGTACTTTTAAATGCCAAGTCGAAGTGACAGTGAAACTGCACACACAGGCCTTGCAATGGCAGGCCTGAGACAAGGTTAAGGGGCTCTTTAAGTGGGTGACACAACCAGTGCTGCAGGCCCACTAGTAGCATTTAATCTACAGGCCCTGGGAACATACAGTGCACAATACTAGGGACTTATAAGTAAATTAAATAGTCAAATTGGGTATGATCCAATGTTACCATGTTTAAAGGGAGAGAGCATATGCACTTTAGCAATGGTTAGCAGTGGTAAAGTGTGCAGAGTCTAAAAACCAGCAAAAACAGTGTCCAAAAAGTGGAGGGAGGCAGGCAAAATGTTAGGGGTGACCACCCTAAGGCTGTCAGGTCTAACACCATGGGAATCATAATATGGTGAATGGGATATCCATCACAATTGTGATGGAGTAACACGTCCACCAAACTCTAAATCAGGCCATAAGTCATAAGGTAACATTTTTGACCAGGTCAAACCTTGGTGATGTATCTGACCCGTGCTGTATTGCGATCCACCAAAAGAGTGCCTAGGTCCTGGTCTACATAATCACAGACTATCATTGGTGCTTAGGGCTTTTTGGGGCTATTTCTACTTAAAACATTTAAAATTCATGTCTCTTAATTGGATTTTTGTATTTTTGGTGTCATTTTGTTCTTTTCATTTCTCAATATTTTTCTCATTTAGTGTGGGACTTTTAGCTCTTGGTGTTTTGACTTTATTGCTATTTTGGTGCTGTATAACTAATTTGTATATTGCCTCTAAGTTGAGCCGTTCTGCTCAGTGCTGTAGCTACCAGAGGTTAGAGCTCAGGCTAATATAGTGACTTAAGGTTTCACTATGACAAGAGCTGTGATTGTTCCTTGAGGTGGGGATTTGCCCACCCCAAATAATAATCCAATTTCTCACACGTGCAAAGTGTGTTTGACATAAGTGACTCTGCCTTAACTCTATTGGCCTTATGGAGACATTGGCCTGCAAACCTATCTCTTAATTTGGATTCAGGCATGTCTGCCTCTATCTCTTCATTTCCTCTGTGTTGTTAATGAAGCCGAGTACATAACCACAGCTGCTGCAGAGATCTGTGTGTAATCATATGTATTGATTAATTACGTAAGACACAACCTAAGGCCTTTGAACACCCTGTCTGAAGTATTACACGTATTCTGAAGGAATCTGTTTTCAGTTCCAGTAAAGCATCTTATAACAATTATGATGCCTGTGTGGTACTATGTGCAAACAAAATAGAGCCAAGTAAATATATTCATTGATTAAAGGAATATTGCAGAGATGTTATATAACCTGCAAGTGAAAAATTTGAATCCCAATAAGAAGGCGCAGTGTGTTGATATACCCGTAACAGAGATCTATGTATGATAAGATTGTATCAAATGCAGGAAGTCTAAGCTTTTTATTAATGTCCACCGCATATCCGTATATTTTTTTTTTTTAACCAACTGTGTTTCATAACAATACAATAATCACCACATCCAGCTGTTGTTAGTTGACACTAAAAGGTTTGCCAACATCATTAGAGACTCTCCAGCAATTCCATCACCACCCCACCCAAGAAACATTGTGACATAAGCATTACAGTGGGCCCAATCCAAGACAGGTCCGCTTAGCATGCTTTTTTGGACAGCATCTGGCTTCATAGACCTGTTTTTGTTGATGAGCACAGCAGTGCACCCCCCTATGCCACTGAGACACTGACGGTGAATGAGAAGATTTCCACTTGCTAGCTATATCTCTTTTTGCCACCATGGTGGCCACTCGTAACAGTGCTTGGTCAGCCCCGTGCCCCAACTGCTTCAAAGCTGCCTGGAAGACATGATTTCAGTGACAGCTCCACCACCTACCCCATGACTTCTACCTGCTCTGCATCAATGGCAGTCCAATATTTCATAATGTGTCGACACGTCCAGACAATGTGATAGAAATCTGCAAGAGTATGCTGGCATGCAAAGCAGGCCAGGGTGGGAACTAGGCGTGCTTTGTTATAAGTGACTGGGGGCTAAGTAAGAACCATGCAAATAATATACCTGTATAAGCTGCAACTCAGAAGAAATTGCAATGATGAAAGGAGCCATCAAGGTGTCTCACCTGTCCTCATCATCCAGTTGCCCCACTCTCTCCTCCCATTGAGCATGAAGGTATAACAGTGTATTGGGAGTATTGTGTATACGTGTGTATTAGTGTACAGTACATTTGAGAGATACTACCCTTCGATAGTGCACCCATCAGAAGTTTAGCACCCATCAGAGGCATTGTATCAAGTGTAATGTGTAATTTCAGTGCATGCCTCAATTGGAGCTATTTTGAAACTGGGTGTGTGACAGGGCAATTGTAGCTTGAGGTTCCAAAAAAGCTCAGTGAAGAGCCCTATGGAACTTCATAGCACATGGCCTTGAATTCATATCTAAATGGACCAACGTCCTGAGTGTGGTCTATATGAAAGGATATTAGCTAAGGAGAAGCCAGGCCTTGGAATCCAGTATCCCACTAATAATGTAGAAGAGTAATATGGAGTACCGTGTCCAAGGTAGCAGAATAGTATAAGAAGATCGAGGAACACGACTCCAGAATCCAGAATCATGAGGTTATTTTTTACATTCAGTGGTTTAGTTGAGTTACATCCCAGATTGGAATAAGTTAATAACAGAAGATTGTGAGTCTTGATGCTGTCTGAAAGTTGGTGATTGATGAGAACTTTTTAGAAATGTTGTCGGTCATTGTGACACTGAAGTAAGCGGGGACCAAATTTTGCTATAACAGCAGGATCTGCTAAGGGATTTTTGAACAGGGGAACAACCATTGCTTGTTTTCAAGAAACTAGGAGATAGCCTGCACTAAGAGAAGAATTAAAGAGAGCAGTTAGGAAGGAACCCGTAGCTAATCTGATTTTTTTAGCAACTTTAGCCAGGCGTGGGCCGGGGGAGAACTAGAGCTAGTGACAATAACTTTAGCCCTAATAGCTTCCTGACCTCTAGGGGAAAATAAGTCAAGGTGGGGAGCTATTCAGTAGTGATATCAAGATTAGAATCTGTGTGTATGAAGAAGCATTATCACTGTCACTTGTAAAAAAGAGGAGACCATCTAATTAATTTTATCATGAAAAAAGTCAGAGAGTTATGTACATAGGTGCTGATTGGGTGGTGACTCTGAGGAAGCAGATGTGCGGTGTGCTACAATATTGTAGAGCATAACAACTATTATAGTAAGACGTAACGCGATCATTATAGCAGGGAGCCCCGGACGTTTTTAGAAGTTTTTTTATAAGCTTTTAATTCAGCTGTAATTGTGGAGGAGTCCTCAGAGCTATAATAACATCTCCAGAGTTGTTCAGACGTTTTACAGTGTCTTTTGGCAGCAGCTAGACCTCATTGTAACATGGAGAAGGCTTCAGACTGAAGTAGGAATTAGAGGGTTAGCCGAACAATAACATCCCTAATCCAATGCGTTTGTAATCCAGTTACTGTAAAGTGTTGCATTGGTGCTAACTTCTGTAGAGGAAGAGGAGGACACTGTGGGGCTCATTCTGAGCCCGGCGGGCGGCAGGAGCCGCCCGCCTGGAGGGAGCCGCCAAATGACCGCACCGCGGTCAGAAGACAGCGGCGGCCATTCAGACATTTCCTCTGGGCCGGTGGGCGCTCTCCAAAAGAGCGCCCGCCGGCCCAGAGGAAATGCCCCTGCAACGAGGACGCTGGCTCAGAATTGAGCCGGTGTAGTTGCAGGGGTGCGACGGGTGCAGTTGCACCCGTCGCGTATTTCAGTGTCTGCAAGGCAGACACTGAAATACTTTGCGGGCCCTCTTACGGGGGCCCCTACAGTGCCCATGCCATTGGCATGGGCACTGCAGGGGCCCCCAGGGGCCCCGCGGCACCCCCTACCGCCATCCTGTTCATGGCGGGTTTCCCGCCATGAACAGGATGGCGGTAGGGGGAGTCTGAATCCCCATGCGCTCCGCCGCCATGGAGGATTCCCCCGAGCAGCGGAAAGTCGGCGGGAGCACCGCCAGCCTGTTGGCGGTGCTCCCGTGGTCGGTGGCCCTGGCGGCCACCGGCCGCCAGGGTCAGAATGACCCCCTGTGTCATTTATCAAATAGCTGATGTGAGAAGTCTAAGGTTTTGACCAAGGTTGATAGTGAGAGATAAGGGGATCAATGTGGAGCTGGCATCCACAAGGTTCTGTGCCGAAAAATTGGTTATTTGCATGCATGGTAAAACCAACAAGGATCACAACATTGCTGGTTTCAAGGTGGGTGGCAGGAGTTCTTTCTAACGAGGATGAAGTGAATTTTTTTTTTTAGAAGGTCCGCTGGTCTGCAGAGAAGTAAGGTTTTCACCAATAAATTATTGTTGGTTTTATGCATCAGAATTATAGGCGGAAACAGTGAGCTCCCCTTTAAATGAAGTCAAGGGGCATGGACAGCATAATGTCAGGAGCTGAATCATCTTTGTTGTAGGTCTTTCGTTATTAGAACAAGACTGCTGGATTCAGAGCAGCAACACCACTGCTTGTGGGTGACTCTCTCGATCCCACGCCATTCTTGGCAGCTGCCGGCGCAACCCTTTCAGCTAGCTCGTAGCACCTCACCCAAACATAGAAAGCAAAGGTGATTTGTGGCAGCCTGATGCATGACACTCAGTGACCTCTCAGGGAAGTCCTAGTCAACAAATCTCACCCTTTCTTCTAGTTAAAGGTATCACACACACTCATAGGCCAAAGAAAAGATCCAGGGTGGTTTTTAATACATTTATTGAAAAGACAGCAACCTACGATAATATAAGTGAGGTGCAATTATTATGGCAATGAGACATAGCAAGATTAGGATTGTTACAACCAATGAGAAGAAAAATAAATAACCCAAGCAAATTGGTAAAACAGTTACATAGGAATCCTACCCAATCCCTAACTCCTAAACCTGAGGTCACAGTGAAATGACATACAGTGTAGATGGCTATCCTGGTGGATTGACCCCCCCCCTACTTTCCCTAGGCCTATAAAATGTTTTTATAAGAATCATATTTCTGTAACGTGAAATAGGCCTGGCATGGATATGTGCCTAAGTGACGGTTTACGTAAATTTGTGGTGACAATACTGACTGGATTATCACGTGCTGTTCTTGTCAGCCTTGGACAAAGGTACATGGTGAAATGTTCTGCATAGAAATAATAACAACATTTTCACTGCTGGCTAGGGGAAACAAAACATCCCCCACTGAAAAGAAGGCTACCTAAAAGTGAATAAATGAAATTTGAGCACATATGTAAATAAAAGAGCACAGGCTGCAGGCTTAAGCTAAGATGAAATATGTGCACCCAAGCAAGGTGCAAAATGTACCCACATTTTTCTGTGAGGAAAATCGAATCAAGATTGTAATCTAAGAATTGTGCACTTCTAGTCAATGGAAACCTGAGGAAAAAGTGTCCTCTGAGTACGACAGCTGCCAATAAGCAACAAACAAATCTTTTCTGTTTATTTTGGGATAGTCATAATGTATTGTGCCAATGAAGAGATAGAATTGTATACGTGTATGTCTATAGCAATGACATTTATTGAAGCAGTGGTAAGAAAATTACTAATAGTTATGGGCAGACAGACCGATGAACAGGCTATAGATTAGGTGACTGCCAACACTAAATGTTTGTTCTATATATTAGCAATAGACAACTGAAGAATGAAGCATTCCATCTGCAAGCATCGTGCAGAACATTAAGATAAATGTTGTTAAGGTCTCTTGCAGTCCTTATTAGCCAGTGACCTTTACTTGTTGGCTTTGTGAGGGCTGCTGTCTAATAGTGAATGCCATGCATTCTGTGGCCCAGGGTACTTCTATGACTGCTGTCTGGTTTTAGAAAGCTATCAATGAAGTGTGCCCACACAAATGAACAGTAAAATGTTCCCCTACTTTCCTTTATGTATTGCTTTCCATCTATTGCGTCTAGTTATGTTAACGGTAACGCAGGGGTCTCAGAGGACATAAACATAAGACATTAATCCATTCCACACGCTGCAAGAACTGCACTGCAAATGTTTCCCAATCCTTCACGCACACTCAAAGATCGAATGTACGTCAGGTCTCCTCATTAGATGTGAGTCAGATACTGCTCACACGTATCTTAATGCCATGTCTTTAAATACAGGGGCAACCAGGGAACTGCATTCTGAATACTTAAGACTCCATTATACATTCCCCCATGTCCATAACTCAGCCTTTGTTATTGAACTTTAACAGACTGCTGACATTATGTCAAACAATGGGCCACAGACTGCACCTCCAATACTTAAAGGCATCTCCGCCCTCCCTTCGTTTCTGCAATAAGCATTGCACAATATGATGCATCCTGTCGTTCTGAATCCTGAGACATTTCTTTAAGGCTAAATGACACATTGACGATGCCACAAAAATGCTCCTCCTATTCTACTTCATGTCTCAGAAGTGTTACATATTTTACAGATTGTGGAGAATCTGACTTTTAAGGCCGTTGAATCAGATAAACAAAAGCACTGCATCTGCAAAGACCCCCCCCACTTCAGAACACAACCAAATCACAATTTACAAATTCATATTTCACACAAAATGGTGGTGGCTGGCATGGACGAGTTTCCACACATATCTGGAGACTACGTCTAACTGCGTATCCCCACCACACACCCTGATTCCTAAATGGGTGCAGCGAGCCAGATGGATATGCAAAGAATCCCCACTGGACTCATGGCGTCCATCGCTGTGGCAAGGAGGCAGCAGCTATTTTGTTAGTTTACATTGAATGCAAAAGAAAGAGAGAGAGGAACTTGTCTAACAGCAACCGGACACCTTAGCAACTACTGTTATCCTCACATCTCTGGCAGCTGAAAAATTGAAAAAATGGTTGCCCACCCATTTATATCTAGGATATTGACTACATCATCTAATCATTTTGGAAGACTTTTCTTGAAAGCAATGGATTTTTTTTTTTTTTTTGCCAAGGTGTCAGCCTGGAAAGATGGATTTGGGAGAGACTATGCCACCAGACCTCTTGGGGAATTACTTCATTGCAAACTTCTGATAAATAGGCAGACCTGAACAGAATTGATGGTATGTTCACACCAACAGGCAGCAAATGTCCAGTTTAGGATCACACTATATGACTGAATGCCTCATCCTTTGGTTTTTAGCTGGCTCGTTAGGTAAGGAATCACTCCGCCACCTACCTTTATTCATCTGTATGTACGTTCTTACAGTAATCTGACTTTTGATCCAGTGATAATGTAATAATGCACCCTAACAAACCTCACTGTAGTGGCATTGTACCTTTTTTGTATGACATGCACCTTGCCGCATTGGGGTCTTGTATACAAACATGTAAATAAATACATTAATAAAACTTCAAAGCTTTTGCATATCTATTTTTCATACAGTCATACACAACCACATCATCCAATATTGCTCACATAGGCTTCCACCTGCACATACTGGAGGCCAAACTTGACACTACCTGTATATATTAACTTGTCCACACACAGACCACAGAGATAAAAACTCATTTCCTGCAGTGCACACAAACCTGTGCATATAACACAATTTCAAAGCACCAATGGCATGAAATCACCATTACAGAAACAAGCCCGATCCTTTTCTGTCACTACTGATGTTTGTTTACAAGAAGTATTGATAGCTTGACGTAAAAAAGCAACATCTGTAGTTAATTAAATATCTTAAATGTGGGCAGCCACACAACCAAGGTCCTGATAAATAGGCACCACTGGGGCATATCCTATTGCATTACCTGTTAAAGAATCTGCCCCTTTTCTTTACTTTAAGAGATAGTGGGTTTTATACCCAACACACTTACCAGTATAATATTTAGACAACAATTGCTGTCAGAACATTCACAGACCAGCCTTAGGAGAGTGCACCAGGCAAACAAACTACACTGCGGCCAAAAAACGTGACCCAACATGTCCTCCCCGTTAAACACATAACAACAACACTACATCATAGGAACAAGCTCACAATCCATTGACATGCCCAGTCATACTAAGGCTCACTCTCCATGCCCAACGTTGCAAAGTGGCTTCCACCCACATAATTCCCTGAATTGTTCGCTTTTGACTACCTGAGCGTTTACTGTGTGTGGGCCTCACTACCTGAGTCTTATTAATTGTATATTCATGAAAATGAACTAAGAGTGAACAACTAGGGCCCACCTTTTAAGAAACATCCGCTGCCATGCAGGTATTATAAGAGTGTCTGGGCTGCTTACATATAAACATGTGAGTGCATGCATATGTGCACAGGTGCAGGCTGCACATATGAGACTACGTGTCGGAGTTGGCCCTCTCTGCAGAGTCATCCAGAAACTTTTTGCTTTCACCCTCCTGTTTTCTGAACTCAATTGTGTTGGTCTTTAGGACTCTGTGCACTTTACCACACCCAATTAACATATATAATCTACTTGTATGTTTCTATTAAAGTGGTACTACATGTATGCAGGTCCCGTTGATTAAATCCTACTTATAGGCCTGCGGCATGGATTGTGCCATCCACTTATATAGCCCTTTTAACATGTCTCAAACTTGTCATTGTAGTCTATGTATACAATTTTAGAATGCCATTTGACCTGACAAAATAAGCATTTCTCTAGACCCATACCTTAATACATACAAGTCACCCTTAGGGTAGGCCCTGAAGAGCCCAGGGGGCATGGTGCAGTGTAATTAAAATATTGGACATGTACTTTTAAGTTTTACACGTCCTGGTAGTAAGAAACTCTTATATTTGTTCTTTATTGCTGCAAGGCCTACCTCTCCCATATAATAACATATAATAACATTGGAGTTACCTCATTATATTTAATTAACTGTAACTTCAAATTGGGAGCAGGGAGAAATATGGAATTTGGGGTCTATGGATTGTAATTGAAAGCCCTCTTCAATGGTAAGGTCAGATTTTCAATTGCATTTTCAAAAATGCTACTTTTATAAAGTTTGCATTTTCTTGTCCTAACCATTTGGTGCCTTCAATCCAATCCTGCGTCACATGACTAGGTGTAGCTAGCTACTGGTCTTTGTGTATTGCTCCCAAACAGTGAGATGGAAGGAAGATACATGTTGGCAGTATTGACCATTCTGAGGAAGGAGTTGTCGCCTACCACACTTACACATCACAAAGCTCTTCCTGAGTACTCTCACAAAAGGGTTGACACTGTCCTTTCATGACCCTACACAAGCTGGGGTCAAGACAGACAGGAAGGGGATGCCTGACACCTTAGGGAAACCATTAGAAGTTTCCTCTACTTCAAAGTGGGAAGCAGGTATAAATATTAGGCCTCAGACACCTACTTTTCAGTAGACTTCTGACCCTGCGAGGAAGAATGATTGCTGTGGTGCTGAAAGGACTGTCACCCTGCTGCCCTCTTGGCTTGATGAGAAGGACTGGACCTGTAATTTATACCCAGGACCAACAGAGTGACTAAATGGGGTTAGTCTTTTGTAACCCGCACCTGGACTCTGCAACTGTGAGTGCTAACCTGCAAAGACGTGCCATCCCAGTCATGAACCCTTGGAAGTGGGCCACAAGGTGCTCGGCTAGCCCATCTGTCGACCTGGCAGAACCGAACAACCTTTTATGCTGGCAGCACAACCAGAAGTAGAACTGACACATCGCCTCTGCTGCATGAAATTTCCAGTCACAAGGACTGCAACTTTCCACTGCAGCCTCAGCTTCATTGGCGCTGCCGTTGCGCAACATGTCCCCAATGCTGGCCCTCGCATTGCCAGCCCCTTATCAATGGCATCCTCATTGATGTAGGACTCCACATTGCAAGCCCCACAGCTTCTTTTGAACCAGCTGATGCGTGATGCACCCTTGGCACAGTACTTTGCATCGCAAGCCCCCTCATCAATGGCCCCCTTGACATTGTCAATTGGTTTTGCATCATTGAGGGACCTCACATCACAGAACCGCAGCCTCCTAGTTTTCCAGACCCAAAACTGCATGATGCATCTCCAACCTGGACCTTGCATTGCTATGGCTGCGCTACAGATCCTTGATACAGAACCTTGCAACGCTTCGCAACCAGGATTTAAAGGACTCTTATTCAGCGGGCCACACTGGGATCTTTAGCCAGCCCACACTCCATCATGATCGGCCTGAGCTAGTGACTCTTTCCCAGTATGGCATAACCAGTTATCCGCAGTAGGCGCCTTGTGCTTTTTGGTGCTGTTGTCGCTGAAATCTTTAAATGTGCATATTTCTGGTTCTACTCATTGGATTTATGTTATTTTGGTTTATTTTTTAACATTCACTATATTCTTCTAATTTGGTGTGAGATTTGCCTGGCCTTTTAAGTTAATTTCTGTTTGAAGTGTTGTAGTAAATGCTCTTCACATTGCCTCAAAGTTAACTGACTGCTCTGTGCCAAGGTACCAGATGGGTGAGTAAAGTAATGTGTGGTTTCATTGTGACTTCATCCTGACAAGGATTGTAGTTGCTGTTTGAGTAGGGTTTCCTCCGCCAATCATTAACCCAATTTCTTACACTACTGTCTTGTGCAGATTGGTATCTGTGCACAGGTAGTCTGTTGCTGAAGAGACCCTTCAAGGATTGGTGCTGATTTGGGGCAGTCATACTGTATGTCGGTAGCAATTACTGAAGGTCTGTGGTTCTTAAACTGTATTAAACATTATAGGCAGAATCTGCATTACAGTTTTCGTTTCTAGACGAAGAGTCCATGTAAGCCAACCAAGCATTTATGTGTCCCGCACTTCTCTCTGTGTACAGTCTACCTGACAAAACCTTTTGCTGGTTGTAGGTGTAAGAAATTGGTTTAATAGTTGCTAAGGATGAAAGGCCTTCACAAGCGACAATGCTGCAAGCTTCTTTTACCTAGGCTCCAAGTACCCACTGTACCTCTCGACTCACTCGGGGTAGTGAAGCAGAGCAATCCACATCCTTCTCAGGGGAGGTGGTGTGGGTTAGTACCCCAGCTCACCTGTACGGAAAAAACACGCAATAGTGACTTTACATTAATAATTGTGAACTACGGTATTTTTTCCTCATGTGTCATTTAGAGCTATTTAGGGTTAACAGCCATTACCCATATGCAGCGCAAAGCAAACCCTGTTGGTGTGCATCTGAGTAACATAAATATTACGACTGCTAATCATTGACAAGTAAGGTTGTTTTTAACATTTCCTCGTTGTGTTAGCTTTTTTGTTCATGTAATTACTCAAGTCTTCATGATTACAATGCACCATAATTGTAGTTTAAAAAAATAATAGAAAATAGCCTCGACATCAGGGTCAGAGTGTGTGGTGTAGTTTTATCGGAGTGTGTGGAAATAGTATCAGTGGATTTTTCCAGTGACTGAATCAGAAACCATCTTTGTCTTTGCTACATTATTCAGGCAGCTGCAGGTGCCGCTATCAGTGGCGGCTGCTACATAGAAGGCGCTAGAGCACCACCAATCTGTCACCAACCAGGACAGCATAAGAAGGTGGTTTGAGCAACTTTGAGGGGAGTAGCAGAAAATGTAAACAGACGAACTGACTGATCTGTCAGTTTGGGTGTTTACTTTTCGGATAATTATATTGCGACAGCGCAATGTGTGCAGCTCAGCATACAAAGGTTCACATGGATGGCGGATAACTGGATGGCTTCATCTCCACCCTCTTCAGGCATCGTCAAATCATACATGTGCTGCACACACTCCCTGGAGCACTGCAATGCACAGAATAGGAGCCTGCTTGGGTGGTGACGCATTTTCAGTAACGAAGCTCTTAGCCCAATGAGAATGCAGGATAGGGCAAGCGTGAACGAAAAACACCAGTCTCTTACTCTACCGTGTTTCCTGATAGGACTGCCTGCAGGTTCCACGCACATTAATGTACCGATGTACCAATGCACCTGCTGCATGCCATCTGAAAGCAAAAATCAATGGAAAATGTCAGAGACGGCATTTTCTCCTCAGTAAGTAAAGGTGAGGAAGTGACAGGGAACGGGGGAGCGGAATGTATTTTTTTACGTGAGAAGGTGGAAGACGTTTCAAGGCCCCACATTGCTTTTTCCTCTAGAACAAGAAAGTTACAGTCACCCTAACCACGGGATTTAAACATGCACAAAAAACGATCTCACCAACTCGACCTACAACTTTCTAATGCTGCATGTGAGCTGGTCTCTGTATGTTTGCATGCAGCCTAAATTGATTTCACATTGACAGGTATTTTACTGGCCCTGCCAATAATTTAAAATTGAGACCATTATCGTTAACAAAAACTGGGACAATTATTTAGAATTTCGCTTTGGAGACAAAGTTAAACAAGCGTGAGGTTTACTTCGGACTGTAGCTGTATCACAATGTTGTCTATATTTTTCAGTTGCACTCAGAAAAGTGAAGCAGTTTCTCTGTAGCAGGACAGAAATAAACTCTTGGTAGGATGGCAATAATTCAGTTTATTTAGGGCTTGCTCAAGACTCCTTTACCTAGTAAAATAAACAGTTCTTCTAGACATGGCTTGAAAAATAAGGGACTATGTCCAGCATTCACAGGCTGCTTTACTGATGGCAAACTAAATAATGGTGTTTAGAAATTACTTGCTACATATTTTAGTGAAATGTGGAAGAGACACAGCCTCTTATCTTGCACAGTTTCCAAAATATAATTTGGACATAGTTGTTTTTTCCAAGTTTCAATCGCCTGGAATAACCTCTCCCTTGAAATCTGTGCACTTTTCAACTGCATGACATTCCAAAGTCTAGAAATACTTACCTGTTACTGGTATGGGTTTAACTCCTGCAGGACCTAGAAACATTTTCTAGGGTATAATATAATATGTGATAACCTATAGACTGTCAAGACCACATATTAATTAAGGAAACTGTTAGAAATGGGGTCTTTGTTTGGCAGTCAGGTTACCCCCTGTTCAAGCAAGGACCCTCACTCTAGTCAGGGTAAGTCACACACAATCCAAATTATCCCGTGCCCACCCTCTGGTAGCTTGGCACTGAGCAGTCAGGCTTAACCTAGAAGGCAATGTGTAAAGCATTTGTGCAATAAATCATACAACACCATAGCATAACACCACAAAAATACACCACACAGTATTTAGAAAAATATATAATATTTATCTGGGTATCTTCAGGTCAAAACGATCAAAGTTGAAATACGAATTTGTAAAGATATCACTGAAAAGTGATAGAAAGTGTCTTAAGTCTTTAGAAAGTAAACAAAGTCTCTTTCAAACACAAAGTACCTGGTTTCTGGTGGAAAATCTCCTCAGAGGGCCACAGGAGAAGAGGTGCGTGGAAAACTGGTGTGTGCGTTGATTTCTCCTCAGCACACATGGACTTGCGTCGTTATTTTCCACGCGGGGAGTCGGGCGTCGTTTTCCGGCGCGCGGACAGTCTCTTACTGTGGTTTGCGGGGAGTACCAGATGTCCCGGGTCTGTGCGTGGATTTTCCTGCTTGTTTTCCGGCTGCGCGTCGTTCTGCAGGGCTGCGCGTCGAAGTTTTGATCTCACGGCAGGCGTCGCGTCGATTTCTCCTGTGGAGTCGGGCGGCGTTGTCCTTGCGAGGCCGTGCGTCAAAGTTTTGATCTCACAGCAGGCGTCGCGTCGATTTGTCCCGGGAAGTCGGGCGGCGTTGTCCTTGCAAGGCCGTGCGTCAAAGTTTCGGTCGTCCCGAAGACGTCGCGTCGATCAGCGTCGGTGTGCGCGTTTTTCTTGCCGCGGAACAAGCTGTGCGTCAAAAAGTTCGGCGCACGGAGCATCCAAGTGAAAGCGAGAAGTCTTTTTGGTCCTGAGACTTCAGGGAACAGGAGGCAAGCTCTATCCAAGCCCTTGGAGAGCACTTTTACAGCCAGACAAGAGTTCAGCAAGGCAGCAGGCCAACAGCAAGGCAGCAGTCCTTTGTAGAAAAGCAGACAGGTGAGTCCTTTGAGCAGCCAGGCAGTTCTTCTTGGCAGGATGTAGTTTCTGGTTCAGGTTTCTTCTCCAGCAAGTGTCTGATGAGGTAGGGCAGAGGCCCTGTTTTATACTAAGTTGTGCCTTTGAAGTGGGGGTGACTTCAAAGAGTGTCTAAGAAATGCACCAAGCCCCCTTTCAGTTCAATCCTGTCTGCCAGAGTCCCAGTAGGGGGTGTGGCAGTCCTTTGTGTGAGGGCAGGCCCTCCACCCTCCCAGCCCAGGAAGACCCATTCAAAATGCAGATGTATGCAAGTGAGGCGGAGTACCCTGTGTTTGGGGTGTGTCTGAGTGAATGCACAAGGAGCTGTCAACTAAACCTAGCCAGACGTGGATTGAAGGGCACAACAAGATTTTAGTGCAAAGAAATGCTCACTTTCTAAAAGTGGCATTTCTCGAATAGTAATATTAAATCCGACTTCACCAGTCAGCAGGACTTTATATTACTATTCTGGCCATACTAAATATGACCTTCCTGCTCCTTTCAGATCAGCAGCTGCCACTTCAACAGTGTATGAGGGCAGCCCCAATGTTAGCCTATGAAGGGAGCAGGCCTCACAGTAGTGTAAAAACGAATTTAGGAGTTTTACACTACCAGGACATATAACTACACAGGTACATGTCCTGCCTTTTACCTACACAGCACCCTGCTCTAGGGGTTACCTAGGGCACACATTAGGGATGACTTATATGTAGAAAAAGGGGAGTTCTAGGCTTGGCAAGTACTTTTAAATGCCAAGTCGAAGTGGCAGTGAAACTGCACACACAGGCCTTGCAATGGCAGGCCTGAGACAGGGTTAAGGGGCTACTGAAGTGGGTGGCACAACCAGTGCTGCAGGCCCACTAGTAGCATTTAATCTACCTGCCCTAGGCACATGTAGTGCACTCTACCAGGGACTTACAAGTAAATTAAATAGTCAATCATGGATAAACCAATCAGTAGTACAATTTACACAGAGAGCATATGCACTTTAGCACTGGTTAGCAGCGGTAAAGTGCCCAGAGGTCAAAAGCCAACAACAACAGGTCAGAAAAAATAGGAGGAAGGAGGTAAAAAGTTTGGGGATGTCCCTGTCAAAAAGCCAGGTCCAACATGACCCCCTACCAGCCTAAAGCCAGGGGAGAACAATCTCTATCCTGATGTACTTCCCTGTTTGAGGCGACAGAACAAGGACCCAGGCCCACAACAGCAGGGGCATGCTCCAGTTCTTCGCCTTCCTGACTCCAATTGGATCCCTCTGTCCATACTCTCAGGGCCCACTAAGCCAACCCATGGGGAACCTTTCTCCTTACCTGCAGATCCCATCTGTGCAGCACCTAACCTTACTTTGCTCACAGATGTATCCCAGGAGCAGGATAGTACCACCATGACCAACACAGTGGTGTTGCCCACTCTACCCCCGGGGTGTGACACTTGACCCCTCCCCAGGGATAACTCTGTCCACCCGGACAGCAAGCCACAGTGATTACTGACAGCTGCCAGGGATGAGAGCCAGGCCCCAGGCCTCTCAAAGCTCTCCAACCACTGTGGCTGTGGAGAGTGGGGACGGTAGCCCCAGGTGCTGGGCACCCTTTAACCACTCTCCCCTCCACCAGGTCAGGGATGACAGCCTGAACCTGGTCCTCCCCTCTGGGGCTCTGTACCCTCCCTCCTGGAGCGGTACCCCCAGAGTCCAACATGGTCAGGGTGCTTACAGAAGTCGCCCTGTACCATTCCTCCACCAGTGCAGGGCTGTTAACCTGCAACTGGCCCACCAACCTGGGGTCTGTACCTTCAGGTTGGACTAGGGCCCGGGATGAGGCTTCCCTACCCCTGCCCTCCCTTCTGGGGTCCAGCCCCGTCCAACTAGGAGTGGCCTCCTCAGAAGACAACATGGTAGGGGCACTGTTATCAGTAGCCCCTCCCTCCAGGTCCGGGGGGGACACCCTGAACCTGGTCTTCAAGCCCAGGGTCTGTACCCTCAGACTGGATCACTGCCTGGCAAACCAGGACTTCCTGGGAGGCACACATACCCCCCACCAGGTCAGAGTTTAACCTCTGCACCTGACCATTCAACTCAGAGTCACCACCCTGAAGTTGAACAATTGCCTGGCACGCCAGGACTTCCTGGAGGGCACACTGACCCTCCACCAGGTCAGAGTTTAACCTCTGAACTTGGCCATTCAACTCAGAGTCACCACCCTGAAGTTGAACAATTGCCTGGTGCACCAGGACTTTCTGGGATGCACGCCTACCTCCCACCAGGTCAGAGTTTAATCTCTGAGCCTGGTTCCCCAACCCAGGGTCACCACCCTGAGGTTGGGCAATTGCCTGGCACGGCAGGACTTTCTGGGGGGCACACCTACCCCCCACCAGGTCAGAGTTTAACCTCTGAACCTGGTCATCCAACCCAGAGTCAACACCCTGAGGTTGGACAATTGCCTGGCACAGCAGGACTTCTTGGGAGGCACACCTACCTCCCACCAGGTCAGAGTTTAACCTCTGAACCTAGGTATCCAACCCAGAGTCACCACCCTGAGGTTGGGCAACTGCCTGGCACACCAGGACTTTCTGGGAGGCACGCCTACCTCCCACCAGGTCAGAGGTTAAACTGTGAACCTGGTTCTCCAACCCAGGGTCACCACCCTGAGGTTGAACAATTGCCTGGTACACCAGGACTTTCTGGGGGGCACATCTACCCCCCAACAGGTCAGAGTTTATCCCCTGAACCTGGTTAGCCAACACAGAGTCACCACCCTGAGGTTGAACCATTGCCTGGCAGGCCAGGACTTCCAGGGAGGCACACCTACCTCCCACCAGGTCAGAGTTTAACCTCTGAGCCTGGTTCCCCAACCCAGGGTCACCACCCTGAGGTTGGGCAATTGCCTGGCACGCCAGGACTTTCTGGGGGGCACACCTACCCCCCACCAGGTCAGAGTTTAACCTCTGAACCTGGTCATCCAACCCAGAGTCAGCACCCTGAGGTTGGACAATTGCCTGGCACAGCAGGACTTCTTGGGAGGCACATCTACCTCCCACCAGGTCAGAGTTTAACCTCTGAACCTGGGTATCCAGCCCAGAGTCACCACCCTGAGGTTGAATCTTTGCCTGGCATGCCAGGACTTCTTGGGGGGCACTCTCACCCCCCACAAGGGACATACCGTCCCCAAGGGCCACACAAGAGTCTGGTTGGCGTAGGTCTCCCGACCTCTGCCCATCCGGCAGAGTATGGGTTTCCCCCAAACCAGAAACGGTTTCACCTGGGTCATTCCTGGGGGGCTCTGCTCTCAGAGCTGTCCCCTGACTCTCAAGGTCCTCCACTGGGGTCTGCAACCCCCTCTCAACCCTATGTCTGGACTTCTGCACCCCCTCACTAGGAGGGGTACTGCCAGACACCAGAACTGTTGGGATGCTGGCTACAGTCACCCCCCCCAAGTTCTTCTGACACTGCGGGGCTTCCCTCAAAAGGTGGCCCTACGGTACAGGCTAGGCTTCCCTCCTGGTGTTCCCTCATGGAACCCTCTAGGACCTGGGACCTACCTGGGACACTACAATCCTTTCCCACCTCACTCGGTTGGGAACCACCTAGACCACTCCCTTCAGGAGCACCCCCAAAAGCCTCTTCAGACTCTCTGGTACTCACCCAGAAGTCTGCCTCCATTGTAAGTACCCTGGGGTCAGAGAACTCACACTCCACCTGGTGTTGGCATAGCTCTGGAAAATAAGGACCAGACATATGCTCTCCAGCAATTACATCATTCTGCCCTTCACATGTATTAACCACAGTACCCTTCACACAACCACCCAGTAACTCAACCTTGGAAAAGCACTCTACCTCACCCTCCTGAGACTGGTGGGACAGTATCTGTCTGTCCCTGACACTCAACCCATACTCTTCTGGGATGTCTCTACACTCTATATCCAGGACGTCCACCAGGGGGGAACCCTTTTCTCTGTCACTCTCTGCTAGAGTCAGTAAAGTGTCCCTCCCCCCAGTAGGAATATGACTCCCTGTGCCAGTTCCCCAATCCTTCTCAGGGACCCTGTGCATAACGGGAACTACCTCATACCCTTGAACCGCCTGGGGTGTGTCAACTCCCTTCTTCAAGTTGGGCACCACATCTCTGGGCTTGTGCCCTTCTTCAGCAGTACTAGATGCAAGATTTTTGCTGCCACCATCTGAACTAGACTCAGCCCTTCCGGCCTCCAGTTTCAGCTCTTTACAGCTTAGCTCTTGAGCTGCAATCTTTTCTCCTTCCAGGGCTAAGAGTCTTTTTGCCTCAACCTCTGCAAGAGACTCCTCTAATTGTTGCTCCTGTCGCCTTTGACCTCGGAGCCATTCATCTATTTCTGGGTCACTGTCCAAATCTGAGTAGTCTTCCTCCTCAGGTGCGTAGTCCTCCTCCTCATCTGAGGGGTACTTAGTCATTTGGTTTCTTGCTGCCTCTCTCTCTGCCCATCTTTCCTCCCCCCAGACTATGTAGTGATGTAGCATCTCCGCCTTAGTAGATCTCCTTGCTACAGGAAGGCCCCATTTTCTGCAAAGCTTCCTTAGGTCAGCCTTAGTGAGGTGGTCAGTACGAACAAAGAATGAGTAAGTACACAATCCCATTCTGATAAGATTTTACCAGCAAGAACCAAAATCCCAAGTCCAAAAATATCAATAGTATATCCCGGAGGACATCAGAGAACCAAAAGCCAAAAAAGATGAAAAATCAAGTTGACCTTCAACTGTGGGTAGGTAGTGAAATACTTAGCTACTGTATGTCACTGCACAAACACAAGTCCTATCCTCACCGCTGATCACCAATGTTAGAAATGGGGTTTTTGGTTGGCAGTCAGGTTGCCCTCTGTCCAAGCAAGAACCCTCACTCTAGTCAGGGTAAGTCACACACAATCCAAAATCAGCCTGTGCTCACCCTCCGGTAGCTTGGCACGAGCAGTCCGGCTTAACTTAGAAGGCAATGTGTAAAGCATTTGTGCAATAAATCATACAACACCATAGCATAACACCACAAAAATACACCACACAGTATTTAGAAAAATATATAATATTTATCTGGGTATCTTCAGGTCAAAACGATCAAAGTTGCAATACGAATTTGTAAAGATATCACTGAAAAGTGATAGAAAGTGTCTTAAGTCTTTAGAAAGTAAACAAAGTCTCTTTCAAACACAAAGTACCTGGTTTCTGGTGGAAAATCTCCTCAGAGGGCCACAGGAGAAGAGGTGCGTGGAAAACTGGTGTGTGCGTTCATTTCTCCTCAACACACACGGACTTGCGTCGTTATTTTCCACGCGGGGAGTCGGGCGTCGTTTTCCGGCGCGCGGACAGTCTCTTACTGTGGTTTGCGGGGAGTACCAGATGTCCCGGGTCTGTGCGTGGATTTTCCTGCTTGTTTTCCGGCTGCGCGTCGTTCTGCGGGGCTGCGCGTCGAAGTTTCGATCTCACGGCAGGCGTCGCGTCGATTTCTCCTGCGGGGTCGGGCGGCGTTGTCCTTGCGAGGCCGTGCGTCAACGTTTTGATCTCACGGCAGGCGTCGCGCCGATTTCTCCTGCGGAGTCGGGCGGCGTTGTCCTTGCGAGGCCGTGCGTCAACGTTTTGATCTCACGGCAGGCGTCGCGCCGATTTCTCCCGGGAAGTCGGGCGGCGTTGTCCTTGCTAGGCCGTGCGTCAAAGTTTCGGTCGTCCCGAAGACGTCGCGTCGATCAGCGTCGGTGTGCGGCGTTTTTCTTGCCGTGGAACAAGCTGTGCGTCGAAGAGTTTTTTTGGTCCTGAGACTTCAGGGAACAGGAGGCAAGCTCTATCCAAGCCCTTGGAGAGCACTTTTACAGCCAGACAAGAGTTCAGCAAGGCAGCAGGCCAACAGCAAGGCAGCAGTCCTTTGTAGAAAAGCAGACAGGTGAGTCCTTTGAGCAGCCAGGCAGTTCTTCTTGGCAGGATGTAGTTTCTGGTTCAGGTTTCTTCTCCAGCAAGTGTCTGATGAGGTAGGGCAGAGGCCCTGTTTTATACTAAGTTGTGCCTTTGAAGTGGGGGTGACTTCAAAGAGTGTCTAAGAAATGCACCAAGCCCCCTTTCAGTTCAATCCTGTCTGCCAGAGTCCCAGTAGGTGGTGTGGCAGTCCTTTGTGTGAGGGCAGGCCCTCCACCCTCCCAGCCCAGGAAGACCCATTCAAAATGCAGATGTATGCAAGTGAGGCTGAGTACCCTGTGTTTGGGGTGTGTCTGAGTGACTGCACAAGGAGCTGTCAACTAAACCTAGCCAGACGTGGATTGAAGGGCACAACAAGATTTTAGTGCAAAGAAATGCTCACTTTCTAAAAGTGGCATTTCTAGAATAGTAATATTAAATCCGACTTCACCAGTCAGCAGGACTTTATATTACCATTCTGGCCATACTAAATATGACCTTCCTGCTCCTTTCAGATCAGCAGCTGCCACTTCAACAGTGTATGAGGGCAGCCCCAATGTTAGCCTATGAAGGGAGCAGGCCTCACAGTAGTGTAAAAACGAATTTAGGAGTTTTACACTACCAGGACATATAACTACACAGGTACATGTCCTGCCTTTTACCTACACAGCACCCTGCTCTAGGGGTTACCTAGGGCACACATTAGGGATGACTTATATGTAGAAAAAGGGGAGTTCTAGGCTTGGCAAGTACTTTTAAATGCCAAGTCGAAGTGGCAGTGAAACTGCACACACAGGCCTTGCAATGGCAGGCCTGAGACAGTGTTAAGGGGCTACTGAAGTGGGTGGCACAACCAGTGCTGCAGGCCCACTAGTAGCATTTAATCTACCTGCCCTAGGCACATGTAGTGCACTCTACCAGAGACTTACAAGTAAATTAAATAGTCAATCATGGATAAACCAATCAGTAGTACAATTTACACAGAGAGCATATGCACTTTAGCACTGGTTAGCAGCGGTAAAGTGCCCAGAGGTCAAAAGCCAACAACAACAGGTCAGAAAAAATAGGAGGAAGGAGGCAAAAAGTTTGGGGATGTCCCTGTCAAAAAGCCAGGTCCAACAATGCCTAAATACCCAAATGTGCCTTTGAAGTGGGGGAGACTTCAAAGAGTGGCTTAGAAGTGCACAAGGTCCCCTTTCAGTTCCATCCTGTCTGCCAGGGTCCCAGTAGGGGGTGTGGCAGTCCTTTGTGTGAGGGCGGGCTACTGTCCTTTGACATGTAAATTGTCAGGTCCTCCACGCTCCCAGCACAGGAAGATTCATTCAATATGCAGATGTGTGCAAGTGTGCCTGAGCATCCTGTGTTTGGGGTTGTCTGAGTGAATGCGCAAGGGAGCAGTCAACTAAACCTTGCCAGACGTGGATTGGAAGGCACATAAAGATTTAAGTGTAGAGAAATGCTCACTTTCTAAACGTAGCATTTCTAAAATATTAATATAAAATCCAACTTCACCATTAAGCCGGATTTTGTATCACCATTCTGGCCATACTAAATATGGCTTGGCTACTCCTTTCAGATCTGGATCTACCACTCAGACAGTATATGAGGGGGGCCCAAATGCTATCCTATGGAAGGAGCAGGCCTCACAGCAGTGTGAAACGAATTTAGGAGTTACACATGTTCATGTCCTGCCTTATACCTACATAGCACCCTGCCCTACGGGCTACCTAGGGGTGACGTATATGTAGAAAAAGGGGAGCTTAAGGCTTAGCAAGTACTTTTAAATGCCAGGTTGAAGTGGCAGTGAAACTGAACACACAGGCACTGCAGAGGCAGGCCTCAGACATGGTTAGGGGGCTACTTATGTGGGTAGCACAACCAGTGCTGCAGCCCACCAGTAGCATTTAATTTACAGGTCCTGGGCACATGTAGTGCACTTGACTAGGGACTTACAAGTAAATTAAATAAGCCAGTTGGGTATGAGCCAATGTCACCATGTTGTAAGGAGGGAGCATATGCACTTTAGCACTGATTAGTATTGGTAAAGTGTGCAGAGTCCTAAAGACAGCAAAAGTGAGGCTAGAAAAAGAGAAGGAGGAAGGAAAAAGGTTTGGGGGTGACCCTGCAGATAGGCCAGTTGTAGCAGGAACACATGTGAGTGATGGATTAACGTATTCACACTTTGCACTTTCTAGCTCACTGAGGTTCAGGCACAGATAGGTCCAATGTGCTGAAAATCCTGGGTAATAGAGAATGCAGGGACTCAGCAGAAATTGCAATAGTGAATGTTAGACCTGACAGCCTTAGGTTGGTCACCCCTAACTTTAAGCCTGCATCCCTCCACTTTTGAGATACTGTTTTTGCTGGTTTTTAGACTCTGCGCACATTACCACTGCTAACCAGTACTAAAGTGCATATGCTCTCTCCCTTTAAACATGGTAACATTGGATCACAACCCATTGGCCTATTCAAGTTACTTATAAGTCCCTAGTAGAGTGCACTATATGTGCCCAGGGCCTGTAGATCAAAAGCTACTAGTGGGCCTGCAGCACTGATTGTGGCACCCTTTCAGCAGTCCCTTAACCTTGTCTCAGGCCTGCCATTGCAAGGCATGTGTGTGCAGTTTCACAGCCAATTCGATTTGGCATTTAAAAGTACTTTCCAAGCCTAAAACTCCCCTTTTTCTACAAATGTCACCCCTAAGGTGTGCCCTAGGTAACCCTTAGGGCAGGGTGCTGTTTAGGTAAGCGGCAGGACATGTACCTGTAGTGTAAAACTCCTAAATTTGTTTTTACACTTCTGTGAGGTGCGCTCCTTTCATAGGCTAGCATTAGGGCTGCCCTCATACATTGTTTAAGTGGTAGATGCTGATCTCAAAGGACTAGGAAGGTCATATTTATTATGGGCAGAATGGTAATACAAAATCCTGCTGACTGGTGAATTTGGATTTAATATTACTATTTTAGAAATGCCACTTTTAGAAAGTGAACATTTCTCTGCACTTAAATCTTTCTGTGCCTTACAATCCACGTCTGGCTGGGTTTAGTTGACAGCTCCTTGTGCATTCACGCAGACACATCCCAAACACAGAATACTCAGCCTCACTTGCATACATCTGCATTTTGAATGGGTCTTCCCGGGCTGGGAGGGTGGAGGGCCTGCTCTCCCAGAAAGGATTGCCACACCCCCTACTGGGACCCTAGCAGACAGGATTGAACTGAAAGGGGACCTGGTGCACTTCTAAGCCACTCTTTGAAGTCTCCCCCACTTCAAAGGCACATTTGGGTATAAACGCAGGGCCTTTGCCCTAGCACTTCAGACACTTCCTGGAGAAGAAATCTGAACCAGAAGCTGCACCTTGATAGGAAGAACTGCTGGCTGCCTTAAGGACTCACCTGACTGCTTTCTACAGAGGACTGCTGCCTTGCTGTTGCACTGCTGTGTTGCTGCTCTCTTGCCCTGCTGCCAAGGTGCTCTCCAAGGGCTTGGATAGAGCTTGCCTCCTGTTCCCTGAAGTCTCAGGACCAAAAAGACTTCTCTCCTGCAGCTAAAATCCCTGTGCGGCGAAAATTCAACGCACCACCTGCCAAGAACGATGCACAGCCTGCTCGCGGTGAACATTTTACTGCACGCCGAGTCCGGAACAACGCAGCCTGACTTTGCAAACTGAAGATCGACACAGCGCCAGCTACGTGACCGGAACTTCAATGCACAGCCCTACTGGATCGACGCAAGCTGACTCAGAACAACACCGCCTAACTTCCTGAGAGGAATCAATGCAGCGCCTGCCTTGTGGTTGAAAATTCCTCACACTGCCTACCGAAATCGACGCAGCTGCTGTGACTTAGCTCCGCAAGCCCAGGATTCCCTGCATCGTCCCCATGGCATCTCAAAACCACGCAACCTGAAGAGAATCCAAGTCTGTGCGCCGGAAATCGACGCAACGTCTTCCCCGCGTGGAGAATAACGACACAAGTCTGTGTGCGAAGGGATGAAACAGACTCACACTCACTGTTTTCCCCACATCTCCTCCTCTGCGGTCCCTTGCAAGGATTTTTCAACGCAAACCAGGTACTTTGCCCTGCAAGAGACACTTGTTGTTTCTAGGAGAATTTAAGACACTTTTTATTGCTTTTACAGTAATCTTTTTAACTCTAAAGACACTTGATATCACTTTCAGTGATATCCCTACATTTGCTTAGTTTATCTTTAATCATTTTGACCTGCATTTATTCAGATAAATATTATATATATTTTTTAAACACTGTGTGGTGTATTTTTGTGGTGTTATATTGTGGTATTGTATCAATTATTGCACAAATACTTTACACATTACCTTCTAAGTTAAGCCTGACTGCTCAGTGCCAAGCTACCAGAGGGTGGGCACAGGATGATTTGGATTGTGTGTGACTTACCATGACTAGAGTGAGGGTCCTGCTTGGACAGGGGATACCCTGACTGCCAACCAAAGGCCCCATTTCTAACAGTGAGGGTCTGCATGTGTATGTCCAGAGTAGTCCTGTATGAGAGAGAGACCGAAGTAGAGATAAGTGGCATAGGTGATGACGCAGAAAAAGAAGGTCCGACATATATTCATACATATCATGTAATCAAAACATATAATGAAGTGTGATTTTAGTAAAGAAAATAATGTACGAGGGAAATTGTGCCCTCGGGGTAGTTCGCCATCATTGTAAACGAGCTTTATTAATCATGAAGTATTGAAAATGTAGTAATCCGTCATAATTGAAAATGTATGCCATGATTTCTTGTTTGAAAACTGTTTTGCTTAGCTTAAATTTAGTACAGGCTTTGGCCTAGTTGCCTGGTCTCAAATTCTAACTGCGTGGCTTTTTCCTTGAACTAATGAAACATATATTCTTGCTTGAAGTTGTATTTTTCCAGTAAAGCTGACTGATACACTTATCTCCAAGGTTTCGTACTAGACCGGTTTCATCCCCTTTGATACAAGGTCAGTCTGCAGGTGCGGACAATGAAGGTACAGATAGTAAAATAATTGGCAACCCATGTTACAACTTGTGTTCTAAGGCTCCAAGGACAGTGTATGCATAAATGAGCGCGAGTAAAAGACAATTTTCATTGGACAATTTGAAGCCAACCTATGAACCCTCCAAAGGAAGACCCTGCAGAATTTGGAATGTTTCTTACTTAAACCCACTGGACAAAGAGAAGTCAGCCATTTTCCTCTATGCCAGTTTGAAGCCAGATGCCTGACTCCATTTTGGACGACACCCTGATGCCCTTTTCTCTATCTGAGAGAAAGAGACTTTAAGAATTCTCACCCTAGAGACTTTAACTTTGATTTGCCCCGTCTTGCCCATGCAGTAACTTTGCCCCATTCTCCTTGCCGCTGCAAGGAAGCTTGCCCTTAACTTTGCCCCTTTGAAACTTGCCCCATGCTGATCAACCGGTACCTGAAGGACGAAGACTTTTCTTGAATGCTGATTGTATTTGGTAAATATGAAAGGATAAATGTATTATGCATTGTGTTTTTCCTTTTAGGTACCAACTGCTATTTTGATAGGGTCCTAGCTAGAAGTTTTCCAAATTTGTGTTAACTAAATTCGTTTTGCATGAACTCCCACATGCCAATGCTAATTAGAGGTTAGTCGAGGGATTCATTTGATGCACCAGGTCAATTTGAAATCTTGTTATGCTGACCAATGTATGAAATTAGTCAAATACAGTTAGTCATATTAGTGATTTGCATTGCGATAACTGAGTGTATCATTATCCAGATTTTGCGTAGATTGCGTTTCTTCCGCCGTTATGGACAGCCAGGAGTGTTCATATACATATATCATTTGGTTTTGAGACTTATATATATTGTGCTAGCTTTGTTAATATAGGGAAATAAATTCACTAACTTTTAATAAACTGGTGTGGTTATTCATGACTGAAAGGTCATGGTGCGCCGAAATACCAACTGTTATTGATTTCTGATGTGCTATATTGATCTATTAATTGAGTATTGATTACCGATTGCAATAGTTACTGATTATTGATCTGAATGACTCGACTATTTTAGGATGAGGAGAGCCCGACTCGGTTAAAAGATTCACCGACCTCCAACATGTCCAGGTACAGGTAATTTATAAGGGCTGGATGCGTTATCAGTAGATGGTAGCAGAGGATGGTTTAGCCCTTTGGGACCTCATCCAAACAATAGACAGAGTCAAGTTAGAATTTTCTTTGATAAAACAAGTTGGAGGGATGATGATGCCCTAAGTCCCCCAATGACTTTCCCGGAATCTCGGAGCTTGCGAATGAGGAACATGGAGGTATGAGAATGGTCTCGGCGTTTCTAGTGACGGTATGAGTGAAGTTAGGGTTTCGCGCTTGCACAGCTTATCGCCGCAGATTAATTGAGAAGTTTGTGAGGATTTTAGGGGGGGTTAAAAGATGTTAGAGGAGTGTTACTCCAAAGGTGTGAGAGTAGGGCAGTCGTCGAACTTCACGTGTGTGTAGCGCTTTGAGCAGAAAAATTGTCCACGTGGTTGTTGATGTTGAGACGGGCCCTGCGAGGTCAAGAGACTCCGGAGTATGTTGAAAAGTGTATGTGACACTTGTTTGATGTTGTGATCTGGTCAGGTTTAATAGGTTGATCGGGCGTGGTCAACAAGTCGGTATGAATATTGCGGAGTGAAAGAAAACTTCGACTTTGAGATTTGACGAATTCTAAAGTGCACTAGAATAGTTCATTGATCAGTTGAGAGTAAAGTTTGCGGGTCAAATTTTGCTTGCGAAAGTGGGAAACCGAGAAAGATGGAATAACTGCCGAGGCTAGTGAAAAATCCCTAAGGTTTCTGAAGCGATTGTATTACCTTTCCTGTAGTAAACCGACAGATCTGTTTATTCTTTTGGTTAAGTGCTCGCATTATATTGCAGAAATTAGTTTATGAGTGAAGCCGAATGAAAAGAGGACAAGCCGCGGGACTTTGTCAGCCTCAGAGTGTGAGTGTGATGTCACTAGGAGCTGCGCTGGGATAGGTCGGTTGGTAAGAAGGGTCGCGCACGGATTGGACGCAGTCCGTGAAGAGCAATTGGAAGGGGAAAGGCAAGCGAAGAGTATTCCGGGAATTAAAGTCACTTATTGATTACATATTTTAGAAAAACAAAAAACGGAAAGATTACATTTTTCAAAGCATTTAAGAGTGCCATGAGGGGAGATGTTTATATTAAAGCAAATGTAGGAGAAGAGACACCGCCTGAGGGTACACCAGCTTACATTGTCATTGAAGAAAAGGGTGTAGCGCCATGTCTATGGTTAAAACAATGGTGCAAATTAACAGAGAAACATGGAAGTGTAGCGTTCCATATCCACGGGTCGTTTAATCTAAGGGTTTTAGAAAATCTGAGATTTGCGCTATACGACATGAAAGTACCTCCAAGACCAGCACAGTTTGAGGCACTAGCAATTTGGGAGCTAATAGCTAGAAACCAACAACAAAAGAAATTTGAGACAAGAATAAGAAAAGTAGAAAAGACACTAGCGGACGCTAGATGGGACAGCACACAAAAGGTTTGGAGATCAGATGTATTGCAGGGGATTAAATTGTTTCCAGCGATTACTGATGAAGCGGAGACGGAAGGAAGGAAAGCCACCTATAAGACAAACAGGAGTCAGTCCAGAGAGAGAGAGAACAATAGAAACTCGAAAAGGGGAGACGAGTCAGATGATGAGGAGTTCATTATACAATTGCTGAATGATCGCCCACCACCATACGTGGAAAGAGAAAAAGGCTCAAGCATTAGTACTGCCCCTCCAGAACCAATACAGGGTAATGTAACACCAAATTTGAGAATATCTCAGAGGCCGAGCAGCTCCAACATGCCTTTCTCACCACAAATACCACAGATTCAGAGAATATGCCCAGACGTGCCGACATTGAAACCTGCTGATAACTATCAGCCACAGGTTCAAAGGCACTGTTGTGATGAGCATAACATGGGAATGACTTCTGATTCAATGGCGCAGGGAGGACAAAACTATCAGAGACCGACATTGATTCAAGCTGAATCAACACAGTTCTCGATGCCCCAAAAGCAGACACAAGAAGTGCGAGTAATAGAAAGCCAGTTAGGTATGCCAGCAATGATGAACCACAATGTGGGGATTAACATGCCACAGAATTCGGGGAACAGACAGAATCCAGATGCAATATCTCTACCTATCACTGTAGGTCCACCAGTACCACTGTACATACAGGCAAATTGAAGCACAAGCGACCAGGGGTTAATGATACAGAATGGGACAGGGAGAAGATGCATAGAAACCACTCCAGAAACAACTCCGATAGCGGCACTGCCAAATGGATCTGGGTCCTTGTCGGAATTTAGTCCAATTCCAATTTGTGCCCCGTCAACCGTGGTAAGGTCACATCCACCACTATTAGTCCCGTTAACCTCACAGACTGAAACATTACAGAAACCATCAGTGGCAGTTGATGTAACTGCTACACTGATGGGACTGAACGCGCAACAGTTAACACAATGGTTCAACAGCCTGAACTCCCCACAGAGTACATCTAGCGGGAAGGGAGAAGAATACCTGAATAAAATAAGGTTGGGTATGGAAGCAGATGAACTGGTAGAGGGAACAATGGGTTTGAACAGATTAGAATCATACACAGAGGAAGAACTAAGATACATGTGCCATAGGATTACAAGAGAAGTAAGCAGCATACATAAGAAGTTACAAGAAATTGCAGACAGAAACGAGATCGATATAAGTAAGACTAAACACCTGAGCAGGAGTTACAGGTTAGACTTTGAGACAAAAGATTTTGAACACATGAGATCAGCAGGGATGAAAACACACCTTAAAGAGATACTGCAGAGTGCACAGGTCTGGAGATGTTTAGACAAGTGGGAAAGCAGGTGGGTTAAGAAAAAGGACAAAAAGAAAGAAAATACTCTAGAGCGGAATGAGAAAAAACAACAGAATGCCGATCTGATAACTATGTTACCAATGAGAGAGACAGCAGGGGGAAAACTTGTACATGTACCATGGCACAGGTGCGATATTCAATCCTTTACGGATGACTTTCCCAAATTGAGAGAGAAGCCGATTGAGTGGTATCAACAAACAGATAGATTTGTGAAACTCGCGAAGTGTCTCTGGGAAGACCTGAATACTTTATTTGAAATTGTGGTTCCGGTGGATTTGTGGGAAGATTGTAAAAGGGCTGTAGGTTGGCCGACGAGTGAACCAGAGAGAGACAGGGACACAGGTGCGCCATCACCCACGGTAATGAGCTTATACCATAAGGTGATCGAGCACTTGAAAACCAAGGTTGCGTCGAAAAATGTGGATTGGCAAAGGATTGACAGGACCGCCCAAGAAGTTAAAGAGTCTATACATGCGTACTATGAGAGATTGTTGAAAGCGTTTAAGAATTACAGTGGCACAGAAACGATTGAGGCAAAGGACATGCTCCATTTCGTGTTCAGGTTTGTGGAAGGTTTGAGACCTGAAATCAGCCAGATGATTAAATCGCATTTGATTTGTTGGCAGTCAAAGTCGATCGATGAAGTGTTGAATTATGCGAAATACTGCAGTGATGAGATTGAGACCAAACAGAAAAGATTGAAAGAAAAGGTGATGGTGATGCAGCTTAGAGCAGCTCAGACAGGTTTGCAAGGTTTACAAGGTTTCCAACAACAGATGCCGCAGCAGCAGCAACAGGGAAACGCTATGTTTCAGCCGCAGATGAGGGGCAGAGGCCGAGGAGGTTTTGTGAATAATGGTCCTGATTTGAATACCGTTATGATTCCAAATGGTATACAGGCAATGAAGAAGGTGATGCCATGTCACACGTGCGGAATCGTCGGGCATTGGAAACGGGAGTGCCCAATGATGGTGCAGGAAGGTGTAGGTCAGCAAAACAATGATGTCAATACATTCCAGACTATGAGAGGACTGAAACTGAGAGGTCCAAACCCAAATTTCCAAAACAATATAAACCAGCTGCAGGGTTTACAACCCATGCAACCGCAACAGGTGCAAATGGCCTGTGTGCAAATGGCACAATTGCAGCCAATGCAACAGCAGTTTCCTATGGTACCTAATCAGCAAATGCAAATACCCTTAGCACCAATGAATCAGCAGCAAGCAATGCTTCCTCAACAGGTCATGGGTCAGGGAATGAGTCAAAATGACACAGTACACCAATTCCCACTACACAGCGAGAATGGAATAAACGATGTATGGGAGAGTGAAAGTTCAGATGAGGAGGGAAATTGTGTGCTTGCAGCATCCTTGGAAGTTGATCAAAAGGGTCCGTATGTGGAGGGAAGAGTTATGGGTCATCGCGTTTCATTTTTGGTTGACACAGGAGCTACACGTTCCACTGTTAGGAGCATTGAAGTACCAAATTTGCCACTTTCAGGGAGAACAGTACAGGTAGTGGGAGTAGCAAACAGGTACCTGACGAACCCATCACAGATCCAGTTCAAGTCAGAATTGGTAACTATCAAGGGACACATACATTTGTGGTATGTGACTCAAGCCCGATATCACTGTCAGGGAGAGACTTAGGGGGTTATTCTAACTTTGGAGGAGGTGTTAATCCGTCCCAAAAGTGATGGAAAAGTGACGGATTTACCACCAGCCGTATTACGAGTCCATTATATCCTATGGAACTCGTAATACGGCTAGTGGTATATCCGTCACTTTACCGTCACTTTTGGGACGGATTAACACTCCTCCAAAGTTAGAATAACCCCCTTATTGTGGAAATTGGGGTGTTCGATTATGTGTTCAAACGATGGAATTAAAATTCAGACAAGCAGTGATGGGGAAGAAGAGGACAGTGTAGGAATGGATGAGGTGGAGACTGTCGATGAAGAGTATCCCCTGATTACCCTTTATCCGATGATCACTGAAGCAGATATTCCTGCTGAGTTACAGGAAACAGTCGGAAAAGAAGTGTGGGATATGACGGGAAAAGAGGTGGGATTGGTGAAAGGAGTGGAACCAGTGAAAGTGACTGTAAAACCCAATGTAACCTTTCCCCAGACCCCACAGTACCATATGGCACAAGACACCCTCACGAAAGTCGCCCAACTCATTGATGAGTTTGTAAAGCAGGGGGTACTGAAAGAAGTGTTAAGCAGTCCATGTAATTCGCCAATCATGGGACTAATAAAGCCAAGTGGAAAGGTCTGAATTGTTCAGGACTTGAGGAAAATAAATGACATAATAATAAAATGTTGCCCTGTAGTACCAAATCCAGCTCTGATAATGTTTCAAGTCCCTTGTGATGCTGAGTGGTTCTCAGTCATCGACTTGTCACAAGCATTCTTTTCGGTGCCTCTTCATGAGGACAGCCAATTTCTCTTTTGTTTCAAATTCTTAGACAGAGTTTACAGTTGGTGTCGAATTCCTCAAGGGTTTTCGGAGTCACCGTCAATTTTCAATCAGATTCTAAAGAAAGATTTGGAAGCGTTGGAGTTGCCATTCGAGTCAACCCTAGTACAGTACATTGACGATTTACTGATTGCATCTAAGACAGAAAGTGACTGCACAGCCGACACCATTGCCCTATTGAACCATTTGGGAAGGAATGGACACAAGGTGTCTCCTTCGAAATTACAATTCTGCCAGAAGAAAGTGAAATATTTGGGTCACCAAATAGAGAAAGGGTCACGAAGAATTATGAAGGAAAGAATAACAAGTGTACTTCAAATGAGTCCCCCAAAGACGAGGAGGGAGGTGAGGAAGTTTTTGGGAATGGTGAGCTACTGTCGCCAATGGATTCCCAACTTCTCAACTCTAGCAAAACCTTTACTGAAACTGACCCGGAAGGATGCATTGGATGAAATTGAGCTGAAAGGAGATGAGATGGATGCTTTTATTGAATTGAAAGAATGCATGTGCAAGGCTCCAGCTTTAGGTATGCCTGACTACACAAAGCCTTTCACATTGTTTTGTCATGAACGTGATGCGTGTTCCTTGTCTGTCTTGACCCAAGCCCATGGCGGCGTAAACAGACCAGTAGCATATTTTTCAGCTACTTTGGATCCGGTCGCAGCAGCACTGCCAGGGTGCTTGCGTGCCGTAGCTGCAGTTGGTATCAGCCTCACTCAGAGTGAAGGAATAGTGATGGGACACCCTTTAACAGTCATGGTCCCTCACTCAGTCGAGATACTTTTGACACGTTCCCGAACACAACACATGACTGGTGCTAGACTCACAAGGTATGAAAAAATAATTCCGGGATCACCTAATGTGCAGCTGAAAAGGTGCACTACGTTGAACCCAGCAACCTTGTTTCCCAGTGAAAATGCCAAAATTGAGAACGCCGAAGACATCGAGCACGACTGTCTTCAGGTGACTGAATTTTGCACCAAACCAAGACCTGATATCAAAGATACCCGATTGGAAGAAAATGATCAAATTATTTTTGTTGATGGTTCATGTTTAAGAGATGCACTGGGTATATTGAAAGCAGGGTACGCTGTATGTACGGTAACAGGTGTTTTGGAAGCATCTTGGCTTCAAGGAGTTTACTCTGCACAAGTAGCAGAATTGGTAGCCCTTACTAGAGCTTGCCAACTCTCTGCATTAATGAAAGTTACCATTTACACTGACAGCCAGTACGGGTTTGGAATAGTCCATGATTTTGGACAATTGTGGTCACAGAGAGGCTTCATGACCTCTTCAGGATCACCAGTGAAAAATGGTGAAAGAATAAGAGAATTGTTACATGCCATCCAACTACCAGGAGAAGTAGCAGTGGTAAAATGCAGTGCACACTCGAAGGGACAAGACTATGTTTCTCTGGGAAATGGATATGCGGATCAAGTCGCAAGGTTTTGTGCATTGAACTGTATATTGCTTAGGGATGAATGGAATTTGATAAGTGAACCAGAACTCGAACCAAGCGAAATCTTTGCTTTAAAGGTGGTAGATACAATGGACGAATTGAAATCCTTACAGAATGATGTCAGTGAGGATGAGAAACTCTTGTGGACCAAATCACAATGTGTAAAGAGACTAGATGAATTATGGGTTTCAAGTGAAGGGAAATTCGTTCTTCCAAACAGCCTTTTGACACAGATAGCCAGATTTTACCATGGACAAGCTCATCTTGGGAGGGATGCCATGATTAGATTGTTTAAAACTGATTGGTTTAACCCCAAATTCCGTCAAGTTGCTGAAGCAGTTTGCCACCGTTGCGTCATTTGCCAACAGATGAACGCAGGGAAGGGAACCGTAGTAAATTTGAGCCACATAGGAAGGGCAGGGGGTCCATTCAGCAGGATGCAAATGGACTTCATTGAGATGCCTGTGCATGGAGGCTTGAAGTTTGTGTTGGTGGTTGTGTGCATTTTTAGTCACTGGATCGAAGCATACCCTACACGCAGGAATGACAGTCTCACAGTTGCAAAACTACTCTTGAGAGAGCTAATACCACGTTTTGGATTCCCGATCTCTTTAGAATCAGATAGGGGAAGTCACTTCAATAATGAAGTAATAAAATTTCTTTGTGCAGCACTGAACATTGAGCAAAAGTTGCATTGTAGCTACCGCCCTGAAGCCTCAGGTTTAGTGGAGCAAATGAATGGCACATTGAAATCAAGGATGGCGAAAATATGTGCATCGACAAACTTAAAATGGCCTGACGGATTGCCCTTGGTGCTAATGTCAATGAGAAACACCCCTGACAGGAAAACTGGACTGTCCCCGCACGAGATCCTCATGGGCAGAGCCATAAGACTTCCAGCAGTTCCTGCAAATGCTCTTTTGAATATTACAGATGATATGGTGTCTACTGCAAAGGTCTAGCTGATGTGGTTCGCTCTTTCTCTCATCAGGTGGAGGCAACCACCTTGCCACCGATCCAAGGTCCAGGACACGCCCTGAAAGCAGGTGACTGGGTCGTGATAAAGAAGCACGTGAGGAAGTCGTGTTTGGAACCCCGTTGGAAAGGACCTTTTCAAGTGATTTTGACGACTACCACCGCTGTGAAGTGTGCGGGAGTTCCCAACTGGATCCACGCCAGTCACACAAAGAGGGTATTGTGTCCCACAGACGAGGAAGTTGAAGCGCTGAAATCCCCAGTGTCTGATAACAAAGTGCCAAGCGCTGAGACAGAGCGAAAAAGAACTTGAAGCGAACAGGCAGAAATAGAGGAGGGAGAAATATTCTCTGAGGATGAAGCAACTGATTCAATTGGGGAAGACCAAGGAGGAGCCTCAGAAAGCGACGAAGCAGCTGAAGGTAACAAAGAGCCTGAAGCAGCTGAAAGTGACAAAGAGCCTGAAGAAAGTAACGGAAGCAAAGGGCTCGAAACAGGTGAAGAAGCAGGAGAGCCTGATCAGAGGAGGGCTTTCCCAGAAGCAGACGATACAGGAAAAGGAAAGGAAAACCTGATTGACTCCCCAGAAGGAGGGGACAAGGCAGAACAGAACGAAACTGCTCAAACTCCTTCAGAAGAGATTGCAGGTCCCTCAAGTGGGCCCAGTGCAAAAAGGAGACAAAGTATATCACCAGTAAAATTAAGAATTAGGGAAACGTTGAACGACAGCGAAGGGCCAAGAGTGAAAGAGAAAAGAAAGGAAGTGTCTGACGCAATAGCAGCACCAAGCGAAGAGAAAGACTTGGCCAAAGAGGAAAGTACCAGTGAGAAAGAATCAAAGAGAGATGCAAAATTGAAAAGAAAAAGGATACCGAGCAGAAGGTATTCCGGTCCGGAGTGGGCATACGTAGCCAATAACGATTGGTCAGACGAATTCGTATCCCTCAGTCTCGAGAACGAAGAGGCCGAACTTCATTTTGGCACATGAGAAATAAAACTTCATGAACATTGCCGATTAAAGGCATTGATCACCTGATTGACTTTTCAACCGGCTAAGACATTGCTAACTTGATTGACTTTGAAGCCGATCTTGAGACAACGCTGCTAACCGATAAGAGACTAAGGGGGTGATTCTGGACCCCGGCGGTTCACTACCGCCGGGGCCAGGGTCGGCGGGAGCACCGCCAACAGGCTGGCGGTGCCCCGCAGGGCATTCTGACCGCAGCGGTTTGGCCGCGGTCAGAAAGGGAAAACCGGCGGTCTCCCGCCGGTTTTCCGCTGCCCTGGGAATCCCCCATGGCGGCGCCGCCATGGGGGATTCTGACAGCCCATACCGCCATCCTGTTCCTGGCGGTTCTCCCGCCAGGAACAGGATGGCCGCATGGGTTGTCGTGGGGCCCCTGGGGGCCCCTGCAATGGCATGGGCACTGCAGGGGCCCCCGTAAGAGGGCCCCACATTGTATTTCAGTGTCTGCATTGCAGACACTGAAATACGCGACGGGTGCCACTGCACCCGTCGCACCTTCCCACTCCGCCGGCTTAATTCTGAGCCGGCGTCCTCGTGGGAAGGCTCTTTTGCACTGGGCTGGCGGGCGGCCTTTTGGCGGCCGCCCGCCAGCCCAGTGCAAAAGCCAGAATCACCGAAGCGGTCTTATGACCGCGGAGCGGTGTTCTGGAGGGGGGAACTCTGGCGGGCAGCCTCCGCCGCCCGTCAGGGTCAGAATGACCCCCTATGCTGCTAAAGAAAACTGTGTGAACATTGAACTCGTTCAGCTTTGTAAATATCTGCAAATCCGTTTTGATAAAGTGTCTCCAACTTTCTTATTCTATACAGATCATGACTAGCTTCACTACACAGGGGTGTAAGATGAAGTGTTGTAAATACATGTGTATCGGTCTAATAACCGCATGCGTACTAATCATTGTAGCAATAGTTCTTGGAATGCATGGTAAGAATGAGAATGAGACGAATGATGTTCCTACTTCTAAACCTATTATCATTACTGAACTAACAGCTCTGAAGAGACTCGAGCAAGACGAGAGACACTTGCATGATAAGAAGGAACTTTCATCTAACGTTTTCTATCGCTTACTGAGTGAGTATGTTGAGACCATGGATGCGAAAGATTGTTATGTGTGTACACAAATACCTACCTCAGTGGTGGAAGGGGTGACATATCATAGCATGCCTCATACGTATGGAATTACATGTAGTATAATAGCTTCCAGATTTTATGGTCAAACGTACATTCATTATTTTTACATTAATTATGATGTTACTTTTGCATATGTCCCCATAATAGGGCACCTGAGTAAAATAGCTAGAGATTATTATGCCAAATTAATGAGGGAATTCTTCGAACCGATGTCACCTTTTCACACAGCACACGCACAGAGAGAGAACCTTACATGCTTGCTTTCACGAGTAGAGATAAACTTCTTAGACCGCACTGATGATAGGAGGAAAGAAATGAAGGAGGAATTAGAAAAGGAATTACACAAAAGGACATCCGTAGATAACTATGCTTTTGCCGCAATAAAGACACAAGGGAAAATAGCTTTAGATACATTGCACGTAGGGAGATTTTGTATACATAGACATAAATCATATTATGACACCGTTTTTGTGGGAACGAGTGAATGCAAACATACGTTTTTGCTTCAACCTAAGTGGACGTTCATGCTGAATGGACAAGACCCAGTTATTCCTGGAATATATTACATTTGTGGACTTAACGCCTATTATCGTCTTCCTAAAGGATGGTATGGGAGATGTTATTTGGGAATAGTGTTCCCAAAGATTTACCAACTAGACGACTTAACGAAATTTCCAAAGCTGTCTGAATCACATCATGTTCAGAAAAGGGAGACAGCTTCTGGTGTGGTAGGAGATATATTTGGAGCTTTGATTCCTTCAGTGGGAGTCATATTGAATTCAATCAAAATACGAAAGTTGTCTACTATTGTGGATAACATGCTGACAAATTTTTCAGGAGCTATAATCCTGATGGATGCTGAACTCGCTGCAGAAAGAGCTATGACTCTTCAAAATCGGCTTGCCTTAGACATTCTTTTAGCAAAGGATGGCGGCGTTTGCAAACTGCTTGGTACACGTGTTGGAAAATGGGTTATTGGTAGGGCAGGTAGGTACCTACACCTAGCAACAAGCCACTAACCTCCACATAGGTACAGTTAGGTCTCAGTAAATTAATCCCAGCTCAACCCTTGGTAGCTTGGCAACGAGCGTCAAGGCTTAACTTAGGAGACAAAGTGTAAAGCATTCAAATATCACAAAACAGTAATTAAATAAAACACAGGAAACAGTTTAAAAATCCAAAACCAATTTATAAAAATAGTTGATATTTTTATCTTTAAAATGACACAAAAACGATTAAAATCGGTTCAGGGGAACCGGAGATATGAATTTTTAAAGAATTATTACTTTTCTAGCGCTTAGAAACAAAAAGCGCCAATCGGGTCATCTGGTTGCACCTCGACCGGGGCAAAGTCAAACTTTCAGGCCGACCGCGATGGAGCCCTGCTCGGCTACAGGTCGCGGGAGGCCTCGGTTAAAAAGTTACCTTCTGACTTAGGGGGTCATTCTGACCCTGGCGGCCGGTGACCGCCAGGGTCACCGACCACGGGAGCACCGCCAACAGGCTGGCGGTGCTCCCGAGGGCATTCTGACCGCAGCGGTTCAGCCGCGGCCAGAAAGGGTAAACCGGCGGTCTCCCGCCGGTTTACCACTGCCCTTGTGAATCCTCCATGGCTGCGGAGCGCGCTCCGCAGCCATGGGGATTCTGACACCCCCTACCGCCATCCATGGGGATTCTGACACCCCCTACCGCCATCCTGTTCGGTCATTCAGCGGTGCGGTCATTCAGCGGCGGTACCTTGGCGGACAGTCTTTATTTTGAAGTTTTTCTTCACCGGGACGAACCTGCCAGTTGAATCCGACGTCCTGGAGCCCCTGTCCGGATACGCGATGTGGGTTTCCTCGGTGGAGACTTTTACCTTCGGACTTAGTCGTTTTTTCGAGATGAAAATCCTTCGACCGGGGTAAACCTGGATCTTGATCCGACATCCATGGAGCCCTTCTCGGATGCGATGGCTGGGAGGTCCCGGTCAACTTTTTACGTTCGGACTTAGTCTCTTTTTTGGATGTTTTTCTTTACCGGGACGAACCACGAAGTCAGGCCGGGTCGCGGTTGAGGCAAGCCGGCTAGAATTTCCGCGGCGGGTCGGTCCCCCTCTGGAGCTTTTTTCCAAAAATTCTCAAATCTTTTCCAAACTTCTGGGGCTTCACCCAGATGTTCTTTTAAGGTTCTTTTGGGGTCCACAGCTCACCCCAAGGGTCCAGAAGTTCTGTGATGGTCCTTGGGGGGTGCGGACTTCAACTCCCAGAATGCACCTGGCGCAAACTCCTTTTTGGCCACTGGACAGTGGTCAGCTGGTCGCTTTCTTCAGGAGTTGGTGCAGGGGACTCTGGTTAGCAATTTTTCACCTGTAGCAAACAGGGAGTCCCTCCTTGAACCAGTTGAAGCCAGGCAAAGTCCTTCTTGTGGTGAAGCCCAAGTGTGCAGCTGGTGCAGTCCTTCTGAGTGCAGGGTCCAGGTGCAGGCCAGGGTTCCAGCAGGGCAGTCCTTCTTCTTCTTTAGTTCCTTTCTTGTTGAATTCTGGAGGGGATCTGAGGCGTGGGTGCAGGTCTGCCAGTTTTATCCTTGCTCCTGGGTGAAAAGCAGGGGGGTCCTGGTCCTCCAATCAGGTACAGGGTCGTCCCCCTGTGATGACCACTTCCTGGGAAGTGTGGCAAAAATCCATCCCAAAAGGCAACAGTCTCCAAAAATCCAACATGGCTGAATCTGATTTTTGGAGGTTACATCTGGCTGAGCCCACCCACTGGTGTGGCTAAAAATCATAAACACACCCCTCTCCTGCCCCCTCCTAATCTAATCAAGGGGGCACCTAGTTGTCTGGGGTTGCAGGATGTGGGGGAGTTGCTGGGTGCTGCAAATGTCCTTCTCTGCCTTTGAAGACCAGTTTGGCAGCCCTCCCCCTTCCTGCCTCACCATCTGCTGAGGGGAGATTCTCTCCCCCAAGCACATTCCTTTGTGTGAAGTCAGGCCACTTCACACCTCATCAAGGTAGCCTGGCAGAAGCTTCTGCAGGCTGGCCAATCAGAGCACAGCAGCAAAAGCAATGCAGAGCTGAAATTGGCAACTTTTTAGGTAAAGTCTAAACTTTTTACCTGGACAAGTTATATTAAATCCAACAACTGGAAGTTGTGGGATTTATTACAACAATCAATTTGATACCAAATTCTTGGTATGTAACATTTAAGGAGACTTTAAAATTTAAAATAAAGTCTGCCCATTCTAGCCTATGAAGGCCATTTACTTCAATGAGGGAAAAACTAATTTGGCTGTTTTTACCTCACCAGGGCTTATAAATCTATTTTTATATAGTCCCTGCTTATAGTTACATGGCACCCAGCCCTAGGGGCACATAGGGCACACCTTAGGGGTGACTTATATGTAAAAATAAGGTAGTTTAAGACTTTGGAAGTACCTTTAATTCCAAAGTCGAATTTGCATATAACTTTAATTTAAAAGCAGCCAGCAAGGCAGGCTTGCTTTTAAAATGACACTGGGCACCTCAGCAATGCACCTAGGTGTGCACCACCTATGCTGTGGTCCCTAAACCTACATGCCCTACCATATACTAGGGACTTATAGGTAGGTTAAGTTAGCCAATTATAATTAGCCTAATTTGCATATCCATTTTACACAGAGCACAGGCCCTGGGACTGGTTAGCAGTACCCAGGGCACCATCAGAGTCAGGAAAACACCAGCATAAAGTGGAAAATGGGGGCAAAAAGTTATGGGGCCTCTGCAATCAGCCCTGTTTTCTCACACAACCCCCCCCCAGCCCACACGCCCAGGAGACTCAGCCCAACCCTGGGAGAGTCTTCCTGGCTTGTTAGGCGAGGAAGACAGTGAAGAATACTGACTGTCCCTTTGCAGGGCCTACTCTGCCTTATATCCTCCTGTCAGGGTCACGCCCTCTGGGTAGTGAAGCCATCCCAACAGTAAAAGGACCCAACTCAAACTGAAACTTCCCTCTAGGGGGGTCTTCCTCCTCTCTCTCTGCCAACTTGGGTAGTGAGGTGCCCACCTCCCCTACTCCTAACTTTGCTAGGGCAACACCTAGCCTACCCAAAGAGGTCACCCAACACTTGAGCAACCCCACCATGACCAATAGGGTCAGGGGGCCTACTTTGCTATTGGCCCTGGGGTCTGCCTCCCAGGCCAAGTACAGTGCTGCCAGGAAGGCTAGCACCCAGCAGATGCTACTGACAGCTGTCAGTACCCAGAACCACACCTTAAGCTCTCCACTGACAGGTGGCTGAGCTGCTTTAGGGGCATCTTTGGGGTCCTGGCACCCCTCTTGCTGTCTAGAGTGGGGGGCTACCACCTCCTGTGGCAGACACCCTCCTTCCACTCTCCCTTCTGTCAGTGCAGGGGCAACACCTTGCATCTGGACAGCTGCCTGACTACTCAGGACTTCCTTGGGGTCAGGTGAGGTCTCACCAGTGCCATCTCTGGGCTCCCCCCTTACTGGGGCAGAAGGCCCTTGGCTCCCTGGAACTCTCTTTAAGAGTGGTCTACCCTTCCTTTTCTTCTTTCCTTTTCTTGGGGACCCCTGTCTCCTAACTGTAGGTACTTACTCCCCAGGACTTTGGGTTGGGGGGGCGCCTTGGGCGACCACCCCATCTGTGACCAGACTCACCTCTGGGAGGTCATTGCCCAGGATACAATCTAGGGGAAGGTCAGCACTGACTACCACCCTAATCCAGTCAAGGATACCCTCCCTCTCTAGGGGCACTATGGCTACAGGTTTGGAGGTGACCTCCCCTGTGGCTATCCTGACTTTCTTTGTCTTTCCTGGGACATACATGTCTGGGGTCACTAACCGGTCACTCACTACAGTGTGACTGGCACAGGTGTCTCTCAGGCCAGTGGTAGGGATCCCATTCACTTGAATGTGGTGGAAGTGCCTACTCCCACCCTCAGGGATCACCAGCTTACCATCTGGTCCTGTCTCCCAGCTAAATGCTAGGAGGACTTCATCATCTGAGGAATCCTCCTCTATGGCTACACTGGACAGCCCAGTGCTAACCACCTTCTTTGGACAGGCTGCATCTCCTCTGAAGTGACCTGTCTGCTGACGGTCAAAGCAAGCCCTACTGTCCAAGAGCTTTTTTAACCCTGGGTCTCCCTGTCTCTGCTTGTCAGAGTGGGAGTGGGATTTACTCTCCTCCTTCTTAGGGTTCTGGGGTACAGAGGGAGTCTCTGTGGTGGGCTTACCACCTCCCTCCTTAGGTTTTTGGGGACCTGTCCCCCCCTTCTTGGAGTCTCCCCCCTGGGACTTGACAACCACCCTAGTTCTCAACCACTCATCAGCTGCCTCCCCTAGCTCTCTAGGGTTGGTCTGCTTAGAGTCCACTAGATGCTGGTGTAACCTTTCTTGGGTACAATTGGTCAAGATGTGCTCTCTCATGATCAGATTGTATAACCCCTCATTAGTATCTACTTTGTTACCAATAATCCAGCCCTATAGTGCCTTTAGTGAAATGTCCACAAAGTCAACCCAAGACTGGGTACTGACCTTCTGGGTGTCCCTGAACTTCATTCTATATTGCTCTGGGGTCAGACCAAACTTCTTGGCTAAGCACCTCTTCATACTAGGGTATGAATCTGCCTCCTCCCCCCTTAAGGTCAGAAGACTATCCCTCCCTGAGTTGGGGACCAACTCCCACAAAAGGGAACCCCAGTATTGAGGCCTAACCCTTCTCATTTGGAGTGCCCTCTCAAAGGCCCCCAGCCACTTATCTATGTCATCCCCCTCTACATAGGCAGGAACCACCCCCTTGGGTAACCTGGGGCAAACTCCCCCACCCATGGACACCTCAGCTTCTTTATCGCTGCTTCCATCTCTTGTCTCTTTGTATGCCCACTTTTTCTTTTCTAGGGCCAGCTTCTCTGCTTCCAAAGCTATGTATGCTAGCTGGGCCTCCAGCTCTCTTTCTCTGATGGATGGGTTCTCTCCTCCTGAAGGGACCCCCTTCCTACCACTAGCTTTGGGTCTGCCCCTAGTGACTGTATCTACTGAGGACCGTTCTTCCTCTTCCTCACTTAGGCTCAGATGCCTTCCCTCCCCTGAGTGGTTAGAGTTAGCATCTTCCCCTTTTTCTCCCTCCTCTGGAGCTTCTTCTGACTCTACCTCTTGGGCCTCAGCCCATGCTGTCAGGGATGTGATCAGGATTTGCTTCCTGAGATCAGTGGTTGCAGGCAACCCTCTTTCAGTACACAACCCCCTAAGCTGGACTACTGTCAGTGTGGGTAGGCTAGCCAGATCAAGCTCCATGGTTCCCTAGTTTTGTGTCAACAAAAACTTTTTGCAAAAATTTTAAACAAGAATTTAGAAAAATTACAAAAATCCAATAATTGAAATTAATCCAAATAAAAAAAAAAACAATTTTTGCACTAGGACAATTGAAAGGATTTTTAATTTGTTTTACTCAAAACTGTAACGTGATATTGAACACAAGTACAGGATCCCGTTGCTGCTTCCAATTATGTTGGAAAATGGGTTATTGGTAGAGCAGGTAGGTACCTACACCTAGCAACAAGCCGCTAACCTCCACATAGGTACAGTTAGGTCTCAGTAAATTAATCCCAGCTCAACCCTTGGTAGCTTGGCAACGAGCGTCAAGGCTTAACTTAGGAGACAAAGTGTAAAGCATTCAAATATCACAAAACAGTAATTTAAATAAAACACAGGAAACAGTTTAAAAATCCAAAACCAATTTATAAAAATAGTTTATATTTTTATCTTTAAAATGACACAAAAACGATTAAAATCGGTTCAGGGGAACCGGAGATATGAATTTTTAAAGAATTATTACTTTTCTAGCGCTTAGAAACAAAAAACGCCAATCGGGTCATCTGGTTGCACCTCGACCGGGGCAAAGTCAAACTTTCAGGCCGACCGCGATGGAGCCCTGCTCGGCTACAGGTCGTGGGAGGCCTCGGTTAAAAAGTTACCTTCTGACTTAGTCTTTATTTTGAAGTTTTTCTTCACCGGGATGAACCTGCCAGTTGAATCTGACCTCCTGGAGCCCTTGTCCGGATACGCGATGTGGGTTTCCTCGGTGGAGACTTTTACCTTCGGACTTAGTCGTTTTTTTTAGATGAAAATCCTTCGACCGGGGTAAACCTGGATCTTGATCCGACGTCCATGGAGCCCTTCTCGGATACGATGGCTGGGAGGTCCCGGTCAACTTTTTACGTTCGGACTTAGTCTCTTTTTTGGATGTTTTTCTTTACCGGGACGAACCACGAAGTCAGGCCGGGTCGCGGTTGAGGCAAGCCGGCTAGAATTTCCGCGGCGGGTCGGTCCCTCTCTGGAGCTTTTTTCCAAAAATTCTCAAATCTTTTCCAAACTTCTGGGGCTTCACCCAGATGTTCTTTTAAGGTTCTTTTGGGGTCCACAGCTCACCCCAAGGGTCCAGAAGTTCTGTGATGGTCCTTGGGGGGTGCGGACTTCAACTCCCAGAATGCACCTGGCGCAAACTCCTTTTTGGCCACTGGACAGTGGTCAGCTGGTCGCTTTCTTCAGGAGTTGGTGCAGGGGACTCTGGTTAGCAATTGTTCACCTGTAGCAAACAGGGAGTCCCTCCTTGAACCAGTTGAAGCCAGGCAAAGTCCTTCTTGTGGTGAAGCCCAAGTGTGCAGCTGGTGCAGTCCTTCTGAGTGCAGGTTCCAGGTGCAGGCCAGGGGTCCAGCAGGGCAGTCCTTCTTCTTCTTTAGTTCCTTTCTTGTTGAATTCTGGAGGGGATCTGAGGCGTGGGTGCAGGTCTGCCAGTTTTATCCTTGCTCCTGGGTGAAAAGCAGGGGGGTCCTGGTCCTCCAATCAGGTACAGGGTCGTCCCCCTGTGATGACCACTTCCTGGGAAGTGTGGCAAAAATCCATCCCAAAAGGCAACAGTCTCCAAAAATCCAACATGGCTGAATCTGATTTTTGGAGGTTACATCTGGCTGAGCCCACCCACTGGTGTGGCTAAATATCATAAACACACCCCTCTCCTGCCCCCTACTAATCTAATCAAGGGGGCACCTAGTTGTCTGGGGTTGCAGGATGTGGGGGTGTTGCTGGGTGCTGCAAATGTCCTTCTCTGCCTTTAAAGACCAGTTTGGCAGCCCTCCCCCTTCCTGCCTCACCATCTGCTGAGGGGAGATTCTCTCCCCCAAGCACATTCCTTTGTGTGAAGTCAGGCCACTTCACACCTCATCAAGGTAGCCTGGCAGAAGCTGCTGCAGGCTGGCCAATCAGAGCACAGCAGCAAAAACAATGCAGAGCTGAAATTGGCAACTTTTTAGGTAAAGTCTAAACTTTTTACCTGGACAAGTTATATTAAATCCAACAACTGGAAGTTGTGGGATTTATTACAACAATCAATTTGATACCAAATTCTTGGTATGTAACATTTAAGGAGACTTTAAAATTTAAAATAAAGTCTGCCCATTCTAGCCTATGAAGGCCATTTACTTCAATGAGGGAAAAACGAATTTGGCTGTTTTTACCTCACCAGGGCTTATAAATCTATTTTTATAAAGTCCCTGCTTATAGTTACATGGCACCCAGCCCTAGGGGCACATAGGGCACACCTTAGGGGTGACTTATATGTAAAAATAAGGTAGTTTAAGACTTTGGAAGTACCTTTAATTCCAAAGTCGAATTTGCATATAACTTTAATTTAAAAGCAGCCAGCAAGGCAGGCTTGCTTTTAAAATGACACTGGGCACCTCAGCAATGCACCTAGGTGTGCACCACCTATGCTGTGGTCCCTAAACCTACATGCCCTACCATATACTAGGGACTTATAGGTAGGTTAACTTAGCCAATTATAATTAGCCTAATTTGCATATCCATTTTACACAGAGCACAGGCCCTGGGACTGGTTAGCAGTACCCAGGGCACCATCAGAGTCAGGAAAACACCAGCATAAAGTGGAAAATGGGGGCAAAAAGTTATGGGGCCTCTGCAATCAGCCCTGTTTTCTCACAACACGTCACTGTTGTACATATATACCAGACAGCAGTGGAAAAATTAAAACGATGCTTACAAATTTAACTAAAGAAAGTGTAGATTTAAAGGAATTGAAAGAACCAGGAGTTTGGGAGAAAGTTGGAAAAGGATTTGCTTCTGTGGGAAATTGGCTCAGCAAGGTTTGGAACGGATTGTTACTAAAAATAGTAAAGGGAATATTAATAATATTGATTTGTCTATTAGGCTCTTGGGGAACATGGAAAGCTTTCAAAATGTTAAAAGCAAGGAACAAAAGGAAGAGAGAAGAGAAAATAGAGAACAAAATGGTGGAAATATATAGAGAAAAATAAAAAGGGACTAAAAGAAAAAGGGAATTGACTGAAGTGCCAAATTACTATACAGAATTTTAATGGAATAAAATTTGTGGGTAGATTTGATGTGATGACATAATTAGTCATCAGAGGAGGGATTGATGACGCAGAAAAAGAAGGTCCGACATATATTCATACATATCATGTAATCAAAACATATAATGAAGTGTGATTTTAGTAAAGAAAATAATGTACGAGGGAAATTGTGCCCTCGGGGTAGTTCGCCATCATTGTAAACGAGCTTTATTAGTCATGAAGTATTGAAAATGTAGTAATCCGTCATAATTGCAAATGTATGCCATGATTTCTTGTTTGAAAACTGTTTTGCTTAGCTTAAATTTAGTACAGGCTTTGGCCTAGTTGCCTGGTCTCAAATTCTAACTGCGTGGCTTTTTCCTTGAACTAATGAAAAATATATTCTTGCTTGAAGTTGTATTTTTCCAGTAGAGCTGACTGATACACTTATCTCCAAGGTTTCGTACTAGGCCGGTTTCATCCCCTTTGATACAAGGTCAGTCTGCAGGTGCGGACAATGAAGGTACAGATACTAAAATAATTGGCAACCCATGTTACAACTTGTGTTCCAAGGCTCCAAGGACAGTGTATGCATAAATGAGCGCTAGTAAAAGACAATTTTCATTGGACAATTTGAAGCCAACCTATGAACCCTCCAATGGAAGACCCTGCAGAATTTGGAATGTTTCTTACTTAAACCCACTGGACAAAGAGAAGTCAGCCATTTTCCTCGATGCCAGTTTGAAGCCAGATGCCAGACTCCATTTTGGACGACACCCTGATGCCCTTTTCTCTATCTGAGAGAAAGAGACTTTAAGAATTCTCACCCGAGAGACTTTAACTTTGATTTGCCCCGTCTTGCCCATGCAGTAACTTTGCCCCATTCTCCTTGCCGCTGCAAGGAAGCTTGCCCTTAACTTTGCCCCTTTGAAACTTGCCCCATGCTGATCAACCGGTACCTGAAGGACGAAGACTTTTCTTGAATGCTGATTGTATTTGGTAAATATGAAAGGATAAATGTATTATGCATTGTGTTTTTCCTTTTAGGTACCAACTGCTATTTTGATAGGGTCCTAGCTAGAAGTTTTCCAAATTTGTGTTATCTAAATTTGTTTTGCATGAAGTCCCACATGCCAATGCTAATTAGAGGTTAGTCGAGGGATTCATTTGATGCACCATGTCAATTTGAAATCTTGTTATGCTGACCAATGTATGAAATTAGTCAAATACAGTTAGTCATATTAGTGATTTGCATTGCGATAACTGAGTGTATCATTATCCAGATTTTGCGTAGATTGCGTTTCTTCCGCCGTTATGGACAGCCAGTAATGTTCATATACATATATCATTTGGTTTTGAGACTTATATATATTGTGCTAGCTTTGTTAAAATAGGGAAATAAATTCACTAACTTTTAATAAACTGGTGTGGTTATTCATGACTGAAAGGTCATGGTGCGCCGAAATACCAACTGTTATTGATTTCTGATGTGCTATATTGATCTATTAATTGAGTATTGATTACCGATTGCAATAGTTACTGATTATTGATCTGAATGACTCGACTATTTTAGGATGAGGAGAGCCCGACTCGGTTAAAAGATTCACCGACCTCCAACGTGTCCAGGTACAGGTAATTTATAAGGGCTGGACGCGTTATCATAGGCATACACTGCTCTTTATGATGCAGGAGGGGATTGAGCAGAGATAGTTTCTGGATGTGTAGAATATCCTGTATGATAGTTAGACAGAGGTAGAGACAGACAAAGTGCTGTCAACTATTTTTATCATAAAGATGAAAGACCCCGGTTGAATTAAATGCAAATTGTATAGAATGTTCTGAACATCTGAGATTTAGGCACATACTCTTATAAGTGTCCAACACAGTTGAGGTCTAGGTAGAAATAAATTCAGTGTGTCTTAATGTTGTTGTATATTCCTAAAGGAAAAGGCTAACAACTGTTACATTACATTGGTCAAGAAGAAACCTAGTCAAACACTGACATCAACACCATCTGAGTTCATTGGCAAACTAGAATACAGTCTAAGAAGGCTAGCAATTCAATGCCTCGTATTTGCTCTGCTCCTCCCTTTGTAATTATAGGAGTACTTTGTATGGTAAAGGGGAGTCGCTGGCTAAGCTGGTTTGATGTTGCTTGTGAAAGGTGTTTACCCTACACCACTTTCAAAGTTCACCAGCCGCCACTGGCTTCTATACATAAAAAACTCCATGTCTAGCTATAATTCTTGAAAAAAATACTATTTCTAAAGAATGATTTGCTGAAATATCTTATTGATTTTAAAAAGAGCAATCATGTTCACAAAGAAACAGTGTGAATACTTTTCGGAGGCGTTCGTGATACTTGTGCCAACAGGCCCTACTAGGTGAGTGTTTTTCTTCCTTGAATCTGACCCTTTGTCACTGTGGAAACTGCCTTAAAAATTCACAATCAATAAAGCAGACTTAAAGAGTTAGCCATTTCTGTTGCGAGTCTGACAGGACCTATGGTTTACCCTCATCATTCAATGACAACAGGGTGGGCAGCCTCATTTACATTCTGCAGTAAACAAACGGAACGCGCAGGCGGCTCATGCTGTGACCTAGACATCAGCAGCGCATTTACAAGGCAGTGAAGAGGCTTCTGTGCTTGATTAAGCCAACAAGGTGGAACACACTTTGGGGCACACGCACAGACCTCTGCTGCAATTTCATTGTGATCTAAGCAGAGGAAGGAAAATAGATTGAATACATTTGTGAAAACAAGCGCACGTCTTTTCTTTCTGGGTATGGAATGCCATTTTCAGAAATCTTACTATTATTGTTGACACCTCACCTTCCCTGGAAACATTTACCAGTATGATAATGGTCTGTCTTAAAATCCTGCTTACTAGATAATGGCGTTCAACAGGAGACACGCTCTTATACCTGAGCTGGCAATTGATTTCTCAGATCTGAGTTCGTTTCTTGGACAGTAACAGAGAATGAAGGCAATCTCTGAAATGCTAAAAAAAGCTATACTAAACATAACTTCATCACCAAGTTTCAACTGTAATATTATTTATAGAAAGAACGGTATCGGTATTATTTCAATAGTTTCCTGTTGATTAGTACAACATGCATGCCTTTTTATTCTGGCTACAGCGAGCTTTTCTTGTGTAGGGAATACAATGTCATCAAAGTTTAACAAGCATTTGCAATGCAATAGGTGTCGCACAGTGCTTAATTTCTAAATAAAGAGGTTCCAGTGCTCAAAGCCCTTCCCTTAAACACGAGGCTGCTGTAATTAAATCTGCCAGCACTGAATACTGAGGCAGCGTAATCCTGAAGCCATCTCGGGCCTCTTCAATCCATTTATGGCCACCCCTGCCCCTTCAGCTCATCCTGCAACTTTCTACTTTCTCCCTTTTTGACGCTTGTTAGTTTTTCCTTTTCCGTCTTTCCCATATGTGTCTTTTGCTCTCAGCAAATGCTTGAGGCATAAGAATAAGCCCCGGCCCTCACAAATAAGTGCCAGTGCTCAGCACCGGAAACAACAAGCACAAATTGAGCACTGGTCTCGCATATTTTAAACAAGTTAATTGTCATCTTTTAACAACATCGCCCACGAGCAAAAACAAAAAGAAAACATGAGAAGAAACTGAGAAAAGAGGCTTTGGCAACATAAAATAAAGTTAGCTTTAAAAACTAAAACTTTGCAATTTTGTGCCTGCTGGGCACGTTTTTGCCAGCCAGAAGAAGCCTTCTGCTTGCGGGGCACTTGAAGTGAAAAACAACAAATAGTTCCTCAGTCCCATCAGGAGCAGAGGACGGGCACTAATTAAGCTTCATTAATTAGTGGTTGATCCCTGCGCCACACAGAGAAACAAAGTGATGCCAGGCGTACTTTGACGAATTACGAGGCTGTAAAAAAGAGTGCCACGCAAACCAACAAATGGTGAGAGACAGTCAGGTTCAAAGCCCTGTACTAAACACAGCAGTCTCTCGCAAGCAAGACGCATGCACTAGTGCATGCACTCACAGGCTCGACTCTAAGAAGTGCAATGCAAAATACACAAAGGAAGTAGATTAGGGCCAACCGACTCTGGCAATTGGCATTCAAGTCTTTTAAGTGGTTAGCTACTTGTTAGATAATACTTCCATGAAGACTATGGCAATTTGAGGATGTCTACATTGTCCCATAAGTGGTCATCTAGTTAGACTGTAAGGGTGAGGTCTTGGACAGCTTGTACTTGGGAGTGAGTGTGTGTTTTGTGGTGTATTTTCTTTGCTGACAGAGGGATATTTTACTTCTTGGTCTTTGGCTAATTTGTGAAGGAAGTGTGTGCTCATTAGATGCCTTAGCCTGTCATGAATAGTGATGCATGTGTTTTTCTATGTAGTTACTTTGCAAATGTGATGACATTTTACTTCCTCGTTTAGTGCATTTTTGGTTTAGAAAGTGTGTGCTATTTGAATAGCCTGTCATAAAGACCTTATTATATTCACTTTATATATTCAATTGTTTAACACTACTGTGATTTGTAAGAAATAGATCTAGAAAATGCCTCAATAAAGTAAACAACAAAGCCAATGGTTCTTGTCAGTGATACCTATTGATTATGACACTGCTTTATGTTGTACGATAGCCAGTATGGATATGCATGCACCTGTCATAGCCAGCTCTAAATGGTTTTGTTGAAATGTTACAAATCCATTCAAATATAACCACTATGGATGTGCACACATCCTTGTCAGCCTGGTTTAAATGCATTTGTAATATCTGATTAACCAATTTTTTGGAGTATTTGAAAGAGCAGTGGAGAAAGTGTTTGCTAAGCAAAAGGGACAGGGGAGCAATTGAGGATCATGGTTGTGGGAGTGGAATATATATATATATATTTTAACTACCTGGATAGGGAGGGGCAGAGGAGGCTATGAATGAGTTTGGTGGGGATAGAGAGAAGCAACATGAAGAGTGAGGTTGTCAGGGCCAAAGGAAAGGGGAGGCAGTACCAGTGGAGAAAGCAGGAAAATATATGCACTCCCAGGAAATACTTCAAAGAAAAGGAAAAAGTGGCTCTCTGAATGCAAGCAACATCGGAATTGGGAGAACATAAGTCAGTTGAAAACTGTAAGTTAGAAATGCTCCTTGGTGGGAATACAATAGGGAGGAAAGTCATTGAATCAAAATTAAACAACTGAGAAAGATGACAAGGCCATCTAGTCATCAGAAAGGGGCTAATGTAAAACCCAAATATATCTGAAACAGGAGGTCCAGACACCTAAAGCTATCTGTGGCTGAGACCTAAAGAATGTTCACGAACAAGCACATAAATAATGCAGCATTTCTTTTTATGTTGCACCAAGATGGAAGTAAAATATTTTGAATAGACCAATGCGTTTTATTTTTTGTGAGAATGTTTATAATTAGTGTGCAGAGAAATGCCCTCACTACGAGTTGACCAGAACTAGGTACAGAGATCCTTGTGTTCAAGAATCTCTGAATCTATCATACATCCCTGCACCTAGATCTGGCCATTAAGAGGTTTCGTCCCTGCAGAACAGCAAACACTGTCTGTTTGTTTTGCCCTGTTTCTGCATGGGGCTACAACTCACCTATACTCAGAGCAAGGGCCTAAATAATGAGACCGATAATGTCTTTACCTTGAGTAGATGCTTACCATTAACAGTGAATGCAAAAAGTTAAACATCCTCTTAAGACTTTATTGTTCACAGTAGATGTTGATGCTGATAACTCACTGCTATGACGTAGCAACAGTTGATAGCAAAACCTATGCACATAAAGTCCTCATAGGCCAGGCTGACAGGGCTCTCTGAGAGCCTGCCAGGGCAGTACTGCTTGTTTTGTTTGAATGCAGAAACCACAGCTGCAGGAGAGAGAAGGAAAACAGGGGAGGTGGTATGGCTGTTTAGGCATGGCAGCTAAGGTATTTATTTTTGGCATTTGGGTCAGAGAGCAGGATCCATGTTATTTATGGCTCCCCGTTACTCCTCTGCACCTGTAAATCAAATGCTGCTAGTGGGCCTGCATCACTGGTTGTGCCACCCAAATGAGTAGCCCTGTACACATGGCTCAGACCTGCCACTACAGTGTTTTTGTGTGCAGTTTTAATCTGCCTATTTGACTTGGTAAGTGACCCACTTGCCAGGCCTAAACCTTACCTAGGCAGGCTCTATGTAGCCCAGGCCGGGTGCAGTGTATTTTAAAGGTGGGACATGTACTGATGTGTGTTACATATCCTAACAGTGAAATACTGCTAAATTCAGTGATCACTGTTGCAAGGCCTATCTCTCTCATAGGTTAACATAGGCACTGCTTTTACATCTTATTAAAGTGAACATTTCTTTTGAGAGCAGGTAGAAATATGGAGTTTGGTGTCTCCAAACTCACAATTTAAAAATACATCTTTAGTGAAGTTGGTTTTCAGATTGTTAGTTTGAAAATGCCAATTTTAGAAAGTAGGCATTTTCATGCTTACACCATTCTGTGACTCTGCCTGTTTGTGGATTGCCTGTCTGGGTTAGTTTGACAGCTGGACTGTTTGTGAATCCCCTCTAGACAGTGAGACAAAGGGAGCTGGGGTGTAGCCTGCATATCCTGATGAGCCATCTGTGCTAGAGTGGAGGGTGGAGTGGTCACTCACACCTGACTGGGCTGTGCCTGCCCTCTTACAGTGCAGTCTGCAGCCCCCTGTTGTGTGCCTGGCCCTGACATGGCAGGATCTGGTGAACTACAGAGACTTTCCTTTGAAGTAGGCTTACTTTAAAGGCAGAAAGGGGTATAAGTATTGGACCCAAAACCCCTAAAAATCAGATCACTTCTGAAACAAGGAGGACCGCTGCCTAGGAGGAGAGCTGAAGAGCTGAGGAGGAGTGCTGCCCCTGCCTGTGCTTTTTGGGGCTATCCTGCAGTTGCTACTTCTGCCTGTAAAGGGACAAAGACTGGACTTTGTGGTGTATTCATGCTTGTGAAAAATCTCCAAGGGCTTGGACTGAGCTTGCCCCCTGTTCTGAAGTCTCAGGGCCATCAAAGACTTCCCCTACTAGCACTTCTCCGGACCGCCCCTGCTGCTGAATTCTGATACCACCGCCTGCAACCGACCCCGTGGTCCTCGCTGGAGTGCGACAACCCTCGTGGGCCCGACACCGCTACAGCCCCGCCGAAGTCTACGTCTCCATGGAAGTCGCTGTACCATGTTGTGAACAACGCTGCTCAAAGTGCACTGATTCAACGCTTTGCACTGATGCCGCCTCACCTCCACCGCTCCGCAGCAAGGACCCAATGCCTCTTTGTGATGCCCCAGCTCCTTCGCCCCGCAGCACCGGAACCGACTCCATCTCGGATCTAGCGACGCCGCAATCCCCGACTTCGCACACCAGCTTGTTTTAATAATTTACTAAGGTACTGTACCTGGGGGTCTGTGTGACTCTGAGGGCTTGAGCTGAGCTTGTCTCCTGTTTTGAAGTCTCAGGGATATCAAAGACTTCCTCTGCTAATATCTGGACTGTCTGCTGAGACTCCTGCCCTGCCAAGTGGTATTGTATCTAGTCCCTGGGCACTTGAAAGGTGAAGACAAGAGCTGAAAATCTGCAACATGGATGATAAACGACGCACCACCGGCTCCGCAGTTAAAATCGATACTCCACCTGCATCGGGGCTGGGTGATCCACACAACGTGGCTGGAGAAAGGACACACAACACCCACTTGTGGCTACTGATAACAACGTAAACCCCATGCAGTGTGGTTTTCTAACACCGTGCAACAGATTTTTCCACGCATTGTCCCTGGGCACCAACGTCAACCCGGCTCCGCGGATCCGAGGTGCCCCATCTGGAAATCGAAGCATCACTCTCTTGCGAGGGAGAACATCAACGCATCACCGAACCGACCAGAGAAGAGGAAGGAATCAATGCATTGCTGCCTTTTCTGACGCACACTCGCCAGTGGGGCTTTATTTTTTACACTAACCTGGTACTTTGTTCAAAACTCATATTGTAACTTGAGCATGTTGAATTGTTGTTGTTTTGGTCTGGTATAATTTATATAAATATTGCCTATTTTTCTAAAATGGTGTGGTGTCCATTTTGTAGTGTTTTCACTGTATTATTGTGTGTGTTGGTACAAATGCTTTACACATTGCTTCTGAGTTAAGCCTACCTGCTCGTGCCAAGCTACTAAGGGGGTGAGTGGGGCTTAACCAGGTGTATTTCTCCTTTGCCCCGACTAGACTGAGGGTCCTTGCTTGGACAGGGGGTTACCTGACTGCCAACCAAAGACCCCATTTCTAAAATTCTGACAGATGGATAGGTAGGTATTCTATCCCCACTACCTTTTCCACCTCCCTATTATCCTTAAAGAAATAGTCTAATATGGAATAGTGATCATATTTCTTACTATGGAAGGTATATCCCCTACGCTTCCCTCACATATCACTAAAGTTATAATTTTCTGCCATATCCAACAGATATTGCCTCATTTTTAGAGAACTACACTGGACCCGATTTGAGGACTTACCCGGGGTATTATTCAACAGAATATTAAAATCCCCACCCAAGATAATAGGAGCCCCAAAATCCACTAAAGTGGTAAACAGTTGGGTCAGAGGATTAATATTGTCAGTGTTCGGGCCATAATAGCTCACTAATGTGTAGGGTCTCTGCTGTATCTTCACCTCAGCAATAATGTGCCTCCCTTCCTCATCTGTTCTGTATCTAATGAGCTCCACACCTAATTTTGCCTTGAGTATTTTTACTATACTATTTTACATTGCGACTGATCTGTTGCTAACACCCTTTCGACCCATCCTTGCTTTAAAAAATATCTCAACTCTCTTGCCTTAAAAGATGGGTTTCCTGAAGCATGATGATTTGGGCCTTACTCCCTTTTAAATATTGTAGAATAAGACACTGCCTTCTTTTCACATGCAAACCATTAGCATTCCATCAGAGGATGGGAAGGACATGGGACCTCGCTTGGTCTACACACCCCTTACCCAACAACATGCCTAAGGACAAGCTGGGTGTGATTGTCTGGCGCTTTGCTAATACAACCCTTATGATTTATTGAGGACTTTAACATTTGTTTCTTTTTTCCCTCATGCTCCCCTAACGTGTACTCCCTCCCATAGGAACCCTCCCATCTCCCAAAATAGGCATAACTAATGCCTGGTTTAAGCTCACCCCCATGAAAGTGTCAGCTAATACAACAGCACTTTTCTATTTACCTCCATTCATACCCTTCTCTACTTGTTATACTCCTTATTTATCTGAACTCTTCCTTTTTTTGGCATCCGTAGTGAAGTTATCAGCCTCTTAAGGGCCAGAAAAATTATGCAATTTGTTCTACCACATACATGACCTTCAGGATCGCAGGAAATGTAAGTTGGACAGTGGCACCCAGTTTCCACAGCTCCTCCATTCTACTACCTAGCTCCACTGCCTATCCGCTGTCTCCCTGGAGGGAGATATCTGACCTAATCTTGAAAATAAACCATATTGCTTGCAGAGACTTCTCTTTCAAGGCTAGGCTCAAAGTCTTCTCCTACATTGAGTACATCAAAAAGTTGACTAAGACTTTCTGTGTTTTTTTCCTCCCTGGATTCAATTTAAATGGATCCCTTTGGATCCACTGAATTTCTGGATTGAGATTGACTGGGGTGGCATCGGGTGGGGAGATATTTTCCAACAAACTAATCAAAAAAGCTTTAATGTCTCCCCCCTCGGTCACTCCTAGGATTTTGATGTTATTCCTCCTAGCATTATTCTCTAACCTTTCAAGCTTTTCAGAAAGTAACTTTTCTTTTTTCTCCAGATGTAACACCTTTTGAGAATTCTCTTGGACTGATAGATAAAAGGTCCTGCATTTTGTTCTCCAGATCCTGCATTCCACTGGGCTAGGCTCTCAATCTCTCCTTGTAGACCAGAACAGGTCCCCTGAATCTCCTGTTGATGAGACTCAGAAATGGAAATCTCTCCTTGATTTCTTGGGCTCTTTGGGCCAGCATTTCTTGGACTGTTTCCCATTCCTGGGGTTACCCCCTACCGTGTTGACATAATAGTGATCGGCGGCCTGATCTGCCATTGTCACACTTACGTTATCCCCCACTGCACCTACGGTGGCCAGCTTCTCCACTGCCAAGCAAGAACTTTTATTTTGCAGCAGGACTGCTGGATGCACTACAGAAGCAGTTTGAGAGGTTATTGGGGTTTTACCACCCAGGCCCTGGCTCCTTAGGAAGCTAACCTTGTCTACCCTGCTCATCCAGCTCTCTTGTTTGAAGATAGCATTCCCACTCCCTCCACCAGGCTCCCTTAGGTCGGCCTTCACCTTGAAGTAAGATCTTAGTGCCAGAGTAATTTTGGGGGTAAGAGTAGCTCCAGACTTCTGCCTCTCACTCAGTTTGGAAGATACAGACACAACGGTTAACTGCTTCTGTTTGAATAATCCTTTGATTGTCGTGTACTAGCCGGTAATTTGCCCTGTTTGAAAGGTACTCTAGTAGGTGACTGAAAAATATTGTTCTTATTTTCAAGCATACCCTCACTCAGTACCCAAGAAGATTTCTTGGACCTTGGCATGTACTGGTTGCCAGGCTCAAGAGAAGGTCCATCTAACTTCCTCTTGGTCTTAGGGCCAGATTGTCTACAGGATCTCAGACCACTTTGCCCATACTAAGAGGAAGCATAGCTCTGTGTAGGGATATGTAGCTTCCTTCTGCCAACCCGCCTCCTTTCCCTGGATACACAGAATTTCCCTGTATTTCTGCTGGCTCAGCAGTGAGCATGTGCTGTCGCTGAGATTGCCTACACCGCAATCTCGCAGGACGCGCTGAGCAATGGGAAGCTCCCAGAGTGCTTCTGCGGCTGCGCTCCAAAGCACCGTCCTCTGCTCCACCATAGACTTTGCAACAGTCCGACCACTCTGCTACTGCCTAAGGACTCGCCATCCTCCGAGAAAAAAGGGAGACAAATCCCACATTGCCGACCCCCATTCTGCACTACTCTAAGAGGAGATAAGCACCTCCATAACCAGCACTGACACTTCCCTGAGTGACGTGCTCCCGATCAGCTGCCTTAACTGACCACATGTTTTCTCAATGTGAAGAAAACAGATTGTTGGTTGCAGTCCTAGATTTGTGCTGTGGTTCAGGGTGCTGTTGTCAGATATGACTTTGCCAAGCAGAAAGTGCCTTGTTTTTAAGGGATTTCCAGTGGATGCTGTATCAAAATTTGATGAAATTTCAACACTGTAATATGCATATTAATTTGTTTTATAATCACTCAATAAAGATTTTACAATGCTTGGGGAATGATACACAGTCCTCTCCTTCTAGGTGCTTCCTACTACAATATTCAGTCATCATGATGACCCTTTTTGAATGAGTTTCATAGGTTGGGTCGAAACGTAAAAATAAATTAAATATGGACTGTGTCTCGAAACTGTCAGTAGATTCTAGACATGTTTATGAGGGGTGTTATAAAGAAGACTACTTGCTTTTTAGCCACATTTGTACATATTATCTTGTAAAGAACACTGATGCACTTTAATTTCACTTTATTCACTTGCGCTGTGTTGTCACTTATCAGGAGCATCTATATATTAATCAGTTTTGCCCTATTGAGGGTGTGTTTGAGTTGTATAATTTTGGAATTGTTTAGTCTAATAAAATGGTTGAAATACTTGATGAATCTTACATAGTTGGAGAGTTTTAGGTATTCCAATATTACATACCCAGGTGCCAGGGTTACTGGGTTTGCCCCATTTTTTCAAAATAATACAACTGTAGGGTAGGTAGCCTGGTCTGTACAGCTGAGGACAACTTCTCCCATCCTGGAATGAGGCAGAATCGAGGGCTCAGGACAGAAAAGGTGCTACAACTCACCAGATGTGGTCACTTCAGGGTTAGATTAGCTGCTGGGGCTAGTAGCCCATTGACTACTTGCACCCACACTAGAATTTAAGGGGCTCCCCTGGCACCAGAACTTTATATCTGCAGCAACTTGTGCCAAGAGAATAAGAGAAGACCTACATCGATGACACTAGGACCTTGTCTTAACAAAAGGTGTGTTACCTTGAACCTGTGGCAACATTCTGGAACTGTTCAACTGTGGCTCGTCCTGGGTCGTGGACCAAAGACAGCTTCCTCCAGCTAGAGGGAACCCTTTGTGAGCCAAAGGCAAGACCATACTCCACTGTACTAGTGGTACTAGTCCCCTGCCCACTGTAGGTAAAAAGTACTCAACAGATCTGAAGAAGCGCTGGCCATTGGGCCCTCCGAGGTATCACCAAAAGACAGGTAGTCCAGTGCATTGTGGGGAGTGTAGTCCAGCTCCTTGCCATGTTACCTTCCACTGGACGTCTGGAAGGGGAGATAGCTTCTCCTCCACCTTACCACTGCCAAGGCTTGTTAGTGGACAGTCTTGTCATCACCACCTTGACTAGACACTGCAGCTTGAGGGCACTCTGCAACACCTTCATCTAATGTCACATGTAGTTTTGTTGAGTTTTTTTTTTTATCCGTCCCTCACCAGCACTGTCTCAGTGGTAAAACCGGGAACCACAGCTCCCTTTCAGCACCAAGGATAGCTAAGCCACACCTCTGCATCTGAGACTAGGTGGAGTTGTTCTGCCTGGTGAATCAGCGTCCAGGGGCCCACACAAGTTTTACCTCCAGTAGGCTCCTAAAACTCGACATGCAAGTGAGTGTCACAAGTACCATTTTTCAGAAGCCACAACTGCCTCTTTCAGCACCAATGACAGCCAGGACTCCTCTGCACTCTGACCTCACAAGCCAGGTAAAATTGGTCTAGGGCCCAGCACACCTTAACTACCACTGGGAACCTCTGAACTCACTGCACAAGTGTCTGAGTGTCACCTGTGACTTTCATTGACTGCAATAGTGAGATTTGACAGCTTGTAAATGCACTGATTTTATTTCTGCTTTAAAATCCATAACTCCAGTTATACTGAACTGATTTGCTTTGTTTTGGTGTCTAACATTATCTACAAATGTTCTCTATTTTTATAAATTGGTGTTGGGTTTCTTTTGAGTCATATCAATTACTTATCATCCATGATGGTACTCTGAAATTATTAACACATGTTCATCTAGTAAAGCCTCACTTCTCTTTGCCATACTACCAGGACTGAGCTGAAGGTTAGTTTTTGTGAATCGGAAGGACCGTCTTGGGGGTGCTGTGAGAGTATTACATATTGAAGCCTAACCAGCTTCACTGCATAATACTCCACTTTCCTACAGACACAACCTAATATGGCTTTAGTTAAATCTCTAAAAATATGGAACCATTTATCTACATACTAAGCTAGTCATAAAAAAAGAGTTTATCAAGAGTCAGTCCTTATGGATCTGCTTTTCAACAGCCTTCTCCAACCATCTCCATACCAAAATGAGTATTTAATGAAGCAAGGCATGATGAGTCATTGTTTTGGGATGCAAAATAGTTAAGCATGCACAGTAATTTTATGAATATAATGAAGTTCATGGAAAAGCAAAAAGTACTTTTGCACCTATTCCCACAAAACTATTACAATAAATGTACAGTTTTGACTTATATGCTACTCCTGCCAGGACTGCAAATTAGTAATTTATGGATGTGGTCTTATTCCCCTGGTGTGCTATAGACAATGCATATAGGATTTATATGTTTGGACTCTGTACCGAACTACAGGTATATTGAGAGAAGATATTTTCAACATTAAATATCATGAAATGATATGGAAGTAAACAAGATATAAGCACCACTTTTTTTGAACAGATGTTAATCCTTTGATCATTTTCACAGTCACTATCACTAGGAATTTAGGGCCAGATGTAGGAAAGAAGTAAATTGCGACTTGCAATTTGCGAGTCCGTGCGACTCGCAAATTGCAAGTCGCAATTTGCTATGCAGAAAGGTGTCTCAGACACCTTCTGCAACTCGCAATGGGGTCGCAAAAACCCACCTCATTAATATTAATGAGGTGGGTCGCACTTTGCGACCCCATTGCGAGTATGGGCACTCACCGGGATGGTGGCCTGCTGGAGACAGCAGACCACCATGTCCGTGACTGCTTTTTGATAAAGCAGTTTTTTGTTTTTTCCACCTGCAGCCCGTTTTCCTTAAAGCAAAACGAGCTGCACTTGGAAAAAAATACCGAAACCTTTAGTTTCGTTTTTTTTCAGAGCAGGCAGTGGTCCATTGGACCACTGCCTGCTCTGAAAAAATATTTTTGTTTCCATTCACGAAGGGGAAGGGGTCCCATTGGGACCCCTTCCCGTTTGCGACTGGGTTACCATCCACTTCAAGTGAATGGTAACTGCGATTTCATTTGCGACCGCTTTCGCAAATGAAATTGCATAGCGTTGCGAGTCGCAAATAGGAAGGGAACACCCCTTCCTATTTGCGAGTCGGAAATGCATTTTGCGTGTCAGATCCGACTCGCAAAATGCATTTCTGCATTGCGGAGAGGCTTTTGCGCCTCGCAAATGGCGTTTTTCGCCATTTGCGAGGCACAAATCCTTTCCTACATCTGGCCCTTAGTATGTTAAATTGGAAAAATATGGAGATCTTTAACTTTAAATGACCTCTAATATTTTGAGAATAGATCACTCTATAAATGTATAACAAATAGGCACATGGCAATAAGTATGAAGTTTTTCACATAAAACAGGATAATAATAGACATCAACAAAACCACTAAGGCATCATTTAAAACAGTTCTCATTTCAGGTGATACTAGAGAATTCTCAATTTCATTGTACACATTTATAATTTTATGTTTAGTGTTTAGTTGTGTATGAATCAAAAAAAATTCTGTTTTGAAAACCAAAACAACTGAAAGTACATTGCTTAATTGAGAAATATTGTGTGGTGTAAATCTATTCTGGAGCTTTTGAGAAATGAAGGTTCACAGTCTATACAAACCTGGACATTTGAGTTTGTGGGAGTCCCAATGGCAAACAACTTCACAAAATAGAGTGAGGAGGTGTTTTTCTTGTCAGCTGCTTTGCTCCCACAGGAGCCAGCTCCCTGATGGGCTGACCTCAACAGGAAGTGAAGTCTTGCAGCCGCCATTACATGTCCCGATGTGCTGAAAGGAAAAATAAAATACAGTAAAAGGGAGCACGGTAGGGATATCATAAACTCCCTGGACCTGGTAGGGAGGTCCCAGAGGGACTCCACTTCTTTGGCCAAATTTGAAAAATAAATGGGGAGGGAGGGGTTCCATGATTCCACTGGACTTTCGTATGAGCCAGTGCAACCCACCCACCTTGCTCCTGCATGGGTCTCCAGATGGAAAAACAATTTCCAAAGAGCAAGTTTAGTTTGTGTCCCTTTATGTAATAGATACTTCATTTAACTGTAACTGGGAAATTTCAATGTTTTTTACAATTTAAAATGTTAAATTGTATTTTATATTTTCACCTAACTGGATTATTTCTTTAATCTTTGACTTTATATGTTGCAGTAATAATATCAATGATGACATAGAAAATGCCATGAGTGAAGTAATATGTGGTGTAATTAGCAGTGCAGAGTGAGGGTGAGAGTTATAATTCCCTTAGGCCACAAGTTATAGTTAACATAGCTAACTAGTTAGTTTCAGTGGTTTTGTATGTTTAAAATGTTTTGTTGTCACTGAATTCTCACCTAACTATGACGTTACTTTAACCTTTGGATTTTTCAATGATTTTCTAGAGTTTATTTTCTAAGATAAAGTAAGAACTGTGTTATCATACATAAGCTAACCCCCCGCCACACATGGCCCGTGGTCTTTAATGGTGGGGGGGTTGGCCACAGGCCACACAGTTGAATGGATTTACAGCAAATTTGCCTGATCTGGGTCCAGAAATAGTGCAGTGTATGATTTGGTGTAATTCCATGCAGTAGTTTCAGAGGCATTAAGGTGACAAAAATATAGATATTTCACACAAGCAAAGATCCGTGGAGCCAACAGATCTCAAGATGAGATCTGATTCTGTGCCACTGCATTAACAAAGATGTAATGCTAGTCATTTAAGGGCTTGGGGACTGGGTCTCTTGTAGAATAAAGTAAAAACAAAACTTATAGAGTGAAGGGTAGAGATATGCTGCCCCCCTAGACCTGGTTGGGGGTCCACAGATCTGATAAAACATGAAGGAGGACTCCTGCACTTGATCCCCAGAGTGTGCCAGGGCTGGTAGGGGCTGGCATAAATATATTTTATGGAGAGGAGCATGCAGACCCCCTGCCCGAGCCTCCAAGAGGCCCTGTGGACCACTTTCCCCAGGGCTGTATTGAAAATTAAGAAGAGATGAGCATGTACCCGACCTCCTCATGCCTCCCTAAGGCCCCAAGGACCCATTTCCCAAAGCCATGCCTTTAAAATAAGGAGAGAGCACTCAATAGGAAAAATATAAAAAAAAAACAGTGGCCAGTTTCTACCACGCTGGTAGCTGCGGAGCACTAGGGCATCCCCAAAAATACATTTCTAAAAAAAACTAGAATAATAAATGAGTGCTAGAGGCCGTTCCTGCAGTTTATTTATTATGCACTGCTCCATCCAAGGAATGGCAAGGGATTTTAAATTATATTTGTGGAACTTAGTGTTGCCCCTAGAAGTGCCATGGGCACCACAAAGCTTTTTCCTATGTTGTTAGAAGTGTTAGAGAGTAAGTACGTCTCCTGGGCCAGTAAATCCTCAACCCCAGGAGATCTCACCATATTTTTTAAGGCATTCAGAGCTTGACCTCTATGCTCTGGAGGCTGAATTGCAAAGATCTACTGTGGGTTTATTGGCTGCACCTGGTGGCCTGAAAATGTTAAAAGAAAGACTCAAAGCTATGCAATTTTTTAAAGGCTTTATGAAAATACTTTTCTTACAATCCACTTTATTATAAATTGCTGTGTATGACTTTATACAATATACATTTGATTACAATTATTTCCAGCTTCTTTGCGAAGACAGTAGTTCTGCAATGGACTCACATTTTATATTTTGGTATTATTTTCCCTTGATAAAGTCAGTAGGTGTGCCCTGCTTAAAATTACTCTCTTATATTGTTACATTGCATAACCAGCCTTGCACGCCCGTGGATTGGGCGCAGGGCCAAGCTGCAGCTGAGGCTAAGTGCCCTACCTCATGCCATGCATGGCCAAATTGTGCTGTGGGGGTAGGGCCCCAACCACATGCCACTCATGGCAGAAGGCTGTGCGCTGAGGGTGGATAAGGTGCCCATGGACTTTGATGCATTGACTAAGCCCCAAGCTGCGCACAGTAATGTCATCTTTTGTTTAAAAAAACATTAGCAATTCACTGAAAAGACCCTCGCCATGCACTGCTAATTACTTCAAATATTACTTCAATCGCAACATGTTGTGTGACATCATTAACATTACTGCAACATTTAAAATGTCATAATTGTTGACAGCACTGTGCATGGCATGGCACAAGTTATAGTAATGTTATGGCACAAATTGTAGTTACTTTAGATAACTATACTTGTTAAATTTCAGTGTTTTTTGTTTAAAATTGTATGCTTTAACTGACATTTTAAGCTAACTATAATGTCCATTTAACTTTTGGTGGAGAGATAGTCTTTAAAGAATAATAAATTAAACACAAGTATAAGAAATAACTTTGTTGAAATAAGTTAGTCCTTGTTTGTATCCAGCTAATACTTGGTGTTAGACTTGGCATCATTGGCATAGTCTCCCCTAACTTTTTGCCTCTACTTCCCAGGTTGTTTCTGTGTGCTGGACTCTGCTTTTGCTGTTGTGTTTGCTCTGGACACTTTACCACTGCTGACCAGTGCTAAAGTGTAAGTGTTTCCTGTATAAATAATATGTGTACATTGGCTTATCCATAATTGGTGTTAGACTTTTCATCCTTGGTGTTTTCTCCCTTAACTTTTTGCCTCTGTTTACCAGGTTGTTGATGTGTGCTGGACTCTGTTTTTGCAGTTTTTTTCACTCTGGGCACTTTACCACTGCTAACCAGTGATAAAGTGCAAGTGCTCCTTTACAAAATGTGTATGTAATTGGTTTATCCATGATTGGCATATTAGATTTATTAGTAAGTCCCTAATACTGTGAACTAGATGTGCCCAGGGCCTGTAAATCAAATGCTACTAGTGGGCCAGCAGCACTAGTTGTGCGACCCACATACGTAGCTCTGTAATCATGTCTCAGACCTGCCACTGTAAAATCGTCTTACTACAGGTAAGACACCTCTAAGGTAGGCCCTAGGTAGCCCCAAGGGCAGGGTGCAGTGTATGGTTAAGTTAGGACATATAGTAATGTGTTTTATATGTCCTGACAGTGAAATATTGCTAAATTTGTTTTTCACAGTTGCAATGCCTGTCCCTCTCATAGGTTAACATGGGGGCTACCTTTAAATATGATTAAAGTATAGATTCCATTTGGGAGCGAATGCACATGTGGAGTTTGGGGGCTCTGAGCTCACAATTTAAAAATACATCTTTTGGTAAAGTTGATTTTTAGATTGTGTGTTTGAAAATGCCACTTTTAGAAAGTGAGCATTTTCTTGCTTAGACCATTTCTGTGACTCTGCCTGTTTGTGGATTCCCTGTCTGGGTCAGTTTGACAGTTGGGCTGGTTGCACCTCACACTAGACAGTGACACAAAGGGAGCTGGGGTGTAGTCTCCATTTCCTGATGAGTTATCTGTGCTAGGAGGGAGGAAAGAAGTGGTCACTGTGAGAAAACAGGGCTGATTGCAGAGGCCCCCTAACTTTTTGCCCCCATTTTCCACTTTATGCTGGTGTTTTCCTGACTCTGATGGTGCCCTGGGTACTGCTAACCAGTCCCAGGGCCTGTGCTCTGTGTAAAATGGATATGCAAATTAGGCTAATTATAATTGGCTAAGTTAACCTACCTCTATGTCCCTAGTATATGGTAGGGCATGTAGGTTTTGGGACCACAGCATAGGTGGTGCACCCATAGGTGCACTGCTGAGGTGCCCAGTGTCATTTTAAAGGCAGGCCTGCCTTGCTGGCTGCTTTTAAATTAAAGTTATATGCAAATTCGACTTTGGAATTAAAAGTAGTTCCAAAGTCTTAAACTACCTTATTTTTACATATAAGTCACCCCTAAGGTGTGCCCTATGTGCCCCTAGGGCTGGGTGCCATGTAACTATAAGCAGGGACTTTATAAAAATAGTTTTATAAGCCCTGGTGAGGTAAAAACAGCCAAATTTGTTTTTCCCTCATTGTAGTAAATGGCCTTCATAGGCTAGAATGGGGAGACTTTGTTTTACATTTTAAAGTCTCCTTAAAAGATGCATACCAAGAATTTGGTATCAAATTAATTGTTGTAATAAATCCCACAACTTCCAGTTGTTGGATTTAATATAACTTGTTCAGGTAAAGAGTTTTAGACTTTACCTAAAAAGTTGCCAATTTCAGCCCTGCATTGTTTTTGCTGCTGTGCTCTGATTGGCCAGCCTGTAGCAGCTCAGCCAAGCTGCCTTGATGAGGTGTGAAGTGGCCTGGCTTCACACAAAGGAATGTGCCTGTGGGAGAGAATCTCCCCTCAGCAGATGGTGAGGCAGGAAGGGGGAGGGCTGCCAAACTGGTCTTCAAAGGCAGAGAAGGACATTTGGAGCAACCAGCAACACCCCCACATCCTGCAACCCCAGACAACTAGGTGCCCCCTTGATTAGATTAGGAGAGGGCAGGAGACGGGTGTGTTTATGATTTTTAGCCACACCAGTGGGTGGGCTCAGCCAGATGTAACCTCCAAAAATCAGATTCAGCCATGTTGGATTTTTAGAGAATGTTGCCCACTGGGATGGATTTTTGCCACACTTCCCAGGAAGTGGTCATCGCAGGGGGAAGGACCCTGCCCCTGATTGGAGAACCAGGACCCCCCTGCTTTTCACGCAGGAGCAAGGATAAAACTGGCAGACCTGCACCCACACCTCAGATCCCCACAAGATTTCAACAAGAAAGAACTAAAGGAGAAGGACTGCCCTGCTGGACCCCTGGCCTGCACCTGGAACCTGCACTCAGAAGGACTGCACCAGCTGCACACTTGGGCTTCACCACAAGAAGGGCTTTGCCTGGCTTCAACTGGTTCAAGGAGGGACTCCCTGTTTGCTACAGGTGAAAAATTGCTATTCAGAGTCCCCTGCACCAACTCCTGAAGAAAGTGACCAGCTGACCACTGTCCAGTGGACAAAAAGGAGTTTGCGCCAGGTGCATTCTGGGAGTTGTAGTCCGCACCCCCCAAGGACCCTCACAGAACTTCTGGACCCTTGGGGTGAGCTGTGGACCCAAAAAAAACCTTAAAAGGACATCTGGGTGAAGCCCCAGAAGTTTGGAGAAGATTTGAAATTTTTTGTAAAAAAGCTCCATAGAGGGACCGACCCGCCGCGGCAATTCTAGCCGGCTTGCCTCAACCGCGACCCGGCCTGATATGGTGGTTCGTCCCGGTAAAGGAAAATCTCCGAAAAAGAGACTAAGTCCGAAGGTAAAAAGTTGACCGGGACCTTCCAGCCATCGTATCCGAGAAGGGCTCCATGGACGTCGGATCAAGATCCAGGTTTACCCCGGTCGATGGATTTTCACCTCGAAAAAACGACTAAGTCCGAAGGTAAAAATCTCCACCGAGGAATCCAGCATTGCGTATCCGGAGAAGGGCTCCAGGAGGTTGGATTGGACTGGCAGGTTCGTCCCGCTGAACAAAATCTTCAAAATAAAGACTAAGTCAGAAGGTAACTTTTTAACCGAGGCCTCCCGCGACCTGTAGCCGAGCAGGGCTCCATCGCGGTCGGCCTGAAACTTTGACTTTGCCCCGGTCGAGGTGCAACCAGATGACCCGATTTGCGCTTTTTGTTTCTAAGCGCTAGAAAAATAATAATTCTTTAAAAATTCATATCTCCGGTTCCCCTTATCCGATTTTATTCGTTTTGGTGTCATTTTAAAGATAAAAATATAAACTATTTTTATAAATTGGTTTTGGATTTTTATACTGTTTCCTGTGTTTTATTTAATTACTGTTTTGTGATATTTGAATGCTTTACACTCTGTCTCCTAAGTTAAGCCTTGACGCTCGTTGCCAAGCTACCAAGGGTTGAGCTGGGGTTAATTTACTGAGACCTAACTGGACCTAGGTGGAGGTTAGTGGCTTGTTGTGCCTGCCCTCACACAATGCAGTCTCCAACCCCCTGGTGAGTGTCTGGGGCATGGCCTGGGAAAGACAGGATTTCACATTCAAGACAGACTTTGCTTTGAAGAAGGGCACCCAAATCCACAGACTTTAGAACACTTCTGGAAACCAAGAGGAACCTCTGCCTGGAGAAGAGCTGAGGAAGAAGAGCTGCCTGTGACTGTGCTTTGTGGAGCTATCCTGCAGTTGCTGCTTCTGCCAGAGTAAGAGGACAAAGACTGGACGTTGTGTTGCCTTCCTTCTTGTGAAGATCTCCAAGGGCTTGATTATTTGAAGTCTCAGGGACAGCAAAGACTTCTCTCTGCCAGTACCTGGAGTCTCTGGAGAGACTCCTACTCTGTCAAGTGGTGCCCATCCAGTTCCAGGGACCCTGAAAGGAGAAGCTGGCAGCCTAAGAGGAAGAAATCCATGCACAGAACACCATGTGGGCAAAGATAGGCGCGACTCTAATCTGCGGTTGAAAAATCGACGCGCCGCCCGGCTTCGTGGCTGAAAATCGGAGCTTGCCTGCAACGCGACCCGAAGATCGATGCACGGAGCTGCAGAAACGACACCCAGCATCGCTGACGGAGGCTGGTGAGATCGCAACCCGTGCTGCGTGGTTTTCGCATTATCGTGCGGCTGGATTTCTGACGCAAGTACCGCTAGGCATGTAAAAACAACCCAAGACCTGCCTGGACCCGAGAGTTCTGACCGGATCGACGCATAGCTCTCCTGCGGAGAGCAGAAACGACACGCTCGACCAGACCAAAGGAGAAACAACGCAAGGTCTCGCTTGTGAGTGAAATCGATGCATTGCAAACCTTTTGCGATGCACACTTGCCAGTGCTGGGTTATTTTTGATGCACCCAAGGTACATTTTCATGCTAACAGTGTTAGTGTGTGTTTAAAACTACATGAAGACTCTTTTTAGTTGATAACTCAACTTGTGTATTGTGGATATTTGTCATTTTAGTCTTGTCTTGTTTAGATAAATATTCCCTATATTTCTAAATCTGTGTTGTGTCATTTTGTAGTGATTCAATTAAGTGACTGTGTGTGTTGGTACAAATACTTTACACCTAGCACTCTGAAGTTAAGCCTACTGCTCCTGCCAAGCTACCAAGGGGGTAAGCAGGGGTTAGCTGAGGGTGATTCTCTTTTACCCTAACTGGAGTGAGGGTCCTTGCTTAAACAGGGGGTAGCCTGACTGTCAACCAAAGACCCCATTTCTAACAATTGGCATATTTGATTTACTGGTAAGTCCCTAGTAATGTGCACTAGAGGTGCCCAGGGCTTGTAAATCAAGTGCTACTAGTAGGCCTGCAGCACTGGCTGTGCCACCCACATTAGTAGCCCTATAAACATGGCTCAGACCTGCCACTGCAGTGTCTGTGAGTGCAGTTTTAAACTGCCAATTCGACTTAGCAAGTGTACCCACTTCCCAGGCCTAACCCTTCCCTTTTTATACATGTAAGGCACCCTAAGGAAGGCCCTAGGTAGCCCCATGGGCAGGCTGCAGTGTATGTTAAAGGTGGGGCATGTACTTCTGTGTTTTACTTCCCCTGACAGTGAAATACTGCCAAATTTGTTTTTCAATATCGCAAGGCCTGTCTCCTTTATAGGTTAACATGGTGGCTGCCTTTAAATATGATTAAAGCGCAGAGTCCCTTTGGGAGCAGATAGCCATCTGGAGTTTGGGGTCTCTTAACTCACAATTTAAAAGCACATCTTTTAGTCATCTTTTAGTGAAGTTGTTTTTTAGATTGTGTGTTTGAAAATGCCTCTTTTAGAAAGTAGGCATTTTCTTGCTTAAACCATTTTGTGTCCTTGCTTGTTTGTAGATTCCCTCTCTGGGTCAGTTTGGCAGTTGGGCTCTTTGCACCTCTGCTCTAGACGGTGACACAAAGGGAGCTGGGCTGTAGCTTGCATATCTGATGAGCCATCTGTGCCGAAGGGAGGGAAGGAGTGGTCCCTTACACCTGAAAGGACTACTTCAAAGGCAGAAAGGGTTATAGGAAAAGCACCCAAAACCCCTGAAAATCAGATTACTTCAGGAACCAAGAAGAACCTCTGCCAAGGAGAAGAGCTGGAGAAGCTGGAGGAGGAGTACTGCCCCTTTGCCTGTGACTTTGCTTTGCAGGGTTGGCCTGCAGTAGCTGCTTCTACCTGAGAGAGGACAAAGACTGACTTTTGTGTGATTTCCCACTGGTGAAGAATCTCCAAGGGCTTGAAACTGAGCTTGCCTCCTATTGTTGAAGTCTCAGGGACAGCAAAGACGTCTCTCTGCCAGCACTTGGGCTTTCTGCTGAGAGTCCTGCCTGCCAAGTGGTGCCCTACCCTGTCTCTGTGCCCTTGAAAGGTGCAGCTGATGGAAAAGGACAGAAATCCACACAAAGACCACCGTGCGGGGATCCTTTTTGACGCACCACCCGCTTTGCGGCTGAAAAACGGCGCGCCGCCGGCCTCACGGCTAAAATCAATGCACCACCAGAATCGCAGCTGGGGCATCAATGCAAAATGGCTGGGGAAATGACACACAACACCTGCAGCGGCTAATGTTAACAACGCAAGCCCCCACACAGCACAGTTTCTTGACACCGTGTGCCTGGATTTCAACGCAACATCACTAGGTGCAGACAATCAACACAATGCCTGCCAGGACCCGAGGTGCCATCCGGATCGACACGTCTTTCTCTCTTGCGAGTGAGAAATCAATGCATCGCTGGCCTTTTTCAATGCACACTCGCCCGTGCAGCTTTATTTTTACGCTACCAGGTACTTTTGTAGACTAACAACGTTCTTGCTGTTTTCTAAACGACTTAAGACTCTTTTACCTTTTAAATTCATAACTTGACTTGTGCATGTTGGATTTTTGTCATTTTGGCCTTGTTTTGTTTAGAAAAATAGGATCTATTTTTCCATACCCGTGTTGTGTCATTTTGTAGTGTTTTCACTGAGTTACTGTGTGTGTTTGTACAAATACTTTACACCTTGCTTCTGACGTTAAGCCTGCCTGCTTGTGCCAAGCTACCCAGGGGGTGAGCGGGGGTTAACTGAGGGTGATTCTTCTTTACCCTGACTAGAGTGAGGGTCCTTGCTTGGACAGGGGTAACCTGACTGCCAACCAAAGACCCCATTTCTAACACTTGGGATTTGGGATTTTGATCATTCCATCAGGGCCTAAACGAATTGTGTCTGTTAACTGTGCGGACAGCCCTCAATTCCCAATTACTGCTCACTGAGCTGATCAAAAACAGAAAAGAAAATATAAAATGTATATGGCTGTGGAGCTGTTCACAGGCCTCCAACCTGCAGCATCCATTTCAGATCCTAATTGATGCAGGAGTGTGAGAGAAGGATTAGCAGAAGGATGGTATAGTTTGCCCACCATGAAGGAAAATAGCTGTCTGTGCTGCTGGATAAATTCCTGCGTATGCTGGTCCCTCTGGCTTGGCATCCCATACCCATGTCCTGTTGAGCCATGTATAGGGACAACTCTGTTCACCTACTGGTATATGCTCTGCGTATTTTGCTCAGGGATAGCAATTCCTAGTCAAAGTGTGTCAAGATTTCCAAACTTCTGCGGTCACCTCCAAATGAATTCCAGCTTATTTTCACTATGTGCTTATCCCCGAGGCCGTGTGTACTTTGTTGCGCTCACAGTGGGTGACAGCCTGATCCACATGGACGTGTGACTAATTCTGCTGGAAAGTACTTTCTTTTCATAGCCAACAGTTTCTCAAGTAACTCCCCAGCCTGCATTTAAGTTCGCCTGTCGATAAATGGAGACGGTAGTTTCAAACACGTTTAATCTGGAACTTATCAAAAGTACACAATATTTTAGAGTCAGTATTTTAGTCAGCCGAGATTCTAGGACGGAAAGCTACTTTCATAATGGCTGTCTCTCTTATTGTGACAGAGAGGACAGCTGACATGTTAAGCTACAACGAGACTGTGTTGGTGGCTGCTTGATGGATGAAGTTGTGCAGCTAATTAGGTAACTTGAGTGGATTTATGAGTTTGATATTGACCATGAAGCTCAGTGGGAAACTTCAGTCAATAGATTAATTGCTGAACAACCGGCTGTTTAATGGAGCCTAGTGAAGCATCATATATTTTTAGGGAGCAGTTTAATTCTCTTTGAACTTTGTGATTTGTGCTGTCCCCTGAAGTCTCATATAGTGCATCCTCAAAAAATCTATTATGGCGAGCACTGATGCAGGGCGCTTGGCTCCGTGACATACGACACAGTAAACCTAGTAGACAGCCAATGTTCAACTCTCCCATTGCATGCCTGATCACAGCGTCTTACAGGTTTTGTTCAGTGCTGCACTGTGACCGGTTTGCAGTCAACCCAAATGTAGCACAAAGCATTCTGTTGAACTGCTTGCAAATAAGAAAACTAGTAATTTTGTATTTGCGCCTTGTTGGTGAAAGCAGTCCAAGCAGCTGCATAGCCCTGCAGGGCACAGGGAGACCCTTCTAGGCTCTTAAAGGAGGAACGATCTCGGTGGCAGTCAGTGAGTTTTGTTTATAACTCTAATGTGAGATCTAATGTGAGATTAGCTAGTGGCGTCCTAGTATCCATGTCAGCTACCCAGTGCCAGCAGTTGCTATAAGCTATAGGGGATCTGTGCACCATTCCCAGCAGTCTGTTTGGACTGTTTGGACTGCCACTATGGGTAGTTAATAACCAATCAGGGGAGAGTTGCAAAACATCAACAGGTCTTGCAAGTTATAAGTAAAAAAACATGCCCAATCCCCTCACACCCCACAACAACCCGAAAAGTGGGTATAGGAGAGGAATAGACTTTCACTTTTTCAATACATTTGATTTGATTTCATTGTTTTTATTGTATCTGTTTTTTAAGCACATTCACGGAAGCACACATCTGGTCATTAAAACAGTAGAATATTTACAAATATAAATATGTAAGCAATATGACAAATAGTCAGACCCATGTCGCAGAGGAAATAAGGGCTCCCTCATAAAGAGATTAAAAAGAATGAGGAGAGTGGACACACAGAGTAAAAGCTTTTCAGTAATTTTAGTGAGCAGTAACAAAAAAAGAAACAATTCAAATTTTGGAAGGACAAGGAGTAACATATCAACGTAAAGTTTCACACAGTTTGAGAGATGATGGATAGCTAGCTATATGCCCCAGATGTCGCCTTCCTGACTGAGACCTGGATGAACTCCTCCTCAGCGCCTTACATCACCATAGACATCCCAGATGGCTACAAGATCACCCGCAGGGACCGCTACAACAAACAGGAGGAGGCATCGCCATCATCAACAAGAATACCCTCAGGATCACGACCAACACAGAAGACACCCTCAGCACCACCGAACACCTGCCCTTCCAAATCCACACAGACCCAAACACCACCCTCAGAGGGACCCTTGTCTACAGGCCCCCCGGCCGACGACAGCAGTTAAGCGACTCCATTACCGACATCATCAGCACGCACGCTCTTGTATCCACTGACTACATACTCCTCGGGGACTTAAACTTCCACCTCGGAACACCAATGACAAAAACACTGCCACCCTGCTCAACAACCTCTCCAGCCTTGGCCTCAAACAGCTCATCACGACACCAACCCACTCTGCAGGACACACACCGACCCTATTTTCTCTGCCAGCAATCACGTCTCTTTCAGCCACACCACCGAACTCCACTGGACAGACCACCGCTTCATCCACTTCTCCTTCAAGAAAGCCACAACACACCACCACCCATAATGGATCCCCCACCGCAGTTGGAACAAGGTCTCCGAAGACCAACTTATCACAACCCTCTCCCAGAACCCACCCATCGACACCACTGACACTGATGCAGCTGCCCGCAACTTCAGGCAATGGGTCAACACCTGTGCCAATACTCTTGCCCCAATCAAGAATCCCTCCAACAGACGCACCAAAAGTAATGCCTTACGGTTTACCGCCTACCTCCACGTGTCTAAGCAAAGCTGCTGAAGACTCGAAAGAAAGTGGCACCAAGATCAGACTCTGGACAACCTCACAGCCTTTAAAAACGCCATCCGTAGACAACACCAACTCATCTGAGCCACCAAGAGAACCGCCTTCAAAGACCGAATCAACAACAATGCACACAGCCACAAGGAGCTCTTCAAAGTCGTGAATGAACTCTCCAACCCCAGCTCCAACGCCATCCCGCCATCCCAAGACCTCTGCGACTCCCTAGCCTCCTACTTCCACTGCAAGATTGCAGACATCCATGACAGCTTCAGCACCCAGACCCCCCCGGCAACCACCAACACCACAGATTCACCTCAGACCAACATCCTGCTCTACTGGACCATGAACAATGACAACAACACCATCAAAATCATGAACACCATCCACTTCAGCTCTCCATCAGACCGCTGCCCTCACCACATCCTCAACAAAGCAAGCTCCATCATCGCACCCCAACTACGGAAGATCATCAACAGCTCCTTTGAGTCCGCCACCTTCCCGGAGAGCTGGGAACACGTCAATATCAACGCCCTCTTAAAAAAAAAACAAGGCGGACCCAAAGGACCTCAAGAACTTCCGGCCTATCTCCCTGCTCCCCTTCCGAGCAAAAGTGATCGAGAAGGCTGTCAACAGACAACTAACCCGCTTCCTCAAGGAGAATCGCACCCTGGGCCCTTCCCAATCTGGATTCTGCTGCAACCACAGCACAGAAACCGCCCTCATCGATGCCACTGACGACATTAGAACCATACTGGACAGTGGCGAAACTGCAGCCCTCATCCTCCTAGACCTTTTGGCTGTGTTCCACACAGTCTGCTACCACACTCTACGCTCACGCCTCAGCAATGCTGGAATCCATGACAGAGCCCTGGACTGGGTCACCTTCTTTCTCACCAACAAAACCCAGAGAGTCCGCCTCCCCCCACCAAAATCATATGCAGCGTACCTCAGAGTTCGTCACATCAGCCCACCCCTCTTCAACGTCTACATGGCCCTGCTTGCTAACATCACCCGATCCCACAACCTCAACATCATCTCATACGCCGACGACACCCAGCTGATCCTCTCCCTCACCAAGGGCTCCACCAAGACCAACCTCCACAAAGGAATGAAGGCCATCGCCAAATGGATAAAGAGCAGCTGCCTCAAACTCAATTCCGACAAGACGGAAGTCCTCATCTTTGGCTCCACCCCCTCCGCATGGGATGACTCCTGGTGGTCTGCCACTCTTGGAACTGCTCCGACTCCCACTGACCACGGACGCAACCTAGGATTCATCTTGGACCCCTTACTATCTATGATCCAGCAAGTCAACGCCATCTCCTCCTCCTGCTTCAACACCCTCTGCATGCTCCGAAAGATCTACAAATGGATACCCACTGAAACCAGAAGAACAGTCACCCAAGACCTCGTAAGCAGCAAACTGGACTACGGCAATGCCCTCTATGCAGGAACCGCGGCCAAACTCCAGAAGAGTCTGCAAAGCATCTGGAACGCCTCCGCACGCCTCATCCTGGACATCCCTCACCAGTGCCACATCCCAGGCCACCTGAAAAACCTGCACTGGCTCCCAGTCATCAAGAGAATCAACTTCAAACTCATCACTCAAGGGAACACAGCACTGCACAACACCAGACCAGAATACCTCAACAGACGACTCTCCTTCTACACCTGACCTGGCATCTCCGCTCTGCCCACCTCAGCCTCGCAACCGTCCCACGCATCCGCAGAACTACAACTGGCGGTAGATCATTCTCACACCTCACCACCAAAACGTGGAACATTCTTCCCACCCACCTGCGCCAGACCAAAGACCTCTTTACCTTCTGGAAACTTCTCAAGACCTGGCTGTTCGAGCAGTAGCAGCACCTCCCCACCCCTTCTCCCCCCCCAGCACCTTGAGACCCTCACAACTTGAATCTTTCCACTGCTGTGTTAATTTTTTTTCCATATCTATTGGTAAATTGTTTACAGCATGTTCAAAAACATTGACATCACCTGAATATTTCCACAGGAGGCAATGTTTTAAATTCTTCGAGACCCATCCTACCTAGTGTATGTTTTAATAAGGCTACTTTTCTCTGAGAAGTGCATTCTTCCCCCTCCAGTACATCAGCATAGGCCAGGAACATGGGTAGCCATAGTTCTCACTCAAGTGGAGGATTGCCCTTATTTTGTAAAAAAAATATGGTGATGGAGAAATGCTGGACATAATAAAGCATATATTATTAGATTATCCTAAATTAAAAGATCTTTAAATATAACAATGAATATGGTCACTGAAATGCATTTATAAGTACAATTGTTTTTTAAATGGACCAGCGTATGCAAACTAAAATAAAACCACTGTTCAAGAATATGGTAGGTGTACCACCATATACGCACTCTATAGTAGTATCACCACCGTGCTGCGTTATTGTGTTGTGCATTAAAGTGGTTTGCACATCACTGTGCACTGATAATCCTAACTGGACCAAAGTATATCAATGGTGAGTGTATCACATCTGATGCACTCCGAAATGGTATCACCTCTGATTTTGTTTTTTTGTAGAATTAATAGATTGGTGTGCACATCACCATGTGCTGCCAGTCCAAATAGACCAATTTAAAATGGATGCCAACACACGAAAACAACATGTGTTACAACACGCAGCTCTGCGCTCTCCATCAGTTGCATGAGTGGCGAATTGGGAGTGCACAGATGAGATTAAACTGTGCGTGCCACAGAGAACAATGACCTGGCATGAAATGGAAGTGTGCTTGGAGCCAACAACCTCCTGGGATACCACCAACGCCAATAGAGTTCTGAGCTAAACTGCTCTGCCCAAACTATTCCTCACTCACACCCCCTAGAAACCCGACATCCTCCTGCAGTCCGTGCAGTCTGCTCGCCAAACCCTTTAAACCAAAGCTGGGCTTCTTGAAGAACTCACGGTTGCTCCAGCACCTGTTGTCACAAATATGTAGCAAAATGAAAGTTCAGGTTCCTTGATACATGGTAAGTTTATTACTTTCCACAAGAGCAGCCAACGGTCAGCAACAACCCAACTTTCTCCGTACAATAACCGTTTCCCTTAGAATATTTTCAACCTTCTACCCTCAACATTCGAACCCTACATTCCATTCAAGTGCCATTCAGCTACTCCAGGAACAGAATGCAACACATACCAATTGCCATAGTAAAGATATGAGTGCTTGAATTATGTCTTTTGAGAAAACCATTGGAGGAGCCAAATAAATTTCTTGAAACATCTAAGGAGACCAAAACAACAAGCACCCACCTTATTAATCTGCTAGTCAAACTTCTGTATCATCCAGCCATATTCCTAGACTTTTAGTATTCTGGGTGGATACTGGCAGAGGGCTAACTGAATCTGGTCTGGTTCACAACTATTATGATCACGGTTTGCTGCCATTAAGTTCAAAGTAGGTAATGTCCTTCCAGTGAGTGACAACTGCCAAACAAGAGTTGAGCTGTGAAGGATTGTTACCTCGGTCTGGGAATTATGTGTTTACTACTGTGTTATGATTAACCAACTTCTTTTTAGTCAGCAGGCACCAATGTACCGGAGTGGCACAATTAAGTCTATGAATTACAGCATAAAACACTTTAACCACCATCAGCACAAAAGGGATTTCAAACACAGACTGCCATCTTGAAACCAAAATCTCAACGTGAGAGGGGGTAGCCTGGAAGGCATGGGATCTGCTTAGAGAACAGGGCCTTGAGCCCATTTCTGTCACCAGCCATAGGGAGCCTTTTGAGGAGGTTGTTCCCGGGAGAATGAACAGCGCTTCATGCCCTGCACTACTGGAGAGCCACTCTTAAGTCACTGATACTCATGCGCTGGGAAGGTTGCAAATACCCCATAGACATAACCGAGCACTGCTGCCACACAGAACCTGGAAACCCACTTTTCACAGGGGTTTTCACACTCACATTGCATCTCACCTTGAGTTATTGGCTCTTCACTTGGAGACAATGTGAATGAGTCAATATGTTATGACAAATAATGGTCCCATGTTGGCTGGCACGTATGACTGACTAGACTACCTATGGAGCAAAGCATACTGTTGTCTTGGCTCGCCAGTAGAGCTGCTATGTTGCTCTGGACCTGCTCCTTAGGTGACACAGTGAAACCTGCCCAGGTCTAAGAAGGAGACCCAGAAGAAGAAGCCCTCCTATCATGTTAGAGTTGCCCAGCTCCACATTTAAAAGGAGAACTGATGCCAGTGGCCTGGAACTAAGGTTCCAGGATGTGCTGCAGCGCCTCCATAAAAAATGAAATAATTATTATAAACTAAATGGTCTCATTTGCTGTGCCTTCTGCAGCACACATAGAAAAAGCAAAACACCATTATTGATTGTTTATGTGCAGGAAAGAAAACCTTCCTGCACAAAAACAATCATTCCCTGCGATGCAGGCACCCTTGCAGTATGATGCAAGGTTGTCGGAGTTTGCGCCAGGCAGCTAATTTTAGCGCCAGCGCAGGGGGAAGAGGACAGACATGTGCCCTATCTTGTGGATACGCCTCATTTCTACCTGTTCCAGGTACCGCATGGCGGCCCAGCAAGACACTTTTGTCAGAGTGGCTTGCACTGCCCCTTGCCACAGGGGCGTGTATATAAGCCCCAGAGTTTTTCTATTGATATGCAGAATAAAGCATTTCTTACGGTCCAGGGAAAAGAAAACATTTGCCTAACCACAATCTTAAATCACTAGTAGATATCTGTAAATCTATGCTGAAAGAATCTGATATTTTGAATGTTGTATTTGCCACTTTTTCAACGTTTTAGATGATTCTGTAGTAAAGTCCTTTGAAGGAAGCATGTTAGAGAAATGTGTATTTTGAGAAGGATCATCAATTTTGCAGGGAATGCAGTCTATACAACTAGCTGTCAGCATAATGAAGTCCGCATGACTGATGTTGGATTTGACAGCAAAAGCAGTAACATGCAGGTCAGCTAAGTGGGGTGGATAGGTTACAGTGGCATGGACACTTGTTAATCATGGACACCAGTAGATGGTAAATTGAATACCCTAGTCACAAAATGGAATACAATTGAATATAAAACAAATTGAGTTTACTATCAGAGGTACTCAATTTTAGAAACATGGCAGAAGCATCAGGTTACAGTGGAGAATACTGTTAGTCAGATGTATTTTACTCAAAGCCTCGTAGCTATCAGTGGGTGTGTTAAAGGTGAACTGCAAGAATTCAATTTCCCAGTTTAACTTTGTTCCTGCCTAGTAGCAATAGTTGTTTGCTGTCACAATAGTAGGCTAGAAATTGTGAGTTCTTCAGGTATATGGTCCAGAAGTATTAAGAATACAAAATGGTAAAACAGTTGAGGAGACATTGGCGGCTAAATACAGACACTCATGATTTTAAATCCATATGCAGTAGACAAATTGACTGCAATAGAAGATATAAGTTGGTTTCCCTTATTTGAATGATGCCCTATCAAGAAAGTTGAAACATGCGGAAATTGACTTACCTCTACTGTCCCGGCTTCCTAATATCCACTAAATCATAACATATTATGTTCACCTGAGACTAGCAGTCCTAGATCCATTGAGGGCTTTAATTGCAGCAGAATTTGAGAAGGTGGTTTGGGTCACTATAATGCCTTGACAGAAAATAGTAATACTGATTGTGAGCTAGTGTTAGAACTGTCAGCCTTGTGGAGGTCTTCCCACAAACTTTTTGCCTTCCTTCTCCATTTTCATTGACTGAGGCTAACCAGTGTGAAACTGCTTGTGCTCTCTCTCCTAAGCATGGTACTACTAACGTATCCCCAGTTGGTGTACTTAATTTACTTATGAGCCCCTACTAATGTGGTACTATATGTACCTAGGGCCTGTAAATTAAATGCTACTAGTGGACCTTCAGCACTTGTTAAGCAGCACTTTTAACATGTCTCAGGCCTGCCATTGCTGAGTCTGCGTGTGTAGTTTCAAACTGTCATTTCAACCTATCAAAATAAAGCTTTTGCCAGGCCCATCCCTTCCTTTTTAATACATATAAGTCACCCTTAGTGTAGGCCCTGCACAGCTCAGGGTAAAGGTACAAAATATTTGAAAAGAAGGACATGTACATTAAAGTTCTGTATGTCCTGGTAGTGAAAAACTCTCAAATTTGTTTGTAACTAATAGGATGACATTGGAGATGCATTGTTATATTTTATAAGTGTAATTTCCACAAGAGACAACCAGTTAAAGTCTGGTGCCTCTGGAATCACAATTTAAAATCCTAAGTTATGGTAAATTCACATTTTAAATGGCCATCCTGGAAATACCACTTTTAGAAAGTTGGCATGTTTCTGCCTTATCCATTGAGTGCCTGTAGCCTGTCTCTGGACACATGATTGTGTGTAGCTGACAGTTGGGCTTTGTGTATTCCTCCTAGAGAGCCATACACAACAAGGAACCTAGGTGTGCATAGATGGACCATCACTGGCTGTATGGGAGGAGGGAGCTAGGCACAGGCGCACTTTTGTTTGAATAGGCTTCATTTTGCCTCCACCCAAAAGGCTGCAGATCCCCTGTAGTTAGTCGTTAGCCAGGGCAGGGAAGGCAGGATGCCTGCGGATTTCCAAGGGAAACGTCTGGAAGCCCCCTACGCTTCAAAGACACAACTGGGTATAAATCCAGGACTTCAGACACCACCACTTCATTATACTTCTGAACCTGTGGATACTATGCCAGGAAGAAGGACTGCTGTGCTCTGCTGGACTGGACTTGGATGGACTCTTGTTTTGCTATGTCTTGCTGCCTGCTGCCGTCTTGCCTGGGTGATAAAGACTGGACCTGCATCTCTTGAAGTCAGAACCCAGAGTGACTCCAAGGGCTAGTTGCCTGGCCTCTTAATCTGAAGCCTCAGTTACTTAACAGGCTTCCCAAAAACTTGCATCTACAACTGGAATCTGCCATCTGTGATTCAACCCTGCCAAGTGGTGCCACTCCAGTCCTGGACACTTGGAATTGGGCTTAAGGTGATTTGTCAGCCTCTGTGTATCCAGCATATCCGATTCATCTCCTCTTCTGTGAAGCACGCCTCTGAGCAGAACCAATGCATCTCAACTGCTGTGTGGCTTGGACCCATGACAAAGACTCACAATACTGCCAGAGCCTGCATCACTTTCGGAACTGTTGATGCATGACACATCCTCGCCACAGGCTCTCACATCTCTCATTGGCAGCAGCCTTAACAACAACACAGGACTCCACATTACAGCCTCGCAACTCCTCTGAACTTACTCATCACCTGACTACACAGCGCATCCTTGAATCCAGCTGCACGGTGCATCTGCAATGTAGATCCACGCAACCCTTCACAAACCAGGATTTAAGGTACTTTGTTCAGCAGGCCTAACTGGATCCCTGTAGCTGGCTGGCACTCTATGCAGTAGGCCTCAACTTGTATCTTTCCCCAGGTCCAGCGTGAACAGATTTCCACAGATGACACTTTAGACCTTTGGCGTTATTTACTTTAATACCGCTGGTTCTCCTAATAGGATTTTTGTTTTATTTAGTAAAGTAAGCTTTATTTTTCTACCTGGTATGGGAAACGTTTTGTGTGGTATTTTCATTGTTTTACTGTTTGAAATGTTACACAAATATTTCAAAAGTTTCCTCTGAGTTAAGCCTGACTGTTCTCTGCCAAGCTATCCAAGGTTTGAGCACAGGTTAATTTAGGGTTTTCTTGTGTCTTCAACATCAGAAGAACTGTGGTTGCTGCTTGAGGAGGGTTTCACCACCCTCAACCAGTAACACAATTTCTTACAGTTAGTATTTCTCTGCAGTGTGAAAAACGTATCTGTAAATACAGTTTACTTTAGCAATGTTGCAAGCTTTGAATTGTGTTAATTAAAATAGGAAGCATTAACTGGCTTAAGTAGACTGTTAGGCTGCAATCAGTATGGGCCGCACATGTTTTTATAAGGTTTGATTACTGATGGGTACTTTTTGGATTAAACTGAAGAATGCTAAATCACTTTATTTATCTGACTGTAGGTATGTGCAAGAAATTGGGTTATAAGTTGCGAAGGATGGACTCCCCAGTCAAATAATAAATGCAATCCTTGTTAGAGTGAACCACAAAAGTCACTAAATAAACCTGTCTTTAACTGTCTGATAGTTTGGCACAAAAGCAGTAAGGCATAACTTAGAGGTAATATGTAAAATATTTATCCTGTACTTCAACAGTAATACGTTGAAAATGCAAAACAAGGACAATTCCAAACCACTGTAGGAAAAGAGAGTCAATCTTAATACATAAAATGATACCAAAATGACAAGCATCAAATAAGCAGAATCGGAGTGACACATTTTTATACGTTTTCAGTAAAAGTAGCGCCAAGAAACACAAATAGCAAATTGTGGTTATTTGGTTCCACTGGACCAGGGAAAAGCAACAAATTCATGCTTAAACCCTTAAATAGGTGCCCCTGCCCAGTAAGTGTTTAGGGCCTATTTTAGGGTTGACTTGTCAGTTTTAAAAATGAAGGTGTAGGCCTGGCAAAAGTTTTATTTTGCAAAGTCTTTGTGACAGTTTAAACCTGCACTCGGAGGTGCAGTGGCAGGCCTGAGACATGTTTTGCAGTGCTACTTTTGTGCTGCTGCCCAGTACTAGCTTTGAATTTACCGGCCCAAGGTACATATTTTCTAAGGAAATCAAAGGTAAAGTGGACACAGTCCTAATGCCAACAGAAACAAGTTCAACAGATTGTTGCACAGGGCAGTGCAGCAAGTCACCTTGCTGCGCTGCCCTTCTTCAAAGTGAAAGGACAGGGATAAGCTGTATATAAGCAATACAGCGCATTTCTGTACTCCCCCCCCCCCCCCCCCACCCCCCTGCGCTGCTGCCTTTGTGACTGCCTAGCACTAATGCAAGCACCCTTGCACCATGGTGCAAGGGTGCCCGCATTGCATGCAGGATTGTTTTTTTTGCAGGAATGCACACCTTCCTGCACAAAACAATCCTGGGAGGCTTTTGCATCTTTTTAAATATGCTGCAGAATGCATCACACATAGAAAGTGGAAAAACAAGTAGAAATAGATATATTTCTCCTCGCTGGGCCTGCCCAGGGGAGGCAAGAGGTTTTGGCACATCCCCTGGTTTACAGGGCCTTGTAAATCTTGGGATGCGTCAAAATCCATGAGTATTGCATGGGAACACTCACCGCAATACCCATGGAATGCCTCCCTAATGCAGGGCAAGACAATGCAGTGATTTGCGCTGTCTTGCCTTACTCCATATTTATGAGGCCATTCAAAGCCATGCAAAGTGGCTTTGTGTGGCTTCATAAATATGATTTGGTGGTTTGCACTGTTATTGTTATTGTTTTTTACACAAAAAGTGATGCAACGGCCGCACAAGTGACTCGTAAATATCCCCCTATGTTGCTAGAAAATAGAATTTAACAAACTTTGAAAACACTTTCTTTCAATGTGAATGAACAAAATTAGCATCTACCTCTCATAAAAATTAAAAAAAGACTGACAATATCAACTTTTAATGGTGCGAAAATGGAGTAAATGCTCTAATGCACTATTTTTGCAGAGCAAATATATTTTTTCTCCACCCCATATCCAATAATATTTTGTATTAGTGTAATAACATTTCCAAACAAAAGCAAACTATTTGTAGTGTAATGTTGTAACTATGTGTTCTCAAGAGTTTGTACACAAACACTTTTCCTTTAACCTCTTAACTGCTGAGGCTTTTCTCATCCAGTGCTTAGCCCTTGTTTGGCTATTTGGGGAAGTTTACACCTAGTCCTCCATAAATTGTTTTCTATGTAAGATATCCATGCCAAATTTGCATCCTTTTTACAACATCCTGAGGGTTCTAAAGGGATCCAGGTTTTGTAGATTCCCCTGAAAGGGACTGCGAAAATAGGTCAAATATAGCTACATTTTTAGTTTCTCAGCAAAAATAGGAAAAAAATTGCTGCACAAAAAAGTGCAAGTTTCCCCTAAAAATGGCATAAATCAAATGTTTATAGTGGTGAAGTCTCCATCTTTCCAACTTTCCAGAACCTGCGAAGCTGAATCAAAAAAGATTTATTTTTTTTTAACAGTTTTGCCATTTTGTAAAGAGATAGCTTTTTATTTTTAGCTTTCAACCTACTTCTGGTTTGTGGTGGAAACCGGTGTGAAACCTATGGGTGATCCAAGAAAGCTCTAGATTTTTAAGTAGACAATTCCGCATTCAGCAAGAGGTCATATGTGTAGATCCCCAACTGATTAGGAAAAAATGTCCATTTGTGATAATGTTTTCATCTGTAACTTTTTGTCACAATGGATGATTTACAAAACCAATAGACCATTATGCCCTTTAGACACATCTGGTTGCAGGGATATATAGGGCTTGTAGGTTGTCTAAGATCCCAAAGCACCAAGAGCCAACAACTGTGCTGCAGTATAGACTAATTTATATGGTGAAATATGTAAAGTGACAAAATGGCTATCAAGGAAACCTATGTATATATCAAATGGGAACCAGATATGGAATTTGGTTGCAGTGCCGGTGGTTACTTTTACATCTCTAAATTTGTGTGTACCCATTCTAGCATGCAATTCAGAGGACATTTTTCAAAGTGTCTTCTTTCTTACACTGGCTTACATTTGGAAGGCACAAACGCTGTTAAATCCAATTGGTAATAACATATGCTACACTATCTATGTTCCCACGTTTCATCCAATAAAAATGGTACCTCAGTTGTGTGAGTAGGCCTAATTCCCATGGCAGGAAGGGGCCCAAAACTCAACAGGGACACACCACGTTATTCCACTCAAAACTGACACTTTTGTTGCAATGTGGGTAGCTCTGGAGTTCGGGCCACAGCTACACCGAGGGAAACCTAGCATACCTGCACATTTTAAAAAACAAGACACCTAGGGAAATACAGGCTGGTGTGATTTATGTTGCTCAGAACCCAGAAGCCAGAAGCCCTTGCAAATCCTCAATCTTTGATTAAAAACATACATTTTCCCCACAACCTCTGGAATCTGTAGGGAGACACAAATGTCTTACCACCCAGCATTCCCCCAGGTCTCCTAATAACAATTGTATCTCACTTGTGTGGGTAAGCCTAATGCACTTGACAGGAAAGGGATCAACATATTATGTTATGTCATGTTATGCCATGTTATGTTATGTTGTTCTCTGTTACTAGGATTTGGATGGTGCAGCTAATCACCCATGGAGCTATCCAAGTAGTTGAGCAGGTGTGTAGATGTAAGACTAGGGTGTAGGTTTTGTGCCCTGCAGAGTTAGTCAAAGAGCCAGGTCTTAAGCTTCTTGCAGGATTTAAGAAGAGAGGACGAGCCCCTAATGTGCTGAGAAAGGTCATTCCAGTTTCTGGGTGCAATATAGGAGAACACCTGACCTCATGCTATGTTATTGTAGATGCAGGGATCGGGTGCAAGTGAGAGTGCAGCTGAGCACAAGTGTCTGGTGGGTTGGTGAAAGTGAAGGCGGTTGTTCAGGTATGCTGGTCTGATGTTGTACAGTGCGTTGTATGCATGCCAGAGGAGTTTGCATTTGCTGCAATTGTGGATGGGAAGCCATTGGATCTCCCTGAGGTGTGGTGAGATGTGTGTGCATTTTGGGAGGTTTAGGATGAGTCCTACTGTGACTTACTGAAGAGTTTGGATTCGGTGTAGGAGATGGTTGGAAATCCTGGTGTTGAGTGCATTGCCATAGTTAAATCTGATTGTGATGAGGGCTTATGCGGTGTTGTGTCTGGTGCTCAGGGTAGCCATTTCAAAATCTTGCAGAGAATTTGGAAGCAGGAGGAGCACACTGAATTGACCTGTGCTGTCATGTTAAGCTCGTCATACAGAATGATTCCCAGGTTCCTGGTGTGGTCAGTATGTGTGGGCCCTAGCTCTGCTGGCCACCAGACAGCGTCCCATGGAGTATCCTTTCTCCCAAAGATCAGCACTTCTCTATTGTCAGAGTTGATTTCCAGTCAGTTAGATCTCATCCAGTCTGCTACATTGAGCATGTTGTTAGAGAAGTTGGTTCTGTTGGTGGTGTACTTGTTTGTAAGTGAATGGGTGTCATCTACTTAAGATATGAAGGTGATGCCTTAGGACCTGGTGATGATGATAAGTGTTGTTATTTATATATACAGCAAGGTTGGGTTGAGCAATGACCTCTGAGAGACTCAATGTATCAGATCTTTGGAATCAAATGTGGAGTCTGGTAGTCTGACTTGCTGTGTTCTTCCTGTAAGGAAGGAGATCATCCACTTTGGAGCCAGCATTGACTATGGCATGTTAACAGGCTTCTGAGAAGGTGGCAAATTGGATGGAGGTGTTAATGATGTGGGTGAGGGTTTTGCTGATTAGTGGTCCTTCTGTGTTGATGGTTACATGGGTCCATTAGGGCCCCAAAGTTTATTGCTTTGATGGTCGCTGCTGTGTCTTCTTTTCCAATCAATAAGCTCTCAGTCCCAATAGGCGATGGTCAGGTGTGTAATGAGATATTTCAGCTCTGATTGTTGATAAAAGCTGCTGTAGATCTTTTCTATTTTGTATAAGTTAGATCAGTTGTAGCAGTGTTCCTGTGATGGGGTGAAGGTGTTGGCTGCGGCTTGGAGGTTGGTGCAGTATTTGACTCTTGAAAAGATCTGCTTGCAGCTGTGGACACATCACATTTTTCTACTCAAAACGGACCCTCTTTTTGTAATGTGGGTAGATGTGGATATTGGGCCCAAGCTCAGCCGGCACCTTAGGAAACCTAGCAGACCTGTAAATTTTTTAACCCTAAACACGTAGGGAAATCCTTGGTGTGGTGACTTGCATGGCTCTTGCCAGATTTTCTTACAAAGAAACATTTGTAATCCTCAAACTTTGTCTAAAAGCATACATTTTCCTCACACTTCTGTGCATGGAAGTTCCAGAATCTGTGGAGCGCCACATGTTTCATACCACGAAGGGTTCCAACATGTATCCTGGTAACAATGGTATCCCACTTGTGTGGGTGGGCCAAGAGACCACCACACAAAGGCCCTAAAGCTTGAAGTGGAGAGATAAGCAATTGGTGTTTGGTGTTGCTGATGTAATTGGGGTGGTGCTAGGCTGCTGCCATGGAAACCCACCAATCACAGACATTTGTGGAAAATTGACACCTAGGGGATTTTACTGTGCTGTGCCTTGCACGAATCCCTCAAGTGTTGCTTACCCGCAATGCCCTTCAGGCCTCATCTATCTTATCTAAAATCTCTCATTTTCCTTACATTTCTGTGATGAAAACTGCATGGAACAGGAGAAAACCACAAAATTCCTACCACCCAGCGTTCCCCACAGATTCAAATAAAAACACTGCCCCACATTGGTGGTTAGGCCTAGTCCCTACAACAGGTACAGATAAAACCAAGTTCAATGGAAGTTCCACTATGGGATTTCCTTTGACCCTAGATTTATAAATTCCTGTTGCAGTCACTAGGCCCAGCCACACAAGTGGGGTAGCATTTTTATCGGGTAACACTAGGTCCCAGGAAATGTAGGTATCTCAGTGAAATCCGGAAGATTATGTCACAAAAATGCAAGGAAAAATTGTGATTTTAGGCAAAGTTTGAGGTTTGCATGGCATTCTGGGTAAGAAAACCTCATGAGACCTATGGAAAGTATACCACCATTGCCTCTTTTCATTCTCTAGTTTTCAAAAATGTGTAGGATTGATAGGTTTTATGGTGGCGAGCCTGGGCCAGTTAACACAGCTAACCTCATGGTCAAATCAGGTTAGTTTTATGACAAGAAATGTTGATTTTTACACACTACGTCTTGGACATTTTCAGGTTAAGGACATTAGGCCCATCCATACAAGAAGGGCAGTGTTTTTATCGAAACTGTGGGGGAATGCTGGGTGTAAGGAAATGGCTCCCTGTTGCAGTTATCCCCCACTTTTTGCCTGATACTGATGCTGACTTGACTGAGAAGTGTGCTGGTACCCTGCTAACCAGGCCCCAGCACCAGTGTTCTTTTACCTAAAACGTACCTTTGTTCCCACAATTGGCACACCCCTGGCACACAGATAAGTCCCTTGTAAAAGGTACCAGTGGTACCAAGGGCCCTGTGACTAGGGAAGGTCCCTAGGGGCTGCAGCATATGCTGTGCCACCCTAAGGGACACCTCACCTAACACATGCACACTGCCATTGCAGATTGTGAGTGTTGGTGGGAAGAAAAAGGCAAAGTCGACATGGCATCCCCCTCAGGAAGCCATGCCCACAAAATACTGCCTGTGGCATAGGTAAATCACCCCTCTAGCAGGCCTTACAGCCCTAAGGCAGGGTGCACTATACCACAGATGAAGGCATAGCTGCATGAGCAATATGCCCCTACAGTGTCTAAGTCTGTTCTTAGACATTGTAAGTACAGTGTGGCCATATTAAGTATATGGTCTGGGAGTTTGTCAAAAACGAACTCCACAGCTCCATAATGGCTACATTGAATACTGAGAAGTTTGGTATCAAACTTCTCAGAATAATAAACCCACACTGATGCCAGTGTTGGATTTATTAAAAAATGCACACAGAGGGCATCTTAGAGATGCCCCCTGTATTTTACCCAATCCTTCAGTGCAGGACTGACTGGTCTGTGCCAGCCTGCTGCTGAGATACAAGTTTCTGACCCCCTGGGGTGAGGTTCTTTGTGTCCTCTGAGGCCAGAAACAAAACCTGCTCTGGGGGGAGTTGTTTAACACCTCCCCCCTGCAGGAACTGTAACACCTAGCAGTGAGCCTTAAAGGCTCAGGCTTCGTTTTACAATGCCCCAGGGCACTCCAGCTAGTGGAGATGCCTCCCCCCCGGTCACAGCCCCCACTTTTGGCAGCAAGTCCAGGGGAGATAATGAGAAAAACAAGGAGGAGTCACCCACCAGTCAGGACAGCCCCTAAGGTGTCCTGAGCTGAGGTGACCTCTGCCTTTAGAAATCCTCCATCTTGAGCTTGGAGGATTCCCCCAATAGGATTAGGGATGTGCCTCCTCCCCACAGGGAGGAGGCACAAAGAGGGTGTAGCCACCCTCAAGGACAGTAGCCATTGGCTACTGCCCTCCCAGACCTAAACACAACCCTAAATTCAGTATTTAGGGGCTCCCCAGATCCCAGGAAAGGAGATTCCTGCAACCTGAAGAAAGAAGAAGGACTGCTGATCTACAAGCCTGCAGAGAAGGAGGAAGACGACAACTGCTTTGGCTCCAGCCCTACCAGCCTGTCTCCAACTTCGAAAACCTGCTCCAGCGACGCATCGGACAGGGACCAGTGACCTCTGAAGCCGCAGAGGACTGCCCTGGACTATAGGACCAAGAAACTCCCTTGAACAGCGGCCCTGTTCAAAACCAGCTACTTCTTTGCAACAAAGAAGCAACTTCCAAAGATTTCACGTTTCCCACCGGGAGCGTGAGACTCTACACTCAACCCAACTCCCCCGGCTCGACCTGCAGAAAACAAACACCTCAGGGAGGACTCCCCGGCGACTAGGAGCCCGTGAGTAACCAGAGACGACCCCCCTGAGCCCCCACAGCGACGCCTGCAGAGAGAACCCAGAGGCTCCCCCTGACCGCGACTGCCTGTAACAAGGGACCCGACGCCTGGAACCAACACTGCACCCGCAGCCCCCAGGACCTGAAGGAACCGAACTTCAAAGCAGGAGTGACCCCCAGGCGACCCTCTGCCTAGCCCAGGTGGTGGCTGTCCCAGGGAGCCCCCCCCCTGTGCCTGCCTGCAACGCTAGAATGACCCTGGGTCTCTTCATTGTTTTCAACCTAAAACCCGACACCTGCTTTGCTCACTGCACCCGGCCGCTCCTTTGCCGCTGAGGGTGTACTTTGTGTGCCTTCTCGTGTCCCCCCTGGTGCTCTACAAAACCCCCCTGGTCTGGCCCCCGAGGACGCAAGTACTTACCTGCTGGCAGACTGGAACCGGAGCACCCCTGTTCCCCATAGGCGCCTATGTGTTTTGGGCACCTCTTTGACCTCTGCACCTGACCGGCCCTGAGCTGCTGGTGTGGTAACTTTGGGGTTGCCATGAACCCCCAACGGTGGGCTGCCTATGCCCCAAACTTGAGACTTGTAAGTGTTTTACTTACCTTCAAAACTAACCGTTAGTTACCTCCCCCAGGAACTGTTGATTTTTGCACTGTGTCCACTTTGAAAATAGCTTATTGCCATTTTTACAAAGACTGTATATGATATTGTTTTCATTCAAAGTTCTTAAAGTATCTAAGTGAAGTACCTTACATTTAAAGTATTAATTGTAAATCTTGAACTTGTGGTTCTTAAAATAAACTAAGAAAATATATTTTTCAATATAAAAACCTATTGGCCTGGAGTAAGTCTTTGGGAGTGTGTTCCTCATTTATTGCCTGTGTGTGTACATAAATGCTTAACACTACCCTCTGATAAGCCTACTGCTCGACCACACTACCACAAAATAGAGCATTCGAATTATCTACTTTTGCCACTATCTTAACTCTTAGGGGAACCACTAGACAGGAATTTTGAAATAAGAATATAGGGGTGTGGGCTGCCCACAATTGACATAAACCATGCCCCCACCCAAAATAAAACCGTCAGACTTTCTATCTTTTTGTTAAATTGATTTTGTAACAAGCAACAAATTATTTATCTTCTGTTCACGTTTCACTCTTTTAAAGTGGTGCAAAATCTGCTCTTGCCATTCCTTATGCTATAAAACACATTAAAATATGAGATTGATTTTATGAGTGCTGTTTTTTTTTATTATTTATTGGGGTATGTACTGATGAAAAAACATTGAGACTTTTATTAAAATCAGGTGGGAAAGCTAAACTCCAACTTGCCGCTGTTCGGATAGATTGAGGGTTTAGGTCAGTAGCCCTCTGTCCGCTTTGCACATGTTTTCTTTCTTGCTTTCTTTCTTTCTTTCTTTTTTTCTTTCTTTCTTTCTTTCTTTCTTTCTTTCTTTCTTTCTTTCTTTCTTTCTTTCTTTCTTTCTTTCTTTCTTTCTTTCTTGTGTTTTATTTTCATGCCTAACACCTGCTAGCACTGGCACTATCTTTGAAGAGAAACTGCATTAACAAAACCACTGAACCTACTGTATGTTTGTGCCAAAGCACATTGGAAAGAACTTGTGTTTGCGGCATTTGGATGGAATGTGCAACAGTGACAATATTATGGAACCATGTTTTAACCAATAAAAAAGACCCAGGCATAGAGACATGTTGACCTAATTGATGTGTGTGGAGTTCAAACATTTGCCCTGCCGTATTGCGTTGCGTCAAACTGTCATATGTTATAAACTATAAGTTCGGAACAGCTAACCGTAATGCAGCTCAGCACACATTTTCTTTCATGTTCTCCATATTAACACAGAGATCAGCGCTCGTGATTCGCAGGCAAAGAAACGGAGTTCTTGAACAGGACCAACCACCGCAGAGGTACCCTTTGTAATTATACTGTAGTATGCTAATTAACCAACCTTAGAACCGACTACCTGGTGTCATAGATCTGAATACTGTTCGGAAGCGAAATGTGAACTTTACGTTGCATTTATCTAATGAGAACTGTAGAGGACTCGTTAATCATGACAACGATTAGCCGTGATCCTAAAGGGCAAATACTTGATGTAGATGTTCCTGCCTTTTGATGTTACCTGTGCACTGCAAGGTACAGTCAAACAAAATGTACAGCCATTGTGAAGTTTTAAAGCAACAAAACTCTCCTGAGAAGTTTAAAATAGCTATATAAAATTGTGGTGAAGTGTGAGCTGGAAGGCAAGAGTAAGTGAATAGATATACAGTAAGCGGTATGGTTGAAAACAGTCCTCCCTGTATATTAATTGTACGAGTCCTTAACCATGTTGGCACTACATATGTCATTGCCACAGACACCAGGCACCTCTGGACAGTGCTAGTGCAAATATGCTCATCCTTCCTTAGATCTACTCAGCACATGACATGTGCTTAAATTGCACTCTCTGCAGATGGATTTCAAGGATGAGATGTCTACCAAGTGATGCTGACCTGCATGGGATTTCAAGAGCGCTGTCAAGAGTTAATGAATTACTTATGGTTTACCAAACAATGGCACCAATCGGGCCCACTACAGATAAATTGATTTGATGAGAGCTGCTATGGTGTACTAGATTCTGGAATAGCATGGCATGGATTGCAATATTCCGGGATTGCAAACTGTTGGGGGTGTGCCTACTCCCCATTTGAAAACTGATCACCTTCCTCGGAGGAACCAATTGCTCATGTAGGTACAAATGCAGAAATTCTTGACCTCAAGCTCCTGTTTCTAGAGCTAGAATAGTTTCTGCGCTACATCCACGTTTGTAAAAAATAAAAAATAAATAAACCCTCCTACCATTAGCTCTCACTGCTCATGGAACCCTAGTTATTAAACACACCTTTCCACAAGTAAACCACACCAGTGCCTTCATTTACTGACACCTTGACTAGCCAGTTGCATGACTCAACTCAGCACAAAATGTATTTCCATTTGTATAGTGTAAATTGCCCTGAGTTGGTGACTGGACCCTTTACATAAGAATTGTTAAAATACCTAAACAACAGAGTTATTATATTGGGTTTTGTTGAATATAGGTTTCAAGTCGCAAGATTACATTCGGGCAAGATGGGTGTTGTAATCTATGAATATAACTGTATTCAATCACATTATAATTAGGAACGTATTGATAAGCATTAAACTCAACAATAGTTGCGTTCATTAACAGTTAATCAATGTATTCTAGTGTTATAGTCTAGATATACATGTATACCGTGAATAGTATGTCACACTGATGTAACCTTGAAATGCTGGATAATGGGATGCACTTAGAATGTTGGAGATGTGAGACGGCGGTTGAGGAGTCTAGCTGAATAAAGATACTTAGCTTTATCTTGTTTTTGCTTGGTTCCTACAATGGGCTGTCTAAGGACTGGTACTTTTGGCCAGACCTAGAAACATTAATATGTAAGCATCCAGACATATAATCTGATCTCTTACTAGATGAGAACTGCCAATCACCATGGAGCCACCCTCAGTCCATGCTCATCTGTGCATCATTGTTGTTGGTAAGAGAGTTTTCAATGAAGGGTCGGAAGTGATACATCCCAACATTTGCCCGATATCAGACAAACATAATGACTTATCTTCAATGAATGCTTGCTGTTAGAAATGGGGTTTTTGGTTGGCAGTCAGGTTGCCCTCTGTCCAAACAAGAACCCTCACACTTAGTCAGGGTAAGTCACACACAATCCAAAAATCAGCCTGTGCCCACCCTCTGGTAGCTTGGCACGAGCAGTCAGGCTTAACTTAGAAGGCAATGTGTAAAGCATTTGTGCAATAAATCATACAACACCATAATATAACACCACAAAAATACACCACACAGTGTTTAGAAAAATATATAATATTTATCTGGGTATTTTCAGGTCAAAACGATCAAAGTTGCAATATGAATTTATAAAGATATCACTGAAAAGTGATATAAGAATGTCTTAAGTCTTTAAAAAGCAAACAAAGTCTCTTTCAGCACAAAGTACCTGGTTTGGAGCGAAAAATCTCCTCAGAGGGCCACAGAAGAAGAGATGCGTGGAAAAAGGGTCAATTTCATCCCCAGCACACACGGACTTGCGTCGTTATTTTTCACGCGGGAAGTCGTGCGTCGTTTTCCGGCACGCGAACAGTCTCTTTCTGTGGATGGCGGGGATTACCAGATGTCCCGGGTCTGTGCGTGGATTTTCCTGCTTGTTTTCCGGCTGCGCGTCGAAGTTTCGATCTCACGGCAGGCGTCGCGTCGATTTCTCCTTGGAAGTCGGGCGGAGTTGTCCTGGCGGGGCCGTGCGTCAAAGTTTCGATCTCACGGCAGGCGTCGCGTCGATTTCTCCTTGGAAGTCGGGCGGCGTTGTCCTTGCGAGGCCGTGCGTCAAAGTTTCGGTCGTCCGGAAGGCGTCGCGTCGATCAGCGTCGGTGTGCAGCGTTCTTCTTGCCGCGGAACAAGCTGTGCGTCGAAAAGTTTGGCGCACGGAGCGTCCAAGAGAAAAAGAGAAGTCTTTTTGGTCCTGAGACTTCAGGGAACAGGAGGCAAGCTCTATCCAAGCCCTTGGAGAGCACTTTCACAGACAGGCAAGAGTTCAGCAAGGCAGCAGGCAAACAGCAAGGCAGCAGTCCTTTGTAGAAAAGCAGACAGGTGAGTCCTTTGAGCAGCCAGGCGGTTCTTCTTGGCAGGATGTAGTTTCTGGTTCAGGTTTCTTCTCCAGCAAGTGTCTGATGAGGTAGGGCAGAGGCCCTGTTTTATACTAAGTTGTGCCTTTGAAGTGGGGGTGACTTCAAAGAGTGTCTAAGAAATGCACCAAGGCCCCTTTCAGTTCAATCCTGTCTGCCAGAGTCCCAGTAGGGGGTGTGGCAGTCCTTTGTGTGAGGGCAGGCCCTCCACCCTCCCAGCCCAGGAAGACCCATTCAAAATGCAGATGTATGCAAGTGAGGCTGAGTACCCTGTGTTTGGGGTGTGTCTGAGTGAATGCACAAGGAGCTGTCAACTAAACCTAGCTAGACGTGGATTGAAGGGCACAACAAGATTTTAGTGCAAAGAAATGCTCACTTTCTAAAAGTGGCATTTCTAGAATAGTAATATTAAATCCGACTTCACCAGTCAGCAGGACTTTATATTACCATTCTGGCCATACTAAATATGACTTTCCTGCTCTTTTCAGATCAGCAGCTGCCACTTCAACAGTGTACGAGGGCAGCCCCAATATTAGCCTATGAAGGGAGCAGGCCTCACAGTAGTGTAAAAACGAATTTAGGAGTTTTACACTACCAGGACATATAACTACACAGGTACATGTCCTGCCTTTTACCTACACAGCACCCTGCTCTAGGGGTTACCCAGGGCACACATTAGGGATGACTTATATTTAGAAAAAGGGGAGTTCTAGGCTTGGCAAGTACTTTTAAATGCCAAGTCGAAGTGGCAGTGAAACTGCACACACAGGCCTTGCAATGGCAGGCCTGAGACAGGGTTAAGGGGCTACTGAAGTGGGTGGCACAACCAGTGCTGCAGGCCCACTAGCAGCATTTAATCTACAGGCCCTAGGCACATATAGTGCACTCTACTAGGGACTTATAAGTAAATTAAATAGCCAATCATGGATAAACCAATCAATAGTACCATTTACACAGAGAGCATATGCACTTTAGCACTGGTTAGCAGTGGTAAAGTGCCCAGAGGTCAAAAGCCAACAACAACAGGTCAGAAAAAATAGGAGGAAGGAGGCAAAAAGTTTGGGGATGACCCTGTCAAAAAGCCAGGTCCAACACTTGCATTTTTATTTATTCTGTGGTAGTTTGTTGAAGCATGTGGACAACTGGCAATTTTTCTCCCAACATTGCTGTTTCAATAATGTATTGTGAATAGACACCAAGTAGCTTTCTAGTAACTGGTACTTTCCAGTGGAACCATGGATGTCTCTACTGCAATCCAATCTGGTAACTGGTAACTTCCAGTGGAACCATGGATGTCTCTACTGCAATCCAATCCCTTGGGTTTCACACCACCAGGGGCATTACCTTATCATGATGTAGGCCAATGTCATTGTGCCAAAGTTTCACATCTGCGGAAAGAGCCTTTGAATTTGCCCCATTGGCCTCTCAGGTCACGCTAGGCCATTGTCTGTCTCCCCTACTCACTCTGCACTCCCACCTTTTGGATACAGCAGCTGGCATTGAAGTAGGATCTGCTTCACACAAAAACGGTTGTTCTTATCCAAGTCCAGTGACATCTCTAGCTCCCTTGACTCCAAACAAGGCTCAGATCATTTTATGCTGGTAGACTTTACTCCATGTTGAGTATTTCCTAGGGACATCAGATGATTTTCAGTCAATACCAAACTCTAGATCAAGATGTAAAGAGGAAAATATTTGTCTGGGCAATCAATGATGATGAGAAACAGTTACCACTACGTTGCTGATAGAATGATAAAGAGGTTGGACTGTATTAATTGTTTCAGGTTCACAATTAACTGTGTAGAAAGGACTAATGCATGGCTTGGAGGGCTACAATAGGTGAGGTGGGCCTAGAGAAAAGTGGGCACATGTAATTTTGATTTTATCTAGGTTCAGTTTGAGATGGCTGTTTGACACCATCAGTCTGTTTCTTCAAGATGATCAGGCAAAGTCATGTGATTAAGGGCACAATCTTTCTCACTGTTGATTGTTATCTTCTTATCTTCACCATAGTTGCAAGAAGAGTGTCCAACTGAACCCACTGTAGACTATTCAGCTCAAGTAATGAACAGTGTGGATGATAAGGGAGGGACACAGGGAAAACCAAATTTTACGCTTTATAAAAATTCTCACAACATTCCAATCAGATAGGTGTTCCAGCAGGAAGAGGAGTGTGTGTAGCTATTCACCAGAACTGGCTTGCAAAAGATAACATTTATTTCTTACTCTTGTAAAGGTTTGCATGCTCAGAGGTAATTTGTGACGCGTCACTTCGGTGTCTGTGCAAACCTCAATAAGTGTGGGCATACGTTTATTTTGCTTCCTGTGGTTCTAAACTATTTTACTCTAGAGGTGCACAACAACTGCTGTTTATATTTCACAGGTTTCACACCTATGACAAGGCAATTACCACAGCACAACAAGAACTGTGCAGCATTTCCTCTATAGCGTACAGCCAATTAATTCTTGCCCTACGAATAGAAACAGCAAACTATGACTGTTATAATGAAAGCCCTGTGGCAGAAACATGCTCTTCACATATACTCTTCTACATCATGGAGTGGCTCATTTATATCAGCTCACCTTTGAAACACCACACACAACAAAGCTGCTTCCAGAGAACCTTAATGAGGTGTCCCATGCCAGCATTTGTTCACACAGCAGAAGGTGTATGGGTGGGAGAAAATACCAATTGCCTGTGCACGTGTACTTATCTTGCTTCACAGCTATGCTTAACCCTCAAGTACTGATTGAAATATTTCGCTGAAGGTTGAAAGTGTGTTTCTCGTAGGCAGCTACAGGGACTTAGATGTCTCACTTACATAGAATTAGTAGACATGCTCACAAGTTCATGAAGTTAGTAGAAAATAGGAAAGGTGCTTAGGGCACACTGTAAAGGTAGGGTAGTACACCACCTGGTGTACTTTTCACACCAACTGGATTATAACTCGACCTTCATGTTGTAATTTGAGTGATGTACTAATGAGTCACATCACAAAATGGCTGTTCTCAGAGTTGCATTAACTCCTACTGCATTACTATGTATGAAGCAGAAGTCCTTTTGTGACTCCCCGTAGATAGCTTCAAAGAAAGGTTTAAATGTCTGTAAGGTACAGCAGACCTCTGTCGCTACATTTGCATTCACTGAATGACAACATTTTCAAAGCATCTTCTGCCCCTTAAAAGGACAGGGGCTGCTTTAAAAAAAAAGTGAAGTTTGAGTGAATTATATTGGGAGAAGCATGCGATGGCCCCCTAGGTCTTCCATCCACAAGTGGAGCAATTCAGCGCCATAAGGTAACTCAGGGAATTAGTCCCTTATACATTTTTATGTGCCTCTGTCAGTTCTGTAGTTCACTTGAAATAAAAAAGTAACTAATCAATTGAGAAGCAAACACTAAAAGGCTAAGGGGAAATATGTACAGTTGTTTTCTATCCAGCCCATAGTCTGAGAACTAGAAATGAACATCTTGTGCCTAAAACCCAAAGCCCTTTATTTTATCTGCGCCGTGGCTTCCACGTTCAGTTAAGTCTCACACAAGGTGACCGTCTTATCCTATCTCTGTTTAAAATGACAAAATATGTTATCCCTCTGAAACACACTCTATAGCTATGTGTGGTTTGGTAATAGTTGAACCTGCTATGTGGCTACACCATTTATATAAAAGTAAAAACACTAGAGAGTAGGACTGAAGGCTAATGATGAGAGAAATCACTACGTCAGTAGAGCTTTGACTAATCACCCATAATGCCAAACAGAAGGAACCACAAAGGTGACAGACTCTTTTATAAGAATAAAATCATTATATTATTAACCCTTACAAAGGGGTTTTGTCTGCCTTATCTGGACACTGCATTTCAAATGTGACTTTGCATTTGTTTTTGTTTTTTTAAGTTTCAAAAGTTTTATTAAGAATATATAAGGCGGTACATACAGCATATAAAGCTGTTTAGCTTTCAAAACATTGTTTTTGTTCTTTTACCACAATTATTTCCATTGTGAGCATACATGCATGTACTGTCAGGCAAGTAAAAATTCCCAGTTGCATAGTTGAGTTTTGTACCCTTATTTTGAAGAAAAAAGGAAAACAGGTGGGGGGGGGGTGGTAAGGGGAGGAGGAGCGAGGATAGGGTTGTGTGGGGGGGTTGATCTTGGTATAGGGGAGAGACGAAATAGTCATATGAAATGGGGGGGGAGAGAAGGGGAAGAAAGAGGAAGAAAGAGGAAGGGTAATCGCGGGGGTGATGTAAGATGAAGAGACTCGGGGTAGGCAGGGGGTCTTTGTATCCTGAGACTAGCTTGTTCAGGCCGAAAAGTAAATCGTTCTGTACTTCTCCGTCTGTAGCAAGTTATTATCTAGGGGTAGATAGTATGTATGTTAGATATGGTGAGGTCGGTTAGAGAGTGTCTACGTCTTATATGAGTTGATTTCTCCTTCCTTGTTTGTGTTAGGAAGCGACTTGTATTACTATGTTGGGTAGTTCAGGGTCTCGGGCATAGGTCAAAATTAAAGGCCTGTGGATTGATAGAGAGAGAGAAAAAAGAGAGAAAGGGGAGAGGAGAGCGTAGCTAGGGAGAGAGAGAAGGAATAGTAGGAGATTAAATGTGTTTCCGGGGTCTAGGATTCTCAGAGGGTGATTGGTAATTGATATTCCCTAATCATTGAACATTGGTCATCCGTTGGTCATCCACCAGCCGCTTCATGGTCTCTTCAAGAATGGGCGCCAGACCTCCGCAAATTGTTCTGCTTGGTCCTGTAGGTTATAAATCACTCGTTCATGGGTAGCCGTTTGATACATGGCCGTCATCCATTCTATGGGTGTGGGGGCAATGCTAGATCTCCAGTGCCAGAGTATGCATATTTTGGCTGTGGCAAGCGCCGTGTGGATTAATCGTTTATGTGCCCGCGATAGGAAGGGATACGGGCGAATGTCATGTAGAATGATAAATGCTGGTGGGGTCAGTTTTGGTATCTGTATGAAGTCCGATAAGGCGAGGCGTACCGCGTCCTATTGTGACTGTACCGTTGGGCAGTGGCATAGAATATGGAGTTGGTCACAATATGGCTCTGTGCATCTCCAACAGTTCGCGTGCGGTATCAACCCTGCCCTGAAGAGTTTAACGGGGGTCCAGTACCACCCCTGAAGGATTTTAAATAGGCAAAATTTCAGGCGTGCTTCACGTACGCCCCTGTCGAGGGCTTCTAGTATGTCTGGCCATTCTTCGTCTGTGTAGGTTATCTCTAGTATATCCTGCCACTTTAAGCGTAGTCGTTCAAGTAAAGGCTGAGAGTAAAGGTGGTTAGTTAATTCGGCATAGAGGCCAGCCAAGACGCCTTTTTGTCGGCCACATTTCTGAAGATAGTTGACGATAAGTGAGGTTTTGAGCATCCACGGGGGGGTTCCTAATGTTCTCCGCATACAGTGTTTGAGCTGTAGATATAGCCACTCCTGGTTACTTTGGATACCGAATTCTTCATGGAGGGAGGAGAATGTGCGGAAGCTATCTCCATCTATTATGTGAGATATATTGTGGATACCTGCCTCGGACCATTGGGGCCATCTGAGAATATTCCCTCCTATTTTAATGCTTTTATTCCCTGCTATGGGATCCTGAGTATGCAGGGAGGGGTGTACTCCTAGCAGTCGATGGGCTCTGTACCACGCTGTGTTTGTAGCCTTGAGGATGGGGTTAGCTAAGGGAACACCCATCTCCGTATACTGTCCATATAGGAGTTTCTCTGTGATCACCCATTGCGGTGGATCGGTTATATCCGGAAGTGTATATATTAGCTGTGAGAGTTGTAGGGCCAGAGAGTATTGTTCTACCGAGGGTAGTCCTAATCCTCTGTAGGGCCGTCGTGCCAGTATTGTTGCAGGTTTCAGTCTTGGGCGTGAGGAGCCCCAGACGAAGGCCCTTATGGATGCATCTATTAATCGGAGTGAGGAAAGAGGTATCTGTAGGGGGAGCATGCCCAGCACGTATGTGAAGCGTGGTAAGGTGACCATTCTGACCGCCTATATCCTGCCCCACATGGACAGGCCTAGTAGGGACCATTTGGCAAAGTCTTGTTTCATTTTAGATATAAGGGGGTCTATGTTGTCCCTGACCATATGTTCTAGACCTCGGTTAATTAACTTTCCTAAATATTTAAGGCGGGTCGGGGTCCATTTGAATTGGAGGCCATGTATCGCTGCCCTCGTCGTTATGCAGGATAATGGTAGTGCCTCACTTTTATCCCAGTTTACCCGATATCCGGATAGGGATGCAAAGTCTTCTATAGTGGAAAGTAGTGCTGGGAGCGAGGTTTCTAGATTGGACATTGTTAACAGAATGTCGTCTGCGTAGAGATAGATTTTGGATATGCCCCCGGTGATATGGATCCCTTTTATTTGGTGAGAATTTCGTATGGTGGCAGCTAGGGGTTCCATGGCCAATAGAAATAGAAGTGGCGACAAGGGGCATCCCTGGCGTGTGCCCCTTCCAATAGGGAATGGGTCTGACATGATGCCCCCACAGTTAACCTGTGCTGTGGGGTGGTCATATAATAAACGTACTTTAGAGATAAATTGTTCCCCCAGGCCAAAATGCTTCATGGTTGTGAATAGGTAGGACCACTCAATGCGGTCGAATGCTTTCTCCGCGTCTAGGGACAGGGCTAGGGCTTCGTCAGGTAATTGTATGGATTTTAACAGTGTATGGCAAAGAGTTCGCATATGATTTCTGGAGGTACGGCCTGGTACAAATCCTACTTGGGTATTGTGAATCAATGATGGTATCACCTTGCAGAGCCGCGCTGCTAGAACACTGGCTAGGAGTTTGACATCCCCATTCAAAAGGGAGATAGGACGGTAAATGCCGCAGAGAAGGGGGTCTCTCCCTGGCTTAGGCAAGATGACAATCGTGGCTTTATTGGATAGAGCACCCAGGGAGCCTTCTTGACATGCTTCCGTCAGTGCTTCATGTACTGCGGTTATTGCCTCCTCCCCAGCCCATTTATAGAATTCCGCAGGGAATCCGTCCTCTCCTGGAGATTTATGGTAGGGGAGGCTTGTTATAACTTGGGATATCTCTTCTTTGCTTATGTTACCGTCCAAGAGGGCCCTGCCTGCCTCAGACAGACGCGGTAGATTGGCCGCGGTAAGGAATATCTCCATTTGTGTTTGATCTGTCGTTGTTTCAGGAGTGTACAAATGTCGGTAGTACTTGGCAAACTCGTTTACAATGTCTTGTGGGCGAGTTAGCACTGCTCCTGAAGAAGATGTTATGGCCGCAATGGCAGAGGCTGCCTCTCTTTGTCGGAGCTGCGCCGCTAGGAGGCGACCTGCTTTTTCCCCTTGTTCGTAATGGCGGCCTCGCAATTTTTGCAGTGCGTATTCCGCCTGAGATGTATAGAGTTCGTTGTGTGCCATGCGGGCCTGTTCTAAGGCGTGTTGCAGCCTAGGGGATGGTTGGGCGGTATATTGTTTAGTGAGGTCCTGTATCGTGGTCTCTAAGGTGGTTTGGCGGGCTATTCTGTCTTTGTTGGCCAGTGCTGCGTCTCGCATCATATTCCCTCTTAGGGTTGCTTTTGCTGCCGCCCATAGGATCCTTTTTGAGGATACAGTGCCTGTATTCTCGGCCATGTATGTAGCTACATGAGCTTTTAATTGTTCCTTCCCTTAGGGAGAGCGGTATCTGTGTACAGCCAATCGCCATGGTTTTCGACCAGAGAAGGAGAGTCCCACCTGGATCCGGATTAGTATTGGGGAGTGATCTGAGAGCCCGTTGTCTAGGATGCAGGTGTCTTGTATATGAGGGATTACTGTGTGTGATACTAGGAAATAATCCAGACGCGATTTGCTGCCATGGACGGTGGATAGGAAAGTATATTCCTTATCTTTCGGGTGTTGTATTCTCCAGCAGTCCACTAGACTGACGTCGGTGGTCAGGTCTGTCAGAAGCGCTCTGTCGTGATTGTTACATATATCAACAGGGCCTGTCCTATCCATTATGGCGTCTTGGACGAGATTCCAGTCTCCCCCGATTATGTATCGAGTAGTTCCGATTTCTGTCAGAAGGCGATTTAGCTGTAGAAGGAATGGGCGTTTTGGGCCGGTTGGTGCGTAAATGGATCCCACGCATAAAACAGTGTCCCCTAGTTTTAGTTTAGCAAATATATACCTTCCTTCCGTATCATTCCAGGTTTTAATGATAGTGACCGGGAGGGATTTACGCACTAGTATCGCCACTCCACATTTGCGGGGCCCGTTACTTCCAGATTCCTGACTCGTTGGACGGCAGCTGAAGGCAACCCTCCCTACCCAATCCCGTTTAAGTTTACTGGATTCCAGGGTGTCAAGGTGAGTCTCTTGAATCAGAGCTATATCTGTTTTTTTGGATTGAAGATAGGACAGTATCTTTTTCCGCTTAACATAGCTCGTCATGCCGTGTACATTCCAAGAGAGTATACGTAATGGTCGCGTCGCTTGAGGGTGGGACTTCGACATCTTGGATAATTGTGAGTAAGCACCCTCGTTCCGGGGTTGGTGTTGGTGGGGGGGGGGAGGGAGGGTGGGAGATATTGACTTAGTTGTTAGAGTGGGAGTTGTGTTTCGATATGATACTGTGTTTTATTTTATACGGGGGTTAGCAGCTGGTGGAGGCCAAGGGAGTCCTCTGGAGAAGAAAGAGAAGAGAGAGGAGAGGGTGAAGGAAGAGAGGCAATATAAGTAGGACAAGAGCCAGATGGAGGGGAAATATGAGGGGAAAAGAAGACAAGGAGAAATGAGAGGGAGAAGAAAAGAGGGAGAAGGAGGGGGAAGGGATGGATGCGTGTGCTGAAGTTGAAATTGAGAGTATAGCAAGAGAGCGTGCAATTGGGGGGAAGAGGTGGAGAAGGATAGGGATGAGGGAGGTTAGGAGCCCAACCTCCTTCGTTCGTTAGGTCTGTAAACGGCGGGACCGATTTCTCTCTGAACTCTTGTGCCGTCGGGCGATCTCGATCGGGGGGGGCGAGAGGGGAAACAACAGACAGCCAGTTATCGATATGTCGGTGATAAGGAGGGGTGGGGGGGGGTACGCAGCAGTGCTTATGTTTATGTATCGAGAAGTGGGTCTGTTCATCGGTGGTTAGTGGCTAGTGTATTAGTTATATAACTAAAGTGTATATTGGCAGAAGTAATGGTCGGTTAATAACTATAGTACCTGGGCAGCGCTGGAGAGGAGGGGGGAGGTGTCAGGTGTTGATGGGGTATGGTGTTTAGGATGTTGTGCCTAGTACTTGATGTTGTATGGTATCGTAGGGTGTTTAGGAGTTCATAAGATAGGGTCGTAAATTAAAGTAGGGACTGGGCAGACAGAAAGACCGAGACCGGTTGGCGAGGGGGGGGCAGGGCGAAGGAGGGGGGAAAGAGCTCAAACAGAGTATTACAGTTCTCGCGTATGTAAGGGTACATAAAGATACCAATATACAATATAATATAGTACTTCCTGAGCATTTCTTTTCAACTATAACACTGCCTCGTCTCGTCTCGCCTTACAACGTTTCAATGACATATTAGGTTGATCAACATAACATATCCTGGTATCTTATCACATTATCATGTTAGGAGCCATTATGCCAAGCGTCTCTCTATTAATCGTAGGATAGGTAATGAGTGTAGCTGAGCCCCGGGCTACGCGAGGATAATGCGTATCTCATCCTATTACAAACGCCTTCCCGTGTATTATTACATCATAATACTGACCTACTAAGGTCTTACTTGGTATGTGCCACCATCATAGTCGTTCTGTTGTAGATGATAGTTTAAGATAGTAATAATGATTAGGATGGGGGTAGGTACGAACATCCAGGGAAAGGAATAGCTAATAGTTTATAATTTACATTGTGATGTTATAATATGGTGTGGTGTGGCAGTGTAGGATGTCATATTATTTCGCTTTGTTATGCGGTATTATGTTGTATTATGTCCTTGTGTTATATTTTTTTTTTCCCATTTTCTTATTGTAGAATAAAATAAAGTCAAGTAATGGGAGCTTTGATATGTCTCAGGTTATATCGTATTGTGTGTCCCTGTATTGGAATTAATTTATCTTTACGTGGTCTAGTCCCATCCCTTGGGGTGATAATGGGGGCTAAACGGTTCTAATGTCAGCGCTGGTCGAGTGTGGTGTGTATTAGGAAGATTTCACATACTTTGTTGTTTACTACCGTGAGATATTTTGTAGTGTGTGGAATATAAGGTAAGTTCCATGATAGTTAGTTAGTGTTTATTTTTTGTTATCTGTTTAATGCCCCTGTTACCTTGTTACCTTGTTATAGGGTTATAGGGTCGGGACCGTGCCCTTATTCAACATACAGGGAGTTGGTGGGGTCTGATCCCTGTTCTAGTAATCATCATCTGTCATGTACTGAGGGCAAATAATGATTTACTGGTAGTTTTCCATTATAGGGCCTCGGTTCTAGTCATAAAGAACATAGATTTTTCAGGTATCTGGTTTTAACATTGATACTAGCAGTCTTAGACAATTACAATAGTAATACACATATGATCTGGAAAGGTACTCATCCTTCCGCGGAGTCTATAGTTGTTATTTTCGACTCTCTAGCGATAGTCCCACAAGTCGTCTTGTCGCGTTACCTTCTCAAGAAGATCCAGTTGTAGGCTTTAAAGGGGAGCGGGATTTGTCTCTCTCCGATAGTTGGGTGTGGGTTACTACTGCGTGTAAAATCTGACCCCTTTCATCATATGATCTGGTTAGTCTCTCCATGTCTCTACCTCTATGACTGGCTCCGGTGTCGTGTAGAGCCGTCTTCGCCTTTTCCATTCCCGAGTGGGGGGTTTCGGCCCTATCACTGCCTCCTACAATGTCATGCTCACTGTCTGTGTTGTGAGAGTCCATAGGCTGGGATTGGAAAGAGTCAAGGAAGAGTCTCAATTCGTCAGGGTTATAAAAGTCCTTGGATACTCCATTTTTGGTAACCCACATTCTTGCAGGGTCAAAGAGACCGTATTTCATCTCTAGTTTGCGAAGCCGGGGTCGTAGGGCTAGGAAAGCCTTTCTACGTTCGTTGGTTTCCTTGGAGTAATCGGCGGTTATTCGGATCTCGTGCTGGTCTATTCGGAAAGGGCCGTGGTTGCGTGCTACTTGGAGTATTTGTCTGGTTTGATTATGCTGCAGCAAGCATGCGATGATTGGGCGGGGCCTTGAGGAGTTGTCGGAGCGTTTTGGGCCTATCCTGTGTGCCCGTTGGAATTCTAGCGGCGGGTCAAAATCCAATGAAATCATTTTTGGAAGAGTGGAGGTCAGAAAAGCCTGCATATCCGAGCCTTCTTCGTTTTCCGGGATCCCAAGTATGCGGATATTGTCTCTCCGGCTCCTGTCCTCCATGTCCGTTAGTTTGCTCCTGAGGTAGAGGAAGTCTTGTTCTCGCTCCTGAGACGTGTTGATCTGCGTCTCTAGTGATCCCATGTGTTGCTCTAGCCCTGTCACTCTAGATTGAAAGCCTGCAATGTCAGATCGCATTGATTTGGTTTCTAGTGTCAATGAAGTTATAGAGGCGTCCATCCCCTCTATGCGGCGGCTGACGGTGGTGATCTCTTGTAGTATCCTGTCCATAGTTGTGGGTTGATCTTTATCAGACATCATGGTGGACTCATTTAAAGGTGGCGATGTTTGAGGGTTTATCTTTGTGGGGGTTAGGCGTTTGTGTTGTAGCGCTTCTGAGAATAATAGTTGTCATGCAGGCTTGCTGACAGGTTTATGGTTCGGTTTGTTGCCGGCCATTGCCTCAATTGTCTGCAGGGTCTGGCCACGTGGGGCCCGAGTCTCCCTCCGTGAATTCCGATAAGGATATAGATGCTCTGTGCCAGCCTGGTCTCGAATTTATATTGTCTCTTCTCGTTTTTCTGGGTCTTTGGTTGCTGGTGATAGACTTGACTTCCCCCTCTTTCTTTCCCTCCTCCTGTCTCCGCGTCCACTTATTTATTGTTCTCCGTATATCTTTTTTGCCCTCATTCTCTTTAGTGTATCCTCCTAGCGTTTTTTGTAAATGGTAGAGGCCTGTCAATGTCTATGTCTATGGGGCAGAGAAGGTTATATTCATGGAGTTACCATGGGGTCGTTGTAGAGCCTACATTGGCCCTTATTGTTGGAAAGCTGTGACTTGTGTCTGCCAAGGTTGATTCTTCAGTGGTTGACGTTGAATAGCTGAAGGGGGGGGGGAAGGGGCTGATTTACTTTCCTCCAGGTCTTTCTGAACAGGGGTATGTGTGGCTCTTCGGCTGTCCCTGTCAGTAGCCCGCGTTAAGTATAAGTATAAGGGGCGATGAAGGCTTTGATTTCTTACACTGGTGCCAGTCCTCTCCCTTCTCCTGTATCTCTGTTCTCTTGGCTCCCTCTGGCTCTCCTCATCTCCGATGCCCCTCCAGTCGCTCACCCCTCTCGTCTTTTCGCCTCCACGTGCCTCCCGTCGTGCCCCACTGCCCTCCTCAGTATTAGCTGTCTGGAGGGGGAGCGAGGGTTTATTATCCCAGCGGGAGGGTTTTGTTGTCCCTCTGTGATGGAAAAGAGGGGAGAAGTCGTGCCTCTGCCTCCGGTGATGCCGTTCTTATTTTGAAGAGACTCGATCCTACCTCTCTGGCCAGGTTTCTCTCCCGGCTGTCGAAGGGTCCGCACCCCTTTGCTGCGTCTCCCCGTCTCCCTGTGGGGGGTCGAAGGTCCGCGGGTGTTTGTTGGCGTTGTAGGGAGATGGATGCGGGTCGTCACGGCTACCGCAGTCCCTGCGGCCTGTTCAGCTTGCTCCTTGCCGCTGCGGGCACGCGTCCCCGGTCTTCCGAAGACGCGACTCCACCCCTTTTGCCAGGCTTTATCGGCCTGGGGAGAGTCGCGAGTTTCCTGCCTTGCGTCCCGCTCCTACGGGGTCCCCGGGCATGATTCCGTGTCGCCGCTGTTGTAGGGGTGGAGGGGCACCGGACCCGGTGTGTTGTCCGGCTGTCTTCTCGCCCCCGTCGCCCCTCCGGGATCGCCACGGCACGGAGCTCTCGCTCTATGCGGCCATCTTGTTTCGTGGCCCGGCCACGCCCCCCGTGACTTTGCATTTGAAGCTTGCTCAACAAAATGTATTTGGCTCAACTGCTGACAAGGACACATTTTTGTTTCTTTCTTTCCTACCTTTCTTTCCTCTTTGTTAATTTTGACCTGCATCATGGTCATAAGTACAATATTTCATGACACAAATGTTCCATGATAACAAGTAAATGAATAAAGAAATTATTAAAGCTTTGTGTTATGACCATTTAACTTATGAAAAGAATTATTGCACTGTTAGATTAATCGTTAAAATATTATTTTGATTAGGTTCTGCCAGAAAAGCATATGGCGACAGAAGTGAGAATATCTCAAATTTTGTTGCATACTATATTGCCAGTTTTTGCTTTATAGACAACACTTGGTGAGAAGACACCAGCATGTTTCACACTACTTTAGATAATGATTAAATGTATCATGTGTTTAGGATGTTCTTTGCTAAACTTGCCATCTCAACGGAAGCTGTCCTGGTCACATGAATACATCATTATCTGATTGGACAAAAATGAAGATCGTCTACCCAAGTTTTAAAATTTGTTGCAGTATACAGTGTTATGAAAGTGTGTTTTCAGACTATATAGGACTAACACACACATTCTTTTGACTTATCCCGGATACCCGTTTCCTTTGATAGATGATAGTCGTAGACTGGCGGAGATGCTTCTTAGTGCACTCTGCCACATTTTGTCTTATTCTGTTTGCTGATATGTTTTGGATTCATTTTGATATCAACTTTATTCTAAGTTTATTGCTCAGAGATTCTATCAAAAGTCCCAGTGGCCTGGCAGTCACACCACCAAAGTTTGCGTGGCGGTCTTGGGACCGCCTGGCTCATAATTGGCCCATCAGTCTCTTTCCTATGAGATGTTCTATTAAAAAACTATATGCTGTCATATCTGAGACAAGAACTCTTTATGGGTTCTACTGAACTTTAATTCACCTTAAACAAGATTATTAGGGATTAGATTTTTATGGAACACAATGTAAGCTTTGTTTCGTAATTTTATTGAGAATAATGATTTGCTCATCAAGAACTAATATTTCAGTAAACTCTTGAAAATAGAACCAAACTGCTCATTTGTGTAATTGAACGGAAATGAATGTTCTTGTTAGTGAAGGTGCAGGTCTTAATCAAAACCATAGGTTTGAATCTTATTCATTTGTGGATGAAAAATAGAAACTGTAATTTTATGCCTGTGTTTTGAGTGAGCAATTTACTTTTTTGCAATTCTCAAAGAGTATCTGGGATACTCCAGGGAATCTCTTAAAGCAACATATTACCTGCAAGAAGTGTAAGTATACCTATATAGAGGAATGTGACAGGTGAGCAGTACCCCATATACTCCACAAAACGCCAACCATTCCTTAAAAGAGAGAATGTCCAATTGTAAACAAAAGAGAACAAAATATTAATCCAGTCCATTGATGCAGGAGTGAAACATGTTAAAATCCTTTACAGTATGTTTTTCTTCATGGTCTCTGAACTGTTTCCAATATGCACGATGTAATCCACACCTAATGTAGGGGTTTCTTCAACTGGCAACATGACCGTAACCTTGTTCTACTAAATTGTAAAATATGCAAGTGGGCAGAAAGCTAGTTCTGTTTCCTAGACCCTTCCCATTATTGTCACGTTGGCCCCTACCTATCACAACACTAATTTGGCAAACCCGTGGGAGCATTGCATTTTGAGACAGCCAAACAGAGAGCTGATTCCAAAGTCAGCAGTTGGAGACATCTCCCTACTCCTGAGAGAGTTCTTCCCCTCATCTGACTTCTCTGCAATATCAAGATAGGTGGTTAGCTCATGTCAACAAACAAATCCATCTGTCATTGTGGGATTTAGTGGATGTCAATGTGTGACTTGCTTTTATTTTGTCACACATTGGTAATTCCGAATATGGGCCACCTTAAGTGAAATTTAATATTTTAGCAGATGTTTAGAAATATAACCATTAGTGTGTAGTGGGTTTCTTCTGGTGCCCTAGCTAAAAAAATATTACTAGCTGTTGTTAGACCTGACGTGCCTTAGGGTGGTCACTCCTAACTTTTTGCCTGCCTCCCTCCACTTTTTGGACCTGTTTTTGCTGGCTTTTAGACTCTGGGCACTTTACCACTGCTAACCAGTGCTAAAGTGCATATGCTCTCTCCCTTTAAACATGGTAACTTTGGATCATACCCAATTGGACTATTTAATATACTTATAAGTCCCTAGTAATATGCACTGTATGTGCCTAGGGCCTGTAGATTAAATGCTACTACTGGGCCTGCAGCACTGTTTGTGCCACCCACTCAAGTAGCCCCTTTACTTTGTCCCAGGCCTGCCATGGCAAGGCCTGTGTGTGCAGTTTCACTGCCACTTCGACTTGGCATTTAAAAGTACTTGCCAAGCCTAAAGCTCCCCTTTTTCTACACATAAGACACCTCTAATGTGTGCCCTAGGTAACCCCTAGAGCAGGGTGCTGTGTGGGTAAAAGGCAGGACATATACCTGTGTAGTTTACATGTCCTGGTACTGTAAAATTCCTAAATTCGTTTTTACACTACTGTGAGGCCTGCTCCCTTCATAGGCTAACATTGGGGCTGCCCTCATACATTGTTGAGGTGGCAGCTGCTGATCTGAAGGGAGTAGGAAGGCCATATTTAGTATGGCCAGAATGGTAATACAAAATCCTGCTGACTGGTGAAGTTGGATTTAATATTACTATTTTAGAAATGCCACTTTTAGAAAGTGAGCATTTCTCTGCACTTAAATGTTTATGTGCCTTACAATCCACGTCTGGCTAGGTTTAGTTGACAGCTCCTTGTGCATTCACTCAGGCACACCCCAAACACAGGGTACTCAGCCTCACTTGCATACATCTGCATTTTGAATAGGTCTTCCTGGGCTGGGAGGGTGGAGGGCCTGCTCTGACACAAAACTGCCACACCCCCTACTGGGACCCTGGCAGACAGGATTGAACTGAAAGGGGACCTGGTGCACTTCTAAGCCACTCTTTGAAGTCTCCCCCACTTCAAAGGCACATTTGGGTATAAAACAGGGCCTCTGCCCTACCACCTCAGACACTTGCTGGAGAAGAAACCTGAACCAGAACCTGCATCCTGCCAAGAAGAACTGCCTGGCTGCTCAAAGGACTCACCTGTCTGCTTTCTACAAAGGACTGCTGCCTTGCTGTTGGCCTGCTGCCTTGCTGAACCCTTGTCTGGCTGCAAACGTGCTCTCCAAGGGCTTGGATAGAGCTTGCCTCCTGTTCCCTGAAGTCTCAGGACCAAAAAGACTTCTCTTTTTCATTTGGACTCCTTGTGCGCCGAAAAATTTGACGCACAGCTTGCTCCGCGGTGAGAAAATCACCACACGCCAACGCTGTCCGACGCAACGCCTACGGGGCGACCGGAACTTCGACGCACGGCCTCGCATGGACAATGGCGCCCGGCTTCCAGAGAGAAAATTGACGCGACGCCTGCCGTGAGAAAGAAAATTCCATGCACAGCCTCCCGGAACGACGCGCAGCCGGATAACAAGCCGAGGAATCCACTCACAGACCCTGGGACATCTGGTAATTCTACGAACCATAGAAGGAGTCGGCCCGCGTGCCGGAAAACGACACACGTCTTCCTCAAGTGAAAAATAACGACGCAATTCCGTGTGTGAAGGGGTGAAACCGACGCACACACCATTTGTCTTCCCATAGAACGACGCACGTCTCCCCGCGTGAAAAATAAGGACGCAAGTCCGTGTGTGAAGGGGCGAAACCGACGCACACACTATTTTTCCACGCATCTTCTCCTCTGCGGCCCTCTGCGGAGATTTTCCACTCCAAACCAGGTACTTTGTGCTTGAAAGAGACTTTGGGGGTGATTCTAACCCTGGCGGTCGGTGATAAAGCGGCGGCCAACCCGCCAACAGGCTGGCGGTCCAAAAAATGGAATTCTGACCCTGGCGGGAACCGCCAACACAGCCCGCCACATTAACACTCCGCCCGCCGCGGCGGTACAGACAAACAGCGCGGCGGTCACCGCCAACAGGCAGGCGGCAGACAATGTACCGCCCACAGTATCATAACTCACCAATCCGCCACCTTTTCCGGGGCGGGAGCCCCGCCGATAAAAACACGGCGGAAACAGACTACGAACGGGAAAACGCTCACCTCTACGCACTCCACGAGGAAGGAGGACAGCATGGAACCCGAATTAAACATACTACCTGCTCTCGTCTACCTGCTCATCTACCACGAGTACGAACGCCAGCGCAGAGGACAACGGTGAGTACTGCACCTACGACACACGGGAGGGGGGAGGAGGAAAGCTTACGGGCACACACATATGCGACCCCCACCCCCCCAAACTATGTACACACCAATGCAGAGCAACAAGTCACAGTGACACCACCCAAACCCCCCTGATAAATGCAAAGACAGAATTAAATTTTGAATAAAAATTTATGTACAAAATAGTCTCTGAAAAGTTTTGGCAACTAGCCAAAAAATCAATATCAAAATAAGTCTATATACAGTGCAATGGATAACCGAGGCAATTAGTCCTGCACATAAAAAAAAAATCAAAGTGTCCGTGGGCCAAAGTGTAACAACACAAGGGCAAAGCCCACACAGGAGACCTGAGTCCTCTGGAGAGAACACTGCAGGGGCATCTGATGAAAAAACTACAGGCACCTCAGGGGGAAGGGAAGGGGGGGGCACCACAGCCACATGAGTCCACGACGCCAGAACCACGAAGGGGCCACCATGCCTACTGTGCCATCCTGGGGAGTGCAAAGCCACAGTCTCTCAAGTCTCTACAGTAGGTGGGTTGCCCACTGTTCCATCCTGGGGAGTGCAAAGCCACAGTCTCTCAAGTCTCACAAGTGGGTGGGTTGCCCACTGTGCCATCCTGGGGAGTGCAAAGCCACAGTCTCTCAAGTGGATTACAGTCTCCACTGGTCAAGGAGGAGGCATGGTGGGCACAGTGAACCGTTAACAGTGCATGCAGGAAGGGCCCAGCGGAGCGGTGCTTGAGAAGAAGGGCCCAGCGGAGCGGTGCTTGACAGGAAGGGCCCAGCGGAGAGGTGCTTGACAGGAAGGGCCCAGCGGAGCGGTGCTTGAGACGGCGGGGCCCAGCGGAGCGGTGCTTGAGACGGCGGGGCCCAGCGGAGCGGTGCTTGAGACGGCGGGGCCCAGCGGAGCGGTGCTTGACAGGAAGGGCCCAGCGGAGCGGTGCTTGACAGGAAGGGCCCAGCGGAGCGGTGCTTGACAGGAAGGGCCCAGCGGAGCGGTGCTTGAGACGGCGGGGCCCAGCGGAGCGGTGCTTGAGACGGCGGGGCCCAGCGGAGCGGTGCTTGACAGGAAGGGCCCAGCGGAGCGGTGCTTCACAGGAAGGGCCCAGCGGAGCGGTGCTTGAGACGGCGGGGCCCAGCGGAGCGGTGCTTGAGACGGCGGGGCCCAGCGGAGCGGTGCTTGACAGGAAGGGCCCCGCGGAGCGGTGCTTGAGACGGCGGGGCCCAGTGGAGCGGTGCTTGACAGGAAGGGCCCAGCGGAGCGGTGCTTGAGACGGCGTGGCCCTGTTCAGCGGTGCTCTTCTGCACGGCGGGGCCCTCTTCAGCGGTGCTCTTCTGCACGGCGGGGCCCTCTTCAGCGGTGCTCTTCTGCACGGCGGGGCCCTGTTCATCAGTGCTCTTCTGCACGGCGGGCCCTGTTCAGCGGTGCTCTTCTGCACGGCGGGGCCCTGTTCAGCGGTGCTCTTCTGCACGGCGGGGCCCTGTTCAGCGGTGCTCTTCTGCACGGCGGGGCCCTGTTCAGCGGTGCTCTTCTGCACGGCGGGGCCCTCTTCAGCGCTGCTCTTCTGCACGGCGGGGCCCTCTTCAGCGGTGCTCGTCCAGTAAGTCAAGGGAGCCAGACCTGGCCTGGACTCCCTGCTCAGTCGCCCTTCGACCGTGCTGTTGCTGGACCCTTCGGTGACGGAGTCCTGGGCCCTTTGGTTTTCTCCCTAACACCCAGGATGGGGCTTGTGGGCCCCTCCTGCTCCGCGCTCCTGCTGGCTGACTTCTCCGCCCTGCTGCCCTTTCGCTCCTTAGATGGGGCTCTCGGGCCCTTGCCTCCCCTAGCTATTGTGGCTGGTGAAGTGGGCGAACTTGGCTCCTTGGGGGCAGCCGTGTCAGTCCTCTCACGGCGGTCCTTTAGTTTCCGGGTCCTCTTGCCTGGGGGGGGCTGGCTGTCCCCTTGCTGCTGATTGAAGTGTCACTGCTGGCAAAGGGTGGACTCCAGAACCCATGCACCACAGTGACACTCGAAGCTGGGCTGGTGGTGGCTGAGGTGCTCTTGGGACTCTTTGCAGATGGAGGGGGTGGGTCAGTGGAGGGAAAGAGGTCAAGATTAGCGAGGAAAACTTTCTTAGGACCAAGGTAAAAGGTAGGAGAAGTGGTGATGGGAGTGGAGGAAGAGGATGTGGTTGTAGGAGAGTGAGGTGTGCTGTCTTTGGGTGCAGGTGCTTGTGCTGGAGGCTGTCGTGAGGTGGATGGCTGTTGGGTGGGTGTCTGCCTGCGTTTGTGTGTCTTGGAAGAGGGGGTGACAGACACAGTGGGAGAGGACACAGGGGACGTGTAAATGGTAGTGGGGGTGGTGACTGCACGTGTGCGGACTGGAGGGTGTGCTGGTGATGGAAGCACTGGCTGATGGTGGTGTGCATGCAGGTGTGAGTGTAGACGTCACAGGGAGGGAGGAGGGAGACGAGGAGGAGGGGGACACAGAGGTGGTAGTGACTGTTGGAATGTCTGCATCTGGGTGTTGCTTGCGTGAATGCTTGTGGGTTCTGTGGTGCTTGTGTCTGGATGAGCTGCCCTTGGGTGTTGAGGTGTGTGCAGGCTGGTCTGATGGTGTGGATGGGATAGGCTGAGGAACAGGAGACAGAGACAGGCTGGAGGCAGTCAGAAGAGGGAGGCTGGAAACAGGGACAATGGCTGCCGTCAGTGCTGAGGCCAGAGCATTGAACGATCGTTGATGGGCAGCCTGACCCGAATGAATGCCCTCCAGGTAGGCATTGCTCCGATGCACCTCCCTTTCTACCCCCTGGATGGCATTCAAAAGGGTAGTCTGCCCAACAATGATGGTCCTCAGGAGGTCAATGACCTCCTCACTGAGGGCAGCAGGGGTAACAGGGGCAGGGGCTGAGGGGCCTGGGGCGAAGGAGACGCCCGCCTTCCTGGGCGAGCGGGCACGGAGCGTAGGCTGAGGGGCTGCTGGGAGGGCGGGGCTGGTGCACTGGGTGGCGGCTGTACCTGTAGAGGCGGGGGGCCCGGATGTTGCCACCACCGCTAGGGAGCTCCCATCCGAGGACGTGTCGCTGGTGTCACCACCGGTCCCCGTTGTGGTGCTCCGCTCGCCCTCCGGATCACTGGTGCCATCGGTGTCTGTTCCTGGTCCCACCGGGGCCTTGTGACTTGCAGCTCCCTCGTGCTCCGATGCCAATTCTCCTCCGCCTGATGATGCTAATGCACACATGCACAAGAAGATGAAGAAGAAGGGTGGGGGGAGAAAAACGAAGACCAGGTTGAGTGCATGCAATGTCAACACCGTTGGCGGAGAGGACAGACACAGGAGCCTCATGCACTAAGCCGCGCATTCGGGGTACACTACTCAGTACTTCGGACTAGGACAACAGGTCTAGAGACGACAAAGGCGCACATGTGTGATGCTGGACCATCGATAGCTGTACTTGTCACCCTACAGAGGTGGGGGCCGGGAGCACAGGGCCATGCCTAAAGGAGAGGACTACACTACAGAAAGCGCCCTGGCCTAATGTCACCCACAACCCTCCTCCCCCACCCAGACGCCTCCACTGCGCAGAGAGATAGCAGAATGTGCTGATACTCACCCCCTTGTGTCTGCTGTGATGTCCTCAAGCGCCCATCCAAATCAGGGTAGGCCACCGCCAGGATCCGGGACATCAGGGGGGTCAGGGTACGACTGGCACCCCTCCTAGGTTGGGAGGCCATCCCCAGCAGTGACTCGGCGGTCTTCCCGGTCCCGCGGCGGATGTCCTCCCACCTCTTGCGGCAGTGGGTGCCCCGTCTGACGTGGACCCCCAGGGCCCGGACGTCCTTGGCGATGGCACGCCAAATGTCCACTTTCTGATGGGCGCTGACCTATTTGACATGTACAGGGTGGGAAGGAAAAATCATAAATTTTCTGCATGTTAGATGCGATTGGCCCCCCCTCCCCAACCTTGCCATATGGCACATGCTCTCATCTGTCGTGCGTTGCACTCCTCATTCGCCCCCCACCCCACCAACTTACATCCACCCCACTCCACACAGGCATAGCCCATTCAATGTGCACCCAGTGTACTTACCTGTTGGTCTGGAGGACCGTAGAGTAACGCATATTGGGGGAGGACCCCATCCACAAGTTTCTCCAACTCTTCTGTAGTGAAGGCAGGGGCCCTTTCCCCAGTCGCAGCAGCCATTGTCACTTCCAGACCGAGGTCACAGCAGCACTTGCAGTATAGGTCCTCTCCTGTGGATGATCAGGTCTCGAGTGATTAAGCAGATAGAAAATGGCGGTCACGCCCGCGGCGGTGCGTACCGCGGCGGTGCGTACCGCGACCGCCGGCGCACCTCGTCATTGGCTCCTGAAACCCATATGCTTCAATGTTAGCCAATGCGGCTTCGTATAGCGGTCTTCGACCGCCTACCGCCACGGTGTGCCACGCCAGCGCATTGACCTCACATCCCATTGTCCCACTTCACAGGTCAGGCAGCCACCATTTTAAGGGCCCACATGGCATAATTTGTACTGCGTTACACAGGCCTAGGCCTTGCATTGCCACACATACACGCCTTTCAATACATAGATAATCGTGTGCTATGCATGCAGTGGTGAACGTACCTGTGATTTGCTTGACTCTGTGCTCCATGCTGTCCTTCCTAGGCACCGTCCACTGGGACTTGCGAGGAGAAGGATGAATCCTCGCGTGTACCGACCGCTGGTGGACCTGTCGACAATGGAAGAACGCCATATCATCCTACGATACCGACTTGACCGAGCCACTATACATGAACTGTGTGCCCAGCTGGAGCCAGCCCTGATGTCCCCCATCCGCCAACCCACAGGAATTCCCCCTCTAGTGCAGGTTCTGTCAGTCCTCCATTTTTTGGCAAGTGGCTCATTCCAGACAACAGTGGCCATGTCATCTGGAATGTCTCAGCCTATGTTTTCAAAAATCTTGTCTAGAGTGTTGTCTGCCCTGACGAAACACATGCGGCGCTACATTGTATTCCCTGAGGAGGTTGATTTGGCCACTGTGAAGGGTGATTTTTATGCCCTTGGACATATCCCCAACATAATTGGTGCCATTGATGGGACCCATGTGGCTTTAGTACCCCCAAAAGACGATGAGCAGGTGTACAGAAACAGGAAAAGTTACCATTCTATGAACGTCCAGGTGGTCTGTTTGGCTGACCAGTACATCTCCCATGTGAATGCCAAGTTCCCTGGGTCAGTGCATGACGCGTATGTGATGCGAAATAGCAGCATCCCTTATGTGATGGAACAGCTACAGAGACAACGTGTGTGGCTAATTGGTGACTCTGGTTACCCCAACCTGCCTTGGCTATTGACCCCAGTGAGGAATCCCCGGACCAGGGCAGAGGAACGGTACAATGAGGCCCATGGCCGAACTAGGAGGATCATTGAAAGAACCTTTGGCCTCCTGAAGGCCAGGTTTAGGTGCCTGCATATGACAGGGGGATCCCTGATGTACTCACCAAAGAAGGTGTGCCAGATCATCGTGGCCTGCTGTATGCTTCACAATCTGGCATTGCGACGTCAGGTGCCTTTCCTGCAGGAGGATGGTCCAGATGGTGGTGTTGAAGCAGCTGTGGAGCCTGCGGAGAGTGAAGAGGAGGAAGACGAAGAGGACGACCCAGACAACAGGGACAGAGTTATCCAACAGTATTTTCAGTAGCACACAGGTAGGAATCACCCACGCCATTTAACATTTACTGAAAGCCCCCTGCATCTTTACTTTGTGTATTTCCCCCCAGTTCTTTTAAACTGATGTTTGATTTTCCCTTCCCTTTTCAGTGCTGTATGACCCACTGCGTGACTTCTGCTTGGTTAGCCCATGGACTAATGCTTATTGACATCGGTATGTTGTCATCACATAAATAACAGAACATTATTGATCAGTAATGTGTTATACATTTGTAAATAATACAGGCTGACTCCAGCATGATTTCAGTGCATTGAGTGATTTATTTTTAGTGCTAGATATTGGTACATGATATTAAAACGGTGATGGGTGAGGGTGGAGTTATGTCCATGGCAGAGTCCAGTTCTTGGTCGCACAGGTGCATTGTCCATATGCCTGTGGAAGGATGGAGCAGGGGCAGTTCAAGGTTGGACAGGGTGACACTGTGGGACAGTGGAATGACATCCGGGGGGATATTAGGCTGGCGGGGGTCTTGGCATCCTACTCTGTCTTCCTTTGAGATCTCAGGTTCCTCTTGCGGGGTGGTTGTTCTTCAGCAGGAGGTGGGGTTCTGGTGGGCCGTCGTTCTGTTGGGGCCTCCTGACCACTAGCGCCGGCGGAGGTGGTAGGCTGTTCCTGGCTAGTGACAGGGGCCCTTTGTGGTGCCACATGGTCCCGCAATGTGGTTTCTTTACGGTTGAGTGCCTGGACTATGGTCCCCATAGCGGTAGCGATGTTCCTGAGTTCATTGCTGAACCCCATGTACCGTTCCTCCTGCTGTGCCTGGATCTCGGTGAACCTGGCCAGTACCGTCGCCATCGAGTGATGGTATGCTCCCATGATGGTGGTGAGGGCCTCTTGGAGAGTCGGTTCCCTGGGCCTGTCCTCCCCCCCCTGTCGCACAGCAGCCCTCCCAGTTGCCCTGTTTCCCCAGGCCTCTGTCCCCTGGACGGTGTGCCCACTACCACTGCCCCCAGGTCCCTGTTGTTGTTGGGTCAGCCTGGGTGCCCTGTAGTGGCGGACACACCGCTGATTGACGCGTCTGCGAGACAGAGGCATGGGCCCGCTGGGTGGGAGCTGTGCTTGTGTTCCCAGAGGGGGTTGGGTCTGCTGTGGCCTGTGTCTGTGTGTGGGGAACCGACTGTCCAGAGGTCCCCGATGGTCCGGGCTGGTCATCAGGTTCTAGGTCGACAGAGCTGCTGTCCTCGCTGGGGGCCTGTTCTGGGGGTGGGATGGACAAATCTGGACCCTCCGTGGCGGTGTGTTGGCGTTCGGGCCCTGCAGGGGTAAAGGAGTATGGTTATTGTTTCGGTGTGTGCCATGGCGTGCATTTTGAGTGCCCTTGGCCCCCAGTGCTGGCATTCCCTTGTGCGAGGTGTTCTGAGGGTGTTGGGGGGGGGGGTGTATGGGTATGTGCAATGGTCATGCTTTGGTGGTGGCTGTCTATGGCTTGTGTTGGCATTCAGGGGTTGGTGTTGTTTAGGGTGGGTTGTGCTGGTGAGACATTGGCAGGGAGGTTGTGTGCTGGGGGGTTGAGATTGGGGGTGGGGGAGGTTGGCATGCTGGTGGTTGGGGGGGTGAAGTAGTTGAGATTCGACTTACCAGAGTCCATTCCTCCGTGCACTCCAGCGAGGCCATCAGGATGCAGGATGTTTACCACCTCTTGCTCCCATGCTGTGAATTGGGGTGGAGTGGGTGGGGGTCCGCCGCCAGTCTTCTGCACAGCGATGTTGTGTCGCGACACCATCGAGCGCACCTTCCCCCGTAGGTCGTTCCATCGCTTTCGGATATCTTCCCGATTTCTGGGATGCTGTCCCACAGCGTTGACCCTGTCTACGATCCTTTGCCATAGCTCAGCCTTCCTTGCTATAGTGGTGTGCTGCACCTGTGTGCCGAAGAGCTGGGGCTCAACCCTTATAATTTCCTCCACCATGACCCTGAGTTCTTGGTCCGAGAACCTGGGGTGTCTTTGGGGTGCCATGGGGTGGTGTGGGGTGGTGTTTGTGGTGATGTGCGTGGTGATATGTGGTGATGTGTGCGTAGATGTGGTGTGGGTGATGAAGTTGGGTTCCTGTGTGTGTTGGGGTTTTCTATTGCTGTGCTCGCTCTCTCTATCTCTATCTCTATCGCCTTCTCTCCGATTTCCAACTAGTGGGGGTTTGTGGGTGATGTGGGTGTGTGTTTTATAGTTGATTGGATGTGTGGGAGTGTTGTTTGTATGTGTGTCAGGTGTGTGTATTTCAAATTGTCCAATGTGGCTGTGTTTTGGAGCTGTGTGTGTATTTTGAGCGCGGCGGTGTGTACCGCCAATGGAATACCGCGGTTGAAAGACCGCCGCATGGATTCGTGGGTCAGAATGGCATGGGCGTGTTTGTGTTGGCGTGACGGTGGAGGTTTGGTCATCTCCAGTTTTCCGCGGCCCGCTGATGAGGCGGCCTTCCTTGGATGTCGGATTGTTGGCGGTTTCACAGTTGGTGGTCAGAATGACCGTGGCGGTTTACCGCGGCGGTAGAATGGCAGACTTCTGACCGGCGGTAAGGGCCTTTTACCGCCGAGGTCAGAATGACCCCCTTTGTTTGCTTTTTAAAGACTTAAGACACTTTATATCACTATTCAGTGATATTTCTACAAATTCATATTGCATCTTTTATTGTGTTGATCTACAAATATCCAGATAAATATTCTATATTTTTCTAAACACTGTGTTGTGTATTTTTGTGGTGCTATATGGTGTTATTGTATGATTTATTGCACAAATACCTTACACATTGCCTTCTAAGTTAAGCCTGACTGCTCCTGCCAAGCTACAAGAGGGTGGGCACAGGATAATTTGGATTGTGTGTGACTTACCCTGACTAGAGTGAGGGTTCTTGCTTGGACAGAGGGTAACCTGACTGCCAACCAAAAAACCCTATTTCTAACAGCTGTGTAGAACAGAAAGCTAGGATAAACTGTTTTGCTTTGCACCAGATTACTGGGAAAGTCATTGTAGCAATGGACACATCTGATGCTAGTGGCCTGTCTACTTGCTGCTATATCCCAAAAATTAATGATGCGAACCTCATTGCCCTGCTAGCTGTGGTGTTAAAGACTGTAAGAGGATCAAAAGGACAAAATTCCTTGCATTGAGAGCCTGTTTTTTTCTTCGCTATGTGCCTTGCTTGGAAGGAAAATAAACGGTAAAGACTTTGTGTACCCTATTGTTAAGTGAAAGTACATTTTAAAACTTATACATTTTGTGAGATTCCTCAAGACCTTAAGGGGACAAAGCTCTGGATTTGGGGGTGAACGAGGCAGGGTCTTTGTGGCTTGATGTGTTCAGATAAATAAGACCATCAATGGAAGCGCTACTGAACAACAAATTATAGTTCTGGATTTTCATATCCTAAGCTCCAAGAGCACTAAAAAAAGATGAACATGCATGGAATACAACAAACAACCATGCCTACTTTATACTTTTTAAACTAAGGATAAGAACAGCCAACTATAAGACTGTTTATATGCATTTGCATCAAGGATGGAGCACCTTAAAAATAATTTTATTAAGAGGCAATCTTAGATACTTTGCCAAACTGGCCAACCATCTCCAATTTTGAGTAATTTTGGATCAGTCTTAACTTTGTCCCTGGTCCCGCTTAAATGACCATAGTGACAGTTTGACTCTTTGTATGATAGAAAACAAAGGAAAGCAGTATTAAACTCCACAGAGATTGCCAAATAATTTATAACCTTCTTATTGCAATCTTATAGTTAAAAAGTGAAAACAATAATATCGACTACAGACATATTACCAATAAAATATGTAAAAGCCCAATTATTGGAAACAGAAGTAATGAAACCAACTATTGCCACTACAATAAATCCCTCTAATAATAACAAAAATAGAGATAACTACAATATCAACAAGAAAATTATTGTTAATATGTATTGGTACTATACCAAAAAACATACCTAATACCATTATTGAATATAACAAACAATATACATATTAAATACATAATTGTCCAACACAAAGCACCACAAGAGGTGTACAGCGACTGTACACTCAGGAAGGTGAATTGGACTGTCCTTTATTGGCAAAACTCGGACAGTTCAGCGACTGGTTTCAGCCATCACAGCCTTGATCATGCACCAACCCCATTGAGGAGAGCTGAAGCAGATTTATTTGAAGGTAGTAAATATATAATATATGCAATAAATATTTAAAAGTTAAAATATATCAAATTAACATATTATAACTTTGATATAAAATACTTCTAGAACAGACAAAACAAACACTCATTAGCATTCACCAGATAAGATTAGAAAAATTAAACTACAAAGAAACCAACCACTAACGTTCAACTTTGAAATGGTTGCCAATTACATTGCTTTGGTAATTTTCTATTTAAAAGGTTTTATTAAAAGCCACACAGTCTAGAAAGTGTTTCACAAAAACCCATGCAGCAAAAAGTTCAAATGCTTGCCAGATAACTGAATCACACTACCAGAAAAGGATAGTTCAAAATAAAACAAGCTAGGTATTTGGAAGTAAGTTTAATAAATAAAACGTAAAATAATTAAATAAACACAGTTAAAATGCTTAATTTAACTATGTGCTTAATGTATCAATTTCTTTTCATGTTTTCCTAAAAGACAACTAAAAATAGGAACCAAACCAAAAAGTAAATAACACAGAAAATAAAGTTGGATTCATACTTCAAAATCAAGCACCCCAATTTCAAATAAAAAGTAGGTAAAATGTATTCAATTATTAACAAATAATTAACTCACAGCTTCTCTAAATAAATTTTTCACCATGTAAAATTAATACTACCATATTTTATTAAGGAAATATCTGTGGAAAAGACATCTAAATTAACAATTAAAGTACCTTTTCTAAATCTCTCCTAAATGTCTACTTCACAAGTATTAATGTACAAAAATGGTTTACAACTGAAAAAATATATACCTAGTAAAAATCCAGTTATCAATAATTTACTAATAATTTAATAATGTATAACCCCCAATGGAATGTCTGACAAAGCCACATACACAAGATTTCATAAATGAACTTTTTTATTAAATCCCAATGTATATACTTACAGCAAAGAAAGTACAAGCAGTGACATACTAGAAACATTGAAAATAGTATTGAAATTCATGTTATGGGAGGACAAGTAATAAAATAAAATTGTTGAAGATGAGAGAAAAAATAATCATCCCCTAGGATCATTAACATTGAAGTAAGAAATGTACTGCAAGAACTCAGGAAGTTAGTATGAGTTAATAAGAGCCTATTGGTACAATATAAAAAAATAGATAATCTTCAACATTCCTAATCATGCTACAGGCCAGCTACCTGCAATTCCCAATTTAAAAAGATTTGCAGTTAGAACTAGAAAAGCAACTTTGACTTAATTAACTTTCCCCAGAAGCTTGACCTTCACACAAGAAAGTAAAACTTTTCTTTTAAATGGCAGTGGTACCAATAAAATAAGAATAATTTATATATATATATACTACTAACAGTAACCTACTTAAAACTACCCTCTGCAACACAGGGATGACGGACAGCACATTCAAATCTTTTCCACCATCAGTCGCACAAATCTGAAGAAACCATGGAGACTACTAAAAATCCAACCTCCCTTCAGTCTACACACTTTTGTCAAACACACTTTCCAAGAATTATTAAATAAAATAAAATCCAAGACCAATAATTATAATCCATTAAAAATCAATTTTTGATGGTTTATATCATTTTAAAAATACATCCACATTTGTTTTGCAAGAAAGTGCTTTTTGTGGTTACACCCACTTTTTGTATTCTGCTGCTGCTATTCTCTTTAACTTTGTACATTTGCACATTGCTAACCAGACCCCAGTGCATGTGCTCTTACCCCTAAAAACTTGTTGAAACTGGCTAACTCCTAATTGGCCTTTTTAACATTCCTATAAAACAATAGCACATATGGTCTATTATGAGGCCATTGGACCTCTGCAACTGTGGCCACCCAACTGCTGTCTCTGCCACGATCCTAGATCCTGATCGGGTGACGGTGGTTTTGATTCCAATCAGCCAGGGCAAAGCTGAATTCAGCACTGCCCTGCTGATTAAAACCTTGTTCTCCACCAGCCTTTTCTTGGCAGTTTCACCACCATAAAAAATCTGGCAGAGAACAAGTGCAGGCGGGCTCCCAGCACAGCACCCTCAGAATGCACACTGTGATGGACGGCACCCTTTGTGCTACGAGATACCACTCTGCTCTTTTAAGGAAGCTGAGTGCTATCTCATAATAATGTTTCCGCTGGTGAGACTAGTGGGAACACTCTATTTTAAGGTTTCCGCTAGTCAGCCAGGTCTGACCGGTGGAAATCTTGTAATAAGCTGGGGGGTGGCGTCCTCCCTGCGAATTGTGTATTATGCATAATCACACCAGAAGAGTAATTCTGTGTTTAGTGCTATTTCTTAAAGCAAAAATGCCTCCACACCTCCAAAATGGTTGAGAGAATGCATCTTGCGCTACAATAATAATGTTAAATACAGCAGAAAATGAATAGCCAGCGCGAGCAGGCACTTACTAAATATGCTCTTGGGTTAGAATTTTCACCCAACTTACCCCTGGACCTTTAACGCTATTTTCTTATTGCAAAATGCCCCCCTTGCATTTAAAATGGTTGAGAAAATACATTTTGCACTAAGAAATAGTGCTAAACGCGGCTGATAAGATAGAATTTTCCCCTCATTTACTCCCGATATCTAATGCTGTTTTCTTAGCACAAAAAGCCCATGTGTCCAAAATGGATGCGAGGATGCATTTTGTATTAGGAAAAAAGGTGGGTGGAACTGTGGAATTCTGCGGAGTTACATAAAAACTCTTCACAATTCTGTGGAGTTCCGCCCACCTCTTATTTGCGTCTGTATTACCACTGAGTGTAAGCCGTGCATGCATGCAGATGCATCTGCTGGTACATGGAGATGTTTTCTGCTGTCGGTGTACGAGTTCTGCCTTTCACTTGCATCGTTGCTGTTCAGTATTTTCTGAAAATTTTATTTGATGGCCAGGGAGCATTTATTGCTTCAACCTGCACCTCTCGTTGTAGGTATGCCTTGGGCTTGCAGAGTGCAGTGTTTGGTTACTGTAATTGCCACAGTGCTCTGTAAGAGGAGAATCTGGACCATATGATGAGTGGCCACTGCCCTTTGACGGTTGTGCTAGCTTCCATTTCTGCCCCCCTTGTTTGTAAATGTGCTAGCTGAGGTGATTGGGTTATTCTGAGCATGTGAAGCGCCCCCTTCTCCAGAGGGGCCACTGGCAAAATATTATTTGGGAGGGAGTTGGTAAATCACGCCCTATTCCCAAACTGCTAATCATAAGCATGCCTTTGTGGGGCAAATTATCAGAGGTGGACAAAGAGGCCTGCTGCTCCCATCACTCCCCATCATGAAAAATGCTGTAAAGCTCAGAAATAGGAATTCAATGTGTCACGCTCTCTCAAGGGTATGTGAACGCTCTTCCACCTTCACCCAGCTTGTGCATCGTTATCTGAGATGTTAATGCCGCATGAACTCTTGTTTGCAATGCATGGATCTGTGTTTATATCTGTTGATTGTAGGGAAACCACTGTGTTACCACATCATGGAGAGAATAGCATTTTTACAAGATCTTATCACATTGGATGAGTTACTGCCTGTTGGATTTTATCACTTTAAATGTATTTTGGCGCCTTAACTGTAATGATGAGGCATGCAGAAGTGTGTTTTGATTTGCATTAAGTCTGGAGACAATACCAACAATTCCAACATGAATGTTGTACATTGCTGGTTTATTATTTATCAGCAAAATATTTCAGCAGGATTGCTACACTACAATAGATGCAGGGGTCTGGTCTCTGGGGAGTTATTTTATTCACAGCTGAGTTGTGCACGTGACTGCTCACCCATCTATTAAGTCACTACATCTAATTAGCCTAGCTGGGGCAATCTTTTTTCAGGCTTATTCAGAAATTGTTTACCTCACATTCTGTGCTCAAATAGCATGCATACACTGATCTTGATTGAAAACTATGCCTCACATTCTCCCTCTCCGCCCATTGCCTGAGCTTCCTAGACTAGTCTTGCTGGATGGTTTATGGAATTTGCCATATGAATATATGGCCGTCTACCTTTTGGATTGGATGGCTCAATGTTGGCACAAGGATTCAGAACCTAACACTTTAGGACGACTCATGGAGTTGATACAAGGGATGCTATCTGCATGAGCAATACATCGCTGTGGAGGGGGGCACAGAAAGATGAGCATTAAATACCCATTCTACTACCGTCATTGTATGTTTGGCCCCCAGACTAACTAGCCAGACTTCAGCGATCTAAAGAAGTCTGGTTCGTAAGGGCACCTTAACGGTTTTGTGCAAGCCTAATTGCTAGGAAGAAGTGTCATCTTGTCATGCTGTGGTTGCTAGAAAACAGAGCTTTACAGCACTTTGGCAACATTTATTTCTTCTTGTCTAGCACCACCGTCTGGTAAATCAAGGATCATTGACAGCATTCCATTGACCAGTTTCTCCTTGCAGTAAGGCACATCATTATTTTTCTGCATCAACAAATGGTGAAATTGTGATCGCACTAATTTCCACAAGTACAAGGTGCTAAATGAAGAACTTGGCACGTGTTTAGCGAGTACTTTGCAAGTAACTTGGACGTTCAGAAGCTGGTGCGGAAACATGCACTGTAATTAAATAAGGGTGAGTTCTGGAAAACTCTGCTACACTACGACGGACAGAGTTTTGCCAACCTCTGTGGTCCAAGCAGAGGGTAGAGTGGCAAAACTTTGCTATCTCTGCCAGCGGAGCAGAGTTTGCCACCCACCTCTAGTTAGGAAATAGCACTAAATGCAGCAGAACACAAATACTGAGTGCAAGCTGCCGCTGGCAGTCACTATAAGGACTCTTGCAGTAGGATTGTTTTCCCCAAAATTATTCTTACTTACACGAGCAGGTGTAATTGCGTTATTATTGGTAATTCTGCATCAAAGTGTAATAAAGAATTAACAAAATTACTCTGACTACACCAGGGTAATTGAAATGACACCACAGCCTAATTTTAGTAAGTCATCCCTAGGTAGACCTTGTAGGCCACAAGGCAGGGTGCGAGGTATTCAAATGTAGGACAGGTAGAAATGTAAAGTTAACATATCCTTACAGTGACTAGCACTTTATTGATTTCCACTACAAGAATGCTGGCTGACCCAAAAAGAAACTCTGGGAAGCAATATCCTTTTTCAGACTTGGGACCAGCTAGAAATATAAAATCATGAAATTACTATTTTGATATTTATGGGGCTTTTAGAAAGTCACTTCTTCTCTGCCTGAAACTCCTGGATTCTAATTTGCATTACCCTCCAACTGTCACCCAGCAGATGAAAAGCCCTAATGAAGCATGAAAACTGCTCCAAAACAGAGACAGTTACCTGGTTGTGGGGTTTTGTTTTTGTTCCCCTAGCAGGAAGATCAGTTGGGCTCTCCCCAGGAATTTAATTTACCAAAGGCCCCTACTTGTCACAAGCAGTTGTGGGATGACTGCAGATGACATCAGAACAGGCCCCTTTTTTGTCCTCCCAGGCTGTCTGGTACCGAACCAAGTGGGGGAAAGCTGACTCTAGCACTGGTTTGGAGTGGCCACAGAGGATGGGGCTGCCTAATGCCCTGATTATTGTAGAGAAGTATTTCTCAAACTTGCATTTAGTGACTAAGGGGCACTGTGGGAATGTTTGCAGTATGGCACACAAGAACTGCTGCAAAGGTGGGGTGGGTTACCCCTTGGAATATTTTCCCTTTTGGTTAGGGAGAAACCAGGAGTCCCCTCCACCCACAAACTGATGCCAAGTATAAATGTGGCACCTCAGCACAACTTCCTCAGAACACTGGAACTGTGTGGAAACACCTTCTGTTTGAAACCTGTGAGAAGATCTGAAGTGCTGGACTTGCTCCCACTTGTTACCAAGACAAAGAGGTGTACTCCAAGGATCGGACCTCCTGTGGAAGCTACACAACAGAAAAAACAGCAAGAAGCTTTTTCCCCGAAGTTCAACAACTGACTATCACCAACTGTACCTGATCATGATCCCGCTGGTGGCCTCTACTGGTGACTCCCCAGCTGCTGTTCCTGATTTCCTGAGTCTGTTGACTATGTCAAACTGAATTTATCTTAAAACCTGGGACTTGGAATTTTTTGGGGACTTCAAGACCTCCAGAGCACAAACTTGCCAAGCCGATCCACCAAAGGTGCATTTCCAATAGTCTCCAGTTTCACCAACTCAGTGCATCTCTACAACAACAAATCCAGGACAGTAGGCCCTTGGATAGAAATAATCCTGTGGCATGGAGCTTTCTTCAGATACAGCCTGTAGCCTAACTGAAGGATTCCAATCTGTGAAAAAAAATACTAAGTGTGAATGCACAAATCATGCCTGGGCGATGGTCCAACAAGTATCTGGCCAGCAAGGGGGCTTCCCTGAGCACAACCTTCAAATTTCTCCTGCTCTGGGCTTTCCTTGCCAAAACCATCTGATTAAGCTTGTCCGCTGTAGCTACCAGGGGGTTGAGCTCAGGTTAATTTAGTGACTTTGAAGGTTTAACCTGGGACGGATTATGATTGGTACTCAACTTGAGTAGTCACCCTCCTGTACAATAACACCATTTCTTACAAACCGCAATGATTCAATATGAAGGCCAAGGAGAAATAAGGTGGTGTTGTTCAAGCTCCAACTTCCTACACCTGAGGGTATGTTAGATGCTTTGGATTTCTAAATGTATTATCTAGCTTCCCAGTTACAGTGGTTGACAAGGTTGTGGCAGACCAGTTGTCGGCAGAAAGAAAGTAGCTAGCAGGATCCCACATCTGGTGGAACTACTGAGGATTTTCCTATGACTTAGGAGGGAAGTATAGGGATGGGAACCTTCTACTGCCATATACCCAGGGGTTTCCTGCTGAGGGACTGGGACTCCTGCTCTCTGGAGCAGACTGAGGTGGTTTGAATCTGTGGAAGGAAAGAGTATTATGGAATATAGGGGACCTATAAGGGGGTACTATCTTGAACTTTGTGGTGTTAAACAAAAAATATGAACTACCTCCCATATAGTTTCTGATCTACAGAACTGTGATTGCTGCTATAAAAAGAAAAAGAAAGATGGGAGCAGATGAACCTCTCACACACTTGTTGAAGACAATCCTCAATACTAACTGGTAATCGAAGGACATGATGGTGTTGTAACAGGCATTGCTTAGCTAAGCTAATTCTGCCTTAGACATCATGAGAGAACAATGTGCATAGGATAGAGAGAGACCTGTCTTAGAAAGGCATTGGAACAAGGCACATAAGTAAGTCCTCAAGATATCATGTGCTTCATTTTGAGCGTACTCATTTTCATTAGGTACGTGGAGCATATCTGATTCCAGGGAAGATAAACAAGCACTAGTGAAATATGCAAGCTGCATACACCATGTGAGGGGAAATAGGGACAGGATATAAACATTTCAGCCAGATGTCCTAAATTCCTCTTTTGAGACTTGCAAATAGCGATTCCGTGGAAATCGCTATTTGCGAATCGCAATTAGGTATACAAGAAGGCTGAGACTTCCTAGTAGAAATTTCTACAGAGTTGCAATCTCTATGAAATCGATATTTAAGAAGTCGCTAAATTGCGATTTACTACTGGGAAGCCACAATTTATGAAATGAATCCCAGAATGTGCTGGAAGCAGTTGGATGTCAGAGCCCAGGTGGAGGATAATGACAGGATGTGGCCGCAAGCCAGAGGCCTAACACACCTACTAGAAGCAAGGAGTGGCCCTGAAATTCTGCTACCGGCACAAGGAATCAAGAGCACACCGCACCAGGGCTGCGTAGGATGGGAAGGAAGCTGAAAGCACTAGGAAATGAAAGAAATTAAGTTTTCTGAGCTGGAGGTGGGGACAGAGGAGTCCCTGAGACACAGAGGAATGCTATTTAGAAGGGGATACTGGAGACGTTAAACTCCTTGGGGTAATGCAGAGGAGCATCCACAAAATAAGGAAGCAATGGTATGAGGTGTACTCATTAACCAAGGACAGGCTGGCCAGCAGGTTGGCAGAGGGACATGGGACTGCAGGAGGACAATCAAGATACCCCTCCCCCCGAATACCATGGAGACCATGATCGAGGGGACCTTTGAAACAGAGAGTGTCACTGCTGTTGGCATTATTGACACCTCCATCCCAGCAGGCACCAGTGAGAGTAAGTCAATAATGTTAGGCAATCCACATCGCATACATTATAGCATGAAATACTCAATTGAGGTGTTTGGGCAACCCAGGCAGTGCCTCATGGAGTTGTAGTGCACTTCATCAGCATGCTGTACTGAGTGCTGATGACCATACCAAACAAATGTGCATATCTCCAACATGTCATACACACATGCAGCAATGTCACAACATTGTAGGACACACAGATCACAGTCTTAATGTCTCTGCACCTGTGGCAGCTGAAGGGGCCACTGGGAGTGATGTCCTTTAGGAACCTTCAACACCACCTTCACCTCCACCCCACACATCTCCCTTAAAAGGCAGGAGAGCCAGCATTTCCTGACTGCACACTTTAGCACACAGTGATGGTGACCAGTCCATCATGAGGTAGCCCACCTCAGGAGAGTCCAGGTCTGTGAGTAGGGGCAGTGAGCCCATGCCAGGATTGGTTGATACCCCATTCATCTGTGGTGGGCTTGAGAGGTCCATAGCAAGGAACACAGCTTCTGCAAAGTAAAAGAAAATGGGGGTGTTATTAGGGAGCTGCAGCTCCTGCCCAAGGCAGTGGAGAAGGGACAAGATTGCTAGCACTCTGCAATCAAGCATGAACATAGGGCACTGCACATGCAGCACAGGCAGTACATTGGACGTATAGACACATCTGCCAGGACATTGCTAGCGGGCTTGTGCAAGTCACAACTGCATTTAAAAGCATTCAGACCAAAAACTTGTGCCTGCCCTTTATCCCACCTCCACCTGAGAGCGAGGAGGGATCAAGCATCAATTGTGTGTCTGCACAGGAGGTCTGCACAACTAGGCATGCACGGTGCCATCCCTCTGGGTCTGACACAGCATCTGGCCCATTGACACAGTGAAGATGAGAAGCAAGCCACAACAAGAGAATACAAAAAGTGACTACATCATAACTCCGTGTTTTGAGTTATCTCTTTTTGGCACTTATTTAGCCCATTACCATGTATGATTATTCAGTTGTGGTCACTGGTTGTGCATCAAGCACTACCCCATGTGTGATGTTTAATTTCTAAGATGTCATGTCATCTCTTACCTCAGAAATACGTATTTGTTATCTCTGTGCATTGTGCACATCCCTCAGCCACATCGGTTCCATCCTGTTGCCCCTGTAGTGGCTGTTGGTCATCGTCAGAGTCATCATCAGAGTCAAGCTCAGGGTTGACATTCTCCTCATTGCAATGTTGTGCATGCTGGCACAGGTCCCTGATAGTGCAGCATGTGTGCAACCTGTAGAGAATTTCCCTCCCAGTCTTGCAGATGAAGCAGAAGCAGGACTTTATTATGCCAAACATTTGCTCAATGCATGAGTGTTTTGACTTTTATGCCCAGTTGTATCATCTCTGACTTGGTATTCTCAGGGTCAGGTAAGGTATGAAGATCCAGGGCCATTAGGCATATGCACTTTCAACTTAGGAGCATGAGAGGGGAAACCATTAGGTCACATCACGCATACATACCCGCCCAGTGCATTCACTGAGTTTGGGATTCTCTTACCTAGCAGGAATCCATCTCTAAATTCCCTCTGTGCCAGTTAGTTGTGTATTCTACTGTGGCATACATAAAGGAGTTGTGGGTGCTGCTTAGGTATCTGACCACATGGTCAGTGATGACACAGGATGCATCTCACGCCACCTGCACATTTAGTGAGTATGCGCTCTTTCCGTTACTGTAGATGTATTCTGCAGCTGAAGGGGAGGGGCAAATGGTAATTTGCGTGCCATAGACACAGCTAAGTACATTGGGAATGTGCTACCTATAGAAATTCAGTTTTGTCTGCTGCAATGCTTGGGGTTGTATTCTACCATTACATCCAGAAACTTGTGGAAAGACTGACACAATGTGCTTGTGACACCCCTCTGCCCCTGCTATGACTGTCTGGTAACTCCCTGACGCTAAGAGGTTTAGTCAACAAAATACCTGAACATGGGGAGGTTTGGCATTGCTCCTAAGTGCTCCTTAGTGTTGGGGCCTGTGGCTGGAGTTATAAATTGCTCATTGCGATTTCCTATTTTGCCGATTTCCAAAATGCTACAGAGTAGAAATCGCATTAAATCGCATTTTGCAGCCACATTTTTTACATTTGTACATACCGAATCCCAGTTTTTCATTTCTTAATGGCCCGAAATAGTGTTATGGTCCACTAAGAAATGCAAAATCGTTTTATACATCTGACCCATAGTCCGGAATTGCCCTGAATCAAAAATAATTGGAGAAAAACAGTGCATTTGGTAAATGGTGTAATTGAAAGAGGCATTATGACGAGGCCTGAAACCTGTCTGCTAGGAATGTGTAAGCAACCCCAAAAGGAAAAAAGCAACAAGTTGATTTATTGACCAGACAGTGGTGCTAGCAGAAAGGTGGGTAGTTTCAGATGGAAGTCACTAATGGACCTTAAGCTTTCACCATGGGAGAATGGTGTGGGGAAACTGGTGGAGTAAGAAAGCCTAGCATAACACAACAATGTAAAATGAAAAAGAAAAGATCCTGGATGCTTTCAAGGACTTGATGGGGCTGTGGGGAGCAATCTGCTCAAGTACCATGGCTGAAGCATCCCCTTCCTATATTCAAGGTAGCTAATCAGCATTGACCACAATGTAATTGCTAATTGTAATCAATGCACCAAACAGTTCCTTTTGCATTGTTTTGCTGAAAAAACAATGAAGCAATAGCACAGACTGATTTAGAAGCAAAATCCTCAGTACTGTAATCACACTTTCTTTCTTCTACTTTCTGATCATGGAGCCCAAGCAGCTCTACTGTTTGAAGTTGTGTTGGAAACTGCATCAGCTGCTACAGAACCGCTGATTCCGCAAAGTCGGGAGTCCTGCCCAATTTAGAGCAGGCTTTTAAATTCTGTTTTTTCCTACCTCTGTCCACCTTGCAGGCAGTCTAAGACAAGAAAAAACACCAGTGACCCCCCTACACACTGTGAGATAACTCAAAGTTTGAAGTGAAGAGATCATTTTTATTCAGACACAAACCCATGTTTTGGTAGTATGTCTCTGGAAAACAGCCCAGACCACCCTGACCTGGTGGGCAATATAGATACAACAATTTGATGTGAAAATTGTTAAGCATAGTGAGACAGTCTCCATAGAGTGGGCTGAGGCATGACCTTCTTCTCCTGAGATTTTAACTGCCAGAACAATAGTATCTAAGGGCCTGATTTAGATCTCGGCGGAAGGGTAACTCTGTCACAACGGTGACGATTATCCCATTCACTAAAATCTAAATTGCATTGTTTTCTATGTTATTTAGATTTTGGTGGATAGGATATCTGTCACTGTTGCAATGGAATAATCCCTCTCCCAAGATTTAAATCAGGCCCTAAAAGAGCCATTAGGGGCATATTTATACTCTGTTTGCGCCGAATGTGCGTCAAAATTTTTGACGCACAATCGGCGCAAACCCTGCCCCATATTTATACTTTGACGTCCGACCCCGCGGGCGTCAAAGTTCCACCATGTGCGTCATCTTTTGGAAGGGGGAACCAGCCTTGCGTTAATTATATGCAAGGTAGGCGTTCCCTTCCAAAAAATGTCTTTAAGGCCTGTGCCCCATATTTATACTCTGACGTCATTTTGACGCACAGGAGGGGGCAGTCCTTAAAAAACGGCGCCCAGCCTGATGGGCGCCGTTTTTTAACGCCTGGGTCAGGGCAGGCGTTAAGGGACCTGTGGGCTCAGAAGGAGCCCAGAGGTGCCCTGCCATGCCCCCAGGGACACCCCCTGCCACCCTTGCCCACCCCAGGAGGACACCCAAGGATGGAGGGACCCATCCCAGGGAAGTTGAGGTAAGTTGGGGTAAGTATTTTTTTTCGTGTTTTTTTGTGGCATAGGGGGGCCTGATTTGGGCCCCCCTACATGCCACTATGCCCAATGACCATGCCCAGGGGACATAAGTCCCCTGGGCATGGCCATTGGGCAAGTAGGCATGACTCCTGTCTTTGCTAAGACAGGAGTCATGTCAATGGAGGTTGGGCGTCAAAAAAAATGGCGCAAATCGGGTTGAGGCCTGAATTTTGCCTCAGACCTGACTTGCCCCATTTTTTGACACCCAACCTCCATTTTCCCCTACGCCGGCGCTGCCTGGTGGGAGTCATTTTTTTTTACGCACACCAGTCCGCAGCGCCGGCTAACGTTATTCAATAAATAAGGCGCCCGCATGGCGCTTTGGAATGGCGTTAGCCGGCGGTAAAATTTTTGACGCACAACTGCGTTGGCGCAGTTGTGCGTCAAAAAGTATAAATATGGGCCTAGGTTCGCCAGGAAAACCAGTGGAAAAAATGATACTCTTCACTTGATATCATACATGGGATTGATGCATTCTTTGCCCTCTCAAAAAAATCTGCTTGCAGTGCTGAAAATCCTTGACCGATGTTTGAGATCTGTAAGACAAACATATTCTGACGGCTATAGCAATTCTTTTCAGATTAAGATGTTTCAACAATTCCTTTGACATTCTGTTGTGCTAAATCCACTGGGGAAGCCTCTGGAGGACCTGCTGCAACTCTTACTTGGCACCCTTCAAAACATGGTCATTCGCATGTAGGACTCCTTGAGACTAATGCCCTCTTTAGAATGGTGTATTCACATTTAGGTTATGGCTGCGTCTTGTCAGCCATCCTCTAAAACTAAAGTGTTAAGTGAAAGAAACTGGGTTAATGGTTGACTTGGGTGTCAGCCCAGGTCAAGCAGCAGTCACAGTCTTTGGCAGGGTATGGCACTTTCAAGCCACAAACTAATCTGTGCTCAACCCCCTATAGCTTGGCATAGAGCAGTCAGGCTTACCTTAGAGGCAAAGCTTTAAGTATTTGTGCACCTCTTCGAACAGTAAAACAGTAAAAATGCCTTGCAAATAGGCCCCATACCAATTTAGAATAATAAAGCAAAATTTAATAAATAAAGAGTCCAATATGAGAAAAATCCAACCAGTAGAGCCAGAGCTATGATTTTTTAAAAGAATAAACTGTAAAATAGTGCCTTAAAGCACAAAGAGCAACCACGTCTGTCTGGTCACGGTGGACTGGGTCAAAGTCCAAAGTTCAGGACGTCCACGAGGGAGCATGAGTCATATATGGTCCCATACTAGCCCCACTGAAGATTTACCATCGCAAGTTTTGTGCCAAGAGTCCCTTTGTGTTGGAGAGGATCAGAGGGGGGGCGAGGAGAGCACCGTGTGCACTTGTCAGCATGGTGTGATTAACAGTCCAGGCATCACGGACGGGCAGGCTAGTGCTTTGTGGTGGTAGTCCCCTACAGGCTGTCAATGCTGTTTTGGAAAGAGATGGGCTGGTGGTTGCTCGGTCTCACTATGATCGGGCCCAAAACTTGATTTATGGCCCTGTGAGCTACACCAAGGGTCCAGGACCTGAGAGGTAACACTCGGGGTCAGGAGGTCACTGCAGCTGGGTCAAGGGGCTGTTTTTATTTTATTTTTTACCCCTGAGGCTTATATCAGGAGGCCAGCGGACTAACCCTTGGAGTCACTCTGGGCTCCTGGGTTCAAGATGAATTTGCAGGTCCAGTTCTTATTCTTCAGGGAAGCGGGCAGCAGGCAGCAAGTCTGTACAGCAGGGTAGCAAATCCTTTAAAGCAGCAGAGTGGCAGTCCTTGTTGCAGCACAGCAGGCCTTCTTTCTGACAGAGTATCCATAGCTCCAGAAGTGTACTGAAGAGTAGGTGTCTGAGGTCCAGTATTTATACCCAGTTGTGACTTTGAAGTTGGGGAGAAGCATCTAGAGGTTTCCCTTTGAAGTCCACAGGTACTATGTCTTCCCTCTCCTGGCTACGGACTAACAACATGGTGTATGCAGCCTAGTCAGGACATAGTTTATCATCATGTAAGTGGGGCTGTACCCAGCTCATCCCTCCCATCGTCCCGGTAATGGCCTATCTCTGCTCATCCAAGCTCCCTATTTTGTGTGGCTGTCTAGGAGGAATGCACAAAGCTCAACTGTCAGCTACACTTAGGGGGTCATTCCAACCCTGGCGGTCAATGACCGCCGGGTTGGAGGACCGCGGGAGCACCGCCGACAGGCCGGCGGTGCTCCCAAGGGCATTCCGACCGCGGCGGTAAAGCCGCGGTCGGACCGGCAACACTGGCGGTCTCCCGCCAGTGTACCGCCGCCCTTTGGAATCCTCCAAGGCGGCGCAGCTAGCTGCGCCGCCGAGGGGATTCCGACCCCCCCTACCGCCATCCAGTTCCCGGCGGTCCGCCCGCCGGGAACCGGATGGCGGTAGGGGGGGTCGCGGGTCCCCTGGGGGCCCCTGCAGTGCCCATGCCAGTGGCATGGGCACTGCAGGGGCCCCCGTAAGAGGGCCCCTACAAGTATTTCACTGTCTGCTTGGCAGACAGTGAAATACGCGACGGGTGCAACAGCACCCGTCGCACCTTCCCACTCCGCCGGCTCGATTACGAGCCGGCATCCTCGTGGGAAGGGAGTTTTTCCCTGGGCTGGCGGGCGGTCTTTTGGCGACCGCCCGCCAGCCCAGGGAAAAACTTAGAATACCCTCCGCGGTCGAAGGGGGTAACTCTGGCGGGCGGCCTCCGCCGCCCGTCAGGGTCAGAATGACCCCCTTAGTCTTGTGAGCAGAGGCAGACTGCAGGCACTACATGTCTAAGGCAATAAAATTGCAACTTTCTAACAGTGGCCTTTTCAGAACTGGAATTAAATTCCTGATTTTACTATACATTAGGACTTAAAATTGTGATTCTAGAGACATCATGTTGGAAAATGGGTTATTGGTAGGGCAGGTAGGTACCTACACCTAGCAACAAGCCACTAACCTCCACATAGGTACAGTTAGGTCTCAGTAAATTAATCCCAGCTCAACCCTTGGTAGCTTGGCAACGAGCGTCAAGGCTTAACTTAGGAGACAAAGTGTAAAGCATTCAAATATCACAAAACAGTAATTAAATAAAACACAGGAAACAGTTTAAAAATCGAAAACCAATTCATAAAAATAGCTTATATTTTTATCTTTAAAATGACACAAAAATGATTAAAATCGGTTCAGGGGAACCGGAGATATGAATTTTTAAAGAATTATTACTTTTCTAGCGCTTAGAAACAAAAAGCGCCAATCGGGTCATCTGGTTGCACCAGGACCGGGGCAAAGTCAAACTTTCAGGCCGACCGCGATGGAGCCCTGCTCGGCTACAGGTCGCGGGAGGCCTCGGTCAAAAAGTTACCTTCTGACTTAGTCTTTATTTTGAAGTTTTTCTTCACCGGGACGAACCTGCCAGTTGAATCCGACCTCCTGGAGCCCTTGTCCGGATACGCGATGTGGGTTTCCTCGGTGGAGACTTTTACCTTCGGACTTAGTCGTTTTTTCGAGATGAAAATCCTTCGACCGGGGTAAACCTGGATCTTGATCCGACGTCCATGGAGCCCTTCTCGGATACGATGGCTGGGAGGTCCCGGTCAACTTTTTACGTTCGGACTTAGTCTCTTTTTTGGATGTTTTTCTTTACCGGGACGAACCACAAAGTCAGGCCGGGTCGCGGTTGAGGCAAGCCGGCTAGAATTTCCGCGGCGGGTCGGTCCCTCTCTGGAGCTTTTTTCCAAAAATTCTCAAATCTTTTCCAAACTTCTGGGGCTTCACCCAGATGTTCTTTTAAGGTTCTTTTGGGGTCCACAGCTCACCCCAAGGGTCCAGAAGTTCTGTGATGGTCCTTGGGGGGTGCGGACTTCAACTCCCAGAATGCACCTGGCGCAAACTCCTTTTTGGCCACTGGACAGTGGTCAGCTGGTCGCTTTCTTCAGGAGTTGGTGCAGGGGACTCTGGTTTAGCAATTTTTCACCTGTAGCAAACAGGGAGTCCCTCCTTGAACCAGTTGAAGCCAGGCAAAGTCCTTCTTGTGGTGAAGCCCAAGTGTGCAGCTGGTGCAGTCCTTCTGAGTGCAGGGTCCAGGTGCAGGCCAGGGGTCCAGCAGGGCAGTCCTTCTTCTTCTTTAGTTCCTTTCTTGTTGAATTCTGGAGGGGATCTGAGGTGTGGGTGCAGGTCTGCCAGTTTTATCCTTGCTCCTGGGTGAAAAGCAGGGGGGCCCTGGTTCTCCAATCAGGGACAGGGTCGTCCCCCTGTGATGACCACTTCCTGGGAAGTGTGGCAAAAATCCATCCCAGAAGGCAACAGTCTCTAAAAATCCAACATGGATGAATCTGATTTTTGGAGGTTACATCTGGCTGAGCCCACCCACTGGTGTGGCTAAAAATCATAAACACACCCCTCTCCTGCCCTCTCCTAATCTAATCAAGGGGGCACCTAGCTGTCTGGGGTTGCAGGATGTGGGAGTGTTGCTGGGTGCTGCAAATGTCCTTCTCTGCCTTTGAAGACCAGTTTGGCAGCCCTCCCCCTTCCTGCCTCACCATCTGCTGAGGGGAGATTCTCTCCCCCAAGCACATTCCTTTGTGTGAAGTCTGGCCACTTCACACCTCATCAAGGCAGCCTGGCAGAAGCTGCTGCAGGCTGGCCAATCAGAGCACAGCAGCAAAAACAATGCAGAGCTGAAATTGGCAACTTTTTAGGTAAAGTCTAAACTTTTTACCTGGACAAGTTATATTAAATCCAACAACTGGAAGTTGTGGGATTTATTACAACAATCAATTTGATACCAAATTCTTGGTATGTAACATTTAAGGAGACTTTAAAATTTAAAATAAAGTCTGCCCATTCTAGCCTATGAAGGCCATTTACTTCAATGAGGGAAAAACGAATTTGGCTGTTTTTACCTCACCAGGGCTTATAAATCTATTTTTATAAAGTCCCTGCTTATAGTTACATGACACCCAGTCCTAGGGGCACATAGGGCACACCTTAGGGGTGACTTATATGTAAAAATAAGGTAGTTTAAGACTTTGGAAGTACCTTTAATTCCAAAGTCGAATTTGCATATAACTTTAATTTAAAAGCAGCCAGCAAGGCAGGCTTGCTTTTAAAATGACACTGGGCACCTCAGCAATGCACCTAGGTGTGCACCACCTATGCTGTGGTCCCTAAACCTACATGCCCTACCATATACTAGGGACTTATAGGTAGGTTAACTTAGCCAATTATAATTAGCCTAATTTGCATATCCATTTTACACAGAGCACAGGCCCTGGGACTGGTTAGCAGTACCCAGGGCACCATCAGAGTCAGGAAAACACCAGCATAAAGTGGAAAATGGGGGCAAAAAGTTATGGGGCCTCTGCAATCAGCCCTAGTTTCTCACACATCACACATGAACTGGTTATCTCTTCCCATTTGGAAATTACATTTATAAAATGTAAGAAGGCAACTTCAGTGTTACCCTCTGTGAGTGATAGGCCTTTCAGTGGTGAAAATCTAATTTAAGAGTTTTTCGCTTGCACACCACTTTAGAATAATAAAGCAAAATTTAATAAATAAAGAGCCCAATATGAAAAAATCCAATCAGTAGAAGCAGAGTTATGATTTTGTTAAAGAATAATCTGTAAAACAGTGACTGCATTTTCGCTATCACGACATGCGTAACTTAAAAGTAAATGTCCTACTACCAGACATTGCACCTTGCTCTCTGGGATATCCAGAACCTACCTAGGGATGACTTATATGTATTAAATAAGCATCCACAATGTAGTCGGTCTCACATTTGCTTGATTACAGTTATTGGCATTGTAAATTTATAAATGTACTTTTCTTGCCACTTAAATTGGTCAACCCCGTCTGATAATTTCATCTATCTGCAGCAAAAAATGAAAATGTTGCCATTTAGCATCCTAATTTAAATCTGCCACGCCATGCTAATTCCAATAGAATACCACTTTTAGCACCCCACCATCAGAGTTGCTGGCTGGCTAACACAATTCCCCAAAAAAAGACACAAGACAGTCGCAGAGGAGAAATAAACAAGAAGGGTCACAAAATATATCAAGAGTGTTCAAACAGTCCTAGTGTAAGGATGTTAAATTGGCCTGAATCATGATCATAACTGTGATAAGGAGAGATTATTAAAACCTATACAATTATCACATAAACCTCTATCAGAAATAAACTTTTGGCTGAAATGATCAAAACAGCCCGTAGAGGGCACACAACAGAAATATTTGTAAGAAACATAGGCCCTCATTACAACCTTGGTGGTCTTTTCAAAATACCGCTGAAGCTGCAGGTAGCCAGAATACCACCAGTGCCAGCGGTATTTCTGGCTCCCTATTATTACTTTTCCGCTGGGCCAGTGGAAACGTCACATCAACATTGCTGGCGGCAATGCTGATGTGTAGCGGGTGCAGTACCACCTGTTGCGCATTTCACCGCCTGAATTTCAGGCAGTGAAATGCACGACGGGGCTATGCCTGGGGGCCCCTGCACTGCCCATGCCAAGTGCATGGGCAGTGCAGGGGACCCCAGGGGCACCCCAAGTCCCCCTTACCGCCAGCCTTTCCATGGAGGTGTTTACCGCCTGCCGGTATTGTGGAGGGGCCGGCGGTATGGCCGTGGCAATAGTGCCACGGTCATATTAGCTGGCGGAACACCGTCAGACTGTTGGAGGTGTTACCGCCAACTTACCGCTGGCCGCCAGGGTCATAATGAGGCCCATGGTCATGTTACCATATTGTTAGCCCCTAGAGGGCATAACCTCATGGGGAAAATAAACAGGAGAAAGTAATGCAGTGGAACCATATACTTAGCCCCTAGAGGGCGATTTTAGGGATAGAGGGCGTGCTGCAATGATATTACAATGAAGGCCTTTAAAACAAAACTTCTCCCAGCTGTAAACCATCAGTTCTAGCCATGAGAAAGCTTAAAAGACACTGAATGGTGGGATGGGTTATTATTTTGGGGTCCAAACTAATCTAATGTGGGGGCCCAGAAATGATGTAGACAGAGGCCCTCATTATGACATTGGCGGTAAATCCCACTTACCGCCATGCTGACTGCCGCCAACATACCGCTGCTGTGGCGGATATCCGTTCATCATATTATGACACACTCACACCCCAATCTGTCACTATTCAGCCACAGACACAAACTGGCTGTATCAAAACCCACACCGTTACACCAACAGAACAACGGCCACAACATTATGACCCACGAATCACCATTGCAGACGTTCAGTGGCGGTAAACAATTGGCGGTACATTGCGCCGCGCTCAAAACACACACACACATACAAATAACACCACATTAGACAATTCAAACTAAACATACCTGATACCCATACACACACCTCACCCACACCACTATAAAACACAGATCCACATTACCCACAACCCCTTACAAATACAAACAATTGGCAGGAGACAGGCACCACGACCACAGACAAGACCAGAGACCACACCACCCACGCACCTCACAACACACACCCCAACACATCACCCTACACACCCTGACCCACAACACTCACACAACACCCATGGCACCACAACGACACCCCAGATTCTCTGAGGAGGAGCTAAGGGTCATGGTGGAGGAAATCATCTGGTTAGAGCCACAGCTATTTGGAGCATAGGCGCAGCAGATATCCATTGCTAGGAAGATGGAGCTATGGTGGAGGATCGTGGACAGGATCAACCTCATGGGACATCACCCCAGAACAAAGGATGACATCAGGAAGAGGTGGAACGACCTACGGGGGAAGGTACATTCCATTGCAGCAAGACACCAGCTCGCAGTACAGAGGACTGGCGGTGGACCCCCACCTCCTCCCCCACAACTAACAACATGGGAGGAGCAAGTCTTGGCAATCATGCATCCTAAGGGCCTGGCAGGAATAGGAGGAGGACTGGACTCAGGTAAGTCAACTCTTTACTACTTTCACCCCCCTACCTGCATGCCATCACACTAGCCAGACTACTGAAAAGCCCTCCACCTCCGCTGCCACTAGTGGACAGGAGGTCCCGCCACAGAACCAACAGGCCACCAGCACCCCTCCCCCTGCAGAAGGAGAACCACCCCACAAACGTTCCCTGTGATCCAGGCAGAAGCCTGAGACTCTTGCCAAGACCCCCGCCAGGAAATTAGACTCTCCTGATTGTCCCCCTTGTGTCCCACTCTGTCACCCTATCCACCTTGAACTGCCATTGCTCCCCTTCCTATGCCCCTTTGAACAATGCACCTGTGCTACAAATTGACTGGAACTATACCCTGGACTTTCCTCCATCATCACCCCAGACTGTTGCACTTCTCTCATTTCTTCACAGCACTGCAATAAACACAGTTTGAAAAAATACAAGTATGGAGTATGTCAAATAATTTAAGTATGTATTTGTTTAACAAGCTTTAAACATTACAATTCAACTGTATGGTAAAGTTTACATAAGAAAGACCTGTAGTTGGCTGCAGTGAACACACCAGGAGCGATAGTGGGGCACCAACATCTGCAAAATGAGTTGCCAAGGGGTACAGGGAGTGGCCGCATGAGTGGGAAATCACAGCCTGCCAGTGACAATGTGAAACAAAAACTGACAATTAAATGTGAAGCTACACTGTCTTACCTGTGTGTCATTGGAAGTATTGTATAATCACTGAAGTTCTGTTGTCCTCATCCTCTGCTTCCTCATCTTCACTGTCCACAGGGTCCACTGCTGCCACACATCCATCTCCAGCCTCCTCCTGCAGAAAAGGCATATGGCATCTCAAGGCAAGGTTGTGCAACATGCAGCATGCCAGGATTATTTGGCAGACCTTCTTGGGTGAGTAGCACAGGGATCCATCAGTCAGATGGAGGCACCAAAACCTGGCCTTGAGGAAGCCAAATGTATGTTCAATGATCCTTCTTGTTTGCCGATGTGCCTCATTGTAACGTTCCTCAGCCCTTGTCCTGGGATTCCTCATAGGGGTCAGTAGCCATGATAGGTATGGGTAACCTGAGTCACCTGCAAATAACATTGGACAACTGTTAGCCACACACTATCCGTATGGCCCAAACCATACCCATACACCAACATCCACTGGGTGGGAAACAGGGCTCACCTATTAGCCACACCCTGTGCCTCTGTAGTTTGCCCATCACATTTGGGATGCTGCTATTCCTCAGGATGAAGGCATCATGCACCGACCCAGGATACATAGCATTGACATGGGAGATGTACTGGTCCGCCAATCACACCATCTGCACATTCATCGAGTGAAAACTTTTTCGATTTCTGAAGACCTGTTCATTTTGCGGGTGGGGGGTACAAATGCAATATGTGTTACATCAATCACCCCAATTATGTTGGGGATATGTCCCATTGCATAGAAGTCAGCCTTCACCTTGGGCAAATCCTCGACCTAAGGGAAAATAATGTAGCTCCACATGTGTTTAATCAGGGCAGACAACACTCTTGTCAGCACTATTGAGAACATTGGCTGTGACATTCCTGCTGCCAAGCCCACTGTCACTTGGAAAGAACCAGTTGCCAAGAAATGGAGCACAGATAGGACTTGCAAAAGAGGGGGGATCCCAGTGGGATGAGGGATAGCAGATATCAAGTGAGGCTCCAATTGGGCACACAGCTCTGTGGTTGTGGGCCTGTCAAGTCTGTAGGTGAGGATAATGTGCCTGTCCTCCATTGTTGCCAAGTCCACCAGGGGTCTGTACACAGGGTATGTCTCCATCTCCTATCCATCTGCAGAAGTTGCATTCTATGGGGTAAAAGAGTGAGGAGCCGCTAATAAACTGTACATTGTAGCCACTACAGTTCACTGCATGATGTGAATTTTAAATGTATTAGTGGCATATGACCTGTATGTACAATTGTGATCTGTGACGCAGTTATGATCCATGCACTGCCCCCCCAAACAATGGCGTCCGCCTGTCCTGTATGGAGGGATAGGTGGAAGTGAGGTAATTCCGCTGACATTGTGCACCGTTACGGGAGGCGGTCGGGATCCACCGTGCAATGACTCATTGGATAATATTGGGCCCCATGGGGTACAGTAGCCAATGGTGATGTACAACGGTGGTGAAGGTATGCACCGCCACGGACATCACCTCCATTTTCTATCTGTTCACTCAATTGCTACCTGACCTTCAACAGGAGAGAACCTACACTGCATGTGCTGCTGTGACCTGTGTCTGGAACCTACTATGGGCTGTGTGATTGGGATAAGGGCCCCTGCCTTTACCTCGGTGCAGTTGGAGAGACTAGTGGATGGGGTCCTACCCTAGTACGGACTGCTGTATGGGCCTCCAGACCAACAGGTGAGTACACTGTGACCACGATGCATGGGGCATGAATGCATGGAGTGCTGTGTGTGAAGGCCTCGTGGGGGGGGGGGTTGGTGGATAGTGCCTGGGCAGCATGCATTATGTATGCTGGGTCATTTCTGTGCGAAAGGAGATGGGAAGGGCTATGATGGGCCATGAGTGTAACAGCCAGGACGGTCTAACTAATACCTTTCCCTGTGTATATTTCTTCTGCAGGTCAGCGCCCATAAAAAGAAGGGTATATGGCGTGTCATCGCCAAGGACATGCGGACCCTGGGGTTCTATGGCAGGCGGAGCATCCACTGTCGGAAACGGTAGGAGGACCTGAGATGCTGGGCATGGAAGATGGCAGAGGCTCAGCTGGGGATCACCTCCCAAGGAGGAAGGGGTGCGCGTTGAACCCTGATGGCCCGCATACTGGCGGTGGCCTATCCGGAGCTGGATGCACGCTTGCGGGCATCACATCAGCCACAAGGGGGTGAATACAGTGCCCATCATTACAACTTACGCATGGTGGGGTGGTATCCGGGTGAGGGATGTGTGTCTGTGGGTGCCCCTAGGCCAGGCATGACATTGCAGAGAAGGTCCCATGTTGGGCAGGGATACGATGTGAAATTCCTCCAACTAGCTAGTAGGAGTCCACTACTGGGCAGGGCTGTGTTAGTCCCAAGGATGCTGCAGTTGGCGGTATGTGTCCCTCCTCATGCCCTGGTGACTAGCATTGTTACTGGTAGTGCATTGCATAATGCGTATAGCTGTTCCCTGTGTGTGAGTGTGCTGTGTACGCCAACGGTGGTGTTGGTGCAGCCATTGACCCAGTGTATCCTTTGTCTCTCACCCCCTTTGTGTTTTGTCATCCTGTCCTTATGTGCATTAGCATCATCTTGCAGAGGAGCAGAGGCTTCGGCGACGGAGGGAGCTGCATCTCACAGTACCCAGGAGGCAGAGTCCACCGACGGTGAGAGCACAAGTGGGACGGAGGGCGAGGGGAGCACCACGACAGAGACTAGAGGGGACAGTTTGTACACAGATACCTCCTCCGATTGAAGCTCCCTGGTGGTGGCGGACACCTCTGTGCCCACCCTAGCTACAGCAGTCCCCCCCATACCAGCACCGCCCTCCTAGCAGCCACTCATTGAGTTGCCTGTGCCTGCTCACCCAGGAGGGTGGTCATCTCCTTCGCCACGGGCACCACAGGCCCTGCCTCAGTTAGCCCTGCTGCCCTGAGTATGGAGGCTATTGACCTCCTGCGGTTCATCTCTGTTGGGCATTCAACCATTGTGAATGCCACCCAGGGACTGGCAGCCCAAATGCAACAGACCAATGCATTTCTGGAGGGAATTCACACTGGCTTGGTGGCCCAACAGAAATCAATCAAGGCTCTGGCCTCCTCTCTGATGGCAGCCATTGTCCCTGGATCCACCTCCCCCCTCCAACTTCCTCTACCTAATCCAATTCCCCTCAACCCCAACATATCCTAAGCACACAGGCAGACGAGCATGCACACAGGACAGCACACAAGACTGGCACTGGCAAACTCAGGCACCACACTTCATCCCACAGGCACTCACACAAACACCATCCAGATGCAGACATACCAACATCCACTGCCTCCAATGTTGCCCCCTCCTCCTCGTCCTCCACCTTTCTCCCAGTTGCGTCTACTCTCACACCTGCATGCACTGCATCCTCATACACTACCTCCATCACCAGCACACCTATCAGAACCGACACCTGAAGCATATCAGCAATTGGGCAATAATCCATGGAACAGGGGCAGTCTGCAAGTCGTGAAAAAAACAGCCTCAAGGCGGGACAAATGTAAAGCATTTACAATGACATCAAGGGATTTTTGAAAGGCAAGCCCAGGAACATATGAAAGTGATGAGGGTGAGATGAGTGTGGTTAAAGCCCACAATACTTACAACAGGTCAAATCGCTTGCACGCTCCACCTAACAAGGACTGTTTGGGCCTGGCATAGGGTTTATTTTTCCAGGTCGAAAGAGAGGTTTAATACTGCACATACAGGCTCTGTGAGGGCAGGCCTGAGGCATGATTAAGGGACTAATTAAGTGAATGGCACAATCAGTCTAGCAGGCCCAATAGTAGCATTTAATGTACAGGCCCTGGGTACATGTAGTACCACTTAACTAGAGACTTATAAGTAAATTAAAGATGGCGATGGGGATAAAACAATATTACCATGTTTAGAGGAGAAGACCACAAGCACTCCCAAGGCCAACAAAACCAAAATCAGTACAGAAATGGAGGAAGAAGGCAAAAGGTTGGAGGAAGCCCATCCTAACGCTGACAAGTCTAACGTTAAGCACTCCCCCTATGATTTTGGAGCTAAAACGTCCTTTCACCGTGCGTCGCCATATTCTGAGTTTAAATTGTACAATTTACAGAATATTTTGGTAAAAGAACCCAATGTCTATCCTTTAGCTTATTTAAACGAGAGGGTATTGATATTGCAGCTATTAATTTGTGCGGGGGGTCGTTCCCTCTCAAAGGTCGCCTTTTACATTGCGCAGCATGAGACGACTTTGGAGGATTAGCGGGTTCTAACTAACATGATTATATACGCTGGGACGTGCAAGTCTGGTAAACGCTGAGCTTTGCATAGAAATTGTTCTTATGTGACCCACATATCGCGTTATATATTATGATAATGGATGCGTCAGTACGCCGACTGCGGTATTTCAAATTTGCCTCGGACTGATAGAATATAAGAAAAAAAACCTGGCTGGGTATCTTGACAGCAGATGGAGTTCCTTTTGATAGATTGTCTGGGACACGCTGTTCTCAGAGGAGCGTGCTTAAGAGTTAGGCGGAGCTTCGCTTTCAGTGGACGTAGCAAGCAGGCTGAAGCGAGGTGCTGTAACCTTCACCTAAATGAGGAAAGTGCTAACTATGCGTCGCCTTCCAGCTCAGATTGAGGATAATAAAGAGGAGGCGGAGGCGGAGTGTCAGCCCTCGATAATAAGCGCTGCGTGTTCTCTCTGTGCGGTTCTGCCAGTTTCCAATGAAACATGCCCTCCGATGACTCCTAACCACTGCCAGGCCCGCCACGTTGTCCCACCGACCTATGAAACATGCCCTCCGATGACTCATAACCACTGCCAGGCCCACCGACCTGTCATAGCTTCAAAGATACAATCTGTTGACGAATCTTCCAAGGCGAATTTTACCTCCTCTCATTAGGATAGCAAATATGCCATTGGCCTTGGTGAAAGGAAAATGCCCCCTTTAAGTGCTGTCGAGGCAGTAAAAAACGGCAATTACCAGGATTTAACGGGCCCCTCAGTTATATGGGTCTCGGTGTCACTACACCTGCTGCACAAACCAGACCTACGCCCCTGCTACGACCCAATGATGCTAGAACAAGTTTCAGCATGGTTTGCTGGGCAGTGGTGACACCTCACTAATGTAAAATATGTGTTACTAAGATGAGAATTGCTCCATACTCATATTTTACAGTTTGCAATACGACGTGCCCTTTCAAATACAGATCTTAATACACATTGTTAAAACATTGGTGTCAGTTGGAACCCTAGATGGACAGCGAAGATTGACTCGGAACTCAACTCTTGATACCTAAAGTCTCCCAGATCTCTGTACTTAAATCCTAGAGGCTTCTGTGGCTCCTCTTGCAGGGACACAGAAGTCCAGCTCTTCCTCCAGCTGTGCTCCCTAAAATATACAATCAAGCTCAGAAATCCATTCCTGGTAATACTCAGGCTCTTTCATTCTTTGGATCTTGGTAATCCAAACCCACACAATAAAAATCTCCCATTATTCCCCAAACATACAGATAGCTCTTTTAAAAGTTATGCATTGGCCCCTGATTCTGTTCTTGACAAAGCACGGACCAATTCAGAGCTCTACTTTGAAATTAACTCATTACCTCTGGATCAAATGATCTCATACTTTCAGTTCTAGAGATTGGAACAGATATCTGCATATGGTATTTGTATAGTGTGAACCTGGCCGAAAGGCAGTAGGGCGCTGAACAGGGTCAAAGGCAAGCATATAGTCAACAAGTAATGGAAGCGATGGATGGTTTGAGGATTGTTCATGCTTTGTAATGTACTATGGGGCACCTCATACTAGGTCTATCATAAACATTAGATGATCAATTGAAACCTTAGATGATCAACATTAGAAAACTCGTACAATAGCATTAATGTTGCTAAATTAAAACTCTGGTGAACAGCAGATATCGTAATTGTAGGAAAGTACCCTCTTTTGGCATGTTACCTCCAATTTCTGCCTGATGTCAATGTGTTTGACTGTGTTCACTTAGCTCCTGCTAACCCGGACCCCAGTGATTATGCTCTCTCCCCTCAAAATTTTGTCACTGCATATTGGTAACCCACTATTTTACCCAAAATTGGCATACTGGTCACCCCTTATAAGTCCCTAGTAGCTTCCTGAGTGGTTCTGCCGTGATGTGGGATCCTTTTATGTAGTGCTGCGTGGGCCTCCTTTTGCACCTTCTTTGTCCCCATGCTGTGGCACTCCTATGCATGCTGCCTGATCTTTTGGGGGCTCTCTGAGTTGCTGAGAGCCCCCTCTAACTCATCCTGCTAGGTAGAGACCTGTCTGAGGGGTTGGCAGCAGCGGTAGCTGCAGAGGAGACTCCTGAAAGCTAGTTTGGCAGTACCACGGCTCCATGCTGGAGACCCGAGGATGCATGGAATTGTCACCCCAATACCAGAATGGTATTGGGGTGACAATTCCATGATCCTAGACATGTTACATGGCCATGTTCGGAGATACCATTGTGACGCTACATATAGGTATTGACCTATAAGTAGTGCACGCGTGTAATGGTGTCCCCGCACTCACAAAGTCCGGGGAATTTGCCCTGAACAATGTGGGGGCAACCTGGCTAGCACCAGGGTGCCCACACACTAAGTAACTTTGCACCTAACCTTCACTGAGGGTTAGACATATAGGTGACTTATAAGTTACTTAAGTGCAGTGTGAAATGACTGTGAAATAATGTGGATGTTATTTCACTCAGGCTGCAGTGGCAGTCCTGTGTAAGAATTGTCTGAACTCCCTATGGGTGGAAAAAGAAATGCTGCAGACCATAGGTGTTAGAAATGGGGTTTTTGGTTGGCAGTCAGGTTGCCCTCTGTCCAAGCAAGAACCCTCACTCTAGTCAGGGTAAGTCACACACAATCCAAAATCAGCCTGTGCTCACCCTCCGGTAGCTTGGCACGAGCAGTCAGGCTTAACTTAGAAGGCAATGTGTAAAGCATTTGTGCAATAAATCATACAATACCATAATATACCACCACAAAAATACACCACACAGTGTTTAGAAAAATATATAATATTTATCTGGGTATTTGCAGGTCAAAACGATCAAAGTTGCAATATGAATTTGTAAAGATATCACTGAAAAGTGATATAAAGGCCCTCATTCTGACCCTGGCGCTCGGCGGAGAGACGGCGGTCGGACCGCGAACAGACCGGCGGTATTAAAAATGGCATTCTGACCGCGGCGGTCCCCGCCGCGACCGACCGCTACTTCTCCACTCCGACCGCCACGGCGGTCATGACCGCGGGGCTGGAGTTTGCGCACTCCGGCCCGGCGGTCGTCCCAAGACCGCCAAGGGTATTATGACCCTGCCTACCGCCGCGGTTTCTTGCGGGCGGGAACCGCCGTGCGAACCATGGCGGTAAGCACTATCGGGGCCAGGGAATTCCTTCCCTGGCACTGATAGGGGTCTCCCCCACCCCCCACTACCCACCCGAGTCCTCCCCCCACACCCTCCACCCCCCTGCCACCCCCCAGAGGTGGTACGAACCCCCTCCCCACCCCCACCCCGACATGCACATACATGTACCCCGACATGCACACACCCCCAACATGCACATATACACACCCCCTACACACACATACACAACGGGGACACATACCCGCACACATACATGCCGACATGCGCACCTGCCGAACAGCACACATTACCCATAGACACAGCAGCACCCCCCGCCCGCATACACGCACTCACACACCCCCTCTACACACTCACACGCACACCCCCATGCACGTCCACATCACACAACACCCCCCCACCCCCTCCCCTCACGGACGATCAACTTACCTTGTGCGTTGGTCCTCCGGGAGGCGACGGGAGCCATAGGGACGTGACCGCCAACAGAAGACCGCCAACAGAAGACCGCCACACGGAAATGTGGGTCGTAATTCTGTGGGCGGTGTTCTGCTGGCGTGGCGGTGGAGGTTGACCAGTCTCCACTTTCCCGCCGACCGCCAGTGTGGCTGCTGGCGGTTTTCCGGCGGAACGCTCCCAGCGGTCAGAATGCGCACAGCGGCACACCGCCGCGGTCGGCGGTCTTCACCGCGGCGGTAACTCAGCGGTCTTGCGAAAAGACCGCCAAGGTCAGAATGAGGGCCAAAGTGTCTTAAGTCTTTAAAGAGCAACTAAAGTGTCTTTCAAGCACAAAGTACCTGGTTTCTGGCGGGAAATCTCCTCAGAGGGCCACAGGAGAAGAGATACGTGGAAAAATATTGTGTACGTCGATTTCTCCCCAGCACACACAGACTTGCGTCGTTATTTTTCACGCGGGGAAGTCGTGCGTCGTTTTCCGGCGCGCGGACAGTCTTTCTGTGGATCGCGGGGATTGCCAGATGGCCCGGGTCTGTGCGTGGATTTTCCTGCTTGTTTTCCGGCTGCGCGTCATTCTGCGGGGCTGCGTGTCGAAGTTTCGATCTCACGGCAGGCGTCGCGTCGATTTCTCCTTGGAAGTCGGTCGGCGTTGTCCTTGCGAGGCCGTGCGTCAAAGTTTTGGTCTCACGGCAGGCGTCGCGTCGATTTCTCCTTGAAAGTCGTGCGGCGTTGTCCTTGCGAGGCCGTGCGTCAAAGTCTCGAGCTCACGGTAGGCGTCGTGTCGATTTCTCCTTAGAAGTCGGGCGGCGTTGTCCGTGCGAGGCCGTGCGTCAAAGTTTCAGTCGTCTCGAAGGCGTCGCGTCGATCAGCATCGGTGTGCGGCGTTTTTCTTGCCACGGAACAAGTTGTGCGTCGAAAATTTCGGCGCACGGAGCGTCCAAGTGAAAGCAAGAAGTCTTTTTGGTCCTGAGACTTCAGGGAACAGGAGGCAAGCTCTATCCAAGCCCTTGGAGAGCACTTTCACAGCCAGACAAGAGTTCAGCAAGGCAGCAGGCCAACAGCAAGGCAGCAGTCCTTTGTAGAAAAGCAGACAGGTGAGTCCTTTGAGCAGCCAGGCAGTTCTTCTTGACAGGATGTAGTTTGTGGTTCAGGTTTCTTCTCCAGCAAGTGTCTGATGAGGTAGGGCAGAGGCCCTGTTTTATACTAAGTTGTGCCTTTGAAGTGGGGGTGACTTCAAAAGAGTGTCTAAGAAATGCACCAAGCCCCCTTTCAGTTCAATCCTGTCTGCCAGAGTCCCAGTAGGGGGTGTGGCAGTCCTTTGTGTGAGGGCAGGCCCTTCACCCTCCCAGCCCAGGAAGACCCATTCAAAAATGCAGATGTATGCAAGTGAGGCTGAGTACCCTGTGTTTGGGGTGTGTCTGAGTGAATGCACAAGGAGCTGTCAACTAAACCTAGCCAGACATGGATTGAAGGGCACAACAAGATTTTAGTGCAAAGAAATGCTCACTTTCTAAAAGTGGCATTTCTAGAATAGTAATATTAAATCCGACTTCACCAGTCAGCAGGACTTTATATTACCATTCTGGCCATACTAAATATGACCTTCCTGCTCCTTTCAGATCAGCAGCTGCCACTTCAACAGTGTATGAGGGCAGCCCCAGCCTATGAAGGGAGCAGGCCTCACAGTAGTGTAAAAACAAATTTAGGAGTTTTACACTACCAGGACATATAACTACACAGGTACATGTCCTGCCTTTTACCTACACAGTACTCTGCTCTAGGGGTTACCTAGGGCACACATTAGGGATGACTTATATGTAGAAAAAGGGGAGTTCTAGGCTTGGCAAGTACTTTCAAATGCCAAGTCGAAGTGGCAGTGAAACTGCACACACAGGCCTTGCAATGGCAGGCCTGAGACAAGGTTAAGGGGCTACTGAAGTGGGTGGCACAACCAGTGCTGCAGGCCCACTAGCAGCATTTAATCTACAGGCCCTAGCACATATAGTGCACTCTACTAGGGACTTATAAGTAAATTAAATAGTCAATCATGGATAAACCAATCAATAGTACCATTTACACAGAGAGCATATGCACTTTAGCACTGGTTAGCAGTGGTAAAGTGCCCAGAGGTCAAAAGCCAAAAACAACAGGTCAGAAAAAATAGGAGGAAGGAGGCAAAAAGTTTGGGGATGACCCTGTCAAAAAGCCAGGTACAACAATAGGGATCTCCTGGAATCCCAATACCCTGGGTACCTAGGTACCATATACTAGGGGATTATAAGGGTGTTCCAGTGTGCCAATCAGAATTGGTAAAATAAGTCACTAGCCTGCAGTGACAATTTTAAAAGCAGAGAGAGCATAAACACTGGGGTTCTGGTTAGCAGAGCCTCAGTGATACAGTTAGACACCACACAGGGAACACATACAGGGCATACTTTATGAGCACTGGGGTCCTGGCTAGCAGGATCCCAGTGACACAGGCAAAAACAAACATACATACAGTAAAAATGGGGGCAACATGCCAGGCAAGATAGTACTTTCCTACATGCACGTTGTCAAGGATCTGGCCGATCGTGTCCTAGGAATGTTGGTAGGCTCCCAGGATCTTGGAGAGTACCTCCTGGAGAGACGGTTCCCTGGTCCCCTCCTCCTCCTGGTGCACAGCAGTCCTCCCAGTGTCCCTGTTGGCCTGTGCCTCTGTCCCCTGAACGGTGTGCCCTCTGCCACTGACCCCAGGTCCCTGTTTGTTTTGGGGCGAGGTGTGGCCTGGGGTCCCTGTACAGGTGAGCACACTGCCGATTGACGTGTCCTGGGGAAAGAGGTGTGGGTACATTGGTTGGGTGCTGTGGTGTTGGATAATGATGAGGGAGTCTCTGTGGTGGTTTGTGAGTGGGCTTAGGTGACCGGCTGTCCAGTGGTCCCTGATGGGCCAGGTAGGTCATCCAGGTCCAGAAGTCCAGAGTTACTGTCATCACTGGGGGCATCTTCTGTTCTGTTGGGGACTGCATAGTCGTGGCACCTTCTCTCCACTGACATTGCCTTGGGTACCTGTGGGGATGTAATATGCTTCATGTTATGACATTTGTACATCGCTGGGTTCCCCTCTATCGGTGGTGTTGTCCTGCCACCTTTTGCTTGTGTATGGTGATGTATTGTGGGATTGTTAGTTTCCCTATGCTGTGCATGCTTAAGTGATGGGTGTCCATGCAGGGCTGGGAGGGCTCTCAGTGCATTGGTATGGCATGCAAGGCATGGCATTGGGGTTAATCATATGTGTAGGTGCTGTATGTGGGGTGGAATGGAGAGATGGGAGTGAGGGTGAGGCTGTGAGATGGCATGCACGTACGGGGGTGATAAGTAGTAAATATTGACTTACCTGTATCCAGTCCCTCGTCTACTCCAGTGAGTCTCTCATGATGCAGTATTGCCAGTACTTGCTCCTCCATGCTGTGAGCTCTGGGAGAGGAGGCGGGGGTCCACTGCCAGTCCTCTGTATGGCGAGCTGGTGCCTTGCTGCTATGGAACTCACTGTCCCCCGCAGGTCATTCCACCTCTTCCTGATGTTGTCTCTTGTTCTTGTATGCTGCCCCACGGCCCCTCGTTCACCCTGTCCACGATCCTCCACCATTGCTCCATCTTCCTGGCAATAGATATCTGCTGTACCTGTGCTCCAAACAGCTGTGGCTCTACCCTGACAATTTACTCCACCATGACCCTTAACTCCTCCTCAGTGAAACAGGGGTGCCTTTGTGGTGCCATGGGTGTTGTGTGGTGTGTTTTGGTAAGAGTGTGTTGGGTTATGTTGTGGGATGCGTGAGGGACGTATGGGTGCAAGTGGTGTGTGTCTAGTTGTCACAGTGGTCTTAGTGTCAGTCTGGTGGCTATGGTTTGTAATCTTAAATGGTTATGGGTAATGTGGGTTTATAGGGGTCTGGGTGTGTGGTGTGTGTATGGGTGTCAGGTGTGTGTTTTTGGTATTGGCCAATGTGGTGTTGTTTTGTATATGGGTGTCCATTCTGAGCGCAGTGGTATGTACCGCCAATGGTTGAACGCCGTTGAATGTCCGCCGTGGTGATTCGTGGGTCATAATGTGGTGGGCGTTGTTCTGTTGGCATAATGGTATGGGTTTTGGGACTGCCACTTTAGCACTGACCTTTGGGCTGGCAGATTTGTGTATCTGGCAGTATTCTGTCGGATTGATATGTGTGTGTCATAATATGGCGAATGGATATTCGCCACCGTGGCGGTATGTTGGTGGTCGTCAGCGTGGTGGTCGGCGGCATTTACCACCAATGTCATAATGAGGGCCTATGTGTTCTTGTCGTCTTACCCTATGCTATTATTCATGTTTTCGCAGCTGTAAATATTACTTCTTTGACCAATTCTACGTATATTTCTATTGTTTATTGCTTGTAGCATAACTACGTTTTGATGCTCTTGCGCTCTGACACTTGAAAGGGTCTTGTTTGCACTATATAAAACTCTATAAAAAAAAAAGAAAATAAATAAAATAAAATATAATGCACATTATCAATCTGTTTGACCAGCTATGATCCCACAAAATAGAATGCCACAAAATTCATTGTTGATATGAAATTGTGTAAATTTCGATTGAGAAAAAAATCTCAGGACAAAGCAAAATAAATATAGAGTGGTTTTATACTACTGCATCATACAAAGTACAATTGGTGAAGTTTGGCCTTACTAAAAATATGTTTTCACATCATCATAATTATATGTAGCATCTCAAGTGTTGAGACTCATACTTCCTAAAATATTCTAGAAGCTGATTGTTAGAAATGGGGTTTTTGGTTGGCAGTCAGGTTGCCCTCTGTCCAAGCAAGAACCCTCACTCTAGTCAGGGTAAGTCACACACAATCCAAAATCAGCCTGTGCTCACCCTCCGGTAGCTTGGCACAAGCAGTCAGGCTTAACTTAGAAGGCAATGTGTAAAGCATTTGTGCAATAAATCATACAACACCATAGCATAACACCACAAAAATACACCACACAGTGTTTAGAAAACTATATAATATTTATCTGGGTATCTTCAGGTCAAAACGATCAAAGTTGCAATACGAATTTGTAAAGATATCACTGAAAAGTGATGTAAAGTGTCTTAAGTCTTTAGAAAGTAAACAAAGTCTCTTTCAAACACAAAGTACCTGGTTTCTGGTGGAAAATCTCCTCAGAGGGCCACAGGAGAAGAGGTACGTGGAAAACTGGTGTGTGCGTCGATTTCTCCTCAGCACACACGGACTTGCGTCGTTATTTTCCACGCGGGGAGTCGTGCATCGTTTTCCGGCGTGCGGACAGTCTCTTACTGTGGTTTGCGGGGAGTACCAGATGTCCCGGGTCTGTGCGTGGATTTTCCTGCTTGTTTTCCGGCTGCACGTCATTCTGCGGGGCTTCGCGTCGAAGTTTCGATCTCACGGCAGGCGTCGCGTCGATTTCTCCTGCGGAGTCGGGCGGCGTTGTCCTTGCGAGGCCGTGCGTCAAAGTTTCGATCTCACTGCAGGCGTTGCGTCGATTTCTCCCGGGAAGTCGGCGGCGTTGTCCTTGCGAGGCCGTGCGTCAAAGTTTCGGTCGTCCCGAAGACATCGCGTCGATCAGCGTCGGTGTGCGGCGTTTTTCTTGCCGCGGAACAAGCTGTGCGTCGAAAAGTTCGGCGCACGGAGCGTCCAAGAGGAAGAGAGAAGTCTTTTTGGTCCTGAGACTTCAGGGAACAGGAGGCAAGCTCTATCCAAGCCCTTGGAGAGCACTTTTACAGCCAGACAAGAGTTCAGCAAGGCAGCAGGCCAACAGCAAGGGAGCAGTCCTTTGTAGAAAAGCAGACAGGTGAGTCCTTTGAGCAGCCAGGCAGTTCAGCAAGGCAGCAGGCCAACAGCAAGGCAGCAGTCCTTTGTAGAAAAGCAGACAGGTGAGTCCTTTGAGCAGCCAGGCAGTTCTTCTTGGCAGGATGCAGTTTCTGGTTCAGGTTTTGTTAGAAATGGGGTTTTTGGTTGGCAGTCAGGTTACTTCCTGTCCAAGCAAAAGCCCTCACTCTAGTCAGGGTAAGTCACACACTATCCAAGATTATCCTGTGCCCACCCTCTGGTAGCTTGGCACGAGCAGTCAGGCTTAACTTAGAAGGCAATGTGTAAAGTATTTGTGCAATAAATCATACAATACCACCATATAGCACCACAAAAATACACCACACAGTGTTTAGAAAAATATATAATATTTATCAGGATAATTGTAGGTCAAAAAGAATAAAGTTGCAATGGAAAATTGTAGAAATATCACAGGGAAGTGATATAGAGTGTCTTAAGTCTTTAGAATGCAATACAGTGTCTTTCAAGCACAAAGTACCTGGTTTCTGGTGGAAAAATCTCCTCAGAGGGCCACAGGAGAAGAGATGCGTGGAAAAAGGGGTGTGTGCGTCGATTTCTCCTCAGCACACACAGACTTGCGTCGGTCTTTTCCACGCGGGGAAGTCGGGCGTCGTTTTCCGGCGCGCAGACAGTCTCTTTTTGTGGATCGCGGGGATTACCAGATGTCCCGGGTCTGTGCGTGGATTCTCCTGCTTGTTTTCCGGCTGCGCGTCGTTCTGCGGGACTGCGCGTCGAAGTTTCGATCTCACGGTAGGCGTCGCGTCGATTTCTCCTTGGAAGTCGGGCGGCGTTGTCCTTGCGAGGCCGTGCGTCGAAAGTTTGGTCTCACGGCAGGCGTCGCGTCGATTTCTCCTTGGAAGTCGGGCGGCGTTGTCCTTGCGAGGCCGTGCGTCAAAGTTTCGCACTCACGGTGGGTGTCGCGTCGATTTCTCCTGGAAAGTCGAGCGGCTTTGTCCTTGCGAGGTTGTGCGTCGAAGTCTCGATCGCCCCGAGGGTGTCGCGTCGATCAGCGTCGGTGTGCGGCGTTTTTCTCGCCGCGAAACAAGCTGTGCGTCGAAAGTTTCGGCGCACGGAGCGTCCAAGTGAAAGGAAGAAGTCTTTTTGGTCCTGAGACTTCAAGGAACAGGAGGCAAGCTCTATCCAAGCCCTTGGAGAGCACTTTCACAGCCAGACAAGAGTTCAGCAAGGCAGCAGGGCAACAGCAAGACAGCAGTCCTTTGTAGAAAGCAGACAGGTGAGTCCTTTGAGCAGCCAGGCAGTTCTTCTTGGCAGGATGTAGTTTCTGGTTCCGGTTTCTTCTCCAGCAAGTGTCTGATGAGGTAGGGCAGAGGCCCTGTTTTATACCCAAAGGTGCCTTTGAAGTGGGGGAGACTTCAAAGAGTGGCTAAGAAGTGCACCAGGTCCCCTTTCAGTTCAATCCTGTCTGCCAGGGTCCCAGTAGGGGGTGTGGCAGTCCTTTGTGTGAGGGCAGGCCCTCCACCCTCCCAGCCCAGGAAGACCCATTCAAAATGCAGATGTATGCAAGTGAGGCTGAGTACCCTGTGTTTGGGGTGTGTCTGAGTGAATGCACAAGGAGCTGTCAACTAAACCTAGCCAGACGTGGATTGTAAGGCACAGAAGGATTTAAGTGCAAAGAAATGCTCACTTTCTAAAAGTGGCATTTCTAGAATAGTAATATTAAATCCGACTTCACCAGTCAGTAGGATTTTGTATTACCATTCTGGCCATACTAAATATGACCTCCCTGCTCCTTTCAGATCAGCAGCTGCCACTTCAACAGTGTATGAGGGCAGCCCCAAGGTTAGCCTATGAAGGGAGCAGGTCTCCCAGTAGTGCAAAAACGAATTTAGGAGTTTTACACTACCAGGACATATAACTACACAGGTACATGTCCTGTCTTTTACCTACACAGCACCCTGCTCTAGGGGATACCCAGGGCACACATTAAGGGTGATTTATATGCAGAAAAAGGGGAGTTCTAGGCTTGGCAAGTACTTTTAAATGCCAAGTCGAGGTGGCAGTGAAACTGCACACACAGGCCTAGCAATGGTAGGCCTGGGACAAGGAAAAGGAGCTACTTAAGTGGGTGGCACAATCCGTGCTGCGGGTCCACTAGTAGCATTTAATCTATATGCCCTAGGCACCTGGAGTGCACATGACTGGGGACTTATAAGTAGATTAAATAGTTCAATCAGGTATGATCCAAAGTTACCATGTTTACAGAGAGAGAGCATATACACTTTATCACTGGTTAGCAGTGGTAAAGTGCGCAGAGTCTAAAAACCAGCAAAAACAGTATCCAAAAATGAGGAGGGAGGCAGGCAAAAAGTTAGGGGTGACTACCCTAAGGCTGTCAGGTCTAACATGTGTCCCCCCCAGCTGAAAGTGGGGAGAGCTACCCGACCTCCTGGGAGCTCTCATCGCTAAGGCGGAAGTACCTGGAGAGACCATCAGCATTGGCGTGGTCAACCCCTGGGCGATGTTCCACCGTAAAGTCCATCCCCTGTAGGGAAATGGACCACCTCAGAAGTTTTGGATTCTCACCCCTCATCTGCATGAGCCATCTGAGGGGTCTGTGGTCTGTCTGAACTAGGAAGTGAGTCCCAAACAGGTAGGGCCTCAGCTTCTTCAGTGCCCAGACCACAGCAAAAGCTTCTCTTTCAATAGCACTCCACCTCTATTCCCGTGGTAATAGCCTTCTGCTAATAAAGGCTACCGGTTGATCTTGGCCCTCCTCATTTAGCTGTGCTAGGACTGCCCCTATGCCATGCTCTGAAGCGTCTGTCTGCACGATAAATTCCTGGGAGTAGTCAGGGGCCTTGAGCACGGGGGCCGTGCACATGGCTTCCTTTAGGGCGTCAAAGGCTTTCTGACAAGCCTCTGTCCAATTCACCAACCTAGGTTGCTTCTTGGACGTGAGTTGTGTCAAGGGGGACACAATGGTACCATAGCCCTTGACAAACCTGCGGTAGTAGCCGGTGAGGCCTAAAAAGGCCCTCACCTCAGTCTGGGTTCGAGGTGGTTGCCAGGCCTTGATAGTTTCGATCTTGGCCTGGAGTGGCTGCACCTTGCCACCACCTACTAGGTGTCCCAAGTACACCACGGAACCCTGCCCAATCTGGCACTTACTAGCCTTGATGGTCAGGCCTGCCTGTTGCAGGGCCTGAAGCACCTCCTTGAGGTGGAGCAGGTGTTCCTCCCAGCTGGAACTGTAGAAGCTATGTCATCCAGGTAGGCTGCACAGAAGGCATCCTTGCCAGCCAGGACCCCGTTAACCAACCGTTGGAAGGTAGCGGGGGCATTTTTCAATCCAAACGGCATCACCCGGAACTGGTAATGGCCGTCAGGGGTGGAAAAGGCGGACCTTTCCTTAGCCCCCTCAGTCAGGGCGATCTGCCAGTACCCTGAAGTAAGATCAAACGTACTCAGGAACTGGGCAGCGCCTAGCCTGTCCACGAGCTCATCAGCTCGGGGGATGGGGTGAGCATCAGTCCGTGTGACTGAGTTGAGACCCCGGTAGTCCACGCAGAACCGGAGTTCTGGCTTCGCGCCTGGGGCAGTAGCCTTGGGGACCAACACCACTGGGCTGGCCCAGGGACTACTGGACTTCTCAATAACCCCTAGCGTCAACATCTTGGAGACCTCCTCCTTGATGCTGGCCTTCACCTTATCTGACAACCTGTAAATTTTGTTTTTCACAGGGAGACTGTCACCGGTGTCAATATCATGAACACAGAGGTGGGTCAGTCCCGGAGTAAGGGAGAAGAGGGGGGAGAACTGCTCCAACAGCTCATAGCAGTCTCCTTTCTGGTTTAGAGTCAGGGAGTCAGACAGAATGACCCCGCTTACGGACCCATCACCTTCTTGGGCAGAGAGGAGGTCAGGGAGAGGTTCACTCTCCTCTTCCATTCCTTCATCTGTGACCAGAAGCATGTTGATCTCCGACCTCTCAAAATGAGCTTTTAGTCGGTTCACGTGGAGCACCCTTAGGGGGTTCCTAGGGGTTTGGAGGTCCACTAGGTAAGTGGCCTCCCCTTTCCGCTCCTTTATTTCAAATGGGCCAGACCAGCGGTCTTGGAGAGCTCTGGGCTCTACTGGCTCCATTACCCACACTTTGTCTCCAGGTTGAAACTCTACCAGAGTGGCCTTCTGGTCATACCATTGTTTCATCACCTCTTGACTGGCCTCCAGGTTACTTTGGGCCTCTTTCCAGAAGCGGGTCATCTGATTGCGGAGGGCCAACATGTAGCTGACCACGTCCTGAGGGGGTGTCTTTGGAGCGTTCTCCAATCCCTCCTTGACAATGCTTAAGGGTCCCCTGACGGGGTACCCATAGAGAAGCTCAAAGGGACTGAACCCTACCCCCCTCTGGGGGACCTCTCTGTAAGCAAAGAGAAGGCATGGTAAGAGGACGTCCCATTTACGCCTCATGGCCTCAGGGAGGCCACCAATCATGCCTTTCAGGGTCTTGTTGAATCTCTCCACAAGCCCATTAGACTGGGGGTGATAGGGTGTGGTGAACTTGTAGGTTACACCACACGCATCCCACAGATGCTTCATGTACGCGGACATGAAGTTAGTGCCTCTGTCAGACACTATCTCCTTGGGGAACCCCACACGGGTAAATATCCCCATCAGGGTTCTGGCTACCACCGATGCAGTTACGGTCCTCAGAGGGATTGCCTCTGGGTACCGGGTGGCATGGTCCACCAAAACCAGGATAAACCTGTTGCCTAAGGCAGTTTTGGGGTCCAAGGGGCCAACAATGTCGACGCCCACCCTTTCAAAGGGGGTGCCAACGACAGGAAGTGGAATCAGGGGGATTTTAACCCTCTTTCCTGCTTTACCACTAGCCTGGCAGGTAGGACAAGCCCTGCAGAATTTGTCTGAGTGTGTCCTCATTTTGGGCCAGTGAAAGTGGTTGACAAGCCTGTTGAAGGTCTTGTCTTGTCCCAAATGTCCTGCCAGGGGAATGTCGTGAGCCAGACCCAGTAGGAAGGCTCGGTAACATTGGGGGACCACCAGCACACGTGCTGCCCCAAAGACCGGAACCCTAGGCTCACTGTAGAGGAGATCATTCTCCCAATATAGGTGGTGATTGCCAGAGGCGTCACCTGCTGCCTGGTTTAAGGCTTGTTTCCTCAACCCTTCTAGAGTGGGACACTCTTTCTGCGCCTGGCAGAATTCCTCCCTGGTGGGTCCACCCTCAACTTGCCAGCCAGCAAGCTCCGGTAAGTCACCTAGGGTGGCAATGTCTTCCCCAGTTGGCTCGGGAGTCTCCTCCTCAGGAGCCCCGTCAGCCACTGTGGGAACTTCTGGGGCCGGTTTCCCGCGCCCCTCGTCCCTCCTCTTGGCAGCTCCCTGGGCCATCGTTCCAGGCTCCAGGGGCCCTTGACTTCCCTCTCGGTCAGCCATGGACCGGGTGGTCATGCAGACCCACTCAGGTAACCCTAACATCTCCAGGTGAGATCTGAGCTCTACTTCTTTCCAAGCAGTATGCTCTAGATCATTGCCTAACAGACAATCTACAGGCATGGCAGGACTCACAGCTACTTTCAGAGTACCAGAGACCCCCCCCCACTCAAAGGGAACCCGAGCCACCGGTAGGTGACTCTCGCGGTTGTCAGCGACTATGACCTGGTGGAATGTATTCGGGATTATCTGCTCTGTGGACACCAGCTGACTCTTGATAGTAGTCATACTGGCTCCTGTGTCACGCAGAGCCTCCACCTTCTGCCCATCAATGAGGACCCACTGCCGGTACTTGGAAGTATTTTTAGGCATGTGGACCTTGGACATCATTTCTCCTTCTCCCAGGGACACTAGGGAAATCTCTACCTGCTCCCCAAAGCTAGTGGGGTCCATCTCCCCCCCGAGTGCTACACTAGTCAACCCAGGCGCCTGTCCGGTAGTGGACGGTGCCCTCTTGGGGCACTGTGGGTCGCCTTTGTAGTGACCATATTGGTAACACTCCATGCATTTGGGGCTAGATTTTCCTGACCTGTCAAATGTCCCTGGTTTCTTCCCAAATTTGGAAAAGGAAGGGTTGCCACCCCCTCCCTGGGAATTCTTTTGGGGGCCTTTAGAGAGTTCCTTATCTGTAAGTTTATCTCCCCCCTCTTTCTTCTGTTGGGAACCCTGACCACCTTTGTGGGAGTCCCCCCCAGGTACCTTTTTGGACACTCTGGTGCTAACCCAGAGGTCCGCCTCCTCAGCAAGCTTCCTGGGATCAGTCAGCTTACTATCCACTAGGTGCTGGCGCAAATCGGTATAAGTAACATTAAGCATATGCTCTCTCAGGATCAAGTCATATAAACCTTTATAATCTGCTACTTTGTTGCCCCGCACCCATCCATTCAGTGCCTTACTAGAGAAATCAAAGAAATCTACCCATGTTTGTGTGGATTGTTTGGTGCTGTCCCTGAACCTCTGACGGTATCCCTCAGGGGTCAGCCCAAACTTGGCAATTAAAGTGGCTTTCTGGAGTGGGTATGTGTTTTGATCCGGTGGATCCAATGTGAGAAGTGTGTCCCTCCCCAATGGCGGCACATAACCCCACATAGCTACCCCCCATTGCCCTTCAGGAACCTCATGAGCCCTTAGTGCAACTTCATAAGCAGCTAACCATTTATCTATGTCATCTCCCACCACAAAACTGGGCACCACATTTTTGGGTATACGAACCTTCTTTTCTCCAGCAGGTCCTGTCTGTATGCTGCCACCATTATTGCTGGATTCAGACTGTCTTGCCTTGATCTCCAGCTCCTTGAGACTCAGTTCATGAGCCAACAATAGTTTCTTTTCAGCCAACGCTCTTTCAGCTTCCACTTGTTTGGCTGTTCTTTCAGCTTCAATCTGTTTGGCTGCTCTTTCAGCCTCAGCTTGTTTGGCTTCTCTTTCTGCCCTCTTCTCCTCCTGTTGTGCCTCAATTTTCAGTTTCGCCATTTGCAATTGGAACTCCCTTTCTTCTCTCCTTTCCTCTGCGGTCAGGCTTTGCATGGAGACACTGCTCCCTGGTCTGGAAGGGTGCACAATTGCAGTGGTACCACCATCCATAGATAGTGGAAATCCTTCTGAGGGGCCATTTTCTGGCTCCTCTTCCTCATCATCCTCTAAATGGGCTTCTGCCCAGGCCCTCAGCGCCACTTGAAAGTCCTCCTTTCTGGAGGCCCCTTGGGTGGGTACCCTTAATGCCCTGCAGAATCCTCTTAGTTGTTTGACCGTGTATGTATCCAACTGGACTAGGTCAAAGTCCCCTGTCTGAGACCCAGTCAGAGACATGTTGAGTGAGGATTTAGTTTTTGAAAATTGTCAGGAAAAAAACGGATTTTCAAAAAGAGATAAACACCAAGTTGACCTTCAACTGTGGGTATGTAGTGAAATACTTAGCTACTGTATGTCACTGCACAAATACAAGTCCTATCCTCACCGCTGATCACCAATGTTAGAAATGGGGTTTTTGGTTGGCAGTCAGGTTACTTCCTGTCCAAGCAAAAGCCCTCACTCTAGTCAGGGTAAGTCACACACTATCCAAGATTATCCTGTGCCCACCCTCTGGTAGCTTGGCACGAGCGGTCAGGCTTAACTTAGAAGGCAATGTGTAAAGTATTTGTGCAATAAATCATACAATACCACCATATAGCACCACAAAAATACACCACACAGTGTTTAGAAAAATATATAATATTTATCAGGATAATTGTAGGTCAAAAAGAATAAAGTTGCAATGGAAAATTGTAGAAATATCACAGGGAAGTGATATAGAGTGTCTTAAGTCTTTAGAATGCAATACAGTGTCTTTCAAGCACAAAGTACCTGGTTTCTGGTGGAAAAATCTCCTCAGAGGGCCACAGGAGAAGAGATGCGTGGAAAAAGGGGTGTGTGCGTCGATTTCTCCTCAGCACACACAGACTTGCGTCGGTCTTTTCCACGCGGGGAAGTCGGGCGTCGTTTTCCGGCGCGCAGACAGTCTCTTTTTGTGGATCGCGGGGATTACCAGATGTCCCGGGTCTGTGCGTGGATTCTCCTGCTTGTTTTCCGGCTGCGCGTCGTTCTGCGGGACTGCGCGTCGAAGTTTCGATCTCACGGTAGGCGTCGCGTCGATTTCTCCTTGGAAGTCGGGCGGCGTTGTCCTTGCGAGGCCGTGCGTCGAAAGTTTGGTCTCACGGCAGGCGTCGCGTCGATTTCTCCTTGGAAGTCGGGCGGCGTTGTCCTTGCGAGGCCGTGCGTCAAAGTTTCGCACTCACGGTGGGTGTCGCGTCGATTTCTCCTGGAAAGTCGAGCGGCTTTGTCCTTGCGAGGTTGTGCGTCGAAGTCTCGATCGCCCCGAGGGTGTCGCGTCGATCAGCGTCGGTGTGCGGCGTTTTTCTCGCCGCGAAACAAGCTGTGCGTCGAAAGTTTCGGCGCACGGAGCGTCCAAGTGAAAGGAAGAAGTCTTTTTGGTCCTGAGACTTCAAGGAACAGGAGGCAAGCTCTATCCAAGCCCTTGGAGAGCACTTTCACAGCCAGACAAGAGTTCAGCAAGGCAGCAGGGCAACAGCAAGACAGCAGTCCTTTGTAGAAAGCAGACAGGTGAGTCCTTTGAGCAGCCAGGCAGTTCTTCTTGGCAGGATGTAGTTTCTGGTTCCGGTTTCTTCTCCAGCAAGTGTCTGATGAGGTAGGGCAGAGGCCCTGTTTTATACCCAAATGTGCCTTTGAAGTGGGGGAGACTTCAAAGAGTGGCTAAGAAGTGCACCAGGTCCCCTTTCAGTTCAATCCTGTCTGCCAGGGTCCCAGTAGGGGGTGTGGCAGTCCTTTGTGTGAGGGCAGGCCCTCCACCCTCCCAGCCCAGGAAGACCCATTCAAAATGCAGATGTATGCAAGTGAGGCTGAGTACCCTGTGTTTGGGGTGTGTCTGAGTGAATGCACAAGGAGCTGTCAACTAAACCTAGCCAGACGTGGATTGTAAGGCACAGAAGGATTTAAGTGCAAAGAAATGCTCACTTTCTAAAAGTGGCATTTCTAGAATAGTAATATTAAATCCGACTTCACCAGTCAGTAGGATTTTGTATTACCATTCTGGCCATACTAAATATGACCTCCCTGCTCCTTTCAGATCAGCAGCTGCCACTTCAACAGTGTATGAGGGCAGCCCCAAGGTTAGCCTATGAAGGGAGCAGGTCTCCCAGTAGTGCAAAAACGAATTTAGGAGTTTTACACTACCAGGACATATAACTACACAGGTACATGTCCTGTCTTTTACCTACACAGCACCCTGCTCTAGGGGATACCCAGGGCACACATTAAGGGTGATTTATATGCAGAAAAAGGGGAGTTCTAGGCTTGGCAAGTACTTTTAAATGCCAAGTCGAGGTGGCAGTGAAACTGCACACACAGGCCTAGCAATGGTAGGCCTGGGACAAGGAAAAGGAGCTACTTAAGTGGGTGGCACAATCCGTGCTGCGGGTCCACTAGTAGCATTTAATCTATATGCCCTAGGCACCTGGAGTGCACATGACTGGGGACTTATAAGTAGATTAAATAGTTCAATCAGGTATGATCCAAAGTTACCATGTTTACAGAGAGAGAGCATATACACTTTATCACTGGTTAGCAGTGGTAAAGTGCGCAGAGTCTAAAAACCAGCAAAAACAGTATCCAAAAATGAGGAGGGAGGCAGGCAAAAAGTTAGGGGTGACTACCCTAAGGCTGTCAGGTCTAACAGGTTTCTTCTCCAGCAAGTGTCTGATGAGGTAGGGCAGCGCCCTGTTTTATACTAAGTTGTGCCTTTGAAGTGGGGGTGACTTCAAAGAGTGTCTAAGAAATGCACCAAGCCCCCTTTCAGTTCAATCCTGTCTGCCAGAGTCCCAGTAGGGGGTGTGGCAGTCCTTTGTGTGAGGGCAGGCCCTCCACCCTCCCAGCCCAGGAAGACCCATTCAAAATGCAGATGTATGCAAGTGAGTACCCTGTGTTTGGGGTGTGTCTGAGTGAATGCACAAGGAGCTGTCAACTAAACCTAGCCAGACGTGGATTGAAGGGCAAAACAAGGTTTTAGTGCAAAGAAATGCTCACTTTCTAAAAGTGGCATTTCTAGAATAATAATATTAAATTCGACTTCACCAGTCAGCAGGATTTTATATTACCATTCTGGCCATACTAAATATGACCTTCCTGCTCCTTTCAGATCAGCAGCTGCCACTTCAACAATGTATGCGAGCAGCCCCAATGTTAGCCTATGAAGGGAGCAGGCCTCACAGTAGTGTAAAAACGAATTTAGGAGTTTTACACTACCAGGACATATAACCACACAAGTATATGTCCTGCCTTTTACCCACACAGCACCCTGCTCTAGGGGTTACCTAGGGCACACATTAGGGGTGACTTATGTATAGAAAAAGGGGAGTTCTAGGCTTGGCAAGTACCTTTAAATGCCAAGTCGAAGTGGCAGTGAAACTGCACACACAGGCCTTGCAATGGCAGGCCTGAGACAAGGTTAAGGGGCTACTGAGGTGGGTGGCACAACCAGTGGTGCAGGCCCACTAGTAGCATTTAATCTACCTGCCCTAGGCACATGTAGTGCACTCTACCAGGGACTTACAAGTAAATTAAATAGTCAATCATGGATAAACCAATCAGTAGTACAATTTACACAGAGAGCATATGCACTTTAGCACTGGTTAGCAGTGGTAAAGTGCCCAGAGGTCAAAAGCCAACAACAACAGGTCAGAAAAAATAGGAGGAAGGAGGCAAAAAGTTTGGGGATGTCCCTGTCAAAAAGCCAGGTCCAACATGACCCCCTACCAGCCTAAAGCCAGGGGAGAACAATCACTATCCTGATGTACTTCCCTGTTTGAGGCGACAGAACAAGGACCCAGGCCCACAACAGCAGGGGTATGCTCCAGTTCTTCGCCTTCCTGACTCCAATTGGATCCCTCTGTCCATACTCTCAGGGCGCACTAAGCCAACCCATGGGGAACCTTTTTCCTTACCTGCGGATCCCATCTGTGCAGCACCTAACCTTACTTTGCTCACAGATGTATCCCAGGAGCAGGATAGTACCACCATGACCAACACAGTGGTGTTGCCCACTCTACCCCCCGGGGTGTGACACTTGTCCCCTCCCCAGGGATAACTCTGTCCACCCGGACAGCAAGCCACAGTGATTACTGACAGCTGCCAGGGATGAGAGCCAGGCCCCAGGCCTCTCAAAGCTCTCCCACCACTGTGGCTGTGGAGAGTGGGGGGCGGTAGCCCCAGGTGCTGGGCACCCTTTAACCACTCTCCCTTCCACCAGGTCAGGGATGACAGCCTGAACCTGGTCCTCCCCTCTGGGGCTCTGTACCCTCCCTCCTGGAGCGGAACCCCCAGAGTCCAACACGGTCAGGGTGCTTACAGAAGTCGCCCTGTACCATTCCTCCACCAGTGCAGGGCTGTTAACCTGCAACTGGCCCTCCAACCTGGGGTCTGTACCTTCAGGTTGGACTAGGGCCCGGGGTGCCGCTTCCCTCCCCCTGCCCTCCCTTCTGGGGTCCAGCACCCTCCAACTAGGAGTGGCCTCCTCAGAAGACAACATGGTAGGGGCACTGTTATCAGTAGCCCCTCCCTCCAGTTCCGGGGGGACACCCTGAACCTGGTCTTCCAGCTCAGGGTCTATACCCTCAGACTGGATCACTGCCTGGCAAACCAGGACTTTCTGGGAGGCACACCTACCCCCCACCAGGTCAGAGTTTAACCTCTGCCCCTGACCATCCAACTCAGAGTCACCACCCTGAAGTTGAACAATTGCCTGGCACGCCAGGACTTCCTGAAGGGCACACTGACCCTCCACCAGGTCAGAGTTTAACCTCTGAACTTGGCCATCCAACTCAGAGTCACCACCCTGAAGTTGAACAATTGCCTGGCACGCCAGGACTTCCTGGAGGGCACACTGACCCTCCACCAGGTCAGAGTTTAACCTCTGAACCTGGTTCTCCAACCTAGGGTCACCACCCTGAGGTTGGGCAACTGCCTGGCACACTAGGACTTTCTGGGAGGCACACCTACCTCCCACCAGGTCAGAGGTTAACCTCTGAACCTGGTTCTCCAACCCAGGCTCACCACCCTGAGGTTGAACAATTGCCTGGCAGGCCAGGACTTCCAGGGAGGCACACCTACCTCCCACCAGGTCAGAGTTTAACCTCTGAGCCTGGTTCCCCAACCCAGGGTCACCACCCTGAGGTTGGGCAATTGCCTGGCACGCCAGGACTTTCTGGGGGGCACACCTACCCCCCACCAGGTCAGAGTTTAACCTCTGAACCTGGTCATCCAACCCAGAGTCAACACCCTGAGGTTGGACAATTGCCTGGCACAGCAGGACTTCTTGGGAGGCACACCTACCTCCCACCAGGTCAGAGTTTATCCTCTGAACCTGGGTATCCAACCCAGGGTCACCACCCTGAGGTTGAATCTTTGCCTGGCATGCCAGGACTTCCTGGGGGGCACTCTCACCCCCCACAAGGGACACAACGTCCCCAAGGGCCACACAAGAGTCTGGTTGGCGCAGGTCTCCCGACCTCTGCCCATCCGGCAGAGTCTGGGTTTCCCCCAAACCAGAAACAGTTTCACCTGGGTCATTCCTGGGGGGCTCTGCTCTCAGAGCTGTCCCCTGACTCTCTAGGCCCTCCACTGGGGTCTGCAACCCCCGATCAACCCTATGTCTGGACTTCTGCACCCCCTCACTAGGAGGGGTACTGCCAGACACCAGAACTGTTGGGATGCTGGCTACAGTCACCCCCCCAAGTTCTTCTGACACTGCGGGGCTTCCCTCAAAAGGTGGCCCTACGGTACAGGCTAGGCTTCCCTCCTGGTGTTCCCTCATGGAACCCTCTAGGACCTGGGACCTACCTGGGACACTACAATCCTTTCCCACCTCACTCGGTTGGGAACCACCTAGACCACTCCCTTCAGGAGCACCCCCAAATGCCTCTTCAGACTTTCTGGTACTCACCCAGAAGTCTGCCTCCATTGTAAGTTCCCTGGGGTCAGAGAACTCACACTCCACCTGGTGTTGGCGTAGCTCTGGAAAATAAGGACCAGACATATGCTCTCCAGCAATTACATCACTCTGCCCTTCACATGTATTAACCACAGTACCCTTCACCCAACCACCCAGTAACTCAACCTTGGAAAAGCACTCTACCTCACCCTCCTGAGACTGGTGAGACAGTATCTTTCTGTCCCTGACACTCAACCCATACTCTTCTGGGATGTCTCTACACTCTATATCCAGGACATCCACCAGGGGGGAACCCTTTTCTCTGTCACTCTCTGCTAGAGTCAGTAAAGTGTCCCTCCCCCCAGTAGGAATATGACTCCCTGTGCCAGTTCCCCAATCCTTCTCAGGGACCCTGTGCATAACGGGAACTACCTCATACCCTTGAACCACCTGGGGTGTGTCAACTCCCTTCTTCAAGTTGGGCACCACATCTCTGGGCTTGTGCCCTTCTTCAGCAGTACCGGATGCAAGATTTTTGCTGCCACCATCTGAACTGGACTCAGCCCTTCCGGCCTCCAGTTTCAGCTCTTTACAGCTCAGCTCTTGAGATGCAATCTTTTCTTCTTCCAGGGCTAAGAGTCTTTTTGCCTCAACCTCTGCAAGATACTCCTCTAATTGTTGCTCCTGTCGCCTTTAACTTCGGAGCCATTCATCTATCTCTGGGTCTCTTTCCTCATCTGAGTAGTCTTCCTCCTCATGTGAGCAGTCTTCCTCCTCATGTGCGTAGTCCTCCTCCTCATCTGAGGGGTACTTAGTCATTTGGTTTCTTGCTGCCTCTCTCTCTGCCCATCTTTCCTCCCCCCCAGACTATGTAGTTATGTAGCATCTCCGCCTTAGTAGATCTCCTTGCTACAGGAAGTCCCCATTTTCTGCAAAGCTTCCTTAGGTCAGCCTTAGTGAGGTGGTCAGTACGAACAAAGAATGAGTAGGTAAGCAATCCCATTCTGATAAGATCTTACCAGCAAAAAACAAAATCCAAAGTCCAAAATATCAATAGTATATCCAGGAGGACATCAGAGAATCAAAAGCCAAAAAAGATGAAAAATCAAGTTGACCTTCAACTGTGGGTAGGTAGTGAAATACTTAGCTACTGTATGTCACTGCACAAACACAAGTCCTATCCTCACCGCTGATCACCAATGTTAGAAATTGGGTTTTTGGTTGGCAGTCAGGTTGCCCTCTGTCCAAGCAAGAACCCTCACTCTAGTCAGAGTAAGTCACACACAATCCAAAATCAGCCTGTGCTCACCCTCCGGTAGCTTGGCACGAGCAGTCAGGCTTAACTTAGAAGGCAATGTGTAAAGCATTTGTGCAATAAATCATACAACACCATAGCATAACACCACAAAAATACACCACACAGTGTTTAGAAAAATATATAATATTTATCTGGGTATCTTCAGGTCAAAACGATCAAAGTTGCAATACGAATTTGTAAAGATATCACTGAAAAGTGATATAAAGTGTCTTAAGTCTTTAGAAAGTAAACAAAGTCTCTTTCAAACACAAAGTACCTGGTTTCTGGTGGAAAATCTCCTCAGAGGGCCACAGGAGAAGAGGTACGTGGAAAACTGGTGTGTGCGTCGATTTCTCCTCAGCACACACGGACTTGCGTCATTATTTTCCACGCGGGGAGTCGTGTGTCGTTTTCCGGCGCGCGGACAGTCTCTTACTGTGGTTTGCGGGGAGTACCAGATGTCCCGGGTCTGTGCGTGGATTTTCCTGCTTGTTTTCCGGCTGCGCGTAGTTCTGCGGGGCTGCGCGTCGAAGTTTCGATCTCACGCCAGGTGTCGCGTCGATTTCTCCTGCGGAGTCGGGCGGCGTTGTCCTTGCGAGGCCGTGCGTCAAAGTTTTGATCTCACTGCAGGCGTCGCGTCGATTTCTCCTGGGAAGTCGGGCGGCGTTGTCCATGCGAGGCCGTGCGTCAAAGTTTCGATCTCACGGCAGGCGTCGTGTCAATTTCTCCCGGGAAGTCGGGCGGCATTGTCCTTGCGAGGCCGTGCGTCAAAGTTTCGCTCGTCCCGAAGACGTCGTGTCGATCAGCGTCGGTGTGCAGCGTTTTTCTTGCCGCGGAACAAGCTGTGCGTCGAAAACTTCGGCGCACGGAGCGTCCAAGAGGAAGAGAGAAGTCTTTTTGGTCCTGAGACTTCAGGGAACAGGAGGCAAGCTCTATCCAAGCCCTTGGAGAGCACTTTTACAGACAGACAAAAGTTCAGCAAGGCAGCAGGCCAACAGCAAGGCAGCAGTCCTTTGTAGAAAAGCAGACAGGTGAGTCCTTTGAGCAGCCAGGCAGTTCAGCAAGGCAGCAGGCCAACAGCAAGGCAGCAGTCCTTTGTAGAAAAGCAGACAGGTGAGTCCTTTGAGCAGCCAGGCAGTTCTTCTTGGCAGGATGCAGTTTCTGGTTCAGGTTTCTTCTCCAGCAAGTATCTGATGAGGTAGGGCAGAGGCCCTGTTTTATACTAAGTTGTGCCTTTGAAGTGGGGGTGACTTCAAAGAGTGTCTAAGAAATGCACCAAGCCCCCTTTCAGTTCAGTCCTGTCTGCCAGAGTCACAGTAGGGGGTGTGGCAGTCCTTTGTGTGAGGGCAGGCCCTCCACCCTCCCAGCCCAGGAAGACCCATTCAAAATGCAGATGTATGCAAGTGAGGCTGAGTACCCTGTGTTTGGGGTGTGTCTGAGTGAATGCACAAGGAGCTGTCAACTAAACCTAGCCAGACGTGGATTGAAGGGCACAACAAGGTTTTAGTGCAAAGAAATGCTCACTTTCTAAAAGTGGCATTTCTAGAATAGTAATATTAAATTCGACTTCACCAGTCAGCAGGATTTTATATTACCATTCTGGCCATACTAAATATGACCTTCCTGCTCCTTTCAGATCAGCAGCTGCCACTTCAACAATGTATGAGAGCAGCCCCAATGTTAGCCTATGAAGGGAGCAGGCCTCACAGTAGTGTAAAAACGAATTTAGGAGTTTTACACTACCAGGACATATAACCACACAAGTATATGTCCTGCCTTTTACCCCCACAGCACCCTGCTCTAGGGGTTACCTAGGGCACACATTAGGGGTGACTTATGTATAGAAAAAGGGGAGTTCTAGGCTTGGCAATTACCTTTAAATGCCAAGTCGAAGTGGCAGTGAAACTGCACACACAGGCCTTGCAATGGCAGGCCTGAGACAAGGTTAAGGGGCTACTGAGGTGGGTGGCACAACCAGTGCTGCAGGCCCACTAGTAGCATTTAATCTACCTGCCCTAGGCACATGTAGTGCACTCTACCAGGGACTTACAAGTAAATTAAATAGTCAATCATGGATAAACCAATCAGTAGTACAATTTACACAGAGAGCATATGCACTTTATCACTGGTTAGCAGTGGTAAAGTGCCCAGAGGTCAAAAGCCAACAACAACAGGTCAGAAAAAATAGGAGGAAGGAGGCAAAAAGTTTGGGGATGTCCCTGTCTAAAAGCCAGGTCCAACACTGATCATTTTTCCTCTTTGTGTTTTAGGAGTTATTTATCATTACTTTCTCCTTTACCCTCTCCTGTCCCACAGCCAGAGTGTTTTAGTGTCTGTAAAAAAATATGCTCACTTTTTTCTCTCAGGCTATTAAAAGGAATAGTAGTTTATTAGAAAATATTGTTGCATGTTTAAGGGTTGTTTGCGTTTGACAATTTACTTTCCTCGATAAGAACTGAACACAGGTTTTCCAAAACAAAACAAATAACTTGAAAAGCGATGTTATTTCCATTTTCTAGCTGACATTCTTCTCTGTTAACAGGGGGGTGCTGCAGCTCCTCCCACATCCCTAGTCCAGCGCCACTGTTGAGACCCATACAGGCGACCTAACTAAGAACGGACTTAGCCACCGACGACCAGGGGCTCCGTCCTGTCCTTACCTTTTTTCCTGTGTCCTTCGGTCATTTCCTCGTTTGTTCTTTTCCTACCTCCGTCTCTTTTTGGGTTCTCCATGGGAGGGATCATTGTGCTCGTCCAAGCTTTCAGCTGGAGGGGTATCAGGTTAATATTCCTGCCTGATTCCAGGGCAAGCCTCGTTGTTCTCTCTTTGCCCTAATATGACAACCTCCTAACAGAGCCAAGATTTTTGACATCATCTATATTAAGGAGGTTAGTGCCATAGGGGATTTCGGGTAAGGCCGTAGTGGCACTTTTAATTTTCACCTTTTATTTTCTTTTTTTTAATAAGACTTAGGTTTTGCAGTTTTAAATTACATTTTGGTCAATAGCAAGGTTGGGGCAGTAAATCTATTTTTAGGGGTGTATGGATTCATCATAATTTGCTGTTGTGTACTTATGCAAATTTTTTACAAAATTACAAAAATACACTTAACTATGCGGAATGCAACTCTTTTATTTTGTGCTGTGGTAAATGTTTACCAAAAATGGTGCTTTTCTGGAAATGTTGACTATGAAAAGCGCACAATTATGTGAAGATGCATAATGCTGCAATTTGGAGAATTTTAGGTAACAAGAATAACCTGAAATCCCCAAATGTATGCAAATTACGCCCGCATCATTTTAATTTCTCCCAGGACTGTCTATTTTACAAACAAGACCAAAAACTGTACATTTCTGGAGGGCGTTCTTTCAACCATTTAAAAGCAGATTTAGTACAATATCCCTTGGCGCCTGCGAATGATGGAATAATGCTCTCCTTGACAAATTAGTGAGTTCGCACCCCATGGTATCCTTTCTTTGTGACAAATATATATCTATATATACTTAAACGTGCATCAGCATGCTTTATTCCTTTACTTCCTCTGTATGCGGGTTTATACATGGACAATCGTGGTGGCGACCTCCCAAGCCCCTTCCCATGTTATTTGCATCTCTATTGCACTCCTGTCGTTTCGGAGCTCGAGGGCGCAAGAAGGGGACCCTGGATATGACAGCTGGTATATTTTTACCAGATCATTCTGGACGCTGCGGCACAGCTTGCAAATTAACCTCTATATAACAGGTTTGAATCCTGGTGGGTCTACGTAGCCTTTCGTCCTTACGAGGTCGAGCAAATTGAATCCATTGTATTTGGGTAGCATCTGTTTATTTGAGAACTAATGCCCGTATTTATACTTTTTTAGCGCCTCATTTGCGCCGCTTTTTGATGCAAAAGCGGTGCAAACTTACAAAATACAATTGTGGTCCATATTTATACCTCCTTATCGCTGCATTTGCGCCGCTTTTTGATGCAAAAATGGCGCAAACGTACAAATTTCAATTGTAATTTGCAAGTTTGCGCTGTTTGTGCGTCAAAAAATTACGCAAATGAGGCGTTAAAAAAGTATAAATATGGGCCTGTATTTTGTAAGTTTGCGCTGCTTTTGCGTCAAAAAAATGACGCAACTGCGGCACTAAAAAGTATAAATATGGGCCTAAATTCACGTTAACTTGGTGGATGGACTGTTTGGCCCATGTGTGGGGGAGGTGGTCACAGCTTGTTAATTCCTAGCTTAATATTAATGAATGGGTGATTAAATAGGCAGTGATTTTCAATGTCTGGTTTCACGTCTTCTTAATCCAGTAATGTATCTATATAATGCAAATTAAATTAATATTCATGTCAGGAAAATATTTTCACATCATCTTCCGTCTAAATGACGTAGGGGGTAAGTGGAACGCAGTATCAGCCTATATTGGGGAACACCGCTTCCTTATCGTGCTTAGGTGACCTGTAGTTTTCTTTCGCAAGGCACCTTATTTTCATCTGAGAATGTTGCCCTTCTTGGGGGCAGATTTACGGAAAGTGGCGCTGCACTTGGTGCAGCGCCACTTTCCCTGCGCCCCTTAGCAGCCCCATATCACCACCATGTGTGCTTCATATTTAAAATAAGCACACCATGGCGCAGGGTAGGGGGCAATAGAGTAATTTTTCATGACGCTATTGATGTACTCTGCAGGAGTAGCTCCAAAATATTGATGTTGCTTCTACAAGGTAGGTAGGGCAGATATGGGGCCCATTCTAAAAAATGGAAGCCACCTTTTAACACCTGCTCTTGAAAATTAATCTGAACAGGAACTAGGGGAATAGCAGGGTGGTCCTGTTTCACTGGAAGCATGCCACTACCTAGAGCAACTAAACTGGTGTAGTGTGGAGCCACACATTTTGATGCTGATCAGAACTGTGCCACTACAGAAAATATGTACCACAGATTCAAACTGTAGGTCACAACAAATACAGGCTGAGTCCACAACTATTCTGACACAACCATGCAAGACACATAGGAATGGGGAAATAACCACACACAAACAACACATGGGCCCATATTTATACTTTTTGACGCAAACCAGCGCCGGCACTGGTTTGCGTAATTTTTTTTACCGCGGCTACCGCCATTCCAATGCACCAGGCGGGCGCCTTATTTATGGATTATGACCAGCACTGCGGGCTGGTCAGAGTAAAAAAAAAATGACTCTAACCAGGCAGCGCCGGTATAAGGAAAAATGGAGGTTGTGTTTCAATAAATGGTGCAAGTCAGTTTAGAGTCAAAAATCATGGCTCTAACCGGACTTGCACCATTTTTTTATGCACAACCCCCATGGAAATTACTCCTGTCTTAGCAAAGACCGGAATCATGACCCCTGCCCAATGGCCATGCCTAGGGGACTTCTGTCCCCAGGGCATGGCCATTGGGCACAGTGGCATGTAGGGGGGCCCAAGTTAGGCCCCCAAATCCCACTAAAAAAATGACCAAAAAATACTTACCTCAGCTTACCTGCACTTACCTGGGATGGGTCCCTCCATCCATGGGTGTCCTCCAGGGGTGGGTGAGGGTGGCAGGGGGTGTCCCTGGGGGCAGGGAAGGGCACCTGTGGACTGCTTCCATGATCAGAGACCAAGGAAATGAGCCCGCAGGACCCTTAACGCCTGCCCCCACCCAGGCGTTAAAAAGGAGGGGGCGTTTAAGGCCCACCCCCTCCTGTGCATCAAAATGACGCAGGAGTATGAATAAGGCGCATAGGCCTTAAAGTAATTTTTGGGACGGGAACACCTACCTTGCATGTCATTAACGCAAGGCGGTTTCCCACATCTAGAAAATGACGCACACAGAGCAATTTTGTCGTTTGCATGGTCAGGCGTCATAGTATAAATATGGTGCAAGGTTTGCGCCGAATGTGCGTCAACATTTTTTACACACATTCGGCACAAACAGAGTATAAATATGCCCTTGGTGTATGACTGTGAACATAATGGAGTACAATTTCACATTGACGGGTGGGTGATGGTGCATGGGCAAGTCTGGTGTTGGTAAGACTGCTAGTGCAATGTACCCTTTGCAGTTGACAGTATGAGTCACACGTTGGGATAGCAGGTGGAAATCTACCTGCTCATGGTAGCTTTGTGGGGCACTTAGCACAACATTGTTGATGGATCAAATAGTCAGTGCCAGTCTTGGGGTGCATTGGGTGTGCAGGACACACTGCTCTTAGCCCTGCAAAACAGGAAGTAGAAAGGGCAAAGGGGCAGGGCATGGTCCCTCTGCACTGCCCATGCCAGGTGCATGGGCTGTGCAGGGACCCCAGGGGCACACCACACCACATCACCACCAACCTTTGCATGGGGGTTTCACCACCATGCAAAGGCTGGTGGCAAAGCGGGAACATACCTGGAGGGTAGCACTGATCGTAATACTGGTCTGGTGTCACAAGACAGGTGGCATTGCCAGTCTAGAAGCTGCCAGCAACCTGCCAGTATCATGCCATTGACCCTTGGTGCATTCCCCATGGACAACATGTGCAAATACCACCTGCGCTGTTGGGGGTGGTCATACAGACAATGGCAGTCAGGTGGTCATAGGACTACCGGACTTGTAATGAGGGTGTAACGCCGCGCTCTGACGCGGCGTCTCTTTCTGTCCTCGCGGGTGGAACGCGCTACCGATATTCGGAGCGCCGTTCCCCGCGTTTTTTGACTATGCTTTCTGGGAAGCATATATTTCGCTCCCGGTCACGCTACACTTACTTGTAGCCTTTTTTCTTCTTTAGTTGTTGGTGGTGGGTTTTTTGTTGGTCCTTTTGCCTGTCTCTATCCATGTTGTGTCCATCTTGTCTTCTTCGTGTTTTTGTTCCAGCATGCTCTGTTTTTCTTTTATACTACTTCCTTTTTCCTTTACTGGTCTATGGGCTTTTCCCAATCCAAGATGGTGTTACTTCCCTTTCCTCTGATGTCACTTCCCTTTTCTCAGTATATAAGTCAGTCAGTCTTGTTCCTCCTTGCCTTGCAAACACTTCATTCTGGTTGTGCTGTTTGCTCCTGTTCTTTGTTCCTGCTTTTTTGCCTTTGGAGATTTTTGCCTGTTCTTTGTTCCTGCTTTTGCCTTGGGAGATTTTTGCCTGTTCTTTGTTCCTGCTTTTGCTTTGGGATATTTTTGTCTGTTCCTTTTTCCTGCCATGTACTCTGGATATTGCCTATTTTTGTTTCCTGTTGTCAAGTCCTGTTTTTTCTTGTTTTCCTTCAGGAGTTACTGTTAGAGGTTTTTTCCCCAGTGTTGGGGTTTTTTCCCTCTGGGACTCCTTCTGGAGGGTACAGTCTGCTTTGGCGTAGCCTGTCAAGCGGCACCATGGCTACTAGAAGGGGTCGCCCTTATTTGGGAGTATCCAGGACCTGTAGAAGACTTGGTGTATTCGCCAATCCAAAATCCAGAGGTGAGAAGTCCAGCGCAGTACATGACAGGGGGTCCATGTATGCACCAGTATGACTACCTGCAAAATCACCATCAAACTAGCTCGAGGACCTGACCTACGTTCAACTCCAGTTAACTGGCTATGTCCATAAGCTAATTTACCATCAGGCACTGTCATATAGGAAATGATATACACAGCAACAAATGATACCCATGCGGGCCATCCCTGGGTCCACACCTGTGCCTGTGTCAATTTAGCTGCACTGCCGCTATGCTGCATCTCTGGCATTATAGAGCAAGGATGGCTATATTGAGGGGGAGATCATCATTGTGTAGGAAGGCACACCTTCCAGCACAGACAGAAAATGAATTGGAACTCTGCTAAGTCGATGTGTGCTGTGCAATGTAGCACATATACATATACATCAACATGAGGAGCTCTGAAAGAAAACAACAGCATAGTGTCTTGCCAATGCCATCCCTGGCGTGGTGCAAGGTTTCAGTACCGCCCAGGTGTATGTGAAACATGTAAGACTGGGGCAGGGACCTATTGCAATGTGTGTTGCCGTGGCCTGACCACTGCAACACCCATTGCAAGACAGATGCACAGAGAGGGTTGACAATAACAAGATGGTGTCAAGCTACAAAAAGGATATACATCACACCTAGTAGACATGATGTAGCCAATTGTGCCACCGAGCTTCCGCTCATGTGTCTATCTGGTGGGGCAAAGGGCTGTTAGACTGCAACCATGATGTACAGGGACAATGTTTGGGAAGTACAATGACAATGAGCCCCAATAGTATGTCATTGTTGTGACATGTCAACTGCCACAGCATAGAAAAATAGATTTTATACCATCTCATTGCAGAGGTTGATGGCTCTCCTGCTGATCTGCCTGTCCTGGACTACCCCAATAACCTGGATGATCAGCTGACATCCATCAGCCAAGAGACCATCCAAGAAGTCCTGGTATCCCTCCAGTCGCCACCTCCAGTCACAAGGAGGACAAATAATGTAGCAGCCATCCCAGATGCCCCACCCATCACCCCAATTGTACAACCTGCAAGAGCCGACACAGCTGAGGACTCCGAGAACCCAGGAACCAGCTTTGAGAGGACAGTAGTATGAGTCCAGTGGGAGCTGGCCAAGCAGATGCGGGTGGGGATGGAGACTCTGGCAGCCAGCCTACAGGGTATGCGCACATGCCTTGTTACAGCCAATGAACCTACTGCAGCCAAACGAGGCACATACTCCCCAATGCTTTGGAGTCCAGCAGTGTCTGAGAGACATAGCTGCTGCCCTCCCAAACTGGCAGCAGCGTGATTGAGAACAAGCTGGTCTCAATGCACTGGGAAGGGGCATCCCCCAGGGCAGACGAGGCTGCCTACCACAGGAATGTTGCTGCTATCCTGAAAAAACAGCAACTCCTCCTTGCTGCAGTGATGCCATATGTTGTTCCACAGATGGCAGCTGCTGGGAATTGGGATTCCATATCTCCAACCACTGAAGTGTGTGTGGCCCCTCTCCCTCCCAACCACCACCAGCAAGGGCAGAGGAGACACCACACACATCAGAGGATGAAGAGGTGGAACAGATCATCTTCACTCATAAGAGTTCCCGGTAGCACCAGCCCATGCCACATGGGCATTGTTCTCCTTTGTCCTGTGCTTGACACCATTCCAGTGTTAGCCCAGTTGAATATTGTTAGACCTGACAGCCTTAGGGTGGTCACCCCTAACTTTGTGCCTGCCTCCCTCCACTTTTTAGATACTGTTTTTGCTGGATGTTAGATTCTGCACACTTTACCTCTGCTAACTAGTGCTAAAGTGCACATGCTCTCTCCCTTTAAACATGATAACAGTGGATCATACCCAATTGGATTATTTAATTTACTTATACGTCCCTACGTCCCTAGTAAAGTGCACTATATGTGCCCAGGGCCTGTAGATTAAACACTACTAGTGGACCTGCAGCACTGATTGTGCCACCCATTTGAGTAGCTCCTTATCCTTGGCAAAGGCCTGCCATTGCAAGGCCTGTGTGTCCAGTTTCACTGCCAATTGGACTTGGTATTTAAAAGTACTTGCCAAGCTTAAAACTCCCCTTTTTCTACATATAAGTCACCCGTAAGGCATGCCCTAGGTAACCCATACGCCAGGATGCTGTGTAGGCAAAAGGCAGGACATGTACCTGTGTAGTTTACCTGTCCTGGTTGTGTACAGCTCGTAAATTCGTTTTTACACTGCTGTGAGGCCTGCTCCCTTCATAGGCTAACATTGGTGCTACCCTCATATACTGTTTGAGTGGTAGCTGCTGATCTGAAAGGAGCAGGAAGGTCATATTTAGTATGGCCAGAATCGTGATGCAAAATCCTGCTGACTGGTGAAGTTGGATTTAATATTACTATTTCAGAAATTCCACTTTTAGAAAGTGAGCATTTCTCTGCACTTAAATCCTTATGTGCCTTACAATCCACGTCTGGCTGGGTCCAGCTGACAGCTTCCTTGTACATTCACTCAGACACACCCCAAACACAGGATGCTCAGCCTCACTTCCATACATCTGCATTTTGAAAGGGTCTTCTTGGGCTGGGAGGGTGGAGGGCCTGACACTTACATGTCAAAGGACAGTAGCCTGCCCTCACACAAAGGACTGCCACACCTCCTACTGGGACCCTGGCAGACAGGATTGAATTGAAAGGAGACCTTGTGTACTTCTAAGCCACTCTTTGAAGTCTCCCCCACATCAAAGGCACATTCGGGTATTTAAGCAGGGCCTCTGCCCCTACCAACTCAGACACTTCCTGGAGAAGAAAACCTGAACCAGAGCCTGCATCCTGCCAAGAAGAACTGCCCGGCTGCCCAAAGTACTCACCTGGCTGCTTTCTGTGAAGGACTGCTGCCTTGCTGTTGCCCTGCTGCCTTGCTGCTCTCTGGCTGCGACCGGACGTTTGACACACGGCCCACTGAATCGATGCACAGCCGAGCCGGAATGTTGCAGCCCGACTTCCAGAGAGAAATTGATTCAGTGCTTGCCTTGCTGTAGAAATTTCCATGCAACACCCACCGGATCAACGCAGCCCCTGTGTCTTTATCCTGTGAGCACCGGAAATCCATGCATCGTTGATGACTCCGGTCAACTGTGAGAAAGAGATTCTCTACCCAAACGGGAGACAGGCAACTGATGTCTAGTTCCTGTCTGAAGTCCAAGCAGATTCAATCTACCTCTCTGTAGTCCAGAGTCATCCTTAAAAGCAAACTCAGTGTGAGAACGAAGGACCCTGGAGAGTGGCCAATTCTCCTGAGTTTCCCCACTCTCAGACTGGATTGCGAGGTAAACACAAAATCTACTTGCTCTTATCAGCTGAGGTCTGGTGTGAAGAAAACAGCTTGGCCCATCTTGTGGAAAAACACAGCTTGGAAAAACACAGCGCATCTGCAATGTCTAACCCCACGTTAAAGCCAATAGGCAGCTAACCTAAATAGCAAATGTAATGTCTAATGTCATGTCAAAGCCAATAGGCAGCTAAGCTGAATACAGAATGTAATGGTTAATGCCATGTCAAAGCCAATAGGCAGCTAAACTGAATACAGAATGTAATGTCTAATGCCATGTCAAAGCCAATAGGCAACTAACCTGAATACAGAATGTAATGGCTAATGCCATGTCAAAGCCAATAGGCAGCTAAACTGAATGTGCTACTGGTGAACATTAAGCAACTAATATGCGCAGTGGTGAAACACAAAGTCATTGGTCAAACACAATTAATAGCTTCACACCGAGCACCAGAAATTGACGCAAAGCCGTCCCTGTGTGAAAACTAAATGATGCATCGCTGTGTGCGCCCCAGAAATCGGCGCACACCTCCCTGTTTTCCACGCATCTCCTCCTCTGCAGTTCTTTGCGGAGATTTTGAACGCAAACCAGGTACTTTGTGCTTGAAAGAGACATTGATTGCTTTTAAAAGACCAAAGACACTTTATATCATTTTTATAGTGATATTCCAAAATATACTTATTGCATTTTAATCGTTTTGACCTGCATCAGACCTGCATCAGATAAATATTATATATTTTTCTAAACACTGTGTGGTGTATTTTTGTGGTGTTCTACTGTGTTATTATATGATTTATTGCACAAATACTTTACATGTTGCCTTCTAAGTTAAGCCTGACTGCTTAGTGCCAACCTACCAGAGGGTGGCACAGGATAATTTGGATTGTATGTGACTTACCCTGACTAGAGTGAGGGTCCTTGCTAGGACAGGGGGTGACCTGACTTTGTGTCACGATTGTATTGATTTCACAAATGGGGTCACTGTCCTAGACATTGTATATATCGCACTACGACACATGTAAATAAACACCTTCTACACAAACAGCATGTCTTTGTGTATTGTGATACATCTACTGTGCTTAGTAATTGTGATATGTGTAACCATGTCATTAGTCATAGAGTGTCAGTACAAGGATGCAGGAATATGGGGGCACATACCTACACACAAGGTCACAACACGACAAATGTCAATGCTGGTCTCATCCCCTACAAGCAATTCACTAAGTATGTAAAAAATGAAGAACACAGGTATGCTTCACTCACTACATACAGCAGGAAAGGCTGTAAAACAGTTCTAGGGCAATATCATCAGCTGGGAGTACCAGTAGAAAACATTGGTGTCATACAGAGTTACTTATAATCATTAGTGATTGCCATCAGTCAGATTTGCAGGATAGAGTTCAAATATAGGCTGTTGTCAGATGTGCCACAGTTCCCAACATTCCTACAAAGGACCCCAACACTGACAGCTGAATTACCAAACCTACCTGTGCAATACATAGACACCTTGAGTGGTGGGTATACTGGATGGCAGATGCATGGAAAAGTAGATGTGTTTTTGCTCTCATTATGACAGCTCAGTTGTCAATAGGGGGTGCACATGTCAAGACAGGTAATTGAAGGCAGGACGGAGTCCCTAGGCCAACACACAATTTGCACTGAGCACTCATGGGAAGACCCTGAGACACAAACATATAACACTAAATGTATAGGAGTACGCAAACATGTTTATTAAGTATGAAACTAAACTAAAAACATTGATAAAACCTACTCTATTCTAAACTAACCTATTCTAACCATACTTAACCAACAACTAAAGCTAACTACCCTATCCTAAACTTAACTAACACATTTAACACCACACTCTCAACATTGGCTCCTCCACCCCCTTAAGTTACAAGACTCATGCATGACAACATATACTAATAATACACATATACTTACTAAATCTAAACAAATATATATTTGTTTGTATTATATATAAATATATATATACATAAATTTGTTTTATTATAGAAAACACGTAGATACCCCAACATGAAACTCCACCCACCTACTCACCAATTAACACATAATAAGTAAAAAACCCACCCCCAACTTCACTTATCCTATCTAATCTACATACATTCACTAACCTAACACTAACCCCCTAAAACCCACAATAAAACATGATTTAAAATCAGAAAGGAGGGGACAGAACTTGGAGGCGGCAGTTCACAGGTCACTCAAAGTTTGGCCTTCTTTAGTTTTCTCTTGATGAGTTTCAGCCTCTTGGTGTTCGCGGCCACCTCCTTCTGCATGCTGGCCATATGTTTGAGTACCAGGGTAACGTAGCTCTGCTGATCCTGCAGCAATTGTGTGTCCATGGCCGCAGGTGGTGTGGGGTGTTGCACTGATGTTGAAGCAGTTGCAGCCGATGTTGTAGGTGTGATGCCAGCTGTGCCCCCTGCACTGCTGATGAGCTGGGTGTCTTCTGTGCCTTCTTAGCCAGTGTGGGGACCTCTCGTGGGAATGCCCAACACTTGCCATTGCCCTCTCTGCACGGTAGCCGCGAGCCATTCATCTGAACCCAGACTCCACTACCAGAATATGGCGGTACCTCACTGCCCTCTTCTGGAATGCATGTATCTCATCATTGGTCATGTTGGCAGCTGTAAAATGGAGACAGGCAACCAGCATTGTGTGGAGTCTGTACAAATTAGTAGCTAAATCTAATCACACATGCATTCCAACACAAATTCCAGTATAGACAATGGCCCTGATAAATGTAACAACAACGTTGCCTTAGCATCATATTATTGACACTAAAGTGATGCAAACCAAGAAAATGAACCAAACATTTGGAATGTGCATCACTTTTGCGTAATAAAGATTAATACAAAGGCAGCGCTAACTTTACATAGATCAGGCCCAAACTTCCTCACCATCTGTTTGTATTTCCAACCATACATCACCAGTAACTTGGACATGTTATTGTGAGGATGGGATGCTGTTGGTAACCATAAGGGTCAGAGCTAATAAATACACATGCAATCCTGATCAATATGACTGTCACTTACACTGTGAGCATCACATTTACCTACACATTTGGTATTCCTCTCCAACTGAGCCTAGGGATTATGGCCATGCAATCCATCATCTCAACTGTCCTGGTCATCCACCAAGGCATGCCCACTCATACATGGAGTTAAGGAATGGACTATATGTTAGAATGGCTGACAACTAGGATGCTGGTATCCCAAGGTATATCACATCTACATTCATGTGTCCAGGTGTAGACACCCTTCAATACTTGATCTGCCACTACTGTTCCTTTCACACCCATTTCATGCCCGCACACATTTGACCTTGACCCACATGCAAGCCAATTACATTCCACATAAGTGTAACATACATTGAGTGCAAAATACAGAGCGCCATGCTAGGGGACAATTGCCAGCCCAGTCCTCCATCTTCATGACAATACAGGGATGCACCACAATATGTTCAATATGGTGCATCTCTGTGTTGTGAGAATGATGGAGTGCGCCACAGCCAATATTCTCACAGTGTTGTCATTCTTAGACACATATGACCCTACATATGGCTTGTCACCACCATGTGTACACGATGCTGGCCATTGTGCACCATGAGCCTCAGAAGATGTGACCCTCTGGTGGTGCATGGGGATCCTTTAAATGGGCCATAATGTCACCATCCTGCCTACTTTGATATCTGATCATTGGCCAGCTTATCACATCTGGAATTGTATTCAACACACATGACTCACTCACACCAAACACTGGAATACTTCACAGGACACACATTATCACACTTACTGGATACATCTGAGTCCTCAAATCGCGCCACTTCACCAATTGTGTAGGGGGTAGATCCACCTGTAAGATATGAATGGAAAACCATGCTTAGTGTCAAATCATAGTCACTGCAAGTGGACAACATATCTCAGTGTGAACTAGTTGAAAGGAGTGAGCTAGTTATCCCAGTGGAAAACAGTGCAACTAACACACCACCACAATAACACAATGACACAGACACTCAGGTGAGTTAGAGCCACACATCTGAACACTAATACTGGGCCAGAGACTCATGTAATGCTACACCTTATAACAGCCATATGTGGGTCATCTATAGAAGATGGAACAACATGGTATAAGGGGTAGTTGTGTAACAAAACATGACACTATCCTGGTGCTTTGCAAAACATATAACTCAGGTACTAAAGCTTGTACTGCAAGGCACCCAGAGGCGCTTTGTGATAGACATGTCGCTCAATTTGAAGTCTGCAATGACCAAGCATTGATTAATCCATGACTGATGTGGCAAAGTTGTGGTATCAAATGCCCCATATTCATTGCCCCCTGAGGTGGGTAAACCCCCTTTGCTAACATAACGGCAGGGATCATGTGCATGAAATGTTGACAAAGTTGCACGATACATGCATTGCCCAACTTTGTTGATACAATCTAGGGAAAATATGGTAGGCTGGCGGTGCCTTGGCGTTTCGTACATGACACTATGCCGGGGCACAGGTGTCACTTTGGCCTCTGAAATGTGTGCCTGCGTGATGGTTGTGCAGGACTCATCAAACATCTGACCTGCATTGGTATCATAGTTGGACACGTGAACTCCAGGCCTAGACTGGAGCAGTTACACTTCATTTTGGTTGCATACAACCTGTCCACAATCATTGCATGCAGCACAATAACTCATCTGCTACTGTCATTCAAGAGCAGTGAACAGTCAATAGTGTGCCAATGGGAGACTCACCAACAGGTCAGCGGATCTCAATTCCAAGATGAACGAGCAGCTCCTGCTCCCTCGCCACCAGATCTGCTGGTGCTAATTCCTGACAGTCCTGTATATTCTCTTCAGGTTGTGGCACACATTGCCCCACCACAGCTGCCTGGCCTCGGTCCAGTATCCGAGGAGGACCCGGCCACCCATCTCAAGCATCATAGGAAATCCACCAAGCTCATCCTCGGACATCCTGGTCATCCTCACCCTTCCAGATATGTTGAATTATAGTCAGAGCTGACCCCAAATACAAAGAAAGAAAAAAAAGAACTGAAACTTAACCCCACTAATTTATCCCAACTATCCCATATGAGTAACAACCCTAGACAGATACCCCACACTACAAATACAAATCTAGACAAAAACCACAAAAAAACACAACTATTGGGACAAATTGCACAGTGTGGCATATTGCACAGTGTGGCATATTGGGTATGGCCACACGTGGTAGTTCATGCAACAATGTGGTAAGGGTGTAATTAGTCTGTTCCACCAATGTGTGTGTAACGGAGTCAACAGAATGCAAATGGTTCCTTAGCACAGTGCATGTATGATCAGTGATGTCCTCCATACTCCTACTGGGTCCCACTATGGCATCCATGATCTACACTGTCCAACAGTGACTCTGCCCCATGGTGGGCCATTTATTGTTTATGGTACAGACATGATGGTGTTGTGGGTCAGTAAGTGGTGCATGTGAAGTGGAGCTACAGTAGGTGTGGTGCCACTTCTCACAAATCTGGCACATGGTATGTGATGGCCATTGATGTTGTATTCCTATGTATGTGACCCAATGCATCAGACAGATGTATATGCACACTACAGGTAAGTCAGGTATGTGTTGATGAGATGTAGTTCGTATTGGCACCAGTTGTCTGGCATTTGATGTTTGTTCTGGCAGAGACTTGCACTGCATGATTTGAGGGGCCTGTGTCTATGTGTGACTTAAGTTACATGAGCATGGTGTATGCCATTGACATTGCTGTGCTATTGTTTGTTTGGTGTACTGTGTGTGTTAAGTGTACGTAGTAGGCAACCTGTGGGCACTTGTAGTGGTTTGCTTACATCTTCTGTTAGCAAAGGGTACATATCTGGACCTGTCCTTCACGTGGTGTGCCTGTCACATTGTGGTTGTGTTACGTACACATGGGTGTATCTGTTTGTGCTGTGCACTGATTGTGTTGTACTGCAGCATGGTGCATATGTGTTGTTACCTGCACATCTGTGTTACCCTGGCCGTGTGTTTTTGGAGAGGTGTATGTCTTGCGTGCCCTACAGGATTGGTGTGTTGTGTGTTTATTGTTAGGTTTGTTGACTTACCTACAAGTAGGCCATTTCCATATTGGTGCCTGAGTACATAGGCATCATGGATGCTCCCAGGATACGTGGCCAAAATGTTTGTAAATAGTCCCAGGTGATCCACCATGGCCTGCACATTTATGGAATGCGTGTGTTTGCGATTCCTGTATAAATGCTCTGTTGCTGCAGGTGGATCAAGTCCGGCATGGATGCAGTCCATTGCACCGAGCACATGCAGAAAGCTAGCAAATTGGTAGAACCCCTGTTTTATCTCCTGCTGCATTTGCTTGGTGTTGGAGAAGCTGATGTGATGGGGTGTAAGAGGGATGATTGGTTCTAATACCTTCAACAGAAACACCAAGAAGGACAGCTGTGACACACCAGCAACCAGGGCACCCGTTGTCTGAAATGAGCCACTTGCCAGCATGTGTAGGACAGTTAGCACCTTTGTCACTGGTGGTATATTATGTGGGGTCTGCAGGCTGGCTGTGATCTGTGGCTCAGTCTGGTGCAGCAGGTGTAGTATGGCTTGCCGGTTGAGTCTGTATGTCCTAATGATGTCATGTTCCCTGACATCAAGGAGGGTTGTCCTGTATCAGAATATCTTCTCCTGCCTTCTGCGTTGCCTTTGTGAGCCCCGTTGTGGTGGTTGCTGTTGTTGTTGCTGTCCTCTGCGTCGTCTCCCAAGCTGGAGCAGTAGCAGTTCCATCTTGTCCTGTGGGTTGGTAATGTTGCTTCTCTGTGTTTTCCTTAAGTAGTGGTGTGTGGGCCTCATTTTAATGCCCGGTCTGACCCAAGTGTTACAATTTAATGCAAATCGGAGTCAACATCATTTTTTGGGTCCACCTCCCACCTGTTTGTCATTTTTGCATGGGTAGACAAATATGGCGCTTTGAGTCATTTTTGGGACAAGAAAGCCATCCTTGCATCTCATTGATGCAAGGTGGTTTCACTCATCCAAAAAATTAAGTTGACTCTAATATTTTGATGCTAGACGGGTCTAGCGTAAAAATATAAATATGGAGTTAGGTTTGCCCTGTATTAGCATCAAAACAAATTACGCTAACTCAGCGCAAAGCAAGTATAAATATGGGCCTAAGTGCCTTCATTTTCTAACACAGGGTCCTTTTCATTTTCCTGTACAGTAGATTTTTACGTTTAAGTGGCCATTCCCGTTTCAATTCTTTGCTTGAAAAGTCATTTGGCCCGGGTAGAGCAAGCAAGCAAGCAAGGTCTGTCTCAACTGTTTCAAGAGAAAGTATCTGGTGTGTTTCTCAAAAGAAAAAAGGCAAAGTATGAAAGGACGTATGCCCAGCAGAACTTTAAAGTGGTAATGCGGGTGTAGCCTAATTCTCTTCATCCCATACCAAGGGAATTACGTCCTTATCGATCCCTAACTTGTTTACGTCCTTCCCTCACACTATTTTTCTACATGTTTTTTCTATACCCCCAAAACGTTCACGAGCCGCTTCAAAGGTTATCAGCTCCAGCAAACCAGCATCATTGACAAGAAGGATCAAATCCAGATTGTAAACGACCTTCCTAAGACCATGGCATGGGTACTGCGAAGAATTTGCAAATCTACTTCTGAGCCCACTTCAGAAAGGGAGCTTGTTAGAAATGGGGTCTTTGGTTGGCAGTCAGGTTACCCCCTGTCTAAGCAAGGACCCTCACTCTAGTCAGGTTAAGTTACACACAATTCAAATTATCCTGTGCCCACCCTCTGGTAGCTTGGCACTGGGCAGTCAGACTTAACTTAGAAGGCAATGTGTAAAGTATTTGTGCAATAAATCATGCAATAACACAGTATAACACTCCAAAAATACACCACACAGTGTTTAGACTAATATAATATTTATCAGGTTAAATGCAGGTCAAACCGATTAAAATTCAATAAGTACACGTTGTAATATCACTTAGAAAATTATATGAAGAGTCTTTAGTTCTTAAAAAGCAAAGAATGTCTCTTGCAAGCACAAGTACCTGGTTTCCGTTCAAATTCTCCGCAAGGGACCGCAGAGGTGGAGTTGCGTGGAAAACGGGGAGGTGTGCGTCGATTTTTCTAGCACACACAGATGATGTGTCGTTGAGTTTTCACGCAGGGCAGGCTTTGTGTAGATTTCTGGCACGTAGACTGGGATCCTCTTCGGGTTGTGGGGTTTTCGGACGCCCCGGGAATGATGCGTTGAAATCCCAGGCATGCAGGGTGAAATCACAGGGGCTGCGTCGATTCGGTGGGCGATACGTGGAAATTTCTGCTGCACGGCAGGTGCTGCATTGATTCTTCTCACAGGAAGTCAGGCTGCGTAGTTCTGGTTCGGCTTTGCGTAGATCCAGTGGGCCATGCGTTGAATTTCCGGTTGCAATGCTGGCGCTGCGTCATTCTCCTCTTCGGGAAGTCAGTCTGCGTCAATCCTGTTCGGCGTGCAGTGATTTTCCCACCGCGATGCAGGCTGTGCATCGTTTCTTGCAGGCTGTATGTCGATTTTTGCCACACAAGGAGTTCTTTTGCAGACATGAATTATTTGTGGTCCTGAGGCTTCAGGGAACAGGAGGAAAGCTCTATCTAAGCCCTTGGAGAGCATTTCTCAGCTGAGCCAGAGGACAGCAGGGCAGCAGTCCTTTGCAGAAAAGCAATCAGGTGAGTCCGTTGGGCAGCAAGACAGTTCCTCTTGGCAGGATGCAGGTTCTGGTTCAGGGTTTCTTTTGTAGTGGTATCTTGTACAGGAAGTGTCTAAGTTGGTAGGGTCAAAGACCCTGCTTAAATACCCAAATGTGCATTTGAAGAGGGGGAGACTTCAAAGGGTGGCTTAAAAGTGCACAAGGTCCCCTTTCAGTTCCATCCTGTCTGCCAGGGTCCTAGTAGGGGGTGTGGCAGTCCTTTGTGTGAGCGCAGGCTACTGTTCTTTGACATGTAAGTGTCAGGCCCTCCACCGTCCCAGCCCAGGAAGACCCATTCAATGTGCAGATGTCTGCAAGTGTGACTGAGCATCCTGTGTTTGGGATTTTTCTGAGTGGAATGCACAAGGGAGCTGTCAACTAACCTAACCAGGCGTGGATTGTAAGGCACAGAAGGATTTAAGTGCAGAGAAATGCTATCTTTCTAAAAGTGGCATTTCTAAAATAGTAATATTAAATCCAACTTCACCTGTCAGCAGAATTTTGTATTACCATTCTGGACATACTAAATATGACCTTGTTACTCCTTTCAAATCCGAATCTAGCACTCAAACAGTATCTTAGGGTAGCCCTAATGTTAGCCTAGGACTGGAGCAGGCCTCACAGCAGTGTAAATACGAATTTAGGAGTTTTACACTACCAGGACATATAAACTGCACAGGTACATGTGATGCCTTTATCTGCATAGCACCCTGCACTATGGGTTATCTAGGACCTGCCTTAGGGGTGACTTTTATGTATAAAGAGGGGAGTTTAAGGCTTGGCAAGTACTGTTTAACGCCAAGTCGAAGTAGCAGTGAAACTGCACACACAGGCCTTGCAATGGCAGGCCTGAGACATGGTTAAGGGGCTACTTATGTGGGTGGAACAATCAGTGCTGCAGGCCCACTACTAGCTTTTAATCTACAGGCCCTGGGCACATGTAGTGCACTTTCCTGGGGTCTTCCAAGTGGATTAAATAAGCCAATAGAGTATAAACCAATGTCAACTTGTTTTAAGGGAGGGAGCATATGCACTTTAGCACTGGTTAGCAGTGGTAAAGTGCACAGCGTCCTAAAAACAGCAAAAACAGTGTCCAAAAAGTGGACGGAGGCAGGCAAAAAGTTAGGAGTGACCATCCTAAGGCTGTGAGGTCTAACAGAGCTTAAGCATAGAAGCTACCTGCATGATTTTGTGATCGGTCTCTGGCCCTTGTTTGCACTCCAGCGATGTTGGATCTTATGTGCCTTCAATGGGTTGTGTGTCTCTGCCCAGCAGTGGGGAAAATGCAATAGTACAAGTACAGCCAGCTCCCATGGCAAGCCAAAAGAGTGCATTACCTTTAACATTTTAGGGTGGGTACTTTTGGCAAAAGGACTGTAAGGCAGCAAAACATATTAATGCCCGTAGCACAGCATGGGTCCAAGTAAAGGTCAAAGTTAATAGGTCTCAGTCATTGGGTTCCTCAAACGGTACAGTCCAAGGACACACAAACATGAATGTAAGCGTGTTCCACTACCATGCCATATACAACTTAAAAGTAGGTGGCCGACTTTTTAAATGCATTGCACCGTGCCCCTATGGGCTGTTTAGGGCCTACCCAAGGAGTGACATATATGTGTTAAAAAGGAAGGCTATACGCCTGGCAAGAGGATTATATTGCCAGGTCTAGAAATGGGAGACAGTCTACCAAAAAGCCTCGGTGTTAGTGTCCTTTACTCTAAATTCAACCATTTCAGGAACTGTTTAGGCTCAGTCCATGAGTGTCAGGGAACTCCAAGGATGCTGGAAGTAGGGGTGCGATAGGTGCTGCAGCACATCCAAAGTAAACTTGCAAGAATGAGAGGAGAATGAAGAGCATTTATTCGCCCTTTACCTTTTTTTGATTGTGTTGCTTTTCAGAGAAATTAAAATGTTTTCCAAGTGACAATCATGCTGGGGTGCAGAGATCATGAAAAGGAAAAGCTATAGGACGTCAGAAGTTTTTCAACACTTAATACAATTTATAGAGTTATAAAGAATGTATACAAATATTTCAAAATATATTAGCAGTAAGGGAAGCATAAACGAGGCATATTGGGGTTGTTTGTAATTCTGAAGTGCAATGGAAACGAATATTTAAATGGGATCAAAATAATGCCACCTTATTTGCTGCAAGTGCAAATGATATATAGGTGCTGAAACCATAGGTTATCGTTTGTGCTCCATAAGTTAGGCAGTAAAACTGCAGTGGCCCTTGTGAGAGGCAATTTCAACGGATAATATGCTCTTCGTAGATGGCATTGCCCTACCACCCCAAGCTTTAGTCAGGCCTTCACCCTTCCAACACGCGTTTCACATGGGTATCTACGATCCAGTTCTGTGGATCATTTCACCACTGGGACCCGGTTGCCTGTGTGCAGTTCAACTTTGTTTGGCAGTAGCTAGTTTCCTTATCATCCACGGAAATCCGTTAAAGGTGGAAGGAAGGATTTGGACGGGAGAACTTTTTAATGTCTGACTCAAACTCTGAGGTAATTGAGGAAAAGGCTAAAAAGTAAATGACAGGGTATTGAAAGCAAAGAACGTCTAATAGATAAGCACTTTGGTAATTGGGTCACAGGCTTCACTAGTTCTGCATCTAATGTATGTAGTAGTGCTCCTTTGATAGTGCCTCATCTATTTTCCTACCTGGTAGTACTTCATAACGCAGCATGTGATTTTCTGGGGAATGCCTGAATTCTGTATGATACTAAATTCAATGAAATGAAGGGTGATAAACCTACAGTTCCTTGGCATCAAGGACAGATTTATTGGTAATTATGTTATGTCGTTCTGTAGTGCTTGCTAATCACCTGTGAGGGTATCCAAGCTAATGAGCAGGAATGAAAGGAGGGAGGGCTCACATGGTTATTCGAATAGCCAGGTATGCAGAATTATACACTGGCCATGAATCAGCTTGATTTTGGAATTCCTTAAACCCTAGCACCATGGGATCATAGCGAAAATATATTTTAAGTTTAATAAAAAAGCTTGCTCCTCAGGGACGTCTTATAGACTCAAGCATGTATGTTCGTTAAAACAGAATTCAGGGGTACAAGGAAACTAAAGTAAGTACAAAGTACAGCAGGGAAAATCACCAGCAAACCTCCAAAGTGCAGATAGACTAACTTGTAGAAATGTCAATCTTCAATTAAGAGACATGCCTTAGCATTCCTATTGGATAGATAACACCTTGCACAAAATGCACACGCTCTATACTATGGCTTCTGGGATGGTTGCCACATTCATTCCTTCAATGGACGTCCTTGGCCCAGTTATTCCAAAAAATCAGAAATCAACGTTAAACATCCCTCATCTGTGAAAAAAAAACAGACTGAAAAGGCACTTATTTTAAGCTGGTTGGGAAGACCCATTGATGATTCCCCCTTTGTCAAGATTCATATGTTCTACCTTGGAACCGGCTCAAAAGAAAGAGAGTGGAAAATACTGCCTTATTCACAATTTATCCTACTCCTACGGGACATCTGTCAATGATGGGTGGAATACGGTGCAGTGCATGGTAACATGTAATTCCTTTGATCATTCCATAGAAAAACTACAGATGTTGGGAAAATCAAATCAAATCAAATCAAATCAAATCATTAACATTTATAAAGCGCGCTACTCACCCGTGCGGGTCTCAAGGCGCTAGGGGGGAAAGGGGGGGTTATCGCTGCTCGAACAGCCAAGTCTTTAGGAGTCTCCGGAAAGCGGAGTGGTCCTGGGTGATCCTGAGGCTGGTGGGGAGGGAGTTCCAGGTCTTGGCCGCCAGGAAGGAGAAAGATCTCCCACCCGCCGTGGAGCGGCGGGTGCGAGGGACGGCAGCAAGTGCGAGGCCAGCGGAGCGGAGGGGGCGGGTGGGGACGTAGAAGCTGAGGCGTCTGTTGAGGTATTCCGGTCCCTTGTTGTGGAGGGCTTTGTGTGCGTGGGTGAGAAGACGGAAGGTGATCCTTTTGCTGACTGGGAGCCAATGCAGGTGTCTCAGGTGTGCGGAGATGTGGCTGTTGCGGGGTACGTCGAGGATGAGGCGGGCCAAGGCGTTTTGGATGCGTTGCAGGCGGTTTTGGAGTTTGGCTGTGGTCCCGGCGTAGAGGGTGTTGCCGTAGTCCAGGCGGCTCGTGACGAGGGCGTGGGTCACGGTTTTTCTGGTGTCGGCGGGGATCCAGCGGAAGATCTTACGGAGCATGCGGAGAGTGAGGAAGCAGGCGGAGGACACGGCGTTGACTTGCTTGGTCATGGTGAGAAGAGGGTCCAAGATGAAGCCGAGGTTGCGGGCGTGGTCTGCGGGGGTCGGTGCGGTGCCGAGGGCCGTGGGCCACCAGGAGTCGTCCCAGGCGGACGGGGTGTTGCCGAGGATGAGGACTTCCGTTTTTTCAGAGTTCAGCTTTAGGCGGCTGAGCCTCATCCAATCTGCGACGTCCTTCATACCCTCTTGTAGGTTGGTCTTGGCGCTGGCGGGGTCCTTGGTGAGGGAGAGTACAAGTTGGGTGTCGTCGGCGTAGGAGGTGATGATGATGTCGTGCTTGCGTACGATGTCGGCGAGGGGGCTCATGTAGACATTGAAGAGTGTCGGGCTGAGCGATGAGCCTTGAGGTACGCCGCAGATGATCTTGGTGGGTTCTGAGCGAAACGGAGGGAGGTAAACTCTTTGGGAGCGGTTAGCGAGGAAGGAGGCGATCCAGTCCAGGGCCTGGCCTTGGATCCCGGTGGAGCGTAGGCGGGTGATTAGGGTGCGGTGACAGACGGTGTCAAAGGCAGCCGAGAGGTCGAGGAGAATGAGGGCGACTGTTTCACCGTTGTCCATCAGGGTTCTGATGTCGTCTGTGACTGAGATGAGGGCGGTTTCCGTGCTGTGGTTGGTTCGGAATCCGGTTTGTGAAGGGTCGAGCAGGTTGTTGTCTTCCAGGAAGGTGGTCAGCTGTTTGTTGACGGTCTTTTCTATTACCTTGGCTGGGAAAGGTAGAAGAGAGATGGGGCGGAAGTTTTTCAGGTCGCTTGGGTCAGCTGTAGGTTTCTTTAGTAGGGCGTTGACTTCAGCGTGCTTCCAGCATTCGGGGAAGGTAGCAGAAGAAAAAGAAGAGTTGATGACGGTCTGGAGGTGCGGGGCGATGATGTCGTCGGCTTTGTTAAAGATGAAGTGCGGGCAGGGGTCCGAAGGGGCGCCGGAGTGGATAGAGTTCATGATGGATTTGGTTTCTTCCGTGTTGATGTGGGTCCAGTTGTTGAGGGTGATGTCCGGGGAAGCGGGTTCAGTGGTGTATGGTTGGGTCTGGTGTCCGAAGCTGTCGTGGAGGTCGCTGATCTTGCGATGGAAGAAAGTGGCGAGGGATTCGCACAAATCCTGTGAGGGCGTGACGGCGTTGGCGCTGGGGTTGGAGAACTCTTTGACGATGCTGAAGAGTTCTCTGCTGTTGTGGCTGTTTTTGTCTAGTCTGTCGGTGAAAAAGTTCCTTTTGGCAGTGCGGATCAGGTGGTGGTGTTCGCGTGTAGCGTTCTTGAGGGCGGTCATGTTGTCAGCGGTGTGGTCCTTGCGCCAGGCCTTCTCAAGGGCACGACAAGTTTTCTTTGATTCTTTGAGGGTGTCAGAGAACCAGAGAGGTTTTTTGGTGTTGGTCTGTCGATGCGTGCGTTTGAGGGGAGCAAGGTTGTCAGCGCAGTTGGAGATCCAGTTTGTGAGGTTGAGAGCTGCGTCGTTGGGGTCGGTGGTGAGGGTGAGTTGGTTGGCGGCGAGAGCGGAGAAGAGTTGCTCTTCAGGGATCTTGTTCCACTGTCGATGAGGGATGGGTTGAGTGCGGAGGTGGGAGGTCTCGCGTCGGAATGTGAAGTGGACGCAGCTGTGGTCGGTCCAGTGTAGGGCAGAGGTGTGGCTGAAGAAGACGTGTTTGCTGGCGGAGAAGATAGGGTCGAGTGTGTGTCCGGCGATGTGGGTGGCGGTGTTCACCAGTTGTTTGAGGCCGAGGTTGGCGAGGTTGTCGAGCAGGGTGGTGGTGTTGGGGTCGTTGTTTTGTTCCAGATGGAAGTTGAGGTCGCCTAGGAGGATGTAGTCCGGTGAGGCGAGGGCGTGCGGGGAGATGAAGTCGGCGATGGCGTCGCTGAAAGAGGCGCGAGGTCCGGGAGGACGGTAGACGAGGGATCCTCTGAGGGTGGTCCTTGGGTCGGTGCGAATCTGAAAATGCAGGTGTTCAGCGGCGAGGGGGGGGTCTTCGGTGGAGGTGGTGACGCTGATGGAGTCTTTGAAGATGATGGCGACACCTCCTCCTACTTGGTTGGTGCGGTCTTTTCTGGAGATCTTGTAGCCTTCGGGGATGGCGGGTAGCGATGTCTGGAGCAGAGGAGGCGTTCATCCATGTCTCCGTGATGAAGGCGACGTCCGGGGCTGTGGAGTCCAGGAGGTCCCAAAGTTCAACGGCGTGCTTGTGGATGGAACGAGCGTTGATCAGGATGCACTTGAGGTGGTTGATGGCGCGTGGGCTTGTGGTCGTGGTAGTTGCGTGGTGGAAGATGCGTTTGCAGGAGTTGCAGGCGAAGGGTCCATGGGTGCGTTTGGGGTGAGCTAGGAAGCAGGTTTTGGAGCGCCCTGGGTTGAGGGCGTGGAGGGTGGTGGGGTCGTAGCGGATCAGCGGGGCTTTGGGGAGCTGGGGACCAGGGGTCGTGGCGCTGGGCGCGGGCCAGGCGCGGACGGGCGCAGACGGGCTTGCCTCTGGCGCGCCTCTGGCGCGCCAGCGGCGTGCCCGCTGCGCAGTCGCGCAGCGGCCGCCATAAGAGGTAGGAGGGGGGGGGAGGGGTCAGCTGGGGGCGAATGGGAGCTGGGGGGCGGGGGCGTGCAGGAGGTCGCGGCGGGAAAGCACGAGGGAAGGGGGGGACAGGTAGAGTGAGAGGAGTTGGGGGAGGGGGTTTAGGGTGGAGGAGGGTGAGTGTTAGGAGGTTTGGAGATTAGGGAGAGAGATAGGAGTAGGGTTGTGAAGATAGGGGAGGGGGGGTTGTAGAGGTGGGTGAGGGAGAGAGGTAGAGTGAGAGGATAGGGAGATAGGTAGTAGAGGGGGTGGCGGGAGGGGGGGAGAGATAGAGAAATAGATAGAGAAAATAGATAGAGAAGTCGATAGATAGGGAAATAGATAGATAGACAGATAGGTAGGTAGGAGGAGGTGGAGAGTGGGGGAGTTAGATAGTGAGATAGGGAGCTAGAGAGATAGGAAGATAGGAGGAGTGAGGGAGGTAGATAGCGAACGGGTTAGCTAGGGGTGAGAGAGGGGGAGGCGAGTGAGGGAGGGGGATGAGGAAGGAGCAGGAGGGCAGGCTCGGGGGAAGAGGACGGAGGAGGTAGAAGAGCCGAAGACAGGAGAACAGAAGACAGAAGAACAGAAGACAGAAGAACAGAAGACCGGAAGAGCAGAAGAACAGAAGACAGAAGACAGAAGAACAGAAGACCGGAAGAGCAGAAGACCGAAGAACAGAGAAGAACAGAGAAGAACACAGAAGAACACAGAAGAACCGAGAAGAAGAGCACAGAAGCACCGAGAAGAACAGAGAAGAAGAACACAGAAGACCGGAAGAACACAGAAGAACAGAAGGGAAGAACAGAAGAACAGAAGAGAAGAACAGAAGAACACAGAAGAAGATTGCAGAGGGGGGGCGAGGAGGAAGAGACAGAGAGGAGGAAAAGAAGCAGGAGCAGGAGAGAAGGTGAGTGGCGCGGGGCAGGGCGAGGGGCTGGGAGGAGGGGGGTACTTACAGTTAGGTGGGTCTCAGGAACACAGGAACTCGGGAACTTGGAGGAGCTGCAGCGGCAGGGGGAGCGACCTACCCTTGGGTCAAGGGTCGCTACCACTGTCGCGCAGCGGCCGCCATAAGAGGTAGGAGGGGGGGGGAGGGGTCAGCTGGGGGCGAATGGGAGCTGGGGGGCGGGGGCGTGCAGGAGGTCGCGGCGGGAAAGCACGAGGGAGGGGGGGGACAGGTAGAGTGAGAGGAGCTGGGGGAGGGGGTTTAGGGTGGAGGAGGGTGAGTGTTAGGAGGTTTGGAGATTAGGGAGAGAGATAGGAGTAGGGTTGTGAAGATAGGGGAGGGGGGGTTGTAGAGGTGGGTGAGGGAGAGAGGTAGAGTGAGAGGATAGGGAGATAGGTAGTAGAGGGGGTGGCGGGAGGGGGGGAGAGATAGAGAAATAGATAGAGAAAATAGATAGAGAAGTCGATAGATAGGGAAATAGATAGATAGACAGATAGGTAGGTAGGAGGAGGTGGAGAGTGGGGGAGTTAGATAGTGAGATAGGGAGCTAGAGAGATAGGAAGATAGGAGGAGTGAGGAAGGTAGATAGCGAACGGGTTAGCTAGGGGTGAGAGAGGGGGAGGCGAGTGAGGGAGGGGGATGAGGAAGGAGCAGGAGGGCAGGCTCGGGGGAAGAGGACGGAGGAGGTAGAAGAGCCGAAGACAGGAGAACAGAAGACAGAAGAACAGAAGACAGAAGAACAGAAGACCGGAAGAGCAGAAGAACAGAAGACAGAAGAACAGAAGACCGGAAGAGCAGAAGACCGAAGAACAGAGAAGAACACAGAAGAACACAGAAGAACACAGAAGAACCGAGAAGAAGAGCACAGAAGCACCGAGAAGAACAGAGAAGAAGAACACAGAAGACCGGAAGAACACAGAAGAACAGAAGGGAAGAACAGAAGAACAGAAGAGAAGAACAGAAGAACACAGAAGAAGATTGCAGAGGGGGGGCGAGGAGGAAGAGACAGAGAGGAGGAAAAGAAGCAGGAGCAGGAGAGAAGGTGAGTGGCGCGGGGCAGGGCGAGGGGCTGGGAGGAGGGGGGTACTTACAGTTAGGTGGGTCTCAGGAACACAGGAACTCGGGAACTTGGAGGAGCTGCAGCGGCAGGGGGAGCGACCTACCCTTGGGTCAAGGGTCGCTACCACTGTCACGCAGCGGCCGCCATAAGAGGTAGGAGGGGGGGGGAGGGGTCAGCTGGGGGCGAATGGGAGCTGGGGGGCGGGGGCGTGCAGGAGGTCGCGGCGGGAAAGCACGAGGGAGGGGGGGGGACAGGTAGAGTGAGAGGAGCTGGGGGAGGGGGTTTAGGGTGGAGGAGGGTGAGTGTTAGGAGGTTTGGAGATTAGGGAGAGAGATAGGAGTAGGGTTGTGAAGATAGGGGAGGGGGGGTTGTAGAGGTGGGTGAGGGAGAGAGGTAGAGTGAGAGGATAGGGAGATAGGTAGTAGAGGGGGTGGCGGGAGGGGGGGAGAGATAGAGAAATAGATAGAGAAAATAGATAGAGAAGTCGATAGATAGGGAAATAGATAGATAGACAGATAGGTAGGTAGGAGGAGGTGGAGAGTGGGGGAGTTAGATAGTGAGATAGGGAGCTAGAGAGATAGGAAGATAGGAGGAGTGAGGGAGGTAGATAGCGAACGGGTTAGCTAGGGGTGAGAGAGGGGGAGGCGAGTGAGGGAGGGGGATGAGGAAGGAGCAGGAGGGCAGGCTCGGGGGAAGAGGACGGAGGAGGTAGAAGAGCCGAAGACAGGAGAACAGAAGACAGAAGAACAGAAGACAGAAGAACAGAAGACCGGAAGAGCAGAAGAACAGAAGACAGAAGAACAGAAGACCGGAAGAGCAGAAGACCGAAGAACAGAGAAGAACAGAGAAGAACACAGAAGAACACAGAAGAACCGAGAAGAAGAGCACAGAAGCACCGAGAAGAACAGAGAAGAAGAACACAGAAGACCGGAAGAACACAGAAGAACAGAAGGGAAGAACAGAAGAACAGAAGAGAAGAACAGAAGAACACAGAAGAAGATTGCAGAGGGGGGGCGAGGAGGAAGAGACAGAGAGGAGGAAAAGAAGCAGGAGAGAAGGTGAGTGGCGCGGGGCAGGGCGAGGAGCTGGGAGGAGGGGGGTACTTACAGTTAGGTGGGTCTCAGGAACACAGGAACTCGGGAACTTGGAGGAGCTGCAGCGGCAGGGGGAGCGACCTACCCTTGGGTCAAGGGTCGCTACCACTGTCGCGCAGCGGCCGCCATAAGAGGTAGGAGGGGGGGGGAGGGGTCAGCTGGGGGCGAATGGGAGCTGGGGGGCGGGGGCGTGCAGGAGGTCGCGGCGGGAAAGCACGAGGGAGGGGGGGGGACAGGTAGAGTGAGAGGAGCTGGGGGAGGGGGTTTAGGGTGGAGGAGGGTGAGTGTTAGGAGGTTTGGAGATCAGGGAGAGAGATAGGAGTAGGGTTGTGAAGATAGGGGAGGGGGGGTTGTAGAGGTGGGTGAGGGAGAGAGGTAGAGTGAGAGGATAGGGAGATAGGTAGTAGAGGGGGGTGGCGGGAGGGGGGGAGAGATAGAGAAATAGATAGAGAAAATAGATAGAGAAGTCGATAGATAGGGAAATAGATAGATAGACAGATAGGTAGGTAGGAGGAGGTGGAGAGTGGGGGAGTTAGATAGTGAGATAGGGAGCTAGAGAGATAGGAAGATAGGAGGAGTGAGGGAGGTAGATAGCGAACGGGTTAGCTAGGGGTGAGAGAGGGGGAGGCGAGTGAGGGAGGGGGATGAGGAAGGAGCAGGAGGGCAGGCTCGGGGGAAGAGGACGGAGGAGGTAGAAGAGCCGAAGACAGGAGAACAGAAGACAGAAGAACAGAAGACAGAAGAACAGAAGACCGGAAGAGCAGAAGAACAGAAGACAGAAGAACAGAAGACCGGAAGAGCAGAAGACCGAAGAACAGAGAAGAACAGAGAAGAACACAGAAGAACCTAGAAGAAGAGCACAGAAGCACCGAGAAGAACAGAGAAGAAGAACACAGAAGACCGGAAGAACACAGAAGAACAGAAGGGAAGAACAGAAGAACAGAAGAGAAGAACAGAAGAACACAGAAGAAGATTGCAGAGGGGGGGCGAGGAGGAAGAGACAGAGAGGAGGAAAAGAAGCAGGAGCAGGAGAGAAGGTGAGTGGCGCGGGGCAGGGCGAGGGGCTGGGAGGAGGGGGGTACTTACAGTTAGGTGGGTCTCAGGAACACAGGAACTCGGGAACTTGGAGGAGCTGCAGCGGCAGGGGGAGCGACCTACCCTTGGGTCAAGGGTCGCTACCACTGTCGCGCAGCAGCCGCCATAAGAGGTAGGAGGGGGGGGGAGGGGTCAGCTGGGGGCGAATGGGAGCTGGGGGGCGGGGGCGTGCAGGAGGTCGCGGCGGGAAAGCACGAGGGAGGGGGGGGGGACAGGTAGAGTGAGAGGAGCTGGGGGAGGGGGTTTAGGGTGGAGGAGGGTGAGTGTTAGGAGGTTTGGAGATTAGGGAGAGAGATAGGAGTAGGGTTGTGAAGATAGGGGAGGGGGGGTTGTAGAGGTGGGTGAGGGAGAGAGGTAGAGTGAGAGGATAGGGAGATAGGTAGTAGAGGGGGGTGGCGGGAGGGGGGGAGAGATAGAGAAATAGATAGAGAAAATAGATAGAGAAGTCGATAGATAGGGAAATAGATAGATAGACAGATAGGTAGGTAGGAGGAGGTGGAGAGTGGGGGAGTTAGATAGTGAGATAGGGAGCTAGAGAGATAGGAAGATAGGAGGAGTGAGGGAGGTAGATAGCGAACGGGTTAGCTAGGGGTGAGAGAGGGGGAGGCGAGTGAGGGAGGGGGATGAGGAAGGAGCAGGAGGGCAGGCTCGGGGGAAGAGGACGGAGGAGGTAGAAGAGCCGAAGACAGGAGAACAGAAGACAGAAGAACAGAAGACAGAAGAACAGAAGACAGAAGAACAGAAGACCGGAAGAGCAGAAGAACAGAAGACAGAAGAACAGAAGACCGGAAGAGCAGAAGACCGAAGAACAGAGAAGAACACAGAAGAACACAGAAGAACCGAGAAGAAGAGCACAGAAGCACCGAGAAGAACAGAGAAGAAGAACACAGAAGACCGGAAGAACACAGAAGAACAGAAGGGAAGAACAGAAGAACAGAACAGAAGAGAAGAACAGAAGAACACAGAAGAAGATTGCAGAGGGGGGGCGAGGAGGAAGAGACAGAGAGGAGGAAAAGAAGCAGGAGCAGGAGAGAAGGTGAGTGGCGCGGGGCAGGGCGAGGGGCTGGGAGGAGGGGGGGTACTTACAGTTAGGTGGGTCTCAGGAACACAGGAACTCGGGAACTTGGAGGAGCTGCAGCGGCAGGGGGAGCGACCTACCCTTGGAACTAAATGTGACTAAATGGAACTAAATGTGACATAGAGTCAGCTTTCAGGCTCCACCTAGTCCACTTTCAAGACATCAGGTTCATGGACTTCACACATTTGAGCATAAATGTATATGGAAAATGCATGCCCATGTGTCCATTACATGTGCACATTTTGAGACTTATAGCTCCATTTGTAAATGGGCAGCCAGAGACATGACAAGGTCCAATGGTATTGTGCACTAAATAGCCCATTATGTGTTTTTGGGTCCCTAAGGCTCTCAGGACTACAGCAGAAATGTACAGGTATTAATGGTCCCCTGCTAGCCCCAGACAAGACCGAGCGCTTAACCACAAAGCTCTTCTGCCTGCAAATTGAGATGTTTCTATCAAAGGCCCCGACAGGCTCTGTAAGTCCAAATATTCCAGTTCAGGAGGCTCTTAAAACCTGCCTTTGCAAATCCAAAGTTACCCGGCACCAACTGCAAACCCCAAGGACAAAGAGTGCATATGAGAGGGCAGTGCAATGCTTTCTCCTGGGTATGACAGCAGAGGAAAGTCTGTCACCCTTCACTGTGTATACTGTACTGAAGTTCCCTCACGGGCAAGAAATCCTGTAAAGTCTATAGGGCTTGTCAGGAAGCAGTTAGTTGCCAGTGCTGTTTTTGCTAAACTGAAGATGGCCCCACTAAATCTTTCGTGGTAGAACAACCTATACAATGCTTGAAAGACTGTCTCCAGGTACTTCTCATACTATACTCTTTATAGTCATGGAGAGTTTGCATAGCTTTTTAGGTGTGTTACACATGGTTTCAAGATCGCTTTATGAAATCCTCCTGTTCAGGCTGGCATATATGCTGACTTTCTTTGGGGGCTTCAGGATCTCTCAGCTAGTGGTGTTGGCAGTACATGACTCCTCCCAGGTGTCAGGTTCATAGATGTCTTCTTACAGAAACACACTTTATAAAGATCCTAAGATCTGAAACCGATAAGGAGGGGAAGGGGGTGTGGTGCATCTGGCCACCACACCAAGGGCCAGATGTAGGTAAGTGCGGGTTTGCGACTCGCAAATAGCGAGTCGGAGTGACTTGCAAATAGCGAGTCGGAGCGACTTGCAATTTGCGAGTCGCAAACATATATGCAGGATGGCGAATTGCAAGGGGGTCACAAAGACCCACCTCATTAATATTAATGAGGTGGGTCGCAATTTGCGACCCCCTTGCAATTCCCTGCACTCACAGGGATGGTGGCCTGCTGGAGACAGCAGACCACCATGTCTGTGACTGCTTTTTTAATAAAGCAGTTTTTTTTTTTTTTGTAGTGCAGCCCATTTTCCTTAAAGGAAAACGAGTTGCAATACACTTCAGAAAATGAAACCATTTGGTTTAATTTTTTCAGAGCCATTCACATGGGTGCTAACTGCGAATTGCGATGCGAATCGCAAATAGGAAGGGGAACCCCCCTTCCTATTTGCGAGTCGCATTCCCATTTTGCGAGTCGGTAACCAAGTTACCAACTCGCAGACTGGGAATGAGCATCGCGATGCACGTTTTGCATGGCGCAAACAGCAAATTTCTGGCCCCAAGTTCTCAGATCTTCAGAGTAAACCTGGCAAGTGAATTCCTTGCCAGACACCTACACTCAACACATCACGATTTTCTAGTATATGAAGAAAAGTTACCTCTCACTCATTTCTTGTTCATAAAAAGAATGCTACAGGGCATTAATCCATTTGGGAGTATCCCCACATGGTTTTAAATTCAAATTCTTTCAGTAATGGAGCAGTAGCTTCTGCAGTCACTCTGAGGTTTGTCTCCGAACGGCTCTAGGCTGCAGGGCTTTGGAACTCCAACTGTTTTGAGTTCTATGTTCGACCTCACCTATCCCAAAAGCACAAAAAAGGGGGGATTTTTCTTGGGTGGAATTTGAGAGTAATTGAGCACTTTGCTTCACTTGCTTTCAACATGTCTGTGTTCACTTGATTCCTCTACAGTGAAGATGGTGAGTCCCCATTATAAGGGTTCTATGCCGAGAGCATTCTTTCACCCACTGGGCAGTGGAGAGATTCTTGAACTGAAGTAGATTAATGTGATGCAGATGTTGTTTGGTGATGGGTGGAAGAGTGTATGTCAACTATTCCCATTATTGCAATCCTCTTTTAAAGAAGAATCTGCCCCTTAGACAGATATTTTAATCATCCGTATAGGGACAAGGATATATTGTCTCTGGGAGGTGTGGAGTTTTAGCTGGTGTACTATATGTGCTGGATAAACTAAGGAACAAACTACCCAATGCAACTACCGCATAGTCCGAGATAATCCTCTGGGCAAGTTAGGGACACGGAGTTAGTGCCAAACGCCCAAAGTCAGTGAGAAAACTGAATCACTCACTTGAAAGACTCCTCAGGAGTCCTTTATCTCCTCCAGCATGACCTGTTGCAATCATAAAACAATAAACTATTTGCAGTATATGTAGTACATTTATCTGAGGCAGAACATTGCCTGTTTGTAGAAACCATTTTGGGTTCCATAGTAGTAGGTCAGCTAGGGCTTGGGCTGGGGGAGAGTGTGCTCACTGGTAGCCCCCACATCCTATGGCAAAAGGTGACGAGAATCTATGAGGGGTAAGTGATACAGATGCTCCATATTACTATATAAACTTGCTCTCAAGGACTTGGATATGCGTTTGGAGATGGTTGAAGGGCTAGGCTTCCGTAAAGGCAGTCTGGCACTCTAGCTCTACCTTGGGTAGCTCAGATTGGAACAATTTATCTTTTGGAGAGGTGTGTCAGGCTTGGTCACAGTTCCTCTATCCCTTTGAGTGATTTTCATTGAAGTCTCTCATACATGTGCATGGAATTGCGCAAAAGTGATGTATTTTGAATAATGTATGCATCAAACAATCCTCCCTTGACTTTAATAATTTGTGTCAAGATTGGCAAGAGATTTGTTTTACATAATCTGTGGATGGTGTTCATCAGTATTTGTATGTCCTTCCTGCGGCCTCACAAGAAACGTAAATGAGAGAGGCATGAGCCATGCACAATATTTAACACACATGACCATAATACAGCAACCTTTTGATATAACCTATAACATTCAATGAAAGAATCAGGTCACACATAACTTAACCATTGGGGTAAACATTGTATCTGCTCTAAGACTTTATCCATGCATTAGGACCACTGTTGCTCATATTTGTCTTTCTTTATAGCCAAAATGAAACTCCATAAAGAAGGCTTAATGCAGTGTGTTCAGGACGGTCATTAGGCATTGGTTACATAGGATTTTGCCTATGCTATCATTGGTCAGGAGCATCAGTGGTCACTGTGCTTTCACTGGATATTGTGAGAACTGATCACCCACCTGAATTAAAGATGAAGCATTCCCCAATGCATGCTACCCTATATTGATATTTATTTTCCTGTTATTGCAAGCAACTCAAGGGCAGGTGTAAGAAACTGGGTTACTGGTTGTGGCGAGTGAGAACCTGCTTAAGCAGCAACCCTTGCCAGGGTGAAGTGACAAGCAAACCTCAAACTAACCTGTGCTCAACCCCTTAGTAGCTTGGCACAGGACAGAAAGGCTTAATTTAGAGGAAATCTGTAAAGTATTTTTGCAGCATTTCAAACAACAAGAAAGTGTAAACACAACACAAGATAAATATGACACCAAATTAGAACAAAAAAGAATACATTTTAATAAATCAAGACCAAAATAACAAAAATTCAATCAGTAGAACTGGATATATGAAAGTTTAAAGATTTCGGTGAAAATAGCACCAAAATGGCACCAAGCACCAACTTTGGTTATCTGGTCGATATAGACTAGGACAAAGTCACAATTTGAGACCTACCATAGTGGAGTGTGGGCTGGCTACAAGACTCACTTAGGTCTGCTGAGCACAGTACCTTAATTCTGGTTGAAAAGAGATGCAGAGTACCGCATCAAGGATGTGTTGTGCAGGGGATGTAATGCAAGGTCCAGGCAAGGAGATGTTTTTGTGCAACAGCGAGTCTGAGAAGCTCTAAAGTGTGATATGTTATCCTTGTGTGGAGATGCATCAAGGAGTGGAGGTTCTGATGGGCTGCGTTGGGCAAGGCAATGTCCTTGCACGGAGATGCATTGCGCATTGGCAGTTCTGATGGGCTACAATGGCGATACAACATCTTTATGTCAGGGAAGTCCATGCAGCAGAGGTGATGCATTGGTTCCTAGGGCAATGTGTCGAACAGCAGAGATGATTTACCAGTTCCCCAGGAGATGCGTTGGTTCTTCTGATCTCACAGATGGACTATCAGAGCACCCTCAGGCTCACTTCAAGGGTCATGGACTGAGGTAGCATTGCTTGAGAGGGTTCACAGATGGCAGAGACCAGGTGCTGGGGTCAAGGTTGTTGGAAGCCTGTTCTATCCCTGAGGCTTCTGATCAGGAGGCAAGCCAACTAGCCCTTGGAGTCACTCTGGGGTCCTGGGTTTAGAGATGCAGGTACAGTCTTTCTCACACAGGCAAGAGGGCACCAGGTCAGCATATAAAGGCAGCAGTCCATCTAGGCACCAGTCCAGCAGCATGGCAGTTCTTTGAGCAGCACAGCAGTCCTGGCAAAGTCTACAGGTCCAGAGGTTTACTGAAGAGTTGGGTCCACGGGTCCATTGTTTATCACTGGTGTCCACTTTGAAGTAGAAGAAGCTTTTAGATGTTCCCCCCCCCTCCCCCCCAGGTGTCAGGCATCCCCTCATCCCCTTCATCCCTGTTGTGTCCACAGTTTGTATGGGGTCACAAAGGAGTAGTGTCGGACGCTTTGTGAGAGTGTGTGCAGGCAGAGCCTTTGTAGTGTGAAATTGTGGTAGGTGACAACTCCCCCTGTGATTAACTCAGAGTGTCCCACCCTCCCAATACCTAGCGTACCTTTGTCTTGCTGTCTGAGAGCAATACACAAAGACTGACTGCCAGCTATACTTAGTCATGTAGCCCAAGATACATGCAGCAGACACTAAATGGTATGGACAGAAAAATGCCCACTTTCTAAAAGTGTAATTTTCAGAATTGTGATTAAAAATTAAGGGCTTTTAATTGCAATTCCACAAACAGAACACTTGACCTGCCTACCTGCTACCAATTGGAACTTACAGCTTATTAAAGGTAATAAGGTAACTCCAGGTTTTCCTATAGGAGAGGCAGGCCTGGCAGTAGTGAAAAACAGATTTATTAACAGTCTTTCACGATCCAGGACATGTAAAATTTAAAAGCACATGTACCATTTGTTAAATACACTACATCATGCCCTGTAGCCTATTCAGTGTCTACTCTAGGTGTGACATATTTATTAAAAAGGAGTGTTTGGGCATGTGAAATGTTTATTTTGTAAGGTCAAAATGGCAGTTTAAAACTGTACACAGAGGCTGCAGTGTCAGGCCTGAGAAATGTTTAAAGAGCTACTAAAGTGGGTGGCACAATATGTGCGGTAGGCCCACTAGTAGTATTTAATTTACAGGCCCTATGTACATGTTGTATCATTTTACTTTGGACCTAAAAATAAATTAAATATGCCTATTGGATGTCAGCCAATTCAACCACATTTAAAGCAGCAAGTGCAAGAACTTTTAGAGTGGCTAGCCGAGGAAAGTGTGTCCTAAAGCCAGCAAAAAGCAAGTCAGTAAAACAGGAGGGTTGAAAGCAGAAAGTTAGGGGAGAACCATGGCAGGATGCCAGGTCTAACATGAGGACACTAAAGGCATTTCAATAGTTCCTTAGGATTTACGTGTTGACTTTTCAAAGAGACACAATCTCGTGTTCAGATGGTGACTGTTCTATCTCTAAATTGGAAAAGTTTCAGTAGGCCTCGTGAAATTGTTGTTACCCCAGTGTATTTTCACCTAATTTCTGGTATTTCATGTTACACTTGTTTTTCAAAATAACCTAAATTATGCAATTATGCCATGTAGTATTATTAGAGCACATTCAGGGAAATACGCTGTTGTGGGAGCACAAGAGCAATGTGAATGAACAGACGCGAGCAGCTGTTTTTACAGCATTTTGGTTTATTGAGCTATTGATTTAGCACAAATGGACCATTGCGTTCATATTGGACACAAACCTGTATTTTGGATGTTAAAATACAGTGATAAAACTAAACACATAGGGCATGATTTGGAAGGTCAGTTCTAATAGTAAAGGACATATGGAACAAGGAACATGTGATGAAAAAAAAACAGCTTCCCCTTTTTAACAACCTGTGCAATCATGGTCAATTCAGTTATATTGCCTTGCCTGAGTTGGTCTATAAACGAGAAAGTTTTTGCTCTGCATGATCTCATGTCACAACTGTACACCATATGACAGTAACACAGCATAAAACCAACATGTAAATGGCAGAGAGGGGTTTCGGTCAAGTGTTTAGAGCCATTGGCCTGTTTTGGTGTGCCACTCTCACCATTGGCTAGCTGAGTTGTTCCTCATTTATTGGAATCCGCCCATGGTACACCATGGATGTTTACATTTTTGTCATACTTTTCAGTTGGTTCCCAGACCCAGAAAGTCATCCCTCCGGTAGTCATTGAAATGCTCTGCTTCATTCATTATTATATTTTATTGTAGCTGAACTCGAGTGCAGTGCACAGTCCTCGAGCTCACGCCTGCTGCTTGTGCTTAGATAAGACGCTGATGTTCTTGGAAGGTAAAATAAGCAAGCACAGATCCCCCTGTTCTGCCCGGCAGTCCTGCTTTCATACACAGGGAAGCACTTTTGAATGAAGCATGAGCGCAGAGAGGCCCTTACTGAAAAATATGCCTGTGTATCTCCGATAACCCTTTTGATGGGAGTGCATTTTTCTTTCCAGTATATTGCACCACTGTGCTCTGCTCGGCCTTCCATCCCAGTTCCAAAGAACCTTTTCTGTTACAATGTTACAGCTAAAGCATCTATGGTATGATATCTAAACACATATTGCGGAACAACGTTCAAAATGAGGCTGAAATAATTTCCTGGTTTTAGAACTTACCACAAGGTGTATGAGTATGAGATTGGTGGACTGGATGACAAGTATGGCGGACTTCCAACAGGGAGGTGGCCCCCATACTGGCTACCTCTCCGCCGACCCCATTACAACTTTCCCACTGGGCTGACGGGCAGCAACCAAGGTTTCCACCTGTCAGCCCAGTGGTAAAGTGGCAGAAGCATTGTTGGCGGCTCGTAATTGAGCTGACGGCAATGCAGCCGCCCGCAGGGTGCACCAGCACTCTCGCAGTGCTCGCTGTGAGCAATGCGAGGGTGCGGGGCAGGGGCTCCCCTATGGCCCCTTGCACCTGTTCTCCACCAGCCTTTTCATGGCGGTGATACCGACATGAAAAGGCTCACAGAGAACCAGGTTGTAATCAGCAGGGCGGCGCTACATGCAGCGCTGCCATGGCTGATTGTGACCTGCAGTTGCCATCAACCTGTTGGGATCACAGATCCCAGCGTAGATGGCAGTACCCTGGCGGTCTGACCAGCAGGGTCGTAATGTGGCGGTCGGACTGCCAGACATGTGATCAGGTCAAATATCTTTCCACAAGTCCTCCAGTGCCCTGGGATTTATTTCTATTAGTGCCACTTTGTGGACTCTTGCTTCACAGTATGGTTTGTTTTTCTGTTGCTTACAATGTGCTGCTCCTTTGATGTAAAGGCATTTTATTTTTTATTAATCCACATTTTTAAAATGTATGTAAATAAAAATTATATAAAAAACAGGTTGTGTTTTAATATTGCAAAAAGAACAGATGATTGACGGAATGTTGAACAATGCAAACATTTATCCCCCCTCTAGTCACAAAGATCTGGGTTTAATCCATCATTTTTTTGCCGACCACGCCACCTCTGCGTAATTCAGTGTTCCCATCAAACAGCCCAGTGGGAACATTATTATACACTTATGAGGGAATACCATGGCGGTGGCATTCTCCCCATGAGGTTGGTGGTTGGCTCGCCCGACCTCCATGCTTGTAATGAGGCCCTTTGTTTCTGCTGGCCTTAGGACCCTGCACACTTTACCACTGCTAAGTAGTGCTTAAGTCCTGTAGTCTCTGCTTAAAACTTGGTACTACTGGCTTATACCCAACTGGTATGTTAAATTTACTTTTAAGTCCCTAGTAAGGTAGCACCACCTGTGCCCAAGGCCTGTAAATTAAATGCTACTAGCAGACATTCAGCACTGATTGTGCCACCCAGTTAAGAAGCAGTTTCTGCATGCCTCAGGCCTGCCATTACAGCATGCATGTGCAGTTTTAAACTGACATTTCGACATGGCAAAATTAACCTTTTTCCAGGCACAAACCTTCCTTTTTAATATATATATTTCACCCTTAGGGAAGAACCTTGACAGCCCAGAGGGCAGGGCACAGTGTATTTAAACAGTTGGTCATATACCTTTAAATTGTACATTTCCTGGTAGTGAAAAACTCTTCAATTTGTTTTTCAATATTGTTAGGCGTCCCTCTCCCATAAGATAATATTGGGGCTACCTTATTAAATTTAATAAGCTGTAACTTTCAAAGTGAAACAGATGCTAATTCATGTTGGATGTCTTTGGAATTGCAATGAACAATCCTAACTTATGGTGAAGTCAGATTTTAAATTACTATTTTGAAAATGCTGCTTTTACAAAGCTGGCATTTTTCTGCCTTAGTTATTTGGTGCCTGCGGCTTCTCTCTGGGTCACATGACTAGGTGTAGTTGACATTTGGGCTTTGTGTATTCTTCCTAGACAGCCAGACACAATAGAGATTGTGGGTGTGCCTGAATGGGTCATCACTGGTAGAATGGGAGGGAGGAGCTGGGCACAGCCCCAGTTACTCTTGAATAGGCTGTATCATACTTCCACACAACGGGCTGCATACCCCGTTGTAGTTAGTCTGGAGCCTGGGCGAGGAAAGCAGGGCATCTGTGCAGCACTTCAAAGCCCTTCCTCTAGAGGTTTCACCCACTTCAAAGGCAGAACTGGGTATAAATATTGGCCCTCAGGCACCAGCTCATAAGTACTTTTCTTAACCTGTGGATACTCTACCAGGAAGAAGGACTGCTGTACTGCTGAAAGGACTGCCACTCTTCTGGACTGCTGCCCTGCTATGCTGACCTGCTACTTACTGACCTCTTGCCTGGGTGAAAAAAACTAGACCTACATCTGTTGAACCCAGGGCCCCAGAGTTAGTCCAAGGCGAGTTGGCGAGTTGGCTATTCTCCTGACTTGAGCCTTGCAGTCAGAAGCCTTCAACAACCTTGACCCCAGCACCTGGACTCTGCCATCTGTGAGCCTCCTCTCCCAAGTGGTGTCATTCCAGTCATGGACCCTTGGAAGTGGGCTTAAGGTGTTCTGCCAGCCTCTGTGCAACCAGCAGAACCAACGCATCTTCTCTGCTGTGTGGCACAACCTCAAGCAGAACAGATGCAAAAACACACATTGCATCGCTGTCGCTGTCTCATCAGAAATGCTGCTGCACAGTGGCGCAGGCTCTTGAATCCCTCATTGATGACAATCTCGACTCTGATGCCAGAATCTGCATTGTAGCCTTGCAGCTTCTCGAAACCAACTCATCGCCCAGACTGCATGACACATCCCTAATGCCAAATATTACATCTTAAGCCCTCATTGATAGGATACAAGATACTGACAGAGGTCCTCTCATCCTCACCACATCTCAGAACCGATGCACTTTTGACGCGGACCCTCAGAACATTCTGCAAACCCGGATTTAAGATACTTTGTTTAACAGGCCTAACTGGATCCTTGTAGCCGACCCCACTCCATCATGTTCAGCCTGAACTTGTGACTTTGTCTCATTTCAGCACAACCAGTGGGCACTTTGAGCTTTTTGACAATATTTTAACTCAATGTTTACATTTTCATATCTCCGGTTCTATTGATTGGATGTTTGTCATTGTGGTCTTATTTTAATAATACAAATAACTCCGTTTTTCTTACTTGATGTGGGATCTTTTGTGTGGTGTTTTTCACTTTATTATTGTTTGAAGTGCTGCACAAATGCTTTACAAATTGCCAATAAGTTAAGCCTGATTACTCTGTACCAAGGTACCAGAGGGCTGGGCATGCATTAATTTAGGTTTGGCTTGTGCCTCACCCTGACAAGGATTTTGGTTGCTGCTTGACCAGGTCTAACAACACATTTAATGAACAACTCAGTCTCCTACATACGTCAGTCCAGCATTTATCAGGTCCTTGCTAAAGAGCAGCATTCTTATTTTAGAACACAGTAGTCTCAAACATATTTGAATACTTTATCCTGGGGTCTTCTTTGAGCCCACAGTGACATCTATAGTTTGTTTTAATGTGCAAAATATATATAACTATACCCAAGGGCACACAATTTATAGAGCATGAAGGGACCAAACTATGTGGCAGGGTTCACTAAATTGTGCAGCAAAAAATGGCAACTTAAGCAGGTCATGCTTCACTTTTTGTAGCAGTATTACTTCATTATTTTAAAGTACATTAATACTGTCTGAGCAGGGGCTTCACATAATTTTTAAAAGTTACATTTTTGAAGATAATACTCAACAGACAAAACCAGTTATATTTTCCTGTGGGTCCTTCACTCAGCAGTACCATTTGTGGGTCTTTTTAAGTTACTTGATCCATTTGAGTTAGAAATATTTTTTGGGGTTGAACTCTGAAAATTATGCAGGAAATAGTATGTTATGTGACACTGAAATACATGCATAATTATGTGGAAAGCACAGTGGCTGCAAAAATCTCATCATTCTAGCAACCATGCCTACACTAGTGGTGGGCAGAACTAGCGTAATTTCACTCAGCGGAATTTTTCAGAGTTACATAAAAACTCCATAAAATACCAGGGTGTTCCGTCAGTGGGCAGAAAAAAAAATGCATGGCAGCTCCTGCTGTGTTTTATTGCTTGTATTATGTTCAGTGCTGAAAAATCAGCATGAACAGAACCATGCAGTACACAAGTGCGTGCAGCCATTCGAGTTCAGTTTGCCGCTTCTTGAGTAGAAAATCTGTTTGAGAAGCAGGGTTCTGACTGTAAGTGCTCCTGTCACCTCTCGTGTTAGAAAATCATGACAGGAGTCTTCCTAACTGCCAGAACGTGCACTAGGGGCCGCTAAATCTCACTCACTTACTGGATGCATTGTTACTTTTGTCGTGACGTTGCTCGAATTGGGAAAAAAGTTACACCCCGCTCCGATTGGCGGAATTTGGCCGGAACTCCGCAGTAATGTGAAGTCACCAAATTCTTCTAATTCCAGGAGCGAAATTAATAATTTTGCCCGGCCCTAGTTTACATTTAACCTAATCATAGAGCTTGTGGTTGTGGTGATGACTTTCATCGCATTTACAGTTTGCCTTCCAAACTCGTTAATCAGAGGACAGGATTACTTTATGTCAACATGATTTAAAGCTGCTATATTGTATATTTGTGAACTGTAATATGTGCAATAAAATAATGTTTTGACATGCACCTCCCAAACTGAAAAGGAAGCAGTCACAGTCAGAAAAACTTCAATACTGTTGGTTCATTGGATGTGAGTGGATGGTGTGAAACTGTCGAACTGAAATTCAAGGTGGCAGGAATACCTTGAGGCGACCAGTGTCTTTTCTGCCTTGGCCATTGACCAGGCTTTCTGATGAAAACTATGGCAATTCAAAGCGAGTTTGTGGGAGCGCAGAGTGTTATGCTCTCCAAAGTAACTTTCAGTAGTGTTTTTAATGGGGCCAGGAATGTGATTGTTCAATCATCCTAGTACAAGTAAACAGACCAGGATAGTATCCCTAATGTAGACTGAAGAACTCATCTGAATGTGTCTGGTTATTCCTATGCTGTTCACCTGACCAGGGAGTTAAATGAAGAAGGGCTTCAAACCCTGTCCCTTGTCGTACGGGCTTTTGCTTTTTCAGGTTTGCTCCTCAGTGGGTACGGCTTCGCCTTAGTAGGGGGTCTCTAGGTACTGCCTGTGCACGCAGAGGTCGATTATCATGGGTGTCCCTTCCAGACTTCTCAAGCTGACGTCACGCTGTCTATAATTATAAAGGACACCAACTGCAGATACTGAGGGGCATATTTATACTCTGCACCGAATTAGTGTCATTTTTTTAAACTCTGATTCGGTGCAAAACTAACTCCATATTTATACTTTGGTGCTAGACCCGTCTAGCACCACATTTATGGAGTTAAAGTCATTTTTGGGAAGTGGAGACCTATCTTGCCTTAATGAGATGCAAGGTAGGTGTTCCCATGCAAAAAGTGACTCTATGGCCTTAATGCCATATTTAGGGGCATATTTATACTCTGCTGCATATTTATCCTGTGTTTGCACTGAATTTGCGTCATTTTTTTTACTTCCATTTGGTGCAAAACTAACTCCATATTTATACTTTGGTGTCAGTCTAGCACCAAGGCCCTGATTAATATATTTTTTGTGCCAGATTAACGTCATTTTTTGACGCAAAAGTGGCACAAACTTCCAAAATATTGGCCCTTATTTATACTTTTTGCTGCAAAACTGCACTAACTCACTTTTGCACTAAAAAGTTTAGCACCGGCTTGCACTATTTTTGTGCACCAGCCGGGCACCATATTTACCCACAGAAGTAGCTCTGTCATCATGTCTCAGACCTGCCACTGCAGTGTCTGTGTGTGCAGTTTTAACTGTAAATTCGACTTGGGAAGTGTACCTACTTGCCAGACCTAAACCTTCCCTTTTCTTACATATAAGACACCCCTAGGTTAGGCTCTAGGTAGCCCCAAGGGCAGGGTGCATTGTATGGTTAAGGTAGGACATATAATTTTTGTTTTATATGTCCTGACAGTGAAATATTGCTAAATTAGTTGTTCACTGTTGCAAGGCCTGTTCCTCTCATAGGTTAACATGGGGGCTACCTTTAAATCTGATTAAAGTGTAGATTCCCATTGGGAACGGATGGACATGTGGAGTTTGGGGTCTCTGAGCTCACAATTTAAAAATACATCTTTTAGTAAAGTTGATTTTACGATTGTGTGTTTGAAAATGCCACTTTTAGAAAGTGAGCATTTCCTTCCTTATACCATTTCTGTGACTCTGCCTGTTTGTGGATTCCCTGTCTGGGTCGGTTTGACACCTCACACTAGACAGTGACACAAAGGGATCTGGGGTGTAGCCTGCATATCCTGATGAGCCACTTGTGCTAGGAGGGAGGGGAGGAGTGGTCACTTACAGCTGAAAGGGTTGTGCCTGTCCTCACACAGTGCAGTCTCCAACCCCCTGGTGAGTGTCTGGGGCCTGGCCTGGGCAAGGCAGGATTTCACATTCAAAAGACACTTTTACTTTGAAGTAGGCCTACTTCAAAGGAGAAATTGGGTATAAGAAGGGCACCGAAAACCACAAACTTTAGAACCCTTCTGGAAACAAGAGGAACCTCTGCCTGGAGAATAGCTGATGAGCTGAGGAAGAAGAGCTGCCCTGCTTGTGACTGTGCTTTGTGGAGCTATCCTGCAGTTGCTGCTTCTGCCAGAGTAAAAGGGCAAAGACTGGACTTTGTGTGCCTTCCATCTTGTGAAGAAATCTCCAAGGGCTTGATTTAGAGCTTGCCTCCTGTTGTTTGAAGTCTCAGAGACAGCAAAGACTTCTCTCTGCCAGCACCTGGAGTCTCTGGAGAGACTCCTGCTCTGACAAGTGGTGCCCTATCCAGTCCCTGGGCCCTTGAAAGGAAAGCTGGTGAAAATCCAAGGAAATCAACTTTGGACAACTTCGGACCAACACCGCTGCTGATCTTCGCTGGAACGCGATGACCTTCGCAGGCCCGACATCGCTGCAGCCCCGCCGAAGTCTGTGACTCCGTGGAAGGTGCTGCACCACATTGTGACCGACGCTGCTCGAAGTGCACAGATTCAACGTTTCACACAGATGCAGCAATACCCAACTTTGGGCAGTAGCTTGTTTTCACTCTTCACCAAAGATACTGTACCTGGGGGTCTACGAGTCTCAATGTCCGGTGCTGCTGGTGTCGGATTGTTGGGAACGACTCCGTCACGACGCTGTGTTAACACCTCATCGAAGCATTTTGTGTTTCTAAGCGCTATTTTTGAGTTTAATCTTTAAAAATTCATAACTTGACTTGTGTATGTCGGATGTTTGTCATTTTGGTCTTGTTTTGTTTGGATAAATATTTCCTATTGTTGAAACTGGTGTTGTGACATTTTGTAGTGTTTTTATTGAGTTACTGTGTGTGTTGGTACAAATACTTTACACCTAGCACTCTGAAGTTAAACCTACTGCTCTGCCAAGCTACCAAGGGGGTAAGGAGGAGTTAGCTGAGGGTGATTCTCTTTTACCCTGACTAGAGTGAGGGTCCTCTCTTGAACAGAGGGTTGACTGTCAACCAAGGACCCCATTTCTAGCATTGGTGATCAGCGGTTGGGATTTGGACTCGTATTTGCACTTGACATACAGTGATTAAGTGTACACTATTAGTTTGAGTGAAGACCACTACGTGACCACATACTACTTGTTTGGTATCTTTTCATTTTTTCTCTTTGGGACTGATTTTGTTCTACTTCAATTTTTTCGCTGATTCCTTGATTGACTTTCTTTGAACTTCATTTGGGGACTTGTTTTTCTTCCTTGGGAACTTTGCACTTGTTTTTTTAATCTTAATCATGTCCCAAGCTGGAGATGCATCAGTTGGAGCTGACTTTGACCTTGAGACATTGGAGAGTTATACCAAGGCTCAGTTGAAGCAGTTCTGTAAAGGTTTTGACTGTCCCATTAAGAGCTCATCCAGGAAGGAGGAGCTGCAAAAGGCGCTGAGGGCCTGGGTGACAGCCAAGAGCACTGAAGGGCACACAGAGGATGAGGGAGATGAGGAGGAGGAGGAAGAGTGTTCTGTACACAATGGTATTGTGGGTGGGCCTGTTATGTCCAGGGAGAAGGTCTCCAGGGCAGGTAGCAGCATCTCATCTAAGGGTCTGACACCTGAGGAGTTACAGTACACACAGGCAGAAAGGGAGTATCAATTGGAGCAGAGAGGGCTAGCCCTTGAGGAGAGGAAGTTAGCGATGGCTCATGAGCTTAGCTTGAGAGAGATGGATCATAGAAGCCAGTCCAGTAGAGATGGTGGCAGCAACCCTACAGTGCAGCCTGAGAGGATGGTGCACATTCCTAAAGACCTTGTGAAAGATTACAAAAGGGAGGATGACATATACTTGTGGTTCAAGGGGTATGAGTCTGCTCGCCACATGAATCCGGTCCCTGAAGCTCATTGGGGGACAGGTCTGTCGAAGCACTTTGAGGTAGAGGGGAGGGTACACTGACTGCCTTAGGGGATGCTCAGAATCTCACCTACTCTACCATGAAGGATGCCTTGCTTACAAGGTATGGTCTTACCCCTGGGCAGTACAAGGATAAGTTTAGATCCTACAAGAAGAAGGAATCCCAAACATGGTTGGAATATGTTGATTCTTATTGCAGGTCACTGGATGGTTGGGTGGAGGGCAGTAAGGTAACTACGTATGAGGGGCTTTACAATCTGATTGCTTGGGAGCATTTGTACAGTTTTTGTTTTCCAGAGCTGCGCCAGCACCTGGTTGACAGCAAGCTTACTGACCCCAGGAAGCTTGCGCATGATGCAGACCGCTGGGAGAGCACCAGGGTCCAAAAGAGGTATGGGGGAGACTACACCAAGGGTGGGCAGGATCCCTCTCAGAAGAAAGGGGGGGTAAGGGTAAACAGGGGGAGTTCTCTAAAGGGCCCCAAACTGATTCCCAGGGTAAGGATTCCCAAACCCCCAGTGAAAAGAAGCCATGGTTCTCCAAAGGGAAGCCAGTGGCAGGTGGTCCCCCACGTAAGTGCTATGCATGTGACCAGGTGGGTCATGTGAGGGGGGACCCCAAATGCCCCAAAAGTACACCAGCACCCACTGGTGCACCATCCCAGGGTTTGGCCAGTGTAACACTTGGAGAGGAGTTGGTTTCAGGTGGGTGGGAACCAGCTGAGATGACCCTTGTCTCACTAAAGGACAGTGAGATGGTCCAGAGAACCTTAGTGCCTGAAAACACTAAGAAGTACATACAGTGGTGACCATTAATGGACAGAGGGAGGAGGCTCTGAGAGACACAGGAGCCAGTGTGACTACAGTGAGGAGTCAGCTGGTGTCTGAAGAGCAGATAAATTTCCAGGTACTTCACCAAGTAGTTGCAGTGGACAACTCAGAGCCTCGGTGCAGAGTGGCTCAGGTTCCCTTTGAATGGGGGGGGGGGGGTCAGGTTCCTTGAAGGTAGCTGTGAGTCCAACCTTGCCTGTTGATTGTTTGCTAGGCAAAGACCTGGAGGATTCCCCTTGGAAGGAGGTGGAACACAGGTCTCACTTGGAGATGTTGGGTCTGCCTGGGTGGGTATGCCAAGAAGTGGAAGGGCAGGGGGTGTGGGAAACCGGCCCCAGAAATTCCCATGGTCTGGGAGGAGGCGGAGCCTGAGGGTGATGCCCCGGAGCCTACAGGGGAACAGGTGGCTGAACTGGGGGAGGTCTCTGAGCTGTCGCAGTGGCAGCAGGAAAGGGGGCCCACCAAGGAAGCATTCTGTTCAGCACAGAAGACATGCCCTACTTTGGGGGGTTTGCGGCAGCAGGCTGCAGACCAGGCGGCTGGCAAGGAGCCAGGATCACACCTGATTTATTGGGAGGATGACCTCCTGTATAGCGAGCCTAAGGTTCCTGAGCCTGGGTCAGCCCGTGTGCTGGTGGCACCCCAGTGCTTCAGGGCCTTCCTACTGGGGTTGACTCATGATGTGCCTTTAGCTGGACATTTGGGGCAGGACAAGACCTTTGAGAGGCTTGTCACCCACTTTTACTGGCCCCTAATGGGCAGGCACTCAGATGCATATTGCAGGTCTTGTCGGACTTGTCAGGCAAGTGGCAAGAGTGGGAGGAAATGTAAAGCTCCCCTCCAGCCTTTGCCTGTTGTCAGTACTCTCTTTGAGAGGGTAGGCATTGACATTGTGGGGCCTCTGGATCCCAAGACAGCCATGGGCAACAGGTTTATCCTGGTCTTGGTGGACCATGCCACCCGGTACCCAGAAGCCATTCCTTTGAGATCAGCCACTTCCCCTGTGGTGGGTCGTGCTTTGATGGGGGTTTTTACCCGCATGGGGTTCCCTAAGGAAGTGGTATCTGATAGGGGTACCAACTTCATATCCATGTATATGAAGTCTCTGTGGAAGGAGTGTGGGGTAACCTGCAAGTTCACCACCCCTTGCCACCCCCAAAGTAATGTTCTGGTTGAGAGTTTAAACCGCACCTTGAAAGGCATGATCATGGGCCTGTCAGAGCACTTGAGGCAGAAGTGAGACGTCCTCTTGCCATGCCTTCTGTTTGCCTACAGGGAGGTGCCTCAAAAGGGACTTGGGTTTAGTCCCTTTGAGCTGATTTATGGCCACCCTGTGAGGGGACCTTTGAGTCTGGGTAAGGAAGCTTTGGAGAAAGCTCCTAGTAAACCCCCCAGGATGTATTCAGTTACATGCTGGCTTTGAGAAACCAGACTGCCTGCTTCAGGAGTCTCGCTCAAGAGAACCTGTGAGCAAGCCAGGAGGATATGAAACGCCGGTATGACCAGGATGCCACTCTGGTCGAATTTCAACCTGGACAAAAAGTGTGGGTGATGGTACCAGTGGAGCCTAGGGCGCTCCAGGATAAGCGGCCTGGGCCATTTGAGATGGTGGAGCACAAGAGCGAAGTCGCCTACCTGATGGACTTGCGGTCTCCAAGAACCCTTTAAAGGTCCTGCATGTCAACCGCCTCAAACCTCACTTTGAGCGGACTGAACTGTCCATGCTCCTTGCGACAGATGATGGGGTAGAGGAGGAAAGTGAACCTCTTCCTGACCTCCTGTCTGCATGAGAAAAAGATGGGTCAGTGGAGGGAGTGATCCTCTCCCCCCTCCATGACTGAGGAGCAGCAAGGTGACTGTTGCCTCGTGTCGGGGCAGTTTTCCTCACTGTTTTCCCTGATCCCAGGAGTCACACTCTTGTGCACACATGATGTGGACACTGGGGACAGTACACCTATTAAACAGAAGGTTTACAGGGTGACTGACAAGGTCAGGGCATGCATTAAGGATGAGGTATCCAAAATGCTTACCCTAGGGGTTATTGAGCACTCTAGCAGTCCTTGGGCCAGCCCAGTGGTGTTGGTCCCAAAGGCTGCTGCACCTGGCGCCATTCCAGAACTCAGGTTCTGTGTGGACTACCAGGGACTCAATGCGGTCAGCAAGACTGACGCACACCCCATCCCCCGAGCTGATGAGCTCATTGACCGGTTGGGAGCTGCCAAGTACCTCAGTAAGTTTGATTTAACATCTGGGTACTAGCATATTGCCTTAACTGAGGGGGCCAAGGAGAGGTCAGCATTCTCTATGCCAGATAGACACTTTCAATTTAAAGTGATGCCATTTGGGATGAAGAATGCCCCTGCCACCTTTCAGAGGTTGGTCAACCAGGTGTTGGCAGGACTGGATGAGTTCAGTGCCGCCTACCTGGATGACATTGCTGTGTTTAGTTCCTTTTTTTTTTTTTTGTTTTTTTTTTTTTTGGTGGTTGAATTGGGGTCATCTCCTGAAATGGATTCAGTTGGCTCCCCCTATTCCTTTTTTTTTTTTTTTTTTTTTTTTGGAAAGGTAAGGTATCATACAACAAATACAAATGAGAAAACAAAACAATTTTAGCCCAGCAGGGGATAAACCTTTGGGAGACACATGACCATCTCTTTACATGATGACATACCATTTTGATTTAAACATTTAATTATTATGAGCTAACATCCAATCCTGAAATGTCCCCCAAATTACCCTCCCTTTCCTCCTTGCATGTTTCCCTTTACGTTCATATAATGCTATCTCCAGATGATACACAGCCAATAATCTGGCCAACCATTGCTGCCAGGACGGAGGTCGGACATTAAGCCAGGCGGATGATATACACAATCGAAATACTGCCATGGCCACAAAAATAAATGCTTCATACAGATTGTCCGTTTCGCCACTAACCCCTAGGACCATTACCTCAGAGGAAAGGATTAAATCATATCCCAGAACTTCTTTCAATACAGATTGAATACCTTCCTTCAAATCCTTCAATTCCCCGCATGTAGCCATGACGTGTATAATATCTGTTCCATACATCCCACATCTTGGACAGCTTGTTCCCAGCAAGCTGCCCCATTTGACAAGATGAGCTGGGGTATGATACAGATCAAATACGGTTTTATAATGTTGCGCTTGGAGGGAGGAGGAAAGTAGAATAGTGTGTCCTAATTCTAATGACCTTAAAAAGATTTTACTCCCATCTTCCAATTTCTTACTCCACTTTTCACAATTCTTCTCTAAGTCATCGGGCTGTTCTGACATTAGTAATCGATAGATTGACCTAATTGATATATTAGGATTAGCCAAAATATCATCCAGCACTTGAACACTCCTAAATCCCTGCACCCCTCCTGTTTTCCTTAAAAGGAAGTCTCGTATCTGTAGATATTAAAAAAAATCCCTCCGCTCTAAACCATAACACTTCTGTAAATCACCAAATGCCTTAACCCCGGAATTGTCAAAGAGATTCCCCAGCCTCTCTATTCCTACAGAGACCCAGCTTGCCATACATTTATCTTTAAATATGTCGGGGAGCAATGGATTCTTTTCTATCATGGTATACCAATTATATCTGCCAAATCCTTTCTTTTTATACCATGGCCGCCAGCATTTATAGGCCGCCTCCAATACCTTGTAGTTTTCTTGTAGTACTCGGGCTCATGAAATGTTACCAGGCACCCATTAGCTGCTGCTCCTATCTGCAGCTCATATACATTAGGGCAGACCTCTTCATGTATCCCTTCTTTTTTGGAACCCCATAAAGGGCGCATATACTGAAAGGCTGCTGCCATTTGGTATAATTTTATATTCGGTAAAGACCACCCCCCCCTTTCTCGGGGGAGAGACATAAATTTACTTGCTCTTCTACATTTACCATATGCCCATATGAATCTCATAACCACTCTATCTATCTCTTTAAATCTAGGATTATTAAAGCCCAACGGTATAGCCCGAAACAAATACAGCAACTTAGAGAGAAAAATCATTTTTACCATATTACACCTCCCCATAATAGTTAAATGTAAGTTATTCCATCTACACATATCTTGTCTTGCTTTAGTAATTATGGGATCCAGATTTAACTTAACAATTTCTCCTACTTGTGGCGTAATATCTATGCCCAGATATACTGCATGATCCACCCTTCGAGTATCCTGAGTGCTAGTGTATTGATTAATCAGTATCTGCGTTTTATCTCTATTTAGAAGGTAACCAGAGAATCTTCCGAACTTCATTGCCACCTTTTCAACCTCACTCAATGCCGGATCAGGGGTGGGAGTTAATATAGCAATATCATCTGCATAGGCTAGTACTTTTATATCCCATCCCTGCCTATGAATTGGTGGAATCTTGTTGTTATCTTCGATCTGTCTAAGCAAAGGATCTATATATACAGCAAACAAGAGTGGAGAGCATGGACATCCCTGTCTAGTACCTCTCTTAACCGGGACACTCTCCGATTGTCCCCCCATCAGTTGTATTTTTACTGCCGGTGATCTATATAGGGCCCTTATTGCTACAATAAATTTCTTCCCTAGCCCATAATACTCCAATACATGCCATAAATACTTCCAGCTCACCCGATCAAATGCCTTTTCCGCATCAAGTAATGCCACTGCCATCGGTTCCTCATCCACTTCTGTAGCATCCAAAAGTGCTATGGCTCTTCGAATATGATCGGTGGTATCCCTTCCTGGGACAAACCCATGCTGTCTAGGGAAAACTATCTTCCTAATCACCAGAGATAGTCGAGCGGCTAATATCTTTGAGAATATTTTAGTATCGCTATTGATTAGTGTAATTGGCCGGTATGACGCCGGATTTGATGCAGGTTTCCCTTTTTTCAAAAACATTACTATATTAGCCGTATCCCATGATGGAGGAATTGCCCCTCCACTCTGCACCTGAGTAAACAGCTCTAACATTACCGGAAGCAGAATGGCTTTAAATATTTTATAAAATTCTAGAGGAATTGCATCGGGACCTGTGGCCTTACCAATGGCTAAATCACCCAAAGCTTTATCAATTTCCAAGATATCTATCTGTTCCCCTAGGCTTAGGATATCACTCTCCGTTAGTTTGTTAACTTTGATGTGGCTTAAAAATTTTAACATTTCTTCCTCTGAGTATATAGATGTGTCATCATATAATTCCGTGTAGTATCTGTGGAAAAAATGCCTAATTTGATCCACTTCAACAACCATTTGTCCTTGCCAATCTTTAATCTCTCTAATAATCCCGGATGCTGTTTTCTGGCTTGCCCGTATTGCTAATAAACGTCCTGCTTTTTCTCCGAACTCATATCCTAATGAACGCTGTGCTAAATATTTCTCCGCTATTTTTTGGGTCAGAGTTTCGTTAATTGCAGCTTTAGCTATTACAACTTCCTCCTGGGCCTTTTTTACATCACCCCCCGTTTCTATTGCTGAAGCCAGTTGTCTCTCCAACCTACTTAATTTCATTCGAAGATCTTTAACTCTGTTTTGGGTGTTTTTTTGCTTTATCATGCTAAAACTCAATGTTTCACCACGTATTCCGGCTTTTAAAGTATCCCAGACTATCTCTACCGGAGCTGTCCCTTGATTAAACCCCAGGAATTCAGCTAACCACTTGCTCATGTGTGTACAATATTCCGGGTTCCTAAGAAGTCCTCTTTCAAATGTCCACCTCCTCTCCTTTGGTTCTAACCCATCCAATTCCAATTCTAGTACTAAAGGATTATGATCTGATACAACCCGCGGATATAGCTCCATCTTACCCTGGTTTAATAACACAGGAGAGATCGGAAAATAGTCAAGTCGTGCTACTTTCACATGTGGGGCCGAATAATAAGTATATCCAGGATCTGGCTTACATAATCTCACCCATGCGCCCACTAATCCTAGTTCTTTCTGAATAGCGACCATTGCATTATATACTCGGGGTTTCCGCCCTTGATACTTCTTTGTAGGAGCTAAAACATCCTGTAATCCCTCCCAGGATCCATTAAGATTACAATCACCACATAGAATATACGGGGGGGCCCATCCTGTTAATTCTATAGCCAGGGTATCTAACACTGTTGAGTCATCCGTGACCGCGCCATATACCGAACAAAGTGTAAAGCTACCATGTCCATAGCCACATTCTACAATTACCCATCTCCCTCCCCTATCCGCCTTCTGCCTAGTAAAATTTAATTTATTAGTCCGATCTAATATCGCCACCCCTTTAGTTCTACCCTCTTGTTCTGATCGAACAATTACTTTCATACCGAGTGTGCCCAAAATTCCATCATTCTTATATTCCACATGTGTCTCCTGTAGGCAGTAAATGTCTGCTTTAAAAGTTTTAAGTTCCTCTGCAACTTTACTTCTTTTACGAGGGTCATTTAACCCACATATATTAATCGAGGCAATTCGAAGTCTAACCATTTGCTATTTCAGGTTTCCTTTCTCTCTTTTTGTTCTCACAGGTTTTTATATCTAACTGCACTTTCTCTTGAATTTCCCACTCGATTTGTCCACCTCCTTCTATCTCTCCTACCCCTGCTTTCTGCTGCTCCCCTTGTTGCATTCCTACTCCCCTTTTTTTCCATTTTACTCCCCTGTTTTCTATCCTTTCCCTCCCCTTCCCCTCCTCCTTCGCCTCGTCCGCAACCCCTCCCTCCTTACCCTTTCCCCCATCTCCCCAACCTCCGCCCCTCCTCCCTCCCCTCCCTTTCCCAGGCCAGTCCCTACCACCCCCTTCCCGAGTGACCTTCCTCCCCGAGACTGGCCCACCATCCTGTGGAGCAATCAGACCACTCATGGCCTGAATGTTAGCGTCGTGTCTGTGCGCCCCCACCCACCAGTTACTGGAGCACTTTTGCTTTTCCAAGTAACTTTATTTCGCTATCTGCCCCCCATCACATATTCCTTTGCTTTAATCTCAGACGTGAATACTTCTGTTTTCCCATTCAATATTATTTTAAGACGAGCCGGGGCTAGTAAATACGCTTCCCCGCCTTTCTCTAAGACTGGTTTAATAAGTTGTCGGAGCCGCCATCTCTGTTCCACAGTGGCATGACAAAAATCAGTACGGGTGAAAAAAGTCACCCCATCAACAGTGCGAGGGGTATTTGGACGGGTTTTATCCAAGATCTCCTGCCGTAATAAATAATTCCCAAAATAAGCTAAAACTGCCCTAGGGTATTTAGAGTCTGCGCGTTGGCCCCCCTCTCGCCGGTTTGACGGAAACCTATGTACACGCTGCAATTCATTCTCCCAACTCCATCTCCCTAGTTCCGGGAAGGCATTGCGCAAAAAGTTAATCATGTATGTCCTTATATTGTTTCCCTCTAGCCCCTCTGGTATGCCCAAAATTCGGAGATTATTCCTTCTCTGCCTATTCTCAAAGTCTTCCAATTTCCACATTACGTCCGTCAGTTGTTCGTCCTTCATAGTATTCTGTTCTTTAAGATTGACAACATCCTCCTCGACTGCTACAATCCTTTCTTCCATTAAGGACAGTTTAGATTCAATTTCTGTGCATGATTTTGCTACTTTGCGCACTGTCCCCTGTAGTTTCTTCGTAGCAACCCTTGCACGTCGACTTTCAATCCTAGTTTCTGTCTGCAGCTCTTTAATTGAACTATAAATTGATTGCAGCATTCCTACCTCAGCCCCCATTGCCGACGGACCATAAGTGGGGGGGCCTATATCTGATTCCTTGTTGCCATTAGCTGAGCCCTGAATAGTTATAGATGAAGAATCCGTGAGTCCAATACCTGAATAGTCCCATTTCAAAGTTCTACCGCCCGAGGCTAGCGCATTTTCTAGGGGCCCCTGGGCACAAGGCCGTGTGTTAACCGCTTTACGCTGTCGGCGCAGCTGTCGCACTGTAGGTTCATTGCTTGAAGTTTTGTTTTCTGTCTCCGATGTTTCCCTATCCTCAGACCCGCCAAGACTATGATCGCCACTGCTGAGATCAGACTCTTCCGTCAGAGAGTAAAATTTATCACTATTGTCTTTCCCCCATTCCACCGCTTGGGGGTCTTTTCCTGCCATTTTACTCGGGTTTTTGGTATTTGAGACAGTCTTATATAGGTTCTCTCCTTCTGTTAAAGGTCTAAATATAGATACACCTCCTTCCCCCTCCTGATGTTCCAATCGTTCAGACCAGTCATATTGTTGTGCTTGAGGCTGCCTAGTTTCGGCAGTAGGGCCGGATTTCTTTTCCTTTACCTCCGTCTGGTTGTCTTCCGCCTCAGGCATACTCTCCGTGCCTTGTTTAAAGTTCACAGGAGGATCATTATTCATTTTACCCCCGCTTATGCTGCTACTGTTCGGAAGAGAGTCTATTCCTACCATCTCATCGAGGGGGGTTAAATGAGCAGACCGTATATCCTGTGCCCCCCCTGCAAGAAAAGTTATGATAGTAGATTGACTTTTGCCCTTGACCTTAGTTTCAGTCGGGGGGTAATACTAGTATTCTCACTTGTCTTGACGCTACTCAACATATTTTCCCCGGCTGGTTTAGCTGCAATTGTCATCAGGCGTTTATTAGTTCCCGTCAGCTCTCCTTTGCCTCGGCCAGCCCGTGTCACTTTTACACCTTCTATCTTTTCTATCTTTTCTCCCAGATTCCGAAAGGGCTTGGAGGCATCTTGATCTTTAGTACATGTGCCAATAGCCTAAATAGTCCTTTTACCCCGGACGATACTACGGCTGAATCCGCGATTATTTGTTTTGCCAAGTTTTTCCAGAGCCATAAGGGGGTATATAAATGCAAACCGGAGTTATTTTGCAGCATCTGAGATCTCAGATATTTATTCTCTCTTAGTATTATTTCCCCCTTCTTTTTTCCCCTTTCTTCCCCCCTTTCTCTTCTTCTTTTTTTTCCCTTTACCTCTCCACTTTACCCATTGTTCTTTTCTCCCCTTTATTTTTTATCCTTTCCACCTTACTGTAGAATGGGGCACACCTGGAATGACTGTTTCCGCCTGATTTCCACCCGAACTGTCTGTCTGCTCTTCTTCCTGGTTTTCCTCCTGGTGATTCACCAGTCTGCTCATCTGGGTGAAAGCAGAGTTCTCATCCCGATAATCTTTTTCTCCTTGGTCCACACAACTGCAAAAATCTGGTTCTGGAAAGGACTCTTCAACCCCTTGTGCCTGGGGGGTCGCAAAAGGACTGTCCAAACGCTTGTACAGCCTCACCGTGCAGCTTTTGCCCAAACGCCACTGGCTTGATGCAGTTTCTTGATTCCTCCGTGCAGGGAAAAAAAAAAAAAAAGAAACCCGACAAGCCGAGATCGGCCCGGTTCACTGCTCCGCTCCGTGACGGCCACCTCGGAGCCTCTACACCCTCCACTCCCCCCCGGAGGCAGAATCGCGGGGGAGGGAGAGAGAAGAAAGCGGGCCGAGTTCGGCCCCGATCCACCGTCCGGCCGTTTCTGGCCGTCTGGCCGTCTGGTTGGCCGCACCGCAACGGCCGCCTCGGCCGCCGCAGCCGTTTATGCCGCGGGGAAATACGGGCCTCCTAGGGCTAATCCTGCCCGGCTGCTCTGCTACGGCCGTCGCAGCCGCCGTGCCTTCGGCTCCCCTTCGGCTCCCCTGATGGGCGGGACTGCGAGAGCGCAGTTACGCCGACGCTGACGCCATGTTGCTCGCTGTGTTTAGTTCCACATGGGAGGAACACCTGCAGCGCCTCTGGAGAGTGTTAGAGGCCCTGCAGGAGGCAGTTCTCTTTATTAAGGTGAGCAAGTGCCAAATAGGGGAGGGTTCTGTGGTGTACTTAGGACACAAGGTGTGGAGTGGCCAGGTGGCACTCCTACAGCCTAAGATTGACACAATTCTGGCTTGGGAGCCTCCCAAGACCCAGACTGAAGTGAGAGCCTTTCTAGGTCTCACAGGATATTGCAGGAGGTTTGTTAAGGGATATGATACCATTGTTACCCCCTTAACTGAGTTGACTTCTAAGAAGCAACCCAGGAAAGTGATCTGGACAGAGGCTTGGCAGAACGCTTTTGATGCCCTGAAGGCTGCCATGTGCACAGCACCTGTGCTGAAGGCACCTGACTACTCCAAGGTGTTTGTTGTGCAAACAGATGCCTCAGCGCATGATATTGGAGCAGTACTCTCACAGCTTAATGAAGAGGGCTTAGATCAACCCGTAGCCTTCATTAGCAGGAGGTTACTACCCAGTGAACATTGGTGGAGTGCCATAGAACGCGAAGCGTTTGCTGTGGTCTGGGCCCTGAAGAATCTAAGACCCTACTTGTTTGGGACTCACTTCCGAGTTCAGACCGACCATAGGCCCCTCAGATGGTTAATGTAGATGAGGGGTGAGAATCCAAAACTGTTGAGGTGGTCCATTTCCCACAGGGGATGGACTTTACAGTGGAACACCGTCCTGGTTCAGAGCACGCCAATGCTGATGGTCTGTCCAGGTTCTTCTGCCTTAGTGATGAGAACTCCCATGACGTTGGTTAGTTGCTCCCCACTTTCAACTGGGGGGACACATGTTAGACTTTTCATCCTTGGCATGGCCTCCCTTAACTTTTTGCCTCTGTTCCCAAGGTTGTTGATGTGTGCTGGACTCTGATTTTACTGTTTTGTTACTCTGGGCACTTTACCACTTCTAACCAGTGCCAAAGTGCAAGTGCTCCTTTACAAAATGTGTATGTAATTGGTTTTTCCATGATTGGCATATTTGATTTACTAGTAAGTCCCTAGTAAAGTGCACTAGAGGTGCCAGGGCCTGTAAATCAAATGCTACTAGTGGGCCTGCAGCACTGGTTGTGACACCCACAGAAGTAGCTCTGCAATCATGTCTCAGACCTGTCACTGCAGTGTCTGTGTGTGCAGTTGTAACTGTAAATTCGACTTGGCAAGTGTACCCACTTGCCAGGCCTAAAACTTCCCTTTTCTTACATGGTAGACACCCCTTAGGAAGGCCCTAGGTAGCCCCAAGAGCAGGGTGCAGTGTATGGTTAAGGTAGGACATATAGTAATGTGTTTTATATGTCCAGACAGTGAAATATTGCTAAATTTGTTTTTCACTGTTGCAAGGCCTGTCCCTCTCACAGGTTAACATGGGGGCTACCTTTAAATCTGATTAAAGTGTAGGTTCCCTTTGGGAGCGGATGAACATGTGGAGTTTGGTTTTCTCTGAGTTCACAATTCAAAAATACATCTTTTAGTAAAGTTGATTTTAAGATTGTGTGTTTGATAATGCCACTTTTAGAAAGTGAACATTTTCTTCCTTATACCATTTCTGTGACTGCCTGTTTGTGGATTCCGTGTCTGGGTCAGTTTGACAGTGGGGCTTGTTGCACCTCACTCTAGACAGTGACACAAAGGGAGCTGGGGTGTAGCCTGCATATCCTGATGAGCCATCTGTGCTAGGAGGGAGGGGAGGAGTGGGCACTTACACCTGAAAGGGCTGTGCCTGGTCCTCACACAATGCAGTCTTCGACCCCCTGGTGAGTGTCTGGGGCCTGGCCTGGGCAAGGCAGGATTTCACATTCAAAAGAGACTTTTTCTTTGAAGTAGGCCTACTTCAAAGGAGAAATTGCGTATCAGAAGGGCACCCAAAACCACAAACTTTAGAACACTTCTGGAAATAAGAGGAACCTCTGCCTGGAGAAGAGCTGAAGAGCTGAGGAAGAAGAGCTGCCCTGCCTGTGACTGTGCTTTGTTGAGCTAGCCTGCAGTTGCTGCTTCTGCCAGAGTAAGAGGGCAAAGACTGGACTTTGTGTGCCTTCCATCTTGTGAAGAAATCTCCAAGGGCTTGATTTAATCTTGCCTCCTGTTGTTTGAAGTCTCAGGGACAGCAAAGACTTCTCTCTGCCAGCACCTGGAGTCTCTGGAGAGACTCCTGCTCTGACAAGTGGTTCCCTATCCAGTCCCTGGGCCCTTGAAAGGAAAGCTGCTGAAAATCCAAGGAAATCGACTTTGGATGACATCGGACCGGCACTGCTGCTGAATCCGGTGACTCCGCCTGCAACCGACTCCGTGATCATCGCTGGAACGTGATGACCTTCTCAGGCCCGACATCGCTGCAGCCCTGCCGAAGTCCATGACTCCGTGGAAGTCGCTGCACCACGTCGTGACCGATGCAGCTCGAAGTACGCCGATTCAACGTTTCGCACAGACGCCGCAATCTCCAACTTTGCACATCGGTTTGTTTTCACTCTTCACCAAAGATACTGTACCTGGGGGTCTACGGAACTCCGTGTCCGGTGCCGCTGGTGTCGGATTGGGGAACGACTCCATCACAATGGCGTGTTAACACCTCATCGAAGCATTTTGTGTTTCTAAGCGCTAATTTTGAGTTTAATCTTTAGAAATTCATAACTTGACTTGTGTATGTTGGATTTTTTGCATTTTGGTCTTGTTTTGTTTAGATAAATATTTGCTATTTTAGTAAACTGGTGTTGTCATTTTGTAGTGTTTTCATTGAGTTACTGTGTGTGTTGGTACAAATACTTTACACCTAGCACTCTGAAGTTAAGCCTACTGCTCTGCCAAGCTACCAAGGGGGTAAGCAGGGATTAGCTGAGGGTGATTCTCTTTTACCCTGACCCCAGAGTGAGGGTCCTTGCTTGAACAGTGGGTAATCTGACTGTCAACCAAAGACCCCATTTCTAACACCTAGGAAAAGGTTTATTTTGCCAGGTCAAAATGGCAGTTTACAACTGCACACATAGGATACAATGAGAGGCCTGATCCATGTTTAAATTTCTTCTTTAGTGGGTGGCATAATCAGTGCTGCAGGCCCAGCAGTAGCATTTAATTTACAGGCCCTGGGCACAGCTATTGCCACATTTCTAGGGACTTACCAGTATGTTATATATACCAACAGGGTACAAGCCATTTCTACCATCCTTAAAGGAGAGAGCATAAGCACTGTGGCACTGGTTAGCAGTAGTAAAGGGCACAGAGTCCTAAGTCCAACAAAAACACCCTTAACAAAAATAGCAGGATGAAGACAAAAAAGTCTGGGGATGACCCTGCCGAAAGGGCCAAGTCCAACATAGCCAATGGGAGAGACTGGCCATATAGTAGTAAACACAAACTTTGGGAGCTTTCACTACCAGGGCATGAAAAACTATGCATGTCCTACATTTTAGACACAAAGCATCCTGCCTTATGAACATCTACGGCCCATCTTAGGGTAACCTGCGTTTAATAAAAAGGAAGGTTTAGGACTTGGAAAAGGTTTATTTTGCCAAGTCAAAATGGCATTATAAAACTGCAGTTCAGGCTTCAAGTGCAGGCCTGAGATATGTTTTAAAGTGCTACTTGTGTAGGTTGCACAGTGAGTGCTGCAGACGCACAAGTAGCATTCAGTGTACAGGCTGTGAGTACATCTGGTACCACATATCAGGGACTTACAACTGACCTAATTGTACCAATCAGGTGTCTGTCAGTTTTAAAATCCAGTAGGGAGAGAGCTCAAGCACATTAGCACTGGCTAGCAATAGTAAAGTCCACACAGTTCTAAAACTAGCACAAACTATTTCAGAAAACAGGAGGGGAGAGGGCAAAAAGTTTGGGGTGACCCTGCAGAGTGGACTAGTTTCAACACATAGGCCCTCATTCTGACCTTGGCGGGCGGCGGAGGCCGCCCGCCAAAGTCCCGCCGTCAGGTTACCGTTCCGCGGTCGAAAGACCGCGGCGGTAATTCTGACTTTCCCGCTGGGCTGGCGGGCGGTCGCCTTCAGACCGCCAGCCAGCCCAGCGGGAAAGAGGCTTCCACGATGAAGCCGGCTCGGAATCGAGCCGGCGGAGTGGAAGCTGTGCGACGGGTGCAGTTGCACCCGTCGCGTATTTCACTGTCTGCGCAGCAGACAGTGAAATACATGTAGGGGCCCTCTTACGGGGGCCCCTGCAATGCCCATGCCAGTGGCATGGGCACTGCAGGGGCCCCCAGGGGCCCCGCGACCCCCCCTACCGCCATCCGGATCTCGGCGGTCCGACCGCCGGGATCTGGATGGCGGTAGGGGGGGTCGGAATCCCCGCGGCGGTGCAGCAAGCTGCGCCGCCGCGGAGGATTCAATGGGGCCGCGGTACACTGGCGGGACCCCGCCAGTGGTGCCGGTCCGACCGCGGCTTTACCGCCGCGGTCGGAATCCCCATTGGAGCACCGCCGGCCTGTCGGCGGTGCTCCCGCGGTCCTCCGCCCTGGCGGTCAAAGACCGCCAGGGTCAGAATGACCACCATACTCTGCTATCATATGCATGGTGTCAGATATGAATATACATTGCTCTTTTATAAAATAAGAACATCCGCAATGTTTTGTGTTTTGTGGGATTATGAAGAATGACCTGGTACATATCAGCACTGCAAATTTTAGATTTTGCCCCTCCTTTTATTTATTCGTCATATGACTTAAAATGTGGAATTGCCACTTCTCTATACATACTGACCACGTAACTTTGTTACTTGGTGATGTATTCTATGTACACTCTTAAGCCAATTATATACTAAAAAGTAAATCTCTTTTGCAAGGAAGCTGCATCTCAGCTAGGAGATCTATGTCTCTTAGGCACATCAGTAATTGGTGTAATCGTACTTTCAGTACAAGTGCACGTATTCATCAAGTTTTCAAATAATTGGATCTTATCATGAATCTTTTTGGAAGATCTGGAGTCAAGTAATAGGAGGAAAGTACATAAATTAATGACCTTTTTAATTTCTGTGTGCATACCCTGAGCTTGTCCAGCCAGGTGCTCATGAACAATGTGGTAGTCGGAAAGATAGTATTTTAGTGCTGAGAAAGTCTGGTGACATTAGATTGGCTGGTGAATTATTTCACAGCTGTTCCTTACGTGTGGATCCACAGCTGTGGTGTTAGCGCAGGGATATTGACTTCTTGTGCTTGCCCGGGTTGCTCGGAGGGACCCATACAATAGTTTGCTTGGAGAAGCTCTAACAGTGTTCATGGTTTATAGGGGACACTCATGCAACGTTAGCAGAGCTGTGTTTATTGTCTGTGAACCTCTTGGTAAGTTGTTACCTGAGCCCTAGACTGCCAGATGTGCATGTAAATTCCATCAAAAGTGGATATGCTTTTTCTGTTAAAGTATGAGGAATGAGAGTCACTGAAACTGTATTTGCATCATGGGTGCATCCCCTTTCTGTGGTCCCCTTCTGGCGCCTCCTGCGACTCGTTCTCTCTGCAGCTACTGCAGAGGCACTTTACTGTTGATATTAAAAACTCCAGAGTGCTCAGGCCAGTACAAACTGCTCCCATTAGGCTTTTCCACTTCTCCTTCCATTACCTTCCATTACAGGCCATTGCCTCTGTCTTGCACTGATAGATGGGCAATGAGTGTGAGATATTCGTATCTGATGGGAGGGGCTGCCGGTTGTTGAAGTGCTGCTCTCTTTGCTTTAAAGGTATATGAGTACTAGAGAAGTTGCCCTGATATTGCTGACTTATGGCCTGGTTTAGAGTTTGGTGCATTTAGTTACTCCATCACAAACGTGACAGATATCTTGCCCACCATATTATGCATTCCGTAGGATATAATGGAATCATAATGCGGCGGATGTGCTATAGGTCATGCTTTTGATGAAGTACTGAGTTCGCCAATCACTAAATGAGGCCCTTAGTTGTGTGTCTGGAAACGTGCTCCACTGCAGGGTCGAACTGACCTACATGGCCATTGTTAGACCTGACAGCCTTAGGGTAGTCACCCCTAACTTTTTGCCTGCCTCCCTCCACTTTTTGGACACTGTTTTTGCTGGTTTATAGACTCTGCGCACTTTACCCCTGCTAACCAGGGCTAAAGCGCATATGCTCTCTCCCCTAAAACATGGTAACCTGGAATAATACCTGATTGGACTATTAATTTACTTATAAGTCCCTAGTAAGGTGCACTCTATGTGCATAGGGCTGGTAAATTAAATGCTACTAGTGGGCCAGCAGCACTGGTTGTGCCACCCACTTAAGTAGCCCCTTCTCCTGGTCTCAGGCCTGCCATTGCAAGGCCTGTGTGTGCAGTTTCACTGCCACATCGACTTGGCATTTAAAAGTTCTTGCCAAGCCTAGAACTCCCCTTTTTTTACATATAAGTCACCCTTAATATGTGCCCTAGGTAACCCCTAGGGCAGGGTGCTGTGTAGGTAAAAGGCAGGACATGTACCTGGGTAGTTATATGTCCTGGTAGTGTAAAACTCCTAAATTCGTTTTCACACTACTGTGAGGCCTGCTCCATTCATAGGCTAACATTGGGGCTGCCCTCATACACTGTTGAAGTGGCAGCTGCTGATCTGAAAGGAGCAGGAATGTCATATTTAGTATGGCCAGAATGGTAATACAAAATCCTACTGACTGGTGAAGTCGGATTTAATATTACTATTCTAGAAATGCCACTTTTAGAAAGTGAGCATTTCTTTGCACTTAAATCCTTCTGTGCCTTACAATCCACGTCTGGCTGGGCTTGGTTGACAGCTCCTTGTGCATTCACTCAGACACACCCCAAACACAGGGTACTCAGCCTCACTCGCATACATCTGCATTTTGAATGGGTCTTCCTGGGCTGGGAGGGTGGAGGGCCTGCTCTCACACAAAGGACTGCCACACCCCCTACTGGGACCCTGGCAGACAGGATTGAACTGAAAGGGAACCTGGTGCACTTCTTAGCCACTCTTTGAAGTCTCCCCCACTTCAAAGGCACATTTGGGTATAAAACAGGGCCTCTGCCCTACCTCATCAGACACTTGCTGGAGAAGAAACCTGAACCAGAAACTACATCCTGCCAAGAAGAACTGCCTGGCTGCTCAAAGGACTCACCTGCCTGCTTTCTACAAAGGACTGCTGCCTTGCTGTTGCCCTGCTGCCTTGCTGAACTCTTGTCTGGCTGTGAAAGTGCTCTCCAAGGGCTTGGATAGAGCTTGCCTCCTGTTCCTTGAAGTCTCAGGACCAAAAAGACTTCTCTCTTTTACTTGGACGCTCCGTGCGCCGAAAATTTCGACGCACAGCTTGTTTCGCGGCGAGAAAAACGCCGCACTCTGACGCTGATCGACGCGACGCTCTTGGGACGATCGAAGATCCGACGCACGGCCTCGCAAGGACAACGCCGCCCGACCTCTAGAGGAGAAATCGACGCAACGCCTGCCGTGAGATCGTAATTTCAACGCGCAGCCCCGCAGATCGAAGTCTAGAGGAGAAATCGACGCGACACCTGCCGTGAGATCGTAATTTCGATGCGCAGCCCCGCAGACCGACGCGCAGCCGGAGAACAAGCAGGAAAATCCACCCACAGACCCGGGACATCTGGTAATCCCCGCGATCCACAGAGAGAGACTGTCCGCGCGCCGGAAAACGACGCCCGACTTCCCCGCGTGGAAAATAACGACGCAAGTCCGTGTGTGCTGGGGAGAAATCGACGCACACACCCTTTTTCCACGCACCTCTTCTCTTGTGGCCCTCTGAGGAGATTTTTCCACGCTAAACTAGGTACTTGTGCTTGAAAGAGACTTTGTTTATATTCTAAAGACTTAAGACACTTTGGGCCTGATTCTAACTTTGGAGGACGGTGTTAAACCGTCCCAAAAGTGGCGGATATACCACCTACCGTATTACGAGTTCCATAGGATATAATGGACTCGTAATACGGTAGGTGGTATATCTGCCACTTTTGGGACGGTTTAACACCGTCCTCCAAAGTTAGAATCAGGCCCTTTATATCACTTTTCAGTGATATCTCTACAATTTCCCATTGCAACTTTATTCTTTTTGACCTACAATTATCCTGATAAATATTATATATTTTTCTAAACACTGTGTGGTGTGTTTTTGTGGTGCTATATGGTGGTATTGTATGATTTATTGCACAAATACTTTACACATTGCCTTCTAAGTTAAGCCTGACTGCTCGTGCCAAGCTACCAGAGGGTGGGCACAGGATAATCTTGGATTGTGTGTGACTTACCCTGACTAGAGTGAGGGCTTTTGCTTGGACAGGGGGTAACCTGACTGCCAACCAAAAACCCCATTTCTAACAGCCATCAAGTAGTGCCAAATGGGCCAGTCTTACAGATTGTGTGGCCCGTTTTTTAGCAGTTTGTGGGAATTTTATGGCTAGGTGGGTCGGTTTACACTGTTGATTTCCCAGATTTTACCTAGGCTATTTCCTGCAGTAAACACAAATTCATGCAGTACCTTGTACCTTTCAAAATTCTCATAAAGCGTATCTATAGAGGTTTAAAACTGGCCTGATTTGCAAATGTGGGCCACACTTTTAGCTATTTGGTTTGCTAATGGGGCCACTTTTATTTTAGTATTAGTGCCCGGCCAAATTTTCTCCAGCAACATTTGTGATAATTGCTACTTGCTGCAGTTACCTATGTATCCTTGTTCTATCAGCGCAAGGGTAAAATTATATTTGCACTACCAGGCATTCTCTGATCCACTTGCACCCTACACTGTCTTGCAACCTTCACTCACTCATACGATGCCCTTCCTAACTTCAGCGTGCAGTGCTGCTCCTTGCATCTTGTGCTGTTTCCGTTTCATCCCAAACTGATTCTCCTTAGGCTCTCATTTTGCTCTGTTTGAATAATGCCTCCTATGCTCAGACATTTCACATCGTTCAAATTTGTTCCTCAAGTTTTACTAGCACACAGTAGCAGAACATCAGTGGCAACTGCAGTGCAAGCTTCTGACAATGACTAGTTACAATAAATATGGCGGAATGGTTTGTCTGCTCAAGCATAGTGAAGCAGAGAAACATGTTCATCCAGCACTACAAGAATCCCCGTCGGTGGAAAATAACCATCACCACCAATACTTTATTTTGTTTCATAAGCCATAAATGTACAGCATATGCATAAATCAAATATACAGTCCACCAATATAATATACAGCTATGAAAGTGCACACACTTTACATATAAAAACAACTAAATCAGACTTCAGGATTTACAATCAATCATCGGTATCTAGATCTTATTACTTATTCTTCCAGCGTTCTGAATCTAATTCAATACAGCCAAACAAATCAGATTGGAGGAAAGTTGTTGAAATCGCAAAAGGGCAGGTCTACAGTACCTACAGTTTCAAGTGTGTAATATGGGCAACCGGTAAAGTTTCGTGCAGTGCTTAATTTGTGCTTGTTGTTTCCGGTGCGGAGCACCAGCACTTATTTCTGAGGGCCAGCGCTTAGTTTTCTGTCTCAGGCATTTGCTGCGAGCGAAAGACACGTGGGAAAGACGGAGAAAGAGAAAAACGAAAAAGCGTCAGAAAGGGGGAAAGCAGGAACCTGACAGAGTGAGCTGAAGGGGCAGAGAGTGGCTATAAATGGACTGAAGAGGCCTGAGGTGGCTTCAGGATTACACTGCCTCAGTATTATGTGCTGGCACTTTTAATTGCAGTAGCCGCGTGTTTAAGAGAAGAGCTTTGAGCACCGGCACCTTTTTATTTACAAATTAAGCACTGGTTTCGTGGGGGCAGGGTAAAATGTACAAAATAAAAAAACATAAAGTGTAGCATATCCTGCAGCGACTAGTGGTCATAAGGACATCACACAATTTCTGCAAACCAAACACCACACATGGGGGCAAAATGTATGCAGAATTTAATTTATGTTGCAAATTAGTCACAAGATGGAAATATGATTCCATTCCCCCAGAAGTCGAAATAATCACATATATTCTCACTGTTAATTTCTGATATTCGCTCAATGTTGAGACAGCAATGTCACCTGTATGATAAAAAATATGCATCCCTGCCATGAGCACCCCAGCTGCACTGATAGCTGGATGCTTTGTACCTATTTTCCGTCATGGGCGAACACAGACCATATGGGTGCGCCATAATTTAGGCCTATCTCACCCAGGAGAATCAAAACCACTCGTCCAGATTGCAGTCTTGTTAGACCTTGAGGAGCATTCAAAGAGCTACCCTGGTAGTGGTAAAGGGCTGCCATCTTGCCCGAGTTAAGTAGCACAAGTGCAGTGACGGCGGTACTTCGTTTTTTGTGACAGTCATCAGTAGAGTGAACAGGTCTCGTTACTTGTGTCAATGGAATGAGGGCTACCGGGACACTCATGTAAAGCTCTGCAGCTGTGTGCTTAACTTGCATTTGGTCTACATCATGGTAAAATGTAGTGCTCTGCAGTGCATGTGTGATTCCATGTGTGTGCTGTAATGTATGTGTAGGCTTCTTAGTTCCATACTGGAAACCCAGGGCCTTGGAGAGGTATGTCAAGCTGATGGTGTCATCACGGACAGATCTGTGGTTTGCCTGCATTCCTGAGAGCTGGATGGGACACACCAAATAGAAAGGGAGAGACCGCCTCTTTTGTACACTGAAATAGTGTTCTTAGATTCTGAACAGGTCACTGATCATGGGGCTTGGGCACATCCCAGGAAGATGAGGCTGATAAGAGAATCAGAGAGATTAGGGCTGGGACCTTGATAACCAATTGAAAGGCATATACCAGTGAGGTTTACATCAAAGAATGATACTCTTGTCACTCCCATGGCCTGTGTGTATGGAGCCATTTCTGCTGTGTCCCACTGTTTTCTGAAAACAGGACAGGGTAGAGGAATGGGTACTTCAATGTAGGCAAAGACTCAGACACTAAAACACATCTGTGCTTTGAAATGGATTCTGAAAATAGGAGTTTGAGCTTCTGAAAATTGTCAACCAAGAGCTCTACGTCAATGTGGAAAAATTCAGCATGATTTCAACTTGTTGTGAACAGGAATGAGGGCTAAGGTCTGCTACTCTTCCTACTCGGTAAGGGGGGCATCACACAGGAGAATCAAGACAACCATTTTGGACCCTTCATCATCAGCATTTGCCTGCCAAGACAAGAGGATCCTTTAAGGAGGAGGAGATGCCCTGGAGAGAGCAAGGTCCAATAGGGATTCTGGTCAGTGGATCCTTGAAGTAGTGTCAGATTCTGTGCCCATGTCTGCCTGTGTGCTGCTGTTTGTGACCCTTGCCAAGAGAGGACCATGATGAAGGTAAAGGCTGATACACTGCTGCTGCTCTGTGACAAAAAGAGGGCTGCCCCTACGATGATAAGGACCATGGCCCTAGAGCAGCATACTCCAGAGCAGCATACCAGGCTGTGACCTATGGGAGAAGAGCATCAATTAAAACTCCCAGGAGCACCTGAGACTGACTTACTCAGAAAGACTAAACACACTATCAGAGGAATATTGTGGATGCCTGCCTGCCTCATCACCTTCAGCTTCCATACTTCTGACTACCTCCTGTGCCTGCTGAACTGCAGCTCCAGAGAGAGTGGGTGAGACTGATTTTTAGGCCATTGAACCTGAAGGGAAACTTGCTCTGATCAAAAGCTCTATGGTGTGGGACGCTTTGACTTTTAAGAAGGCATTGTGGAACATCAAAGACTTGTACTTTCTAGCAGGGCCTAACTGAATGATCACCCCACATGAATGTGGAATAACCATAATTGTGGCATGCATTAGTTTAGAAATTGTTGTACAATCCTACAGCTAGCGGTAATGTGCCCTTTTTATGGATCCAGTTTTAAAATCTGAATGTTTCTACACTGTATGCATTTTTGTAGCACTGATGTAGTTTCCTCCCCTGTCGACCATAGTGGCCATTAATGGTGACTAATTGCTTTACTTTTTTTAACGCCCTTTGTGGTGCCTATCCAACCAGTAGCCAGTTCTGAATGGCCAACATTATGCACAAAAAATCATCGATGAGTTTAAATATTTCAGTAATATTTTAACAGCTGCTTCTGTGCACACTCACTGCAATACCCCACAAGGTTACAGCAACCAATAGCAATCCAAATAAGGACTGTCTGTAATCAGCACTCACTTCACCTCTAAGGGTTGAATCGGTCAGGAACCATTAAAAGCATCCAGAGAGCTTGTTAATCCCTAGCATATTGGACATGTATCAAGCCATAATGACCTTTTACTAGATATAAATCCTTGTCTTTCAGAATGCTGGCACGAAAGGCATTAAGATGCATTATTGACACACCGGGATAATAATGCAGTTTAATGAAAGCAGGCATTATTGTTTGAAAAAGGTCATCTGACAACACAGGTTGAACCCAGTCAGAATCATAATGCAGTTCCGATAGCCTTTTTTTCTGTAGCCTACTGATCAGACTGCAAAGTATTTTCCTGTCTAGAAGACCTGTAATTCTCTTCAGTCCTCTCGAGTAAACTTCTTTAAATGCTTCACATGTTATCGTCATAAAGAAATAGCACACCCTTCTTATTTGGTAAAGTGCTTGCTGCTAACAATCCAGTCCACTGCTGGCCACAACAAACGATTGAAAGAGTGTTGAGTGACAATAGAAATTATGTGATTTCTGGACAATGTGCCTGTGAGAAAGTCATCCTTTTAGCATGTTCACACTGATACTGGTGGTAACTGACCTTGACTGTGCCCTGGGTTCTGCTAACCAGCCCCAGTGCCAGTGCTCTGACTAAAAGGTATATGGTAAAGTGGTACTGCAGTGTGCACTGTTGTGTTGCTTGCTGCCATTGTTATATTGAAAGGCAGCCCTGCATTGGAAGATGTCTTTAAAATGTAAAATGTGTGCAAATTCGACTTAGGAATCAAAAGTACTTCCAAAGTGATAATCTACCTTATTTTTACATATACGTCACCTTCATGTCTCCCTTGGTGCCCCAGTTGTGGAGTGCCATGTAACTATTAGCAAGGACATTATAAACTGTGTTTTATATGCCCTGTTGAGGGAAAACTGTCCTTTCATTTTTCCTCATTGTAGATACTTAGCTCCGTTGGGTAACATGGGAATATTTCTCATAAGCATAAGTATTACTGGGAAGGAGCTAACTGTGTCATGAAAGGACTCAAAAGATTGGTAATGATAAATCCAACAACTTGCAACAGTTGAATTTATCTTAACTTATGCAGCAAAGAGGTTATAGGACTTTCTTTACTATAAGCTAAAATCCAGCCTGCTAGTGGCCTCGCCTGATTAGTCAGCCTTAACACAATTAGCCAGGCTGCTTTGATGAGGTGATAAGTGGGCTGCATTGAGCAGAGGTTATCTGATAGGGTGAGGTCTGGAGTTGCACAGACCAGGCCAGGCCAGGAAGGGGGCTGAGTAAATGAAACTGGGCTTCAAAGAAAGCAGGACAGAAAGGAATGCCAGCCAGGCCTGCCCTCTCATCTTGTACCCCACAGATAAATAGCAGGCCCAGGAAAGGAATTTGCAGATGTCCAGAGGTGTAGTGTTAATATAAATTAGCCACACTAGTAGGCTGGTTTAACCAGATCTTGCTCCTCTGGAAGAAATCATCCATCTTGGATTTTAAACCTCAGTAATTTATGGGACAAGAAAATGACACACTTTGGAGGAATGTCATGCTTTTGGGTGGCACCCTGCAGCTTATTGGACAGGGTTCCCCTCTGCTTGTCCCCCAAGATGAATGAAGATATATGGGTGAGCTGCATTGCAACTCTGACCTGCTGCCTCAAATCACAAAAAGAAAAAGGGCTGCCCTGCCGGAACTCTGCTCTGAAACCCCATGGACTGCACGCTGAAGTACTGCTCCTGCTGCACATTGGAACAAAAGCCCTAAGGACTTTGTCTTGCTTCAAAAGGGACTCAGACATGGACTCCCTGAAAGCAACAGGTTAACAGAGCCTGCCTGGTCCAACTATCACAAAAGTCCCCAGACTGGAGTGTGTCTAGTGGACTTTTAAGGATTTGGCCAGGTGTATTATGGGAACTGAATTCCCAAACTTCCAAGGACCACCTCACAGCTTCTATACCCTTGGATTTGTGATTTGGACACTTTCAACCCTCAAGAGTAACTTCAGGAAGATGTTCCAGAAGTTTGGAGCAACTTTAGGAAAAACTTCCATAAGTAGACCGACTCACCATCGTGAGTCAAGCCATCTACCCTCACCGTGACCCAATCAGGGTGTCAGGTTGGTCCTGCTGAAAGCTCAAAAGCTCCAGACTTCCAGGATTTAACTGGGTCCTTGCGGAAAAACAGTCCAACAACATCACATCGCAGTCGGCTTGCTGAGGAGGACTGCACAATGTTGAGAGAGAAAAGTTGTAGAAAAGTTTCTAAGTTTAAATTTAACATTTTGACCGAGGCCTCCTCCTCAGTTTATCTGAGCAGGGCTCCATTGCAGTTGGCCTCAAACTTTGACTTGGTTTAGGTCCAGCACAATCAGATGTCCCCATTTGGCACCATTGATTTCTAAGCACTAGAAAGCACTTTTTTTTATTTAATCTTTAAACATTCATAACTCCTGTTCCATGCTTTGGACTTTTGTTCTTTTTGTGACATTTTAAATATTTAGTTTCTTTACAAATTGGTGTGTGATTTTTATTGTGTGTTTTATCTTACTTAATTACTGTATTGAGGTATTTAAATGCTTTACATACCTGTCTCCTAAGTGAAGCCTGCCTCCTTGTTGCCAAGCTCCCAGGGCCTGTAGGTGTGTACTTACATCCACTAGTAACCAGCCTTCAACAGTGCATAACCCATATGTGGAATTTTGCCATCATATTATATCTATGACATAGGAAATTCTGCCTGTGTAACTTCACTTTGTCTGGAAACTGTAGGATTTTCTGTTACTACTAAGCTTGGTTTGGCCGTCCTGCAAGATGGCCACCACTTCGTGAGGCTCTGCAGGGCAGGGGCATAAATCTGCTTAAATCCGAGTAGGTTGGTCACCCGGGGTGCTTGCTAATATGAGCCTCGAGGACCGGACCATCAGTGAGACGAGGGCTGGTGAGGTGGACCGGCCTGATGTCAGTAGCCACCTTTGGGGTGCCTGATCGGCCATCGAGGAGGGCCCAGCGGTGAGGCCTCACCTCGTGTGTGGCTGGGGAGGATCGGCTGCGATGGCAGGTAGCGCACGGGGTGCTGGACGCACTCCCCCTGTCCTCCCCTCTGGATGCTGTGACGGGATCGGGTGCGGTGATGGTCCTGGGCTGCTTGCGCGAGCTGGGCACTGGATGCATGCAGGGCTAGGGCTGATGATGCCGAGTGTCGGGCTGCGAGCACTGAAGGTGGGCACGTGGTGTGGCGAGCACGGCTCCAGTCCTGGAAGGAAGGCAGCAGCAGCGGACTATGAGGGGCGTACTGTGTCCTCCCCCCCAAGATAATGACAGTGGTGAGGGGGTGATGTCCCTAAGCCACGCACACGAGTTGGGAAGTGCACAGCAGTGGGGCCTGGATAACTGGCGCCAGGGATTGGGCTGCGGGCCTTCACGGGTGGTGCAACGTGCAACCGGATCAAAAGTTTGTACAGCAGGAGCCACCTAGAAGAGCACTTCTGTCTGGAGAGAGGGAAGTCTGGCTGAGGGCAGAAACCTGACGCTCGACTGAAGTGGAGGAGGAACCGTGGACAGGCATGATTTATAGACTCAACTCTTGCCCTCTTGGCAATGCCTGCAGAGTCGGCTTTGGACTGGGAATCCTCCCCTGGAGGAGAGAAGCTACCACAGTGGGAAAGGCAGACTGTTAGAAATGGGGTCTTGGTTGACAGTCAGGTTACCCCCTGTTCAAGCAAGGACCCTCACTCTAGTCAGGGTAAAAGAGAATCACCCTCAGCTAACCCCTGCTTACCCACTTGGTAGCTTGGCAGAGCAGTAGGCTTAACTTCAGAGCGCTAGGTGTAAAGTATTTGTACCAACACACACAGTAACTTAATGAAAACACTACAAATTGACACAACACCAGTTTAGAAAAATAGGAAATATTTATCTAAACATAACAAGACCAAAACGACAAAAATTCTATATACACAAGTCAAGTTATGAATTTTGAAAGATTAAACTCAAAAATAGCGCTTAGAAACAAAACACGGCGTTGTGACGGAGTCGTTCCCAACAAGCCGACACCAGCGGCACCGGACACGGAGTCGTGTAGACCCCCAAGTACAGTACCTTTGGTGAAGAGTGAAAACAAGCCGATGCGCAAAGTCGGGGATCGCGGCGTCTGTGCGAAACGTTGAATCCGTGCACTTCGAGCGGCGTCGGTCACGACGTGGTGCGGTGACTTCCACGCAGTCACCGGGCTTCAGTGGGGCTGCCGCCGCATCGGCCCTGTGAAGAGCGTCGCGTTCCAGCGAAGGTCACGGTGTCGGGTGCAGGCGGCGGCTCCGGATTCAGCAGCGGCGGCGGTCCGGAGTCGTCCGAAGTCGATTTCCCTGGATTTCCACCAGCTTTCCTTTCAAGGGCCCAGGGACTGGATAGGGCACCACTTGTCGGAGCAGGAGTCTCTCCAGAGACTCCAGGTGCTGGCAGAGAGAAGTCTTTGCTGTCCCTGAGACTTCAAACAACAGGAGACATGTTCTAAATCAAGCCCTTGGAGATTTCCTCACACGATGGAAGGCACACAAAGTCCAGTCTTTGCCCTCTTACTCTGGCAGAAGCAGCACTGCAGGAAAGCTCCACAAAGCACAGGCAGGGCAGCACATCTTCCTCAGCTATTCAGCTCTTCTCCAGGCAGAGGTTCCTTTGGTTCCAGAAGTGTTTCTAAAGTCTGTAGATTTGGGTGCCCTTCTTATACCCATTTTAGTCTTTGAAGTCAACTTTCTTCAAAGGGGACTCACACCTACTTGTGAATCCTGCCTTGCCCACGCAAGGCCTCAGACACACACCAGGGTATTGGAGTCTGCATTGTCAGAGACAGGCACAGCCCTTTCAGATGAGAGTGACCACTCCACCCCTCCCTCCTAGTAGAGATGGCTAATTAGGAAATGCAGGCTACACCCCAGCTCCCTTTGTGTCACTGTCTAGTGTGAGGTGAAAAACAACCCAACTGTCCAACTGACCCAGACAGGGAATCCACAAACAAGGCAGAGTCACAGAATGGTTTAAGCAAGAAAATGCTCACTTTCTAAAAGTGTCATTTTCAAACACACAATCTCAAAACCAACTTTACAGAAAGATGTATTTTTAAATTGTGAGTTCAGGGACCCCAAACTCCACATGTCCATCTACTCTGTAGGGGAATCTACACTTTAATCATATTTAAAGGTAGCCCCCATATTATCCTATGAGAGAGACAGGCCTTGCAATAGTGAAAAACGAAATTGGCAGTATTTTACTGTCAGGACATATAAACCACATTACTATATGTCCTACCTTATCCATACACTGCATCCTGCCCTTGGGGCTACCTAGGGCCTACCGTAGGGGTGCCTTACATGTAAGAAAAGGGAAGGTTTAGGCCTGGCAAGTGGGTACACTTGCCAAGTCGAATTTACAGTGTAAAAATACACACACAGACACTGCAGTGGCAGGTCTGAGACATGATTACAGGGTTACTTGTGTGGGTGGCACAACCAGTGCTGCAGGCCCACTAGTAACATTTGATTTACAGGCCCTGGGCACCTCTAGTGCACTTTACTAGGGACTTAACCGTAAAACAAATGTGCCAATCATGGAGAACCAATTACATACACATTTTAAACAGAAGCTATTGCACTTTAGCACTAGTTAGCAGTGGTAAAGTGCCCAGAGTAATAAAAAACAACAAAATCAGAGTCCAGCACACATCAATAACCTGGGAAACAGAGGCAAAAAGTTAAGGGAGACCACGCCAAGGATGAAAAGTCTAACACAGACCAAAAGGAATCAAAGCTCTCCTTCGAGGGCAAAAAAGTGCAGTGAAGCGGGCAGGTCGACGAACGATCTGCCTCAGGAGAAGGATCCCCAGCCATCCTCAGTGAAATCCATGTCTCTAGACCTTAAGCATAGCCTGGCGGGCATCGATGCGAAACTAGACCATCTGACGGAGCATATGAACCGCCTAAAAACAGGGTGGATGATCACGACACCTGTCTTGAACAGGTGTAAATGTGCACTTCTGATTTGGAAGACAGTCGGCGGGGAGAGGGTGAGTGACTTCTGCAGATAGAATGGGTGCTGGAAGTCATCCGGAATAAAAATGAAGACCTCGAAGCCCGCCCTCGATGAAATAGCATTCGTATTGTAGGTCTCCCAGAGTCGGCAGCCATGGGGCAAATGGCAGACTATTTTGAGGCAATGCTGGCTGCCCTTTCCCCAGGTGAGCTCTCCCCACTGCTGGTGGTTGAGCGGGCGCGTAGGTCGTTAATGGCCATGGCCACCTCCTGGGACGGCGGCCTGCCCGGTGATTGCGCACTTGCTAAAGTACAGAGACAGAGACAAGGTGCTTCGCTTGGCTCATGAACATCAGCCTCTAGTCTATAATAATAATGAGCTTGGCATTTTTCCTGACTACACTCTGGGAGCTCAGGTGGCACGGAGGGCGTTTCTCCCAGTCAAGCACACATTGAGTCGCACGGACGCTAAATACTCCCTCATTTACCCTGCGAAGTTGCGGGTGAAATACAAGGGCAAATTGCATTTTTTCACGGATCGGAAACAGGCAGCAAAATTTGTGAATACCATCCCCCAAAAAGCAGACCCGAATGGTCCTCTGGTCAATGGTGAGGGCGTTGATACCATCAGTGACAATGACTGAGAGTGGCTGGGGCCTAGGTGTGCTGGTGGTGCATGACAGTGAGCTGTTGCCTGCTGGGACACACAAGTTGAATGTGCCTCAGTGATGATTGACCTGAAAGTTGTGTTCCTTCTTCTATGTTCCTACTTGTCCTTGCAAATAATTCAAAGTAGGGCTGGGTGCGGGGAAGTGTGGAGCACTTATGTTCTTGCTGCAAGGCTTCCTAGGGATGCAACACTCATAAAGTGCTTGACCTGGAATGATCGCGAGTTGAATGATGGTCGCAAGATGAGATTAGTATTGGCTTATGTGCAGAGACATGCTATAGATATCTGCATGCTTCAGGAGACCCATTTGACTAGTGCCACAAAACACACGGTGAGAGGTGGATGTATTGGTGGTGTGCCAGGGGGGTGGCCGTAATGATTAGAAAGGGATTGCAGCGGCGTACAGAGAAAGTGATTACAGATCCGCAGGGCTGCTATGTTATGTTGCAAGGCACATTACAGGATAGGCCTTTCCGGCTGGTGTCAGCATATGGCCCTAATGTGGATGACCTGCTGTTCTTTGAGGAAATGTGGCATCTGGTGTGTTCCCTGGGACCGGAGTCTCTGCTGTGGGGGGAGACTTTAATGTGGTGCTGGATGCGGTGGCAGATCAGGAGAGCAGTCCGCGGCCTCAGCATGTAGCGGCTGCGAAGGCTCTCTGCCTGATTATGGAGGAGGGCGTTGTGGTGGATATATAGAGGGCCAAGCATGGCGCAAAAAGAGGGGGTACATGTTATAACTCGGTGCATAACAGCTGGTCATGCATTGACAGATTGCTTGGAACCAGAGATGTGGAACTATGGACGGAGTCCATTGAACATATGCCTCGTACCCTGTCAGATCACTCGCCAGTCCTTTTGGGGCTTGGGATTCCCAGGGGCTCATGATGCGACTTCCTGTGGAGGCTGCCTTGCGGGGTGCTTAAGGATCAGATCTTTAGGGAGGAGGTGAGAGCTGCCATAGTGGGATACTTCACTGTCAATAAGGGATCAGTATCATTGGCAGGTACCTTGTGGGAGGCCTTTAAGGTGGTGATCCAAGTATTGCGTTTGGCAAAACAGCATGGTGTGCTTTGTGAGATCCACCAAGAGTTAACAGACCTAGAGGCCCAGCTGGCCATGCTGGAAAAGTGTATGTGTGAGGGACTGTCCAATGCCCTCCTGGCTGAGGTGAGAGAGAAATTATCACATTTGAGAGGGTGGCACTCCGGGAGGTTTGCTTTTTTGATCAAGAGGCAAAGGCAAGGCTATGTGGGGAGGGCGAGCGTGCCGATAGAACGTCGGCGGCTATGCCCCGCCCACCGTGGGCCGGGAACCAAATTGTAGAATTGTGAGATAATGCAGGCATCCGCCACGTGGGTACGGAGGGGTTACACAGGTGCTAACTGTTTTTTTCGCTTCCCTCTACTCCGCGTGGCAGAGGCCACTGCCAGGACGTATTCAGAATATTTCGATGGCATTAGTTTGCTATGGCTTGAGAACGCACATAAATCTAGACTTACCATTCTCAGTGGAGGACATTGTACGAGTTATCCGGAGTTTACCTGGTGATAAGGCTCCTGGTTTAGATAGGCTCACGGCAGCCTTCTGTAAGGAATATGCGGACCTACTGGCACCGCACCCACCCGATGTATACCCAGAGGCACTTGACAGTGGGCTCTTGCCTCTAATTGTGACAATCTTGAAGCCGGGTAAGGACCTAGACCTCTGTGACTCGTATAGGCCTCTGTCGCTTATAAATATGGACAATAAGATACTAGCGAAGTTAATAGCGACACGGCTACAACCACTGCTCCCATCCTTGGTGCTTCCGGATCAATCTGGTTTTGTGCCTGGTCGTTCAACTTTGTATAACCTCCATACCTTCTTTGCGACGACCCGTATGGTGAACCCTGACGCTCACGCTGCAGCTGTATTCCTAGATGCTACAAAGGCGTTTGACTCTCTCAAGTGGCCGTATCTGTTTGGCATGCTGTCCAGGATTGGTCTGAGCCATAGGTTTATCCAGTTAATCCATTTGTTGTATTCAGCCCCAGTGGCGAGATTGAGGGTAAACAGAATGATAACAGAACCCTTCTCAGTGTGTAGGGGAACTCGGCATGGATGTCCTCTCTCACTGCTGCTTTTTTTGGTGGCAATGGAGCCACTTGCAGCGTACTTGAGGCAACATCATAACCACAGGGGCTTGACGTTCAGACAGCGACGGTTTTAGTCTCTGTGTATGCTGACAATGTTGCTTTATATGTACAGGATCCACAGACTCATCTTGATCTACTCATTGATGAGCTAGCACGATTTGATCAGATCTCTGGGATTACAATAAACTGGGCTAAGTCTGTGATTTTGCCATTGTCGACTGCTACAGTACTGTTCCGCTTGAGGTACCCTCTGAGCTGGGCTGATGGTCCGGTGTGTTATCTGGGTGTTTGGGTCAGTAGGGAGGTGAACGAGTAATTGGCTAACTATGTTAAGGCCATAATGTGGTTAGAAGATAAAGTGACGGCTTGGCGCTCACTTCCGCTCGCCTTGACGGTCCGTATAGCCATTGCTAAGATAGTAGTCCTCCTCAAGTTTGTAGATCTGTTTACCAATATCCCTCTCATACTAACGGCTACCTTTCTGATGCGTCTTAGGTCCCTGCCTATAGCGCTAGTCTGGACCAGTAAACAGCCCAGAATTGCATGGGAGGTGCTGACTCAGCCGTTTGAGCTGGGAGGCCTGGCTGCGCCAGATCTGGAGCTTTACCATAACTGATTCTGTTTAGCCTGATGAACTCTCTGGGATGCTACATGGCCCACCCAGAGCAAGGACTCGGAAAGTTGACACAGTGGTGTGTACGACGTGGGCCTGGCGGATGCTTCTGCGGCAGGCTAGGACTGAGAAGCCCTTTGCGCCTTCAGTTCCGGTGCGGGACATTGTCAATCCACGCACACTGGAGAGCAGACAGATGGGCGACCATCTGATTGCTCTGGAGATGATGACCCTGGGATCCGGAGGGCTCTTTTGTCTCCCCAGATGTCTTTGCAGGTGCATGCAACAACGGTGCCTTTGGTGACACCCGAAGCCAGGGCGCGATGGGAGGTGGATCTCGGGGAGGCCCTTTTGGAGGATATGTGGCAGTATTGCTGCATGTACATGCGTGAGCTCTCCCCCAATTATAGACTGCGCTTAATCCATTTTAAATTTCTGCATCGCTTGTATTATACGCTGCTGTGCCTCAAAAGGATGGGTGTCCAGCTGGGTGCCAGCTGCATTAGATGCTTGGCGCCGTATGCAGATTTCCTGCATTTGGCATGGAACTGTGCAACATTGCATAGATATTGGAAGAATGTGTTAGATGCACTGGAAGACATAGTTGAAGTAGAATTGCCGAGGTCCCCCAAATTTGCACTCCTAGGGTATGTCAAGGAGATTTCCCTTGACCGGCGGGGATTGGTGAGACTGTTGTTGATGCTGGCAAAGCGCAGAGTGGCGATGTGCTGGGGCAGAGGACAGGCACCCCATTGCCGGGATTGGCTGTGTGATGCGGCATACTGCCAGGAGCATCTTACGGCATACTGGGACTTAATGCCGCCTAAGCCCAGACCACAGGATATATGGCTTCTCCTACAGACATATCTTGAGGCCCGTGGCAGTGAGTAATTGTTGAATGCATATATGGCCAGCTGCGGCGGGTTGGCTTCTTCCCCTAACAGGTTGAGCCTGCACTTTACACTATTAGACTGGGTGCTACGAATGCAGGGTCTCTCTTTCCCTTCTTCCCGCCTTTTTCTTCCCCCCTTTTCTCCCTTTCTGTTGTTCTCTCCGTTTTATTGTTTCTGGTTCAGGGGGCCATAAGAGAGGCTAGACTACTTGTTTATTTTTTTCAGCCGAACTATGTTCACAGGTCTGTGTGCCCAGTGTATGTTTATTTTAGCAAGACATGATGGGTAACAGAACTTTATGGCGATTACAATGCGTGGGCATTCAGGACATGAGTTTATTGTTTGCTCTGCCTGCTGTACCGGGGTTGTTCTGTAATGTGTTTTATATTTGAAACCGAAGCAAAAAAAACATATTTAAAAAAAGGTTTAAATCAGACCCAAACTCTAAATCAGTCCCACCACATGTGTACACACATATATTTTCACAGACTACACAGGTGACAGCAAGGGTAGGAGGATGAAATGACAAACGTCTGGAGAATTAATGAAAGGGAGTAGTCAGACATTAAACATGCCTATGTGCTAAGCAAGCACTAACCAGGGGACAATGAGAGAGCCCTAAAAGTTTAGGGCCCATAACCTCCAATTCTTGTTAGATATAGGAGTCTCAGGAATCCCACATTCGGTAGAGGGGACCCATCACTTTGCACTAAGCCACTGGTATCTACACAACAGATCTCACAGTGTCATTGTAAGTATAAAAGACTTCCCAGCAAGGTAAACTCTGAAATGTGAGTGCCCCCCGAACCGCATGCGCCTGCGCTACGCCCCGCAGCTGCTGACAATTACAAAACCGGTACCAATGAGTTGGGTAAATGAATCAACTAGCAACTTGAAGTGACAAGATCATTTGGTTCATATTTCATCACTTTAACACCACTGATTATTGTTGATATACTCTCAATTGATATCAATATTCAGCATCACTACCACTGAACTTAATATGCTGCAACACTTACATTATTAAGTGGAAAGACCAGACGGTAGCAGCTAATGTAAAGCTTCAGTCTTCTGTAGGGGGCTGAATGGCGAGTTAATTTTTCACTTGCAGCATTGCAGTGCTAGTGTTGGCTGTGTTAAAGGGTTACCTGCCAATTTATCAAGTTCACTATAGAAGCTCCCTTATGTAAGGAAGAGAGCTGCATTCAAGGGTCATCACATTTTTACAGGTACTGGCACTATTTACAAAAGCTGGTTTGTAGTTTGTAAAACAGTACCACTTTTCATACTCAAAAATTCATTTCACAAACCTAGAGACAGTGATCTTTGCCTCTACCTCTCAAGTCTTTTCTGTACTGAGATCCCCTGTGGTAAAACAACAAGGAGCAACAAGGGGCCGTGAGAAAATGGTGAAGAATTAGTGCAAAATTGGTGGGGTGAGAGGGAATTAAAGGAGAGAGTTAGGGAATGCCATGCAAATAAAAACATGGTATCACATACGACTAAGACAATTTCAATTCACAAAATACACATTGACATCTACCACATTAGTACTACTGACAAAACAGGCTCAAAAGTACTCCGGCCCAATTTTGGAGTAAGTCAATCACCACATATGGGCAATGACTGGAACTGCAGCCCAGTCCCATAGAAATAAATGGAGGCACGACAAGAAAAATATACAATACATAAAACGAAATAAAATTGTAAACATATCTTCATTTCGATTAATTTTATTATTAAATATGTTTTAAGATTAAACAGTCCTTAAATATAATTTGTTAAAATATATATACTAGCATTTTAAAGCATATTATTGTAAATATTGTTTAAATAATCACAAATAAAATAATGTATAAATGGGTTTCAAGATGCTGACGCATCCAACACAAATGATACTGTAGGAGGTGAGAGGATAAATTAACATTTTTCAATTATTTTTATTTAATTTAAAAAACGGCAAAGATCTCAAACAGGGAGAGAGTTACTAATTTTAACTTTTTGATCATAAACGTAGACCTACGCGTCTTCTCCCTTTATTCGAGGCAGTGGAGACTGGTAAGTCTACATCTAGACAAATATCTCCACATAGAAATATCCGTTGGAAGATATACACAAAGCAGTATTGCTGACTCTTTGGAAATCTGAGATGGTTACTGCCTTTTTAAAAAAGAAAACATGCAAGCACTACTGTCTCTTTACCTTACTCCTGCACCCAGTAACATTGTGGGGAAAAAAGTGTTACTGAGCTGCACACCTCCTTTTTAGAGCCTTCGGAGTTTCTTAATCTTTGGCAATTTGCGTCGGCTTTGACAGAAACACAGAAATAACACTTTTTTGGGCCAACAACAGCGTAAGAAAAATATAAGCTAAAGGGGATTCAGCTGAGGTCATCCTGGTTGACTTCCAACCTTTGACTTCCTGCAGACTTCTTTAGAGATTGCAGGAAAGTGGAAATATCCACCTTACGTGAATGGTTGGGGGCCGTTAAACTAAAAATATGACAGTAAGTTACTGCTAGTTATTTACAGCTGTCTTTTAGGTGTAACTACACCAAGTGTAGTTCTACATAGCATAGGCAGAGACCTCTGAATTGAAATAGGGAACTAGAGATCACATCAGAAAAATAATACACAATTGCAGTGTTGGGGTTTCTGCTATTAGTAATATTTTTTTACCCCCATTGATTTGTCAGACAATGTGAGATGAATGACTTATCCCAGGACTTTGCTGCAGTACATTTGAGACTGACTGCACTGCAAGTGTGATGAAATAGATGTCAGTGTAACCTTGGAAAATTGCAAATGAATTATGATAATGTAGGGGTGTGATTTATATATTACCTGGTGGTGGTTGCCACTAGGTAGTTATAGTTAGGACCTACTTTCTATTTAAAAAAGTGTTTTTTGTTTTGCCTATAACTTTGGCGTCTCGACAACATTTTCAAAACTTATACTTTGCTACGTTTAGTTTCTGTCTTGATAGTTTCCAGGTGATCCCTCAAGTGGGGGCTGAGAAAAAGAGGCGGTCCCAAAACAGGTTTTCCCATTCATTTTTCCATAGCACCTTTAGACACACCTACAACCCGAACCACTGAACGGCATTACCCGAAATGTGGCACAAAGCTAGATTATGGTCTGCAGATCACACCTTTTGTGATTTGGTGCAAATATGTTCAGCAGTTTTGGAGTATTTTAAGGCCAAAAAATATAGATATAAAGGGACGTGGATCTCCCGCAAATCCGGACCTGCGGTTCCTGCTCCGGATTTGCAAATCTGGGGCAAAAGCAAGGCCCTGATTGGCTGGTTGCAACCTGACAAAAACATGGTGGCTGCCATTTTGTTTGTAGCATCGGCACGGAGGTGGGTAAAGGAGAGTGCAAAAACACATAAGGGGTCAGGATACAGATATCCTCTCCCCCAAGGTCAGATAAAGGAGTCCTCACACAAAACCATCAAAATTCAGCAGTTATAGTTATTGTTAACTCAAGTAACTATTACTTGTGTCCTAAGGTAACTATAACTCGTGCCTGCGCTATGGGATCAATGATATTATTACTGCAACATTTGCAATAAAGTTATTGATGAGAAAATAATGCATGGGTGGGGGCGCAAGTTATAGTTACTTGAGTTAGAAACAACTTCAATGGTTTTGTGCGAGGAAATTCAGAACCTCACTATAACGTCCCTGTAACCTTTGTTTTTTTTCAGTGATTTTATATATATATATTTATAAACAACTAAATGACATTAAATGTTACAAAAGAATTGACTTAGATCCTGTTGAGAACATCAAAAGACAATTTGATTTGGAACTGATACAATGGCGTGACAGAGGTCTCATCAGTCAACAAGTGTATAGTTTTCTGAAAGTAGACTTTCCCAAATTACCTGCGTTTTACTTGATACCAAAGATTCACAAGGATGTACACAAACCCCCTGGGAGACCTATAGTGTCCATTAAAGGGAGTTTGTTTGAATCAGCATCACAATACATAGATACGTTTTTGCAACCACTAGTCAGAAATTTATCTTCATATTTGCAAGACAGTGGTGATTTTTTAAGGAGGATATTTGATGTAGGCTGCGAAAGTGAATTTTTGTTGATGATTCTTGATGTAACAGCATTGTATACAAGTATTCCACATGAATTGGGAATCCAGGCGGTAGAGTATTTTCTGAAAACGAGATCCATTAATTTTTACCATCATAGTAAAATGCTGAGCCAGATGATACGATGGTGTTTACAACATAACATGTTTTTCTTTAATAATGAGATATTCAAGCAGGTATGCGGTACAGCGATGGGAACATGCTTTGCTCCAAGTTATGCTAACTTATTCATGGGTTGGTGGGAAGAACAGATACTAAGTAACTTCCTGTTAGACAAATGGAGTGACAATATCATCTTGTGGCTCAGATACATTGATGATATTTTTATAATTTGAAAAGGTGACCGTGGCACTGCTAGCAATTTTATCAAGGAAGTAAACACAAATAATTGTAATCTGAGATTTACTGGTAAAATTGACAAGCAAGAGATTGAATTTCTAGATATCAGAGTATGTATTGAAAACAATAAAATTGAGACAACATAGTTTAGGAAAGTTACAGCAGGGAATAGCATCCTACATGCCAAAAGCTACCATCCCCAACCTTTGAAAAATAACATTCCTTATGGAGAGTTTTTGAGATCCAAGAGGATTTGTAGCAAAGAGAATGATTATCTAAATGTGCAAGAAAACATGATTGATAGATTAAAACAGAGAGGATACTCTAGCGAGATATTACAACACAGTGTCGCTAGAGTTAAATTCCGTTCTAGGGACCAGTTGTTATTCACTTCAGAACAAAGGGGTAACAGTGTGAATAAGAAATGCGATACCCAGAAAGATACTGCCAACGTTAGATATATAACTACCTTCAATACCGCACATGAATCCATAAGAAATATTTTACAAAAACATTGGCACATGTTAAAAAGTGATCCTGTTATAGGCACAAATTTGAAAAAGAGGCCCACGATAACATATAGAAAAGGGACATCTATGAGAAATGTACTTGTGAAGAGTGATGTGCAACAAGGTAAAATTTCTCAAAGCAGTTGGCTTAAAACGCAAAATGGATTCTTCAAATGCACCAAATGCAAAGCATGCAAAAATGGTGAAAACATTAAAACCATCAGGCAAGGAGACAGAACTATACATACTATTAAAGGCAGATATGACTGCAGGAGTGAATACGTCATTTACATTTTAAAATGTAGCTGCCCCAAGATATATGTTGGCAGCACTAAACTACAAGCACATAAAAGAATACTTCAACATTTCAGGACTATAGCCAATAAAGATGATTCTTATCCCGTTGCCAGACATGTACATGAGTTCCATGGTGGACGAATAGAAAATATTAAATATAGCGTAATTGACGGGATAAGAAAAGATGTCCGTGGAGGTGATAGGGAGAAAAATTTGAGAAAGTTAGAGTCCAGATACATACTGACATTAGACTCTAGAGAACCAGCAGGGTTAAATTCCAGTGAAGAATTATATATACATTTGAGTTAATACTCTTCGTTTACTGTTGCAGTTAACACATTTTCACCTGTTGACATATTTCTCCCTGTTGGTATATTTATTCCTCCGGATATTTACCCCTCCCGATATACTTCTCCCACTCATGTGAAAATAGATGCATAACAGCTAGATGGCATTACATCATTTAAATAGGTAGGAGGGTATGGTTACATTCTTTTATTGTTGTTGTAGTTTTTGTATCGAGTCCTCAACAGGTCTTAAGATCTTTTCCTGGTAATCTATTTCATTATTTTTGTTCCTTGTAGATTAATGATTAATTTTTTCAATTTTTAATTTGTATTGCTGACAGCAATATTTACAATTATTTTTTCATTTGAGGATGGGTTTCAAATAGATGAGAAAAATGCTCGCATTAATGCGATATATGATGTATTATTTAGAGTTGTATACATACATTTTCTCAAAAGGTGATACGATGGACATTATATGTACTATATTTTTTTGTTACTATGTTGCTTTAAGAAAATCACTTGTAACATGTCACACATGATATATAAAGGGGGCAAAAATGGAAGCCCCACAGGTTGAGAAAGGCGGAGACGTCGAAACGCGTTCCTGTTTTGGTTGCATTAAACCTGATTTGCACATTCACGGAGTGCCGGTTGCCTTATTGATGAATAAGGTTTTGTCTTCATGTTAGACGCTGTGGCGCGCGTCATATCCAGGCACCATTGGCGGTCAGGAGCGGAGAGGGAATTGCCGAATTCAAGTGTTGATATATATATATATATATATATATATATATATATATATATTTTCACTGGGAAAAAAACAAAAGTTGACAGGGACTGTTTTACTTATACAAAATCTTAGAAATTCAGCAGTTATAGTTATACTTATGTTAAAAAACTATAACTCATTGCCAAAGTTACTTTCCTGCACGAATTATCATTTATTCAGATAAGTATAATTATACCTGCTGAATTTCTATGGTTTTGTATAGATAAAACATCAACCTAACTAAAACGTCTCTGTAACTTTTTTTTTTCAGTGAATTTTTATGAGTTTTTAATACAACCAATAATATTTATGTCAGGTTGCGGCCAGCAATCAGGGTCTTGCTTTTCCCTAGGATCCGAGGAGGATCCAAGAAGGTTCTGAGGAGGATCCTTGAGTCCATGGATTGTCCGTAAACTAAGAAATGGGCAATTTTTGCCAGTCCCCTCCATGTGTGCAATGGGGTCAGGATACCTGTCCAAGCAAGGGCCCTCACTCTAGTCAGGGCAAAGTAGAAACCCAAATGGTTAACCCCCACTCACCTCCTGGGTAGCTTGACACGAGCAGAAAGGCTTAACACAGAAGCAATATGTAAAGTGTTTGTACCAACACACACAGTAAAACAGTGAAAACACTACAAAATGGACACCACACCAGTTCAGAAAAATAGGCAATATCTATCTAAATCAAACAAGACCAAAATGACAAAAATCCAACATACACAAGTCAAGATAGGAATTTTCAAAATAATAAGAGTCTTACTCCATAGAAAACAATGGAAACTATGATTTTGCACAAAGTACCAGGTTAGCATAAAAAATAAAGCAACACGGTCGTGCCAACGTTGGAAAAGGCAGCGATACGTCAATTCCTTCCTCACAAGGGAGGGCGTGCGTTGTTTCTTCTCTGGTTGGGTCGAGGATGCATCCTTTTTCAGATGGGCACTTCAGATCTTCGCAGAGTCGGGTTGACTTTCATGCCCAGGGACGGTGCGTGTAAAATCCTGTTTCGTGGTTTTGGAAAATCGCGCTGCATGGGGTTTGCATCGCTATCAGCCGCAAGTGGGTGTTGCGTGTAGTTTCTCCAGCTGCAATGCGTCAATCGCTCAGCCATGATGCAGGTGGAGCATCGATTTTAACCGCGAGGCCGGTGGCGCATCATTTATCAGATGCGTTGCAGCTGGTGCATTGAAAATTTCCCCACACGTCATTCTTTGGGTGGATTTTCAGCTCTTGGTCTGCCAATTTCAACTTTCAAGGGCCCAGGGAATGGATAGCGCACCGCTTGGCAGGGCAGGAGTCTCAGCACAGAGTCCAGGTGCTGGCAGAGGAAGTCTTTGATGGCCCTGAGACTTCAAAACAGGAGGCAAGCTCAATTCAAGCCCTTAGCATTTCTTCTCAAGCAGGAATGCACAACAAAGTCCAGTCTTTGTCCCCTTTCACAAGTAGAAGCACCAACTGCAGGATAGCCCAACAAAGCACAGTCACAGGCAGGGGCAGTACTTCTCCTAAGCTCTTTAGCTCTTCTCCTTGGCAGAAGTTCCTCTTGGTTCCAGAAATGACCTAATTTTCAGGGGGTTTGGGTCCAATACTTATACCCCTTTCTGCCTTTGAAGTCGGTAAACTTCAAAGGGATGTCTTTCTTGTTTGCAAGATCCTTCCTTGCCCAGGCCAGGCCCCAGACACATACCAGGGGGTTGGATACTGCATTGTGAGAGGGCAGGCACAGCCCATTCAGGTGTGAGTGACCACTTCTCCATCCACTCTAGCACAGATGGCTCATCATAATGTGCAGGCTACACCCCAACTCCCTTTGTGTCACTGTCTAGAGGAGATTCAGAAACAGCCCAACATTCAAACTGACCTTGATAGGGAATCCACAAAGAGGCAGAGACACAGTAGGGTTTAAGCAAGAAAATGCCTACTTTCAAAAAGTGGCATTTTCAAACTAACTATCTAAAAACCAACTTTACTAAAAGATGTATTTTTAAATTGTGAGTTCAGAGACCCTAAACTCCTTGTTTCTATCTGCTCTCAAAGTGAATTTGCACTTCAACGTTTTTTAATGGCAGCCCCCATGTTAACCTATGAGAGAGATAGGCCTTGCAACAATGAAGGCTGAATTTGGCAGTATTTCACTGTTAGGACTTGTAACACACATCTGTACATGTCCCCCACTTAACATACCCTGCACCCTTCCCATGGGGATACATAGGGCTTACCTTCGGGGTGCCTTACATGTATGAAAAGGGAAGGTTTAGGCCTGGCAAGTGGGTACACTTGCCACGTTGAATTGGCAGTTTAAAACTGCACACACAGACACTGCAGTGGCAGGACTGAGCCATGTTTACAGGGCTAAGTATGTGGGTGGCACAACTAGTGCTGCAGGCCCACTAGTAGCATTTGATTTACAGGCCCAGGGACTTACTAGTAAATCAAATATGACAATCATGGAAAAGCCAAGTACACATACAATTTACATAGGAAGCACTTGCACTTTAGCACTGGTCAGCAGTGGTAAAGTGCCTAGAGTACCAAAAGAGCAAAAACAGAGTCCAGCACACAGTCAAAACATGGGAAGCAGAGGTAAACAAAAGACAGGGTAGATCATGCCAAGGATTCCAGGTCTAACTGTAATTAATAACTAGGACATGATAAAATATATGTTTTAAGGTGGCTCAAAATCATAAATTAGTCAAGAAACATGACTGTGTACATTAAATCCATTCTATTTCAATGTTGTGATTTAGATGCAAATTAATATTAAATATAACAAATGAATATGTATGAAGGATAAGTTCATGGTGTTAAAGTCTAATTTAATTAACTATGTGTAAAGGTTGGGTTTTAAATTTAATCATACAGTGTAGGAATTTGTTTTTTGTTTATGGGAGTGAGAACCCTTGTCAAGCAGAAACCAAAATTCCTGTCAGAGTGAACCACAAAAGTAAATAAATTATTCTGTGCTCAACCCTCTGGTAGCTCCGCAAAAAAGCAGTCAGGCTTAATTTAGAGGCAATGTATAAACTATTTATGCAGCACCACACAAACAGTAATAAAGTAAATGCACAACACAAGACAAATCGCACACCAATTCAGAGAAATGTAGTATATCATATTAAATGTTTGACACCAAAACAAATGAAATCCAATCAATAGAACTTGAGTTATGAATTGTTAAAGTTTTTCGTGAACAATACCGCCTAAAATATTGAAGTGCAGACTGTGAGCATGTGTTCGCACAAGACCGCGGTTGTGTAGAAAGTTAAGGCTGACTGTGTAGCTGAACTGCGCTCTATCACAGAGTGGATTGGACTCAGCCTTGGCTTACCTACGAACTTAGAAGAAGTTTGAAAAAGTTGCTGAGAAGGTAAAGTTTAGTGGGGCAAGGCAACTCGCAGTGTCAGAGGAGGAAGCATCATTTCCAGGGAGCCCCTGGACGAAGTTGCAGTGAGTTCGGACTTTGTCACTTTTTGGAAAGTTGAAAATCTCAAGCAGGACGAAGCTGCAGGCTATAGTTGATGAGAGCTCCACAAGGCTGCATACACTTCCGAAGAAGTCCCACTGAACAAGATGTGCTGTTGCGGAGAAGAAAATAGCAGTAGCCATGAGGTCAGACCGATTGACAATGCATCTTAGGTAGATTGGCAGGCAGTTAGGTCCCAGTCTCCTGTCTATTCCCAGTGGCACACATGGTGGGCAGTACTCATTTCAGGCAGGGTTCAGGTGCAGGTTCAGGCTTGTTGGGTCTCTGTCGCTCAGAATTGGAGGCCAGCCAACTATCCCTTGGTGTAACCGGTAGTCCTGGAATCAAGTAGTAAGGCATGACTCAAGAAGCAGGGCAGTCCTTTGAGGGTACAAGGCAGACTTCAAGTAGCAGGACAGTCCTCTGAAGAACAAGCCAGTCGTTCTGGGTGTCCTTCAGAGGCCTGGGAGTGAATTGAAGGGTGAGTCTGAGGGTCTTAATAGTATACCTAGTGTCAACTTTGAAAATGGACAGAACTTCTACTGTTTTCACCCCCACAGATGGTTCTGGAATTTCCTTCCTCCCTGACGAGGCGCCAAGAGGTCTTTGGTGACAAAAGTCTGGCATAAAGTTCTTTGTGAGTGTGCTAAGGCAGCTCATTTGAAATGTAAGTAAATAAGCAGCAGCTCTGCCTCACACACCTTCGCAGGATGGCCCATCCTGCCAACACCTCATCTGAGAGGAACACACAAAGGCAAACTGCCATGCTAATCACAGTCATGGTAGACAGGACACAGGTTAGGACAAGAATAGTTCAGATTTCTAAAAGCTGCATTTTCAGATTTGGGACTTTAAGTCCGACTTTACTATTAAAGAAAATTTTAGATTACAATTCTCTTTAGATGAAACATGACTTTTCTACCTGTTCCCGATCAAAAGTAAGCACTTCTTACATGTAGTAATGTAATCAATCCTATCTTGCGAGAGAGGTAGGTATTCTGCTACTGAAAAAACAATTTGCTAGTTTTTCACTATAAGTACACGTAAAAATTAAAAGTACAATCTAACTTTTTAAATACAATGTACACTGTCCTATGGGACATCCAGGACCTAATCTAGGTGTGATGTGTATATATATATACATTGAAAAGGGAGGTTTAGGCCTGGCAAAAGTTTAATTTGTCAAGTGGAACTGGCAGTTTAAAACTGAAAACATGCTACAATGGCAAAGCTGAGACATGATTTAAAGAGCTTCTAAGGTGGGTGGCACAATAAGTGCTGCAGACTCAATAGTAGTATATAAGTTACAGGTTCTATTTACATGTTGTACCACTTTACTAGGAACTCAGACGTAAATTAAATGTGCCAATTGGGCATAAGCCAATTTCACCACTTTGCTCACACTACCACTGCTAACCAGTGCCAGAGTGTAAACTTAGCAGAAACAAACTTCAGCAAACAAGAGAGGAGAAAGCAAAAAGGTTGAAAGAAGACACCCTACAGGGTGTTAGGTCTTTCATACTGTAACTGCAAACTGCAAGTTTGCTTTTCCGTTCCACGTACCTCACAGAGAAATCCCATTCACTCTTGAATGTGCTGAAAATGTGCAAATCATTCAAATATTCAGTCTCACAAAATGAATCATCCAATCTCCTGGAAGCCAACACCCAACACGTTTTGCTGTACAGTGCCTTGTACACGGCGTTGTACCCTGAAGTGTGTTGAGTATTAAAGTGGTGTTAGCCAAAATGGACGAACGTATCTCCAAGCAGGAAGAGGAAACAAGAGCACAGAAGGCACATACATTTAATAGAGAGAAACTTGAGTATGAATATGGTAGGACCTACACATTTGCCCCCCCCCCCAAAAAAATAAAATGCATTGGGAGTTAAAGAGAGGTTGAATACTATGGGGCCGCCTAATATAAAACTAAGTGATACAGATGTAATTTCGGGTCATCAGCAGATTAGGCTCTAAGAGACAAATTGGATTTTCAAGTGGAGCTGAAATTATTGTGAATGCCCACACTGTAATAAACTAGAGGAGGAGGGTGAGGTCGTGCTGGCACAAAACGAGGAGGGCACAGAGAAAAAGACAAGGGTGTCAAAAGATAGATGAATCCCATTCATTGAGAACACATTCCGACTCAAACATCAGGGTTGTGAATATTTCAAAAGTGACAATGACAAATAACCAGGAAAGAATTCTCAATTTCAGTCTCAGTTTCTGTCCTACCACCAATTTGGATTTTGTCAAGACACATATTGAAACATACACATTTGTGGGAAAACTATGATTATGTAAATAATCTGTTATGAGCTAAACCCTCTAGCAAGTTTAATCCCCAGCTGCCTAGCGGGAACCTGGTCAACATCTTCCATGAATTAGTGGTGGGAGACATCCATAAATTACACACTACATCCAGGATCAAGAGAAAGGAAAACTTTACCACTAGGGATTGGATGGAGAAGTATGCACTGAAAGACAATGAGTCTATTATTATAAAACTCTATGACAAGGATGGGAACATTGTAATCATGGATACCATACAAAACATCAAAGAAGCTCAGAAACAGTTGCAGAATCAAGACCACTATGAGATGTTAAGAGAAAATCTGATTAGTGTACGTCAAGAGAGATATCTCGATATGCTGAAGGAATGACTTAATCAAGGGTAACTGGAGTTTGAGGAGTATACATATTTAAAGATTGACTATCCTAAGATCTCATGCATTTATTTCTTACCTAAGATCCACAAGGATAAATACCATCTTCCAGGTAGACCTATAGTTAGTATGATCACTTTCCTTCTGGAAAATACATCAAGATTTTTAGATCTATTTTTGTGTCCATATATCACCAACCTCCCCTCCTACTTAGGGGACACCACCCACTTTTTGAAGCAAAATCAAGAACATTCCTTGGTTGTGTAGCTACCACATGGTTACGATGGATGTCAAGTCTTTCTATTCATCCTTCAAGCATGAATTTGGCATACAGGCCTGCAAATATTTATTGAGAGCTCGTTCCATTGAATACATACAACATACAAGATGCTCATGTCCTTGTTACAATTCAAATATTATCTTCAAAGGGAGGGCTTCATTTGTGCCAACATATGCCAACCTTTACATGGGTTGGTGGGAAAAGGAGGTTGCGTGGTCTGGCAATTTCAACCAGTATATGGATAAATTTGTGCTATGGGTGCACTTTATTGAAGATTCTGACTTGATGTGGGATGGGGAACAGAGTCAACTACAAGAATATATAAAGCAGTTGAATGTAAACAACCTAAATATTCAACTAACAGCCACCTGAAGCAATTCCAAGATTGAGTTTCTGGATGTCCTAATGGAGGCAAGAGAATTAAAATTGGAAACTCATGTTTTCTGTAAACCCACGGCCTGCAATTCGATCTTACACTTCTATTGTGGTCACCCAAGAGCTCTTAAATGGAGGATCTCCTACAATCATTTTTTGAGAGCACACAGGATTTGTTTGAATGACATGGCATTTGAGAGGGAAATCTCTAAGATGATGGGCAGGTTTGTGGAAAGGGGATATCCCCATAAAATCCTACATGATGCACTTATGAAGGTCACAACTAAAATGAAAGAGGATCTACTAGATGGTGAAGTACCCCCAAAAAAACATCAACCCACTGAATCATCTTGCATTAGATTCTTTCTGGAATTTAATCAAGAGCACAAAGCAATTAAAACTATTCTCACCCTGAACTGACATGTCTTGCAACAGGATGAACATATCAAACCCAGAATTGGCCCACACCTCAAGATTACCTTCTGTAGAGCAAGGTTATTGGGGATTATTCTTATCAGAAGTACATTTACAGAGAAGGATAAGTCAACATGGTATCTGAAAAGAGTCTGAGATTTTGGTGTTGTGGTCATTTGAAAGCATGCAAGTTTCATTCAAACAGATTATCTTATGACACATTTGAAGGGAGATGCTGCCCAATATCAGAAAGATTCACTTGTGAAACTGAGTTTGTGGTGTATATACTCCAATGTGGGTGCCATAATAATTTGCAGGAAGTACGATTTATAAGCTAAAGGTCCACTTCTTGCAACACTTGAGAGCCATTAGGACAGGCTCTAGCCAATGACTGAACATTTTTGGGATGTTCATGATGGTGATTGTAAGAGTTTAACCTTTTATGGCATCAAACATATAAAAGTGGATACAAGGAGGTGGGACCATGAACTGGAAATGAGAAGGGGAGAGTCTAGGATGATTCTCTCATTAAGAACTGAGAAACCATGGAGACAGAACCTCGATGCAGAAATTCATGTCCATATTTAGATAAAGAACTAGAGTCTCTGTATTGTGGGATTTGGCTTTGATAATCGGTACATATGGTAAATCCTGATATCTCCCAATTAATAGAATGCTGCTGAAGCACACTAGCACCTTAAATAACTTAGTGAAGCCTCTGGAGCATGTGAGAGATCCATGAGGGGATGCATTTATACCATATTCTGAGAATTTCAAATTCATGATATGCTGCTAAACTTGAAGAACACTTTAATGAAGAATGCGTGTTTTGCACATGTTGATGGGTCCATGATTTAATGATCAACTCAGATTAGTATATTAGCATGGTTTCACAAGTGAAAATATATATAATTGATTTTTGTGAATTGTCCCTCTGTATCTAATAGGCCCCTTTCTATTTATCTCATTAGGGATGCCAGATCCTTGGAGCTGATGTTCTGTGGAATGTCTTGGTTTATGTGTACTGTATTAAGGAAATGTCATTTGCAGAGCACTTGTCACTTTAGTTGTTTTGTGATTTAGCTTGGAAGGTTGATGGGATAGTGCAATAATGTGTTATTTGAAGTTACATGAGCTGCTGAGTTCTTATTATCGATGTACTGCATCTAGAGTGGATGCAGTGCTTCATTCATATAAACTTTTTTTTAGGAAATGCTACTTCATGTTTGACAAAATACGGTTTGCACTGCACATGTCACTTAGATACCCCGGGATGGAGTCTGGTTTATGGATGGTATGATACAACTGAATGTTGCACATGGATTATGATGTGCTTCAAATGTAAAGTGCTTTCATTTTGAATGTAGTGCAACTTGAATATTATGGTATTAATTAGGCACTTCATAAGATTATTTAAAGATGGGGACATGACAGAAAATATATGTAAAAGTGCTTCATGTTTAGTGCAATATATGTACTTTGCATTATTGTTTCTTTATCGAGTTTTGAAATCTAATTTAGTCCATATTAAGCACCTTATTGTTTTTCATGCAGAAATCGTAGTGATTACGAGGAAATTCATAATGTGTTTGCCAGTATGTGTAATATACTGTAATATGAGAATATAGCTTTTATTTGAAATCCCTGAAATATAACTGACTTTGCACAAAGCAATTTATCAACCACCACACAGGCACCTATGTTGGCAAATTTGGAGGCTACGATATACACGGATTAAGTAATATCAATACATTGGGGTAATAGAACACACTGCAAAGGCCACAGGATTGATTAGCTTATTTTGCACATTGGCAATACTTATTTTGTACCAAATAAGGATTTAATATGTTGATACCTGTACATTTAGATGTAAATAGTGTTGATTCATATTTATGTAAGCTAATGCAATGATCTATGTAGCATTCTAAGATGGCACCCATTAGCCAAGATAAGGGGGTGGAGAAAGAGAAGAGGGACCACATGTTCATAACACAGGGATCGTGGTGTTGAGGAATGTCCAGTGGAAGGCATGTAGCTGATACATGGTGGCATCCTGTTATGGTTAGTGCACTGTATTGGATTGATCCTGAGGTGTCCTGTTCTTGACATCATGGCGTCTTGGTGGTATGGAGAGCTGTTTTGGTGCGGCTTCTGCGCCAAAGAAAATCATTGTATAATGTGAGATATATATATATATATATATATATATATATATACATTTGTATATATATATATATATATATATATATATTATACTGGCAGACGCCAGTAAGTAGGTAAAGTTAGGACCAGTTTCCGTTGAAAATGCATTTTGTGACTTGCCTATATCTTTGGTGCAGTTTGGCAAATTTTCACTACATTTTCCAGAAAAAGTGATACAGTGAATCCTGTTAGACATGGGAAGGTTTGGATGATCAGTCAATTGGGGGCTGAGGAAAAGGGGGAGTACAAATGTGCGTTTCTCATTATAATTCCCACAGGGACTTTATACACAACCACAGCCTGAACTGCTGTACGGAATAACACCAAATTTGGCAGAAAGGTAGTGCTTGGTCTAGAAAGTGTTTCTTGTTATTTGGTGTAAGTCCGTTCCGTACTTTCTGAAATATTAGAAGAAAATTAAATATAGATATCTAGAGGTGCGAAGGGTTCGCGAAAAATAACAAGCTTGTGCAGGGAAATGCAGAGCTCTGATTGACTGCTAACACTTCAGTTAGGATGTGTTGGCAGCCATCTTGGGACTCTGCTTCAGCCGAATACTAGAAAAAAAGATTGAAAAAGCAAAGAGGCAGAGCAGTGCAATTTTCTTTTTTTTTTTTTAATGTTTCAGTGGATTCGAAAATTCAGGTCAAAAATTAAAAAACAAAAACAAGTGCTTGTTTTTAAGAAGCCCTTGGGTGAGCCAGGTCCCGGGGACATTTTAAAATAAAGGAGGGGGCACATGGGGCACTGCTCCAGGGGATGGGATGTTTGATGCCCCAGGGACCGCCCCCACCCCGGGGCTTATTTAAAATGAATGTGGGGGCTGTGCCCCCCCCACTGTCCCAGAAACTGCCACCTCCCTTGGGCTGTAATCAAATAAAATGAGGGTGGTGCGTATCTCCTCGTACAGCCCTGGGGACTGCCACCTTTCTGGGGCTATCATCCAACTAAATTTGGGTAGGCCATCCACCTCCCCTGAAGCTCTATGCTTTTTGTATGAGCAAATTCCAAACCTTTCTATAACATCCCTGTAACCTTTGGTTTTTTAAGTGAATAAATATAAATGTACACACACACACACATTATTAAATTATTTCAGAATCAATTAAATATATTTATCTAGGTCTAATTATTAGGTTTTTGAATTTAGCTATACACATTCTTAATGTAAAGTTTACAATTAGGATATGAACAATAAAGAAAGAGAATATTACAAATATTATAAAAATGTTGCATTTCTAGAACAAGAAAAAATATATATGAGTGTCAAGACAGAGAGCCAAAAAAAGCAATCCATCTTTCTGTTTGAAGGAAGTGATTTGCAGTAGTGGTAAAATAAATCAAGAACTTACCTTGATAATGCAGTAGTAGCAGAATCTGCAATATAGTTGAAGGTAGGGTTGTGTGGAATTTTTGTAATTTGTCTTAGTACAATGAGACATTTCAGGAAAATTCTGCAAAATGACACGTCATTCTGTGACACGCAAATCCATCATTTGACGGCATATTTTAATGTGAAACACATTCTTGCAACAAAGTTTCATTAAAGGATACATTTCATACTAAAAATAGTGTAAAAATCAACTGCTTGTATTCTATAAATATTTACAGAGTTAGGTGCATTTCCTGTAAACTTTTAGCATGGATGGCACATAACTATGCAACGTGGCATAATGATGTAAATTTGCAAATTTTGCATCATAAGTATAACATGAAATTCAGAAATTATGCAGATTAAATCGATTTATCTTAAATTTTGTCTTGGCCTAGTTGTTGAATTTAGCAATTGTAACTGTACTAACAAGCACCATTTTAAATGATAACTATGAATAGGCTAATGGCCATTAGGCCAAGGCAATCCTCCTTTCTGTCATACTGCACTTCGTTTTCCACAATGTACCATTTCTTCACATCTTTCAAATCATTCTGGCTCTACTATCTCATATCGGTAATGACCATCTAAAAATAATTGCTCCTCTGACCTGGCAGTTCTCAATTTTATAATTATGTTACAAATTCAATTTTTATTTCAAATAACATATCTTTATTGATTCTTCTTATTCTTTTCATAAACACATTTATAGAGTCAGCAAATGCTATCTCTCAAATCGATACAAAACCACCACATGTTGTTCTGTTAGCCCCCTTTTTGAACACCAGAAGCCATTCCAAACTCTTGCTCTCACTTCCTGCATTTACTCTTGTACTACATAATTTAATTGCATTATTTGTTTTTGATCCTTTTTAATATATACTTACCTGACTCTGTGATTCCTATTTTAAGTGTTCTCTCAAATAACCAATTCTTTGACAACCCAGCTTTTGACGTCATGTGTGTCATATTCTACAGGCCCCTCCTGTTGTCTTCATCAACACAGCTCTACCTTAGACCTTCACATTTAATTTCTTATGTATTGTTTCTAAATGTATGAAATCTCCCTGCCAGAACTCTCGACCACAAATGTGAACAGTTTCTGTGAGGAATTGCTGCCTCAGAATTTGAAGCTTTACACAAGCCGAAGGGCTTTCCTCTTAAAAATTGAATGTGGAATGTGTGCCGCGATTTGGCAACAAGTATTTAAGCTGAGAAAGTCCAAGGAAAGTTAGTTAAAAAAACATAAGAATGTAAAAAAAACTAATTCACAAAAAGAAAATCCAATGGAGAAATCAAAAGTTATTTAAGTTCTTAAAGGTAGGATTCAATGTTTGTACATGCCTCATTTATTTCTCTGATGAAAGCCTTCCTGCTTGAGTCAGGCTTCTTATTATAAACCAGTTGGTTTCCAAATGTTGGGGGCTTGTGGGAGCTCATTTTAAAGTTTGGTTAATGCGTTTGGTCTCTGCCCCATGAATAAATCTTTAATTTCATTATATTGAGGTGTCTTCTTGAGTTTTCATCATTTTAGCATAGTTTGTATAGGTGTGTTGAACTAGGGAAATGGCTTTAAGCTATGTTATACAATGAATAAGGTAGTGCTTGCTAAACCTCAGGTGAAATGTCCATTATGTCAGTGTAATCTTCTGTATTTTTTGGAATTTGATGTTATATTTGTTACGTGAAATTCCCAAAATTTAGCAGAGGAGTAAAAGAACAACTTAAACTACTAGAACTCATGTTGCTATTGTCCCCAGTACCTTTGGGCTACATGTAGCAAATGTTTGCGAGTTGCAAATGGGATGCAGCACTATTTGCGACCCCGCAAAATGGAAATGGGATGTTCAAATCCCATTTCGGAGTACCAAATAGCAATGCGACCCATTACTGACTCGCAAAATTTACAACATGATTTTGAGACCCACAATTAGGAAGTCGCAAATTGCGAGTCGCAAACCGTATGCAAAAGCCAGTCGCAAATTACGACTAGTCGCAAAAAGCCCGTTTTGCACACCAGATTACCACTGATTCAGAGCAGGTGGTAACCAGAACCAAAGTATAAAAGGAGAACCAGAAGGCATCAGGGCTACTCAAAATGGCTGCACTGTACATGATTGCTTGGAGGAGGGGAGTCCAGGCTGCCCAGCAGAGGAGGAGGATGCAGAGACAGGAGAATATATACCGAAGCAGGCAGAAACTATTTCAACAAACTGAGGAGGAGATATATGAGAAATACAGACTGAGCAGCGCTGTTATCTTAGAGATAATTGAACTGCTGAAACCTCAGCTCGAACGCCAGACAATGCGTTGCAGCACCATCCCCACACATGTTGAAGTGCTCTGCTCACTGCACCTCTTGGCCTCGGGTAGCTATCAGGAGCTGATTGCAGTGGCAGGTGGGGTATCCTAAAGTGCACTCTCACGATTCTTCTGACATTTCCTAGATGCCATACTTGCACACATGTCCAAATACATATACCTTCCCAGAAATGAGGCAGAAATGAACAGAACTAAGTTGGACTTCTACAGAATTGCCAACTTCCCCCATGTAATAGGGTGTGTGGACGGGACACATATACCAATTTGCCCACCAGCAAATCTGGAATATGTGTTCCGCAATATGAAATGTACCCCCTCACTAAACATCTAGGTGGTATGTGACGCCCATAATGTCATTACTGACATCGAGGCTAAATATCCAGGGAGTACACATGATGCATACATATTCAGGCACAGTGGAATACACCAATACCTAGAACGTGAGGAGTTTGGAGAAGGATACTTATTAGGTACTGGGGAGTACACTCTGAAGCCTTACATACATGTCACTGCGTAACCCTGTGATGCCCTGCTAAATTTGCCTCTTTTGTCAAACAGGTGACAGTGCATATGCCCTGAGACCATGGATACTCACCCCATACCTAACACCTGGCAATCAAAATGAGAGGCGATATAACATTGCACATCGGCAGATCAGAGCTGTAATTGAGAGGACGTTTGGCTTGTTGAAGTCACGATTCCGATGCCTGCACAAAAGTGGAGGAGCACTTCAGTATGCCCCAGAAACGGCATGGAAGATAGTTGCCACCTGTGCCATCCTACACAACATTGCCACTAGACGTGGGCTATATCTCACCCCTGATGACACAGATTCGGAGTATGAGGAGCAAGAGCTACCACACCGACAGCCTGGGGATAGAAGCATTGTAATGGAGGGCAGACAGAGAAGGAACCACATTGAAACCCACTACTTTGGCAGGTACGTAGCAACCGTGACAACACTCACTAGTGTAAGACACACATTGCCCAGTTGTGTAGTTAAACAAATTATCCCTTTTATTGCAGGACTATAATGTGGAAATATTTGTAAACTATACTACAGTATGTAAAAATAAAGTTTCATCTGACACATTATGTCCATGTGCCTCTCTAACAGTACATGTCAGTATCACACAGCCTCCTGTGACTGCGGCCACCATGGCTCCCTCCAGGTTGGTCCCCTGAGCCCTGCTGTGCACTGCTACTCCGCAACACACGTGCAGCAGTGGCAGACACACTACTCACAATGGAGACCTCTTCACTGTCCTGCGGGGTATCCCCAATGCCCCTTGCTGCCTGTCTGGTCTTCAGCAGGTCCACCACATGGCTGATGCGGCCAAGTCCTCAAGCCACATTTCCTGCAAAATGCCCTAGTTCTACTTGCAGGCTGACAGTGCGCCTTGACAGGCAGGTTGTATTGGTAGCCAGGCGCCCTATGGACACACCTAGCCTGTCTAAACGGGCAGCAGTGTTGCGTTCCCTACGCCGTGCCTGAGTCCTGTCAGCCACCAGTTCCCTTACCAAATTGTCAATGGAAGTAGTCAGGTTACCCAAGTGAGTGTTCATTGTTGTGAACTGTTGTCCACATTTGCCAGCCCATGCGTGATTGTATTCTGCAGTCTTGAGAGGTTACGGTTCATTAACTGCATTTGTCTATTTTGCAGGCGCTGACTCTGCAATAAGGATGCCTCAAGTCCCAACAAATCCTCATCAGAAACATCCTCTCTACACACAGACTGCATTGTGCATCGTCGTCTACGCACTGCGCCAGATGATCCCTCTGCTTAGCCCTCCCTAGGCATTGGCCCTGGTGTCCCAATGGCTGCCTCCATACCCAGAGCAGGAACGTCCATGGTCTCCTGTGCCGATTGAACGGGTGGTGTTGTCCTGCACTCCCCTGCGGTGTCTGTGGCAGCCTTCTCCTGTGTGTCTGTGCCATGATCCTCTCCCTGCACAGTGGCGCTGATGGGGGGTATTGTGGAAGACCTGTGGGACATAGGGATACACTGTCAATATCGCACATATGTTTTATCCCTCAAAATAAACATTTCCCTATATTTGGACTACTATGCTACATTGCCCAAAATGCACTGTTCTATAGGTTGCAAAACTGTGAATGGAGCTAATCTAGAGGTGCCTGATGATGTGTACTGTGATTGTGTGCATAGTGCATAGGCTGGTGTAAATACATTCATTTTGTTACTTACTTTTGATGTTCCTGGTGCAGAACTGTCTAGGTCTCAAATGCCCAGTACAGCCTCTGGCTCCAGAGTTGTCTCCACCATGGTTTTGATGGCTGTAGGGGATGGTAATGTAGACGGCCCTCCTCCTGTGCCATGCATCTCCCTCATGCGCTCCGCCACCCTCTCCTTGGTCCTGGAGCGAAGGTCATACCACCTTTTGCGGATTTCATCCAGGGTGCGGTGGCTGACACCGATGGCATTAATTTTGTTCTGGATGTCCTGCCAGATCTTCTTTTTGTGGCTGTCAGGGACACTCCTTGCTGCCTTGCCAAATAATTCCTCAAGGTGCAGGCAGCACTCCTCGGTGAGCACCTCCAACTCCTTCTCAGAAAACGTAAGTTTGTGTTTTCTGCCTCCACTGGGTGTCTCCTTCTCCTGTGTGGCCATTGTTGCTGCTGCTCCTCTTACCTGGGTGTAGCTCTGTAGTTTGGGCTGGGTGGGCTCCTCCCTTCTCTCTGTTCCATGGGGTTACTTCCTGGTTCTGATGCCATCACTCAGAACCAGGAAGTGGGTTTTTCAAAAGTTTAATTTTCACCTGCATGCAATTTGCGAGTCAGTCGCAATTTGCGACACCAGACCACACCCTTCGTGCAACTTGCGACTTTGCTTTTCGCGAGGTCACAAATTGCGGTGTGACTCAACACCGAATAGCTATTTGGAATATAATTTTTCCTGGCATATCGTTTTGCAAGTCGGAAATAGCGATTCGCATGGAGTCGCTATTTCCGACTCGCAATTTTTTGCGTTCCTACATCTGGCCCTTTGTTCCTTACACTTAGTTTAACACAAAATACCACCATGTGCCCTTCGATGAATGTGAGGATACATGTTGCAATAAGAGATTGAGCTAAATGATTGTTTTCATTTCACTTAATTTAATTTGGCCTTCCAGATAATTTTGCAAAATCAAATTACATCAAATTGCAAACATCCCTAGCTGCTTGCTAGTCTCTAAATGAGTGTACATCTGGCCCCTGATGATTAAATAATCAAAAAAGGTGAAATAGACCAGAAGCCTTCTTGTAGCTTAACATGGCTGAACAATCTATCGAAAATAATGAGAAACTGAAAAAATAAAACATTGTAAACTTAATTCAAATAAGATTGAAGAAAGGATAATTACATGAAGAAAAAATACAGCTTTCTAGAGAGGGAAATATGAGAAAAAGATAATCAATTGTAATGCATTTGAAGTTAACTGTAAATATGCACAATAAGGTTATTCAACCATGATCTATAAAAATAACACATATCACTTTAAGAAGCAGCTTAGTCACAATCGTTCAGTCGAGCATTAATGTACGTCCAATTTTGAAAAGTTATAAATGTACAAATATCTGAGAATGGCTGTGTGCACTTAATCTTACAGACAAAGTTTTGATGAAAGTCAACTAAAAGAAAATTGCATATGACGGAAATGCAGATACTCAAACAAATCATCGACCAATGCAGAAATTACTTTTGTGTGAATGACTAAGTGTGGAGAGTCTCTGTTTGTTGAAGGTGTTATTAAAATACACATTCTTATGGGATCTTTATTCTAAAATAATGACATACCTCTTGTGAATGTATAATATTGATGTGTTTCTTATAAAAAATAATTTGAAATAAACATATTTTTCAAAATGTAAAGAGGCCATATGTCTGCTGCTAACAATTGTATTCATAACATGCATTGATTATAAAGGAATCAGGAATCAAAAATAATGAATAACCGTTATATATATATAAGTCCCAGTGAAGATGTACTTGTGGTTTGATATAATTAGGATCAACCTGATAAGGGTGCCATATATCTGCTTGGTTTATAAACCACATTCATACACTTTTTTGCACAGATTAAGAATTTCAAAGAAGAGGTAGTGCCAGTAACTAGTGAATTTCTCCTGGATAAAATAATACTTAATCATTCCCTGCCCACATGTATAATTCTTTGATTGTGAGAAATGCTGATCGTGCTTCTTAAGTAAATGGTACTTGGGAAAATCTTCTAACTTTGGCTCTTTTTTGACTGATTTTAGAGCTCTCAGCCCTCTTCAAACCAATTGTTTGGCAGGGGAAAGGGTGCTCCTGCAAAAACACCTGGTCTTCACAGCCTTTACAGTGGCATGCTAGCTATAGTGGATTAATAGAATTGGTGCATGATCACCCTGTAATACAGAAGGATATCAGCTTCATGCTTGTCAGGATGTTTTGAGACAATGTCCAAGGTAGCATCTGTCTCCCCGGAGAAATACATTGAACTTATCCTGCCAGTCAGGTACCTGGCTCTCTTAAATCTTGTGTGTACTTTTTGGAGGACGGGGTTCCAGTCATAATTAGGAATATTTCTTTCAGGTTTCCTTCCGTGGTTTTAACAGTCAGACGTTTTTGTTTAGAGCCCTTCAGAGAATTTTTTATGGATGTAGGCATCTGCTCAAGATTTGGTGGGAAAAGTATTTATTCATTATTTCAGCATCGCAAACTCCAAGAGAGAAGGACAGATAAAGAATTTGAGGAAGAAAGACATTCAGACTGTTGAGCATATTTCTCTATCTATGCAGGACATAGGCGTATGTCAGAAAATCATGTGCAAAAATATTGTCCTGCAAAAATGGACAGCATCAATATCAACTACCACTATAATATGGAGGTAAGTGTACATACCATCAAGACACAAAGATGTGAAGGAAAGAATTGTTAATCAACATTTAGCTATATTTGCTTACCTTCACAATTTTGTGTTAATCGATATTACCGATATGATATTTTAGCAGGCCGATATTTGATGTATGACATTCTAGTAGATTACTACTGCACATGCTTACAAAATTAGTAATTAGAACTGACTGCGGAAAATATTGGATAAAGAAATCTGACAGTATATTCAGTATTGGAACATTGGAATTTTGGGAGCTCCACTGAAGAAAGTTCAGCAAAAGCAAGAAATGAAGGGACCAGCAAGCAGAAGCAGTGGGGCAACAGCCCCAATACCAGCCAAGATGTCCAGAAAGAAGTCAGGGGAAGAGGAAGAACAATTTTATTGAGGAGGAGAACCATATATTAAAAGCTTAGGTGACAAAAAATAAACACTTTCTCTTTATCACCTCCTAATTGCCATTAGGGAAGAAGGAAGATTGACAGTCCAGAGTCGGTAAGAGGAACAGTTTTGGTCAGTGTTGGCTAAACGAAAAGGACCGTGTCTGAGCTGAAAAACGGTGTCATGATTATAAGCACAGGACCAGGGAGAAACTGGCCCAGAAACAGGGCAGCCATTCGGACTGGAGGAAAAACAGAGGAACGGGAGAAGTTGGACCCATTGGAAGCACAGGTGGCATCAATTATTCCACCAGAGTTCGTGGCAGGAGTTGCCAGACTGGACAGTGCTCAATGAACAATACGTTAAACATGTCATGTTATGCAGTGCAGCAACACACTTTGTTGCACTGCATTGCGCTGTGTACAAGGGAAAGGGCAGGAATTTCCAACATGTCAACCTATACATCACAAAAATGTCAGTTATTTTGCAAGTGACAATTCATCCTTTCCAGCTCTGCCAACTTGCTCATGTCCATGCATGATGTGTTGCTCCACTCCAGGTTGCCCTTTGGATACGTGTGATCTAATTTTTAACACGAGTGACCAGGGTTACAAGTTTTATAATACAAAACAAAAAACTTGAAATGGAGCAGCACATCATGCAAGAGAGAAGCAACTTGCCCAACCTTACTGTGACAATATAAGTCTCCCTGCAAGATGAGGCAACTGTGTGTGTCTTTGGACTACCCATCCACAAGTGGAGTGTGAACTAATGGAAAGGAATGGGGTTGGCAAAATATCAACTTTTCACCTGATAGGGGATCCAGGTTGTCAGTATGTAGAATATCTCCTGGTAGGTTTATGTGACGAGCCATGGCACTAGTACTAAACAACAAAGCAGCTGTCCTGATGGGCTAGGTCAGATCTCACAGGTGTTGTCTGCCATGATAAAGACAACGCCACCTCCTGTCTTGTACAAATGAAGAATGGGGGTGGGGGTGGACGAGTGTATGACGGAAGCATAGATTGTGCGAGAACTTGGTGAATCCCTGGTAGTGTAGTTCCCTGTTTTTGTGGCTGAACACATTGAACTGGCAGTGGGTGTGAATGGGGAGCCATTGAATGTCAAGGAGGAAAGGAGTGGTGTTTGTGAAGCAAGGTAGCCTGAGTGACACTCATGCACAGCTTCTTTTTTATAGTGTTGCACTTGCATAGTAGATGGGAAGGGATGGTGTAGAAAGGGCATTAGTGCACTACACTTGGTGTGACGTTGGCCTGGCAGAATGTGTGGCAGGTGTCAGTAGGGAGGCCTAACCACAAATGTCTGACTGTGCTACATATGTCGAAGTGGGAGAAAGTTATACATGGAATTGTGAAGTGACAGTATGAGTCAGTTATCCAGGATGATGGCCATGTTTTGCGGATGGTTGGAGGGTGATGTGTCTGGGCCTAGTTGTGTTGGCAACCAGGGTAGGTAAATGTTACAGATTATCATGACTACTCTCTTGTGAGGTTTGGAATGATCCATAGTTCTAACATACAGGTAGACATGTTGGGCAATTGCATATTACACCTAACGTTGAAGTGTTGATGTCTCCGGAGAGTTAATGTATGAGCTGGGTGTCATCAGTGTTTGAGAGTAGGTCCCAGCCCTGGGCCCAAATAATGTATGAAAGAGGTGTCATGTCCATGTACAAGTGCTCAGGACTGAATGAACAGATGTGTGATTGTCTGGGCCAACTTGGGTAATTACAAAATGTGGATGAATGTCATTTTTGTATTTTTACAAGTGTGATGGTGCATATCCCCTTCAAAGATAGTTCATAGTGCCTATTGGTCTGGACTCACTTGAGTACACACAAATAAGTGAACCATAGTAATTACCTAGTCCTGTATTGTAGCACAGCTGTTTGCTGTGTAGAGTTGTGTGAATGTGTGTCAAGTATGAGCCCTTGGCCACATGACTGTACAAATTGCATGCAATACACCACAGAGAGGCAGATTAACCTGCTATACTGTGTGGAAGGCAGATTGATGGATTCAAATTAATACTTGACTTAAATTACATCACCTTGTCAGGGGCTGAAGGTGAAGAAATGGCTAGAGAGAATGCAGGCACCCTGTTGACAGGGTGTAAAATTCTCAGTGGTAGTGGCAATAAGTGAACCTTACATCAACATAGCCATGATATGAAAATAAGCCAATCAACATGATAAATGGGGTCCTTACCTGCACTAACCCTTTATGTCAGGGCAGGCTAGAAGGCTGTGTAACTGCTTTGCAGTGTGTGGGGTGACACAAAAAATCCTCCTTGTCACACAGTGATTGTTTGAACAATGTACAGACTTGCCCTCATTTACTGTTAGTAACACATGTTCCACACATGTATATGTAACGTATTCAGAATGACAATAAAGTCTGTATGTCAGCAAAATTAATATTGCCAACATCCATCATAGATCATCGTTAACATATTATAATTTCATTGCAGAGGGACAAACAACACTTCCTGTCCAGCAACCTTTCCTTGATGACCAACATGTTGGTGATGACATCCTGCCCCAATGGACGATGACACCATTCAGTAACTCCTGGACTCCATAGAACCTCAGTCTCCGGTCATGGCAAGAGATGACAGCTTTGCAGGGTCTCTAGGGGAACTGTCACCCACAGGGTTTGGCCCATATGTAAGTCCAAGTCTAGCTGTGGACTCCGAGGATCCCCAAGTTGTCTTCCAATTGCTAGTGGTAGGGGTCCAGCAGCAAATGGTGGATGTGGTGTGGGCTGAAGACCATAGTGGGTAGTGTAAGAGCCTCAGTCCTAGTAGGGGTACATCTGAGGCAATTAAATGAACCTACCCTTGGCTCCATAGGATGCATATGTTTTTGGCTGACAATGCTGGTGGCATGAGGGAGATGCAAGAACAACAGGCCTCAACCTCTGAATCCACTGAGGTTGTCAGTGAAGTTGCCACCAAGCTGGGGACCATCATTAACACCATGGCATCTATGGAGTACAAGTTGGACTCCTACTTAACAATAATAGCTGCCCTCCATAGCGACTTTGTTGCATTGTTGAGAAGCCATCAGTCCCTTGTCAGTGCTGTGCTTCTTTCCTTGCTGCCACAAACAAATGCTGCTGTGGACAGGGGAGCCACACCTTCTGCCCCTGATGTACATGTGCCTCAGATGTCTCTCCCACTAACACCACCAACTGCAGGTTAGGCACAACACACATCAGAGGAGGAAGATACGGACATCTCCAATTTCCATCGGAGACTTGCCAGGCAACTTTTGTTTGTGCCCCCTGGCCAGTTTCGCAGTGGTCCTCTGTCTGTCATCATGTTACCTTCTTGCTCAAACTGCACTCTACCTTTTGGTTTGTGCAGCTGTTAATGTCATCCACTTGTGGACTGTTGAAGAAGCCTAACTTCCCTAATGGCAAATTGTATCCCCTCAATAAAATTCTTGCATTACATGTCTCCCAAATAGACTCTGTCTGGACATCTTTTGCTCACAATCATTGTGTGTGTTTTTGCCCTGAACACTGCAAGAAAGAAGAAAGCTCATGCTTAGTCAAGGCAAATATTGTTAATAAATTCACTACTATAAACTAGAGTGTTGGCTGTTTGTTGATGAATGGACTACTTGTACCATGGCGGATGTGTATTAACATAACTCACTTCATAGCTTCTCAAGGAAAGTGAGGAAAATCACTAACACATGCTTTCTTTGGAAATGCACCAACAACAAGTACATCCACTGTGATGGCATAATGGGGAATGTGTTGCTTCACAATGGAAGGTCTGGGTGTGAACATAATTTCAGGTACTTGACTGACAGTGCTAGAAGCTCCAACTAAACACACTAGTCTTTACCTTCTCAAAATGGGGTCCGTGAGCCATGTGAGCCAAGAATGTGATTGTACTCACTGACATATTTCTGGCTCAGTGAACGTGACAACTTGATCACACATATGATAGCCTCAATGCTCACACTAAAGTGCAAAAAATCTCACGTGTGCATTAACGATAGGCAGGTAGTCATGCCCATACTTCTTCAGAAGTAGCATCATACCTGTGCCATACAAGGTCACACAAGGTCAATCCAAAATCTTGAATGCCAGTGTTCAGGAAATACACACACTTACTGTTGAGGCCCAGTGTCAACAGGCAAATGCAGATTAATGCTAGTTTGGGGTAAGTATAGCAAATGTGTCACGCTGCCCCTGACAAGGCCTCATATGTTTTGAGTGCAAGTGTAACCACACATTACATCTATGGTGTATTGCCCACACACATTGCTGCATGGGTGACAGAGCACAAAAGCAGGCCCAAAGCAACAGCCCCACCCAGGAGAAGATGACATGGGACACCTATGGCCATGAGTCAACAAAATGAGTTAGCCAAAGTGAACTGCATGTGGTGCAACACTTATCAAGTAGCCAATGATGATGGAGGTTCTAGAGTCAGGTATGGATACTTTCATTATCGAAAACCAGTCAACAACGAGCCACTTGCAAAGTGGTGGTCTGCGGGCATCTGTAATCTGTATTTCTAAAACTATAACAACTATTCATGCTGTATCACTCTCACACAGAATGCAACAGTAGTATGCGGCCTGTGTTGTGCTGTGAGAAACGTATCAGACACAGGCCTACTTACAGTGGCTAAAGTCCTAAAAGCCACACCACTTCACTCAGTTGTCATGTAGACTAACATATCCCCATAGCCCTCTGACAAAACAACACTTACCTACAAAGCCAGCAGATCAATACCCACATCACGTACTCGACTCAACTTACTCCATAATAAAGAAATGATGACGAAGTAATTAAAGTAGAATTATTTTACATAACACAAATCTAATCCAACTATCTAGCCTAAATTAACGATACTTAAAACTACCTTACACTATACCAACCTATTTAAAACTACCTACACCCACCTAGCCTATCCTAACTAATCTTAACTCTGCCCTACACTATCTTAACTTATTCTAAAAATTCTTAACTACGTTACACAAAGGACAAGTTAAACATCTGTTCCCTACTCCCCCTTAATGCACAATCATCACTACAATACATAAAACAAGCACATCCTAAACCTTCACTACCTATACATTGAAGGCTAAAGAAACATATATATATTTATTTCCCTAAAACGTACACTAAACATCAACCCCCACCCACTAATAAACCTACCCATCTTAAACACACCTAAAAACTACTTATTACATGTATTCTAAATTTACACTAACCTACAGTATTCCTATCCTTAATCCTAATCTATTCTGTGCATAAATTACTATAACTACTTTGAACATGTTAAAAATGGGGAAAGGGAAATGTCCAAGGGAGAGTCAGATTTGCACACTGATGCGCTCCATTGCCACTTGTAGCATAAGCAATATTGCATGCATGTTTGACAGCTCACCCTCAATGGCTTCTATCCTTAATTTAAGTTCTTCTAAATCTTTGAGGGTCTGTGCTTCAAATGTGGACCATTTGACGGGGGTTGTCTCTATGGCCTGTGTGGCTGGCACACGATGGGCAGATGATAGTCCTGAAATAGTCTAAGGTACATCCATCACCTGTTGGACGACCTTCTGTTGTCTTGTTTCCTTTAAATGTCCCTGATGTTCCCACCTGACTGTGAGCCAAGTTCAAGCCACCTTTCCTTCTTAATACCAGATTGCCCATCTTCTTGTATGCCTTTGTCACATGGCAGATGGGGCGGTACTGCCCTAAATGTATGTAATACTTCTATGCCTCTTCAGTTGTCATTTCATCTGAGGAGGTAAGGAAAATGAACACGTCTGCATGAGGTCACATTTTCAGACCATTACATGTGGCAGGTTAGCCGAATGCCAAGTATTAGAAAAGAGATATGAGCAATACACCTTTTGTACATATACTTTTCCAAATCACACAAGGCGAACATACTCAAGTGCTGCCATTGTAGGTATATGATATGGCAATGTCAACAAAAAAGTCCTTGTAACCATATCATTCTATTTAAATGCACCTACTGCATGCATGTGTTGGGTGTGGTTGTGGTCCGGGGGGTTGGGGTTTCAACATGCAAACGCAATGCCAGGGAAAACAAATATAGCTGTATGGAACATGCTACTGGAAACAATTGCACTAGCACTCCGGATTTCACACGTCTTACTACATTGATTGATGTTTCCTTTATGTAACGCTTCTTAGCACATGTGTGCTCTGCGCCATTATAAACTGTTATTTACTTGGAAACCAGTGACTTGCTCAAATAAATGCTGTCAGGCAGTCTACACTGCATTAGTCTTAATTTCCTCTGCTCGTTTGTGCGTAGTAGTTACCTCATCGTGCTAAGCCATGGGTGGGCAGAACTCCGTGGAATCTCACAGAGTTTTTATGTAACTCAGTGGAATTCTCCAAAGTCCAACTGCGTGTATTCCGCCCACCCCTAGTAAAGATGCATGATTCATGTGGGCCTGCATGCACTACCCCTACATGTACATTGACGTGTCCTTGTCCATTTTTCATTATACAGTGTACAACTTCAGTTGTGTTTGGGCACAGACTGTACATTTGTTACAGGTGATTGGTACACCCCCATATACATTACAATGTTACACCTATCATAGATCACACACAAACCTTACAGAGCTACAACCAAGTACTAATTACACTTACTGGTATCATTGGAGTCCCTAAAGGTCCACATACAAGTCATTAATTAGAACATTGCTTTGTGAATATTGCAAATACACAGTGTCTACTCATCATAAACAGTACTATGACATCCCAGTGATCTGGTATATTCAACTCGTTAGACACACATTTGTTTACCCTGTTTGTATATATGTGATGCAGGTAGTCACCTTACATAGTAGAGATGGCTGGATGTTAACGCTCACAGATATATCACATCATATGCCTGAAGCATGCCCCAGGCATGTAATGTTTTGTGGACGAGTGGGCAGCATCATTTCAGGCTAGTCTGTACCATGACACAATGTGGAAAACCATTGGCCATAGGTATAGCAAAGTATAGCTGGTATATAAAGGACAGATATATGCCATATGTAACAGTGTAAGGACAATATCAGACTACTAATGTCACTAGTGCACAGATTGCTGAGTAGCCGTAAAGCATGCTACTTTGGAACATGATGACTGCCTTTGAAGGCAGTATCAAATTTCAATCCTGAAAGGCCAACTCTCCAGATACAAATGCTAAGGGCCTGTTCACCTCTCTATGTCTGCTGAACAATGCAACACACATAAGAAGGTTAAAATAATAGGAGACTGATCATTACTTCTTCCTTACATGTCACCTGTGCAAGGTTTTTATATCAAAAGTTGTTCATGCTCTGAACAAACACATGTGGTATTAGGTAAGGTTTACAAATACATGATTGTGAATCAATTTAAACATACCACAACACCTTCAACAGTACCTGGGCAGGGTATAGCTACTGGACTGATGTACACAGGCTGGCGGTAACTACCACCAAATTATGACCATGGTGGAAAGATCTCCGATAGACAGCCAGTGTACCACACCAACCGCCAGGGCGGAAACAACAGCCACCACGGTAGTAGCCACCTATAGCCAGGCAGAAATCAACCATATTAAGACACTGCAATCCGCCACCTTTTCTGGGGCAGTACCAACGACATCAAAAGCCTGGCAGAAACTGAGCTCAGAAGGGAAAGGAGTCACCATTGGAGACACAGGGAACAACCACACTGCCATGGAGCCCGAACTGCATGTTTTCCCCAATGATCTTCTGCGTGCTGCTCCACCACGAACACCAACGTCGGTGAAGACGACTACGGTGAATACAGATGCCTAGCACACAAGGGAGGGCGGGAGGGAAGAAAAAGAGAGACACACACACATGCACCACACCCCCCAACACCATACACACAATCAGCTGCATTACTAAAACTTTTTCACCCCATAACTCGGATGAATAATGCAAGGACAAAATGATTTTGAAAAAGTGAATGTAATGAGAGCAACACATCAAGAAAAATATGTTAGGCAAGATAATAGATATATACATATGTACAAAAAAAAAGAACACAGCCCAGTCCACAATGTTCATAGGCCACATGGCCACAGGCCAAAGTTCAAGGCCACATATGTCACCTGCCTCAACATGGAGAGAACACTGCAGGGGCATCAGTTGGTAAATAGGCAAACACCTCAGGGGGATGGTGGACGGTGGTGCACCTCACCCGGGAGATGCAACAAGACCACTTGTTCTAGAGGGGGCAACATGCCCTGTGCTTGGTCCTGGGGAGTGCAAGGTCACAGTCTCTAGAGTGTATGACTTGCCTACTTGCTCTGGAGGGGGTAACATGGCCTGTGCTTAGTCCTGGGGAGTGCAAGGCCACAGTCTCTCGAGTGGATGACTTGCCCACTTACTCTGGAGGGGGCAACATGCCCTGTGCTTGGTCCTGGGGAGTGCAAGGCCACAGTCTCTCAAGTGGGTGACTTCCCACATGCTCTGGAGGGGGCCTCGTGCCCTGTGCTTCTGATCCTGGGGAGTGCAGGGCATGTGCGTGTCTTACCCACTGGTTCTGAAGGGGACCTCGTGCCGAGTGCTTCTGATCCTGGGGAGTGTTGGGCATGTGGGAGTCTTACCCACTGGAGGGGGCATCGTGCCCTGTGCTTCTGATCCTGGGGAGTGTTGGGCATGTGGGGGTCTTACCCACTGGTTATGGAGGGGGCCTTGTGCCCTGTGCTCTTGATTGAGGCCTTGTGCCCTGTGCTCTGGATCCTAGGGAGTGTTGGGCGTGTGGGTGTCCTACCCAATTGTTCTGGAGGGGGCCTTGTGTCCTTTGCTCTTGATCCTAGGGAGTGTTGGGCATGTGGGTGTCTTACCTACCGGTTCTGGAGGGGGCCTCGTGCCCTGTGCTCTTGATCCTGGGGAGTGCAAGGTCACAGTCCCTCATGTGGGTGTCATACCCACTGGATTTGCGGGGGCAGGCCGCACAACAGCCCATGGAGGCAGGATAACATGCCGTGCACCGGCGGTGATGGCTGCTCAGTGGAGGTGGTGGTGCTGCTGGGGGAGGAGGCTACTGCCCATCCCCTGCAACCTCGGATGGCTGCTCAGTAGAGTTGGTGGTGCTGCTGCGGGGGGGCTCCTGTCCATCCCCTGCAACCTCTGACAGCTGCTCAGTGGAGGTGGTGCTGCTGCTGGGGGGGACCCCTGCTCATCCCCAGCAACCTCAGATGGCTGCTCAGTGGAGGTGGTGGTGCTGCTGGGGGTGGGTACTGCCCATCCCCTGCAACCTCAGATGGCAACCAAGGTTGGTGGTGGGGGCACCGTCACAGTTCCTGCCCGAGGCCCCTTGCTCTTCCTGCCTGCTGGTGCAGACTCCTTGCACTTCCTGGCAGCTGGGTCAGGCTCCTTCCACTTCTTGACTGCTGGTGCGTAATCCTTTGTTGTCCTGGCAGCTGGGGCAGGATCCTTTCCCTTCTTGTCTGCTCGTTCAGGCTCCTGTGTCTTCCTGGCAACTGGGGCAGGCTCCTTTCACCTCTTGCCTGCTGGTGCAGGCTCCTTTGTCTTCCTGGCAGCTGGGGTAGGCTCCTGTCCCTTCTTGCCGGCTAGGGCAAGCTCCTTGGTCTTTCTGGCAGTTGGGTCAGGCTCCTGTCCCTTGAGGATGCCTGGTGAAGGCTCCTTCACCTTCAGGTCATGTACCTGGACCCTTTTCCACCATGAGTGGGTGTGGTGACGACTAGGCCCATGGACTGGTTGGCTGAGGTGCTTGGCTGGGTTTGTGATACACTGGCCATATGTGGAGGACGGGGGTAGGGGTAGGGAAGAGGTCAAGTTGGGCAAAGAAAAACTTTTTAGGGACATTGGAGTGGGAAGAGGGAGAAGTAATGGGAGTGGGGGAAGAGGGAGTTGTTGTTGGAGGTGTCTGTCTGCTGCTTTTAGGTGCAGGTACATGGCCTGAATGCTGTTGTAAGGTGGATGGCTGTTGGGTGTCTGAGTGCTTGCGTTTGTGTACCTTAGGAGGGGGGCAGACACAGTGGGAGAGGACTCTTCGGACATGTGCATGGATGGTGTGGAGGTGTCTGCCAGTGAGGTGTGTTCTGCTACGTGTGGTGATGATGCTGGTAGTGGATGATGATGTAGTGCATGCAGGTGTGAGTGTAGATGGAACTGGGAGGGAGGTTGAGGAGGAAGAAGAAACAGTGGAAATAGTGGATGTTGGTGTGTCTCCATCTGGATGGTGTTTGTGTGAGTACCTTTGGAATGAAGTGTGGTGCTTGTGTTTGCCTCTACCACTCTTGTGTGTTGTCTTGTGTGCATGCTTGTCTGGCTGTGTGCTTGGGATGGGTTAGGTTTGAGGAGAATGGGACTGGGAAGAGGAAGTTGGAGTGGGGAGGGTGGAAACAGGGACAATGGCTGCCATCAGAGAGGAGCCCAGAGCCTGAATCGATCTCTGTTGGGCCGCCAATCCAGTGTGAATGCCCTCCAGGAATGCATTAGTCTGTTGCATCTGGGCTGTCAGCCCCTGGATGGTATTCACAATGGTTGACTGGCCTACAGAGATGGATCTCCAAGGGTAATAGCCTCCTCACTCAGGTGAGCAGGGCTGACTGTGGCAGGGCCTGAGGTGCCTGGGGCTAAGGAGATGCCCACCCTCCTGGGTGAGTAGGAACAGGCAACTCGATGAGGGGCTGCTGGGAGGGTGGTGCTGGTGCAGGGTGGCAGATGTACATCTAGCTGGGGTGGTCACAGAGGTGTCTGCCACCACCAGGTAGCTTCCATCGGAGGAGGAACCTGTGTCAGAACTGTCCCCTCCAGTCTCCGCCATTACACTCCCCTTGCCCTCTGTCCAACTGGTGCCCTAACTGTCGGTGGATTCTGCCTCCTGGGTCCTGTGGGATGCAGCTCCCTCCATCACCGGTGCTTCTGCTCCTCCGACAGTTGATGCTAATGCACATATGGACAGGATAACAAAACAAAAAGGGAGGGGATGTTACGACTCGGTCGTCCCATTTCCAGGGGGCGCTATAAGGGGACTGTCAGAAGCCTGGGAATCACCTTGAACTCCTATCTAGAGTCCCTTGCTGACTCCTGTTTGTTTCTCTTTTCTCCATGGTACACTTGTGTAGGACTACATTTGCTTCTTGGGACTGCAAATCCCATAATGCACAGCTTGGTAGTCAGGAAAACCCGGATTCTGTTTCCCACTGTTTTCAATGGGAGAAGTCCAGTTGCTCCTTTTCACTGGATCCTCTCCTCCAGGACTTGCAAGTATCTGAAACCACACACACCTGAAACCTCTCCTGTGCAGCCCATCTTGGAACTGCTTATAAGCAGCCATTTCCTCAAGCTCCCTGTCGTGCATCGGACTTCAATTCCTTTGTGTTACAGACCCCTTGTCGGATGGTGTTCCAGTTTTGTTCCTGTTCTGTTCCAGCCTGATCCTGTTTCCTGTTTCTCTGCCCTGCTCCTGATTGTTCCAGCCAGAGACTGCTCCCTACTTCTTAGCCTTGTACCTGTTTGTTTCTTCCAAAGCCTGCTCCCTGTTTCTCTGCCCTGCTCCTGCCTTGTTTCAGCCTGAACCTTTTCTCTGTTTCCCAGTCCTGTCTACTGCTCATTTCCTACTCCCTGTATTCCAGTCCTGTCCTTGCCTGTTCCAGCCAGAGCCTGTTCTCAGTTTCCCAGTCCTGTCTCTGTCTGTCCCAGCCAGAAGTTTGCGCCCTGTTTTCAAGTCCTAGACCCGCCTTTGCTTCAGCCTGAGCCTGTTCCTAGTTCTTGCCTCTGCCTCTTTGTTTGTTCCCTTCTGTTTCTGTTTCTTCTTGGTTCTTTGTGTCTGGTAAGTGTTCTATCAGTCTTCACCAGTGTATACGTGTCCTTCTGTGTACTGGGGTTGGCTCCTGGTTTCCAGGAGGCAATTCCAGCCCCCATCCTTGTCCAGTGTTATACGTTGTATTTCGTGCCTAACAGTGACAGTGTGCTATTGCTGTTTTCTCAGGAATCGCCACTGTGTTTCGAGCTGGACCCACAAGAGCGTGTCCTGTGTATGTAAGTACTATCCTTGTTTGTGCTCTAGGGTCCAGAGACAGAATCACTTCTGCTGCCTCCTTTCTATGGGGCTGGCAGGGTGACTATCTGTAAGAGCAAACTGCACAGAGGCATTGAGATTCCATGTCACTGTGGGAGGTTCTGCGCCTTACTCTGTGTACAACCCCAGCATGTTTGTCCACTGGTAATCCGTTTCCTGTTTGTTCACACAAGGGTTGCTCTGCTTTTACTTTCCTGTTTCCTGTGCCTATCCATAGCTGTCCTTTCCGTTTATGCCTTTAGCTGCTCCTCTGCCCCAGTGTACTACCTCTTTAGGATATTCGGTGACCTCAAGGGGTGTCCCAACCAAAGTCCTGATCAGACCCGCCCGAAACCGTGACAGGGGAAAGACAAAGGATACACTTGGTCAGTGGCTGCAGCAACACCACCGTTGGTGTACACAGCACCCTCACACCCAGGTAATAGGCCTACACAATATACCATAGCACTACTAGTTAAATAGTTAGTAGCCAAGACATGAGCAGGGGCGCACACCGGCAAGTGCAGCACACCTGGGACCCACGCAGCCCTGACCAGTTGTGGATGCCTACGAGCTAGGTAGCAAGATTTCCCCTTCAGAACCCTATCCACCAGGGGACCTACGTTGCAATGTCAGGCCTGATCTAGGGGCACCCACTGACCCACACCCACCACCCGGATACCAGCCTACCATGCATAAGTTGTAATGATGGGCACTCTACTCTCCTCCTTGTGGCTGCTGTGATGCCCTCAAGCGCCCATCCAGGTCTGGATAGGCCACCTCCAGTATGCGGGCCATCGGGGGGGTGGGGTTAGAGTTCGACGGGCACCCCTTTCTCATTGGGAGGCCATCCCCAACTGAGCCTACGCCGTCTTCCGTGACCAGCGTCTCAGGTCCTCCCACAGTTTGCGACAGTACGTGCTCTGCCTGCCATAGACCACTAGGGTCCGCACCTCCTTGGCAATGGCATGCCATGTACCCTTCTTTTGATGGGGACTGACCTGCAGAGGCAGTAGACAAAGGAAAATAGATTTAGACAAGCAGTCCTGCCTGTTACACTTAGGGCCCACATACCCCTTCACATCACCATTTACACACACATGGTCCTGCACAGAACCTATACGCCGCCCAGAGGACATCCACCCACTCCTCTTACACAAGGCCTTCACACACACCACTCATGCATTCATGCCACATGCATCGTGCCCACAGTATACTCACCTGTTGGTCTGAAGGCCCATACAGCAGTCCATACTGGGGTAGGACCCCATCCACCAGTCTCTCCAACTCCTCCGAAGTGAAGGCTGGGGCCCTTTCCCCAGTCACACGGGCCACAGTAGGTTCAAGACACAGGTCACAGCAGCACATGCAGTGTAGCTTCTCTCCTGTGGAAGATCAGGTAGCAAGTGAGGGATCAGATAGAAAATGGTGGTTACATCCGCGTCGGCACATACCATCACTGCCGGCGTAGATCACCATTGGCCACTGTACCCCATAGGGCCCAATGATAACCAATGAGGAATTGCATAGCGGCTCCCGACCGCCTCCCGCAATGGCACGCAACATCAGCTGAATTACCTCAAGTCCACCTGTTCCTCCACAAAGGACAGGCGGACGCCATTTCAAGAGGGGGGGCAGGTACAGATGGTGTGCTTGGCGGACCAGTACATCTCCCATGTCAATGATAAGTATCCTGGGTCAGTGCATGATGCCTTTATCCTGAGAAATAGCAGCAGCCAAAATGTGATGGGCCAACTACAGAGGCACAGGGTGCGGCATATAGGTGAGCTCTGGTTCCCACCCAGTATATTTTGGTGTATGGGTATGGTGTGGGCCACATTGGATAGTGTCTGGCTAAATGTTGTCCCTCAATATTTGCAGGTGACTCTGGTTACCCCAACCTATCATGGCTGCTGACCCCTGTGAGGAATGCCAGGACAAGGGCAGATGAACGTTATAATGAGGCCGATGGGTGAACCAGAGGATAATAGAAATGACCTTTGGCCTCCTGAAGGCCAGGTTCCAGTGCCTCCATCAGGTGGACCCAAGAAGGTCTGCCAGATAGTAGTGGCATGCTGCATGTTGCACAACTTGGTCCTCAGATGACGTGCCTTTTCTGCAGGAGGAGGAGGCTGGAGATGCCCCTGTGGCAGCAGTGGACCCTGTGGACAGTGAGGATGAGGAGGCAGAGTATGAGGATGAGGACAACAGAACATCAGTGACTTCCAATGACACACAGGTAAGACAGTGTTACTTAACATTTCAATGACATTTGTTTGAGGCACTGGCATGATATTACCAACTTCTATGCCCACTTACTGTACCCTCTGGCAATTCATTTGCAGAAGTTGGTAAGCTCACATATACTCCTGGTGTGATCACTGCAGCCAGCTCAGGTCATTAATCTATGCTCATTTTCTGTACAGTTGAATTGCAATGTTTGTACCTGTTTCAATAAATACATACTTGGAAAATTTGACATACTCCAAGGGTGTTTATTTAAGTGCTAAAATATTGAGGGGCAAGTGCAAGTGAAAGTCCAGGGTATTGTTCCAGTCTGTCTGTAGCACAGGTGCATTGTCCAAGGGGACATAGGAAGGGGGGAGCAATGGCAGTTCAAGGTGGACAGGGGGACAGAGTGGGACACAAGGGTGACAATCAGGAGAGTCTCATTTCCTGGGGAGGGGGTCTTGGTAAGTGTCTCTGGCTTCTGTCTGGATCACAGGGAATGTTTGCGGGTGTTTCTCCTTCTGCAGGGGGAGGGGTGCTGGTGGCCTGTGAGTCCTGTGGTGGGGCCTCCTGGCCACTAGCAGCGGCGGAGGTGGAGGCTGTTCAGATGTCTGGATAGTTTCAGGGGCCCGCTGTTGTTGACTGCCTCCCTCATAATATTAGCCATGTCTGCCAGCACCCCTGCTATGGAGGTCAGGGTGCTATTGATGGCCTGCAAGTCCTCCCTGATCCCCTGGTACTGTCCCTCCTGCAGCCACCTGTTCTCCTGCACATTGTCCAGGATCTGACCCATCATGTCCTGGGAATGTTGATATGCTCCCAGGATCTCTGCAAGTGCCTCCTGGAGAGTCGGTTCCCTGGGCCTGTCCTCCCCCTGGCCCACAGCAGTCTTCACAGTTTCCCTGGTGGCCTGTGCCTCTGTCCCCTGACCCGGGTGCCCACTGCCACTGACCCCAGGTCCCTGATTGTCTTGGGTGTGAGGTGCTCCCTGGGGTCCCTGTAGAGGTGGACACACTGCTGATTGACGTGTCCTGGGGACAGAGGTATGGGTATGTTGGGTGGGTGCTGTCGTGGCGTTTCCTGATGGGGAGGCTCTGTGGTGGTGTGTGACTGGGCCTGGGTAACCGGCTTTCCAGAGGTCCCTGATGGGCCTGGTTGGTCATCCAGATCCTGAAGACCAGAGTTGCTGTCATCACTCTGGGCCTCTTCAGTTGGGGGACTGGATATTGCTGGCACCTCCTCTTTGCTGACATTGGCTGGGGTACCTGTGGAGATGTAAATGATGTGTTATGGTATCTATGTCTGACATATTGTGCATCTGTGGCGTGCCCTCTTTGGTTGTATTTGCCCTGGCAGCTTTCAGTTGTGTATGTTGGTGTATTGTGGGATTGTTAGTTCTGTATGGTGTGCATGCTTTAGTGATGAGTGTCCATGCAGGGCTCTGAGTGGTGTCCATGCATTGGTAGGGCATGCTGTGCTTGCCATTGGGATAAGTGATATGTGATGGTGGGGTGTGTGGGATGGAGTGGAGTGATGGGAGTGAAGGTGGGGGTATGTGATGGCATGCAGGTAGGGGGGTAGTAGCAATAGTGAGTTGACTTATCAGAGTCCAGTTCTCCTGCTACTCCAGCCACTACTTCCACCTCTTCCTGATATCATCCCTGGTTCTTGGCTGCTGTGCCACGGCGTTGACCCTGTCCACGATCCTCTGCCATAGCTCCAGCTGAACAGTGAGGGATTGGTGTGTGTGTGTCATAATATGGTGAATGGATGTCCGCGGCGGTATGTTGGTGGCAGTCAGCATGGCAGCAAGTGGGACTTACCGCCAATGTCATAATGAGGGCTATATTGTCTATTGGTGAAATTCATGAGATGTACAGATTTAATGGTGTGAACATCTTAAACGAGTCAAAAGGTCCATCGGCCCAAGGATGCCTCCCCTTACTTATTAACATAAATAACCAGATATGGTAAGACACGCTCCCAAGAAATGGTAGCAGAGTATGATGGTTTGTCTCTTCAAGGGCACATAATTACATGCAGTTTGGGGTTTCTTCCTTAGAGAAATCACTAGAGAATCCTGTAGATAAGATAAGGAGACTAAGGCGGTGATTCTAACCGCGGCGGGCGGCGGTCGCCGCCCGCCATGCAGTTACCACCAAATGACCGCACCGCGGTCACAAGACCGTGGCGGCCATTCTGGCTTTCCCGCTGTGCTGGCGGGCGACCGCCAAAAGGCCGCCCGCCAGCACAGCGGGAAAGACCCAGCAACGATGAAGCTGGCTCCGAATGGAGCCGGCGGAGTTGCTGGAGTGCGACGGGTGCAGTAGCACCCGTCGCGAATTTCAGTGTCTGCTAGGCAGACACTGAAATTCTTTTTGGGGCCCTCTTACGGGGGCCCCTGCAGTGCCCATGCCATTGGCATGGGCACTGCAGGGGCCCCCAGGGGCCCCGCGGCACCCCCTACCGCCATCCTGTTCCTGGCGGGAGACCCGCCAGGAACAGGATGGCGGTAGGGGGTGTCAGAATCCCCATGGCGGCGGAGCGCGCTCCGCCGCCATGGAGGATTCTCAAGGGCAGCGGGAAGTCGGTGGTACACCGCCGACTTTCCATTTCTGGCCGCGGCTGAACCGCCACGGTCAGAATGCCCAGCGGTGCACCGCCAGCCTGTTGGCGGTGCTACCGCGGTCATTCGCCCTGGCGGTTTTTACCGCCAGGGTTAGAATGACCACCTAAGTTTGATTTTGTCAGAATTTTTCAGATTCAATGATGCAAAATAGAGAGAAGATAGGCCCCTACATCCCCACAGTGACTTCCAGAGATCCTCTGAGTTTGCCTATGCTTGTTTGAAGATGTTCTCAGGATTCTATTGACAGGGTGAATGAAGTAGGTTATGCACTTGCACAGCTTTCATGAATCACAGGTGAAATGAGTTGTTTGTGAGGTTTAGGGAGCTTGCTTACTCCAAATGAAGTTTTAGAAGGAGTGTGCATACTCCGAAGTGTGAGAGTCGAACTTCACATGTGTGCTCAAATATTGTCCATGTGGTTTTTGGTATACTGGCCCTGAGATGTCAAGGATTCTGGAATATATTGAAAAGTGTTTGAAACACTTGTTTTTTGGTTGTAATTTGTCTGTTTGGTAGGCCAATTAGACGTGGTTGGCAAGTCGAGGTTGTGTGTTGAATTGAATGAGAGATTTTTCAACTATGATTTGGCGAGTCCTATGTGGACCAGGACAGACCCATTGATCAGCTGAGAGTCAAATTTGTGGGTCAAGTTTACATGACCCAGAGTTTAAAACAGGGTAACCCTAACATGACCATGAGTCCCGCACAAGTTAATCCTAACCTGACACAGAGCTCAGTATAGAATAGTCCTCACATAGTGCATATACCAGTGCAGAGCAGTCCTAATCTACCTACTATGTTGGCAGCACAAAATCCAAATCCACAGCCGAGTATTCCTAGGATTTACCCAGACGTACTTATTGTAGATCATGCAACCAATTTAATGATGCCGACAGGACAGGTTTACCCGAAACCAACATTGGTTCAGGTAAGCCAACTCCACTCTTACTGCCTCAGGTGCAGCCACAAACAAATGCAAAGTATACCTCTATAACAAGAACACAGACAGAAATGTCCGTATTGATGAGCCAGAACACAGGAGTGATGCAATCTCCGAACTAAAATGTTAGACCAAGTCCAGACGCTGTGTCTGTACCCGTCACTATTGGTCCAGTCATACCATTGTTTACCCAGGGAAACAATAGCACAAATGGACAAGGGATCCTGAGTCAGAGTTTACTGGGAGGAGGACTCAATGAGAATGCCAGACTAGTCTCTCCTGTGGGACAGACCTTTGATGAAACAGGGTCAAGGATTTAAGTCCTTACAGACCTTCTCCAAATACCGAAGCAGGGTCACACATCAGTCCCAACTCGAAGTTAATGACTCCCAACCTCTAAAATTAACTGTAAAAAGGTTGTCAAATACGCAGCCCAATATCATTTCACTGAAAGGTTTGACAGCTCAACAATTAACTGAATGGTTAGAAAAGTTGGGTATCCCTTGAGATGATCCTAGTGGAGGGAATTATCTAATCTATAGTAGGTTTAAGATGGAAGCAGATGAAGTCATTGAAGGAACTATGGGTGTAAATTGACTCAAGTCCTACACAGAAGACAAATTGTGATACATGTGCACAAAAATTACAAAGGAAGCAGGAGAGGTACATCAAAGGCTAGCAGATTTAGCAGAGAAATATGACATAGATATTGAGAAAACTTGAGGAGAAGTTACAGATTAGAATTTGATGTAAAAGATTTCGAACACATGAGAACGGCAGGAATGAAAACACATCTTAAAGAATTACTTCAAAGCATTCAAACATGGAGAGCATTAAACAAATGGAAAGGCAGAAGGATGAAGAAACAAGATAAAAGGAAAAGGGATTCTGACATTTTCCCCTGCAAACATGCAGCAGGCTGAGGATCTGGTAAAAATTCTACCAATGAGAGAGATTCCAGGAGGGAAGTTTGTACATGTGCCCTAGAGCAGGAGTGACATTTTGTTGAGAGAGAAACCTGTAGAATGGTATCAGCAGATAGCCAGGTTTGTAAAACTTGCATAGTGTCTGTGGGAGGATTTTAACACTCTTTTAGAGATAGCAGTTCCAGCAGACTTATGGATTGAATGCAAAAGGAGTGTAGATTTGCCAACAAGAGAGCCGCAGAGAGATCCAGCAACAGGTGCACCGTCCCCTCAAGTAATACAATATTGCTATAAGGTAATTGAATTTTTTAAAACAAGATTTTTACTCAAGAACATTGATTGGCAGTGCATAGACAGGACAGCTGAGGAAGCAATAGAGTCAATTCACTCATACGATGAGAGATTGTTGCAGGCGTTTAAGCATTACAGTGGTACAGAGAAAATTGAGCCAAAAGACATGATTCATTTGGTGTTCAGATTTGTTGAAGGATTGAGACCTGAAATTGGTCAGATGATGAAGAGTAGTTTGATTTGCTGGCAGGCAAAGCCAATTGATGAAGTGTTGCAGCACGCGAAATACTGTAGTGATGAGATTGAATTGAAACAGAGAAAGTTGAAAGAAAAGGCAATGGTGATGCAGATCAAGGCTGCACAGACAGGGATTCGGGGAAATTGTCAGCAGCAGCAGGGGAACATCCATTTCAAAGTCAAGGCTGAGGTAGAGGCCATGGAGGAATGGGCAGTGTAAATAGTGGTCCTGATTTGAATACATTAGTGGTACAGGGTGGAGTGTAAGGAATGAGAAGAATGTTGCCATGCCACGCTTGTGGGAGCCTCAGGCATTGGAAAGGGGATTGCCCGATGGTGAAGCAGCAAGGTGTTGTTCAGCAAATGAGTGACATAAATTCTTTCCAAAACATGAGAGGGCCGAAAATGAGAGGTCAAAATCAAAATTTTCAGAATAATGTGAATCTGAACCTATGCAGCCCATGCAGCCCCTGCAACTGATACAGCCATTGCAGGTACAAATGCCCCAGATACAGCAGATGCAACCCCAGGTGCAAATGATGCCTAGACAACAAATTCAAATACCTTAAGCCCCTATGGACCAGCAGCAGGTGATGCTTTCTCAGACATTCACAGCTCAAAGACTTAACCAGAATAATATTAATGTACACCAGTTCCCCCTGCACAGTAAGAATGGAATAAACGATGATTGGATAAGTGAGAGTTTGGATGAGGAGGAATGTGTGTTGGCCACATCAGTAAAGGTAGATCAGAAAGGTCCTTACGTTAAAGGAAAGGTGAATAGTCACAAAGTCGTATTTTTGGTCGACACTGGAGCTATACGCTCTATAGTCAGAACTGCAGAAGTTCTGCTGATCGTGTCCAAAACGAGATAAGGGTGCAAATATGACACAATTGCATTACTGAACCACTTGGGAGACAAAGGTCATAAAGTGTCTCCAACCAAATTGCAATACTGTCAGAAAGAAGTAAAACATTTGGGTTACTTGATTGAAAAAGGAATCAGGAAAATCTGCAGAGAGAGGATCCCAATCATATTGCAGATGCCTGCCCCAACTACCCAGAAAGATGTGAGGATGTTCTTGGGAATGGTGAGCTACTGCCGCCAGTGGAACCCACATTTTTCAGTCATTTCAAAGCCCTTGCAGAAACTGACTCACAAGGAAGTTTCAGATCCTGTAGTGCTAGATCAAGCCTGTGTGAAAGTGTTTACACATTTGACAGCGAGCTTGTGCCGAGGCCCAGCTTATGGTATGCCTGATTACACAAAACCCTTTCTGATGTTTTGTCATGAGCGTGATGCATGTTCCTTGTCTGTTTTGGTTCAAACACATTGTGGTGTGAATCACCCAGTGCCATATTTTTCAGCCACTTTGGAACCAGTTGCAGCAGCTTTACCAGGCTGTTTGCGGTCCATTGCAGCAGTTGAACAGAGCCTCGCTCAGAGTGAGAGCATTGTGATGGGACATCCTCTTACTATTATGGTCTTGCATTCTATCAAAGTCTTACTCACAAGGTCTAAGATTCAATACCTGACCAGCGCAAGACTGACCAGGTATGAGACCGCTATCCTAGGGTCTCCAAATCTGACAATCAAGAGATGTACAGTGCTTAACCCAGGAACGGGCTTCCTTCAGAGAATCAAAGGCTTTCTGGCAAGCCTCTGTCCAATTCACCAACCTAGGTTGTTTCTTGGAAGTGAGTTCTGTCAAGGGTGACACAATGGTACCATAGCCCTTGACGAATCTGCGGTAGTATCTAGTGAGGCCTAAAAAGGCTCTCACCTCAGTCTGTGTTCTAGGTGGTTGCCAGGCCTTGATAGTTTAAATCTTGGCCTGGTTTGGCTGCACTTTGCCACCACCTACTAGGTGTCCCAAGTACACCACGGAACCCTGCCCAACCTGGCACTCACTAGCCTTGATAGTCAGGCCTGCCTGTTGCAGAGCCTGAAGCACCTCCTTGAGGTGGAGCAAGTGTTCCTCCCAGCTGGAACTGTAGACAACTATGTTGTCCAGGTAAGCTGCACAGTAGGCATCTTTACCAGCTGGGACCCCGTTAACCAACCGTTGGAAGGTAGCGGGGGCATTTTTCAACCCAAATGGCAGTACCCGGAATTGGTAATGGCCATCAGGGGTGGAGAATGCTGATCTCTCTTTAGCCCCCTCAGTCAGGCCGATCTGCCAGTACCCTGAAGTAAGATCAAACGTACTCAGCAACTTGGCAGCGCCTAGTCTGCCAACTAACTCATCAGCTCGGGGATGGGGTGAGCATCAGTCCGGGTGACTGAGTTGAGACCCCGGTAGTCCACACAGAACCTGAGTTATGGCTTCGCACCTGGGGCAGTAGCCTTAGGAACCAATACCACAGGGCTGGCCCAGGGATTACTGGATTTCTCAATAACCCCCAAAGTTAACATCTTAGAGACCTCCTCTTTGATGCTGGCCTTCACCTTATCCGATAACCTGTAAATTCTGTTCTTCACAGGGGGAATGTCACCTGTGTCAATGTCATGAACACAGAGGTGGGTCAGTCCAGGGGTAAGGGAGAACAGGGGGGAGAACTGCTCTAACAGCTCACAGCCATCTGCTCTCTGGGTTAGAGTCAGGGAGTCAGAGAAAATGACGCCCCCTACTGACCCATCCCCTTCTTTGACAGAGAGGAGGTTGGGGAGAGGTTCACTCTCCTCTTCCATGCCCTCATCTGTGAACAGGAGCATACTGACCTCAGACCTCTCAAAGTGAGTTTTGAGTCGGTTGTGATGGAGGACCCTTAGGGAGTGCCTAGGGGTCTTGAGGTCCACTAGGTAAGTGGCCTCCCCTTTACGCTCCTTGATCTCAAAGGGGCCAGTCCAGCGGTCCTGGAGAGCCCTGGGTTCTACTGACCCCATCACCCACACTTTGTCTCCAGGTGAGAACTCAACCAGAGTGGTCTTCCGATCATACCACTCCTTCATCACATCTTGACTGGCCTCGAGGTTACTCTTGACCTGCTTCCAGAAGCGTTGGGTTTGGTTGCAGAGGGCCAGCATGTAGCTGACCACATCCTGGGGAGGTGACTTGGGAGCTTTCTCCCAGCCCTCTTTAACAATGCTTAGGGGTCCCCTGACAGGGTGACCATAGAGAAGCTCAAAAGGGCTGAACCCCACCCCTTTCTGGGGCACCTCTCTGTAAGCAAACAACAGGCATGGTAAGAGGACGTCCCACTTATGCCTCATGGCATCAGTCAGGCCACTAATCATGCCCTTCAGGGTCTTGTTGAATCTCTCAACAAGCCCATTGGATTGCGGATGATAAGGGGTGGTAAACCGGTAGGTCACCCCACACTCATCCCACATGGACTTCACGTATGCAGACATGAAGTTTGTTCCCCTGTCAGACACAACCTCCTTAGGGAATCCCACTCAGGTAAATATTCCCAACAGGGCTCTGGTCATCACCGGTGCAGTCACTGTTCTCAGAGGGATTGCCTCTGGATAGCGGGTGGCATGGTCCACCAAAACCATGATAAAACTGTTGCCCAAGGCAGTTTTGGGGTCCAAGGGACCAACAATGTCGATGCCCACCCTTTCAAAGGGGGTGCCAAGGACTGGAAGTGGGAGCAGGGGAGCCCTAAGCTGTTTCCCTGTGTTCCCACTAGCCTGGCAGGTGGGGCAAGCTCTGCAGAAGTTATCTGAGGCTGTCCTTATTCTGGGCCAATGGAAGTGGGTGACAAGCCTGTTAAAGCTCTTGTCTTGGCCCAGGTGTCCTGCCAGGGGGATGTCGTGAGCCAGACCCAGTAGGAAGGTCCGGTGACCCAGTAAATATGGTGAGTGCCAGAGGCGTCAGCTGCTGCTTTGGCTGTGGCCTGTTGCCTCAGACACTCAAGGGTGGGGCATTCCTTCTGCGCTTTGCAGAATTCTGTCCTGGTCGGCCCACCCTCTACTTGCCAGCCAGCAAGTTCAGGTAGGTTACCCAGGTCAGCTATGTCCTCCTCAGTTGGCTCAGGGGCCTCCTCCTCCTCAGGGGCCCCGTCCACCACCGTGGGAGCATTTGAGGCGGGTTTCCCGCGCCTCTTGCCCTTCCTTTTTGCAGCTGTCTGGGCCATTGTTCCAGGCTCCAGGTGCCCTTGACTCCCTTCCCGGGAAGCCATGGACCGTGTGGTCATGCAGACCCACTCAGCCAAACAAACATCTCCAGGTGCGATCTGAGCTCTACCTCTTTCCAGGCAGTATGCTCAAGATCATTGCCTAACAGACAATCTACAGACATGGCAGGACTCACAGCTACTAGAGACCCCCCCACTCAAAACGGAACCAGAGCCACCGGTAGGTGACTCTCACGATTGTCAGCGACTATGACCTGGTGGAATGTATTAGGGACTATCTGCTCTTTTGACACCAGCTGACTCTTGACAGTAGTCATACTGGCTCCTGTGTCACGCAGAGCCTCCAGCTTTTGCCCATCAATGGTGACCCACTGCCTGTACTTGGAAGTATATTGGGGCATGTGGGATTTGGGCACCAATTCTCTTTCTCCCAGGGAACACTAGTGAAACCTCTGCCTGCTCCCCAAAGCTATCTGGGTCCATCTTCCCCCGAGTGCTACACAAGTCAACCCAGGTGTCAGTCCGGTAGTGGACGGTGCTCTCTTGGAACACTGGGAGTTGCCCTTAGAGTGACCATACTGGTAGCACTCTAAGCATTTGGAGGTGAATTTCCCTGATGATTTATCATAAGTCCCTGGCTTTTTCCCAAATCTGGAAGAGTAGTTGCCACCTCCTCCCTGGGAATTCTTTGGGGGCCTTTTGAGAGTTCCTTATCTGTAAGTTTATCTCCCCCCTCTTTCTTCTGTAGGGAACCCTGACCACCTTTGTGGGTGTCCCCCCCAGATACCTTTCTGGACACTCTGGTGCTAACCCAGAGGTCCGCCTCCTCAGCAAGCTTCCTGGGATCAGTCAGCTTACTACATACCAAGTGCTGGCGCAACTCTGTAAAAGTAGTATTGAGCATATGCTCTCTCAGAATCAAGTTATATACCCCTTTGTAATCATCTACTTTGTTGCCCCGCACCCATCCATTCAGTGCCTTACTGGAAAAGTCAAAGAAGTCTACCCATGTTTGTGTGGACAGTTTGGTGCTGTCCCTAAGCCTCTGACGGTATCCCTCAGGGGTCAGCCCAAACTTGGCAAGTAAAATGGCTTTCTGAAGTGGGTATGTGTTTTGATCTGGTTTATCCAATGTGAGAAGTGTGTCCCTCCCCAATGGTGGCACATAACCCCACATAGCTGTACCCCATTGCCCTTCAGGAACCTCATGAGCCCTTAGTGCAACTTCATAAGCAGCTAACCATTTATCTATGTCATCTCCCACCACAAAACTGGGCACCACATTTTTGGGTATACGAACCTTCTTTTCTCCAGCAGGTCCTGTTTGTATGCTGCCACCAATACTGCAGGATTCAGACTGTCTTGCCTTGATCTCTAGCTCCTTGAGACTCAGTTCATGAGCCAACAATAGTTTCTTTTCAGCCAAGGCTCTCTCAGCTGTAGCTTCAGCTCTTTCAGCTTCCTTGGCTTCTCTCTCTGCCCTCCTTTCCTCCTGTTGGGCCTCAATTTTCAGTTTTGCCATTTGCAATTGGAACTCCCTTTCTTCTCTCCTTTCCTCTGCGGTCAGGCTTTGCTCAGAGACAGTGCTCCCTTGTCTGGAAGGGGGCACAATTGCAGTAGTAACATCACCCACTGATGGCAACAAATCCCCTGAGGGGGCATTTTCTGGCTCCTCTTCCTCATCATCCTCCTCTAAATGGGCTTCTGCCCAGGCCCTCAGCGCCACTTGAAAGTCTTCCTTTCTGGAGGCCCCTTGGGTGGGTACTCTCATCACCTTGCAGAACCCTTTTAGCTGTTTGGCCGTATATGTCTCCAACAGGGCTAGGACCAAATCTCCTGCTTGAGACCCAGCCAGAGACATGTTAGCGAGGATTTAGTTTTTGAAAATTGTCAGGAAAAATGAATTTGCAAAAAGAGATAAAAATCAAGTTGACCTTCAACTCTGGATAGGTAGTGAAATACTTAGCTACTGTATGTCACTGCACAAATACAAGTCCTATCCTCACCGCTGATCACCAATGTTAGAAATTGAGTCTTTGGTTGGCAGTCAGGTTACCCTCTGTCCAAGCATGGAACCTCACTCTAGTCAGGGTAAGTCACACACAATCCAAATTATCCTGTGCCCACCCTCTGGTAGCTTGGCACTGAGCAGTCAGGCTTAACTTAGATGGCAATGTGTAAAGTATGTGTGCAATAAATCATACAATAACACCATACAGCACCACAAAAATACACCACGCAGAGTTTAGAAAAATATATAATATTTATCTGGATATTTGCAGGTCAAAAACGATAAAAGATGCAATATGAATTTGTAAAGATATCACTGAAAATGATATAAAGGGGGTCATTCCTACCCTGGCGGTCTATGACCGCCGGGGTAGGTGACGGAGGAAGCACCGCCAACAGGCTGGCAGTGCTTCCGGGGGCATTCTGACCGCGGCGGTAAAGCCGCGGTCAGAAAAGGGAAGCCGGCGGTTTCCCGCCGGCTTCCCGCTGCCCCAGGGAATCCTCCACGGCGGCGCTGCAACCAGCGCCGCCATGGGGATTCCGACCCCCTTCCCGCCAGCCTGGTTCTGGCGGTTTTCACCACCAGAACCTGGCTGGCGGGAACGGGTGTCGTGGGGCCCCTGGGGGCCCCTGCAGTGCCCATGCCACTGGCATGGGCACTGCAGGGGCCCCCTAACAGGGCCCCACATAGATTTTCAGTGTCTGCGTGGCAGACACTGAAAATCGCGACGGGTGCAACTGCACCCGTCGCACCCCTTCGACTCCGCCGGCTCCATTCGGAGCCGGCATCCTCGTGGAAGGGGGTTTCCCGCTGGGCGGGCGGGCGGCCTTCTGGCGGTCGCCCGCCAGCCCAGCGGGAAACTCAGAATGACCGCCGCGGTCTTTTGACCGCGGTACGGTCTTCTGGCGGTTCCCGCTTGGCGGGCGGCGACCGCCGCCCGCCAATCTAGGAATGACCCCCAAAGTGTCTTAAGTCTTTAAAAAGCAAACAAAGTCTCTTTCAAGCACAAAGTACCTGGTTTGGAGTGGAAAATCTCCGCAGAGGGCCGCAGAGGAGGAGATACGTGGAAAAATGCTGTGTGCGTCGGTTTCGCCCCTTCACACACGGACTTGTGTTGTTATTTTTCACGCGGGGAAATGGTGTGTCGTTTTCCGGCGCGGACAGTCTCCTTCTGTGGTTCGCGGGATTACCAGATGTCCCGGGGTCTGTGCGTGGAATCCTGGGCTTGTTATCCGGCTGCGCGTCGTTCCGGTGGGCTGTGCGTGGAATCTTCTCCCTCGTGGCAGGCATCGCGTCGATTTCCTCTCTGGAAGTCGGGAGGCGTTGTCCTGGCAGGCCGTGTGTCGAAGTTCTGGTCGCACCGCAGGCGTCACGTCAAGCGGCGTCTTTCCAGATCGGCGTGCAGTGAATTTTTAAACGCGGAGCAAGCTGTGCGTCGAATTTTTCAGCGCACAAGGCGTCCAGTTGAAAAAGAGAAGTCTTTTTGGTCCTGAGACTTCAGGGAACAGGAGGCAAGCTCTATCCAAGCCCTTGGAGAGCACTTCTGCAACAAGGCAAGAGTTTAGCAAGACAGCAGGGCAACAGCAAGGCAGCAGTCATTTGTAGAAAGCAGTCAGGTAAGTCCTTTAGGCAGCCAGGCAGTTCTTCTTGGCAGGATGCAGCTTCTGGTTCAGGTTTCTTCTCCAGCAAGTGTCTGAGGTGGTAGGGCAGAAACCCTGTTTTATACCCAAATGTGCCTTTGAAGTAGGGGAGACTTCAAAGAGTGGCTAAGAAGTGCACCAGGTCCCCTTTCAGTCCAATCCTGTCTGCCAGGGTCCCAGTAGGGGGTGTGGCAGTCCTTTGTGTCAGAGAAGGCCCTCCACCCTCCCAGACCAGGAAGACCTATTCAAAATGCAGATGTATGCAAGTGAGGCTGAGTACCCTGTGTTTGGGGTGTGTCTGAGTGAATGCACACAGAGCTGTCAACTAAACCTAGCCAGACGTGGATTGTAAGGCACAGAAGGATTTAAGTGCAAAGAAATGCTCACTTTCTAAAAGTGGCATTTCTAGAATAGTAATATTAAATCTAACTTCACCAGTCAGCAGGATTTTGTATTACCATTCTGGCCATACTAAATATGACCTTCCTACTCCTTTCAGATCAGCAGCTACCACGTCACTAAATTATGAGGGCAGCCCCAATGTTAGCCTATGAAGGGAGCAGGCCTCACAGTAGTGTAAAAACGAATTTAGGAGTTTTACAGTACCAGGACATGTAAACTACACAGGTACGTGTCCTGCCTTTTACCCACACAGCACCCTGCTCTAGGGGTTACCTAGGGCACACATTAGAGGTGACTTATGTGTAGAAAAATGGGAGTTTTCGGCTTGGCAAGTACTTTTAAATGCCAAGTTGAATTGGCAGTGAAACTGCACACACAGGCCTTGCAATGGCAGGCCTGGGACAAGGTAAAGGGGCTACTTGAGTGGGTGGCACAACCAGTGCTGCAGACCCACTAGTAGCATTTAATCTACAGGCCCTAGGCACATACAGTGCACATAATTAGGGATTTATAAGTAGATTAAATAGTCCAATTGGGTATGATCCAAAGTTACTAGGTTTAAAGGGAGAGAGCACATGTACTTTAGCACTGGTTAGCAGTGGTAAATTGCGCAGAGTCTAAAAACCAGCAAAAACAGAGTCGAAAAAGTTGAGGGAGGCAGGCAAAAAGTTAGAGGTGACCACCCTAAGGCATGTCAGGTCTAACAGAATACATGAAGTGTTACAAGCTATTCAGTTGTGCGAAAAGATTGTTGTGGTGAAATGCAGTGCACATCAGAGATCACTGGATTTCGTATCAATTGGAAATGGATGTGCGGATCAAGTGGCAAGGTTTGGCGCCTTGAACGGTATATCATTTAAGGACAAGTGGGAACTGTTATCTGAAAATTATAAAATGTATGCCAACTATGCAATGCATATAATATACACGATGGAAGAATTCAAAAACTTACAGGATAATGTGTAAAGATAGAGAAACGAAAAGAGTGGTTAAAAATGACGTGCATATAAAGGGAAGACAACGTTTGGGTTTCAGGAGAAAGGGAAGTTGTTTTGCCCATTAGCTTGCTGACTCAAATGGCTAGGTACTCTCATGGTCAGGCACATGTCAACATACACTGTACCCTGCCCATAGGGCTAGGGCCTACCTTAGGGGTCCCTTCCATGTATAAATAGGGAAGGTTTAGGCCTGGTAAGTGGGTACACTTGCCAAGTAGAATTAGCAATTTAAAACTGCACTCACAGACACTGCAGTGGCAAGTCTGAGCCATGTTTCCAGGGCTACTAATGTGGGTGGCACAACCAGTGCTCCATGCCTACTAGTAGCATTTGATTTACAGGCCCTGGGCACCTCTAGTGCACTTTACTAGGGACTTACTAGTAAATCAAATATGCCAATCATGGATAAGCCAATGTACACCTACAATTTATACAGGGAAAACTTACACTTTAGCACTGGTCAGCAGTGGTAAAGTGTCTAGAGCAAACGAAACAGCGAAAACAGAGTCCAGCACACAGAAACAACCTGGGAAGTAGACGCAAAAAGTTAGGGGAGACCATGTCAGTGATGGCAATTAAACTTTCCTTCTCTCTCTTTCTTTATTTTTACCTTTTCACCTCTTGCCCCTTCCTTTCCTCACTAACCTGCCCTATTGGCCTCCCCCTGTCTGTAGCGCACCCTGCGCAGCTTCCTCCTTTCTGTAAGCGCACTATGCGTCCTTAGTCCCCTTCCTTCTCCTTGTCCCCCCTTGCTAAACCCTTAATCTCCTCAGAGTGTGACTACAAGGGAAACCCCACCCCCCCCCCGGTTCTAGCCAGACCAGAGGCAATACGCCCCCAGCTCCGGGGTAAGTCACAATTGCATGCATGTGTGAGTGCATTTTTTCATTTCTTCACTGATTGCTGTGTCGTGTGCTGTGGTTTGCCACCTCTCTGTCACTCTGAATTAATTGTGATTTATTTATCATCTACTATAGGCCTACCTCACCGTGAACTACCTGTTCAGGTAGGCCACACACTTTTCACTTTGAGCACCGTACTTATTATACGTGCTCCGACCCTGACGAATGCCCCTGACCTACCAGCACTTAGTGAGGGCAGAAACATGTTGGTCTTGTCCATCCCCTTTTAGACTCCAAGAGACATCATTCTCTAACAAGCCTTCCCCCTTAGTTTTAGTCTTACCAACATGCACCACCATTAAAACTAACAAGAGCCACCGGTGACATGTTAGGTAATTTTATTATTCACCCCCTCTGGATCACTGTAACTATCCAGTCAATTTAATTTCAGCACTCCCTCTGGTTCTTTTAACCGGAGGTCGAGTCCGCCTGAGTAGTATCATCTTACTTAGGTGGGGCTAGGTGGTCATATGATGAAGCAAGACACTATTATGTGTGTGAGACCACCTAGTCCGTAAAGGAAAATCCCCCGCTACTCCTGTAGGTCAACACAGCACCCCCTATAAAGCAACCTAATGTAACCGGGCACTGGTTAAAGACTAACCCAGTCTTACCCCCTGTTCCTACTACCCCACACCTTTTGTGATTATATAGTTTCTCTTGGGAGGCGGTGTGGGTTAGCCTTGCTTCCCTTGCTCTCTTTCTGTGTATTTGTGGCAAGTAAACAATGCCTGACAAGAAAACAGGTCTGTCGCCACACGAAATTCTCATTGAAGGAGCCATGAGGTTGCCAGCTGTCCCTGCAAATGCTCTTGTGAACATTACAGATTATATGGTATTGGGCTACTGCAAAGGCCTGGCTGATGTGATTCGCTATTTCTCTCATCAGGTGGATGCTACCACACTGCAGCCATCTCAAGACCAAGGACACAACCTGAGAGCAGGTGACTGAGTTGTGATCTGAAAGCATGTGGGATCGTTGTGCTTGGAGGCTTGGTGGAAAGGCCCTTACAAGGTGGTATTGATCACAACCACAGCTGTGAAGTGTGCTGGACTTCCGAATTGGATCCAGGCTATTCACACTCGGAAAGTACCCATTCCTACGGAGCAAGAAGAAGAGTTGTTGAGATTACGAGCAACTTCCAAATGCACTCCAAGACAGGAGAGAAGAGGAGGTGATCTGGAAACGGTGTCGGAGCACCCAACAGTCAACATACCCACTCCTGTAAGAGACAAAGTGGAAGGAATACAGGAGAATGAAAATGAACCGACCTCCAATGAAACAATAGGAGAACCTGACCAGAGGAGGGTTTGCCCTGAATCAGACAGTCTTGAAAGACTGACAGAACAAACGACTGGCCCCAGTGGGAAAGGAGTTGAGGCAGATCAAAGCCAAAGAGATTTGACTTCTCCTGGACCGGTTGCAGGAACGTCAAAAGAAGATAACTAGTGTCCAGTACTGAAAAGAACATTGACAAGAAGACCACTGAAAGGTGACAAGTGGCCAGAATCAAAGTCACATTCAAAGAAAGCAATCTCAATAACACCCAATTCAAGAAGAGGTTGACACCCCCAGAAAAGAAGATCTGAGTGAGGGTGAACTAAGTGAAGATCGAAAGCTGAAAAGTAAAAGAATCGCAAATCGGAGGCACTCAGGTCCTGAATGGGCATATGGAACTACCAACGAATGGCAAGAAGAATTTTTGAATTTTTGTTGTGAGCGAGACATTCCAGGTCAATAAGTGCAAAGAAAGAGACTGTTATAATTAACCAGAAAAAACTTTGATAACCTGATTTGACAAGCTGCTAACTGATTTTTGACAACCTTACCAATTTTGACAAAGGATCCTGAAAGTAAGACTCAAAGCTGTAAATAATTGATGAAGAAGATTACAGATTGTTTTTGATTTTTGCTGCATAGCTATAACATTTTATTGCTTCTACTTTCTGATTCTTTACAGACAATGGGTAATAATAGCCAGCAAGGCAATAAAAATAGATGTTGTAAATATGATTGTTTGTGTGATAGTATGCCTGATATTGATTGTAGGTGTAACTGTTATTGACACAAATGAAACCAACCACACCTCATCTGTAGAAACAACTACTGCCCTTACTAAGGAGAATAGGTTTAAGTTAGATGAGAAATATCTGCATGTAGATGACACACAGAGAACTTTCTTCTAATGTTTTCTATTGCTTATTGTATGAGTATGTTGACACAATGGATGTGAAAGAGTGTTATGTGCACATACACATTCCTGTCTCTGTCGGGGAAGGATTAGCATATCATAGTCTGCTCCTAATTTATGGCATAAGTTGTCATTTTTTACTAACACGATTTTATAACCAGGAGTACATTCAATACTTCTATTCTAACCACAATCTCCTGTTTTCTTTTGTCCCTATAATTAGGTACTTAAGTAGAATAGCTAAAGATAATAACATAGAATTAGTGAGAGGATTCTTTGAGCCAACATTACCATTTGGTACTGCATTTGCACATCGCAATAACCTGACATGCTTATTCACACCTGTGGAAAATAGCTTTTCAGATCACACAGAGGATAGACGAAGGGCATTAAAGGCACGGATATATAAGGGATTAATTCCACAAAAACCCGTAAATGACTATGCATTTACTGACGCAACTAAACAAGGGAATTAAGCTGTAGGCAGACTACACGTAGGAAAGCTTTGTATTTACAGGCCTAAATCTTATGAGGATAAAATATTTGTGGGAACGAGTTAATGTAGGCATGTGTTTTTGTTTCAGAGTAAATGTACATTTATGTTGAATGGTCAGGAACTGGCAGTGCCTGGAGTTTATTACATCTGTGGGCCAAATGAATATTACCAACTTCCTAGAGGATGGTATGGCACATGTTACTTATGGATAGTTTTCCTGAAAATTTACCAAATGAGCAATTTACCTAAAATGACTGAATTACATCATAAAAGACAAAGGCAGGAGTTTTTCTGAATTCTATCTAAATTCGGAAGTTGTGTACTATTGTAGATAACATGCTGACAGATTATTCAGGAGCCATTATCCTAATTTATACAGAGAGGGCAGTGTTAAGAGCTTGGACTCTTCAGAACCGCCTTGTGTTAGGCATACTTTTAGCAAAAGAGGGGAAAGTTTGTAAATTGCTTAGTCCGCAACATTGCTGTTCATATATACCCAATAACAGCAGAGCAATTTAAGGCCTCATTAACAATCTAACCTAAGATAAAGCTGATTTGAAGGAACTAACTGAATCTACTGTAAGGGAAAATGTTGGCTAAGGAATTACTTCTGTGGGAAATTAGCTTGGCAACTTGGGAAAATGGATTTTAATGAAGATAATACAAGGGATTATTATTATTGTAATTTGCTTAATTGGAGTATGGGGAATATGTAAATTGTACAAAGTGATTAAAATTAAAAGATTGAAAATGAACCAGAGAAGGGAGGAAATTAAATTAAAAAAATGTTCAGAGAAAATTCAAAGGGAAAAAGAATAAATAAAAACAAGAAAGCGATAAAATTTTGAAAGAAAGAAAAAATAAATAAATTTGAAATGTAAGTGTGATGACATATTTAGTCATCAGAGGAGGGATTGTGAGCGCTGAAATTAATATTAATGATTATTTCATGTATTCCGATATTTGATTTAACATAGGAACTGTATTAACACAGAAAATAACGTGTGACTCGAAATGTGCCTACTTGATTGGCCCTCAGTATATACGAAGCTATTCATGTATTAGTATGTCTTAAGAGTTTATATAAATGTTGAAATATAGTAATCTGTCTTACTTATAGATAAACATTATGAATTTGTTTATGCTAACGAAAAGCTTCAAATTAGCGAGGCCTAGGCTGAAACTGAATGTCTGCCAAGTACTGAAAAATGCAACGTTAGTAAAAATGTTCTCATGCTTGCTAAAAAACAAATCCTTTGTCTAAGTCTTAAAGTTAACCAAAACTTGTAATGAGAAAATATATTATTCACAAGGAAATGTGTGTAAACCTGAATGTTTTTACATTATTGCAACTGTAAACCCTAAACGTATGGGAAAGCAATGCTCTCAGGAACTAACAATGGGCATACTGATAGAGGACGGAAAGATCTTCAAATTGATTCTTATTGTATCGACTGATGTATACAAACTGAGAATAACCTCTCATCGACATGTGAAAGAACATCTGGTTATGTCTCTGATTTAGAATACTAATATTATTGGACAAATGTTTCTCGCTACACGCTTCTGACCAATGGCAACGTGGGCCAACTTTAACTTAACTACACTGCTCTTGGAGCCAGTCATCATTCTCTTTTATTAAGTCATTCTTTCATTCTGTCATTCTTTTGATACTCTTCACGAGATTTGTCTGTTTCCAGCATGTCTACTGACATTTTGGTACTTTGCTATTTTGAGTTTATTTTTATGCTGGTGCTTACTTTAGTGCTTGATGCTTAGAGCCTGTAGCGCTTTTGCTGCCTGTCTTAGATATTATCTTGATCGTTCTGAGAACTTAGAGCCCTGATTTCTGAACCGTTTCCCCTTCCTTTCCTTTCTGTCCTGATGCTGATGTCCCCCCGATGAAGGCAACGCCGCTTGCTGATCCTTAAGGACAGGTGTATGCTGAAATGTCTATTGTTGATTAAGCTTTTGTTTTCTAGGTACCAACTGCTACTTTTTGATAGAGCCATAGCTAGATGATTTCCAAATGTATTTTACTAAACCTTTGCGTGCAGACCAACATGCTAATGCTAATCTGGAGTTAATGAGCAGTTTTCTCTATTTATCTGTTTTGACAACGAACTGACGAAATTCAATTGCTGATTCAAATGTATGTTATTTCCATTGCGCAATTACTCTAGCTATTGATCTGTACTGTTGCCACTGTGAGTCTTGTTATTAATGCTTTAGTAAAGTTAAGATTCTTTAGAAATTTTGGTCAACTAGTGTAGTTTCTATATTATTATCATGTGGTTTTCAGACATATCTATGTGATCCTAGCATTGTTAATCTAGGGAAATAAATATTCTAACTGTTACTAAAAGGTGTGGTTATTCATGGCCAAATGGGTGATGGTATGTAAAGTTACTGACTCTAAGGATCATATTGTTAATTGGTGATATTCATGAGATGTACCGATTTAATGGTGTGAACATCTTAAACGAGTCAAAAGGTCCATCGGCCTAAGGACGCGTCCCCTTACTAATTAACGTAAATAACCTGATAAGGTAAGACACGCTCACACAGGTAGGCTGGTCCTGCATTGTGTGTGGCCTGGTACATGTGGGTGAGTAGCTTTAAGGTGATTCGCTTCTCGACCGGTAGTCAGTGGAGGGTCCTCAGGTGTTAGGAGATGTGTTCTCAGCGTGGGAGGTCCAGAATGAGTCTGGTGGTGGCGTTCTGTATGAGTTGTAGTTTTATTAATGTTTCTAGTTGAGGTGCCGGCATAGAAGGTGTTTCCGTAGTTAAGCTTGCTTGTGACTAAGTCATGGGTGACTGTCCTGCAACAGTCTGCTGGGATCCATCTGATGATCTTCCAAAGTTTGCGGAGTGTGTGCCAGCAAGAGAAGGAGACTGCGTTTACCTGGTGGGTCATGGATAGGGAGGAGTTGAGGATGATGCCTAGATTGCGGGTGTGCTCAGTAGGTGTGGGGGGTGCTGAGGGATGTAGGCCACCACGAGTCGTCCCAAGCTGAGGTGGCATTTCCAAAGATGATGAGCTCAGTCTTGTAGGAGTTGAGCTTGAGGCAGCTTTATCTCATCCAGTTGGTGACGGCTTCCATTCCTGAGTGGAGGTTCTTTTTGGCAGTGTCCGGGTCTTCGGTGAAGGAAATTATGAATTGTGTGTCATCGGCATATGACAGGATGTTCATACCGTGACTTCTGACAATGACTGCGAGAAGGGCCAGGTATACGTTGAACAGTGTGGGGCTCAGTGAGGATCCTTGGGGGATTCCACAGTTGACTCCTGTGGGTCTGGATGTGTAGAGCAGGAGTCTGACCCTCTGCATCCTCCCAGAGAGGAAGGAGTGGATCCATTCCAGGGCTCTTCTGCAGATTCCTATGTTGTGGAGTCTGGTGTGCTATTGCATTGGTGAGACGCAATGTGAGATTTGTCTCAGGTATTGTAGTTGGTGGTTTGAGCTCCAAACCTCTCTGAGTGCCATTTGTAACACACTTAGCTGCTGCAGAACACTGCATGACTGCTAACTGGGCAGCTCTACACTGCTCAAGTGCGTGAGGAAAGTAATGGTAATTTTGGAACTGGTAATGTGGCATGCCTGACCTGTTCCTTTAATGAAGTACACTGCACCACTGCTCCATGTTGCTCAACAGGTCTGATGACATGGTTGATACATGTTGAGACCTAGTTGATGAGATGTGAATGGCACGATGTTTACTGTGACATAATAGCCAACACAAAGAATGGATTGAAACATTTATTTTTATGTTCAACCTTTCTATTATTTTTAGAAATTTTGTCCATCAAAGGACAAGTAATTTATGAAAATAAATCATAATGTGGTAGCGTCACTATGTACCAGCCACTTTGGATGTCTCCTCCATCCTCCTCATCTTCCTCCATTGGTTCCTGCTCATCATGGTCCGCATTCCATGGGACATTCATATGTACACAGATGCTGTGGAGGAAAGCACATACTAGGATCATCTTGCAGACCATAGAGGGTGAGTATAGCAATTTCCTCCCTGAAATGTCCAGGCAACTGAACCGGGACTTCAGAACACCAAAAGTATGTTCCACTATGTTCCAGGTTTTAACCAGTGCTGGGTTGTACTGTTGTTCTGGGTCAATCTGGGGACGTGCAAGTGGGGTCATCACTCATGGCTGAAGACCATATCCTTGGTCAGCTGAAAGTAAAAAAGAAATTACAGCTGTCAATTAATGTGTTCATTATTACAGTGACATTCTTGTCCATGTATGTTATGTGTACTGTTTAACTCATAGACATTTCTTACAGTATTTCACAAAATGTGGGCACATTAATGTTATTACAAGTAGCTGTCTACTGGACACCTACACACAATACTTTGGTTTTTAACATGTTTGGTTATGACTCAAACTTGTTGGGGATTCTGTGCTTCTATGCCTTAATTCTGTCATCATTGCTGTGACAACTGAATGTTAACATTGGTATCCTGAGTACCATGTCATGCCTTTTAATCTATGTTCATGACTGATATGCAAAATATTTGACAGCATTGTGTTATACTCTATGCGTTTCACATTGCTGAATTGATAAACATTTCATTTGGGCAATGTATGCCACAAAACTGGTGAACTATCACTTTGCTTACATATATCAATGTAGCTTAATACATCTGTATACGTGTGTACCTATACTGTCAATATGGGTGAGGCATATGTGTGTATTGTACTGTTGGTATCAGACAGTTACACAATACTGACTTATAAAAATTTGTAGGACCTACATTTACATTTTATGCCACACATGAACTTTGCAAAGACGTCTTCCAATGCTGCTCCTGAAACTTTGGACAACATACAAGTATGCTGCTATGTGTGACACACTTATTCATTTCCACAGTAGTTGTTATCACTCCATTAAATTTATGGACCTTTGGCTGATACCAAGAGTAGGCACACCATTGAGGAGACACTAGTCTCACACTTATCTATCTTGTAGCCTTTGTACTCATATGTCTTGCATGCACATGGTTTTTGATGTGATTTGTTGACTAGTGCAGATGATGTGGTTCAGATTATTCATTCAGACTGGAGAGAAACATTACTGCTCACAGATGTTCTGTAGCTACTGACATTGACAGAATAGTGAAGGAATGTTGGTATGTGAAACCATTAGCTACATGTCGCTGTACTTCATTCCTGCTATGTGCACATGATAGTAGGGGCCACATATTTGGAAAACTGGCACAGTGCAGTGCAGCAAGTCGCCTATCTATGCTGCACTGCATCACTGGGAAAGGGTAGTACTTCATAGTATTTTGGCCAAACACTGCATTCCTGACCTTTCACACTGCACTGGCACACAATGGGATGCCTAGTACAAACATAGGCACACTTGCACCATGGTGCAACGGTGCCTGTGTTGCATGCCGAATTGTCTTTGTGCAGGACAGTCCTTAAAGGCACAGTCAACTATGTATGTGTGTCACGGAATGCAGCACACAAAGGAAGAGAAAGTGACTTCAGTGACTATAGTTATTTATACTTTTTACACATCAGCTGAGGGGGCACTATTTGTTGTACGCAATCCCATGTTTCCCTTGTTTGGTATACATGACATAAGTCATCAACTATGAAAGTTTAATGGAAACACCCACACAAGACACATTGAACATTCCCTAGCACACAGTGACGCAACACAGCATTTTGCACAGACGTGCATTAGTCAAAAAGGTTTTGACATTCAAAACCACCCAAAGTTGCTTTATGTGTCTTGACATATCAGACTTAGGGATTTGCATTAAACATGTATCATGATGCACAGTGCGTGTTTGAGGCACGCCTCTTATACAGATGCCCCTAGTTTTGTCGACAGACACAGAAATGGCTATTCTGTTATATATTTCTACATTATAGTTTGTGTATTGTATACTTCAAATTTAACTTATCAACAAGTAAGCCATTCCCATATTGCCCATTCTGGCAGCACTCATTTATAATGATGTGTCTGAAGATGTATGCATCATGTGCACTTCCCAGGTATTTTGCAAGCACATTGGTGAACCTCCCCATGATTATCCATGATGAGGGTATTGATGGAGTACGTATGTTTTTTATTGCAGAACAGGTGTGCTGTTTCTTCTGGGGGCACCAATTGCACATGTGTGCAATCCATAGCACCCAAGATATGTGTAAACCCTGTAATGACATGAAAGCCTTGCTTGGGCTCCAGCTGTTGTTGTTGTGTCTTGGGGAAGAGGAGGTACTGTGGTGTAAAGCAAATTATGGCATCAGGACAGTTGGCAAAAAGGCAGAAAAGATGCCTGGGATATCCCTGCCACTCTTGATGCTTTGACCTGGAATGACCCAGAGGCCAGCATGTGCAGCACAGCCATCAGTTGTACATGGGGAGGGATGTTGGTGGACCTGGCAGTTGGTGGCAGCACACTTAGCCCAATATTCTGAAGAAATTCTATAAAGGAATTCCTCATGAGCCTATATAATTTTATCAGTTCATTCTCCCTGAGTTTGATGAGGGAGATGCACTGACAGAACACACGCTCGCTCCTTCGCTGCTTATATGGTCATGGTGGTGGTGGTCTCCTTGCTACACCAAGCTGCAGGATCACTGCCTTCATGGTGTAGTTGAGCATGCCACAGTGTTTTTGGATGTTCAGGTTTATATAGCACAAGAGCATCATTTCCTTTGCCTGGGTTACAGATGCACAGAACTTTTGGAGCATTTTAGGCTTTGCGCGCTTTAGTCATACCATGTGTCACACATTGCCAAAGCCATAAATATCACTGTGTTAGTTATCTGTGACATTTTGCAGGGGAACGCTTACCTTGCACATATATATATATATATATATATATATATATATATATATATGCATGGTGCAGATGATTTAGGCGCAGCTTTTATCCAACGCAAATCTAAAAAAAAAGACACATTTGGGCAAATGCTTTGTCTCAAGGATTTTGAGTAGTGCTTCTGCCGCTGATGCGTCAGCATTTTTGGTGCAATGGAGGTGCAAGCCCCTCATAAATATGCCCCTAAATCTCTGCACTAATTAACCATTTCCAGTGTTTTTGCACTCTAACATTTACCAGAATTTAGCTGGAGAAATATTTCTGTGTGAATAGAATTTCCATATTCCTGTTCACCCTATAATTGTCAATTCGACTGAAAACACTGCCTCCAACCAAACTATGCATTGTACACAACTTGTGATGGAATGTTAGCAAAATAAATGACTTGCGCACGATAAGCTCACCTCTGGCCCTATCAATCCGACCTTGAGGCAAAATAGCAGCACAAACTGAACACAATACAGCTCTCTGCTCACACCATGTGCAGCGAGAAATTATCTGAGCATCTCTTTTAAGTACATTCTGTTGTCCATTGTGTTGTGGACTCAAGGATCAGCTCGCTTGTGGCATGGACATTATTCTGGTGGGACTACTGCTTTTAGAAATATTTTGTTACAATCAATAAAATGTTGGTTACCATATGGTAAATGTAATGTGTACATGTCAGTTCAGTTATGTCTTTCTGTGAATGCTCATATAACAAACACAGATGGCGAACAGATATGTGTTCTAAATGGATAAACTCACTTACCAAATTATAAATCTAGTAATATTCAGTCAAGGTTTTTCTCTTAGTGCACTGCGTTTGTAAGTACCAGAATCCCTTGCAGAGAAATCTTGGTGAGTGAAAAGCTGTTATTCCTGCTTACCTGAGTATCGAGGCGCCTGTGGATGTAATGCAGCAGAAGTTTACATAGCAACGAGGTGTTAATGATGATGTTGGAGATTCTGAGAAAGCAGAGGACTCGGGTTGACACATTTCCAATTGAGGAAATTCAACACATTTCTCATACTCTAAGCTGTATATTTGCTTCCGTTAGAAACGAACTTGTTAACGTTAATGCTCTAGTGCATGGAATGTTAAATAACACAAAAAAATCTTTAGATTGAAAAGATAATTCAATCCCACGTACGAAGTGGACAGCTGCAAGGCTTTTTTATTATCCACATTGTCAATTAGTAACAATACAGAACATTTCCTATTTTAAGAAGGACCTAAGTAGTAAAGATATTCTCTTCCCACAAGGATAGTGTCCTACAGAATCTAAATTATACTAGAATAACTGGGGCTCTGCTCGGATGGAGAACATCACTTGGAGACTGACATGCACTCTTGCCTTGGGCACCTCCAACCCTCCCTGCAGCAACCATACCTGGATCCCAGGTGCTGATTTTAACATGGCCGAACAGGGATCCTGAAGGTGCACCATGACCATGATCACGGATTGGGGGGCTTATTGGACTAGGTGGGGTGACCAAAGCACTACTCTCATAGGCGGTAAAAGGATACTACCCTTACCATAAAGTTAAGTAGCATGAGCACAATGATGGCAAAATGTCATGTTTTATTGTGATAGTGATCAGTCGAGTGAACAGGCTTTTCTGCCTGAGTCACTGGAGTGAGGCCTACCCAGCCCACTCACATAAAGTTCCACTGTTGTTTGCTTAACCCACCATTGTACTACATGGCTTTAGCACATAGTGCTCTGCAGCAGATGTGGGTGTGTGTGTGAACTGTGATGTATGTGTGTCTGGGAGTGGTACAAAACATGGAGGCCTGTGGGTTCCATATTAGAAACTAAGGGCCAGATGTATCATCTGATTTTGCACTCGCAAACAGCAAAATCAGCCGTTTGCGAGTTCAAAATCGGGGTCTGCAATGCATCAACTGCATTCGCAGACCAAAAACCGAAAATCGCAAAAATTGCGATTTTCTGCGTTGCGACCTGTATTTTGAGAATCGCAATTTGCGATTCGCAAAATCCAGGTCGCAAAGCAATTCTGCAAAAAATCGCAAATTGCTATTTTTCGCAGAATGGTATTTTGCAAGAGCAAAATACCATGACCTGCAACCAGGTGGTAACCTGGTGCAAAATTTAAAAATGCAGTAAAACTGCATTTTTAAATTTGATATGTAAGGCACACATGCCCTTTTGGCATGTGTGTACTTTACAAGTGAAAAAAAAAAATGTGGTGCAGGAGAGGGGGCCTTAGGCCCCCAGCACCCTGGCCCTTTGCTTTTCCCAAATTACGATTTCTGTTTCAGAAATCGCAATTTGCGAAATGCAAAAAATTTGCAGCTATGGGCCAGCAGGCCCATAGCTGCGAATGGGGCCAGTATCGCAATTTGTGATTCGGTAATTGCATTTTTTTTAAGAAATCGCAATTACTGACTTGCAAATGTGATACATGGCCCTTTGCGAGTCGGTAATTGCGATTTCTTAAAAATCGCAATTACCGAATCGCAATGGGCCAGATTCATACATCTGGCCCTAAAGCTATTGTGGTAGACATGTAGAGGTGGAGGAGCAATTCCACATGCATTCATGGATTGCCTGAGTTGCTGACAGCTGGATGGAACACACACACTGGAGGAAGGGAGAGCCATCCTCCCTAGTACACTTCAAAATAGGTTGTTAATTCTTAGAAGGTATGCATGAGTCAGTAGGGCTTGGGTACATCTCAGGAATGACATGGGGCTGATAAGGGAATCATAAAGAATAGGGCCTCTGAAACATTTAATATATCAGTGATGCTGACATTCAGGTGTTATCCTCTATTCTTTCCCATGGCCTGTGTAGGGAGGCTATCTAGAGTGGAGTGGATCCTTGTTTGAGGTGGCACGTTCTGGTTGGCTGAGGCAAGACCTTAGGCAGGCAGAACCCACCACTTCCATTAAGGGTGGGTGATTATGCTTACTGTATAACCTGTGCTCACCCTTGGGTAGCTTTGCACAGAGCAATCAGGCTTATCACACAGGCAATGTGAAAAGCAAAAACACAGCACTTCCCTGCCACATCCACGCTGCACGGCACAAGGGAGACTTCACACACAGTGTATGTATAAAACAATTGTATTCAACACAAACCTTGTCAACACAGTACAGGTATAATGTAACTCTGGGCATATGCCCCAATTTGTAATGGAAGTCACAATATGAGGCCCAGCTGTATTAAACACTACTACTGTATCTACACATGTACCCATGAGGAAAACTGTACATTCCCTCCCCGCACCGACACAAGGTACCAAACGTTGTCAGCGCAAGACCCACCCTAGAATTTCCCACAATCAGTGTAACACATAAATTCAAGGTGCACCCCAGTTCCCAAAGTTAGCAGCAAAATTCACAAACAAGGTTTGCACTGCGACTGAAGCCACACTAGTAAGATGTAAAGCCAGGTGTAGGAATTCCCTGACAGGATAACCATGACCAGCAGCACCATGGCACAGCCTTCGTATTCACCCACACTTACTCCTGCACATCCACTCTTCACCACTGTGCAGTGCCACAGTTATCAGCCAGTGCATGCACACACTCACTCATACACACTCACTCCCAGCACCCTAATGCGGTGCCTTGATATCTGGATAGTGGATGCCACTGTGTTTGGGAGCACCCTGGGTCCCCAACTGCCCCGCACCCATCAACCAACTTGGACTATCCTGTCCCTCCATGGACCAAAGATTGCATCAACCTTTCCCTGGTAATCGGGCTGTTTGCGGTTAAGTCACTAGTCTGAGGGTTCTGGGGTCAAAGTGGGGAAAAGTGAAAGACAACAGCCAGTAAACATTTAAGGAGGAGCCATTCGGGCTCCCCCCAGGAAGTTCACTCAGAGGTCTGCAAAACAAAGCTGGAGGGTCACTGAGGCTACCATCAGACACTGAGGTACCCAGTCAGGCAGTTCAATGTTACCAAATAGTTACCAATTTCAGTACCTCTGTAATGGAGAGGCACTGTCATGGCTTGTTGACATGGGTCGCCCTAGACACTTCCAGTGGTACACAAGTTTCTAGGCCTGCATCTCCAGTATAAGGAGTGGCCACGTCTGGGGCACTGTTGGGCCTGCAAACCCAGATATGCCCCAGTAAAAGCTTCTGAATTGATCATTTGCCTTTGCCAGGACCAATGCTTGTTTACAGAAACCATTGCTTGTTTGCAGAGACCGATACTTGTTGGAACTAATGCTTGTTAGCAACCAATGCTTGTTTGGGAACATATGCTGCACAAGCCTCCAGCATCTGTATGACTCAGACTGGGTGAGGCTGCCTATGACTTACACTGGGTGTGGCTGAATGCAGCAGGTATTTAAACCACACCCAGCCTGAGTGAATTGCTTGCTGCAAAGGTCACCAGCTGCAGAGAAGGAATCTCTGCTCCTCCACTTTTGATCTTCACGTTCTGTTCCATCCAGCATCTTGGAGGCTGTTTTCGGGCAGAAGAAGAGAGAGAAGGTGGTAACGTGCTGGGCACAATTTAAGAACATTTATTGCTAAACTTGATACTTGCTGTCTTCAAACTTGATAAGCGAATGTTGCAGAATGCGATGTGCATAAAAGGACACCTCTTTGTTTTTTAAGGTCATTCGGATGTTCACCGCGTGTCATGCTATAACGCTTATTGTAGTTTCTTGCATTATACCACAGAAAGGAGTTCCTATTGGGCAATTATTATGAAAACGATATACGTTTATTATTGCTGAGTTTAATATGGCATTACTGTTGTTAGCGATATGATGTACTGTGAAAATGTTTATTATGACTGAGTTCAAAGTGGCATTTGCATTATTTCAAATTGTTGTTGCTGATGCAGAACATTCTGTGTTTGGTGCTTAAACCAAGTTGAAGCTTATCTTTGCCATGCTCAAAATTATGCTGTGATGTAACAGTGATAAGCTGGTTCTTAATGAAGTTGAACGCTATTGATTAACCTTATGCTGTAATAGTAATACAACGTGAACCATAATCCTTTATAATAACCCTATGTCTTCAATGTGATTTAAACACTGAATTGTGTTCCTCCCAATACTTGCACACTACAATGATTAACCCATGAATATCTGGAGAATCTAATTCCCTGAGAGCTTGTTGTTATTATTGTTGCCTATGTAAATGTCTGTGAGTCGAGTGAGTCAGCATCTTGGGAAATCTCATCATGGTGAAACACACAAGATAACCACTCAATGTCAATGAACATCTAGGTTGGCTTAATTGAGGTAATGAGGGAGTAATCTGGGATCACAGTGGCAGCAGTTTTAGACAGTATAGGAGGTTCAAGGCTCTGAAGTAATTACAGATAATCCACATCGTTTCTGAAAATTCCTAGACTGAGGGACAGCCATCAAAAGCAGGAAAGGGGACCCCAACAGGTATTTCTAGCTTGCACATCATAGTTTAACAGTAGAGTATACATGGGTTATGAGATTAGTTCTTTGACTGATGTGTAATTTATCATAGGAAAGACCGTCTCTTCAAGAACCATCACTAGGTGTCCTGATCTAGCCCTGCAACTCGAGTGTCTCTCTTCTCTCATCCATCCACTTTCCCCCGGGACATTGCAGTGCTGATCAAGTGTATTTAAGTGGGAGGCATACAAAGTTTTGGTGGAAATGGGAACAAGCAGCTTGTGTCTCCGTGGGACAAACAGGTTAGTGCTTGACATGCATGAAGAGTTGAGTGACCCAAGGCGGTTATGATCTCATGTAAGTCCTTTGAGCCACAGATGTCTTGCCTAAATTTCCTCACTGTCCACCCTGAGGCTTTGGAATGCAGATCTTTCTCATTAGTGGGGACATGCTCTGGCTCTGAGTCCAAGTGTCCAAAACCTCTCCCCTCAATCTATCTATCCAGGCCCCAAATGGCAGGGATCTGTCATTCTGGGTACCCACGTTTTTTAGTGGTTGTCTGGGGAATGCTCAGATCTGTGCAACCCCCATGACCAGTAGAATGAAGCCAGATTTATAAGACACCAGAACCACTTCAGAACCTAGAAATACCCAGTTTCCCGAAGTGCCATTTCTGGGGCACTGATGACAATACCACCTTTACCTTCAGATGGGGGTTGTCACCCTGAGTCCAACATTACTAAACAACATGAGGCTGCTCTCCTACAATCCACTATTGCAGCCACACTTAATAAGACTCATTCTCCCATGTTATCTTATGAGTAGAGCAGCGCTCATAGGTAGTGCATGGGTGATCTACACTCCCTGGGCAGATATGCCTTGGTACACGCCCATGCCCACCGAGGCATGTAGGGCACTTTAATTAAAGCCAACTCAGAGGTGCATGTGCATCAATACTGGCCTGCTCTGTCAAGCTCAGTTCCTATAATAAGGTACTTGTGCACACATGTGCACACCCTGGCAAGTGATGCCAGCTCCCATAACTACATAGGAAAACCACCAGGGTGCAAGTTGCACACCTAGGTGAGTGATAATTCCAGGTGGAGGGAAGGATGGTGCCAGCTCTTTCACACTGTGCTTCCAGTAGGAAAGTACACAGGGCTGGTAGGCCCTTCGGGAGAACCTTCAAAAACAGCCTAGAAAAATGCAAAATACTTTGGAGGAACCACTACCTCCCCGTGTCAGCTCTAACAACCCTTGAAGCAGAGTGTGAGATTAGACCCCTATTGAGGTATTTTGCACAGATTGAACTTTTTGCCTGAGTGCTGCTGATCATAACCCCACATGCCAGGTGAGGTCTGTAGTAAAGATAAGGACCATTGCCTAGTTCAGTGTTGTGACCTGAAGCGGCCTACACCTTATGTGCCCTATTTGCAACCTCATATGCCAGATGTGGGTCATTGTGAAGAGAACATATGTGACTATGAAAAGTAGTGTGTTACGACCCATGGAAGCAAAGCATTGATTCAAGCACAGAAGATAAGCCACCAGACTCAGGAAGATTTACAGGAACAGAGGAGCATCATGAATGCCTTGACCCTCACCTGCAGCATCAGACTTCTGCTCACCACTTGGCCCCTGATACAGGCTGGGTTGTGCAGAACTGCAGCTCCACTGAAAGCAGGTAAAACTGCTAGGCCTGCATTTCTGGGGAAAATTGCTGTGACTAAAAGCACTATGGCTCAGTGACAATTCGACTTTTAAGAAGCTATAATGGGACTTCTATGATTTGTACTTACTAGCGGGGTTTAACCTGGTTGTTGTCTTCCATGAATGGGGAATAACTACTGTCCTTAGACAGGAAAATGGGACATGGATACTCACCCTGACAGAGCTAAACGTCTGATCTTAAGAAGACTGTGTATTATTTGTTGTGTGCTGTATTACACTTTGTGTCTGTATGTACATTCTATTTATTTTCATACAAGCAAGTATCTGTCTGGACATTAATGTATTGGGGTTGTCACACTTGTTTTTGAGTTGTGATTCTGTGTATATCTTGCACCTACCTCCCCCCAAGAAGCCTTAAACTGCTCTTCCTGTGCTACCACTGAGCGATAAGTGCTGAAGAGATAGTACTTTCCCTAGTTCCTCAGAACCCATAGTAGGTTAGACCCTGGAACATCAAGAGGTAAAGGCTACAACCACCACGGGCCCTGTAGCTCCTGTTCACCCTGTGTTCACCCTGTGTTCCTCTGAAAGGCATTCTGAAAATCTCAAAAATAATTGTTGATAAAGGTTTCTGTCCTCGTGTGCCCCAGACTGTACATTTGACTATTTCACCCATGAATGCACAGGAGGCACAGCTGTTGAGTACTGGTGTGTGTTTGTCTCACCCTTAAAACATAGTGGGCCCAATTCACAAAGGTAAAGTTAGACTTTTGGTCAAAGTTTAAACCAAACGTCTAACTTTATGACTTTTCGGTATTAAGAAAGGTAAGACGCAAGTCGTATCTTTATGCCTGCCTCAGTGTGGAATCTCCGAACCTCAGACAGACAGAGATTCAGCGCCAAGGGAAGACGTAAGGATACAGCTCGTATCTTACCTTTCTGAATACTAAAAAGTTGTAAAGTTAGACATTTGGTCTTAGACCAAACCTTAGATCAAAAGTCTTACTTTACCTTTGTGAATCAGGCCCAGAAAAATTGGCATATTTAAATTTCTAGTAAGGCCATTGTGTATAATGCAGAAAAAACACAAATGACATGGAAAGTTAAATGTCAGCTATGGACTGCAGTACTTGTTGTGCCATCCAGTAGGCTGACCGATACAAATATGGCTTCTGACTGCTACAGATTTAAACCTGTAGATAAAACTGTTAAAATAACTGTTTTCGACAGGAGAGAACCCTATATTTAAATAATAAATAGGTCACCCCTATACTATGACCATGGCGAACTTCCCAACTTAATACAGCCAGTACATCGCCTGTACCGCCAGTGCCGTCTGACCACCGTGGACGGCGTTAGGCAAGTTCAGAGCGGCGGAGAGCATGTTTCCGCTGGGCTCATCATGAGGCTGCACACTGTCAAGGTTTCCGCCGTGATAGCACTGTCACCAAAACCCTAGCGGAAACGGATGTTATAAAAGGAAACACTCACCTTCAGGAACATAGAGCTGACCGGAGCCACCATGGAACCTGAACTCGAAGTCCTCCCACTGCTCCTGCTCATACAATGACTCCAGATCCAGTGACGGCAATGAAGACAACAACCGTAAGTAAACACATAGCACACACTGGAGGGAAAGGCATTAGTATACACATAGACACAACACACACAGCCGGGATGCTTTGTGATGGTCACACACACACACATACCCGCACACCTATACGAACGCACACACGCCTCTACATACACACACGCGCACACGTACCACACACACGCACACCACAGTGAACACACTCAGGACATACACACACCAACCCACACACACACAACACCGCCACTGTTAAACTAATTCATACACAACATGACCGACTCACACAACCGCATTACAACTGCAGCTACACAGATGGTACGCCAACCACTCTCATTGCACACATACCATCACAACACATACACACAACAACACTTAACAACACTACACAACCAACCAACACTAACACACACCTATACAACGAATGTGTTGTCACACCATGCCCACACAACACACAACACATAGGACATAGCAAACACCACACACACGAACACACAAACAACCACACAATGGCACACAACTCCAACACAACACATCGCAGCGCGAACAAAACACAATATAGCTACAAACATGCATGTGACTGCACAATCATAATCACACACACAAAAAAAAAACATCACAGTGGGACTGATGCCAAGGCCTCACAGAACACATGCAGGCAATGCACAACAGGACGTACAGCCAACACACACAGGCCACAAACACAAACTAAGGATCACATACACAAATCCGACATGGAGAAGAAAGGTAGGACAAGTAGTGTTCAATGGATGCCAACGTCTAGTTGGCCCAGATGAATTAAGACTTAAAAATAAATAGAAATAAATAACTATGTACAAAATAGCCCATAAGCAAGTCCTATGTTCGAGGATTCTAAACGCACATTAGGCACCCCACTGTGCCCCAACATGCCCCAACTTGACTCCTGCAGCAAAATTACCTCCACAGGGTAGGGGTATCACGGGGAAAGGCAGGCACCTCAGTGGCGATGGGGGTGGCGGGGGAGTTTGGGCTTGGGAGGGGGGTCCTTGGGTTTAGGCTTGGCTTTGGGTTTTTGCAGGGGGTCCTTGTGTCTGACCTTCAGAGGAGGGGCCTTGGTCTTTGGAGGGTTGACTTTTTTGCAGGGGGAGGGGCAGGGTCAATAGCAGGGAGGGTAGGGTAGACTTTGAGGTGGAAGGGCTGGACTTGGGGAGGAACACAGAGGGATCTGGGGTCTCATGTGGTGGGAGAGGGGTAGGGAACAGAGAAATCATTTTTAGATACACGGGGTGGTCATGGAAAAAGGCTTTGGGAGTGTAGAGAATGGGAATGGTTGCAAGATGTGTCTTTGTGGTTGCCTTGGGTGCAGGTATGTGCGTGGAGTGCTTGTGTGTGCTGGGTGTCTGTTGGGTAGGTGAGTGCTGGCATTTAGGTGTCTTGGGAGGGAGGAGGAGGTGATGGGAGATGCCATGCTGGGTGGGTGACTGTCTGTTGGGGTATGGTACATGTGCTGCATGTGGGGGTGTCGATGGTTGTGGTGAGTGTGGATGTGGTGACTGGGGTGGATGTCTGAGGGTCTCATGTTATGGTGACTGTGGGTAAGATGGGACTGGTGGCGGGATCTGCACATGATGAAAAAAGTATCAGGTGTAGTGTCTGTGAAGGAGGGGGTTGTGAGGGAGTCTGTGCAGGGAGTGGATGTTGTTGTGTTTGCAGGTGTGTGTTGTCAGTGTGCATGCCAGTGGTGGATCTTGTGGTGCTTGTGTTTCCCAGTGCCAACCATACGGTTGAGGTGGATGCATGCCTGTGTGAATGTGTGCTCTGGATAGGTGTGAGGAGAGGGGTTTGGGATTGGGAAGAGGTAGGTGGAGGGGGAATGGTAGACAAATGGACACTAGCTGCTGTCAGTGAGGTGGCCAGAGCATGAAAGGATCTCTGGAGGCCAGCCATGGCACTGTGAATGCCTTCCAGGAACACATTGCTCTATTGTACCTGAACTACCAGTCCCTGGATGGCATTCACAATGGTTGACTGGCCCACAGAGATGGACCTCAGGAGGTCAATATCCTCCTCACTGAGGGCAGCAGGATGACTGGGGCAGGAGCAGAGGTACCTGCAGTGAAGGAGATGCCCATCCTCCTGGGTGAGGGGGCACAGGCAGTTGAGTGGGGAGCAACTGGGAGGGCTGTGCTAGTAAGGAGAGTGCTGGACAAAGATTGTGCTGGGTTGGAACCCAATGGGACCGCCACCACCAGGAAGTGTCTACTGGAGGAGGATGCAGAAGATGATGTGTTGGATCTCTTCTCCCCGTGGCACTCCCCTCGCCCTCCGTCCAACTGGGTCCCTCAGTGTCGGTGGTGCCACCTTCCTGGGTCCCATGGGCTGCTGCTTCCCCACTCGCCTGTGCCCCTTCTCCTCCACCAAACGATGCTGATACACACAATGAGAGAGAGAGAGACAGAGAGAGAGAGAGGGAGAGAGAGAGAAATAGGAGGCAAAATGGTTAACATACACCTCCCATTAACAAGCTAATTATGTAGATCTGTCACTATACATATCATGGCTAGGCAACCTAATTAGGACAGCACTACTAGACTCATCCGCATGTTGCTAAAGTATGCCTTTATAAGCTGGCACAGCATGCCCTGGATACACTATCAATGCCATGCCTGATTACACATCTTACCTCACCTTACCTCTGTTGCCCATTGGATGTGCAGATTACACAACAATACACTGTAGTCCTCTTCAGTTACAACACCTGAATAGTTCATGTCCACTGTCAAACTTCCATCACAGTGTAGTCAACTCCAAAGACTAAGCACACAACACTTCCATGTCCTTATACATGCCCAGTATAGTGAGGCCATTATGGAGGACAACTCAGATTTGGCCAATACCAGTCAGACACCTAGACACTTCACATCAGATGTGTAATGCAATACCCAAACCACTCCCAATCTGCCACAACCTAATAGCCAAGCCAAGCTGTAAGAGTCACAGGCCATCACAAGTGCCCCCAACTATCCATGTCGACATGATGTAGACAGTCAAGTCAGCAATGCAGCAGAGGACAAGCTAGGGCTTTGTTTTGCATGCCATACACACACCATGGTGTCAAATCTGGGATTTCCCTGGGCACTTATCATTACCAAAACCAACACATACTTAGGAAGGACACATCCCCACAAGTATAACCCCCAGGAATGTTAGAACTGTGCAATCATACCTCATTAAATCTACATGTATCAGTGTCTCAGGTTGCCTACCTACACCTACCCTACAGTTAGCACATCACCTATACATGCCTAGTCAGCTCTCAGGCCAGTACTACTGCCCCATGAAGGGCAGTGCAGTGGTGGAACTGTAATGCCAACCCCACAATCTATCTATACCAGTTACAGTACATGATCTACAAAGTATCAGGGATGGAAGGAGAGTCACAGAGTTGTAAATACAGTTTGCCTACACAGATGGGAGTGGACTGACACCTCTGAGCCACTGATGCTGATGTCTGGAGATGGTCATATACAATGCCTGGGGGACTACAGACACTCGCATCTATCGTAGGGCCAGGATGGAGTCACACATGTGCCCATGTCATTTGTGCATCTACACATTACAGATTTTGAGAGGTATGGAACAGGAAGATGAAAATCTACAGACAATTGAGCATAGGGATACAACTACATTAGATACTCATCAAGGGTGCCTATTGACCATTTCCAAATGTTGATGCACATGTAGCATTGACTGCAATGAAACTTTGGCAGCACTTAGAAACCCAATCCCAATAATGGCCAGCAAAGTCCCAGGATACACTCAGTACTCACCCCCTTGTAGCTGCTGTGCTGCTCTCAAATGCCAATCAGGTCCGAAGGGCACCCCTCCCTCATTGGGAGGACATCCCCAGCTGGGCCACCGTGGTCGTCTGGGCCCAGCATCTCAGGTCCTCCCACCGCTTGCGACAATGGGTGCTCCACCAGGCATAGACCCCTAGGGGCCACACTTGTTTGGCATGGCACGCCAAATCCCCTTCTTTTGATGGGCGTTGACCTGCATAGGTGACACAGACAGAACAAGAAAGTTATGTAGACTGGCACCATACCAACAGCAGTAGACTATAAACATCAGGCCCACAAAATGCCCACACAAACCCATCTTCACGGTTCACACACCTATTCTCCATGCCCCCTGCATGCCTGTACTCTCTGACCAGCACACATATGCCATTCACCCTCACAAACACCTGTACCACACATGACTATTGCATTGGGGTCGCCTACTCCTCTGGTGCCCCATAAAGCTTTTCATACAGGGGTAGGACCTCATCCAACAACCTCTCTAGTTCTTCCGGGGTGAAGGCAGGGGCCCTTTCACCTGAAGTACGTGGCATGATGGCTCCCAGAGACAGTACACAGCAGCTCTCATAGTGGATGTCTTGCTTGCTGGAGCATCAGAAGTCAAGTGAGCTAAGCTGCAGAAAATGGCAGTCACGCCGCCTCTTACAGGACTGTCACCGCCACTGGTGATCGCATTACACTATGAGAAGTTGCACTGTGGTTGCGACTGCCATGGCGGCATATACCGGCGGAATTTGGTCACTGCCACCTGTCCAGTGCTGCAGGTCAGGTGGCTGCCATTTTAGAGACATATCATGTCATTATGCAGTAAATTAAGTGTGCCATACACCTTAAACGACAGATTGCAGTGTAGGCCTAAGTGGTGCAATCTTGTTGTGGCACATACATGAGAGATGCATGACACAGCGATCCTATGTGGCTGCGTGCCTGATGACCAGCATGTCCAGATACTCGTTGGTTGATTGGCGGTGTCACCGTATAGGTATATGGCATGACTACATACAGGATCACTTCACAGCAGGTCAGTGTACCACATATGGAACTTGACACACGATGTATGTCAGGCACTATTGATCAGGGGCAGCAATGTGCATCAAGGGAGAAGTCCATGCCGCTTCAGCATGCCCAACATGGTATGTCCTAGCAGTGTGCTCCATGTGGACAGTGTTAGTTGTGTGAAAGTTAGATGTGTTCTGCCAACATGTGTGATGTGCAGTTCACATTGTTCTATTTCTTCTCTCCATCGTAGATACCCTGTCCTGAGGAGAATGAGACATGCACCAGTGTACTGTACACTAGTGGACCTTGCAACCCTGGAGGAGAGGCACATAATTCAGAGCTGTAGTCTGAATTGTCAGACCATCATGGAACTATGTACCCAGTTGGAGCCAGACCTATTGCCTGCTGTACATAATCCCTATGCCATCCCTCCCACAGTTCAAGTTCTGTCAGTGCTACACTTTGTTGCCACAGGCTCCTTTCAGGCTCCTTTCAGATGACAGTGTGCTTGGCAACAGGGATGTCAAAGCCCATGTTCAGTCTTGTGTTTTTTTTTAAACACCTGGGCAGCTACATCAGGTTCCATCAACGAGGGGATCTGGCCCATGTGAATGCAGACTTCTATGATGCAGGACACATCCCTCATGTGATAGGTGCCATAGATGTCACCCATATACTCTTGGTATCTCCCAGTGCCAATGAACAGGTGCATAGGAACAGGCAAAACTACCACTCCATCAATGTGCATGTGGTGTGCGTGGCCGACCAATACATCTCTCAAGTGATAGACAAGTTTCCTGGATCTGTGCATGACTCCTACATTCTGGGGAACAGCAATGTCCCACATATAATGACACGTCTACAGAGGGAGAGGGTTTGGCTCATAGGTATGTAACCATTTGGTTGTATGTCCCTGTTATGGCACCTGTCATCCCAATGTTCCCTGTGGCTGTACCCATCCTGTAACAGGTCCTACCTCTGTGCACACAGGTGACTATGGCTACCCTAACCTTCCCTGGCTGTTGTCACCAGTGAGGTACCCTGTCACTGTAGGGGAAAAACATTTAAATGAGGCTCACAGCAGGACGAAGCGTGTAAATGAAAGGACATTTGGGGGGTCATTCCGACCCCGGCGGTCAAGGACCGCCGGGGTCGGCGGGAGCACCGCCAACAGGCTGGCGGTGCCCCGCAGGGCATTCTGACCGCGGCGGTTTGGCCGCGGTCAGAAGAGGAAAACCGGCGGTCTCCCGCCGGTTTTCCGCTGCCCTACGGAATCCTCCATGGGGATTCCGACACCCCATACCGCCATCCTGGTTCTGGCGGTTCGCCCTCCAGGAACAGGATGGCGGTATGGGGTGTCGTGGGGCCCCTGGGGGCCCCTGCAGTGCCCATGCCAATGGCATGGGCACTGCAGGGGTCCCCGTAAGAGGGCCCCACAAAGAATTTCAGTGTCTGCTTTGCAGACACTGAAATTCGCGACGGGTGCAACTGCACCCGTCGCACCTTCCCACTCCGCCGGCTCCATTCGGAGCCGGCTTCCTCGTGGGAAGGGGTTTCCCGCTGGGCTGGCGGGCGGCCTTCTGGCGGTCGCCCGCCAGCCCAGCGGGAAAACCAGAATGGCCTCCGCGGACTTTCGACCGCGGAGCGGCCATTTGGCCATTTGTCAGAATGAGGCCCTTGGTCTCCTGAAGGCCAGATTCAGATGCCTGCATGTCTGTGGAGGTGCCCTCCTCTACACTCCCCAAAAGGTATGCCAGATCATAGTGGCCTGCTGCATGCTCCACAATCTAGCCCTGAGACGTCAGGTACCCTTACTAGCTGATGAGGAGGAGGCAGCTGGACCAGTGGCAGGTGATGCAGCAATATAAAGTGATGAAGAGGCAGATAAGAAGATGGAGCTGAGTCATGCCTGTTGGATTGTGGCCCATTTCACTTTGACAAATAGGTAAACATACTTTTGTTTCTGTGCAAATAATTACACATATGCAGTGGCTATAATCAGTGGGGTTTATTGTGACTTGTGTGACATACAGGTAACGAGTAGGGTCATGGTTGAAGAAATCCTGAGAGTAGGTGTCATAGCTGTAGGTAGCACCGGTCCTGTGTCCATGGGTCATGGGACAATGGAGTTTAGGCATTGAACAGTCAGCAGGGTTTCTCAGTGGCACACAAGGGAGAGCTATAAGGTGAAAGTCACTTCCTGGCAGTGGTTTTGGTCCTGGCACCTGCTCCAGCCAGATGTCTGGATGGACATTGACATTTGCGGGGGTTCTGCAGCTACAGTGGGAGGGGTGCCTGAGGCCTCTGCCTCCTCTGGCATGGCCTCCATTCCACTAGCAGCTGCAGATGTGGAAGGCTCAGGTGTGATGTGGGCAGTGGAAGGGGCCTGCTGGTCGGTGGAGGAAACACTCATGATGGTAACAAGGTCCCTGAACACCCCTGCAATGGAGGCCATGGCGGCATTGTGGGCCTGCCACTGCTGCATGACCACCTGGTGGTATTCTCTCTGCAGCCTCTGGTTTTCCCCCATCATGGTTATGATCTGGTCCATCCTGTCCTGGGATAGTTGATATGTTTCCAGGACTTGGGAGATGTGTTCCTGGTCAGATGCCTCCCTTGTGTGCCCCGTCCTCTGGCCCACAGGTCCCCTCCTACGCCCTTGCCTCTGGCACAGTGTGCCCACTCCCAGTTTCAGCAAGACCTTCATTGTCTTGGTGTAGGGGGTCGACTCAGGTCCCTGTACTGTGTGGTACACTATTTGACCAGTCCTTGGGGCACAGGTTTGGGGACAAAGGGTTGGCTGAGTTGTAGTTGCCACAAGGTGGGGAGGTTGTTCTGGGCAGGGTGAGGCAAGGAGTGGTAGACTGACCAGGGGTTCCAGGTGGGCCAAGTAGGTCATCCCTGTCCAGACATCCAGCCACGTGGTCCTCACTGGGGCCTTCATCCTGAAGAGGGCTGGCAGTCTCTGGTAACCTCTCCGTTGTTGCTGTGGCAGGGTTACCAGTGGATGGTGTGAGGGAGAGTTACATGTTGTAGGTGTGTATGGTTGTCTGTTAGTCTGATGCATACTTGGCTTAATTCCCAGCAATGGCACTGACGGGTGCAGCACTGATAACAATGTTTGTGGATGCTGGATTGAGACATGTGTACCAAGCTCCTAGGGCTTGTTTGCATCAGACCTGGTCACTTCGGCTCAGTGGGTTGGTTGTGTTACTGTGTGATGGTTCACAGGACAGGTTTACCCTGTTAGCTGATGGCCATACTGGCTTGCTAGGTATCTGATTGGGAATGGCTGTACATTGCAGCATGGTGTATAAATGGGAGGTGGGTATCTGTGGATGCAAGGTTGTTTGTCCTGTCTGTGCCTGTTGTGCATGGAGTATACCTCTTTACTGTCATGGGCAGGATTGGTCCATTTCAGGGACGTGTGTCTGGATTAGTGCCCCTTTGGTTGGTGACAATGCTGTGTCTGGGGTAGTTTACCATTGTGTAGTGCCATAGCATTGCTGTCATTGTCATGTAGTGGTCCTCGGTCAAAGCATCCAGTTGCTGTAGCTAGTGCAATTATCATACATGCAAGAGATGTGAAGTGACGTCCACAATGGAGGTTTTGTTGTGGATAAGCTAGTGCATTGTGGGAGTCGTAGTGATTGTTATTGGCTGTGCTATCCGTACACTTAGCAGGGAGTGTGTGGGCATTGGGGGTGGGTGGTGGTGTAGCATGCAGGAGAGGGGCATTAGGTGAGTAGGTGTGAGTTGTAGTGTGAGATGTTGTGATTTGGGGAGTGACTCGGTGGTGTAGAAGCATGCTGGATGGGACAACATACTGGCAGGTGGAGTGTTAGTTGCTCACCAGGGTCCAGTCCTCCAGGTATTCCAGTCAGTCCCTCAGGATTCAGGATGTCCAAGACCCTCTCCTCCAATGATGTGAACTCTGGCGGAGGAGGTGAGGGCCCACCGTCAGTCTTTATTTCTGCCAGCTGGTGTCTGGACACCATGGAACACACCTTCCCCCGTAGCTCGTTCCACCTATTCCTGATATCCTCCCTTGTGCATGGATGGGTCCCCACTGAGTTGACCCTGTCAACTATTCTCTGGCATAACTCAATTTTCCTGGCTATGGAGGTCTGCTGAACCTGTGCTCCAAAGCGTTGTGGCTCTACCCTGTGGATTTCATCGACCATGACCCGCAACTCCTCATCGGTGAAGCTTGGGTGCTTTTGGCATGACATGGTGGTTGTGTTGGAGTGGTGTTGTGTATGTGGGGTGCAGTGTAAGGTGCTTGGTGAAGTGGGGGTGTTTGGCTGTGAGTAGTGTTGTTTGTGTTTAGTTGTGATGTGTGTACGGTGTTGGTGGTGCTGTGGTGCTGTGTGTGGTGGTTGTGAAATGTATGAGTGCCTATCGTGTATGTGTGCTTTATGTTTGAATTGTGGCTTCTCAGGGTCTGTGTAATTTGTTAGTTGTGCAAAGGATTGTGGGTTGTGTGGGGGGGTGTTATACAGTGCTGTGAGTAGGTGTGCGTGGTGTGTGGATGTGTGTCCGGTGTGGGGTATTGAAACTGTCCAATGTGGTGTTGTGTTCTGACAGGAGTGTGTTCTGAGCACGTCGGTTCGGACCACCAATGATTTTCCACCAAGGAAGGAACGATGTGCTGATTTGTAGGTTGTAATCTGGTGGGTGGAACGTTGTTGGCCTGGCAGTGTAGGTGGTGCAACCTCCTCTTTCATGCCCTCCTATGTCCTGGCAGTGTCGGATTTGTGGCTGTTTTTGGGTGGAATACTTTGTGGACTTTTAATACGGCAGGCGGGATACCCCCAACCTTGGTGATCTTTTGGTGGCCTTTCCCACAGCAATCTTGCCAAAAGACCGCCAAACTCCTAATGAGAGCCAATGTTTTCTAACTCTGGAATGGGATTAGCTATAGAAATGATTCAACCACCTTTTTTCTAAAATCCAGTTCAGTTAGATGTTTGATAGCTATAAATAGGCTGCCTTGTTAGCAGTATTTACTTTTGTGTATTTCTGTAATATTTTCTTAATGTTTTCCAAACCTTTTAAAATCAGTATTTATTTATCTAGAAAACTCCAAAATGGATAATTATTGAATGTTTCTAGTGTTTACAAAACCTGTTGTTTTCTGCAGTGACTGTTAAATATCAGATATTAAATGTAATGGCGAAGCAATGCGGGTATGTAGTGTCTCCCCATTGGTAGTTTGTCCAATAATCTTATTTTAGATTGTTTTAAGTTTTAAAAATTTATATATTGCACTTTCAGTCATATCTCATTAGGCCCTTTCATGTCTCATTACCTCTCACTCTCTGTCTGGTTTACAGGACTATTAATGGATTAAATAAGTAGGAGTGCTATACCAAAAGGTTTTAACTTCACAACTTGCTGCACACAGTCCAGGGGGGTGATCTTCAGCAATTGGCCTGCTATCAGTGCTGATTTGTTAAAGAAGGGGACTGGTGTATCAAAGGGTTTTACCCATTTTGTGGCTGTGGGTAAATGTGATAGAACATATTGACTAAGAATATTCTTATAAGTCGCCCGTTTCACCAATCAGTGAGAATGAAATACTATCAAAAGATCAAATATGATTTTAATATTCCCAGATTCTCTACACTGGATAAAGAAATTTGATCAGACCTAAAACTCATTTCTAAACCAAGCACCTTTAATTCTAGCACACAAAACTGGAGGAAACAACAGGAGGAAGAAATAATACTCTTGTGATATCCCTAAGCGACAAAATGCAGTAATAATCAAAGAATAATCCTTGACCTGTCTTTCTTGCTGCTACCTGGTATATTAATGTAACATTTATCTGGCACCTTAAGAAAGATATAAAAAACCTTCTTTCTCATTTTCCTTCAATTGAAGGGTATTTTATTTTGCGGTTGTGCACATGTTTATCAGGGTTTGTATGTTTACAGTGATGAGGGCCGTTTCCTTTTCAGTAGGGTTTCATTAGTTATTATAGGTTCAAACCTCAAACAGCAGAGTCTAAATGTACAGGAAGAGTAACTTTTGCTAATCCGGGAACTATATTTTAAATTCTTTTGACAATGCTCTTGAAAGCATTTGCGCTTCCATTAAAAGTGGTGACAAAAACAATTTGGCTAGTTTCCTTCTTAATTTGATATATCTAAGTAATTGATAATTGGTTTCTGTTCCATCAGGTTTGATTTAAATGTGGCCCCATTTGACTTATATCACATATAAAAGAATGGGAATACACAAAATGGACTCTTATTTCCTCCTAACTCTTTCAGACATAATTATGATTAACACTATTATTAATTGAACTGCTTTTCTGTATTCTTTACCACAGTGCTATCAGGCATTTTAAAAACATTCTCCAAGAAATGTCACAAACCCTCAAAACCTGTTTTGCCCTGGGGGTAAAAAGGCCCTTTTAGAAGGTCAAAATGTGTTGAAATTTATAAATGGGCTGAGGGTAATTAGAACCACATTGACTGTGATTTGAAGCCAGAAAATTATAATTTTGAAGTATTCTGCAGTAATGAAGTGACAACAATGTAAATACATTTCCCAACTTACAATGGCCTATTGATTTCTCCAGTTTAAACAAGGGAATATAACAGAACAATATGTGATGGACACTTCTATATGATTATTAACTCGAGGCACTAAATGGACACTTTTTTATTTGAAGGACACTTTTTTATGTGATACTGTGATGATATTGTGATGATTAATTAAGTTTATGATTTATATTTCAGTTTTATGTATGTGATTTGTTTATTAAAATAACTGTAGATCCATTTCTTGTGTTATGTACGTGTTGTGATTAAGGGCCAGATGTAGGTACAAAAAAATTAGCGACTCGCAATTTGCGAGCATGTGCGACTCGCAAATTGCGTGTCGCTAATAGGAATGCAGGTACAATTTCCGTGGACAAATTGCGAATCGCACCCGGAGTTGCAACGCAGATAGCGAGTCCGCTGCCTGCGAGGTCGCTGTTTGCGAATGCGCAAAAAACGGACTCACAATTTGCGAGCGGGTGTCGCAAATTGCGAGTACCATGTAAATTGATTGCAGGTGCTGCAGAACACTCCAGAAACCACTCCAGAACACTCTGGAAACACTTCCTGGCACAATATGATGACATCACAGCCAGGAAGTTTACTAATACACCTGGGAGGAGGGAGGACCACACCCATTTTAAACTGCTGAACAGCCAACAGGAGGAACAGCAGCTACAATGACAGAAACACCCAGAAAGAGGAAATTAAAATTTTCTGAGAAGGAGCTGGAGGTGCTGACAGAAGAATGCTGTCAGCACTATGATGATCTTTTTGGGAAGGCAGCCCTCAATGTGCCAGACTCAACAATAAAACAACTCTGGCTGGAATTTCAGGAAAAAGTGAACTCCCTGGGGGTCAGCCACAGGAGTGTGGATGAGATCAAGAAGAGGTGGTATGACCTCCGCTCCCGGACCAAGGAGAGGGTGGCAGAAAGGCTCCGGGAGATGAGAGGCACAGGAGGGGGACCATCATCCGTACCACCACCCACACCCCTGGAGGAAAGGGTGGAGGAGACCCTGGAGCAGGAGGCAGTTACAGGATTCGGAGATCTGGACACCTCTGAGCCCACAACATCAACCGGTGAGTACCATGTGATATGCCTGTACCCCCATCAATGCCATACCCCCACCCAACATGTACACAGGGGCATGCACAACCAAGATAGCTCCATTTCAGGGTAGCAAACACCAGAATGATGCATTATGGGCAATGTAGTCAAGTAGGCAGTCAATAGGCAAATGTTTATTAGGAAGTGTGCAACAGATAGACACTGACAGTCTGTTCCCTATGTCCCACAGGTCTCCCACAAGACCCCACCACAAGCCACAGCAGCCAGGTGCCAACAGTCAGCCAGCCCCATGAGGAAAGCACAGGAGCTGCCACCACTCCAACCTGCACCACCAACACCATCCCCTTGATGTCTACACCTGCTGCAACAGTGGTTCCGGAGGCTGCGCCAGCAACAGCCAGGAGTGCCGCGGTACAGCTCACAGGGCATCCACCGCTGCGCAGGCGACTCAGGTTGAGGAGAGCAGGGCTGCAGGCTGAGTCCGGGCGTCCAACGACCACCATGACCGAGGCACAACTGCTACGTGGTCAGCGCCTGCAGAACCAAATGATAGGGAGAATTAGTGGGGTTCTGCACCGCTTTGTAAGGAGCAATGAGACCAGCATGCAGCAGCTCCATGCACAATTGGATGTCATTGGCACAAACACTGGGGACCTAGCCCTATCCATGCGGGAACTGGTGGCTGGACTACTGTCACAGGCTGGACAGGATGGCCTCATCAATTGGCAGACTGGCAGTCAACACCACTGGCCTGTCAAGAAGGACAGTCGGCCTCCAAGTGGAAATGGGCCACTTTGCAGGGGATGTGGCAAGAGGGCTGGGCCGGATCACCCATGTGATCGATCTAATGGAGGCACGGCATGTGTCCAGGGGTACAGGGGACACCCCCCAGGACAGCGAAGAGGGCTCCACTGTGAGCAGTGTCTCTGCTGGTGACACAAGGGTGCTCCGGAGTGGGAGTACCAGGCAGAGCACTGCAGAACAACCTGGGACCAGCCAGGCTGGCAGAGGCCACCGTAGGTCATAGACTAAAACCCTGTCCCTGATGTTGGGGCACATGACAGCAATGTGCCCCATGCATGGTTGGCTTTTTGAAGTCACTGAACATTTTGTCATTGTAAATAGTTCAATTTCTGCACATATTAAATAGTTTTTTTGTTCCACTTAACAAATGGAGTTTTTAGTCAGTAGGTGAGTATGGTTGAAGTTGACACGTACCTTCCAAAGTATTGTGTTGCAATGTGTTCCCGTCTCAGTCTGCCTTGATTTGCGATGCTCCGATCCCCATGATGGCGATGTGGTTGCTCCTGCTCTTCATCCTCGGAATCTGGGTCTGCAGGGGTGAGAGGTAGCCCACGTCGGGTGGCAATATTGTGCAGGATGGCGCATGCGACAACAATTTTGAATGCTGTAATGGGGGTATACTGGAGGGCACCTCCACTGCGGTGGAGGCATCTGAACCTTGCTTTCAGCAATCCGAAGGTGCGTTCTATCAGGTTCCTGGTCCTCTTATGTGCACTGTTGTATCGCCTCTCGCATTCATTGCTGGGTGTTAAGAACGGAGTCATTATCCATGGCCATAGTGCATATGCACTGTCACCTGTTGGGCACAAACAGTACACTGTTAGAAAGTCCTGGTTGGTGTGCACATTGATCTGTGTGTATGTCTACAAGGTGTATGCAGCTCTACCTAGGAGGTATCCGTCTCCAAACTCCCCACGTCCCAAGCGTTGGTGTATCCCATTGTGCCTAAAAATGTAGGAGTCATGGGTACTGCCTGGAAATTTTGCGACAATGTCAGTGATGACATAATGGGCGTCACAAACAACCTGAATATTGAGTGAGTGGGTACACTTTCTGTTGCGGAACAGATATTCCAGGTTTGCAGGAGGGCATATTTGAAAATGTGTCCCATCTACACACCCTATGACATGGGGAAAGTTGGCAATCCGGTAAAAGTCCAGCTTGGTGCTGTTAATTTCTGCCTCATTCCTGGGTAGGTATATGAAGTGAGACATGTGTGTGAGTAAGGCATCTTGGAATGCCCTGAGGAACCTTGATAGTGCACTTTGAGATACCCCACCTGCCACAGCAATGACCCCCTGATAGCTCCCCGAGGCCAAGAGGTGCAGTGAGCATAGCACTTGCACATGCGTAGGGATGGCGCAGCCGCGCAGAGTCTGGCGTTCTAGCTGTGGTTTGAGTAATTCAATTAATTCAAGTATAGCTGCGCTGCTAAGTCGGTATTTGTCGTAGATCTCCTCCTCAGTTTGCTGAAAAAGAGTCTGCCTTGTTCTGTAAATCTTCTCCTGTCTCTGGCTCCTCCTCCTCCTCTGCTGGGCTGCGTGGACTCTCCTCCTCACTGCTATCAGGTATATCTCCGCCATCTTGAGTAACCCAGATGCCTTCTGGGTCTCCTTTTATACTTTGGTGATGATTACCACCTGCTCTGAGTTAGTGGTAAATGGGACATGCAAACTGGGATTTTTGCGACTAGTCGCAAATTGCGAGTTGCAATTGCATATGGTTTGCGTCTCGCAAATTGCGACTTCCTATTTGCGGGTCGCAAAATGGGGTCGCACATTTTGCGAGTCGGTAACGGCTCGCATCGCTTTTTGCGAGTCGGAAATGGGATTTTTGCATCCCATTTCCGATTTTGCGCAGTCGCAAATAGCGATTCGGGCCATTTGCGACTTGCAAACCTTTGCTACATCTGGCCCTTAGTGTCTGATGTATACAAATCCCTCAATGTTTTGCTATGAGAGTTTTTCTAATAAGTGAATTGGGGGATGAAATTAAATTTAAATGTGATAACAGGTCATTCTTTACAATGGTCATTTTTTATTGAAGACTTGAATGTAACAAGGGTAGATGATTGTTGTGCAAATCAAGTTACGAGTAAGTTGATCAAAGTGATTAGACACATATATCTAGAGTAAATACTTGTTAAATATGCAAGTTTGAATAATCATTGGTTGTCGGGGGCTTTTCTTGTTTCTCATATTTGTGATCCGAGTCCCCTATTCCTGAATTGGATAAAACCTCATATTATAAGCAGACTTTTAAAAAGTTGGCATTTTCTTGTCCCAAACATTATTGGCTATCTTCTAGAGAGTAACACAAAGGGGGCTTGGATATAGGCAGGGTGAGCCATCCTAGCAGGATGCCTGGGAGGAGCTGTACCCAGCCACCACATACACTTCAAATTTCTTTGCCTCCTGCATGCACAAAGAAGCCTGACACAGGCTTGTCCTGCCTTTTTTTTCACTTGGAAACAGTTTGGAGCTTTGGCAGGGGAAGGGGGAGAATTTTCCAGAACCTGATGTAGGGTTAGGACTGGGAGTCCGCTCTCACAAAAGCTGGCACTAGGTATAAATATTGGACTGCCAGAACGACGAAAGGACTTCCTTGATGTCAGAGGGACTGCCTTGCTGTCTGAGAAAGAAGACAACCTGCTTGCCTTCATCCTAGTCTACTCAGAGTGACTCCAATGGTCAGTTGGTTGACCTCATGTGTGAGTTATTGTGACACACCAAGCTTTAGAGTCCTCTCTGCAACTACTTGGCTGACTTGCCAACATTAGCTCCCGCAGCCCCCACAGTGCGAGGGGGCCCGAGCTCCAGGGAGCCCCCTCAGTACAGTACACTGTGATCAGGCAGCAGGCCTCTGGCCTGAGAGCTCCTGACTGAGTCGGGGGCAGCCTCTATGTACTATGCAAGGGGGCCCCCTCACTTTTGGTTAGATCACTGCCTGCAACTGCACCTGCATAGACATGTAACTGGACCTGCCTGGGCCCTGCTGCTAACTGCTACTGCAGTGAGTTCCCGATATCCAAGAAGTGTCTCGCCAGGTTCTCGATCTTTGGCTGGCATCAAAGTGTATTTCTCTCGGAGAAAAGGTAAAAAAAATCATGAAGTCTGAATTCATGACTGTGAAGTGACCTGTTTGTGCCAAGTCTCTTCTGCATGTGACAACTGCTAACACTGACCCGCAGTGAGGCCTGCTCTTTGTAACGACAAAGTTCACCAGCGACAACCTGCAATGTGAGAGCCGCACTTTCTGCTGCAGCAGCAATCGCCCATGATGTCTGACTAGCTTTTCATGCTACAACGATGACAACCTGCGACGCCTGGCCTGTTCTTCGTGCTACAACACTGACCATCCACAATGCTCTATTTGGTCCTCCCGGCCTCCTCCACAAATTATTTGTGCTGGACTCAGAAGTTAACTCTTCAGCATGTCTGACTTGTCCATGTACGTCACCTGCACTTTATTGCAGTCAGTTTAAACTTGTGACTTTCCCCCAGGAAGCTTGACCAGACGACCATGGGTGCCACTTTATGCTTATAGGCACTATTTTCACTAAAAAGTTTTAAACTGAATATCTCCAGTTCCACAAATTTAATTTTTGCTGTTTTACAATCATTTCAATTTTTTAAATTTTCTCTATTGTTCTAAATTGGTTCGGGATTTTGTCTTGTGTTGTGTTTTCACCGTGTTACTGTTTGTGTGCTGCATAAATACTTAACACATCGCCTCTCAGTTAATCCTGACTACTTTGCTGCAAGCTACCAGAGGGTTAAGCACAGGTTCACTTAGTGACTTTGTGGTTTATTCAGACAAGGATTGTGGGTGTTGTCTGAGTGGGATCTCCACCCCGCCCCCCCAACCAATAACCTAATTTCTTACAGTCCACTTGCCACAGGTTAATTGGACAATTTAATGAAAGTCCCTCTTGCAGCTTGTTTTGTGCCTGTAAACACACATGAGTCAGCCAACAGACAAAAGGATTCCACTTCCCAGTCCTGGGCACAGGTGGGGACACTCTAGCCCTTCAGGTTTACTCTAAGGTCACAGACAGCAGCCTTCTTTATATTCTGTTATTCCTCTGGTCTAAATGTGTTCCCAGGAGTTTAGGTTGAGGTGCAACCTTTGTGCTGATCAATAGCCAGTTAGTGGAGATGACTCACCTACCACAGGACAAAACATTGCCCTTGGTAAATCTCCCCTCTTTTAGCACATCCTGTTTGCCTTACAGCAAAATATCTGTTATGGAAAATCAATATGGCAGAACCTATTCCTCTCTATCAGCAGCGTTTGGGTGTATCTCTTGTTATGGACATTATTTTCATACCTCATACAGAGCCATACTAAACTGCACTACGCTTGTGAATGGAGTAAGGATGGCTAATGTGTACCTGGAGTCAAAAGGATCCTTTGCCTCTGGTCTCACTTTGCTCTAAACTATATATGAGCAGGCTTCAACTTGTTCCCTCTCAAGTTAATAAAGTTCCTGGACCCTCTCAAAGTCCCCTTCCTGACATAAGCAGGCCATCACGTGAGGCTATCTTGCCAAAAGGCATTGTTCCTGGTCTGGGATCAGCTTCATACATATTAAGGGGATAAATCACTAATGGGAATGGCAGCGCGGGCAGGCTAATGATAATTAGCATACTGGAGCCTCAGGTATAAAAGTATATCTTTCTGGAACTCAATTTTGTGTTTATCAGATATCAAACTCTGCCCTGGAATTGAATTTTGAATAAATAAATATCAAAACATTGGCTGAATGAACTGAAGGTACCCCTTTTCTATGCCTGTAAAATACAATAATATATTTTTTTGTACTTCAGCTTTTCTCATCGACAAAGCCACGTCAAAGTGAAGATAGTTTTTGGAGCCAAGTCACTCTGAGAACATACAAACCATTAATTTCTGCATGGTTCTCTTTTAAATACTGGACACCCTTCCATGTGGGCTCCATGGCCTACTTAGAGGACTTATTTATTATTTCAAAGTACGTTTTTCTCTTGTCAAAAAGGCCTAAATCCATGTTTTAGTGTTTCGCTCGATGGGTGTCAAAACATAAGCTACCTTACAAGGTGACATTTAATTTTCCTGGTATTAGGATATTTTCTGCAATGTATACCACAGCACTGGCAGAAATTTAAACATGTCAGTTATAAACTAGCCAATTCTGTCATATTCTTGGGATCAGTGCACACTTATTAGAAATCAGTGGGGCAATATGCAGAATTAAAAAAAACAAGCAGCATCAGAAAACAAATGTGGGTAACCACTCAAAAAGAGGCACTGTCTCGTAATAAGGAATATAGGAAAGAGAGTGTGATAAAAATATGGACAAGAGAAAAAGTGTGCAAAACTGAGAACTAGAAGTATTCAAAATAGATAAAAAGAGATAAAAAGATATATATATATATAGTTGTATATTTGGAGAGACTGAGGTAGGCATCCAGGCTTTATGCTGTGTCTATTTTGGCATTTTGTGAGCATTTTATGATTTCAGTTTTCTCGGCATAAAGTGATCATCCTTGCCATATTTTGATCCAAATAGTCATTATGGAGACTCCAGAAGACAATAAGCCCTCCTTGACATATTCATAAAATGAAGTAGCCATTTATGGTGTAAATACAAAGCATTTGTTCTACTCACAGTATCATTCATGCAACTCATACACTCAAAGGAATAACTCAAGACCAATTTATAAAAATACTTCAGATCTTTATACATTTTTTAAGACCAAGATTATCAAAATTGGCTAAGTACTTTTTAAGTTATGAATTTTTGAATTTCTAATAAATGCAGTTTTTCTGTGCATAATTAAGCACCATACCAATCCATGGAGGATCACCTATAAAAATGCATATAAAATCGTAAAGTTGCTATACCAAGTTAAGCTTTGGTAGGTTGGTCACAGTCGACGGTGGGCACGCTGTGCCAGCAGGAAAAGTTTGGGTGGCTCCCAGTTCCGGCGGAAGCAGCATTGGGAAGACTCTTGGAGCTTGTGCAGGGCCACTGTGAGGGACCACTTGGAAAAGGTCTGCAGGTGCAGGTTTAAGGGTGGTGCCTTGGGGTCCCCTTGTGGTGTTGAGGTCCCAAGGGGTGAGGCACCCTTGGGGCACAGCTGGTTCCTCGTTGCAGGGTGCAGGGCAGCCATGTGCAGGGTGAGTAGTTGATCCAAGGGCTGTGCGCAAAGATGCCTCTCCAGTCCAGATGCAGGTTGCAGTCATGGTCCAGTGCAGGACAACGAGGGCACTCTGGCAGGAGATCCATGGTGTTCCTGAAATCCCTCGACTGGGGCTTCCTTCTGGTCCAGTTGCAGCTCAGGGGAAGCTGTTTTGCTGGTTTCTGATGTCCACTGACCAGTACCTAGGGTATTGCCACGACATGGCCACTGGAATGTGCAGTGCCACCATACTTAGCACACTTGCGGGGTTTGTCCTCATAGGAATTGGTGTTTCATTAGGTCTGGCTGCAATCTCTGGTTCCAGAGATATCGGCCGGACAGTGAAGTGACCCTCACTGGCTTGTGGGTTCTTGCTTGGTTGTTGAGTGGTGCCTCCACTCAGAAGGGAGATCTGGGGCGATTTGTGAAGTGTGGAGGTCCCCTGGGTTTCTTGGGGTCAGTCCAGTGTCCAGCTCCTCCGCAGTTGAGATTTTTGGGTCCTGGGTGCAGCAGGCAGTGTTTGGTGCCTTTTCTTGATGCAGCAAGACCACTGTTCTCGTGCTTTGGATCTTTTTTGGTGCTGGTCTTCTTTGTCCTTTCGAATCTGGTTTCTTGGTCTAGGAGTGAATTCAGTGGGTGTTTTAGGGGGAACCTGGCAGTGTCCAGTGGGACAATTACCTTTGGGTGGCTACACCCACTATAGTGACCACTTCCTGTGGGAAGGGTCACTTTCCTGAACCTCATTGGCTATTTTCCTCCATTCCAAGAAGGAGGAAACTGAAAAAGAGGGTCCACCTCCCAGGCAAAACCCTAGGGGTGGTGCCTGCCAGGTGAGACCACTCCTCCTACCCTTTGTTAGGTTTCTCATCTTTGCTCCCACCCACCTCCAAAAGTGAAAGTTGGCAAAGGGGAATGCCATCTGCTTCTAGCAGCAGGCTTGGGGTTGATTTTCAAGGATGGTAAGCCTTTTGAAGCTCACCGGAAGGACAGTGCACATTCCTGAGGGAGGTGTCAGCTCCTCCACCCAGCAAGGCCATTGTCTTACAAACCGGAGGAGCAGGCCTCTTCCCCAGGGCTTGTATATTGGCTGTCTAGAGGTGGCAGCTGGATAAGACCAGTCAGCAAACAATGTCAGGATAGTTTAGCTTTTGCAGGGGGCACCTCTAATGTGGCCCCTGGGTACATTTAGGGATAAATCCAATATTAGCACCAGTTTGGATTCATCAGTCTGAATTGTTTGACAACAAACAGCCCAGGGTTCAGAGTGGCCATCGTGTAGCTGGGAAACTCGTGTTGACCAGTATCCAGCACATGTTTTCAAATGGCTGCTCTGTTCACTCACAATGTCCCAGGTTTGGCAAGGACCCAGTGGGGGCATATTGCTCATGCAGCTATGTCCTCACATATAATATGGAGCACTCTGCCTTAGGGCTGTAAGGCCTGCCAGAGGGTTGACTTACCCATAGTAAATGCAGTGTATGGTGGACAGGGTACACAGGCAGTGTGCCATGTCGAGTATGTATTTTAGGTTAGCACCAGGACACTCAGCCTGCAAGGGCAGTGATGAGTTTATCTGGATGCATGGCACTAGAGGGTGGCACAATCAGTGCTGCTGCCCTCAGGGACCTACCTATAGTATCCCACGCCCTGGGCACCTAGGTGCCCCTTTACTAAGGACTTATATTGGTAGCTAAGGGCGTATTCAATTGTGCCAATGCATCACAACTGATTTAGGGAAAGAGCTCTGGCCCAGGGAACCTGGTTAGCAGAGGCCCTGGGCACTACAATTTCTAGAACACATCAACATCAGGAAAAAAGTGGGGGGATAACCATGTCAAAAACAGACCCCCTCTCACAAGCAGAATCTGCCCTTCTTGGTAGATAATCTGCATACTTGATTAACATTTGATGACTTGCTGATATTTGTTTGACAATTGTTTTAAAAAAATACATGCAAATGTAACGAACTTTTAATGTTTACTTGGGGAAAGTGTAATTTATTTAGCTAAAATGAAATCAAAGAAATGTTGTTTTTTTAATTTTAGAAAATGGCAAAGTAATTTTAGCGCCAAAATTCTTACATTCACGTCATGTAGTTAGAAATAGTTTGAGTTACATTCATACAGTTTTGAAGGAAATGTATATTTAATGCCATGCCAGAGTGATCGTGTTGCTGTGGCTATTACAGGATTCACGTGGAGGAACTTCATACAGATACATGTTTATGTAATGCTATTAGCACTGCTCTGGAGACCATAGCTTGTTACCTTAAAGATATGTCAGCTGTCTGACGAATCTCTCTGTAACCTTAGCGGTGGATCCTCGGAGGCTGTGAAATCTTTATAACCGGGGGATAACCCTGCTGCCTACTGATTTAGCGAAACTTTTCATTTTTCTTCTCTGGCTACTGCAAGTACATAGTCAACATAAACTAAATATATGACTACTTAGAAGGTATGATGTGAAAAAATTAAAGGAGGTGTAATTCAGAAGTGAAAGAAGATGAAAAATGCTATCATCCACATATTGAAATCAGGAGAATAAATTGACAGGAATTTAATGGGAGAAGAAAACAAGTTTTCGCAGTCACATATGGATTTTGGTGCGGTAAACACTGAATGCAGTGCACAGTAAGCAAAGATGTGTAACACCGCAAGCTGGAGACAATATAAACAATAAGCCAAAGAGATTTTGGTGCCATAAAGAAGTTCCAAAACATTAGCATAAGTCAGGACATAAGCTTTACAGAGCAAAACATGGCGGGAAGGATGAAACACGTTCCTTTTCTGTTTTAATTTTTTTTTTTCATTTTCTACAGCAGTTTCCTCTGGACTCTCCATAGATGTGACATAGGAATAGGACACTTATCTCATCACATGATGTGGAGGTAGGAAGAGAAGCACGGCAATTTCAGTGGTTTCTCTGCTAAAATAACACGAATGAAGAGATTTAGCATCATTGGTGATGGGGTTTTATAAGCGGGCACCTACAATGCAGAACCATTTTAAAACGATGCTGCCAGGTACAGGTTTCTGCATATATATAAGAAGGAGAAGGGAGGGCCGCACATCGCTAAATAAAAGCTGCAGTGCGACATGTCAGCAGAAGCCACACTGTGTTAAATGATGCTTTAAAAGAATCCGAATGAGGCGGCTGGGCATAAATGGGTTTGTTGCAGAAAAACAAATTGCGCAGCAGCCTGAGCATTCATCACAAAACCCAAAAAGGCAACAAAGGTTCCGTTGCAAGCGCTTCGCGCCTCTAGCAGTGGGATTTAAGCTAGCGGAACATTACTTCTGATGGCCTTTTTTATTCTATGAAATGCCAGTAAGCACTTTTTATACTGTTGAAAGGTGTGAATCTCTTTATAGTTATAAGGTAAAGCATTGGACGTAGCGCGTACGGGATTAGGTCCATCGGCGAACTTTTGGAGGTCTATTTTCTAAAGTTTGCGTAGTGCAACAATGTTTTGCATTGCACAATCGGTCTTTTAATTGTATAGTTAACAGACGCTACATTTTGCATTGTGCTATGAGAGCCCCCACTCAACGCTTAATAAATGCACCCTTTGGTGAATAGGTTTTCAAAGATGGCTATTTGACGAAAATATTTCTAGTTTATTTTTGGTCACTCCCATACAAAGTTTATTACAGGCGCTGTGTTACCTGTTCCCCTTTGTTGGGCTGTAAATGTCCCTCGCATGGAGATGGGTGCACCTCTGCCCTTAGTGCCACCAACTGCAATGATGTCATGATCAGCAGGGCAACAGCAAGGCAGCAGTCCTTCACAGAAAGCAGTCAGGTGAGTCATTTGGGCAGCCAGGCAGTTCTTCTTGGCAGGATGCAAGTTCTGGTTACAAGTTTCTTCTCCAGGAAGTGTCTGAGTTGGAAGGGGCAGAGGCCCTGTTTATATACCCAAATGTGCCTTTGAAGTGGGGGGGGACTTCAAAGAGTGGTTTAGAAGTCCACCAGGTCCCCTTTCAGTTCAATCCTGTCTGCCAGGGTCCCAGTAGGGGGTGTGGCACTCCTTCGTGTCAGAGCAGGCCCTCCACCCTCCCATCCCAGGAAGACCCATTCAAAATGCAGATGTATGCAAGTGAGGCTGAGTATCCTGTGTTTGGGGTGTGTCTGAGTGAATGCACAAGGAGCTGTCAACTAAACCCATCCAGACGTGGATTGTAAGGCACAGAAAGATTTAAGTGCAGAGAAATGCTCACTTTCTAAAAGTGATATTTCTAAAATAGTAATGTTAAATCCAACTTCACCAGTCAGCAGATTTTTAGGTTAAGGGGCTACTTAAGTGGGTGGCACAACCAGTGCTGCAGGCCCACTAGTAGCATTTAATCTACAGGCCTGGGGCACATATAGTGCACAGTACATTAAATAGTCCAATTGGGTATGATACAATGTTCCCATGTTTAAAGGGAGAGAGCATATGCACTTTAGCACTGGTTAGCAGTGGTAAAGTGTGCAGAGTCTAAAAACCAGTAAAAACAGTGTCTAAAAAGTTGGGGGAGGCAGGCAAAAAGTTAGGGGTGACCACCCTAAGGCTGTAAGGTCTAACAAAAGGGCTATCTTTGCAAATATTGTGAGCCAGAATTTCCATGTCAAAATCTAGTAGATGTAATATGTGCTCTGGTGCAAGCAGGTTAATTTCTGCCTTTGCAATTGCTTGAGCTGCCTTCTTCAATCTTCAGGATTGTAGTTTTTTTTTTTCTATAAAAATCATTCCTGTGACACCTAATGTTTTCACTGGTTTGGCTCTTACAGAAATAATGGCAACAATGTTGAGCTAACTAATAGTCTCTTCCACACACCGTTACAATGATTTATTTAGAGTTGGCTGGACAGAGTACTTGGACAAAAATGCAGTGGATGGTCCATTTTCCATATTGCAAGAACATTACATTCAATAACCCTCTAAATACCACAGAGGTGACACACACCACATTTTTAATGGAGAGTTTTCTCTGTATCGTCTCTGTCAAACTTAGGGGCCCGTAGTGTTTAAAACGAAAGGTAAACTCTTTATAGGTAGTATTTCAATGAAGCAGGTGGGATATGTGAAAATATTACATGAGACACAGTTGTTTTCAAATGCATCAAGCAAGAAACATGTCAAAATAACTGAAAACTAAATTTATTTAATTTTTTTTATTTATCCATATGCGTAATAGAGAAATGTTATGGTATGCAAATTTGCAGAGCACACTATCTCCTGAAAGTGTATCCTGGTGCGGAATGTCAATCGTTACCTCATGTAAAACACCACAGTTGAGGCAACTAAAAGAGTGGAAGGATCATTCTCAGCACAAAGAGAAAGAAGATGGTGATTTTGTTTACTAATGTGGAGTAACAACTAAATGAAAGATCCATGTCAGCCCAAGCTTGCTTACTTACTTTGCCACTACTACTCCTGGGGTACAGTCCATCAACCAGGACTCTGCAACATCTCTGTCCTGAGCTTTTTTCTGTCCATGCAGTCAGCCTCAGGGCCTTGGCATCAGGTGTTTCTTTGCCTTCCTCTTATCTTTTTACTTTGAGAGTTCCAGGTCAGGGGCAGGTCGTGTTTGATGTGGGCTTGCTGAGGATGTGACCTATACAGCTCCAGCATCTTTTCATGATTTCTTCATGAGCAGAGAGTTGGAAAGCCAGCGGCCCTAGGTCATTGTTGGTGATGGTGTTTTGCCAGCAGATTTGGAGAATTTTCGTCAGGCAGGTATTTATGAAGATCTAGACTTGGTTGGAGGTGGTCAGTGTTGTCCTCCAAGTTTCTGCTCCATACGGAAGGACCGATTTTATATTGGTGTTAAAAAGCCTTATTTTGGTTTGCAGCATTAGGTCCCTGGAGCTCCAGATCTTCCTTAGCTGAATGAAGGCAGTCCTTGCTTTGCTGATTCTTGTCTTGATGTCGGAGTCTGTACCAACCTGCTCGTCTTTGACACTGCCCACAAAGGTGAAGGCCTCGGCCTCTTCCAGTGCATTGTCTGCAAAAGTGACTACAGTTGTGCTGATCGCGATAGTCTTCAGGATCTTGGTTTTTCATGTGTGAATATTGAGGACAAGTTGTGCTGATGTGGCTGCCCCGTTGTTGGGCTTCTCTTGTGTCTGCAGATGGATATGGGAGTGTAGGGTAAAGTCATCTGCAAAGTCTAGGTCGTCAAACTGCATCCAAGGGATCTACTGGAGGCCATGTGTTACAAATGGGGTTTCTGGTTGGCTAGGGTATGCCGCTAAGCCAGGCAGAACCCACCCACTCTAGTCAAGGCAAGGGAGTTACACATTCAACATAACGCCTGCTCACCCCCTTGGTAGCTTGGCACAAGCATTCAGGCCTATCCCAGAGTCAATGTGTAAAGAGATTGCACAACACACACAACACACGTGATGCACTTTCCCCACCACAAAGGAAACACAACACCAAGTTGTATAAAAATAAACTGCATTGTACACAACAAAATTAGACTACATAGAACATGTCAGTAATACCCTGCTACCCAAGCAGTTGTGAGAACATTACACTTTACTATTACTCTGCAAAAGCCAGCAGTAGTCACATATAACACATAGGTTACTGGTTATCCTGCAACAGAAGCAGTAGTTAGGTAAACATTGCTAAAATGCACACATTGTGGTAAAACACATATCATCAGAAGTGCATAAGGTCATAGTAAACACGTTACCAAAAATGCACATGTCCTAGTACATCAGAGAACACAAGGCAAGACATGAAAAAATGTCAGTATGCACATATCATCAACATATTATACCATTGTGCACATGAGAGAGACATTGTTCCAAGGATGGCCTAGGTCAGCCTAATTACCAGGGCTGCTGTAGGGTGAAAATAGGGCTGTCCGTGTCCTGATCCTGGAGCTCCTCTGCTCCTAATACAGCGGGATGGAGCCTCCGTTGAAGCCTCCGTCTGTTCCGCAAAGTAATGCCCCTAACAACCCATGCCCCCACAATCCCCAAATATGCCTGAGGATAGGGGAGGAATAACAACAGAAGCCCGCACCCACACAGGAGGGCACCCCACTCCTCACACGGGGGCTGCCTTCAGCAGCAAAAGCCTCCTGGCTCCGGGGACGCACAGCCATGTGTTACTGCCCAGAGGCTTATCCTCCTACTGCAGTCGGGGGACAGGAGGCTGACGGGATAGCTCACCTCTCTGGGGGATGGGGGAGGCCTCCCGCAGCCTCTTCTCCTTCCCCAACAGGGGATGCGGCCTGCAGCCAGTCTTCAGGGGAGCGCTTAGAGAGCCCTCCTGGACCCTCTGGTAAGATCCCTGGCTCCCCTGACCTCCTCACAGCACTCCTACGGCCTCACACGTCCCTCGGCAGTGGGTCTCCCACACAGGGAGAGACCTGATTCTTCAAAACTCCAGCTGCGGTGGTGAAGCACCCAAGTAAGTGTCTGCCTGTGCCCTGGGGGCACGTTCCACAGTGCTTCTTTCCCTAGGGGCACTAAAATTAGCATGTTCACTCCAGACTTCATTTTCTCGTGCCCTGGGGGCACGTCATGAAGAGCTTTTTGGACGTGCTTGCTCCTCGCAGCCCATCCGGGTTGCGGCAGGGACTACTCCCTCAAGGAGATAGCATAAAGCACTCTAATGCGCTTTAAAAAAATAAAACCAAGCACTCAGCAACCGCTTCAACAGAGGCCACAAATCACTCCGTATGCGATTCCAGGGCTCACTCTGGAAGCACTTTAAGGAGCAAGCACTATGCTCCAGCACAGGAGCCTCCAAACAGAGCGCTGTCCTCATGATTTGAGCAATAACATGGCAGGGGAACAGGGGCCACAGCATCCAGCCTCAGGAGACAGTGAGTGAGAGCACAGGACGGTAGGTCTGGCAAGCAGGCCAGCACTAGGGGGTGCAGTCAGTGGCAGTTGCTCCTAGTGACAGAGCAGGTCTTAGGTCAGCACAACAGCAGCAGTCCAAGGCGGTTCCTGTTGAGTCCTTCCAGCAGCATTCTGTGTCCAATTTAATAGTCCAAAAGTGTCCCTTTTAACATGGGGAAAACCCTCAATACTTATACTCAGTTTTGCACAACTGATACTAGGAGGGGGAGAAGAGGTTCCAACCAGTTCCAACTGGTTCTAGGAGTGTCCCCTCTCTCCTCCAGCACAGGTACCAGACATCGGTTGAGGGTAAACGAGCCCTTTGTGTAAGGCCAGGGCACAACCTTCACAAATGCAGGTGCGCTCCGCCTCCCCCTTTATCAGCCCAGGAAGCCCATTCAATATGCAGATGCACCTCTGTGACACCTCCACCCTCCCTATATACAGGCTGTCTGAAAGGTATGCACAAAGCCCAGCTGTCACTCTGCCCCAGACGTGGATTGGAGTCATAAGCACAGAGAAATGCTCACTTTCTAGAGAAGGCATTTCTATAATGGTAATACAAAATCCACCTACGCCAGTAAGCAGCATTTCTCACTGCCATTACAACCACACCAAACACGCCAACGCCACCCCTCATAGATCAGACAATACCCCCTAGACATAAGGCAGGGCATTTCCAATGCAATCCTATGAGAAAAGCAGCACTCACAACAGTGAGAAACCAAATAGGCTGTTTGTCGCTACCAGGAGAGGCCACATAACCAGGCACATGTCCTGCCTTCTACATACATAGCACCCTACCCATAGGGTTAGCTTGGGCCTACGTTAGGGGTGACTTATATGTAGTAAAAGGGGATTTCCAAGCCTGGCAAGTAAATTTAGATGCCAGGTCCCTGTAGCAGTAAACTGCGCACACAATCCCTGTGCTAGCAGGTCTGAGACAGGTTTGAAAGGTTACTTTGGTGGGTGGCGTAAGCAGTGCTGCATGCCCACTAGTAGCATTTAATTTACAGGCCCTGGGTATAAAGATACCACTGTACAAGGGACTTACAGATAAATTAAATGTACCAATTAGGTGTAAGCCAATCATACCAACTTTAGAAGGGAGAGCACCTGTACTTTAGCAGTGATAAAGTGCTCAGAGTCCTAGAACCAACAAGAAGAGGAAGGCAAAAAATCTGGGGATGACCCTACAAAAAGGGCTAGGTCCAACAGCATGTCTTCTCTTTGCGGTTGAACCCTTTTTGATCCAGTCTATGGCCAGCAGGAAGAAAAATGGCATGAGCAACAACCCTGGCAGACCCCAGTTCTCACTTGAAAGGGTTCAGTGAGTTGTCTTCATCCATTGCCTATCTTGCAGGCCACTCCTGTGTAAGAGTTCCCGATGATTCTTATGAGTTCATCTGGCACCCCATGGTGGCAGAGAAGTTTCCAAAATGTCTCTCTGTCCACGATGTGGAATGCATTCTCTAAGACAATGAAGTTGACATAGTTGTGGGAGTTTATTCCATTGACTGCTTAAGTGATGAGGCACATTGTTGCAACCTGGTCTGGCCAGGATCTTTGTGGAAGCCAGATTACTTGTCTCACAATTGAGTGTCAACTTGTTCCTTAATTCTGTTCAGGATGACTCTGTTGAACGCTTTGCCTGGGGTTGATAAAATAATTATCCCTTTGTGGCTTGCACAGCTACTTAGGTCCCCTTTCATGGGGATTTTGATGAGATTTCCCTAGTTCATGTCTAAAGGCACTTTTTCCTCTTCTCAAATGCTTACAAACATGGAACACAGCATATCAACTGATGTTTCAATGTTGTCAGGTCCTGCTACCTTCCCATTTCTCAGATGTTGGATGGCTTGCCCTGTTTCTCCCTTGTTTGTTCTAGTACAGTTGATTGACAAATCCTTGTCAGCTGGCTGTATATCTGGTGGAGACTGCAGCATGGGCTGGTTCAGCAGTTCTTCAAGGTGCTCCAACAATCTTCCTTGTTTGCCTTTGTCACCCATGATTATGTTCCCAACTTTCTCTATAACATGTCTTTCTGGCTTGCTGTATCTGTCAGAGAGTTTCTTTTTTATGTCATAGAGTTCTTTCGAGTTTCTGTGGCTTGCTGCTTCTTGGGTGTCTGTGGTAATAGCATTTATAAATCTTTGCTTGTCTGCTCTTAAGTTTCTCTTTGCTTCCTTTTTAGTTTTTGTGTATTCACCTTGAGCTTTTGCTTTTTCTGCTCTTGTTTTCCTAGTGGTAACTGCAGCTTTCTTTTCCTTCCTCTCTTGGATTCAGTGGAGACTCTCTATGGAGATCAGTATTTTATGATGGTTTTTCTTGGGACCCAGTACCTCCTGGCAGGCTTATGTCAATATTTCTATGATCTTCTCCCACTGACTTTCTATTGGGTCACTGCCATCCTTTAGCACCTGTTAAGACTTGAAACTTGTTACTGAGTGTGAGTGAGTATTCACGATTTTGTACATCTTTCAGGAGGGTGGTGTTTCATCTCTGGATTTGATTTACCGGTTCCATCCATGCTTTCTTCAGTTTTAGCTTTAGCCTGGCCACAACAAGGTGATGGTCTGACACCACATCTGCTCCTCTCGTCACTTTCACATCCTGCACTGACCTCTGGAACGTCTTGGCAATGCTGACATGGTAGATCGGATTCTTTGTTGAATTGTCTGATGACATCCACAGTGGAATGTGTGTTATTTTGTGTTGTAATAAACTACCACCTATCACCAGACTAATCAGGGCACAGATATCTGTGAGTCTTTCACCATTCTCGATCATGTCCCCAGGCTATATTTGCCCATGACTTCTTCGTACCCGGTGTTGTTGCTTGTAATCTTGGCATTGAGGTCCCCATCCATATGGTGATGTCTGTCTCAAAACATTGCTCCAGGATAGACTGGAGTCTGTTGTAAAACTATTCTTTTTCCTTGTCTTTGCTGTCATTTGAAAGTACATAGCACTGGATAATATTCATATTGGTCTTCTTCTTCTTTGGGTGGAAGGCCTCTGTTATGATTCCTGGACAGTGGGATTCCCATCTCAATAGAGCTGTACTGGCTGCTGGAGTTAGCATAAGTGTGACTCCCTCAGTATGTGGAGTGTTCTCTTCCTCATGTCAGCCAATACTCTGAACGTTTGTGATAATTTGTTTGGAGTTGGTGTGAGTCCTTACTGTTGCAGTCAGGCAAATGTAAGGTGGGAGGGATTTCTGCAGAGAGGATTTCAGTTTACACCCCTCCGGGCAAAAGAATATTTGTCATCCTAGAGTTTTTCTCATGAAGTGATATTTTTTTCAGTGATCATCATGACCACCCACATGGACTAACGTTCCTGAGAATCAGTATCTGTGGTTGCCTCAAAAACAGATTGCCTGCCAAGCATGGTTGAGTTATTTCTCAGAACATTTGCAATTACTACATATCTCAACTTTCATGACCTTGTTAATAAAAAGTGAGGCTTGAAATGGGTCCTAAGCCAGCTGTTTTTTTGTTGGTCTGTGGTTTCTTAAGAAATTATAGCATGTCTTTAAGTGGTTCAAACAAATTACTGTTAAAGGGTGGCACTTATAACATGTGTTGCCTCTGGACAATTATAGATGAAAGGGCTTAAATTTAAAGATGAGAGAGAACAAAGGATTTTCAGTGGCAATATGAGGCGGTTTGCCGAGCTTCTTGGATAGCATGACAAAAGTCTTCAGGCTCGTGTGAATAACAGATGTTTGCAGTGTTTTCCAGAAGCAAATAGGACATTCTTTTTGATCTCTGACTTCATCAAACCGGCCTAAGGCTCTCATATACGTACCTAAAAGGTTTTGCATACAGCATTGTTAGACCTGACATCCTTGGTGTTGTCTCCCCTAACTTTTTGCCTCAACTTCCCAGGTTATTGCTGTGTGTTAGACCCTGTTTTTGCTGTTTTTGTTACTCTGGGCACTTTACGTCTGCTGGCCAATGCTAAAGTGCTGCAAGTGCTCCCTGTGTGTAATTTTATGTGTAATTAGCTTTTCCATAATTGGCATATTTGATTTACTAGTAAGTCCCTGGTAACATGGACTAGAGGTGCCTAGGGCCTGTAAATCAAATGCTGCTAGTGGGCCTGCAGCACTGATTGTGCCACCCACATGTGTAGCCCTGTAAACATGGCTCAGACCTGCCACTGCAGTGTCTGTGTGTGCAGTTTTAAACTGCCAGTTCGACTTGGCAAGCCTACCCACTTGCCAAGCCTAAACCTTCTCTTTTTATACATGTAAGGCACCCGTATGGTAGGCCCTAGGTAGACCCATGGGCAGGGTGCAGTTTATGTTAAAGGTAGGACATGTACTTGTAGGTTTTTACATGTCCTAACAGTGACATACTGCCAAATTTGTTTTTCACTTTTGCAAGGCCTATCCCTCATAGATTAAAATGGGGGCTGCCTTTAAATATCCTTAAAGTGTGGTTGCCCTTTTAAAGCAGATATAAAAATTGAGTTTGGGGTCTCTGAACACACAATTTAAAAATACTTCTTTTAGTGAAGTTGGTTTTTGGATTGTTAGTTTGAAAATGCCACTTTTAGGAAGTGAGCATTTTCTTGCTTACACCATTCTGTGACTCTGCTGTTGTGACTTTGTGGATTCCTTGCCTGGGTCAGACTGACAGTTGGGCTGTTTGTGCATCTCCACTAGACAGTGAGCCTAAAAGTGAATTGGTTGACACAACTGACAATTTAGCTAGTCTAATGACCAGGGAAGAAGTTATCAAGTTCTTCGACATGACAGAAAATTATAATAAATTTGTCAAGAAGTGTTCAAACAAGACAAAAAACATGAGCTACAATTAAAGAAAAGGAGCTGTGTTTTTACTGGAATGCTGATTGCGACATAGAATTTAAGGCATTAAAGATGTGTCTTAAAACGGCTGCCTTCTTGCAAAGTTTTGAGCGAGGAGAGGATTCTATCATCATGTCAGATGCTAGTGTAAAAGGTCTTGGAGCAGTTCTATTGCAAATGCATAATGAAGTGGAACAGACTATCTCGTTTATTTCAAGATGGTTGAAAGGAGCAGAGTTAAATTACTCTGTCATAGAGAAAGATGCACTCATTGTATTTTGGGCTGTACAGAAATTAAGGGTGTTTGTTTGAGGCAGTAGTTTTGAAATAAAAACTGTTCACAAGCCCCTGAAGGAAATTTGTGGAAAAAAGGGCTGGCTTCTGTCTCTGGGAGGATAATACTTTGTCTAATGGCTCTTCAGGACTTTCAATTTTAATTGTCATGCGTTCCTGGTATAAAACAAAATTTGGAAGCTCTCCCCTAGTTGAAATAAGTCGGAACAATGAAGTAGAAGAAGTGGATTGTGAGTTGGGTGTATGTCTGATCAGAGATGGTATCATAAAAGATTCCATTGATTGAAACAAAAAAGGATGGTGTACTTCAACAAGTCATGAGTGAACTCCAAATGGGCTGGGATGGACAAGACAAAGACAAAAAACAATATATGGATTTTGGAGGGTTAAGGATGAATTGGCAGTTCAAGGTGAATTGCTAGTGAGTGTAACCAGATTAATTCCATCTACAACTTTGAAGGAGGATTTAATTTCCTTTGTTCATGCTAATCATTCTGGTATTTCTTAAGGGAAAGAATGGCTCAGGCAAGTGGACTGTTGGCCATCAATGGATATCAAAGTGGAGAGATCAGTTAGAGAGTGTCTGAAAAATGTGATTGCTGGCAAAGACACTCACGTGTAACGTGCAGCCAAAGAGTGTGAGGGAAATACCAAAAGGACCTTTAGTTGATGTTGGCATGGCCATCTTACATCCCATTAGAATCGCAGGTTCTGAGAAGTATGTAATGGTATTGATAGACATTTACTCAGGATGGCCAGAGGTAGGAATAACCGGTTCAATGGAAACTAGAGTTGTGATCAATTTTATTGAGCAAGTTTTTGAAAGGGAGGGTTTCCTCCCCTCCATTTTGGCAGACAATGTGGTTCAATTTGTGTCCCATAAATTTAAGAGATTTATTTGGGATAGAGGAATGAAACATAAGAAATCTGCGCTGTACCATCCCGAAACAGATGGCATAGTGGAGAGGCTCAACAAGTGTTGAAAGAGACAAAGAAAAGAACCTTAAGACATGGTAAAGATCAGAAATCCCCACATGTGGCAGTCTCAATTACATTCTAAGTTCTCTAGCCCTTTGATCGTAATGTACATTTTTAATAATGCTGTATGGACAGAAGACCATAGAATTTGGAATCTCAATAGAGTTATAAAATTACCTTCTCACATGCGGGTCTAAGGGTGAAGGGAAAATGAAGACAACACTGGTTTGAGGAAAAGTGAAAGGTATCACCGGAGAACAACATTTCTGAAAGCTCATGTACAATGCTATAAGCCTGTACAACATTGTGAAGTTTTTTTTAAAGTATGTGAGAGATTTTGTAAGATGTCATATGTCTGTCAAGAATTATGAATTATGTAAAGTCTAATTTGTAATTAGTTATGAGAAATGTATTTCTTAGTTGTTGTGACTATGGTATTTGTTGGTTGTTTTTTCAGATTATTATATTTTGTCAAAAGGAGGGCAATGTGTAGTATCTGCTTGTAATGGAATACATGCACTCTGAAGCTCCTTGGAACCTGCAAGGAGCCTTGTTTTCATGGAGCTCTGCACTAGCATTTGGAATGTGGGGACGATTCGAAGGAGAGAAAAGGGTTGGAGTAGAAGCAGGCAAGGTGGCTGAGGTGTTTCACAGTAACTTGAATAAACCTTCTTCAAGCAACCCTCTCCAAAAAGCATTATTTGCGTTGGCTCTCTAGATAAGGTCTAGGACAAATCATGCTTTTGTATGGTAGGTATTTGAAGGCAACATATATTTATATATGGAGTGATGGAATCATTCTGTGTTAATGCTCAGCCTTTCTATCAGGTCTTTATAAATTTGAAGCTGAATTAAGGATTAAGAAATGGGGTGTGGCAAACGTATGTAGTATCGGTAATGTGACAAGCAGCCAAACACAATCTAGCTTTCAATGGACATAACCTTGATTTTAAGTCACCGGAGAAATACGTAGTTCAAACATTGAATCTAGAGTGTACGTTCGCTGAAGGTATGGTAAGTAATCTTATTTTTTCACAAAGATGACAAAGTTATCAGTCAGATCTAAAACTGTTCTAGTAGAAATGGTGCCTAGTCGAGTGTAAAACGAAGGGATTTTATGGGAGGAGAGGATGTGGTTGATGCTGGTGAACAGGGAAGTAAGAAGGTCAATTCTAGACTGGAAAGTTAAAGGCTTCAGGGATTTGGTGATGCCTGCCATAATAAACAGTGTTAAAATTTATGCACGAAATATACTCTGACTAAATCAAATCTGACAAATATATTTAGAAATGGAAGTTGACTAAAATCACCATAGTGATATTTTTGTTTTGTTGTTTAGAACGTTGTATGGCGTGTTTTCTTTTCCCCTTTGAGTACTTTTTAGTGGAAATGTTAAAACCTATTACTTACAATGCTGATAAACAGCTGAAGAGTGGATTGAGGTGCTAAATAAAAAAAAATGCATTCTAATTACCATTCGTTGTTTAATTGGTTCTTTCAATTAGCTGAATGCAATGTGGCACCACTTGTCAAGTGTGCTTGGTGCTGATACATATGGGTGTGGACGGCCTCCTAATGGTGTTGTGCTGTTATTGATTTATTTAATGTAATTTATCGTATCCCATACTCCAATTCATGCCATAGCGGGAGTAGTAGTCAGTGCTGGTCTAGCCAGTTTGCCTCAATGGCTGCAAAATAAGCCCATGTGTGGAATATCCTTGTCTCTTTATTGGATTTTCCATTAGTTCCTGCTCCGTGATATTATCAAGGAAACTAAGAAATTGTAAGTGAAACTTGCTACTTGAATGTGGACCAAGTTGTATAATGTAATGCAATCCACAAAAACTAGTTGAAACAATGACCACATTTTGGCTATTAAAACTACTATCCTGAGACACAAATCACAAGAATGGATTAAAATTGATTGTCACTTAAAAAAATATAACATGATTGTACATTATCAACAGCTATTTAACACACATAGGTCAAAATTCAAAATATGAAATGATAGCACATTGTTGTGATTCATGGAGCTAAATCAGTAGATATGAACCAATATTTGTAATGAAAGCTTTTGAGGTGTCGTCACTTGCAAAATATGAATATTTGTACCCAAGATGTATAGCCATAATTCTCATGTTTTTGGGGCAGTTTTGAACTAATAGTATGATGATTACTGTAGAGACTCTTCACCCACAGTTTACAAGGAGAAATATATAGCTGCATAAAGTAACTATATTTAGATCTACAAACCTAATGTGAACACATTCTGTCACATTAAAGGTCGCACAGTATAACACTTTAAGATTTCAGCACATAAGCATAGATTTCTAAAAAATGCTGGGGGTAGCGGAAGTGCTATCACACACCCTTTGACCTCAATGATATCTCAGAGAGTAATGTCATAGCTTTTGATGCTGAATCTTCACAGGAAGTAATGTCAAATGCCCCAGTCCCCGATAACATCCCAATAGTTGACATAACTAAAGTTTCATAATAACTGCATGAACAATATAAGAACACAACGCATATAAATCTCCATTTTTGATGATACCTTAATTTCAATTAAGATGCTGACATCATATGTCAATGGAATGTTACCCATTTCTCTTTGCATTACATAAAAAGAGGAGGCTACATGGCTACAAAACACAGGACAAGACTGGGAGCCTAAATTATTTCTTCCACAAACGTGCATGATCGTTCTCCAATTGAGAAATATAATAATAAATTGTAGGGAAAGGGGGAAAGGGGGAAAAAGAGAAATAAAATAAAAGGTACTAATGCCCACCTATATTAATTGATGGTATGAACCACTGGGCCTATTCCGAAAGGTAAGTTCAGTTGTAAATGTGAATTTAGGACTACACTAACCTCACTTATTCTACCAGGAATTCACAAAGGTATTCCTGGCAGATGTAAGCGCTTTGAGAGGCGCAAGATCTACACCATGAGTGTGGTGCTCCCCACACCTGTACATCTCAATGGGGATGTAATTGAGGGTGTTGCCTTGGGCGTTTGTGAACACCCACACAATAGTATGGCTGTGGGCATTCCTCTCTCACGAACAATATTTTCCCCTCAAAGTAAATAGAAAAAAAAATGTACAGGGGAATCCATTCTGCTTCTGTAGAGTTCTTTGACATAAAAACCGCTGTAGAGTGGGAATGTGTTCAATAAATTCCCAAGGAATCTGCAAGGAAATCTGCATCGGGTGCGCATTTCCATGTGGATTCCAAATAAATCTGTAAATTCCAAAATGTAGCAAAACTGCACTTGGTGGTAGATCTAAAACTCACAGGGATAGTTTTACTACTTGTTCTTGTGAATCAGCGCGTGTAAATTGAATGTGAACTAAATTACGTGTTTTATTATTCCTTATTGTTAATAACATTTGATTTATGTTCAGTTAAAACACAGCACAGAAGAATAATACAAGGGAACATTGTGTTCTTGTATTCTTAATAAACAAATTGTTTAAATATGTATTGTTTGAGGGGCGTGGCCGGGCCACGAAACAAGATGGCCGCTTAGAGCGAGAGCTCCGCGCCGAGGCGGTCCCGGAGGGGCGACGGGGGCGAGAAGACAGCCGGACAACACACCGGGTTCGGTGCCCCTCCACCCCTACAACAGCGGCGACACGGAACCATGTCCGGGGACCCCGTAGGAGCGGGACGCAAGGCAGGAAACTCGCGACTCGCCCCAGGCCGATAAGGCCTGGAGAAAGGGGCGGAGTCGCGCCTTCGGAAGACCGCGGACGGCGTGCCCGTAGCGGCAAGGAGCAAGCTGAACAGGCCGCAGGGACTGCGGGAGCCGTGACGACTCGCATCCATCTCCCTACAACGCCAACAAACACCGTGGACCTTCCCCCCCCCCACAGGGAGACAGGAAGACGCAGCAAAGGGGTGCGGCCCCTTCGACAGCCGGGAGAGAAACCCAAAGAGAGGTAGGATCGAATCTCTTCAAAATAAGAACGGCATCGCCGGAGGCAGAGGCACGACTTCTCCCCTCTTTTCCATCACAGAGGGACAACAAAAACCCTCCCGCTGAGATAATAAACTTTCTCACCCCCTCCAGACAACTAATACTGAGGAGGGCAGAGGGGCACGACGGGAGGCACGTGGAGGCGAGGGGACGAGAGCGGTGAGCGACTGGGGGGGCACCGGAGATGAGGAGAGCCAGAGGGAGCCAAGAGAACAGAGATACAGGAGAAGGGAGTGGACTGACACCAGTGTAAGCCACCGAACATCTATATCCTTATCGGAATCTACGGAGGGAATCTCGGGCCCCACGTGGTCAGACTCTGTAGACAATTGAGGCGATGCCCGGCAACAAACCGAACCATAAACCTGTCAGCAAGCCTGCACGACAACTATTATTCTCAGAAGCGCTACAACACAAACGCCTAACCCCCACGAAGATAAACCCTCAAACATCGCCACCTTTAAACAAGTCCACCACGATGCCTGATAAAGATCAATCCACGACTATGGACAGGATACTACAAGAGATCACCACCGTCAGCCGCCGCATAGAGGGGATGGACGCCTCTATAACTTCATTGACACTAGAAACCAAATCCATGCGATCTGACATTGCCGGCTTTCAATCTAGAGTGACAGGACTAGAACAACGCATGGGATCACTAGAGACGCAGATCAACACGTCTCAGGTGCGAGAACAAGACTTCATCTATCTCAGGAGCAAACTAACGGACATGGAGGACAGGAGCCGGAGAGACAATATCCGCATACTTGGGATCCCGGAAAACGAAGAAGGCTCGGATATGCAGACTTTTCTGACCTCCACTCTTCCAAAAATGATTTCATTGGACTTTGACCCGCCGCTAGAATTCCAACGGGCACACAGGATGGGCCCAAAACGCTCTGACAACTCCTCAAGGCCCCGCCCAATCATCGCATGCTTGCTGCGGCATAATCAAACCCGACAAATACTCCAAGTAGCACGCAACCACGGCCCTTTCCGAATAGACCAGCACGAGATCCGAATAACCGCCGATTACTCCAAGGAAACCAACGAACGTAGAAAGGCTTTCCTAGCCCTACGACCCCGGCTTCGCAAACTAGAGATGAAATACGGTCTCTTTGACCCTGCAAGAATGTGGGTTACAAAAAATGGAGTATCCAAGGACTTTTATAACCCCGACGAATTGAGACTCTTCCTTGACTCTTTCCAATCCCAGCCTATGGACTCTTACAACACAGACAGTGAGCATGACATTGTAGGAGGCAGTGATAGGGCCGAAACCCCCCACTCGGGAATAGAAAAGGTGAAGACGGCTCTACACGACACTGGAGCCAGTCATAGAGGTAGAGACATGGAGAGACTAACTAGATCATATGATGACAGGGGTCAGATTTTACACGCAGTAGTAACCCACACCCAATTATCGGAAAGAGACAAATCCCGCTCTCCTTTAAAGCCTACAACTGGGTCTTCTTGAGAAGGTAACGCGACAAGACGACTTATGGGACTATCGCCAGAGAGTCGAAAATAACAACTATAGACTCCGCGGAAGGATGAGTACCTTTCCAGATCATATGTGTATTACTATTGTAATTGTCTAAGACTGCTAGTATCAATGTTAAAACCAGATACATGAAAAATCTATGCTCTTTATGACTAGAGCCGAGACCCTATAATGGAAACTACCAGTAAATCGTTATTTGCCCTCAGTACACAACAGATGATGATTACTAGAACAGGGATCAGACCCCACCAACTCACTGTATGTTGAATAAGGGCCCGGTCCCGACCCTATAACCCTATAACAAGGTAACAAGGTAACAGGGGCATTAAACAGATAACAAAAAATAAACACTAATTAACTATCATGGAACTTACCTTACATTCCACACACTACAAAGTATCTCATGGTAGTAAACAACAAAGTATGTGAAACTTTCCTAATACACACCACACTCGACCAGCGCCGACATTAGAACCGTTTAGCCCCCATTATCACCCCAAGGGATGGGACTAGACCACGCAAAGATAAATTAATTCCAATACAGGGACACACAATACGATATAACCTGAAACATATCAAAGCTCCCACTACTTGACTTTACCTTATTCTACAATAAGAAACTGGGGAAAAAAGAAAAAAAAAAATAGAACACGAGGACATAATACAACATAATACCGCATAACAAAGCGAAATATTATGACATTCTACACTGCCACTCCACACCACATTATAACATCACAATGTAAATTATAAACTATTAGCTATTCTTTTCCCCAGATGTTCGTACCTACCCCCATCCTAATCATTATTACTATCTTAAATTATCATCAACAACAGAACGACTATGATGGTGGCACATACCAAGTAAGACCTTAGTAGGTCAGTATTATGATGTAATAATACACGGCAAGGAGCTAGTAATAGGATGAGAAACGCACTATCCTCGCGTAACCCGGGGCTCAGCTACACTCATTACCTATCCTACGATTAATAGAGAGACGTTTGGCATAATGGCTCCTAACATGATAATGTGATAAGATGCCAGGATATGTTATGTCGATCAACCTAATATGTCATTGAACAGTTGTAAGGCGAGACGAGACGAGGCAGTGTTATAGTTGAAAAGAAATGCTCAGGAAGTATTATATTATACTGTATATTGGTATCTTTATGTACCCATGCATACGCGAGAACTATAATACTCTGTTTGAGCTCTCTCCCCCCCCTCCTCTGCCCTGCCCCCCCTCCCCTCGCCAGCCGGTCTCGGTCTTTCTGTCTGCCCAGTCCCTACTTTAATTTACGACCCTATCTTATGAACTCCTAAACACCCTACGATATCATACAACATCAAGTACTAGGCACAACATCCTAAACACCATACCCCATCAACACCCGACACCCCCTCCCTCCTCTCCAGCGCCGCTCAGGTACTATAGTTATTAACCGATCATTACTTCTGCCAATATACACTTTAGTTATATAACTAATACACTAGCCACTAACCACCGATGAACAGACCCACTTCCCGATACATAAACATAAGCACTGCTGTGTGCCCCCCCCCACCCCTCCTTATCACCGACATATCGATGACTGGCTGTCTGCTGTGTCCCCCCTTCACCCCCCCCGATCGAGACCGCCCGACGGCACGAGAGCTCCGAGAGAAATCGGTCCCGCCGTTTACAGACCTAACGAACGAAGGAGGTTGGACTCCTAACCTCCCTCATCCCTACCCTTCTCCACCTCTTCCCCCAAATTGCACGCTCTCTTGCTATACTCTCAATCTCAACTTCAGCACACGCATCCATCCCTTCCCCCCCTTCTCCCTCTTTTCTTCTCCCTCTCATTTCTCCTTGCCTTCTTTTTCCCTCATATTTCCCCTCCATCTGGCTCTCGTCCTACTTACATTACCTCTCTTCCTTCACCCTCTCCTCTCTCTTCTCTTTCTTCTCCAGAGGATTCCCTTGGCCTCCACCAGCTACTAACCCCCGTATAAAATAAAATAAAATAAAACACCGTATCATATCGAAACACAACTCCCACTCTAACTACTAAGTCAATATCTCCCACCCTCCCTCACCCCCCCCCACCAACACCAACCCCGGATCGAGGGTGCTTACTTACTCACAATTATCCAATATGTCGAAGCCCCACCCTCAAGCGACGCGACCATTACGCATACTCTCTTGGAATGTACACGGCATGACGAGCTATGTTAAGCGGAAAAAGATACTGTCCTATCTTCAATCCAAAAAAACAGATATAGCTCTGATTCAAGAGACTCACCTTGACACTCTGGAATCCAGTAAACTTAAACGGGATTGGGTAGGGAAGGTTGCCTTCAGCTGCCGTCCAACGAGTCAGGAATCTGGAAGTAACGGACCCCGCAAATGTGGAGTGGCGATACTAGTGCGTAAATCCCTCCCGGTCATTAAAACCTGGAATGATACGGAAGGAAGGTATATATTTGCTAAATTAAAACTAGGGGACACTGTTTTATGCGTGGGATCCGTTTACGCACCAACCGGCCCAAAACGCCCATTCCTTCTACAGCTAAATCGCCTCCTGACAGAAATCGGAACTACTCGATACATAATTGGGGGAGACTGGAATCTCGTCCAAGACGCCATAATGGATAGGACAGGCCCTGTCGATGTATGTAACAATCACGACAGAGCGCTTCTGACAGACCTGACCACTGACGTCGGTCTGGTGGACTGCTGGAGAATACAACACCCGAAAGATAAGGAATATACTTTCTTATCCACCGTCCATGGCACCCAATCGCGTCTGGATTATTTCTTAGTATCACACACTGTAATCCCTCATATACAAGACACCTGTATCCTAGACAGCGGGCTCTCAGATCACTCCCCAATACTAATCCGGATCCAGGTGGGACTCTCCTTCTCTGGTCGTAAACCATTGCGACTGGCTGTACACAGATATCGCTCTCCACAAGGGAAGGAACAATTAAAAGCTCATGTAACCACATACATGGCCGAGAATTCAGGCACTGTATCCTCAAAAAGGATCCTATGGGCGGCAGCAAAAGCAACCCTAAGAGGGAATATGATGCGAGATGCAGCACTGGCCAACAAAGACAGAATAGCCTGCCAAACCACCTTAGAGACCACGATACAGGACCTCACTAAACAATATACCGCCCAACCATCCCCTAGGCTGCGACACGCCTTAGAACAGGCCCGCATGGCACACAATGAACTCTATACATCTCAGGCGGAATACGCACTGCAAAAATTGCGAGGCCGCCATTACGAACAAGGGGAAAAAGCAGGTCGCCTCCTAGCGGCGCAGCTCCGACAAAGAGAGGCAGCCTCTGCCATTGCGGCCATAACATCTTCTTCAGGAGCAGTGCTAACTCGCCCACAAGACATTGTAAACGAGTTCGCCAAGTACTACCGACATTTGTACACTCCTGAAACAACAACAAATCAAACACAAATGGAGACATTCCTTGCCGCGGCCAATCTACCCCGTCTGTCTGAGGCAGGCAGGGCCCTCTTGGACGGTAACATAAGCAAAGAAGAGATAACCCAAGTTATAACAAGCCTCCCCTACCATAAATCACCAGGAGAGGACGGATTCCCTGCGGAATTCTATAAATGGGCTGGGGAGGAGGCAATAACCGCAGTACATGAAGCACTGACGGAAGCATGTCAAGAAGGCTCCCTGGGCGCTCTATCCAATAAAGCCACGATTGTGATCTTGCCTAAGCCAGGGAGAGACCCCCTTCTTTGCGGCAGTTACCGTCCTATCTCCCTTTTGAATGGGGATGTCAAACTCCTAGCCAGTGTTCTAGCAGCGCGGCTCCGCAAGGTGATACCATCATTGATTCACAATACCCAAGTTGGATTTGTACCAGGCCGTACCTCCAGAAATCATATGCGAACTCTTTGCCATACACTGTTAGAATCCATACAATTACCTGACGAAGCCCTGTCCCTAGACGCAGAGAAAGCATTCGACCGCATTGAGTGGCCCTACCTATTCACAACCATGAAGCATTTTGGCCTGGGGGAACAATTTATCTCTAAAGTACGTTTATTATATGACCACCCCACTGCACAGGTTAACTGTGGGGGCATCATGTCAGACCCATTCCCTATCAGAAGGGGCACACGCCAGGGATGCCCTTTGTCGCCACTTCTATTTTTATTGGCCATGGAACCCCTAGCTGCCACCATACGAAATTCTCACCAAATAAAAGGGATCCATATCACCGGGGGCATATCCAAAATATATCTCTACGCAGACGACATTCTGTTAACAATGTCCGATCTAGAAACCTCGCTCCCAGCATTACTTTCCACTATAGAAGACTTTGCATCCCTATCCAGATATCGGGTAAACTGGGATAAAACTGAGGCACTCCCATTATCCCGCATAACGACGAGGGCAGCGATACATGGCCTTCAATTCAAATGGACCCCGACCCGCCTTAAATATTTAGGAACGTTTATTAACAGAGGTCTAGAACATATGGTCAGGGACAACATAGACCCCCTTATATCTAAAATGAAACAAGACTTTGCCAAATGGTCCCTACTAGGCCTGTCCATGTGGGGCAGGACACAGGCGGTCAGAATGGTCACCTTACCACGCTTCACATACGTGTTAGGCATGCTTCCCCTACAGATACCTCTTTCCTCACTCCGATTAATAGACGCATCCATAAGGGCCTTCGTCTGGGGCTCCTCACGCCCAAGACTGAAACCTGCAATAATACTGGCACGACGGCTTTACGGAGGATTAGGACTACCCTCGGTAGAACAATACTCTCTGGCCCTACAACTCTCACAGCTAATATATACGCTTCCGGATATAGCCGATCCACCGCAATGGGTGATCACAGAGAAACTCCTATATGGACAGTATACGGAGATGGGAGGAACATACGCCGACCACGTTCCCTTAACTAACCCCATCCTCAAGGCTACAAACACAGCGTGGTGCAGAGCCCATCGACTACTAGGAGTACACCCCTCCCTGCATACTCAGGCTCCCATAGCAGGGAATAAAAGCATTAAAATAGGAGGGACTATTCTCAGATGGCCCCAATGGTCCGAGGCAGGTATCCACAATATATCTCACATAATAGATGGAGATAGCTTCCGCACATTCGCCTCCCTCCAGGAAGAATTCGGTATCCAAAGTAACCAGGAGTGGCGATATCTACAGCTCAAACACTGTATGCGGAGAACATTAGGAACCCCCCGTGGCTGCTCAAAACCTCACCCATCGTCACCTATCTTCAGAAATGGGGCCGACAAAAAGGCGTCTTGGCTGGCCTCTATGCCGAATTAACTAACCACCTTTACTCTCAGCCTTTACTTGAACGACTACGCTTAAAGTGGCAGGACATACTAGAGATAACCTACACGGACGAAGAATGGCCAGACATACTAGAAGCCCTCGACAGGGGCGTACGTGAAGCACGCCTGAAATGTTGCCTATTTAAAATCCTTCAGGGATGGTACTGGACCCCCGTTAAACTCTTCAGGGCAGGGCTGATACCTCACGCGAACTGTTGGAGATGCACAGAGCCATATTGCGATCAACTTCATATTTTATGCCACTGCCCCACGGTACAGTCACTATGGGACGCGGTACGCCTCGCCTTATCGGACTTCATACAGATACCAAAACCGACCCCACCAGCATTTATCATCCTACATGACATTCGCCCGTATCCCTCCCTATCGCGGGCACATAAACGATTAATCCACACGGCGCTAGCCACGGCCAAAATATGCATACTCCGGCACTGGAGATCTAGCATTGCCCCCACACCCATGGAATGGATGACGGCCATGTATCAAACGGCTACCCATGAACGAGTGATTTATAACCTACAGGACCAAGCAGAACAATTTGAGGAGGTCTGGCGCCCATTCTTGAAGAGACCATGAAGCGGCTGGTGGATGACCAACGGATGATCAATGTTCAATGATCAATGATTAGGGAATATTAATTACCAATCACCCTCTGAGAATCCTAGACTCCGGAAACACATTTAATCTCCTACTGCCCCCTCTCTCTCTCCCTAGCTACGCTATCCTCTCTTCTCTCTCTCTTTTTTCTCTCTCTCTATCAATCCACAGGCCTCTAATTTTGTCACATGCCCGAGACCCTGAACTACCCAACATAGTAATACAAGTCGCTTCCTAACACAAACAAGGACTGAGAAATCAACTCATATAAGACGTAGACACTCTCTAACCGACCTTACCATATCTATCATACATATCATCTACCCCTAGATAATAACTTGCTACAGACGGAGAAGTACAGAACGATCTACTCTTAGGCCTGAACAAGCTAGTCTCAGGATACAAAGACCCCCTGCCTACCTCGAGTCTCTTCATTCTACACTCCCCCGTGATTACCCTTCCTCTTTCTCCCTCTTTCTTTCCCTTCTCTCCCCCTCCCCATTTCATATGACTATTTTGTCTCTCCCCTATACCAAGACCAACCCCTCCTACACAACCCTATCCTCGCTCCCCCTCCCCTTACCATCCCCCCCACCTGTTTTCCACTCTTCTTCAAAATAAGGGTACACAACTCAACTATGCAACTGGGAATTTTTACTTACCTGACAGTACATGTATATATGCTTACAATGGAAATAATTGTGGTAAACGAACAAAAACAATGTTTTGAAAGCTAAACAGTTTGTTTATATGCTGTATGTACCGCCTTATATATTCTTAATAAAACTTTTGAAACTTTAAAAAAAAAAAAAAAAAAAAAAAAAAATATGTATTGTTTCATGTTTTCATAAATAATGAGTGTTGATTGCATTACTGAATTTATGACATATCAGAAATTGTACTGTCATGGTTCCCAGTAGTTGTTGCAGAAAGTAAACAGCACTCATCAGAACACTATTAACATTCTGCTCTTTACACTGCTTTTGCAACTTCATGAGCCAGGTGTGGCAAAGGCAGTACCAAGGGTCCGGGGGCCCTGGCAATCCCTAAATGGCCTCCATGGCCATTATGTTGATAAACCCCGCCAGTTTATTAGACTATGAGCCTGGTTATGACCTTGACGGGTGGGATACTCCGTCACAAATGTGATGGATATCCCGACCCCTGTATTACAAGTTCCATTATATCTTGCGGAACTTGCAAAAAGGTGGGTGGAATATCTGTCACATTTGTGATGGAGTATCCCATCCACCAAGGTCGCAATCAGGCCCTAAATCTGCATAATTGTTGTGCCACTTTTCATTTTCTGGGACCTTTGTGTTCCAGACTAAAGCAGTGAAGAGCCTTAATCATAGGCATTCCTACAGTGGCCTTCTGTTGTTTTCTTCGCAATAGAAATGTTATTTGAAACAGATATTCTTGGTAGTAGCTCAACACCAATGGTTTGAAAAATCTGCTGTTCTTCAGTTAGACTAACAATGAAGTAGAGTACCTGTCGGATGAGAGCCGCATACAAAACCATCTTTGGCAATGTGATATTAAGGACTGTGCTTTACCACTGCAAACCCTTTCGACTGCAGGTGCAAGTTAAAAGGCAGTCACGTCAACGCGGACTTACTGTTGTTATCAATGAGTGGTTTACACTGTGTTATTCCATAATTACTCAGTGAATCATGCTGACAGTTGCCATGTTTGCCTCTCCCCGTGATTTCTCCCTACATCTCTGTGTGAAAGGCATCATTAGTTTTGCAGGGCAGGTAATGAAACGCCAACAATGGACAGGCGAAGCTGCTCTGCAGAGGTAATGATGCTCACAGCATGTAGATCCAAACCTGCTACTTAAACACAGCGATCCTGGTAGGGAAGGAAGCAAGAGAGAGCAATGCGCGATTCATAGTCCATTAGATCACATCTACTCTGGTCAAGGCGGATAATAATGCAACTGTATGAACCCAGGGGCATTGGGAATATTTTATATGCTCAAGAATATGGGATGCAAGGCTTGCTATTTTTATACTGAGCCAGCAAGATTTCATGTAAAATTGATTTAAAGCAGAATGCACATTATAGATTTCTGTTTCTGGAAGACTCGTACGACTGGAATTTAGTCTTATCCATTGATCTATCAGATGGACTAGGGTGTGTGCCAGAAATATCCCAAAGTTTATTTTGTGGAGTTCTCCTTAAACCCCTAGGTGAAGTAAGTAGCAAGGTTGTGTAACAGGTAATGACTTTCCTCTGCTGCAATTAGTATGTATGACCAGAGCACACCGAAAGTGTAACCTCCGACTGAGAGTTCAAAGCTCAGAATCGTAGGGTGATTGGTTGATCAGATAGTCTTGTCTCAGTGTGTGATATGCCTGATAATATCTCTAACAGAAATACTCTTTTTTGATTCCTAACTGTTATATTCCACGTTACAGTAGCACTAGGCAAAAAAGTAGACTTTTGGTTAAGACTTTAATGACCTCCTCAATCTAGACGTAGTCTGCAACAATGCATGGTTGACAGTAACCTGCTTAGTGTTTGAAGTTAAATTACAGGCTATCTGCAGTGAGGTATCACAGATTTCCCAAGGATATGGTCATGCAACCGGATGCATTGCTTCTGGAAGAAGGTGAAAAGCAATGTTGATGCCAGTCAAGAATTTATGAAACTATGGTACGGCCAGAAGGCCACTCTGATGGGGTTTCAACCTGGCCAGAACATGTGGGTCATGGAATCATGGGGTTCTGGAGCCCAGTGCCCTCCAGGATTCCTGGACAGGCTCATATGAGGTGAAGGAACAGAAGGGGGAGTCCACCTACCTGGTGAACCACACTTCGAGAGGTCTGAAACAACCATGCTCCTGGTGAAAGAAGGAGTAGAAGAGAACATCGAACCTCTATCCCTGACCTCCTGTCTACCCTAGAGCACAATGGGTTTTTTAAACATTCCTCTCACTCCTTACAACTTCATCTAATTATGAATGAAAGGTGACACAAAAGTTTTCCTACTAACCACCAAAACATATTTTCCTGATCAAAACTTATCCAACATAAGATGGTGACAATTTATTTTTCTTTTACGCAGGTTATCACCTTTCTTAACCATATGTCATGCTCCATGCAACATCACTTAGTGTAGAGGGGAAGTATCCGGAGGGTCATTGGAAAGTGAAGTTAATCCTAGATGAATACGTTATTAAAAAACTGCTAAAACTTAAATTATTTTAAATAAGATGGACTATAGGAAAGGGCTCATACTTTATAAATGATTAAAGTACAATCATGAAACAATAGTAGTCTTAAAAACTTTAAATGGGGATACATAATAGCACACAAATAAAAACAATGTAGTCAAAGTCTTGAATTCTGTTTACTAATTCCCTCCTAGGCTCCTGTAATACACTTTACTGGTAACTTTTGCAGTCTAATTTGAAGGATCAGGAGTTGTATGTTGTGAGCTATGTTCCAGGTATGACTACATTCTTTTAATATTATAAGATGACCATACCAACATGTAGCTTGAACTTGGTAGACAAGTGACAATATCTATTTTCATACTTATCGAAGGACCTATGTTTTTAACAAATAACCTAGGGTCCGACACTGACATTGATGCCAATTCACCTAGATTTAGCTTGAAGTACTGAGATGGAATAAAAATGTTCCCCGAATGAGCTGTTGTGTGTCTGCTCTTCAAAAATCTCTTTCTAGAGTAGTCCCCTAAAAGAATTGACCTCTGACTGAATCAGCCAAAGGCCCCATCAAAGTACTGCTGCTAAACATAGCACAAATGTGCACACCAGACACATTTCTAGATTGTGAGCTATTGTTGTAGCTGAGGTATTGAAATTGCCTAATCTAGGAAGACTTTTACCTTCAGTAGAGTCCAGAAAATACCATCTTTCCATTTGCACTACCTTTAGAGCATATAATAGATGGAAATGAGTTTATTTTTTTGTGTTATAATTTTTTATTGTTATTATAGACATTGTTTATATTTCGTAACACAAGTCATGTGCCAAGGATAAATTAACAAAATTAGCAAGATTAGCAGAATTCTTCCCGTCTTTGGGGGTACTCTGCCTTTACAGTCTTCAGTCGTTGTATACAAGTATTTCAAACACATAAAAATGTGCTTTGTCCTAGCATTGATAATCACGTTTAAGAGCCAGTATTAACAGCATAGTGGTCTCATATCTCCAAACAAATAAAATATATCAATCTTGCATCTGTTTGAACTTCGTCTGCAGAGGGTATATCGCCATAAATGTTGGGTATATCCATATCATAGCTTAACTGCGGTATATTACTATTATATTATTGTATGATATCAATAGGTGCTATTGATGGGTATTTAGGCCCATATTTATACTTTTTGACGCACAACTGCACCAACGCAGTTGTGAGTCAAAAAATTTACCGCCGGCTAACGCCATTCCAACGCGCCATGCGGGCCCCTTATTTATGGAATGACGTTAGCCGGCGCTGCGGACTGGTGTGCGTCAAAAAGAATGACTCACACCAGGCAGCGCCGGCGTATAGGAAAATGGGGGTTGTGCGTCACAAAATGGGGCAAGTCAGGTCTGAGGCAAAATTCAGGTCTCAAACCAGATTTGCGCCATTTTTTTTTATGCCCAACCTCCATTGACATGACTCCTGTCTTAGCAAAGACAGGAGTCATGCCCCCTTGCCCAATGGCCATGCCCAGGGGACTTATGCCAATAGCGCCTTGAGACCCGCACGGGTGAGTAGCGCGCTTTATAAATGTTAATGATTTGATTTGATTGGGTATAGTGGCATGTAGGAGGGACCAAATCAGGCCCCCCTATGCCACAAAAAAATCGGAAATAAATACTTACCCGAACTTACCTTTACTTACCTTTACTTCCCTGGGATGGGTCCCTCCATCCTTGGGTGTCCTCCTGGGGTGGGCAAGGGTGGCAGGGGGTGTCCCTGGGGGCAGGGGAGGGCACCTCTGGGCTCCTTCCGAGCCCACAGGTCCCTTAACGCCTGCCCTGACCCAGGCGTTAAAAAACGGCGCCCATCAGGCTGTGCATCGTTTTTTAAGGCCCACCCCCTCCTGTGCGTCAAAATGATGTCAGAGAATAAATATGGGGCACAGGCCTTAAAGTAATTTTTTGGAAGGGAACGCCTACATTGCATATAATTAACGCACAGCTGGTTCCCCCTTCCAAAAAATGACGCACATGGTGGAATTTTGACGCCCGCGGGGTTGGATGTCAAAGTATAAATATGGGGCAGGGTTTGCACCGATTGTGCGTCAAACGTTTTGACGCACATTCGGCGCAAACAGAGTATAAATATGCCCCTTAGTATAACAGCTTCTCTGTGATATAATATACCTTTTGAACAAAGATGGATTGTCATGAGAGTATTCGTGTCTGTGTCTAGTAGTATCCCTTCCTTCAGGAACTTAGGGACACATATTGAGGATAGTTTTACAGAGAGGTCAGGGAAGACTCCATGAGAACTGATACGTAGGTAGGAAGTTAGGGTGTAATAGTATCCATTATGATGATAATGACACTAATAGTAGGAACAATAATGGGAGCCGTTATGGCGGTAGTGGTGTTCGTAATAGTGGTGACCGAGGGAAGGGGTAGGGGACGGAGGAAGGGGGTTGAAGGGGGTAAGGCGTTTTAACTGTAGTCAGGGGTGATAATGATGTTAATTTACTAGGGATGGTAGGGCAATATAGGATTAAATGAGTGCACAGTATAGTTGAGGGTTATGGTATGTATATTCATGTGTGGGCATTGATTTGTGTTTGCATGAGTAAAATGGTTGTGGTGGTCTGTCACAGGATATACTTAGGTCATCAGATTGGGCAGGAAGGGTGACCATGTCTGTAGGAATATATCAGTTTTATCCTGTAGGTCATATATGAGGCATTCGTGGGAGGCTGCCTGGTACATTGCGCCAATCCATTCTTCCTGGGAGGGAGGTTCCACCGCCCACCAATGTCTGAGGATACATAATTTGGCTGTGGCTAATGCAGTATGCAATAGTCGGCTTTGGGGTCGTGAGAGATGTTGTAATTCCTCTGTATCATGTAGGAGTATGAGGGATGGTGTGAGCGTTGGCGGTAAGGGCAGTACCTCTCTAAGAGTGTGTCCTATTGCCCGCCAGAAAGGTTGTATAGCAGTACAATCATGTAAGATGTGGGTAAGATTTAAATGTTTGTTGGGGCACCTCCAGCAGGATGCGTGGGGCAGGAGTCGTGCTGTGCATAGCTTCTGTGGGGTCCAATACCAGTCATGTAGGGTCTTGAAAAGGCAGAATTTCAAGTGGGCCTCACGGGCTCCTCGGTCTCTATCTTCAATTAATTCGGCCCAGTCTTCTAGGTCTTACTCTTTCTGTAGTCGGGTTTGCCATTTTTCTCTAAGGGAGTTAAGCAGTGGTAGTGAAAAAAGGTGTTGATTCAGCACCGACTGTAGCCCGATACAGCCCCTTTCATTTGGCCCCATGTTTCTAGGTATTGAAGTATTGGTGAATGTGTTAATCGCCGGGGAGATCGTTCTAGTCGCTGTATCAGACAGTGTCGTAACTGTAGATAACGCCATGAGTAATGGTCGGGGAGGTCAAATTCTTCCTGTAGTTCCCTGAACGTCTTCCAATTGTCTCCAGAGATGAGATGGTCTATTCTTATGATGCCTTTTTGATACCAGCCCCACCAGTGGATGGTCTTAGCTCCTATCTGGAGTCCTTTATTGCCCCATAGGGGGGCTCTGTCATGGAGATATGGGTCTATTTTCAGTAAGCGGTGCGCCTGTCGCCAGGCGTTCCTCATGGCTCCTATCATGGGATCAGTAGTTTGTTGACCGAGCATGTCTGTGTTATATAGTATCTGTAATTCGTGAGGAACTCCCGTAACTGCTCTTTCCACTGTTACCCAGAGTGGTGGGTCCCATACATTTGGGAGTAGGATGGTCATCTGTGATAGGTGTAATGCTGAAGAATAGTGTTCTATGGAAGGGAGATTTAAACCTCCAAATTCAAGTTGTGCCAATAACATGGGGCTGGGTAGTCGCGAGCGCATGGATCCCCATAAAAAGGCACAAATGCAGCGGTCTATCTCTCGCAGGAGGGTTAGTGGTATGTATAATGGGAGCATACCCAGCACGTATAAAAATCTTGGGAGGGTTACCATTCTCACCGCCTGCACTCTACCCCACATGGAGAATCCTAAGTGTTTCCATTTCTCAAAGTGTTGTTTCATGTTATTGATTAGGGGGTTTAAGTTATCTGTCACTATGTTTTCTAGGCCTCTATTTATATCAATACCTAAGTAACGAAGCCGAGCATGTTTCCATTTAACCGGCAGATCTTGTAGAGAGGAGCAGGTTGTTATACGGGACAAGGGTAGGGCCTCGCTTTTATCCCAGTTTATCCTATAGCCCGAAATCTGCTCAAATTCTGTCAGTATCTGTTTGAGAGCTGGTAGGGAGTTGGATAGGTCGGTGAGTGTGAGTAGGATGTCATCTGCGTATAGATAGATGGTGGAGCATCCGCCCGGGATTGGGATTCCTGATATTACATTGGAGTTCCTAATTACCGCTGCGCGGGGTTCGACAGCTAGCAAGATTAATAGTGGCGATAGTGGACAGCCCTGTCGTGTTCCTCTGGAGATCGGGAAAGTGTCAGCTAGGAACCCTCCAAAATTCACCTGAGCTGTCGGGAGTCATAGAGTAGTCGTCTTTTATTAATGAAGTTAGTCCCTAGTCCGAAGCGTTTTAATATTTCAAAAAGATACCACCATTCAATGCGGTCGAATGCCTTCTCTGCATCCAATGAGAGGGCAAGGGCTTCTTCCTGTGAGCCTCGCACTGTCCATATAGTATGGAATAGAGTACTGAGGTGATTCCTTGATGAGAGGCCTGGCACAAGGCCCACCTGGGTGTGATGGATCAGAGAGGGGATGACTTTTTTCAATCGGGTTGCTAATATCGCTGCTAAGATTTTAGTGTCTCCATTAAATAGTGATATGGGGTGGTAGCTCCCACAGAGAAGGGGGTCTCTCCCTGGTTTGGGTATAACTGTGATAATGGCTTTGTTGGAGATAGGATATAGGGATCCCGTGCAGTCCGCTCCCGGGAAAGTGTCGTATAGAGTCTCCACTGTCTCTGTCCCAGACCATTTATAGAATTCGGACGTAAAGCTGTCTTCCCCGGGGGCTTTGTGGTACGATAGATTGGCTATCGTCTGTTGAATTTCTATCTTGCTAATATCACCTTCTAGGAGTGCCCTACCTTCTGTCGAGAGACAGGGTATATCTGCTCTTTGTAGGAAGGCGTTCAGGCGGTCATTGGCTTCTACCGTTTCTGGGGTGTATAGGGCTTGGTAAAAGTTGCTGAATTCATTCGCAATTGCCTGTGGGTGAATGAGGAGGTCGTTGTTTCGGCCAGTGAGTGCTGGTATGGCTAATGTAATTTCTCTTTTGCGTAGTTGGGCGGCTAGTAGACGGCCTGCTTTCTCGCTGTGTTCATAATGTCGGCCCTTTAGCCTTTGCAATGCATATTCTGCCCGCGAGGTATATAGGGAGCTGAGTTCCATTTTAGCTTGTTCAAGATGACGGCGATTGGATGGGGTGGGGGTTCGCGTATATTCTCTGGTCGCATGGGCTATCCTGTCCTCTAGGTTGGCCTGTTGTTCTCTTTTCCGGGTGTTGGCAATGGCAGCGTCTCGCATTAGTTGACCTCTAATAGTTGCCTTTGCTGCCGCCCATAGGAGTTGGGGTGAGGATACTGAGCCTTTGTTATCTTTTAGGTAGGTAGCTAAGTGGGTTTTAAGCTGTTCCTTTCCTTTTGAGGTTCTATATCTGGAATTGGGAAGGCGCCATGGTTTACGGCCGGGATGATCACTCCTAGTTCCAGCGTTAGTAGGACCGGGGAGTGGTCCGATAGTGCGGCCGTAAGGATATCCGTCAGTTTTATTGCTTGTATCAGTTTCAGGTCGATCATAAAGTAGTCTAGTTGCGATTGGGTTCCATGTACTGGAGAGAGAAAGGTGTATTGGCGGTCTGAGGGGTGTAATAAGCGCCAGCAATCTAGCAAGCCGTGGTCGGAAAGGACGTCGTGGAGTAGGGCCCTGTCTGAATTATTGCCTGCGTCAAGGCCGCTTGTGCGATCAAGGATAGCATCTTGTACAATGTTCCAGTCTCCACCCAGTACATATTGAGAGGCGCCAATCTGTGTGAGCAGTTGATTAAGAGAGAGGAAGAAAGTGTGCTTGGAGCCTATGGGGGCATATATTGAGCCTATGCAGATCGTGGAAAGACCTATCCTGATTTTGGCTAGGACATAAAGGCCTTCTGGGTCGTGCCATGTTTTAAGCAGTCGGAACTGCAGTGAGTGACATATGAGAACTGCCACCCCGCATTTCCTCCCAGTACCCTGTGTTCTGTCAGATACGGGTGGTTTACCACTATAGAGTACTTTACCGACCCAATCTCTACGAAGTTTTTCAGATTCTGCTGAGTCAAGGTGTGTTTCCTGCAACAGGGCTATATCCGCATGTTTAGCGTAGATAGGATAGTACTTTCTGTCGTTTGACATAGTTGGTCATACAATGGACATTCCAGGAGACGATTGTGAGCGGTGTTGTCGTTCCCATGAATTCAATGTGGATAAGGTGTATTTCGTAAAATGTATCTGTAATGTGTGGTCAGGAGGGGATACGGGGGGGATATTATATAGATACTAACTATTCAGGGACGCGTAGTGGGGGGATGGCGTGATATAATATAATATAATATAGGGGACAGAAACAGGGTGTGTCTAGGTCCCTCGGTCACCAGAGGTAATGAATAGGAGTTATGAGAGTAGAAGTGAGGTTGAAAGGCTCCTAATTCGGAGAGAAGGAAAATGTATGCACTAAAGAATAAAGAAGTGAGAGAAAGACCTTGAAAAAGAACAAAAGGAAGGGAAAAAGGAAGCCTGCTATCAGTTGGACTGTTAATCTGCGGGTTCGTACCTGTGGAGTCCACGTGCCAAGGGAGTATTATTATGAGGTATGAATATGATGGGGGTTATTTTAGTGTTTCTTCGATGATGTTGTTGGAGGGGGGTTAGTAGCCAGCCGCAGTGTGTTATGTGTTGCGTGGTGTGGATATATACAGATAATGATGATAATATCTCTGGGGTTTGAGTACAAGGGAGTCCAGATTCAGAAGCAGATGAGGGGGGGGGGGGGTGTTGAGGAAGACCCGGTCATGTGTGCTTAGAGATAAGTATAGGGTTTGAAATGATGCATCTAAAACTGTTTTGACATCCTTCAGGGTTGTCTCTAAAGATCTGTGTAGGTGCCTCAGCTATACTTTTGAGGTTGATTAGGGAAGACCTAGCCGATAGACAGACATTACTCTTTATAAGCTGACATCTCATAATGGACGGGAGTGATGTTAAACTCTCGGACCCCCCCCCACTCCCTCCCCATCAATGGTACGACTTTAGTGCAGAGCAGTTGGGCATGTCACTTATCTGTCCGACGAAAAGCAGGTCGGTTAATAGATGAGAGGTTGTTCTTTCAGTGTTCTAAGTATTCTTGAAGTTCAGTGGTCTGTGTGATCGTCCAGTGACGGCTTCAGTGGGGAGCAGGATTTGTACCTACCCATGTCCTGGTTGTGGTCTATTACTGCCTGTAGCACCTGGTCCCGATTGTCCTGTGGCTTGGGAAGGCGGTCATACATTCTGCCTCTCTTGTGTGAGGCAGACCTTTGCGACTGGGCTCGTAGCAGTGCAGTAGGAGGGTTATTCCCGGTCTGGGAGGCATCAGGGTCTTCTTGTCCTGATGAAACTTCCATGGGGTGTGAGATAAGATCATTGAGAAATAAGCTAAGGTCCTCCGGTTCCGTTAAGTCTTTGGATTTATCACGATAGGTGATCCACATCCTTGCGGGTTCAAATAACACTCTCAGTGTTATTCGTATATAGATAGCTTTTATCTTCTGTTTTATTTGCTTAGGGTGCGGCTGCAGTACTTATCCGTAGTTGATTCTCTGCTCTCTCTCATGCTCTTCGTTTGATGTCGTGACGGGGCTTGCGATCATGGGCCCCAGGTGAGCCTTAAGCCTGTACGTTCTCCTCGCTACGTGTGCCTCGGGGGGGGCGTCGCCTTCTCGGCCCATATGTCCTGTGGCTCCAAGATGTCCCCATTGGCGTGCCGCGGCATGCGCCCTCTCCACCGGAGTTTGCAGTGCTGCCTGTGGATGTTAGCTTGGGGACAGGAATTGAGGTGAGAGCGGAGGGGGCCCTCTTCTGTCACCACTCACCTCCACGCCTCCCGGCACCTTGTTCTTTGCTGGTAGTCTCAGTCGCTCTGTTTGGATCGTAGCCGCGGTTCCAAGACTTCTGAAGGTATTTCTTTTGGCAGGCAGGCCCCTCACTTTAGGCCGCGGTCGGCCACGCCGTCAGAGGCTTCCAGCGGTCTGCGTCCGATGGCGTCGCGGGCATCATATCTCGCTGGGGAAATCTGTTTTTTCCACGGGCTGCACATCTCGCAGTCCCGGGAAGCCGTTGTGAGGCTGCCTGAGGCTCGTGTTACCCCCGTCGTAGCCGAAATCTATCTCGGCGCACAGAGCTTTGTCCTCAGGCAGCCATTCTGTTCGGTGGCCAAACCACGCACCCCCTTAAAATGAGTTTCATCCTATTAGTGTGGTACCCAGCTGTGATGCACGGCGGGTGGCATAAATGGTTTCTTTCTAATAGATTTGATCTAAACATCTTCCCTAAATACACCTAAGATTTTACCACTTCTAACTTATCAACTGCCAGGAACCAGGAGTACTTCAATTTCTTTAAATGGTGTTTGGCTTTAAACACTAAAACTTACATTTTGGAAGAGTTTATATCCAGAAGTGATCTCCATTATAGTTTTTCAGTACGTCCAGCCTCCTTTATGTGCCCTTGGGTGTTTTGGCTTTGACTTTGGCCTACACCCAATTAGCACTTTTAATATACTTACAAGTCCCTAGTAAAGTGGTACTATATGTACCCATAGCCTGTACATATAATGCTACTAGTGGGCCTGCAACACCTATTGTGCTACCTACTTGAATAGTCCTTTAAAACATGTCTCAGGCCTGCCATTGCAGCCTGTATGCAATTTTAAGTGACTACTCGACCTGCGAAAATCAACCTTTTGCCAGGCTTAAACCTCTCTTTTAAGTACAATAAGTCCCTCCTATGTTAGGCCCTAAAGAGTTCATCAGGATGCTTTTCATTTAAAATGAGTGTTCAACTTTCACATGTCCTGGTAATGAAAAACTCTTAAATTTGTTTTTCACTGCTCACGCCTACCTCTCTCATAGGGTAACAAGGGTTCTCCTATTACATTTAATAGGTGCTAACCTTTTATTGGTAACAAATGGAAATGCCATGTTAGTGGCAAAGTTGTGTTTTAAGTCTTGGAGTGGCCACTGCAAATCACAAGGGGGTGTTTGTACGGGGTAGGGGCAGTGGGGGGACGGGACGGGAGGATAAATACATTTTTTTAAAACGTACCCTTTCCAACACTTCAGGCCACCTCACGCTCCTCTTGCAATGTTGTCCCAGCATTCCCTGAGATACCAGCATTGGCCCCCACGCAATCCTGGTGCTGCTCTCATGCCATACCTAGCATGAAAGCAGCACCAGGATTGGTCTGAACCAATTGGTCTGCCACTCAGATACTTGTTAGAGTCTGCGCAGTTTCTCCAACCGGGCTGTGTAAGACAGCCAGGTTGGAGAAACCTAAGTGTGCATGTCAGTTTGGCCAGCCTAAGACGGCCACCCAAACTAACATGCACACTTATTGCACTCCACTCCTCCTCCCCCTCCCATGGCCCAGCCTCGCCCTTCCCTTCACACTCTGGCTCAGGTGAGCCAACAGCTGAAATTTTTTTTTTTATCATTTTATTTTTCAGCTGCTGGCTCCTAGCCAGTGGGGTGATGCTCCTCTGCTACTGCAGAGGAGCTGCCACTGTTTCTGAAAATACCACTTTTAGAAAGTTGACATTTTCTTTCATAACAATTCGGTGCTTGCATCCTGTATCCTGGGTTACATTACTGGTTGTAGTTCACAGTTGTCCCTTGTGTATTCCTCCCAGACAGTGAGTCAAAGGGGGAACAGGTGTTGGTAGGATGGACCATGTTACCATGATGGTAGGGGTGGAGTTGTTCCTGGCCCACTCACATTTCAAAGATGCTGTCTCCAGCACACTGACCAAGAACGTGATACCAACCTGCTTTTACAACAGACCTCTTGGGGACTGGCCAGGTGAAGAAACAAATATAGGAGTAGCCTAGATGTTTCCCCCACTTCACATGATGGCACCAGATATAAATATGAGACCCTCAGACAAACTTTTCAGTACACTCCTGGACGTGCAGAAGTCTTCAAAAGTACTGCCTTGTATTTCGAAGGACTGCTGTCAGCTTAAAATCTGCCTTGTTTCTCGGAGAACTGCCCTGCTGCTTGAGGCCTGCTTTGTTTCTCGGAGGACTTCTCTGCAGCTTGAGTCCTGCCTTGTTCTTCAAGGGTTTGCTCTGCTGTTTGATGCTTGGCATGTTTTTCCCATGACTGCCCCTTTGCCTGAGGCCTGCCTTGCTGTCTGAGGAGAGACAATCATCTCCTTGAACTGAGGGCTACCAGAGTGACCCCAAGGGTCAGTTTACTGACCTCCTGTTCTGAACTACAGGGACACAACAAGCTCCAGAGGCCTCCCTGCAACTGTCTAGCTGGCCTGGCCTACGCTGGAGGCGGTTACTGATTCCCAAGAGGTGCTTCTAAAGCTCCTCGGCTGGCATCCAGGAGAACCCTTCTTGGCCTAACTGAAAAATCCATCAAATCCAATCTGGAGCAACACAAGCCCCACAAAGTCTCACTGTCCAGCTGCAAGATTTATTGGAACTGATACTGAGCAAGGCAAGGCCCTTCAAAGCTTCACCGCACCACTGAAATCTTCATCAGAACTGATGCTGAGCGACAGTCTTTTCGTAACAAAAACTGGATAATGCAAAGCCTCTTAAACCAGAGCCACGCAGAACTTGCACCAAGAACATAAGGTACAACTCTCAGAAGACCAAACATGGCCTGGTGCCTCACCTGCGTTGCTTCACAGTCAGCCTGAACTTATGACTTTGTCCCTGTCCAGGGTGACCCAATACCTCAGTTGGCACTTTATACCTTTTGACACTACTTTTATCTAAACCTTTAGAAATCAATATCTCCAGTTCTACTAATTGGATTTTTGTTGTTTTAGTTAAGAATTTTTTATTGAAACTGAATTAGTTGTCATAATTGTTCGGGGATTTTTATTGTATTGTATTTTAGTTTCATACTATTTGTGTGCAGCATAAATATTTTACAAACTACCATTGAGTTTAGCCTGACTGCTTTTGTGCCAAACTACTAGAGGGTTAAACACATGTTAATATAGTGACTTTTATAGGTCACCCTGACAAGGACTGTGGTTGTTCCTTGAGAAAGATGCATTCCCTCAATCGAGACAGTTTCTCACAATACTTTATTAGGAATTGTATGGGTGTCTAGTTAAATGGAATCTGCAGAGGGGGAGAGGAACTGAGTAAAACATCTAAATCTACCTCCTAGTAAACACCACATTTTATTCTCATCCCTAGTGGGAAGGAGCTAAAAGAAAAATAATAGGATTTGTTTGTTTCAGCTACCAAACTAATGGGTCTCTAATATCCATTAAAATAGGCTAGGAGCACCTGCAATAATCAAGAAAAGGATTCCAAAAAATTGTAAGACCTAAAATGATTATTTGAGTAAAGTAGAGATTCAGATTTGTCAGCTGACTATAACTGAACTATTTACACCAATAATGCATAAAAAATGAACCATCCAACCCAGGTGACTAGAGAACACATCACACAGTGTCTTGTTTCTGGAAGCATTGTAGAGTTCCTAGTCATGTTATGTAGGAGTGCAGTCTCATCTCACCTTCCAGACAAGGCTTGAATGACCTATGCTCCACAAACGTAAAGGTAATATATTTAGTGAATAATGATGCTGAGATTTTCATGGGACAATAAAGTTCGATTATGGCATGGAAAGTAGTATTATTGCAATCTAAAATGTTGTGGGATGGTAACCATACATGAAAAAAAAACCTGGCTTCTTATAGTTTAGTGTTAGGTATTCTTTTATGCTTGCCTTGATAAGAACACATTTTACTCCACTCCTCACCTTGTAACAAATATTGGTATCCCAAATACTTTTCAATACATTGATTCAGTCTCTCTGTCAGACAATTAAGCGGATGATGGCAACAACTGGACAGACAAAATATCATATAAGGTTTTTTACAGAAAGCAGACCAATATTTTGAAATAATTTTACACTCTCTATAAGCAGTTAATACATGTGGAACACCCTGCATTAAAGAAAAGTGTTGTGAAGAAACCTGTTCCAACTCTTAACAAGTGGGCACAATCGTCGACAACACCAGAGTTACCTTGCATATTTGACGTTTGTGAAATTCTACATTAACATTGTAGGCAAAGGTCGCAATAAACCTATGGAATTACTGTGTGAGTTGAAATGTCAAAAATAGAAAAAAAACTCTCACTCTCTTTAAGAAAGCTGGAAATCGGACAGTCTAAGCACAGCAAACCTTTTGTTGAAGACATTTTTAGAAAAATAGCCACACGCTTTCTTGCATGGCACTTGTGACATTTTGGCTACTTACTGGATCGGGCGAAATGGCGTACAAAACCACCACACACCATTTTAAGGGGTAAAAGGCCACTTAAATAGCACAGGCCTGGTATAGGAAAACATTAACCTGGACATTAAGCCTTACAAAACTATAATTCCTCACTAATACATATATCTTCCTAAACCTCGCCCCCACCCTCTAAAACTTACCCCTCAACAATACCCCTTTCCCATCCCCACCTTGACCTGACCAATCCATTACCCATCTGTCCTGCTGTCCACCTTCCGTAGTTACCCTTGCCTTTCCTCCCTTGTGTTCCTTATGAAAACTTCCTGCCCTCTCATCTTTTTGCCTCCATCCCCTTCCCCCCAAAGCCTTTCTGTGAAAAAACTCCGCTTACCAGACCTGCCTATAGATGGCATGTAACAAGACGAACCACAAGTGCAACACGTAATCCTAAACAAAGACATGACCCATTAAAGAAGATTCCAAAGTCATATTTCAAAGGAAGGACTATAAATTACCAAAATATATCCAAATTCGTGAACTGCATACTGGGTGTAACAAATGGCCAAAGAGGCCGCACACACCCTGCCCCTCGTTATTATACCCACCCCTTAGCACCCGCCTTTTCCTGCGATTGCACCAATCGCAAACCTCTGCGCAGTGGATTCTTCCACCGACGCCAGATAAGCCCGGGGAGAGACCGGGTAAGCCCATGCTCCCCCCAAGCACTCATCGGGCGAAATGGCGTACAAAACCACCACCCACCATTTTAAGGGGTAAAAGGCCACTTTAATAGCACAGGTCTGGTATAGGAAAAACATTAACCTTGGCATTAAGCCTTACAAAACTATAATTCCTCACTAATACATATACCTTCCTAAACCCCACCCCAAACCTCTAAAACCCCTCAACAATATCCCTTTCCCATCCCCACCTTGACCTGACCAATCCATTACCCATCTGTCCTGCTGTCCACCTTCTGTAGTTACCCTTGACTTCCTCCCTTGTGTTCCTTGTGAAAACTCCCTGCCCTCTTATCTTTTTGCCTCCATCGCCTTCCCTCCCCAAAGCCTTTCTGTGAAAAAACCCCGCCATGCCAGGCGTTTTCCTGCCCCACCTGAAAAGCATTCAAAAGCCTCTACCGATCCCATCGTTTTTCACCCAACAAGTCCACAATCACAGTCCAAAGGTCCAATACATAATATTCATTCCCCAAAAAGAACAGTTGCACACTATCCTGACTGAACAACTCAGAATCCGTGAAAACTATCTCCTTGTGCAACAAAACTGAAAAACCCTGAACCCGACAAAAAGTCCTCATCTCCCCGCTCACCTTTTTATGCTGTCTCTCAATACCCTTAAATGAATTTGCACCTCTCCAAACACGGCTAGCTACCAGACTGGTCAAAACAATGTGCGTCCCTACCCATTTCTGCTTTATCCTCAACATATCCATTTTCATACTTTTCAAAAGGCCAATACCAGATAAAGCGACCAAATCATTCTCACCCATATGAATTACTAATAGATCAGGGCAAACACCTTGCTCTAGTCTTTTTGACAGGACATACAACAACTCCCCCCACCTCATGCCACTTTTTCCTACCCAACTAATTTTAATCCCGGCCCCATCCAACCCCAATTGCCACCCAAAATGACGCGAAGCAGCCTGCTTCTCAGCCCAACGCACAAATGAGTGCCCCACTATCCAAACTGCGCAAGCTCTGTCCGTGCCCGCCACACAGCCTAAAAGAAACATATGGAAGAAAAAAGGGGGAAGAGGGGTGGGGGAGGGATGAGAAGCAGAAAAAACACAAAATTAAAAACAACATCCAGTAACAATCAAACAAATCAAATTGTTCCTTGCTGATTCAACCTAACATAACGCTGGAAACATTGAGACCGACCGCACCCCAGATCCATAAACGCCCTATCTGACATCCCCAACAATTTTGCTTCAGTAGCCGCTCCGATCCTGAATGAATGTGTGCCTTAAAATTGTGGTGCCATCCCCAATCTTCTAAGCGCCATCCTTAAAACTGAAAGCAGCTGAAAAGACTTCAGAGCGGAACCATCTTGATGAACAAATACCCACCTGGAAGTTGCTGGTGAAATCCTAGCAAAGGAGACCCAAAGTTCAATGGGACATGCCTGAGACCTCTTACACTTCAATATCATCTCGTGATCCCTACCCAACTGATCCATCTTAGATGAGCGCAGACATATATATAAATCCCCGTCTCTTACCTGCACCTCGGAACGCGATATGCTGTCCTTACCTTGGACTCCCAGTAACTCAGAAACTCTGAATGCCCCATGAAACAGCCAGGACATACAGAGTGACATCAACCAAACTTCCCATGTAGGAAAACAAACATTGTTTAATACTAACAGCAACTTTTGTAACAGCTGAGAAGTTATAGGATGCCTACGGTCACCTCTTGCGTCCTGTGTCCTTGCCCACCTGGCCAGTATCCTCCTATAGGTCTCTCCCTCCACTGGATCATAACCCCAAAAACACTTACCATAAAATGAAATATCCGACAACTTACCTGATATCATAACTGCAGACACACCCATTTCGATCTGTTGCATTATAAAATGCACTCCGTCCTTTCACCATTCTCCACATACCGCCCTGCCACCCTCCCTCCGAACAGCAGTTTAGAAACTCTGACCAAGCCTGGACATAGCTCCTTTTTGTAGATGGAGCTATAGATTGTTGCACCAGCTCCAACATTCTCCCTCTCCTATCTCCCACAATTCCCCAGGGACCGCTGTCTTCTGTGCATTCGCACCCGGTGCCAGCCCATGGAATGTCTGCCCCTGAAAACGAGATAGTGCATCAGCAATGTCGTTCTGAACACCTGGGACATACTTAGCTTTGAACATTATATTGAATTTCAGACAATTCAACAAAAACAGCCTTAGGAGCTTCAACACTTTTTCATCCTTAGCTTTCTGAGAATTTATTAGGTTGACCACAGACTGGTTATCCACACTGAAAACAACCTTCCTATCAGCAAACTTGTGACCCCATAGAGATAATGCAATAACTAATGGAAAAAAATCCAAAAAGGCAATGCTATGCATAGCCGACCTCCAACTCATCGGCCAACTCCCTGCAGTCCAGTGCCCATCCCAGAAAATGCCAAAACCATGAGCTCCAGATGTATCAGAAAAAACCTGAATGTGCCAAACCCAATCCTCCTCTTTTACCAGCATCGTGACTCTGTTGAAATTTTTGAGAAAAACAATCGACATGCTCAAATCTGCTTTCACACTGGCCCGTAGCCGCACATGATGATGAGGTAAAACTGCTCCTCGTATTGCAAAACCTAATCTCCTACAAAAAGCTCTGCCAACTCTCACAACCTTACAAGCAAAATTCAAATGTCCCAATGTAGCCGGGTGCTTCATGGCCCGGCTACTTATGGCGGCGACCATTGGGGAAAAGGGTGCCTTGGGGGCACCGTCGACATCAGCCTGGAAGACGAAGACGTCGGGAACCCGGAAATCCGGGTTGCCGTGGACACAAAAGACAGACGACCGACGCGGCCCACGTCAGTAGAAGAGGACGAAGACGCGGAGGACGAGAACGGACAGAGGCGCAAACCCACATCCAAAAGCGGAAAAGAGAAACAACGCGAGCGATGGAACACTTGGAGACGGAGGGCAAAGAAGCCCAAGAACACTCGCTGACTGCCACTTCCCTGAAGAGGCGTGGCTAAGGCAGGTACGGTCCTGCTTACAAAGCGGCTACAGAACACTGCTGGGAAGGGAAGAGGGAGCGGGAGGATGGAAGGATTAAAGGGGGGACGAGGAATAATCTTACTATAGGGAAGGGTGGACAAATGGTAGAAAAGCCTACCCTATGTACATGTGCATGATTTGTTTTTTTTTCCAATCCTTTCTTTCCTAGTCTTCTGTATTTTCCTTTCCTTCTAAGTAAAATTAAGCTCCGGCAGCTGTGACAACAAACTTCCCCTGTAACCCACTGCAGGTCATTCTGAGGTGGACTGTGCTAGTAACAGTTCCCCTCCCACTCTACAACTAGAGTTATATATATACTCGGAGAAACTGAGACTGTGAGGAGCACAATACTATCGGGTAAAGCACATACAGGGCTGGTGTATAACCCCAGGTTCCTTCCCACCTCACTGCACTCCCTTTCCCCTTACTAACCCACTCCAGAAGCCAATGTTAAGAGACTTACCTTTCCTTTCTCTCTTTCCCATTTCCTCCGCTGACCAACCCAACATCACTGGACCTTCACCTGGCCGGAAACCATAGAGACCCTCTATTGGGGAGGACTCACCTGGGAAGAAGTATAGAAAGGACGTTAGATATAAGAACCATTAGGACTTGGGCCTATAAAACAGTATAAAAGAAACATTTAAAGAAATAAAAATTCACTTAAAACCTTTGAAAATCCTACTTGTCTCTTCTCTGTCCGTACCCGCTACACCCACACCTCGTACACCCAATAAACTTTGGACCTGCTGTAACTCCAACTTGGGTCTCTGCACAGCCTCCTCCAACATGGAAATTAGCTTCTTTACTTTATCCCTAAGTAACCGCAATTCCATATTCATAGAAAACAACTCAATCCCCAAGAAATTCAAACATGTCGAGGGATGTTCCGTTTTCTCAAGTGCCAAAGGAACCCCCAGCTGGCACATAACCTGTTCAAAATTCGACAAAGCCTTGCCACATTCACCTGAATCAGGTTTGCCAACTAGGAAGAAATCATCAAGATAATGCGTTACAAATCTGTAACCACACCTAAACTGAAAAAAACACTGGAAGAAAGTGCTAAACATTTAAAAAAATGAACAAGAGACAGAGCAACCCATCAGCAACATCCTGTCCACAAAAATTGCATCATCAAACTGCATGCCCAATAATGAGAAATCCTCAGGGTGTACAGGGAGGAGTCTAAAAGCTGACTGGATGTCGGACTTCGCAATTTCAGCCACCCTACCACACATTTTCTAACCAATGAGACCACTTAATCCACCGAAGCATAATGCACCACCGAATCCTCCTGTGCGATAAAATCATTAATGGACAACCCCATTGGCCATGACAAGTGATGAATGAGGCGAAATTCACCTTTCTGTTTCTTAGGCACTACCCTCAAAGGAGAGATGTTCAAATTAGGCAGTGGCCAACAATTGAAGGGGCCAACAATCCGGCCCAAATCCACTTCCTTCCGCAGCTTAGCTCTCACAACTTCAGACTTCAAATTACGAGCCCATCTTCTTATCCTCAGACCTTGATAACGCAATTTAAATCCATCCATGAAACCCCACCACAAAATCTTAGCTTCCTCAAACCAGGGATATAATTGCAACCAATTCTCATAACTTCCACTTTAACAGGCGTAGGACCCTTTGCCTGCCAACTGCAATAATTGTCCCCTGCACCTCTCAGCTCCTCTACCCTGCACCCCTTGCCATCCCCAATGCATCCCGCCAAAGCATTGGAAACCCGGGTGTCTACCACCACAACTGGAGCATTCTTGCTGAAATCTGCATTGCTGCCTGGTACACACTCCACTATTGAATGACCAGCATGTCCCATTCTGTAGTAACATGTCCCCGAGCCGCAAATCCCACCCCAATATGGGTGGGACGCGCCTGAAAGGGCTTATATTGTATAGGTAAACCACACGCCTTGTGCGTCGTTGGAGCGTTTTTTGCCGTTCTCAACCATTGCATCCACAGCTCATTATCGATCTCTCCCCAAACCTTATCCGGGCACAAGGACATTCAAGCTCTAAACTCCTCATCATATCTAAACCAACCAAAACCACCATAATCCATCTGCACCCTACGTACAATATCCATATACTTAAATAATGCCACACAACTCTCCGGGCAGCGCTCACAGTGAACGCTAGTGTAGATCAGAAAAGCAGATGTCCAATTCTCAATCGTAATAGGAACCCTGGGCCTGCATGCCAGTTCCCATTCTTCCTCCTTGGAACCCTCTTTTGACTGAACCTCTCTATGAAGAAGTTTAAAAACATCAATAAATTCACCTTTCCATATTTTTTCCTTCAAACTCTGAGTGAGATGCGCTCCCAAAGGCATTGACACTCCCATGTATCACAAATTCTTGTTTTTTATAGAACCCCCTGACCCTTCACTTACAGAAACAGCATAAGCCCGTCACCTACCTGATTCACTTCAGACTTACTCGGAGCTTCCCCACCTCCCACCTGAATAGAAACATCAATACCCACAATTTTATCACTCACCCTTGTTTGAATTCCCATGTCTGAACCTGTGATTTTCTTTACACTATCCAACCCAGCATGGGAACCTCCCACATTACACGACTGTACTCTATTAATCTCACCTCTAGGTAAATTGCTAGCAAAAGACACCTGCCGATCTCTTCCAACCCGACGATCGCTCTGGACCTCCTTCTTATCCGCTTCACGTGCAACAACCTGCGATGTTCCTCTCTGTACGGCCCTCCTCTGACCCGAGAAAACTTAATCTGATTCATCCTCTTCTTCATAATCAAGAAGCATGTCGTCGATGACTTCCTGCACCGTCTCACCAGCGCTCCCGCTGGTAGACGGCACTCCCTTGTGCAGTGGATAGAAATCCTGCCGAACCCGTTGCCACCCCGTAGTCAGTTGAACCACTCTGGATTGCGCCCTTTCTTCTAGCCGATGTCCTGAGGGTGCCCCGACCCTCACCGGCAACCTCTGAATCTGAGCAGGCTGTCCAAGCCGCCCTGTCGACTGCTCCCCATGCTTGCCCAAAGCATGAGTGCCATCACACCCAGATTGCGGCGCTCCTACCCCTGGCTGCCAAAAATCCAACCTCACCTTTGCCATACCTGCCTCTCCATTACCACTTGTCTCACCACAAATAGTACCCCTCATACCCAAACCACTACTGTCCACAAATTCAATTTAAAAAGTTTTAGATTTTCCACCTCCCATTCCTGTACCTTACGTAACATAGGACTCACTATCCTTGGGTTAAACTGCCTAAAACTACTCTCACCTGGAGTAATATGCAAAACTGGCTTGCCTGCACTATAAGCCAAAACCCTCTGCTCCTCTTGCCTTTCTTCCTCATCGGAAATATCAATTATTGCTTCATTAACCCCTGTGCAGGACGCGGCCATCTTGTTTACACCGCCCAAGGACCTTTGCTCGAAAACTCTCTCCCTTCGCTCGCTGTCATTTTCTAAGGGGAGCAGAGCTTGTTTTCGTATTTTTTTTAATGAGCGCGTGTCTAAACGCGCATGCGCTCCTTCCTGACGCACCCCCACCCGGCCAATCCCTGGCACCGCAATCCTCGCAGAGGCTCCCTGACCTCTGGAAATGACCCTCTGACGAATTGGGGCACCCGCATGCCTCGCAAACCTCATGCCGCCCCACAAAGCCTGCACCCGAACTGCCGGTAAGCCCAGAGTTGCGTTATGCTCCTCATTTGACACGTAGTCAGGCGAAATCCTCGCTTTTCACCCGGCTGAGCTTTTTTGACTAAACTCTTTATAGGACTGTGAAGGTGGCGAGCACGTCATCACAGCTGCCACAACACCCTCCGAGGAAACCCTTTTAGGCCTCCTCAGCCCCACCCATGCCTGCTCCAATACGCCCTCCCACAAAAGATCCTCCCGTCCCTCCTCCTGGAGCACTTTCAGAGCCTGCACCACCTTATTGGGCTTGTCCATCCCGATAATGCTTTTAATAAAACTCCAATACCACGAACTTCTGTTCTAAGGCCTACCTATCAAAACGCCTCCAAATTTGCGAACCGCCTACTGGGTGTGACAAACGGCCAAAGAGGCCGCCCACACCCTGCCCCTCGTTATTATATCCACCCCTTAGCGCCCGCTCTTTCCTGCGATTGCACCAATCCTAAACCTCCGCACGGTGGATTCTCCCACCGACGCCTGATAAGCCCGGGGGGAGACTGGGCAAGCCCTTGCTCCACCCAAGCACCCATTCTCAGCAGGAGAAACCATAAAGCCTGGGTGGAATCTGCAAAATGTGGGGAAAAATGCAAGCAAATTTGGCATGAAAATCTTCTTTAGGGATAAGGTTATTACGTTAAGCACAAACTTACAAGCATAACAGGAAATTGTTCACCTCCGGGCATTTAACCCCAGCAATCAAGTGGCTACTCCAACATCAGAATAACAAGACAAAATAATTGATGAGTTAAATATACAGGCACCTGTGTACAATACAAGGGGCAAACTATGATAACAGTAATCGCAAGCATAGCGACGTTAAGATGCCAGGTGAAAAATAAAGTGTAGCTCCTTCTAAAGCCACACACAGAGTAAGCTGAAATGGTTTTACACCATCTAGGGTGAAGGGTGCATAGCAGTATCGAGTTATGTTGTTGACAGACAAAGCAACACACGGGCGCCTGAAGGTAACAATCCCAGAATACACAAATTCTAAGTATTGTAGCTGCGCTAGGGACATTTTATTCAGACTGGTAAGGAGGGATAAAGAGGGTATTGGGTCGAAAAAAAAGCTCTTTTCCGGTTGTATTTTGAAAGAGATTTCAACATATTTCCATTTGATGTTACCAACAGATGGTGTTTCAACTTTCTCACAAATATTGATGTCTTATTTTCCTTATGTTCACCACAAGGGAAGCAATATTGCAAGAGACAAACATTTTTATGAAATTCCATTACCCTGTTTGGTTTGCTCTAGAAAAGAAAAGCAGTTTATTTTGTGCAGAAATAAATGAGGTTTAAGTCGAAATGTTATAATTGCATTTGACTGATTTTGGATGTTTCATTGTTGTCTGCTGTCGGTGTGGGGAGGCAGGGTGTGTGTGTGCGTGCGTGTGTATTTGTGTGTGTGTTTCGGGGTGTGCTAAGAAGTGCAAATAAAGTAATGTGCCTCCTTATTGACTATTCACCTGCATTGGTTCATGACTACTTTCCCAACACAGACCCACATGCCATTACGATTTGTTGTAGTTTTCTGATTTCAGGAATAAAGTTTGAGAGAACAAGTGAGTGTTTTTCTCAACAACCAGCTATCATGACATCAGAAGTGGCAGTTTTTGCTCCTTGACCATCTGCTCAACTCCATGCCTGGTTTTCTTGCATTTCTAGCTGCTCGTGGTAGACGTGAATTCCTGTACTGCCACATATACTGCGGTCAGACGATAGACGTAGGAACCAGATGTGTAACAATATATTCCTCTGTCTCTTCTTGGCTCCTATAGATGCTGGTTCTAATGATCTAGATGCTGCATGACCTCTTCTCACAGTTAAGTGAAAAAGTTGCAGTCTCACACTGTAATTAAAGATACTCTAAAATGGACTCACACTGAGCTCTCTTTTAGACTGTTAACCTCTCTGAAGTCATCATGTTGCATATACATGCAGGATAAACCAATGGCTTCTGAACAGGGGTGGCTCCTTTGCTATGGCAGAGGAGCGTCATCCCCCCTTCCGCCAGCAGCAGATGCAGATGCAGCTGCAGCTGCACACCTTTAAATGTAAAACAATACTAAACAATGTTTAGCATTGTTTTATTTTTAAAGGGGCGGGGCCATGGGGTGACAAGCACCGAGGGGAGTGCACAGAGTATTCCTCTCAGTGCAAATGTATGTTTGGCTGGCCGTCTCGGACCAGACAAACTCACATGTGGATAAGGGCTCTCTCCAATCCGGCACTGTGTTGCTGGGTTGGAGAGAGCCTGCACAGGGTCCCAGTCTGCGTTGGAGCGCCCAGCCAGGGTGCTCCAGCCAATCATAACGGTGCTATGAGAAGTATCATGACTGGCTCAGAGCCTGTGCCTGCACTGGGATGGAGAGCGGCAGCACAGACGTGACTTAAGGTAAGTTTTTATTGTTTTTTCTTTATTTTGTTTTGTTTTATGACCCTGCCCCGATCCACCGCTATACCCAGTCGCCAGCCGTGACTGCCCCAGAACCTTCATTCATCTTCATATTTAACTTCCACTGGTCTCCATTTTTCATATTGCATGTTTACTCTTGTGCATAGTTATCTTTTCTACTTTTTCTTCTTTCAGTTCCCCTCCTATCAATAAATAGCAATTGTTTCACCATATTCTGTTCTTGGGGCTCCAGGAACACTAAATTATTCAAGTTCTACATCCTTTTACTGAAATAAGCCCTGGAAAAGTCATATGTCTGGGTTTAATCTTCTAAAGTTTTGAACAATAGCAAATTAAGGATAGACAAGAAAAGCAGCCAACAAAAGTCAACCTGGTGTACTTTAGTTGTAATGTAGTCCCTCATGCAGTTCAATGTAATCTGAAATGTTGTTGGAAGAATGCACTTAAACTGCCATTAGAATTAGGTATGAGATAAAAACTTCCCTCGGCTGAGCCTAAATGTGACTGACAAATTCCGAAGGAATGGCTCAAAAAGGCTTGCTGGTTGAATAAACAGATTGATGGAGCCCACTCAATATATGTTGTGAACCATGGGTACGTGGGACAGCTCTGCAGTCAAAACCTTAATCTAAAATGTAAGTAACACACCCAGGTAGCTCAAACCAAGATCGTGACTTAACCAACAGACCATGAGTACAGACCAGAACTCGTATAAAAGCCTTTTAGTCTCTTATTTCAGTACTATAGTTATTAATAGAGATATTGTTTTGATTTTAGAAATTGCTATTCCTATATCGATTTTCTCTCTGGCATTTGAGTAACAACACGAAGGACACAATAAAAGGATAGCAAGAAAGTAAAACATAAAACTATCAGAACAACAGGCAAAAGCACATCAAAGCACCAAAAGCTTTAATCTACTGCAGCGAAAAGTGGTTACGCTAAATATGACAACTAGTCTTGACATATTTCGTTTGAATTTAAAAAAATGTTGTTGACTCATTCAGGAAATCTTAGAGGTTTTTTTTGTTTATGTTGTATGTGATTTTAATTATTGAATTTGTCTTAGTTTAGTGATTGGTGCCTACTTTTATTTTCTTTTTATTTATGTTTGTAGGCATCTTAACTATTTGAATCTCTCAGCTCTTCCAGCCTTCATAATCTCTGGTCTGCCTCCATATGGGCGATGGGTGTGTGGAAGGACCATTCGGCATGGTTTCTTTCTTGCGACAGGTCAGTGTTCTGGGCATTAGTGGCAACACTGTCCTTGCACGTGTATTGGGTTGATTTTAAAATAACATAAGGCATAAACACATAAGGCATGCCAAAGTCAGGACCATCTGCGCTGGGCTATGCACCGACCATTCTCAGTGCTAGGTCTCTCCCTTTCCTGCCAGGCTTTTCACTTTCTCCTGAACAAAACATCTATCCATCATGTACGGTAAATATGTCTCCTAGTTCTTCACCTATGTATAGACCCTTCCTCTGGATAGTTTAACAAATAGCCTTGCATTTTCTTTCTAGTCCTGCCTTTAGCTTTACTAACCTCAGCCTTGATGATCTTGAAAAGGCTGCGGTCAGCCATCATATTGAAAATAATGTGACTATTTACATTCTCCTAGACAATTTTTTCATCTAGGCAGAATCACTTTTATTTATGCTGTCCTTGCACACTTGGCTTTTCTGTCTCTGTGTTCTTCTCTACCACCCTCTAGACCCAACCACTAGTTCAACTCCATGCTTTTTTAGTCCTCTCCATCTTATTACTACTATCTTACTACTCCAATCACTCTATGTTAAGTTGAATTAATTGTAGATGATAACATTCAAAATCTCTTTTGCAGTTCTAAATCTGCTAATTTTGACTGGTTTTCTGATGTCATATCCCATCAGCAATCAGATCAATTAGGGGCGTGGCCAAGCAGGATGGCCAACGGGACATGCATTTAGGCAGCTCCTTGCCTTACGACACATTACATGGGTGCTCCATGAACTTGTGTGTCCCACTGATGAGAGTGCGAGGGTAATCGTCAGAGCCCTGTTTCCACACATGCATGTAATGCAGGCGTAGTGGCCAGGGCAGACCGCTGGAGCCGTGGTGCCTGAGCCAGGACCTAGGGTTTGAGACGCAGGCCCGCTGGAAGGATCATGTAATCCTGTGCTGCCTTTCTTGAGGATAACACTGAAAGGCGATTGGAGGGCAGGTGGAGTGGGGAGGACGGCTTTCTCCTGCTCCGTGGCCATTGCATGGAGAGCGCGGCCTAAAAAGGCCACAGAGAGACACTCATGCCACATGGGAGGTTTACAGGGATGCCAGGGCCCAACCGATGAGGTGGAGCTGAGGTCTTGCCAGTGGTGACCGAGTGGGTGGAGGACTCAACCTGAACTTTTTCTTGCCTGTGGAGGAGCAGTGGCTGTGGCTGCTGCTGCAGAGGTGCGGCCTGTAGGTCTGACCCTGAGGCTGTTGGGGGAAATTCTGCTCTCTGGTGAGTCCTCGCTCATTTTAAGAACTGACCGGACTTGTATCCTGGAACAAGGATTGACTCGAGAGGGAGTCCAGAAGTACTGAGGGGGTTTGCTCGTGCCCCTGCCATCCCCTCTGAGGTTGGGACCCCGTTGCAGAGCCTTGAGTTCTGGCTGCTGAGATGGTGTCTGGCTGGTCCTCCTTTCTCCTGGACATAACAATGAGGTGAGACCCTGACCATGTATTAAGTACCCTTACCACGCGATGGCCACATATTTGGAGGCCATACGTGGAGGACAATAAGGGATGCTAATTCAAATAATTGCTGTATGACCTGTTGGCTACTTAGAGGGGCTGCAAATAAATTAGTGCCTGACATGGAGAGAAGCTTAAAGGAACTTGACAAAACTTCTCCATCAACATCTTATTATTTGCGATACAGGAGGGTGAGGTGGTACTGGCAGACTAGACCAGAACAATACAGAGCAGACCTGCAGGTGGAGGAGGGCTGGCAGATGCCTGGGTCTTCGGATGCTGCACCTCCCCTTTCTGTTCTGCTGCACCTCTGCACCCTGGTGAGAGGGGGCTTGAAATGGTGGAGACTGCGGTAGGAATTCAGTAAGTCCCAAATTTGTGGGATCTACGGGGCATATCCTAAGCACCTGAGGGTCCACTGCCTTGGCTGCTGGAGCGGTAGGCCTGTGGGGGTGTGCCCCTGGTGGCGATCTCATGAGGGAAAACAGACTGTTCCTCTCAGGGGAATGCTATGGAACAGTACACCCCCGCAGCATCCTTTTCGAAGCGACAAATGCAGAAGGCGGGACAACGAGAGCAGCCAAAGCAGAACATGGCTGCTGAGGAACCATTGTGCGCTCAACTGCTCATGGCCATATTGGGGTCCAGAGTGGCACTTGAGGGTAAAATAGAGACTGTGGCATTAGAGGTTAACCTCCTTCAGGCTGACATTCGGAAGGTGTTGGACAAAGTCCGGGTCATAGGGGGGCCATCGTTGAACTGCAGTTCAAAGTAGCCAGACTGATAAAACACCTAGGAGTGATCACCTCTAAAAATAGAATGCTGGAGGCGCAGGTTGAGGATCCCGAGGGCAGGTCCCGACGCAATAACATCAGTAGTTCCTGGAGAGAGTTGAGGGTACTGCCACAGAAGCATTTGAAGAAGTATGGATAAGAGAGGTGCTCCAACTGACTGGACTGTCTACCATGTTTGCGATCAATCTGGTGGCCCCACCCAGACCTGGAGCACCACCGTGTGCCATTATAGCTTGGATTCTAAAGTACAGGTATCAGGACAGCATACTTCGGGCAGCCTGGGAAACGAACAATGCTCAATATGAGAACCTCAAAATATCTGTCTCACCGTACTATACTAATAAAGTGCAGGGATCCAGGAAGGGGTACCAAGAGGTAAAAGCCAAGCTGCGTTCAATGGGAATGCGATACATGCTACTATAGCCTGCCTTCTTGAAAGTCATCTCGGGGTGAATCCCACTACTTCGACACCCCCAGAGGAGGTGTGTCGCTGGCTTGAAATATGGGACACAGTGCCCAGAAAATGGATCCAGTGGGGGGTGGTGCATCAGGGGTCCGGGACTCCACCTGGAGAACACATGACCAGTCAGGGGGGATGCTCCACTGCGAGCCAGGGGGTTCAAGTTCTCCTAGAGTGGAGATCCAAAAGAATACAGAAATATGGCTGTGTCATCCTCGGTTTCTGAAACAAGAGATGAAGAATAGCCAGAGATTTTGGAGTTGGAGGGAATTACTGGAGATCCTTCCCAGTGTTACTAAATGGTCAATATGCATTGAATGTTGGCTATGCACCTCTCCCTATGTATCTTTGATTTTTTAATTTTTGGGGTGGAAGTCATATAAGAATGATGCCGGGGGATGGTCTGGGGATGGAAATGCATGAGCATTACCTGAGCTTTATGATTTTCACACTGATGGTAAGAAGTCCAACAAGGATGGGCCTACTCTTTTCATACTGACTGATGTGGTGTCAGATCCCTTGAGGGGCGGGGGGGAAGCTTCATCCACATTGGTGGTAGGAATTATTTGGGATTTGGGTTTAGGCTGTGTGTCCTTACAGTTAAGGCTATAATGAAGCTACAGTATGGATTGTTATTGTTGATACGGAGTGGGGGAGTTAAGAGGGATGTGTTGTTTAAATTTACCTCCTATTATGGAGTGTTGTGTTGAAATTGCAGTGCTTTGAACTTTTCTTCAGATTGGTTATCAACTTAAGAACAGATACATAGGGGGAGTGGGTCAGGGGGACTGTTGATTGAACCCCAAGGAGTGGAAACTAGATACAATATGATTGATTGTGTGATTATTGTGACCTGGAATGTATGGGACTTGAGACAATACTCCAAGAGATATAGGATCCACTCATTTCAGATGCACCAAAAAGGTGCAGTTAGCATGTCTCCAGAAAACTCACCTTATGGGGGATGATGCATGTAACCTGAGTAAAAAACTGAGGGGACAACTGTTCACGGCTACCTACTCCACTTATATCTGGATAGCACTGGGGTGTAATGGCTCTCGGTTACTTAAAACGCTGTGGAATTATCTGACCACGGTTTGTTTGTCTGCTTAGATATTGACACGGGTAAATAAAGATAGCGACAGAGGATTTCTTCATTTGTTGATTTGTACTGAGTTTTCCTTGCACCTTAATGAGATTAGGCAAGTCTCTGGATAAGATTATTGCTTACATATTACGTACCTAAATCAAGCCCTGATGAAGTCCGTGAGAGGGTTCTCTCATAGGACGAAACACGTGTTGGCTGTGGTGGCTATATGATTATGAAATTCAAGGACGATTTTCAATTATTATGATGAACTGTGTGTTTCAAGAAATAAATCTATTCTGAACTATGGATGGTGTGATTGCCTTTCCACACTGAAGATTCGACATTGCACTAACTGCAAATTCTATATTCATGGGTGCCCTGACAGTTGGCTTTTACATTGTTAGTTTCCTAGGAAACATTGGAGGACTAAGGAAGGTCCTCTTGCCAGGAGCACCATGCCACAATTGAAACGTTAATACTACTATATGGACTTACTGTGAGCGCCCAATTTCCTATGACTCTCTTCCTTGGTGCTTTTGTCTTGACTCTAAGATTTAAGCCTGGGTAGTATGTTGTGAGCAAGAAATTCCACCTGTTCTTCATATTCGCACACCTCAGGATGTGTTGGTAACTGCTCATGCAGCCATATTGAATGTCTTTGTACAACCATTTAAAAAGAGTCACTCAGCTGGGGACATCGGTCCTGTGGGGGAGATGGAGAGTTTCTTGAATAGAGTGGAAATGCTTGCACTTGCACCGGACCTTGCTCAGGATCTGGAGAGGGAAATCACAGTGGAGGAACTGGGTAAGCCTATTAAAGCACTCAATAGATCCAAGGCTCCCAGGAGGATGGATTCCCTGTAGAATACTATCAGGTCTATTCCACACCCTTAGAAGGGAAATTATTGGAGGTCTTTCGGGATGCAGGGAAAAATTGTATACATCCACCTTCCATGAGGAAGGGCTTAGTAAGTCTTATGCCAAAACCGGGAGGGGGCCTGGCAGATCCCTCATTATGCAGACCCCGAACTATGATTAATTCAGATGTAAAAATCCCTTGCAAATTGCTAGCAACATGCCTAGTTTGAGTCATCTAAAGGGTGGTGCACAAATATCAATGTGACTTCATGCCCACACCCAGCACTATGTGTAATTTGCATAGACTCACATATGTGCTCCACAAGACCAGGGAGGTGATCAGGAACTGGCTCTAGTATCACTGGATTTAGAGAAAGCCTTTGTTACAGGTGAATTGGCATTCCTGTTGGCAGTGCAACATTGTATGGGATTTGAAGCAGTATTTTTGTGGCTGCATACAGCTATTGTACACAGCCTCTATGATCTGCATACAAGTCGGGGGGATGTATCTGAACCATGGGCGGGGAGAGGCGGACTAAGCAGGGTTATCCTATATTGCCTCTACTTTTCGCTATTTCAATTGAGCCACTGGCTATATTGTTGTGCAAAGACCTAGGACAGAATGGAATATGAGTGGGAAACACATTACATGTTGTCTCACTGTATGCGGATGACGCACTCAATTATCTCCATTCATTGGCAAGCTCGGTCCCAGTATTGATGCATTTACTAACAGCCTTTGGTCAGGTGTCGGGACTACGGGTTAATGTTTGTAAATCATTGCTGTTCCCATGTCTGAGGCTGGTTGGAACTGACTTCCTGAGTTGGGACTCCGATGGGAAACAGAGAGATTCCGATATTTAGGTATAAGGTTAGCCCACACAGAAGAAGCCTTTTGATGCTTGAATGTCGACACAGTCCTAGCAAGACTGGAAACTTTGTTGGACTTTAGGTCCAAGCTCCCTCTGTCGGTGATGGGACGGGCTCCAGTGGTGAAAATGGTCTTCCTGCTTAGGTGCCTTTACCTACTGCAGAACACATTGTTCCCGCTTGGACAGGAATTCTTCTGTAAATTAGATAGTCTACTAATATCACTGGTGTGGGCAGGGTGACACAGCAGAGTAGCACTATCGGACCTTAGGCATGATCTAGAGGATGATGGGCTAGCCCTCCCAGACATATGCTTCTATTATAATGCTGCCACATTACAGCATGCAACAAGATGGTCGACGACCTCAGACAACTGGGTGAAGAAACTATATGATGTCATGACAGTAGAGGACAACCTGGTGCAGCTTTTACTGAAAAAGGGGTGCTCTGAGCACCTATCTGTTGAAACAAACTGTGGCATTTTGGGAAGATGTAGTCACTAAAGTACTGCATAGAGCGCCCTCTGACAGGGAACTCAAGCTGTGCGATTTAGCACTGCTCCACGCAATAGACAATGATATGTCTACTGAGCAATGGAAAATGGGAGGATGCACTGTGGCAGGGGACTTATGTCCAGGAGATGTTTTTCTCACCTTTCAGGAATGCAGGACACTCTCTCCACTACACCAGACTGGAGAATACTGCCAAGGAGATCTGGTTTGAATTCCCAGCGCCACCACAGCCTTCAAGTACTGGACAGGTTGATCCAATGGGGGGAAGGACGGCACCTGTCCACTCTGTTTTATAGTGCAATGTGAGAGGATGGATTGCTCATATGCAGCCCGTAAAGCCTGGGCTGGAGACTTAGGGGAACCTACAGCTGATATAGACTGGACCCGTGCCTGTGAGTTGGTGGGGTGTGTGTCTTGTAACCACAGATTCACCCATATATAACACCCAGGTAGCTAAATAAGATGGCTCCCACAAGGGACACTGGCTGCGCATGGTGTAGGGAACAGGGGGCTTCATTTATTCATTTGGCATAGGAATGTGTAGTCATCCAGAGGCGCTGGAGGGAGGTGGTCCCCTGTACACCGTTAACCTGCCTTCTGGGAGTGATTAAGAAACCCAAAAGGTGCAAGATCCCTTATAAGATTGCCCTACTTGCTCTTTTATAAGCGAAGCGAAGAGTGGCAATTGGGTGGATGAGTGAGAGGATACCACAATTGAACTCATGCTTACGGTATGTCTGTGAATGGGGAGCGGCGGAGGAGGCTCATATGCGCCTCACCCACACTGATGAAAAAGTAGAGGCAGTGATCATGCCATAGACACTAGTCCTTAATAACTTTACTGTTGATGGTGATAATGGTTTTAACGATGGGTCAGAGTCTGAACAGTATAATCCTTCTATGGCCTCCACCTGTTGACACCACAGATGAGGACCGAGTGGGTGTTGTGTTTGGATTTTGGGTGTCCGTGTGCTGGGGAGTTATCTTGGAATTATCACTTTGACACGTTATGTAAATTCTGCTTCTTATGCCTCTTAAGACTCACAAACTACTGTACTCATTCACTGGAAATGATGGAATCTGGTAATCAGTTCAATTGAGTTTTTTTTTTTTTTTAGTGTACACCCCTTACCACTGATCAAATCAAACTTATCTTTCAAATCAAATCAGGAAGTCCCTTCAGTTCTTGCATCTCCTTTGTATATATCAATTAGCCAATAATATTGTCACACCAGTTCTCACCACTATATGTAATTTCTCTCTAGTGCCAATCAAACTTTGTCAGCCTGGAAATTGAACATGTTGGCTCCTATTCTTTAAAAAAAACCTCAGGCAGGTCATCTGGTTCTTGGTGACTTGGTAACTTTAGACTAATTTCTCTCCTTCCTTTCCTTTAAAAAGAAGGGAACAGACTACTTCCAAGTTAGAATCCTCTAAGCAAGGCTAGAGATTCTTTCCCAGCACATAATCTGTGCTGCTCTCCATCCTGAAATCTCCTTGTGGTACCTTTGATCACAGCAGCTAAATGCTGATCCTTTTGGATCCCAGTTATGCCTTTGATAAGGAACTCATTCAATTTTTCTGCACCAAGTATACATGCTAAAAGTCCAAGGCAAAGCACTGGTTTTATTTGAATTTTTTCTTTCATTTAGGTTTCAGGCTGTTTAGTTTTCTGCTTTCCAATTCTCTCCCGGGTTGGTAGAGTTTGGGGTCCTTCAGGGATCTTCTCTCAGCCCAACACTTTTCAATATTTGCTTCTCCAATGCCCAACAGTACTTGTTCATGTGGATTCCAACTGGCTTCTTATGCTGATGACCATGCAAATTATCTTCTCTTTTAGGGTTGATATGCTGGCAAAAATCACTCATTTTGGAGCCTACGTGGCAAAGGGCCACCTTTTGGATGCCGGACAACTCCTTTAACTAGAATGGTGAAAGAACCAAGGTTTTAATTTTTGGAGGACCTCCTTGAAATTGGTCGTCCAGTGGTGGCTGGAGGAATTAGGATGGCTTCCTACCCCTTCCAGTTCTGCTGAAATCGTAATGTTTACATTTGACTCTCAACTTTCTTGAATCCCACAAGTGAACAAACTAACCTCAACATTCTTTTTCATTGCTGTCTGTTGAGAACATTCTTCCAATTCGTTCTTGCTGTTTACCAAAAATCAGTAGTTAATGAGATTATATTGCCTTGCTTGGCTAGAGTAATTAACAAAATAGAGGCCACCCTCAGAAGCTCTTCAACAAACTTCAGCTAAAACAAAATAGTGCTGCTACACTTCTACTTGGGCTCTCTCTTTGAGAGACTGTATTTTCTCACTTTGCATTGACTTCTAACTCTAAACATCCAGGGCCTGATTTATGTATTGGCTGAGAGTGTACTCCGTTGCAACAGCGATGGAGTTCCCTCCCAGCTGATATAGTCGTCTGCCCACCAATTTTAATTGGCAGACTTTAACCATGGTGGAAACTACTCTATCTTCACTGTGGCCAAACTTCTCAGACAGTCCTACGGAGTAAAAGTCATTGGAGAAACGGCTACATGTCTGGCTGCACAATTAAGATGGACAGACATATAGACATTTTATTACTGTTCCTTACCGCCATGTACAACCTGGCAGTAAGGAGCAATAAAACCATTATCATGCTCACCTTGCCATGGGAGAAGACGCCCATTAGGGGAGAATTCTTTTTTTTCTTTTCTTTTTGGGATTTTCTTTTTGAAAATAAATAAAAAATACTGCTTGCTACAGGGTTACGTCTTTCCGATGTAGCCCTGTAACAAACAATAAAATGCAATGACAGTAATCGCTGTGACTTCAGTTGCTGCCAGTGCTTTTATAATTGACCACTTTCTTGAAAGTAATTTATAAATTAGGTGGGCGACCTGCCCATCATAGGGACAGGGCAATTTGATCTGTCCAAATTGCAGACCCATGGGCCGTCCGCCCAGATATAAATCTGGGCCTCTGTCTTTAAAGTTATTTGCATTTGTCATAGGGGGTTGGCTGGCAGGTCCACCAACTTTCTGGTCATGTATTACTCCTAAAAGGTCATGAGGAACATTTTGATTCAAGCTGTTTCATTTGTATCTCCAAAATTTATGAGACCCGTTTGGCCTGTCTTTGCTCTGCTTTTTTTTGTCAAATAAGCAAAGGACCTTGCTTCCTTCCATCATCACATCCGAGTCCAACAATCTAGCCTTCCTAAGAAAATAAACGTGGCTGTTTGCTTAACTCTCCATTGCTGCTTTATTCTGGAAATAGCATTAGGATGCTCTTGTCGGGTAGATGTTGCACTCTTTAAATTCAGTCAAAGACATTGCCCTGCATAGGGAGCAGTCTACAATGTGACAGATGCATGATGTTTATTGATTAAATGATGTTCAAAGCACTTCAGCTACCAGTGCTGCATACATTGTTTTTTTCAGAGGCTCTCAGTGATAACCATGGTTCCCTTTTGTGGGCTGAATCAGGCTGAACTTCTACAGTCCAGGGGCCTGCACCTATCCAAACATGTGTGCCCTTCATTAAGCATCAGCAGCCACCACAGCCCTGATTGGCTGTACCGGGTTTTGGGCGTTTCCCCTTAGTTACCGGGGTGGGTTTATTGCTCAGTTGGAGGGCAATGTGTTTTGCAAATTGTCATTGGACAAAAAGCACCTGCTGCAGAGTTCCTTCATATATCCAGCAGTTTTCAGGCAACCATAAAAAAATGTTTAGTGTTCTTGCTGAATAGGGTTCAGAGTTTTGACTGGTGGCAGTTTTGCCTCAACTAAAGTGGCGCAGAGGGTTATCATGCCTGCTGCAAAGCACGTATACCATGCAGACCACAGGACAGTATTTTGAGTGGATAGCTCTGTGGTTTATTGCTTTTGTAACAGAGATCCTTTTGTTATTTGCAGTTTGTCAGAAATGGGGTCTTTGGCTGGCAGTCAGGTTGTCCCCTGTCCAAGCAAGGACCCTCCCTCTAGTCAGGGCAAAGGAGAAACACACCCAGGTAACCCCAGCTCACCCCCTTGGTAGCTTGGCATGAGCAGAAAGGCTTAACCCAGAGACAAAGTGTACAGTATTTGTACCAACACACACAGTCATACAGTGGAAACACTAAAAAATGACTCAACACCAGGTTAGACAAATAGCCCATATTTCTCTGAGCAAAACAAGACCAAAACAACAAGAATCCAACATACACAAGCAAAGTTATGATTTTTTAAAAGATTAAACTTCAATATAGCTCTTAGAAACACAAACGCTTTGAATTGGTGATATAATGGCATTGTGATGGAGTCGTTCCCAACAATCCAACGCAAATGGCGCCGGTCATGGAGTCACATGGACCCCCAGGTACAGTACCTTGTGAAATGAGGAAACAAGCCAGTGCACGGAGACTAGGATCGTTGGGACGCTGGATCTGTTGTGGCATCGGTACCGGTGCTGTGGAGCGACTGAGTGGAGGCATCACAAAGAGGCATTGGTGAAGGTGAGACGGCGTCAGTGCTAAGCATTGGATCTGCATACTTCCAACTGAGTCGATATCCGGTGGTCACAGTGCGATGCAGTGAAATTGGGAGTTGTGGATGTCGGTGACACAGCACTTCAGGACTCACTGAGTCGCAAACTTTGGTTGGGCTGCAGTGTTGGGGTTGCGGGGTTGTCGCACTCAAGGGAGGACCACAGCTTCAGTTGCATGCGTCATATTGGGATCCATTAGCGGCATCAGTCTGGGTTCGTCCGAAGTCGGTGCACTTGGTTTTTCTTGCTTTTTCACCAGCTTCTCCTTTCAAGGACCCAGGGACTGAATTAGGCACCACTTGGCAGGGCAGAAGTCTCAGCAGAGAGTCCAGGTGCTGGCAGGGGAAGTCTTTGATGGCCCAAAGACTTCAGAACAGGGGACAACCTCAGTCCAACCCTTTGGAGATACCTCTCAAGCAGGAATATACCACAAAGTCCCGTCTTTGTCCCCTTTCTCAGGCAAAAGGGAACTGCAGGATAGCCCAACAAAGCACGGTCACAGGCCGGGACAGCACTTCTCCTTCAGCGCTTCTCCTGGCTAAGGTTCCTCCTGAATCCTTGAAGTGATCTAAAGTCTAGGGTTTTGGGTCCAATACTTATACCTCTTTCTGTCTTTGAATTTGCCCAACTTCAAAGAAACGTCTCTGTTGTTTACAGGATCCTGCCTTGCCCAGACCTGGCCCCAGACACACACCAGAGGGTTGGAGACTGCATTGTGTGAGGGCAGGTACAGCCCATTCAGGTGTGATTGACCACTCCTCCCTCTAGCCTAGCTCAGATGTCCCATCAGGATATCCAGGTTACCCTCTAGCTCCCTTTGTTTCAATGTTAGTGGAGATGCACAAGCAGTCCAACTGTCATTATGATCCAGACAAGGAATCCACAAACAGGCAGAGTCACAGAATGGTTTAGGTAAGAAAATGCCTACTTTCTAAAAGTGGCATTTTCAAACTAACAATCTAAAAACCACCTTCACTAAAAGATGTATTTTTAGTGTGAGTTCAGAGGCCCCAAATTCAACATTTCAATCTACACTTTGAGAATATTTAAAGGCAGCCCCAATGTTTACCTATGAGAGAGATAGTCTTTGCAAAAGTGAAAAACGAATTTGGCAGTATTTTACTGTTAGGACATGTAAAACACATCAGTACATGTCCCACCTTTAACATACACTGCACCCTTCCCATGGGGCTACCTAGGGCCTAACATAGGGGTGCCTTACATGTATAAAAAGGGAAGGTTTAGGCTTGACAAGTGGGTACACTTGCCATGTCCAATTGGCAGTTTAAAACTTCACACCTGGACACTGCAGTGGAAGGTCTGAGCCATGGCTGCTCATGTGGGTGGCACAACCAGTGTTGCAGGCCCACTAGTATCATTTGATTTAAAGGCTCTATGCACCTCTGGAAAACTTTGCAAGGAACTTACTACTAGATCAAATGTGTCAATTATGGAAAAGCCAATTGCACATACAATTTCAATAGGGAACACTTGCCCTTTAGCACCGGTTAGTAGGGGTAAAGTGTCCAGAGTAACAAAAGCAGCAAAAACAGAGTTCTGCACACAGCAATAACCTGGGATATAGAGGCAAAAAGCTGGGGGAGACCTCACCAAGGATGCCAGGTCTAACACAGTTCATAAGTTACAATCATAATATAGTACAGTGAGGTATGAGCTTCCATCAAAGAGCTGCATTCATACTGCATGACGGTTTAGAAAGAAGTCTTTTCTGAATCTTAATTTTGCAAAGAAGTGTTCCTTTAAGTAGAAATAAATAATTACGAGTAATGCCGACCCTAACCACTATCTTCTGTTTTGAATCCCCAGTCTGTGCTTCTCCAGACCAAGCACTCTTAAAAAATGCCTACCAGTATGGATGACATTTGAATCCTACACTTTGTGGTCACCTTTGACTGATGCAACATTTTCTATACACTGATTTGCTCTCCTATGATTTATTGTCTCTGTATGTGTGTGTGATGTAAAGTGTTCTGACGCCCTACACTGGTGTCAGAAGAGCTATAAAATAAATGAAATACACATCAGACAGAGGTTATGGAGAGATGAGTGGCAGGGTTGGAGATTGACAGTGAGGCAATCTGTGGAGGAGGAGATCATTGGACGGAGGGGGTCTAAAAACATTATCGCACTGGGCGCCATAAGCGGTAAAGCCGACCCTGTTGTGCTGCTTATTTGGCTGGAGGATGATAACATCACTTGAAATGGACTTTCATTGTGTTTTCTGATTCTTCGCTATGCTTAACTGCGAGTGAATTTATGTCATATTGAAATTTATGTCTTATACTTGACATCTTATTTTTTGTGTTCTCCATAAGACTGTCTGTGGGCATAGCTGGGTATCCTTCTGCACTGTAAGGTAATGTTTCGTAGAGTGCACCATGTTTGCAATTTTTCCCCAATTTTTCAGGGGAGGGAGGTAGGGCGGGGGGTGCCTCTCCCCATCCCAAACCACCTTGTACTGGTCAGGCTCGCTCACTGTGCTCGCTCACTACACGCTGTAGTGGGCTGCTCTGACAAAATTAGCCTAGGATGGTTTGGGTTCCTAGTCCTGCCCTGAGAAGACACTACGAACTGCACATCTTGTTCAGAGCACCGCTAATATTTCACACCAGAGCTGTCAAACATTCTGCCAGTAAATTACTGCACTTTGTGTGACCGTCTGATAACAAGGTTAAAACTGTAGGCGGTGGTGGCTTCAAACGGCCAGTCAGTGTGCCGTCTGTTGTGATGCAGATTTGTGAATTGGCTCTTCAAAGTTGAATTTTTCTGTTGTTTTTGTCGTTTTTTACGAGCCATGATTTAAACCGTGATATAATAGAAAAACAGCCTCATTTTATAAGAGGTAAACAGACCCTTTTAATTCTTCGCATCGCATTTCCACTAGCAAATTCGCTGGCTGGCATAACCTACTTTCAGTATGCTGCATTTGAGATTCACTTAGGGTCGCGGTGCCCTCCCCCTTCCAAATCGTCAGTACCCTGCGAACCTATTTGAAAAAAAATAAGCTCAAGATAAAAAGGTCATCTATTAAAGATACGCATTTCTCGGGTTTATAGTTAGATTCTTTGAAGTGAGATTTGGGGACATTTCGAGTATTGTCTGGGATTGTTACAGGAGGTTTGCTTGGGTGGTATGCCAGGAAATTTAGGACCAGGCTGCAAGTGCCCTCGTGTTCATACGTTATTTATCATACTCAGGCCCGTATTTATACTCCGTTTGCGCCGAATTTGCGTCGTTTTTTTCGACGCAAATTCGACGCTAAACTAACGCCAACTAACGCCATATTTATACTATGGCGTTAGAGGCGAATAGCGCCAAAGTTCCCGGAATGTGCGTCATTTTTTAGCGTGAACCCCTTCCTTGCGTTAATGATATGCAAGGGAGGCGTTCCCGTCTAAAAAATGACTCCCAGGCCTTTACGTGGTATTTATACTCCCGGGCAAAAGAGACGCCCGGGAGTGGGCGTGGCTAAAAACGGCGCATTTGCGCCGCTTTTTAACGCCTGGGTCAGGCATGGCGTTAAGGGACAAGTGGGCTCAAAATGAGCCCAGAGTGCCCTCCCCTGCCCCCAGGGACCCCCCCTGCCACCCTTGCCCACCCCAGGAGGACACCCAAGGCTGGAGGGACCCACCCCAGGGACATTCAGGTAAGTTCAGGTAAGTATTTTTTTTAATAATTTTTTTTGGCATAGGGGGGCCTGATTTGTGCCCCCCTACATGCCACTATGCCCAATGACCATGCCCAGGGGACAGAAGTCCCCTGGGCATGGCCATTGGGCAAGGGGGCATGACTCCTATCTTTACAATGATAGGAGTCATGTTGATGGGGGATGGGCGTCGTTAAAAAATGGCGCAAGTCGGGTTAAGACGATTTTTTCGACGTAACCTGACTTGCCCCATTTTAAGACGCCCATACGCCATTTTCCCCCTACGCCGGCGCTGTCTGGTCTACGTGGTTTTTTCCCACGCAAACCAGGCAGCGCCGGTCTGATTGCGCCGTCTAACGCCATTCCATAAATACGGCGCCCGCATGGCGCTTCAGAATGGCGTTAGACGGCGCAAAACTTTTTGACGCTAAACTGCGTTAGCGCAGTTTAGCGTCAAAAAGTATAAATATGGGCCTCAATGAATAACGCTACTCCCATGAAAAATGAAGAATACAATATGGATCCTGTTTCTTTGTCAGGTTCACCCTGCTGATATCTCCCTTTGTGGAATTCTGTGTAAAATATGGGTTTTATACAGTTACATTTTGCACAAATTAACGCACCCTATTATGTAGAAAATATCGAATTTACACAGGCTATGGTGCAATAAGGTCCAACATTACAATTTAGGGGTTCTGGTAGTATTGTAAACCACAAGGCCAAAGGCCGAGTGGTTTATAAGTGTCACCAAATCCTAGGATGGTTTTAAAGGACCAAATTACACATGCTGTTACCCGTTATGTATTTGTTATTTATATTACATGTTTCATTTTGGATTCTTAGCTTGGAAAAAAACAGTTTTCTTTAAAACGAAGTTAACAATGGGCACTGATTGGGATTAGAAAGTTTAGGTTTCACTCATCTTGCATGAATACATTTTTTGGAAAAAAAACGCGCGATGGTGAGCGAAAGTGAGTTTCTGAAATTATGTGGCTGCAGCGTTTGCAGCCTACTAATGGATTAATTGCATTCGCCACTTATTTTTTCATATAATGTGCATAATTTTCAGTTTTCCCGAAAATGTAGTTTTCTAGCGGAAATTCCTGAAAGTAACTCTGCCATAGAATATTACAGATACTTTTAATTTTAATTTTTCTATGCCAATTTGAACACATATCTTCATCTTCCAGCCATATGATCCTAGTAGCACTGACATTGGTTAAGCCCTGTTGAGTAGCTTCGGGCTGTTACTATGAAGATGAAATCCATATTTACAAAGGGAACTATGGAAAAGTTTACATACTTCATGGTAGCCTGTGAAAAGTGTTTTTTTAACCAGTGATTTTATGAAAATAAAACCACGCATGTGCACACACACACATACACACACACACTCTTTCTCCATATATATGTACATTTGTGTATATAAATATATGTAAAAACAGAAAAACATTTTGGCAGGAGCCTTGATCACATGATCAGAACATTGTGAGCACTCCCCATAAATAGTGCATAGATGTAGGAGAAGGACAACAAGTATCTCCCTAGAAACCTTTGAACTGTCTTAAGACAGTTGCAAAATAACAGGAAATGGATATCACACATATATACATATTCACTTCTGCATACATTTTTGGAAGCCCGTTCGAGGTTTTACCCAATATGCTTTCCCACTTCTGATGTCATTTGTAACCGGTCTTTCTCAAAGTGAACTAGGTTTCTGTTAGTGACAAGAGGTTAAAACCTCAGGCAGGCTTCCAAAAATGTATTAAATGCAAAGTCTGGAAGCACGGCGAGAATTTCACGCCTATGCACACACCATTTGGGCAACTACTGAAATTGACAAAACATCTTACAAGCAGAAGAGAATATGTTTATAGATATATGTTGAAATGTTTTTGCAGTAATATCTACATAAGCAGCACGACCTTGCAGGCACATAAAAAGATCTTACACCACATAAGGGCTATCAAAAGCAAAGACAACAGCAGCCCCATAGCAAGACATTTTTGGCACCAGGGCAAAGCGAACACTTTGGAAGTTTCAGTAATTGATTCTGTGCTGAAAAACCCTAAAGGGGGCAACAGGGAACAAAACTTTAGCAGATTAGCAGCTTTGTATATTTCAAGACTGCACACAAGAGAACCATCTGGTTTCAATGTAGATGCTGAATTGCATGTTTTCATTTAGTTATTGTTTTTTTCTGGAATACATACATGACAATGTTCATAAATTGAAATTCTTATATTTCATTGTATACTTTTTGTTTTGACAGGTTCTACAAAGGGAGCTATAAGTGTGTTTGACTACAAGGAGAGAGTATGGCCTGATTGGACTATTTATTTGTGTTAATTTTTCTACATTTCATTTATGATTTTGGGAATAACTTGTGTTTACCTTAGCTTGTTGCTGATCCACCTCTTGTACCTTACGCTTGATGGATCCTTTAAGGAGGTTATGTATTATGATAGTTGTGGCACACTATGGTGGACAATGAATTTATTAGTGCACAGAGGATCTTCAGCCCACTTGGGCAATACTGATTGAATTATACCAGAAATACATGAACAAGAATTTCTATATAAACTTGGTTTTGTGCAAGTAAATTCAGAACCTAACTATAACATCCCTGTAATCTTTGTTTTTTAAGTGAGTGTCTATATATATATATATATATATATATATATATATATATATATATATATATATATCCAGTGCCAGCCACCACTAGCTAGTTATAGTGACGGTTGCTTTGACATAGATAAGGCATTTTTTGGTTTGCTTATAGCTGCCATCTGATGAACCTTCATAATTTTTTTTTTTTTTAAAAGCAACTTCACCTCAGCTCCCTAGTAATGTGCGCTATATGTGCCTAAGGCCTGTAGATTAAATGCTACTAGTGGGCCTGCAGCACTGGTTGTGCCACCCACTCAAGTAGCCCCTTTACCTTGTCCCAGTTTCACTGCCACTTCGACTTGGCATTTAAAAGTACTTGCCAAGTCTAAGCCACTATTTGAAGTCTCCCCCACTTCAAAGGCACATTTGGGTATAAAACAGGGCCTCTGCCCTACCACCTCAGACACTTGCTGGAGAAGAAACCTGAACCAGAACCTGCATCCTGCTAAGAGGAACTGCCTTGCTGCTCAAAGGACTCACCTGTCTGCTTTCTACAAAGGACTGCTGCCTTGCTGTTGGCCTGCTGCCTTGCTGAACTCTTGTCTGGCTGCAAAAGTGCTCTCCAAGGGCTTGGATAGAGCTTGCCTCCTGTTCCCTGAAGTCTCAGGACCAAAAAGACTTCTCTTTTTCATTTGGACGCTCCAGAAAGACGCCGCTCGACGCAACGCCTACAGTGCGACCGGAACTTCGACGCACAGCCTCGCACTGACAACGCTGCCCGACTTCCAGAGAGAAAATCGACGCGACGCCTGCCTTGAGAAAGAAAATTCCACGCACAGCCTCCCGGAACGACGCGCAGCCGGATAACAAGCCGAGGAATCCACGCACAGACCCTGGGACATCTGGTAATCCCGCGAACCATAGAAGGAGTCGGCCCGCGTGCCGGAAAACGACGCACGTTTCCCAGAGTGAAAAATAACTACACAAGTCTGCGTGTGAAGGGGCGAAACCGACGCACACACTATTTTTCTTCCCGCAGAATGACGCATGTCTCCCCGCGTGAAAAATAACTACGCAAGTCCGTGTGTGAAGGGGTGAAACCGACGCACACACCATTTTTCTAAGCATCTCCTCCTCTGCGGCCCTCTGCGGAGATTTTCCACCCCAAACCAGGTACTTTGTGCTTGAAAGAGACTTTGTTTGCTTTTTAAAGACTTAAGAAACTTTATATCACTTTTCAGTGATATTTCTACAAATTCTTATTGCATCTTTGATTGTGTTGAGCTACAAATATCCAGATAAATATTCTATATTTTTCTAAACACTGTGTGGTGTATTTTTGTGGTGCTATATGGTGTTATTGTGTGATTTATTGCACAAATACTTTACACATTGCCTTCTAAGTTAAGCCTGACTGCTTGTGCCAAGCTACCAGAGGGTGGGCACAGGATAATTTGGATTGTGTGTGACTTACCCTGACTAGAGTGAGGGTTCTTGCTTGGACAGAGGGTAACCTGACTGCCAACCAAAAACCCCATTTCTAACAGGTACCAACTTCAAATAAACATATATGAAGTCTCTGTGGAAGGTGTGTTGGGTAACGTACAAGTTCACCACACTTTACCACTCCCAAAGCAATGGTCTGGTCGAGAGATTCAACTTCCCCTTGAACGGCATGATAATGGGTCTGTCAGAGCCCTTGAGGCAGAAGTGGGACGTCCTCTTGCCATTCCTTCTGTTCGCTTACAGGGAGGTGCCTCAAAAAGGGCTTTCCTTTAGTCCTTTTGAGCTGTTTTATGGCCACCCTTTGAGGGGTCTTTTGAGTCTGGTAAAGGACGCTTTGGAGAAAGGCCATGATAAACCACCCCCAAGATATATTCAGTTACATGCTGGCTCTTAGAAACCAGACTGCCCGCATCAGGAGTCTTGCACAGGAGAACATGGAAGCAAGCCAGGAAGACATGAAACTCTGGTTTAACCAGAATGCAACATTGGTTGAGTTTCAACCTGATCAGAAAGTGTGGGTGATAATGCCAGTGGAGCACAAGAGTGAAGTCACGTTCCCGGTGGACTTGCGGGCTTCCAGGAACCCTTTTAGGGTCCGGCACGTGATCTGGCTCAAGCCACACTTTGACCAGACTGAATTGTCCATGTTCCCAGCAACAGATGATGGGGTGGAGGAAGAGAGTGAACCTCTTCCTGACCTCCTGTATGTTGGAGAAAAAGATTGGGCTGTGGAGGGAGTGATCCTCTCCCCCTCCCTGACTCCAGAGCAGAAGAGGGACTGTCTCCAGGTGCTGGGTCAGTTTGCCTCTCTGTTCTCCCTGATCCCATGGGTCATACACTTGCATACATATGATGTGGACACTGGGGACAGTCCTCCTGTTAAACACAAAGTTTACAGAGTGACTGATAGGGTAAGGGCTAACATTAAAGAGGAAGTCTCTAAAATGTCAGCATTGGGGGTTATTGAGTTCTCTAGCAGCCCTTGGGCCAGCCCAGTGGTTTTGGTCCCAAAGGCTGCTGTTCCTGGTGTGACTCCAGCACTCTGTGTGGATTACCAGGGACTAATTGTGGTCACCAGGACTGACGCGCACCCCATCCGCCAAGCTGATGAGCTCATTCCCTGGTTGGGAGCTGCCAAGTACCTAAGTACGTTTGATCTTACCTCTGGGTACTGGCAGATTGCCCTGACTGAGGGGCTAAGGAGAGGTCTGCATTCTCCCCACCAGATGGGCATTACCAGTTTAGGGTGATGCCCTTTGTGATGAAGAATGCCCCTGCCACCCTTCAGAGGTTGTTCAACCAGGTGTTGGCTGGGCTGGATGATTTCAGTGCCGCCTACCTAGATGACATTGCTGTCTTTAGTTCCACATTGGAGGAACACTTGCAACACCTCTGTAAAGTGTTGGAGGCCCTGCAAAAGGCAGGCCTCACTACTAAGGCAAGCGAGTGCCAAAAAGGGCGGGGTTCTGTGGTGTACTTAAAACACCAGGTGGGGAGTGGCCAGATGGCACCCCTACAGCCAAAAATGTAAACCATTCTGGCTTGGGAGCCCCCCAAGACCGAGTCTGAGGTGAGAGCCTTTTTAGGTCTCACTGGATGCTATAGGAGGTTTGTTAAGGGGTATGGCACAATTGTTGCTCCCTTGAATGAGTTAACTTCCAAAAAACAGCCCAGAAATGTGATCTGGACTGAGTCTTGCCAGACCGCTTTTGATGCCCTGAAGGCTGCCATGTGTACAGCCCCTGTGCTAAAGGCACCTGACTATTCCAAGGAATTTATTGTGCAAACAGACACCTCAGAGCATGGTATTGGAGCAGTACTCTCACAGCTGAATAACGAATGCCTCGATCAACCCGTAGCCTTCATTAGCAGGAGGTTACTTCCCAGGGAATGCAGGTGGAGTGCAATTGAGCGTGAAGCTTTTGCTGTGGTCTGGGTACTGAAGAATTTAAGACCCTACTTCTTTGGGACTCACTTTTGGGTTCAGAAAGACCACAGACCCCTCAGATGATTAATGCAAATGAGGGGTGAGAATCCCAAATTGTTGAGGTGGTCCATCTCTCTACAGGGAATGGACTTTACAGTGGAACACCACCCTGGCACCAACCACACCAATGCTGATGGTTTGTCCAGATTCTTCTACCTTAGTGATGAGAACTCCCATGAGGTTCGGTAGTTTCTCTCCACTTTCAGCTTGGGGGACAGGTGTTAGACTTGGCATCATTGGAATGGTCTCCCCTACCTTTTTGCCTCTACTTCCAAGTTGTTTCTGTGTGCTGGACTCTGTGTTTCCTGTTTTGTTTGTTCTGGCCACTTTACCACTGTTGACAGTGCTAAGTGTTCCCTGTATAAATTGTAGGTGTACATTGACTTATCCATGATTGGCATATTTGATTTACTAGTAAGTCCGTAGTAAAGTGCACTAGAGGTGCACGGGGCCTGTAAAGCAAATGCTACTAGTGTGTATGCAGCACTGGTTGTGCCACCCACATTAGTAGCCCTATAAACATGACTCAGACCTGCCACTGCAGTGTCTGTGAGTGCAGTTTTAAACTGCCAATTCAACTTGGCAAGTGTATCTAAGGTAGGCGTAGGTACCCCCATGGGCAGGGTGCAGTGTATGTTAAAGGTGGGACATGTACTTATGTGTTTTACATGTCCTGACAGTGAAAGACAGCCAAATTCATTTTTCACTGTTGCAAGGCCTATCTCTCTCATAGGTTAACATGGCGGCTGCCTTTAAATATTATTAAAGTGCAGTTTCGCTTTGGGAGCAGATAGACATACAGAGTTTTGGTGTCTCTGAACTCAAAATTTAAAAATACATCTTTTAGTGAAGTTGGTTTTTAGATTTTGTGTTTGAAAATGCCACTTTTAGAAAGTAGGTATTTTCTTGCTTAACCCATTCTGTGACTCTGCTTGTTTGTGGATTCCCTGTCTGGGTCAGTTTGACAGTTGGGCTGTTTGCACCTCTCCTCTAGACAGTGACACAAAGGGAGCTGGGGTGTAGCCTGCATATCCTGATGGGCTATCTGGGCTGGGGGGGAGGAGTTGTCACTTACACTTACACTGTGTCTGCCCTCACATAATTCAGTCTCTAACCCCCTGGCGTGTGTCTGGGGCCTGGCCTGGTCAAGGCAAGATCTTGAAAACAACAGACTTCTCTTTGAAGTAGGCCTACTTCAAAGGCAGAAAGGGGTATAAGAAGAGCACCCAAAACCCCTGAAAATCAGATTACTTCTTGAGGAAGAGGAACCTTTGCTAAGGAGAAGAGCTGGAGAAGCTGGAGGAGGAGTACTGCCACTTTGCCTGTGACTGTGCTTTGCTGGGTTCACCTGCAGTAGCTGCTTCTGCTAAGGGATGACAAAGACTGACTTTTGTGTGACTTCCTCTGGTGAAGAAACTCCAAGGGCTTGAACTGAGCTTCTCTCTGCCAGCACTTGGACTTTCTGCTGAGAGTCCTGCCTGCAAAGTGGCACCCTAACATAACTCTGGGCCCTTAAAAAGTTGCAGCTGGTGGAAAAGGAGAGAAATCCACGGAAATACCACAGTGCAGGGAAACTTTTGACGCACCACCAACTTGTGGCTGAAAAACAACACGCTGATGGCCTCGCTGCTAACATCGATGCTCCGCCTGCATCGCAGCTGGAAGATCGACGCAGGCGGCTAGAGAAACAATGCACAATACCCACAGCAGCTGCTCTTAATGATGCAAGCCCCCACACAGAACGATTTGTAGATCCTGTGCAACTGGATTTCAACGCAACATCGCTGGGGAGGTGCTCGTGTCGGATCGACACATTGCTCTCTTGGTGGAGAGAAGAAATTACGCACGCCGACCCGACCGGAGAAGGAGCAACACACGTTCTTGCTTGTGGGTGAGAAATCAATGCATCGCTGTATTTTTCCGTCGCACAGTCGTCTGTGCTGCTTTATTTGGATGCTAACCAGGTACTTTTGTATGCTACCAACTTTCTCACTGTTTTCTAAAGGATTTAAGACTCTTTTGCTTTTTAAATTCATAACTTGACTTGTGTATGTTGGATTTTTTTGTCCTTTTTGTCTTGTTTTGTTTAGATAAATATTACTTATTTTTCTAAACCTGTGTTGTGTCATTTTGTAGTTTTTTCACTGAGTTATTGTGTGTGTTGGTACAAATACTTTACACATTGCTTCTGATGTTAAGCCTGCCTGCTTGTGCCAAGCTATCAAGGAGGTTAGCGGGGGTTAACTCAGGGTGATTTTCCAATACCCTGACTAGAGTGAGGGTCCTTGCATGGACAGGGGGTAACCTGACTGCCAATCAAAGACCCCATAACTAACAAATAGTTTTTGAGACATTAAGGTTAAAACATAATTGTATATCTGGGCAGTTGGGTCTCAGAGACATTCGAGAGTCCCTCAAATCCAATTTTAAACAAAAAGAGCAATCTGATTGCCCCAGAGAGTTTTTTCCCCTTGGGCCAATTCCCCCACACAGGAGTCAGACTCTCGCCGGAGTAAGCACTCTGACTGACTGCCAGCAGCACGAGAATAATGTCACTGGAATCCATCAGGACTCGGGGACTTAGTCCCTTGTCCTAAAGTTTTTAGAAAATGTACGACTAAGCTGAAAGGATAGGGATAACCTGCCCCCCCCCAGGACCTGTGGAGTTGAGGGGCCAGAGGGACGACTCACCGGGCCCAAAATAAAAAAAATCCACCGGTTATCTCCCTATCCCGCAGGACTATCGCAGAATTGTGTCGACAAAAGAAAAAAAAAGAAAATGGTGTCTGTCATTTTTTCATTTAAATGTTTGAGACGGGTCATGAATGGACCCCCTCCCTGAGCCCATTTTCGGCCCTGGGGAGCCCATTCCCAGGGCAAGGTGACTTAAGTAAGGGGAGGGGAGCATGTGGCCCATCTCCATGAGCCAATTGTGGCCCGGGACCAATGCATTAATTAAGGGAAGGGGGGCATGCAGCCCCCTCCATGAGCCTTATTAGGCCCTTGGGACACCATCCCTTGGGCCCAAGATCATAAACAAAGGTAAGGGGGCACGCAGCACCCTTCCCCAAGCCTTCTTGGGCCTTGGGGACCCCAAACCCCAGGGCCAAATTCTAAGGGTGTGAGGAGTGTAGTCCCCATCCCCGAGACTTATTAGGCCGGAGGACCCTATCCCCTGAGGCCAAAGTATATATTAATGGGAGTGGGCATGTAGTTCTCCTTTTTTATCCTCACACTGCTACCCACCCTTTTATATTGGCTGGTCCTCCCATTAGTAAATATGTTTTAGCCCTGAGGGATGGGATCCCCAGGGCCCAAAATACAACGGTATGCCGCGCACTTCAAAGGCTGTGAGCGGTGTGGGGTTCGCAGCCTGCTGGGGATTAGCCACAGTAGTGCCAATTACCCCACATATTACATTAATTTATGACATCTTCTTTGACATCATTGATAATATCATGGCAATATTTGAAATTAAATCATTGATGAGAAACTGTGCATAGTGGAGGCATGAGTTATTGTTACTTGAGATAAGTGTGTCTATAACTGATGAATTTCTGTATTTCTGTGTTTTACATCATGTACACTCAATATGATTACTTTTTATACAATATTATCAAACCCCAGATGAATGATCATGACTATAGTAGCCTAAAATGTTTCTTGGACTTCTGAAAATAATTGATACCCCAGGTCCTTCAAAGACAATTCTATCTGCACAAATAAAGCTACAGTAGCCTACTACATATTTGGTCATCATATTGAGAGTACGCAATGTATTTTGGTTGTCATTGTTGATAGCCGTATTGTTATAATTGCTTTTGAAAGTGCTGGGGTCAGAATGATGTTGAGTCTCTGACATAAGTGCATGATGTCATACAATGGAATTTTCCAATGAATATTAGTTTCATAATCTATGGATTTAACATTGAATTGTATTATGATTTGAATATTCAGCATGTTGGGGTGAAGCACTGTCTATCTTCTTTGTCAATAATGAAAGTAGTTCTTTAAAAAGCTAGCTCAAACAACTATGTGTCAAGTGATCAAGACCGTGACTCACTGAAACGCATTTTGTTTCCCTGAATCTGCCAATTAAGACTACCATCAGAGCAACTCCATTGGTTTTGAAGATATCGGGTATGGAGATAAAAACTTTGGTAGATAAACAGACATTTGAGGTGAGCAAATCTAGAGTGTCGCTGGTGTTGCAGGGTGCTCCTTACTAGAGCTGCTCTCCACCTAAACTTGTGAACTACAGAGAGTTCTCTTTTTTTTCTTTTCATAATTTATGCATCACTCTATTCCTGAAAGGGATCTATATATATATATATATATATATATATATATATATATATATACATATTTTGTCCCAGCCACAACTGCGCGACAGGACACAACAGGGTAACCAACCCCCTTGAAATCACCAATATAATATCTCCTGGTCCCGGGTTCCTCCTCACTGGTTTCCTTGCAAAGGATAATTGTTGTCACAGTGTTTTCACATTGCGTGAATTTATTATTCCATTGCACAAAAACACCCCCAACCCGGTGTCCCCTTGATCATGGGTCCTTATATATTCGAGAATATTCTCAAACATTCTTGAATAAATAAAAATAAAAAAGTCACATACTCATTCATACACTAATTCATTCACTCATACAAGCACTCAGACACTCGTGCGCCCACTCACACACCTGCTCAGACACTCATGCATCTACTGTTAGAATCACACACTCACTTTCAGACCCACTCAGACACTCATGCACCCACTCACAGATCCACTGACAGAGACAGGCCCTGTGGCCAACCCCCACTGCACATGAGCAAAGGCTGTGCACCGCACGGGGTTGGTTGGTTATAAAGGCTTGGCTGGCTAACCCTCATTGTTCATGGGCAAAGACCATGCACGGCGGTGGTTGGATTAACGTATAGTAATTAAAATTGTGTTAAAAAACATAGAAATTCACTCAAATAAAAGGTTACAGGGATGTTATAGTTAGATTCTGAATTTACAAAACCATACAAATTCAGCAGTTATAGTTAGAATTATTTCAAGTAACAATAATGCGTGCCCTAGGCACGTCTTCGCCATGCACAGCTAATAACTCCACATATTATATCATTGATGACCCCTTCTATGGCATCTTTGTTATTATCACTGCAACATTTGCATAAAAATTATTGATAAGAAAACTGTGCATGGTGAAGGCGTGAGTTATAGTTACCTTAGGATGCAAGTTATGGTTACTTGAAATAACTCTAACCATAACTACATGTTGCCATAGGAAATGGGTTTTTTGGTGTGCCAAGAACCGAGACAAAATGGGGTTCTTAAGCATGTTTTCCCCATGCCATTTTCCATAGTAAAATTGCACAGTGATATCACATAAACGGCTGAACGGAATTTCCTCAAAATGGTCATACTGGTAGATCTTGTTCCAGAAAGCGTGCTTTTGTGATTTTGGTTAAAACCATTCAGTAGTTTTTGAGAAATGAGGGTTCAGAATATTTCCTGGCGCTGTGGATTTGTTGAGCAGACTTCTCTCAAACTAAGACACCACATCAACAAAGATACAGTGGCTGCCATTTTAGGACTAGGGATACCCTACCTGCCTAGGTCTCCTGGGGCCAAAAACATGTTTTTTTTATGGTGCCGCAAATCTGCACAGGATTTGTGAATTCATGGTGCAGTTTAAAAAAATGTGGCCTTCTGCAGCTTTTAGAATGAGCTCTCCAGGGTGCACCAGAGCCGTGTGGTAACACTTATATTTTTAATTGGGGAGGGAGCATGCAGGACCCTTCCCTGAGCCTTTTAGAGGCATCAGGGACCCATTCCCCAGGGAAAACATTCTTAATCAGTAGAAAAGGGTGTTTACCCTCACTAGTCTCTTAGAGGCCCTGAGGAACCCATCCCATAGAGCTAGCTTAACAATTTAGGGGAAGGTGCATATGGCTCCCTTCCTCAAGCAACTAAGAGGCCCCAGAACCCCACCCATGGGTTCACTTTCAACACAACTTTGCTTCCCCCCAGGTGGGAGCAGAGAAAGAAGTTGCTCCCGCTCAAGTGGGAGCAAAGGAAAGAAGCCCACCCCCGCTGACACCCACAAAAGGTGCTGGCTAGGTAGCTGGTAGCTGCCGCTTAGGCCTGCCCTCACGGCCCCCAATGAGTAGGCATTTGGTAGGTGCACTGAGAACCTATGCTAAAGCAATTGCTGGCTCCTGCCAGCATACTACATTTGTGCTAGCTGAGGAATGTGCAGGGGCCCCAGGGGCCTTGGGGCTCCCCATAACTCCAACATTTGTTTACATTGTGGGTACCCCAGGTGTGCCACAGGACACCCACTTTAAAAAAAATTGCCAGCACTGAGTATGATTGCTAGCTGGGGAGCCAGTAGGGGCCAATAGAGCTCCTCTATCCCCCTAGCCACCAACATTTAGGCATGTTGTGGGTGTCTCAGATGGGCATAGTTGTACACACTTAAAAAAACAAAAATAACAATGCAATGCTAGTTACCTAGTTACCTCCCTTATTACATCACTGTATACATGTTCTATGATATCACTGATATCATCATTGCAGCATCTGAAATAACATCATTCATGACAAGACTATCTATGATGGGGGGATGAGTTTTAGTTACTTTAGGGCACAAGGTTATAGTTACTTGAAAGAACTATTACTGGTGAATTTCAGTGGTTTTGTTTGTTTAAGATGATGTGTTGCAACTGACACTTTGACCAAACTGTAACCTCCCTTCATCCGTTATTTCAGTGAATATATGTGAGCAAGATGTTTCAGGGCACTCAAGGACATGCCAAGTGTCAAAGGAACTGGATCTCAAATATCAGCATGTGCGTTAAGTCATATGTTTGGCAAAACTTGATTTAACTTCACTTTGCAAGTGGGGTCAAGTGAATTTAAATTATATATGTCATACATCATTCCATCAGCCAATTTCTAGACACTTAAGTCAATACTGTTTTTAAATAGACATTTACCCATTCATTAACCAGAACAATGAATAGTGCTATCAGAAAGTCATGAAATAATCAACTCCTTTTCAAAACCAGTTAATCTGATAGATCTGTGACTTCATTCCAGATTTAGACCAAATTGTAAACAATGTGTCTACGCAGGACACTGCTTCTCCATTGTCTGACCATGACATTGCACCACCCACTGATGGTTTTATTTCCCTATTGCATGCATGGTAGAGGTAGACAAGAAGGTAAATTGAACTGGCCACTGAAACATGAGTGATAGGAGTATGCTATATTTGTGTGATTTTCTTTCTTGTTATCCAACAAAATATTTGGAAAATTATAGTAGTGTACTCATAATTACACAAAATGCAAACTGGTCATTTATTGCTATATTTTAATGCAAAATAAATCCTCATGCCAATTTCTGGTCTGTGGCATCAGACAATTGTTGTAAGAAGAACACCGTCTGACACAAATATTGTGTCCAAAATATCCTCTGCAAACTTATCTCCCTATCGGAGGTAATAATAATAGAAATTCTTCACTCAGTCACACAATATTATTTATTAAAGCTGGTTGGGATGCTATATTTATGTCAGAAGAGATTTTAGTATCCTATATTCCGATGTGCAACTAATATTGGCCATCCCCTCTGGTATATGTCACGTGTATACAAGGTATGCCAATGGAAACCTTGGCCTATCTCTATTGCTGAAGGTCCATGCACATACAGGGGAGGGGAAAAGGAATTAAGGTGCATGAATACAAAATCCTGATGACAGATATGACAAAGATTCATTACAATAGGTTATTAATGTCTTGGGCGTTATGCCCGGGCTTGTCACTGTTGAAGCAGATATGCTAATTAAGAAAATTAGTAATGATCTATATTTTATTACTAATGAGAAAATGTGTAGAGAAAATAATCGTAGAAAAATAATGTGCATGTTTGAAAAATTTGCCCACGGGGTGTGATCACCTTGTGTATTAAAATGACTGAAAATGTGCAAAATAATAAAAATGTAAGAAAAAAATATAATAATAAGTCATAATGAGATGTATAACCTATGTTTTACATTAATTTATAGTACTAAGTTAGCTGAACTAAAGGCCTAGTTCCACTGGGCCTCGCACACTCGAAAAATGGAAAAACCAGACGCCTTACAAAGGACTGGAAACTGTTGTACACAACCTTAACCCATTTGAAGATCAAGTTACCTAGCTAGAATTTTCTGCAATGTACCGGCGGACAGGAGATTATGAAGACAATTTGCTACAATTATGTGTAGAGCAGGCTAAATGTACTTTCCCAGGACTTGAACAATAGAGGCACTGAAGAAGAACTATATGCAACAATTTTGATACCTGATGAGCCGGATGATGAGGGCATCGCATGGAAAACCAATCTGCTTCTTAGGAATGGGGACATATGAAAATTAATAGATTTGGTAAACAAAAACTATAGGTTAAAGTCATATCTGCCGACTGACTGACCAATTAGCAATTAGTGGGATGGACTGGGAGACTCTAATAAAAAGTCATGACAAGGGGCAAGAAATCAGAATTGCAGGAGGAAAGTTGATGACGTCAGGAGACGCTGTCTGAGGTGCTGTTATTGGGCTCATGGTCTGTGAGCCTGATCGGTAGCTGACTGATTGATGACCTGAAGATGAAGACTCACTGTAGGCTTATAGTGGGTACCTGATGGTACTTACACCTTGTGCCAGGTCCAGTTATCCCTTATTAGTAGATTAGTAGTGTTCTAGCAGCTTAGGCTGATAGAGGTAGCTATAGCAGAGCAGCTTAGGTTGAACTAGGAGACATGCAAAGCTCCTACTATACCACTTATATCATATAGCACTATATCATAAGAAACACAATACTCAGAGTTACTAAAAATAAAGGTACTTTATTTTAGTGACAATGTGCCAAAAATATCTCAGAGGATATACTCACTTAGGAGGTAAGTAAAATACACAAAATATACACACAAACCAAAATCAGGTAAGTAAACAGTTAGAAAAGTAGTGTAAACACTGTAGAATACATTAGGATGCAATAGGATAAAATAGGCCTGGGGCAACACAAACCATATTCTCCAAAAGTGGAATGTGAACCACAAATGGACCCCAGGCCTAGCGTAGTGTGTAGCGGGTCGCTGGGAGTGTAAGAAAACACTAAGGGTGTCCAAGATACCCCACCCCAAGACCCTGAAAAGTAGGAGTAAAGTTGCCCTACTACCCCAGAAACACAGTAAAGTTGTGATAGGGTATTCTGCAAGGACAACAACTGACTGCAAAGCACTGAAGACAGATTCCTGGACCTGAGGACCTGCAAAGGAAGGGGATCAAGTCCATGAGTCACGCAAGTGTCCAGGGGGGCCAGGAGCCCACTAAACCCCGGATGAAGGTGCAAAAGTGCTGCCTACGGGTGGAAGAAGCTGAAGATTCTGCAACAACGGAAGATGCCAGGAACTTCTCCTTTGCACAAAAGATGTCCCACGGCGTGCTGGAGGATGCAGAGTTGTTTCCACACAGGATGACTGCAAACAAGCCTTGCTAGCTGTAAGAGTTGCGGTTGAAGAAAATGGGTGCTGCCCATGCCCAAGAAGGATCAGAAGGTTGCCCCTTGGAGGAGGAGGAGACAGAGGGGGCACTCAGCAGCACAGAGAGCCCATGCAGAAGCAGGCAGCACCCGCAGAAGCACTTGAACAGGCGTTCAAGAAATCTGAGCACGGCAATCGTCTCAACATTACAAAGGAGGGTCCCACGAAGTCGGTGGTCAACTCAGCGAGTTGAGCATTGCAGGACGGAGTGTTGGGGACCTGGTCTATGTTGTGCATGAAGGATTCCTTGAAAAAGTGCACAGAAGCCCTATTGGCTTCCAGTGCAGGGTGAAGGCAGACATGCACCACCAGGAAACAGTCGAGAAAGCCGACAGGATTAGGCGCTACAATGTTGCTGGTAGTCTTCTTGCTACTTTGTTGCAGTTTTGCAGGCGTCCTGGAGCAGTCAGCGGTCGATCCTTGGCAGAAGTTGAAGAGGGAGATGCAGAAGAACTCTGGTGAGCTCTTGCATTCGTTATCTGACGAGAAATCCACAGGAGAGACCCTAAATAACCCTTTGAGGAGGATTGGCCACCAACCAGGTAAGCACCTATCAGGAGGGGTCTCTGACGTCACCTGCTGGCACTGGCCACTCACAGGCCTCCATTGTGCCCCGCCCACCTCTGCATTCAATGTGGCAGAGGTCTGGGACACACTAGAGGAGCTCTGGGCACCACCCCTGGGGTGGTGATGGACAGGGGAGTGGTCACTCCCCTTTCCTTTGTCCAGTTTCCCACCAGAGCAGGGGCTGGGGGATCCCTGAACCGGTGTAGACTGGTTTATGCAAGGAGGGCACCATCTGAGCCCTTCAAAGCATTCCCAGGGGCCAGGAGAGGCTACTCCTCTCAGGCCCTTAACACCTATTTCCAAAGGGAGAGGGTGTAACACCCTCTCTCAGTGGAAATCCTTTGTTCTGCCTTCCTGGGACTAGGCTCCCCAGACCCCAGGAGGGCAGAAGCCTGTCTGTGGGTTGGCAGCAGCGGTAGCTGCAGTGAAAACCCCAGAGAGCTAGTTTGGCAGTACCTGGGGTCCATGCTGGAGCCACGGGGATGCATGGGATTGGCACCCCAATACCAGATTTGGCATGGGGGACAATTCCATGATCTTAGACATGTTACATGGCCATGTTCGGAGTTACCATTGTGAAGCTACATGTAGGTATTGACCTATATGTAGTGCACGCATGTAATGGTGTCCCCACACTCACAAAGTCTGAGGACATTGCCCTGAACAATGTGGGGGCACCATAGCTAGTGCCAGGGTGCCCTCACACTTAGTAACTTTACGCCTAACCTTCACCAAGTGAGGGTTAGACATATAGGTGACTTATAAGTTACTTAAGTGCAGTGTAAAATGGCTGTGAAATAACATGGACGTTATTTCACTCAGGATGCAGTGGCAGTCCTGTGTAAGACTTGTCTGAGCTCCCTATGGGTGGCAAAAGAAATGCTGCAGCCCATAGGGATCTCCTGGAACCCCATACCCTGGGTACCTAGGTACTATATACTAGGGAATTATAAGGGTGTTCCAGTGTGCCAATCAGAATTGGTGAAAATGGTCACTAGCCTGCAGTGACAATTTTAAAAGCATAGAGAGCATAAGCACTGAGGTTCTGGTTAGCAGAGCCTCAGTGACACAATTAGGCACCACACGGGGAACACATTAGGCCACAAACTATGACCACTGGGGTCCTGGGTAGCAGGATCCCAGTGAGACATATAAAACACTCTGACAAATAGGGTTTCCACTATGAGCACTGGGTTCCTGGCTAGCAGGATCCCAGTGAGACAGTAAAAACACCCTGACATATACTTACAAGCAGGCCAAAAGTGGGGGTAACAAGGCTAGAAAGAGGCTACCTTCCTACACTGACTTGTTGCTGATCCATCCTGGATAGGTAGCTATGAAACTGTGACTGACTATTTTTATGCTTTTTTCTTCTAGGTACCAACTGCGCTGATTATTGAGATTCTCACTTAGGTAGAATTTTCCAAATTGATGGTTTCTCTAAATAGTTTTTTTCGCATGAAGACCCCTATGCTAATGCTAATCTTGGTTAGGTAGGCTGTTAGGGGTGACGTTGACAGTGACAAATGACTGACAAACTTAGTTGCTGAATTACATTATTAATGCTGGTATTCTTAGTTTATGTTATGGTACTGTTGCATATGTTTTCTAAAAGAAATAATGTATTCTATTAATGAAATAATAAAAAAGTATGATTTGAATAAAGATTGAACTAACAGATGATCTAGAATTGTAATCAATAGGGAAATAAAAAAAATTTAACTCCTCCCTGAGTAGTGGTTATTCTTGAGTAAGATGGTTTAAACTTGTTTTCCATAGAATGTTTCTTGCTTATTGACGTTAGCTATTGATTCAGTAGTCACCGCTTGACTAGGATACTCCATGCGATTCAAAAGGTTCATCGACCTATACGTGTCCCCTTGTAAGTTTACATACTAAGGACCAGGCGTGCTAGCATCACTCAAGAGTAGCAACTGTGAAAGGGACCTCTGGATCTCCTTGAGGCCAGGGCAGATCTGAGATGGGGTAGCTGCCAGCTCAAAGTAAATTTCAACGACTGCCTCCCTACTCTCATGCTTCCTGACTTGCAGATTGGCTGAGAATGATGCTGTAGGTTTAATTCCTGACTCTGCCTCGGCAGGTGCCAGCAATTTACTGACAGGTAAGGAAGGAAGGTTTCTACCATGAGGGTTTTTGAATCAAAACCTTTGCTGTGCCTTTCATTTCTGGGTAGGAGTAAACTGGCAGGAGCATAATGTATTTACTAGCAAAATTTATAATCTGGACCAAGCATATTCTTGTATTTAAATCTATTTGAAAAAATGACATCCTGTCACAGCATCGTGCCCATTATAGCTGAAATTATTGACTGAAATCAAAGTGAAACAGCGTGGTATGGCAGTGGCCATGTCTTACTGCGTATGGACAGTCAACACCTAGACCTTTGACACAATCATTATACAACTCTGTAGAAGTAAGTAAGCAATGTTTCGTGTCAGAGTACAGTGTCTATCATTCTCTATGAGGGACTGGGGCAGGAACAAGATTTACTGACTGTAATAATTATGGAAAGACAGTTTACAGTCCTTGCATTTGCACTGATAAGACTCGAGAATTTTTTTTCCTCCTAGCTTTCCCACATTTCATTCAGTAACTTAGAATCGGTTTGGTTCATGAAACAAAAAAGAAATCACTTGCGCTCTTCTGTCTCCGTACAACAAGTATAAAACAGCAAGATGCAGTTGAAAGACATTATGTTATGAATTAAGTTTGTCTATAAGATGGACATTTAGAAAACGGCGATTTTGTTTTTAGGTTCTCCATCCACCCCTTTCACTCTAGGGGCTCCCTGGGTTTGCGCCCCACTGGTTGAGCTACGTTTACTGCATAAATGTAAGAAACAATAAATTGACACAGTGCGACACTTCCCGCCGGATAGAAAAGCTCGTAGTGCCCTCACAGAGTTCTTTGCGGCAGTTATATTAATCATTAGCTGTACCACCGCCAGTCTCATAAAAGAAGGTTGTTATTCCTCACGTGGAATCAAATACTCCTAATTTATTCACTCAAGGCGAAGGACGGTGCGAGCCGTCTGCTTGCACCTGCAGGGCCATTGTGGTGTTGGTGCCCCCTGGCTGTGAATCCATCGGCATGATAGATGGTTCGATAGATTGAAAAGAAAACCACAGTCTACTTTTTACAGCAGTTTGCGGCCTGTTCTGTATGACATTCAAGTTATACATGTTGGGCCTTTTACTTAGAGAAGAGAAAATTGCTGAAATTATTCTGCGCTGAAATGTGGAACACTGCTTGGCAAAACAATTGACTAACCTGAGAGCTAGACACTTTCAAATGTTTTCTAGATGAATGCATGCTTTTGACAGAAATTTGCTTCGGTCTATCAGGAACAAAGAATCCATTCTTCGAGCTAGGCGAGTGTTTGAAATTTCATTTTTTAAGACGTCATTACGTCATTTGTCACTATGATTGCCTATTAATTTATTTGAGTTAGCAAAGCAGATGCAGAAAAATACATAATACCTTACCTTTTTATTAGTTTAGCTGTGGTACAATAAAACAATTCCTAACCGTATTAACCGCATACTCAGTAAATAAAAGCGTAGATTGACTAAAGTGTGCGTAAAACATTATTTTGCACTGTGGTCACAGGCGCTATAATGTGCTGCGTTGAATTTTGCTACAAAACCCTATGCAAAACCTTAGTAATCTTATCATATGGTGTGTCACATTCTAACTATGGCCCTAATCAGTGTAGTCGAATATATGTTTGGTGATTTAAAGTAAAAGAATGGTGGTAATCTGACAGAAGTATACAAAAAATGTGATAGATGGTATGGTTAAATTACTCTCAGCTCACAATACCACTTCAGTTTTAACCAAGCCATATGCAAATCAGTCTTGGCCCTGCTCCAGTCGTACCAGCCCAGCCCAAACTGAGGTCAGATCTTCATTGAACCGGAACACAAACAACAGAAGGCTCATTTCACCCTTCTTAGCCCTCATCAGCCAGGTAAAGTTTGGTTCCAGTGGCACAGTGTGCACAGGATCCACGTCGGGCATATCCATTTTGCTTAGGCCTTAGACTGAAGTATATAAAAAAGTAATGGAAAACATAACCCTAAAATAAAGGCTGTCTTCCAGATGAACCAATATGAATTGCATAGATTGGTGGTAATATTTAGCTTTCATGAGGTCTCCACTTGATGGATGTAATCACTCATAAATCAGATTTTGTACCAGGATGAAAAGGCTCTATTTGCATATGAAAGGTCGATGCAAATGAGTGCGGACCTACTATTTGGTTATTCACATGCTCTGTTTGGAGGTGCTGCAAAACAAGACTGTTTTGTGATTGGTCTATACGCAGATGGTCTTATCCCAGATTTAGTACAATTATTATGCTTGCTTGATTACTTAAAAGTTACTCGAGACTCAGACTTGGTATTAAAATTAGGCTCCTACATACATTTTTGATTTGGTTTGACTATCTTTATCACTTGCAGATTTGTTATCCTTTATTTTTTTATTTACAAAGAGACTCCCTCTTTACATAGATGAGTCCGAACCTCTGTGTTACATACTTGCCTTCAGGGACATCAAGTCTAGTACGGCTTTGTCTTTCTACTGTATTTCTGTTAGTGCCGGACATGTCCCAGCACATGCACTCACAAACCTACATTGTCTTCTAGTATCCCATGTTTTCAGCCAGAACTACTCTTCCAATACCAACTCAGAGTTGCAGATACAATCATTCGATGTCATTTGTTCAACAATTTATTTCAAAATATTTCCTGAAAAATTGGATAAATAAAATTATCCCCATGCAATCCAATTTATACAACAATAAATCATTGTACAGGGAACCTCCCTACATTACAAATGAATGCCACGCTAGTTATTTATAACAATGATCGTCTTACTCTATTTGTAAACATGCCAGTTTTAATATTTTTAACAAAACACTTATAAAATTGGTGTAAATGTAAGGAAAAGTTGGTCATTCTTTCAACATTCATATGTGTATTTCTAGAAGGAATGAGAGGTAGGTAATTTAGGTAAACAATATTTTTGGCTGAAGGGCTACTGAGTATTTTTTCAGCATTCATTGTGGTATGGTGTGTTAAAGGTGTAAATATATTGATAGGTTGGTGTGATTGATAAGTGTATGTGCTAAAGGAAAGAATGCTCCATGAACAGGTTATACGAAGTAATTGGTGATGTCATCTTTAGAATTTTGGGTGGTTTGAAATATGACAGAAAAACTGTGTGACCTGGTGTCAGTTGAGAGCAGGGAGCTTGGAGAGAATGGCCTTGACAGAGAGGCATGAATACAGATTTAGACTGGCAACTACAATTAACTTGTTCCTCTAAAGAGAACTTTCATTGAAGTAGTCTCAGTGTAGAGTGTTTTCTTCTAACTAGACTTACAAGGGAAATCATTATTCCTTAAAATAACTTGAAGCTGTAAGTTGTGATGTGGGCTCCTTCTTACGGGCTAAGGATGGACAACTCAGATTCTTGCTTTATATAACATTATTTGAAGGTATATCTACTTTCCACAAAGCGTGATGACTAAAGTGCTATCCGTTAGGACAGCACAAAGGAATTTTTAAGACCAGCCACAGTCCTCTCAGTATTCACTAAGGGCCAGATTAGCAAAATTTTGCGAGTCGCAAATGGCCAGAATCTCAATTTGCGACCCCGCAAAATCGGAAATGGGATGCAATAATCCCATTTCCGAATGGCAAATAGCGACGCGAGCCAATACCGACTCGCAAAAATTGTGACCCCATAGTGCGACCCGCAAATAGGAAGTCGCAATTTGCGAGTCGCAAACCATATGAAAAAGCCACTCGCAAATTGCGACTAGTCACAAAAAGCCCATTTTGCACACCCAATTTACCACTAAGTCAGAGCAGGTGGTAACCAGAACCAAAGTATAAAAGGAGACCCAGAAGGCACCTGGGTTACTGAAGATGGCGGAGATATATGTGATAGCAAGGAGGAGGAGAGTCCACGCCGCACAGCAGAGGAGGAGGAGGAGCCAGAGACAGGAGAGGATATACAGAACCAGGCAGACACTTTTCCAACAAACAGAGGAGGAGATATATGATAAATACAGACTCAGCAGTGCAGCAATATTAGAATTAATTGATCTACTCAATCTGCAGCTGCAACCCCAGACTGTGCGCGGCAGCGCCATCCCCACACATGTGCAAGTGCTATGCTCACTGCACCTCTTCGCCTCGGGTAGCTATCAGGGAGTCATTGCTGTGGCAGGTGGGATATCCCAAAGTGCACTCTCACGGTTCTTCAGATGTTTCTTAGATGCCATACTCACACACATTTCCAGATACATATACCTACCCAGGAATGAGGCTGAAATCAACAGCACCAAGTTGGAATTCTACAGGATTGCCAACTTCCCTCATGTAATAGGGTGTGTAGACGGGACACATATACAAATCTGCCCTCCTGCAAATCTGGAATATCTGTTCCGCAACTGGAAGTGTACCCACTCACTGAACATCCAGGTGGTATGTGACGCCCATTATGTCATCACTGACATGGTAGCCAAATTTCCAGGGAGTACACATGACTCCTATATTTTCAGGCACAATGGGATACACCAACGCCTAGAACGTGGGGAGTTTGGAGATGGATATCTATTAGGTATTGCTGAAAACGCCCTGCAGCCATACACACAGGTCACTGTAGAAACCATCCATGCCCTGCTAACATTGTCCATTTATGCCAAACAGGTGACAGTGCATATGCGCTATGACCATGGATGCTTACCTCGTAGTTAACACCCAGCAATGAGAAAGAGAGGCGATACAACAGTGCACATAGGAGGACCCGAAATGTCATAGAGAGGACCTTTGGACTGTTGAAGGCAAGATTCAGATGACTCCACAGAAGTGGAGGTGCGCTCCAGTATGCCCCAATAACAGCATTCATGATAGTTGGCGCATGCGCTATACTGCACAACATTGCCACCAGACGTGGGCTGCATCTCACCCCTGAAGACCCAGATTCGGAGGATGACGAGCAAGAGCTACCACATCGCCATCATGGGGATAGAAGCATTGCAAATCAAGGCAGACAGAGACGGGACAACATTGCAAACCAATACTTTGGAAGGTATGTGTTAACTGTCACCACACACACTAATGTCACACACAAAGAGCCCAGTTGTGAAGTGGAACAAAAAAGAACTTTTATTAAGTGAACCTAAGTAATTTTTAACTGAACTTTTGGGAAGGGGCTTTTAATGTCCACCTGCAATGAGGACACATTCACCTCATGTGCCTCAAGTGTCCGCAAGTGCATTGGCTAAACTCCTCCGCCTGGGACGCCCAGCATGGCTAGAGCTTGGAGTGTCAGCAGATCCCTGACGTGCACTGCCAGTCCTCAATACCCTTGTGTCCGTGGCAGATGCACTACTGATGGTGGAGCCCTCCTCACTATCTTGAGGTGTGTCTGCCGTGCCCCTAGCCACCTGTCTTGCCTCCATCATGTCCACAGCGTGGCTAATCTGACCCAGTCCCCGAGCCACATCCCCTGCAAAGTGGCCCGAGTCCAACTGCAAACTGACTGTACGGCGTGACAGCCCTGTGGTGTTGACTGCCAGGCGGACGATTGATGCAGCCATGCGGTCCAACCGGTGTATGAGTTGCCGCTCACGGCGCCTTGCACTCTCTCTCTCTGACACTAGTTCAGTTACAAGTTGACGGATGGAGAGTGCAAGGTCAGCGACATGATTGTTCAGGCTTTGGAAGTCTGTGTGCACCTGTGCCAGCCCTGTGGTGAAATTCTGCTCCATACGCTGCATGGCCCCTGATATAACTCTCATCTGCCTTGTTTGCAGGCGCTGACCACTGATGAGGGCTGCCTCGGCGGCGGACATGGAAGAGTCCCCTACATCCTCCTGGGACACTGCAGGGACATTGACTCGGCGTCTGCGACGCAGTGGAGCATCAGGGTCCTGTTGTGTGGCACTGTGGCTGGGACCGGGTGCTGAGTCGATCTCCCCAATGTCCACTTGTGCAGCTGGAGGGGACTGTGGTTGGGTGGTGCTGGGCCCTGTAGTGGCTGCTCCTGACTCCTGTGCTGCCTGTTGGTTGCTCTCTGTACTCTGGACGGGCTGGCTGGTGGGGATGTCTTGTGGGAGAACTGTGGGACATAGGGAACACACTGTCAGTATCTAACATCTGTTGTATGCTTCCTAATAAACTGTTGCCTATCAGCTGACTACTGAACTACATTGCCCATAATGCACCATTCTGGTGGTTGCTAGTCTGGAATGGAGCTAATTTGGTTGTGCATGCTGCTGTGTACTGGGTGGGTGGGGGTATGGCAGATATGGTTGTACATGCATGTTTCATGGTACTCACTTCTTGATGTTCCTGGCGCTGACGTGTCCAGCTCTCCCATTCTAGCCACTGCCTCTGGCTCAAGGGTCTGTTCCACACGTTCCTCCACGGGTGTGGGTGGTGGGACGGTGAATGGGCCTCCTCCTGTGCCCCTCATCTCTCGGAGGCGCTCTGCTACTCTCTCCTTGGTCCTGGAGCGCAGGTCATACCATCTCTTTTTGAGCTCTTCAATACTCCTGTGGCTCACCCCTATGGCGTTGACCTTCTCCTGGATGTCATTCCAAATCCTCCTTTTTTCAGTCTCTGGCACACTCAGGGCAGCCCTTCCAAATAGCTGGTCATGGTGCTGGCAGCATTCATCTGTCAGCACCTCCAGTTCCTTTTCTCTTCCTGCCAGAGTCCTCCATTCTTGCTGCTGTTCCTCCAGGTGGTTGCTCAGCAGTTGGAAAAGGGTGTGGTCCTCCCTCCTCCCAGGTGTATTTGTAAACTTCCTGGCTGTGATGTCATCAGCAAGGGCCAGGAAGTGTTTTCCAGACTGTTCTGCTGCACCTGCATGTAATTTGCGGCACAGTCGCAATTTGCGACACCCACTCGCAATTTGCGTGTTCGTTTTTAGCGTGGTCGCAAAAAGCGACCTCGCAAACAGCGGACTCACAATCTGCGGTGTGACTTCATTTGCGAGTCGCAAAATGAAGTAGCTTTTTCTTGTTAGATACCAGTTTGCGAGTCGGAAATTGCGAGTTGCAACAACTCGCAATTTCCGACTCGCTATTTTTTAGCTACCTACATCTGGCCCTAATTCCCTTATTTAGACTGAATAAAATTGCGGTATACATGAGGACAACATAATGAAAAAAAATATTTAGCCAGGCGCAGCTCCCCTGTCATGGCAGAGGAGCATCACCCCCCACCCAAGCCAGCAGCTGCAAAACTTTTACTACAAAACGATTGTTAGAAATGGGGTCTTTGGTTGACAGCCAGGTTACCCCCTGTTCAAGCAAGGACCCTCACTCTAGTCAGGGTAAAAGAGAATCAGCCTCAGCTAACCCCTGCTTACCCCGTTGGTAGCTTGGCAGAGCAATAGGCTTAACTTTAGAGTGCTAGGTGTAAAGTATTTGTACCAACACACACAGTAACTTAATGAAAACACTACAAAATGACACAACACCAGTTTAGAGAAATAGGAAATATTTATCTAAACAACACAAGACCGAAACGACAAAAATCCGACATACACAAGTCAAGTTATGAATTTTTAAGATTAAACTAAAAAATAGTGCTTAGAAACACAAGATGCTTCAATGAGGTGTTAACACGGCATCGTGACGGAGTTGTTCCCATCAAGCCGACACCAGCGGCGCCGGACACAGAGTCGGGTAGACCCCCAAGTACAGTACCTTTGGGGAAGAGTGAAAACAAGTCGATACGCAAAGTCGGGGATCGCGGCGTCTGTGCAGAACGTTGAATCAGCGCACTTCGAGTGGCATTGGTCACGATGTGGTGCGGCGACTTCCACAGAGTTGCGGACTTCAGCGGGGCTGCAGTGGCGTCGGGCCTGTGAAGTTCGGCACATTCCAGCGGAGATCACGGAGTCGGTTGCAGGCGGCATCACCGGATTCAGCAGCTGCATCGGTCCGAAGTCGTCCGAAGTCGATTTCCTTGGATTTCCACCAGCTTTTCTTTCAAGGGCCCAGGGACTGGATAGGGCACCACTTGTCAGAGCAGGAGTCTCTCCAGAGACCCCAGGTGCTGGCTGAGAGAAGTCTTTGCTGTCCCTGAGACTTCAAACAACAGGAGGCAAGCTCTAAATCAAGCCCTTGGAGATTTCTTTACATGATGGAAGGCATACAAAGTCCAGTCTTTGCCCTCTTACTCTGGCAGAAGCAGCAACTGCAGGATAGCTCCACAAAGCACAGTCACAGGCAGGGCAGCACTTCTCCTCAGCTCTTCAGCTCTTCTCCAGGCATGTTTCCTCTTGATGTCCAGATGTGATCTAAAGTCTGTGGTTTTGGGTGCTCTTATACCCAATCTCTCCTTTGAAGTCGGCCTACTTCAAAATAAAGTCTCTTTTGACTGTGAAATCCTGCCTTGCCCAGGCCAGGCCCCAGACACTCACCAGGGGGTTGGAGACTGCATTGTGTGAGGGCAGGCACAGCCCTTTCAGGTGTGAGTGACCACTCCTCCCTCCCTCCTAGCACAGATGGCTCATCAGGAAATGCAGACTACACCCCAGCTCCCTTTGTGTCACTGTCTAGTGTGAGGTGCAGCAAGCTAACTGTCAAACTGACCCGGACAGGGAATCCACAAACAGGCAGAGCCACAGAAATGGTATAAGCAAGGAAATGCTCACTTTCTAAATGTGGCATTTTCAAACACACAATCTTAAAATCAACTTTACTAAAAGATATATTTTTAAATTGTGAGCTCAGAGACCCCAATTTCTACATGTGCATCTGCTCCCAAAGAGAATCTACACTTTAATCAGATTTAAAGGTAGCCCCCATGTTAACCTATGAGAGGGATAGGCCGTGCAACAGTGAAAAACAAATTTAGCAATATTTCACTGTCAGAACATATAAACCACATTACTACATGTCCTACCTTAACCATACACTGCACCCTGCCCTCGGGGCTACCTAGGGCCTACATTAAGGGGGTCTGACATGTAAAAAAAGAAAGGTTTAACTTGGCAAGTGGGTATACTTGCCAAGTCACATTCACAGTTAAAGCTACACACAGACACTGCAATGGCAGGTCTGAGACATGATTACAGAACTACTTATGTGGGTGGCACAACCAGTGCTGCAGGCCCACTAGTAGCATTTGATTTTCAGGCCCTGGCACCTCTAGAGCACTTTACTACGGACTTACTAGTAAACCAAATATGCCAATCATGGATAAGCCAATAACATACACGTTTTGTAAAGGAGCACTTGCACGTTAGCACCAGTTAGTAGTGGTAAAGTGCCCAGAGTAATAAAAACAGCAAAATCAGAGTCCAGCACACATCAACTACCTGGGGAACAGAGGCAAAAATTTAAGGGAGACCATGCCAAGGATGAAAAGTCTAACACCTGGTCTAAAGCTTTGTCCCAGCAAAATTGTAACACTCTCTATGGTGCATAATATGTCAGTCTCTAACAAAGCAAGGCTGGGCATGTTCAGACAGCCACAGTGATGAAATCTTGATGAGACAACTGGAGGCCTCCTTAACAAGAGGCTTGGGCCAATACATAGATGGAACCCCCCAAGGTCCCAATGTCTCCCTAAGGCCATCTGTCTTAACTTGGACATCTTCTGCAAATAATCCAAGACCATTCAAACCATCCCTGGGAGGCTGCCTTAAAAAGGGTGGGCCGGTAAGAAACAAAAGTGGGCTAATCGCGCTGAGCAACGTGGTCTTGTAATCAGTAAATTAAAGAAAGCCAGAATTTGTGCTACAAGGAAGCTTAAAACTATATGGCCTCAAAATCAGAGTCAGCCCCCCCAAAATAATTCGCCGGTGAGCTCAACATCCATCACAAACCCCCATTCTGAGGATGCAGAGATGGAGTTTTTAGGGAGCGTCAGAAGGTACTGAAGAAATGTTGTGAGATTTAACGCTACAGAGTACAAACGCTCATAGAGCAGTTGATACAGGACGTGGGGACAAATGATTTCTTTCAGCTTTGTTTTCATGGACAGGGTATTGACAGCCCTGTGTTCACCAGCCGAACACCCCTTGATGTGTCTGATGCAATGGAATTTTTAGAAAACCTCTAAACTTTTACAGAGTAAAGCAGAAATAGTAGCAATTGGAACCTTCAGAATAGTCGCCCTCGCAACTTAGGTCAAGAGGGGGCATTTCCAGACCTTTAAAGAGTATTTTCTACAGTAAATTCATTGGAAAAAAACAGTGGTGGTTGCTCAACTTTAACATTGGTGGGACCAACATGTGTCTGGCAGCTGCATCGCTGGGTTACTAATGGATCACAGCACTGCCAACGCTGTTTTCCTGCCTAGAGCGGTTGAAGCCCATGTTGCACTTGAAATACCTCCCGACAGACTGGTAAGCTTTGTAGAACTGGGTCTTTTTGAGAACTATTTTGCTGTCACAGTAAAAGTTCTTTAATACAGCGGATCGTGGAAGTACTTTACATCCGGAGCACCTGTGAAAAGTAAGACAGTTTACATTTTACATCATGACAATCACTTTTATGGTATCTTGAGGGGCCAAGTACATGTGCACCCATTGCAATCACATCTACAACACACAGACAGCTCATCAGTGTGAAATGCATTGTAAAATAAGTCAATTGGACGGCTGCATCGTAGACACCGATCAGAAGGTGAGATGTCTTAGAAGCAATCTATTCTGTCTCTCCCAAATCTGCTTGAGCATACCCAATGGGATTATTCAGTGCATCCCTAAAACAGACTGTGTGGGGTGCAGGCACTACACAGCCACCAATGACAAATGGAAAGGTATGAAATGCCCCCGTTGTAAGGCATCTTTTCCTCCGGGAAAAGAACACATGTGTTACATGATTAAAGGCTGGCCACAGACCAAAACAGAAGACTACATAGTGTTCGAAATAGAGTGTACACAAGAGACTGGAATGCACCAGCCTAACTATATTTTAGCAAACCATCTAACTTCTGATGAAAGCTGGAAGTTTGAAGGCCCTTCTTGCATGAACACATTCCTTAACACATTCATTCAGACAAATTCAAAGGGTATACCCTTATGGTCTATAACTCGAAAGTGTATGACTAGTTCTTTATTTTTCAAAATATGATTCATGAAAAGATGCTTACAGAACTCATCACCCAGGGCTCCAAACTGAATTTGCTAAGCGCTGTACCTTTACATATAAGGTTCATAGATACTTTGAAGTTTCTGCCCATGAAATTGAGCAAGTTGCCAAGAGCATTTGGTTTTTCAGGTTGTAAAGGTTATTTCTCACACTTCTTTAACACCTGGCTGAATCACAATTATGAGTGTCCAATGCCTCCTCCCAACAGCTACAGTGTTGAATATATGATGCCGGAGGAGAAAGAGAGTTTTCTGCAGTGGTATGGTGAAACCGTGCAAAGACGTTTAATTTTCAAACCAAGTTGCAAGCTTACTGTCAGTCAGATGTAATGATCTTGAGAAAAGCCTGCAATCTCTTCAGAGACATTGTTGTAGAGATGACAAAACAAGAAAAGGTTCTGAAACCCAATACCACCAAAATGGCAAATCCAAAGAGTACATCAACCCTTTTCAACAAGTCACACTGGCTTCCATGTGTGTGTGCACAAGCCCATGTTTTTACAACCTGAAAGCATAGCTCTACTGCCACCCGACCTCTATAATGGTAAACAGAAGCATTTTTCTAACCCCTCTATTCAATGGCTCATGTATGTCTCTGAGTAGAAGATATCTTCATCCAACACGCCTCACAGGGTGGAGAATACTGTGTGGGCCCTTATTTCCTAGATGGGTGTGCTGTAATTAATGTAGTGCCAATGATCTTTTAAAATGACGGTTGCTTTTCCCATGGTTGCCCCCACTGCTACAAACCCCATGAGTTTAATAAGCAGTTGGGTAACAAATTTTAACATTTTCATAGGCATACTCTGTTAAAGGCACAATATGTTGAAAACTGTGGTTTTCTTCTAAGATTCCTCTTGGAGCATGAGTGGATAGATATCCTAAAATCAGATGCAAAACTCTTCTCCTTCATTAAGAGCAATGAGTTACCCAATTCTTTGGAGCCCTGCAGCACCTTATGTGGGAGTCGTAAAATGCTACACAGTTTTACAGGGCCGTGGGAGAGGGTGAGAAAATACACTACTATGATTTCACAAGTCTGTATCCATTTGTGAACAAGACAGAGTTATACCCTGTAGGTTACCTCATATATAAGCACTTTAAAGCCATAGACGAACACTTTGGGTTAGTTCAATGTGAAGTCTACTGTTAGGAATGGGGTTTTTGGTTGGCAGTCAGGATACCCTCTGTCCAAGCAAGAACCTCACTCTAGTCAGGGTAAGTCACACACAATCCAAAATTATCCTGTGCCCACCCTCTGGTAGCTTGGCATGAGCAGTCAGGCTTAAATTAGAAGGCAATGTGTAAAGTATTTGTGCAATAAATCATACAATAACACAATATAGCACCACAAAAATACACCACACAGTGTTTAGAAAAATATATAATAATTATCAGGATAATTGTAGGTCAAAACGAATAAAGATGCAATGTGAAATTGTAGAGATATCACTGAAAAGTGATATGAAGTGTCTTAAGTCTTTAAAAAGTAAACAAAGGGGGTCATTACGACCCTGGCGGTCAGAGACCGCCAGGGGTAATGTGGCATCCGTACCGCCAACAGGTTGGCGGTATGGAGACCCGTATTACGACCGCGGCGCCGTTTTAGCCCCGGCGGTGATAATCCGCCAGGGCAGCGCTGCAAGCAGCGCTGCCCTGGGGATTGTGACCCCCCTACCGCCAGCCTGTTTCTGGCGGTTTGCACCGCCAGGAAGAGGCTGGCGTTAAGGGGTGTCCTGGGGCCCCCTAACAGGGCCCCGGCCAGCTTTTCACTGTCTACATAGCAGACAGTGAAAAGCACGACGGGTGCTACTGCACCCGTCGCACGGCCGCAACACCGCCGGCTCTATTAGGAGCCGGCTCCTATGTTGCGGCCTCATCCCCGCTGGGCCGACGGGCGTAAACATGGTTTGCGCCCGCCGGCCCAGCGGGGATGTCAAAGTACCTGGCTTAGAGTGGAAAATCTCCGCAGAGGGCCGCACAAGAGGAGATGCGTGGAAAAATGGTGTGTGCGTCAGTTACGCCCCTTCACACACGGACTTGCGTCGTAATTTTTTCACACGGGGAGATGTGCGTCGTTCTACGGGAGGAAAAATGGTGTGTGCGTCGGGTGAGCCCCTTCATACACGGGCTTACGTCGTTATTTTTCATTCAGGGAAGACGTGCGTCGTTTCCCGGCATGCGGACCGTCTCCTTCTATGGATCGCGGGATTACCAGATGTCCCAGCGTCTGTGCGTGGATTCCTCGGCTTGTTATCCGGCTGGGTGTCTTTCCGGGATACTGTGCGTGGAATTTTCTTTCTCACGCAGGCGTCGCATCGATTTGCTCTCTGGAAGTCAGGCGGCGTTGTCCATGCGAGGCCGTGCGTCGAAGTTCCGGTTGCAGCGCAGGCGTCGAGTCGAGCCGTGTCTTTCTGGATCGGCAAGCAGTGAATTTCTCACCGCGGAGCAAGCTGTGCGTCGAAATTTTCGGTGCACGAAGAGTCCAAATGAAAAAGAGAAGTCTTTTTGGTCCTGAGACTTCAGGGAACAGGAGACAAGCTCTATCCAAGCCCTTGGAGAGCACTTTTACAGCCAGGCAGGAGTTCAGCGAGGCAGCAGGCCAACAGAAAGGCAGCAGTCCTTTGGAGAAAGCAGACAGGTGAGTCCTTTGAGCAGCCAGGCAGTTCTTCTTGGCAGGATGTAGGTTCTGGTTCAGGTTTCTTCTCCAGCAAGTGTCTGATGAGGTAGGGCAGAGGCCCTGTTTTATATTAAATTGACCCTTTGAAGTGGGGATGACTTCAAAGAGTGGCTAAGAAATGCACCAGGTCCCCTTTCAGTTCAATCCTGTCTGCCAGGGTCCCAGTAGGGGGTGTGGCAGTCCTTTGTGTGAGGGCAGGCCCTCCACCCTCCCAGCCCAGGAAGACCCATTCAAAATGCAGATGTATGCAAGTGAGGCTGAGTACCCTGTGTTTGGGGTGTGTCTGAGTGAATGCACAAGGAGCTGTCAACTAAACCTAACCAGACGTGGATTGAAAGGCACAGAAAGATTTAAGTGCAAAGAAATGCTCACTTTCTAAAAGTGCCATTTCTAGAATAGTAATATTAAATCTGACTTCACCAGTCAGCAGGATTTAGTATTACCATTCTGGCCATACTAAATATGACCTTCCTGCTCCTTTCAGATCAGCAGCTGCCACTTCAACAATGTATGAGGGCAGCGCCAATGTTAGCCTATGAAGGGAGCAGGCCTCACAGTAGTGTAAAAACGAATTTAGGAGTTTTACACTACCAGGACATATAAACTACATAGGTACATGTCCTGCCTTTTACCCACACAGCACCCTGCTCTAGGGGTTACCTAGGGCACACATTAGGGGTGACTTATATGTAGAAAAAGGGGAGTTCTAGGCTTGGCAAGTACTTTTAAATCCCAAGTCAAAGTGGCAGTGAAACTGCACACACACGCCTTGCAATGGCAGGCCTGAGACAAGGTTAAGGGGCTACTGAAGTGGGTGGCACAACCAGTGCTGCAGGCCCACTAGTAGCATTTAATCTACAGGCCCTAGGCACATATAGTGCACTCTACTAGGGACTTACAAGTAAATTAAATAGCCAATCATGGATAAACCAATCAATAGTACAATTTACACAGAGAGCATATGCACTTTAGCACTAGTTAGCAGTGGTAAAGTGCCCAGAGGTCAAAAGCCAACAACAACAGGTCAGAAAAAATAGGAGGAAGGAGGCAAAAAGTTTGGGGATGACCCTGTCAAAAAGCCAGGTCCAACATGACCCCCTACCAGCCTAAAGTCAGGGGAGAACAATCACTATCCTGATGTACTTCCCTGTTTGAGGCGACAGAAAAAGGACCCAGGCCCACAACAGCAGGGGCATGCTCCAGTTCTTCGCCTTCCTGACTCCAATTGGATCCCTCTGTCCATACTCTCAGGGCCCACTAAGCCAACCCATGGGGAACCTTTCTCCTTATCTGCGGATACCATCTGTGCAGCACCTAACCTTACTTTGCTCACAGATGTATCCCAGGAGCAGGATAGTACCACCAGGACCAACACAGTGCTGTTGCCCACTCTACCGCCGGGGTGTGACACTTGTCCCCTTCCCAGGGATAACTCTGTCCACCCGGACAGCAAGCCACAGTGGTTACTGACAGCTGTCAGGGATGAGAGCCAGGCCCCAGGCCTCTCAAAGCTCTCCCTGGTATAACTCAAGCTGTTTGGGGGCAAGGTGATGCTCGTATGCCTTATAGAATTTGATAGGTAGCCCTTTTAAACCCGGTGTTTTGTGAGTGGCTACTCCCCTAATTGCTCCTTTAATCTATTCTAATGTGAGGGGGGCATTAAGGTCTTTTATCTCTTCAGTCGCTAATACTGGGAGTAACACCCCAGCTAAGCAAGTGTAGGGGATTGTACAATGTGGGGTAGTGTGTTGTAAATGTATCATATATCTGGGTTTGGGGCAAAGTGAACTCTGTTGGCGATATATGAATCTTCACAAGGGGGGTGGTGAACTCTGTGCTACTTATTAGCCAAGCCAACAAATTTCCGGCCTTATCGCCCTCAGCGTGCATCCTAGCCTCATATGACCGAAAGTCGACACAACACAGCTACTCCACCAGGTGTGTGTGCAAAGCCAATGCCTTATTCATATCTGCTTGCTTGGTGGCCTCCAAAGACTTCAGTGAGGCCCAGTGCTTAATTTGTGCTTGTTGTTTCCGGTGCTGAGCACCGGCACTTATTTTTGATGGCCGGCGCTCATTTTTCTCCCTCAAGCATTTGCTGTGAGCAAAAGACACATTAGGGAAAGACAGAGGAAAAGAAAAATGAAAAAGCGTCACGATGGGGGAGAACAGAATGCTGCAGGAGTGAGCTGAAGGGGCAGGGAGTGGCATTAGATGTATTGAAGAGGCCCGAGATGGCTTCAGAGTTAAGCTGCCTCAGTATTCTGTGCTCGCACATTAAATTGCAGCAGCATCGTGTTTCAGAGGAATGCTCTGAGCACCAGCATGTTTTTATTTACAAATTAAGCACTGGTGAGGCCTTGTGTCAAGTCCTTGTGTATGGTCTCCCTAGCTCCCACTACTGCATGGATAAAATGATCCCTTAACACCACCTTCATCACCTCCCAGTCCATAACTTTGGAGGAAGATGTGCCCTAATTCTCAGCTAAGTAGTGCATCAGTGTTGCGTCCATCTCGGCACATAGATGGTCATTCAACCCTGGCGGTCGGTGTTAAAGCGGCGGTAAAACCGGCAACAGGCCGGCTGTAAAAAATTTGCAATTACGACCGTGGCAGATACCGCCAACAAAGTAAGCCACTTTAACACTCCACAGCGGTACAAATAAACAGCTTGGCGGTCACCGCCAACAGACAGGCGGAAGACAAAGTAACGCCCACAGTATCACAACCTACCAGGCCGGCGAAAAAAAAAATGGAATTACGACCATGGCGGAAACCGCCAACATAGACAGCCACTTTAACACTTCGACTGCCAAGGCGGTACAAACAAACACGCGGCGGTAACCGGCAACAGACAGGCGGAAGACAATGTACCGCCCACAGAATTACAACAGGCCAATCCGCCACCTTTTCCGGGGCGGATTCACCGCAAACAAAAACACGGCGGAAACAGGTCTTGGAAGGGGAAACGCTCACCTCTCCACATCCCACGCGGAACCAGGACGCCATGGAACCAAAACTTCAGATTCTTCCAGCTTTTATCTTCCTGCTCCTCTACCAGGAGCACGAACGCCGGCGGCGAAGACCACGGTGAGTACTGCACCTACGACACAGGGGAGGGGGAGGGAAAAAACAGTGACACACACACGCAACACGCAACACTCCCACCCCCACCCTCACCCACGACAACACACACACTACTACATCATGATACATTACAGTTACACCCCCTAATCCCCCCTGGAAGAATGCAAGGACAAAAGGAAATGAGTCGAATGATTGTAATATATCCAGAGACAGTAATCAAAAATATATATACATATATAAAGATATTCACACTATAAACAAATATATACACCAAGAATACAAGTCCAAGGTATTCCACTATCATAGTCCGTGGACCACTGGGCCCAAAAGGCATTGGCGAGGCCCACACTCAATACCCGAACAAGACAGAGAGAACACTGCTGGGACATCAGATAGAAATAAAACAGGCACCTCAGGGGGAAGGGAAGGGGGTGCACCTCAGCCGGATGAGTGCATGACGCCAGATCCACGAGGGGGCTCCATGCCCACCGTTCAATCCTGGGGAGTGCAAAGCCACAGTCTCTCAAGTCTCTCCAGTGGGTGGTTTGCCCACTGTTCAATCCTGGGGAGTGCAAAGCCACAGTCTTTCAAGTCTCTGCGGTGAGTGGTTTGCCCACTGTTCAATCCTGGGGAGTGCAAAGCCACAGTTTCTCAAGTCTCTGCAGTGGGTGGGTTGCCCACTGCTGCATCCTGGGGAGTGCAAAGCCACAGTCTCTCAAGTGGATAACATTCTCCACTGGTTTCTGGAGGGGGATTTGTGCCCAGAGTGCTTCATCCTGCCAAGGACTGTGTGAGTGGATGTGATACTCCACTGGTTCTGGAGGGAGCTTTGTGCCCAGAGTGCTTCATCCTGCCAAGGACTGAGGTAGTGGATGTCTTTCTCCGCTGGGTCTGGAGGGGGCTTTGTGCCCATAGTGCTTCATCCTGCCAAGGACTGAGGTAGTGGATGTCTTTCTCCACTGGTTCTCTAGGGGGCTTTGTGCCCAGAGTGCTTCATCCTGCCTGTGGAGGCCTCGGTATCGTCGGAATCATTGGTGCTCACTGGCCTGCGGTGCTGCTGGCGGCGGTCTCCTGGGTAGCGGTGCTGCTGGCGGCGGTGTCCTGGGCAGCGGTTCTGCTGGCAGCGGTGTCCTGGGCAACAGTTCTGCTGGCGGCGGTGTCCTGGGCAGCAGTTCTACTGGCGGCGGAGTCCTGGGCAGCGGGGCTGGTGGCAGCGGTGTCCAGGGCAGCGGGGCTGGTGGTGGCGGTGTCCTGGGCAGCTGGGCTGGTGGCGGTCTTGTCCGCCGTGCAGATCTTCCCTGACTTGCTGGTTTTACTGTGCCCCTTCCCCACCTTGGATGGTGGCGTAGCTGTCTCCACACTCCCAACTGTACCCCTGGGAGCGGATTTGGTGGCTGATTTCTTCCCCCTCTCCCGCCGGGCACTGGCCAACTTTTTATGCTTTACAGGTGAGGGACTGTCCGTGCTCTGGCTCCTTGCCACATTGGCTGCCCTGCTGCCTGGCGCACTCCAGAAGCCGGTTACTACTGGCACCCCTGGTCCCGCCAATGTTGTGGCTGAGGTGCTGGGTTGGGACCTGGAGAGTCGGGCCATAGGAGACTGAAGGGGTGGGGGAGGTGAGGGAAAGAGGTCAAGGTTGGACAGGAAAAGTTTCTTAGGAACACTGGGACGGGTAGCTGGAGGGGGTTTGGGTGTGGAGGAAGAGGTAGTGGTTGTAGGAGGTGTACGTTTGGTGACTTTGTGGTGAAGGTGCATGAGGCTGTCGTGAGGTGGTTGGCTGTTGGGTGGGTGTGTGGCTGTGTTTGTGTACCTTGGGAGATGGCCTCACAGACACACTGGGAGAGGACCTAGGGGACATGTGAGTGGTAGTGGGGGTGGTGACTGCACGTAACCTTGGTGTGGTGGTGGGTGTGCTGGTGATGGACGTAGTGGCTGAGGATGTAGTGCATGCTGGTGTGAGTGGAGACAAGACAGGGAGGGAGGAGGGAGACGAGGAGGAGGGGGACACAGTGGAGGCAGTGGATGTTGGTGTGTCTGCATGTGTCTGATGCTTACGTGAGTGCCTGTGGGATGTGTGGTGCTTATGTTTGCCAGAGCTTCCCTTGTGTGTTGAGGTGTGTGCATGCTGGTCTGATGGTGTGCTTGGGATATGCTGAGGTACAGGGGTTTGGGTCTGGGTGGAGGAAGTTGGAAGGGGGAGGCTAGAGGCAGGGACAATGGCTGCCATCAGTGCTGAGGCCAGAGTCTGAAAAGCTCACTAATGGGCTGCCTATCCAGAGTGAATGCCCTCCAGGTATGCATTGGTTTGCTGCAACTGCCTCTCTACACCCTGGATAGCATTCAAAATGGTAGACTGCCCAACAGTGAGAGACCTGAGGAGGTCAATGGCCTCCTAACTGAGGGCAGCAGGGGTGACAGGGGCAGGGGCTAAGGTGTCTGGGGCGAAGGAGATGCCCACCCTCCTGGGTGAGCGGGCACGGGACACACGCTGAGGGGCTGCTGGGAGGGCGGTGCTGGTAGGGTGGGTGGCGGCAGTACCTGTAGATGTGAGGGACACCAATGGGCCCGCCACCGCAAGGGAGCTCCCATCAGAGGAGGAGTCCGTATCGCTGATGTCAGCTCCTGTCCCTGCTGTGGAGCTCCCCTCGCCCTCCGTCCCACTGGTGAATTCAGACTCCGTAGTGTCGCCCTCGAGGGCCATGTGGGATGCAGCTCCCTCCTGCTCCGGTGCCACTGCTTCTCCACCTGATGATGGTAATGCACACAAGAACAGGGAGACCACAAAAAGGGGGGGAAGACAGAAGAAAGACGTGTTGAGTGCATGCAATACCGCTACCGTTGACGGACACTACAGACACAGAAGCCCCCTGCACTACGCCGCGCACTTGGAGTTCCCTATTCAATCCCAGGGACATGGGTTACAAGGCTATGCCCGATTGCTGCACAGATGGATGTCACAGGAGCCTGACTAGGTGTAGTTGGCACTGTACACAGGTGGGGTGGGGTGCCACAGAGCCTGCCTTAAGAAGGGTCCTTGCCTACTAAACTCGCCCTGGCCTAGGGGAACCCACAGCTCACCTCCCCCACCCAGACACCTACAATGCGCGTTGAATCAGCAGAATGAGAGTGTACACACCCCCTTGTGGCTGCTGTGATGCCCTCAAGCGCCCATCCAACTCCGGGTACGCCACCGCCAGGATCCTGAACATCAGGGGGGTCATGGTGCGATGGGCACCCCTCCCACGTTGGGAGGCCATCCCCAGCTGGGCCTCCGCTGTCTTCTTGCTCCAGCGGCGAATGTCTTCCCATCTTTTCCGGCAGTGGGTGCTCCGTCTGTGGTAGACCCCCAGCGTCCGGACTTCCTTGGTGATGGCATGCCAAATGTCCTTCTTCTGGTGGGTGCTGACCTACAGGCATAGTACAGGGGAAAAATAGAAGTTATTACCGTCCGCACCATCACAGTCATTGGCCTGCATCCCTACCTTGCCATGACGCACATGCACTCACCTTCGTTTCATGCACGCCTCATTCTCACCCCCCCATCTTTCATCCACACCACTCCACACAGGCATTGCCCATACAGCATGCTCACAGTGTACTTACCTGTTTGTCTGGAGGACCGTAGAGTAGCGTGTACTTGGGGAGGACCCCATCCACGAGTTTCTCCAACTCCTCCGTGCTGAAGGCAGGGGCCCTTTCCCCAGACACATGAGCCATTGTATCTTCCAGACTGAGGTCACAGCAGCACCTGCAGTGTAGGTCCTCTCCTGTCAAAGATCAGGTATCAAGTGATTGAACAGAGAAAAAAAGGAGGTCATGTCCGCGGCGGTGCGTACCATCACTGCCGGCATACATCGTCATTGGCTCCTGGGACCCATAGGGTCCAATGTTAACCAATGCAGGATTGCGCTGCGGTCTTCGACCGCCTACCGCAACGGTGTACAACGCCAGCGCAGTTACCTCATATCCCCTTGTCCCACTTTACAGGTCAGGCAGCCGCCATTTCATGGGCCCACATGGCATTATTTTGGACTGCGTCACACATATCTAGGCCTTGCCTAAACACTCATACAGGCATATGTCGATTTGCTAATATTTTCAGAGTAAGCTGTGTTTACGTACCTCAGAGTTGGTTGACTCTCTGCTCGCTGTTCACCTCCATAGGCACCGTCCGCTGGGGCATGTGAGGAGATGACGGCATCCTCAGGTGTACAGACCGCTGGTGGACCCTTCGACAATGGAGGAGCAATATGTGATCATCACCTACAGACTTGATCATGCCACAATCCAGGAACTGTGTGCCCAGTTGGAGCCAGACCTGATGTCAGCTATCCGCCATCCCACAGGAATCCCCCCTCAAGTGCAGGTGCTGTCAGCGCTCCATTTCCTTGCAAGTGGGTCATTTCAAACTACAGTGGCCATCGCATCAGGGATGTCCCAGCCTATGTTTTCCAACGTGTTGTCCAGAGTGTTGTCTGCCCTGCTGAAACACATGCGGAGCTACATCGTTTTCCCTCAGGTGGAGGATTTGGCTACAGTGAAAGGTGATTTCTATGCCCTGGGACATAGCCCCAACATCATAGGTGCCATTGATGGGACACATGTGGCCTTGGTCCCCCCGCAGGAGTGAACAGGTGTACAGAAACCGGAAGAGTTACCATTCAATGAATGTGCAGATGGTGTGTTTGGAAGACCAGTACATCTCCCATGTGAATGCCAAATTCCCTGGCTTCGTGCATGACACTTGTATTCTGAGGAATAGCAGCATCCCTTATGTGATGGGGCAACTCCAGAGGCACCGTGTGTGGCTATTAGGTGAGGACATGGACCCAATACAGTGTGAATAGTTGTCTGGGTCTGGGGATATCCCTATGAGCTAGTGTGTGTCTAACAGTTGTTCCTCGACATTTGCAGGTGACTCTGGTTACCCCAACCTGTCATGGCTACTGACCCCAGTGAGGAATCCCAGGACAAGGGCAGAGGAATGCTACACTGAGGCCCATGGGTGAACTAGGAGGATTACAGAGCGGACCTTCGGCCTCCTGAAGGCCAGGTTCTGGTGCCTCCATATGACAGGTGGTTCCCTATTCTACTCACCAAAGAAGGTATGCCAGATCATTGTGGCCTGCTGTATGCTTCACAACTTGGCTTTGCGACGACAGGTGCCTTTTCTGCAGGAGGATGGTCCAGATCGAGGTGTTGTGGCAGCTGTGAAGCCTGTGGACAGTGAAGACGAGGAAGCAGAAGAAGAGGACATAGACAACAGGAACACAGTGATCCTGCAATACTTTCAGTGAGACACAGGTAAGAAGACAACACTGCCTGCTACATCTGATTTAATTCTACTACCTCTCATCTGTCTGTCATTTTCACCCAGTGTATGGTCACTTAGTTGTCAATTTCCCTTACGATTTCACTGATGCGGGTCCCACTGTGTGACATCTGCTTTGTTTCCGCATGGACTAGAGCTGTGTGGCATAGGTATGTTGACATTACATTTGATATAGCATTTTGCCATGGTAATTGATAATACACAATTTCGAAATTACAGACAGACTCCTGATTGTTTTGTGATTTATGGGTGTTAATTAAAGTGCTCAATATTGGAGGGTGTTGTAAAATGGTCAGGGGTGATGGTGGAGGAATGTCCATGGCAGAGTCCAGTCTATCAGTCTCACAGGTGCATTGTCCAATGGGGTATAGGAAGTGGAGCTGGGGCAGTTTAAGGATGGGCAGGGTGACAAAGTGGGACAGAAGGATGACATTCAGGGTGGTCTCATTTCTTGGCGGGGCTCTTGGCATTGTTCTCTGTCTTTGTCCTGGATCTCAGGGACCGCTTGTGGGGTGGTTCTCCATCTGCAGGGGGTGGGGTGCTGGTGTGGTGGTCCTGCGGCGGTGCCTCCTGTCCACTAGCACTGGCGGAGGTGGTGGGCAGTTCATGGTCCAGGCTAGTGTCAGGGGCCCCTTGTTGTGCCATAGTGTCCCTCCTGGTGTTGACAGGTTCCTTCAGCACTCCCAGTTCCCCTGCGTTTCTGTGCCTCTGTCCCCTGAACCGTGTGCCCACTACCACTGCCCCCAGGTCCCTGGTGTTGTTGGGGTGGTGGGTTAGCCTAGGTTCTCTGTAGTGGTGGACACAGCTGATTGACGTGTCATGGGGACAGAGGTATGGGCCTGCTGGGTAGGTGCTATGCTGGTGTTTCCAGAGGGGGGAAGCTCTGTAGTGGCCTGTGCCAGTGTGAGAGGAACCGACTGTCCCAAGGTCCCAGATGGGCCGGGCTGGTCATCTTGATCCAGTTGGACAGAGCTGCTGTCATCACTGTGGGCCTCTTCTGTGGGTGGAGTGGACACATCTGGACCCTCCTGTCTGGTGACGTTGGGTAGGGGTCCTACAGGGGTGTAAAGGCATGATTATTGCATCTGTGTGTGCCATGGTGTGCAATGGGTGGGTGACCGTGTACCCCAGTGCTTGCATTACTGTGTGGGACATTGTGTGATGATGGTTTAGGGGGGTGTATGGGTATGTGCAGTGGCCATGCTTTGGTGATGGGTGTCCATGCTTTGTTGTTGCATGCAGGACTTGGGTTTGGGATGTGTGGTTTGTGATAGTGGGACATCTGTGAGGAGTTGGAGTGATGGGGGTGAGGGCGAAGGTGGGGGTATGTGATGGCATGCAGGTAGGGGGGTGAAAGTAGTGAAGAGTGACTTACCAGAGTCCATTCGTCCAGCTACTCCTCCGAGGCCCTCAGGATGCAGTATAGCCAAGACCTGCTCCTCCCATGTTTTTATTTGTGGGGGAGGAGGTAGGGTCCACCGCCAGTCCTCTGAACCGTGATGTGGTGTCTTGAGACCACGGAACACATCTTCCCCCGTAGGTCGTTCCACCTCTTCCTGATGTCATCTGTAGTTCGTAGGTGCTGTCCCACTGCGTTGACCCTGTCCACGATTCTTCGCCATAGCTCCATCTTCCTAGCTATGGTGGTGTGCTGCACCTGTGATCCGAATAGCTGTGGCTCTACCCGGATGATTTCCTCCACCATGACACTGAGCTCCTCCTCAGAGAACCTGGGGTGTCTTTGCGGGGCAATGGGGTGGTGTGGGTGTTGTGTGGGGTGGTGTGTATTGTGATGTGTGGGGTGGTATTTAGAGGTGTGTTGTGTGAGGTGCTTGGATGTTGTGTGTGTGATGGTGTTGAGTGCCTGTGGATGCTAGTTTGTAGATGGTGGTATCTCTCCCTGGCCTTCAGTCGCAATTCTGGTCGTAAGGGTTTGTGGGTGATGTGGGTGTGTGTTTTATATTGTATTGGATGTGTGCAAGTGGTGTGTGTATGTGTATCAGGGGTGTGTATTTGGAATTGTCCAATGTGGATGTGTTTTGTAAATGTGTGTGTATTTTGAGCGCAGCAGTGTGTACCACCAATGGAATACCGCGGTTGAAAGACCGCCGCATGGATTTGTGGGTCGTGATAGTGTGGGCGTATTCCTGTTGGCGTGACGGTGGAGGTTTTGTTATTACCAGTTTATCACTGACCTTTGGTGTGGCGGACTTGTGTGGGTGTCTGTATTTTGGCGGATTCCGGGCTGTGGGTCATAATGACCGTGGCGGAATTCCGCGGCGGCGGCGTTGTGTTGCCGGTCTTCTGCACAGTGGTAAGTGGCTTTTACCGCCAATGTTGTAATGACCCCCATAGTGCCTTATCCTCAAGTACAGATGGCTGCAGTCACAGGGAGGGAATTGGCTGCTTACCAGCACCCCACTCTAGCTGCATCTGCAATGGATTGTGATCTGAAAAATTATTTCTCAAGTACTTTGCCCCCATCGTTCGGAGTTGGGTCATCTGGTCACACAGGATTCTGTCCAGTCTAACGTGTACATCATGCACTGCAGAGAAGTATGAGTAGTCTACCTCAGTCGGATATAAAGATCTCCAACTGTCTAACAAGGGCCAATGTTAAAGCCACTGAGAAAAAGCACTGCTACCGTCTCAGCTAGAGAGAGAGTTAGTGGGGGGTGTGATCGGTTGAGCCATGGGTCAGTTATACAATTAAAGTCACCCTCTTGTATACATGGGATGTGAGCCCATTGTGTTAATACAGTGGTTAGTTAAGAGAAGAAGGAGGGCTGTGCTGTATTAGGGGCATGTATGGTACTCAGAAACACTGCTTCCCCTCCCAGAAGCCTCTCCACCAGCACATATCTACCCTCAGGATCAGCATCTATCTTCAATGTTTGGAAGGGGTCTCCAGGGCAAATCCACACCATGATCCCTTGTGCAAAACCTGAGTCTGTAGAACAATAACAATGCCCTCTCCAACGTCTCTGCAGGCATTCCTCTTCTCCTCTCATCACATGAGTCTCCTGTAAGAAAGCAATTTGTACCCCCCTTCTCTGTAGATATTGCACAGAATGCCTCTTTCTAGTAGTGCCCATTCCTCGGACGCTCCACGTCATGAATTTGTACTTAGCCATTTTATATACATTTTAAAATACATTTCAAACTAAGCCCCTAGAGTTAGCTGGCCCTGCTCTCCTATGCTACCACCCCATCTCACGGAACCTGAGTCACACCTGTAAGGAAAAGTAGTTAATGCATCACATATTTGAAACAATTGTACAACTAAAACTCCCAACCCAGGGCAATCCCAGAACCTGGGGTCGCCCAAACAATAGACATCATAACCTGTTGATGGGGCACTCCCACGCTGGCTGTCGGGGGCTCCAACTGCATTTAGGAGTCAATTAAAAGGAGAGAAAAAGAGGAGGGGCAGAATTAGAGGAGGTTTCCAACTTTGTCAGTGGCTTAGTGTTTTGTCTCAAAGGTAGTAAACTGAACTTGAATGCATCATGCTCCAAGGGACCCTGTTTCTGTCAGACAGCCACCTCTTGCAGCTTCTTTTAGGCCCCCACCCCCAGCTGCGGGCCCTAAGATTGGTACCACCTCCCCATAATGATAGCAAATCTCCAGCCAGAGCATCACAGACGCTCATCCGCTGTTTAAGGCATGACATTAGGCAATGGATTTGAAGTTGTTTGGTCTTCAGGATGCATGGAGGCAGAGTCAGTTACAACTTTATCTGGAGAAGAGCCTGTCTACGATTGTCTGTCTGCCCAAATATTGATTGCCATGGCCACCTCCTGCATATGTTTGTCTCTAGCCTGTTCTGGTGAAGGGGTTCCTTGGGCCCTTCATGTGACGACGTGACCCCTGTCGCCATCTGCCCACATTCTTTATGCTCTGGAGTTGCCGATCCGAGGAGGGCGGTGACATGACCTCATATCGACGCTGCTCCACTCAGTCCTAGGTGTCCGTCGTCTCTGTAAAGAAGAAATTCCTGCTGCCTGCTATCATCATCAACTTTGCCAAAAACATAAGAGAATAACGGAGGCCAGCCTGCTGCAACTTGCGCTTGGTGCCCAAAAAGGAGGGCCTGCAGCATTGCACCGAGAAAGTGAAGTCTGGGAAAATGTGGATCCTGGCATCATCATACTGGAGAGGGGGATTTTACTCACGCTGCCTGCAAAAGGGCCTTTATATCTCTGTAGTTCAATATGCGAGCTACAATGAGTCTTGGAAGAGACCCTGGCGAAGGACGCTGTACTGGCACTCTGTGGGCTCGCTCCACCAGGAAGGTCTCCGACAGCTGCTCAGGTGGCAATTGTGGGGTCTGTTCCCTCTGCTTCCTCTGGATATTCTATGATTTGGATATTATTCAGACGGGATCATTCCTCGGCATCCTCAGCTTTGGCTTCCAGTTCTTAAATCTTAAAAGCAAGTGAACGCACCTGCCCCTCCAGCTCATAGACAGTTGGAAGGAGTTCTCCCACCTCATTCTCCACTTGCTTGACCCTGCCCGTCAACTTCTGTTGATCAGCCCTAAGCAGTCCCAGTTTAATCGCTACAGCATCCACCTTGTTGCTAAGCTCCTGCATGGTGGACACTATAGCCCTCAGTATTTGGTCTAGGTTATCCTCAGTGGTGGACACCTCTGCAGAAGGTGTGGAGGGGCCAGGTTCACACATCCCAGAACTCTGGGTACTCCCGGCGCTCGTCTTCTGCGTTAAAGGCCCTGACCCACCTTGCGGCCCATCCTCAGTGTATCGTCGGGCTCTCTATGATGACGCTGGGAAGCACTGGTACAGTTCCAGTGCGGTGAGCCTACTGATCTGCATTTTCACCCACAGTCAAGTCGTTGTGCATTTCACAAGCCTTGTGGGAAGAAACTCAGTAAGGGTCATACATGGCATCACCCAAGTCAGCACTGCCACTCATGTGCAGGACCCACAGAGAGGGATGTCTGCCGGAGGGGCACACTCAGCTATTATGTTCGCCTTTGCCCAGCGCCACTCTTACAGGTACTCGCTGTCGAATGCAATGGATTGCTCCTCATTCACTCCATCCTTTCCTGCACTTCAGTGTGGTGGGCCGCCATTCCCTTGGCTTGCTGCCTTCAGCATTACAGGGTAAGTATTTCACTCAGTCACCCCACGCCACCTGCTTCACCACTATTTCGCCCTCTGCTCCAATGTGTGCAAGTCAGGCTTCACTGCTCTTCTCCTCTCCTATTCCACTTTGCAAGCTGGCACCATGCTGGAGATGGGAGTGGGGGCCATCACTGAACTAGGCCTAATACCCAATGAGGAAGGCCCTCAGCTTCAAAGGCATGGGGGGAAGGGGCGCATGCAAGCAGGGGTGACCTCCGTTACTCATGAAGCACTAACCATCCTCCCGGTCACAGTTCTCACTATGGTGCCCCCTACCTCCAGCCATGCTCAATGGCTTCTCCAGCTCTGGGCCTCTCAGTCACTTCTCAATGCTCCAGCCTCCCTCTGTGGTGCCTGTCTTTGCAGGGCCACTGTTTTTCCCATATACCTGCCACGAGCAGCGAGTAGGCCTTGCGCAAGTCCCCGGGCTCCGCACCACCTGTGGCTGCACACGCGGTTTGCAGGCCTCGATTAGGCCTGGCCACAGCACCACTAGATCAGGGACCTATGTGCCATGATCTCGGCTCCTCTGGTTCTCCAATGTATGCTCCCATTGGCCCCTGCTATGCTCGGGCGATTTGGCCAGGGAATGGCGGTTGGTGGATCATGATCACAGGTGTCAGGCTAGAGCTGCGCTAGAATACGCCTGCCATCTTGCGTGGCTGGCCATGTCCCCCCCAATGCTGTGTGTTTTGTTAATACCAGAATCCGCGATTGTAGGCCTGCTAAAACCCATTGTAACATTTACACTCTAGACCTTAGAATGCACAGTATTAGCCCTCCTAAAAATGCTAGTCAGCAAAGAAAGGCCATCCTGTGTGCGGCTTTGGGTGATTTAGTGGATGCATTTCAGAAATGGCCCTAAACACCCTAATGGGTAATGTGCCTATTTCAGAGTGCTAGTTCCGTGTTTTGAAGAAGAAGCTTCACGTTAGCAAGAAGCTCATTAATAAAAGGGCTTCTCTCATTTCTAAGACGAAACTGCTAAAACATTTGGGAGGTTTTATAGGTTCTTTGCTAGGCATAGATATACCGCTCATTAACAGCCTCTCAACTGGGAACTAATGGATCCTGCTCAAAAGATGTACTTTGTACCACAACAGCAGCTGGAACAGTTGGAGACGTCTACGGGCGACGCCTGGTATGTCTTGAAAAATGAGACTCAGTTTCTGGATGTCAAGATTAAAGGCATTTTGAACCGTACTGATTTAAAGCCTTCCAACAAAGCAGGTCTTTACTCCAGCGCTCCGCAGAACCTTTTAACATATTACAGGCAGTTGACTGCTGAAAAAAAGAGGTTGACTATACATGCTTCAGACTCTGAACAGCCTCCACAACCCTCTTCAATGCCTCAAGAACCACTACCACCATCCTCAGACATCAATGTTGAAAAACGTTAAAAAAATATATTTCAGAGGTACAGACGGCCCTTGCAAATGCTGCTAAATAAAATGTCAGCTTCTAAAGACCTGTTGTGGAATGAGCGAGGTGAATTCCTCTACAAAGGTCAACCAGTTGTTGGATCCCACATGTACCACCTAGTCCAAGGTCTTACCACCCCAAAAACACTATCGCTACAGAAAGCGCCTAGAGGTTGGAAGCAGTTTCTGCGAGCCTCTGTGGAACTCAACATTCCTTCGACAATCAACTGTAATGTCAAACACAGGGGACTTCTTGAAAGTTTGAAAGATCCAACTTACAGCCCCTCAAGTACTCCAACATCTATTGTTTTTAAACCCCCTCCCCAAGATGCCAGCATACCCCTTCTTTTCCCAGTTATCCCCATCTTGGAGCTGTGTGACCCTGTTTCTGGAACCTAAAAAAAAGACATTGTCCAAAATGAACACATGGTTAAATGTCTGATGTATCTTCAGACTTTTGAACCTATGTATATGTGTGCCCATGGGTGTGTGTATAGTTTTGCCATAGTTAACATTTTGATGTTTTTCTTCTTTTATTCCGGGAGTAAGTTTCAGTGTGATGCTTGTACTATGAAAAAAATGTTTTTTAAATAAACCTTATACTTTTCAAAGTGTTTCAAAGTGTTACTGTCCTCTTTTACAAGCATTTTAAATATGTGTCCTTGCGTCAGATTAAAAATACTGCATTCAGGTTTTTAATGTTTTATTTTAGACAGTCACCATTACACGTTAGAGATGTTACATGACCCTACATTTTTGACAACCTGCGTATTCTGTTTTAACACTGTTTGATGTAGACCTAGAATTTTCTTTCACATATTTCATTAAAATACTGTCATTAACTAGGTCATTCAAATATAGATTAAAAGATTTCTAAGCGTCACACCCTCAGACATTTTACTAATGAAATATATACAGTGCTCGCCGAATGTGACAGCAAGAGAAACCTGTACCTGCATTTTGTTATACTCCATCCTCGCAGAGCTTTTTTTACATACTTGAATATAGGTTTTGTATAGACGCTTTGCTTGGGGAATGCTGCCGCGCTATCAAACACAGTAACCTTGTCTGTATCTAAAAACAGGACCGTTCAGTGAGTTCCTTCCATGTAGTGTGGGTCTGTGTTAAAGACGAGCGTGCAGGGTCTTTCTGACCCTATTTCACCAGGTACAGTGTCACTTGGAAAAACACCTAAAAAGTATTCCTTAGCATATTTATGATGGCTTAAGAAATCCAGATTCTGAACAGTGTTTCAGCATGAGCCAGTCTGACGGTTGGGGACACTTTCATTCTGTTTACAAACAAACTAGTGGGCCGTATGATCAGTTTATACTGTTCTGCATCCCTGCTGATGCGAAAGAACAAGTTATTTTTGTAGTTATGTTTGATCTTGAGACTGATACCGTTGACGAGCAGTGTATCGTGGAAGAAAAGGTCTGAATGAATATGCCAAAGGAGGTCAAACTGTGTAATGCTGGCTGCAAAGCTTGCTCTTTTTACAAGCGCCTTGATTGTTACAGTCCAGCTCCTTGTCTTCAAAATGTGCATAAGTATCGTTCTAGAACAGCCCTGCTGAAAACTGCATGTCCAGGGTGTCACGGCTGTAATTAAGAATGCTCTCGATGTAGGCTGTGTAGGCATACATGTCGTCACTTTGTGTGATGAGTCAATCACCAAGGGTGATGTCCACCTGATTAAACATGGTCGTTGTGACTTATGCAATTGTTGTCACTTTAGTAGTGGCTGGTTGTTGGACCTGGCCTTTTTACAGGGTCATCCCCAAACCTTTTGCCTCCTTCCTCCTATTTTTTCTGACCTGTTGTTGTTGGCTTTTGAACTCTGGGCACTTTACCACTGCTAACCAGTGCTAAAGTGCATATGCTCTCTGTGTAAATTGTACTGTTGATTGGTTTATCCATGATTGGCTATTTGATTTACTTGTAAGACCCTAGTAGAGTGCACTATATGTGCCTAGGGCCTGTAGATTAAATGCTACTAGTGGGCCTGCAGCACTGGTTGTGCCACCCACTTGAGTAGCCCCTTAACCTTGGCTCAGGCCTGCCATTGCAAGGCCTGTGTGTGCAGTTTCACTGCCACTTCGACTTGGCATTTAAAAGTACTTGCCTAGCCAAAAACTCCAACTTTTCTACATATAAGTCACCCCTAATGTGTGCCCTAGGTAACCCCGAGAGCAGGGTGCTGTGTGGGTAAAAGGCATGACATGTACCTGTGTAGTTTATATGTCCTGGTAGTGTCCAACTCCTAAATTCGTTTTTACATTACTGTGAGGCCTGCTCCCTTCATAGGCTAACATTGGGGCTGCTCTCATACATTACTGAGGTGGTAGCTGCTGATCTGAAAGGAGCAGGAAGGTCATATTTAGTATGGCCAGAATGGTAATACAAAATCCTGCTGACTGGTGAAGTTGGATTTAATATTACTATTCTAGAAATGCCACTTTTAGAAAGTGAGCATTTCTTTGCACTTAAATCTTTCTGTGCCTTACAATCCACGTCTGGCTAGGTTTAGTTGACAGCTCCTTGTGCATTCACTCAGACACACCCCAAACACAGGGTACTCAGCCTCACTTGCATACATCTGCATTTTGAATGGGTCTTCCTGGGCTGGGAGGGTGGAGGGCCTGCCCTCACACAAATGACTCCCACACCCCATACTGGGACCCTGGCAGACAGGATTGAACAGAAAGGGGACCTGGTGCACTTCTTAGCCACTCTTTGAAGCCACTTCAAAGGCACATTTTAATATAAAACAGGGCCTCTGCCCTACCACCTCAGACACTTGCTGGAGAAGAAACCTGAACCAGAACCTGCATCCTGCCAAGAGGAACTGGCTGGCTGCTCAAAGGACTCACCTGACTGCTTTCTACAATGGACTGCTGCCTTGCTGTTGGCCTGCTGCATTGCTTAACTCTTGTCTTGCTGCAAAAGTGCTCTCCAAGGGCTTGGAAAGAGCTTGCCCCCTGTTCCCTGAAGTCTCACGACCAAAAAGACTTCTCTTTTTCAACTGGACTCCTTGTGCGGCAAAAAATTTGACGCACAGCTTGCTCCGCAGTGAAAAATTCACTGCACGCCGATCCGGAAAGATGCCGCTCGACGCGACACCTACGGTGCGACCGGAACTTTGACGCATGGCCCGTCTGGACAACGGCGCTCGACTTCCAGAGAGGAAATCGACGCGATGCCTGCTGTGAGGAAGAAAATTCCACGCACAGCCCACCGCAACGACGCGCAGCTGGATAACAAGCCTAGGATTCCACGCACAGACCCTGGGACATCTGGTAATCCTGCTACCCACAGAAGAAGACGGTCTGCGTGCCGGAAAACGATGCACGTCTTCGCAGAGTGAAAAATAACGATGCAAGTCCGTGTGTGAAGGGACGAAACCGACACACACACCATTTTTCTTCCCGCAGAACGACGCACGTCTCCCCGCGTGGAAAATAACAACGCAAGTCCGTGTGTGAAGGGGCGAAACTGACGCACACACCATTTTTCCACGCATCTCCTCCTCTGCGGCCCTCTGCAGAGATTTTCCACTCCAAACCAGGTACTTTGTGCTTGAAAGAGACTTTGTTTGCTTTTCAAAAACTTAAGACACTTTATATTACTTTTCAGTGATATCTTTACAAATTCATATTGCATCTTTTATCGTTTTGACCTGCAAATATCCAGATAAATATTATATATTTTTCTAAACACTGTGTGGTGTATTTTTGTGGTGCTATATTGTGGTATTGTATGATTTATTGCACAAATACTTTACACATTGCCTTCTAAGTTAAGCCTGACTGCTCAGTGCCAAGCTACCAGAGGGTGGGCACAGGATAGTTTGGATTGTGTGCCACTTACCCTGACTAGAGTGAGGGTCTTTGCTTGGACAGGGGGTAACCTGACTGCCAACCAAAGACCCCATTTCTAACACTGGTATTTTAACACCATCCACTTTTACAATTTTACAAAAAAGATGCAGCAGAGTATTGTTGAGATCCAAATACATATCTGTGGACCCTGACACAAAAAACTCTATCCCCACCAATGGAGTCAAAGCGGCAAGAGGTGACACTTCAATGAAAAAACTGTTTTCTATACTGGTCTGAGAGGGCTTTAGAGAAAAAAGCTCAAACTCTGATTTGGCACATTCTGCAGCTGTTAAATGTACGAAGGCCGTGTTTCAGGTTGTTGTGTTTTAAAAAATATTTATGCTATGGGGTGTTCTCTTGTTCTTCAAGGCTCTTTTCTGTCTTACGGATCTTCTTTTATGAGCACTTTGTGAAGAGTGCCTTCTTGTTTTATAGGAAGCAGGTGAACCCCTACGCCTCGAAGATCTTCATTTCCTTTTAATACTTGTACTTGGACTGTACACGAGTCCTCCTCCTTCTTGGGTTTGTTTGTTCATGCGTTCGGCGACAGCAGCAGTCACAGATCCCACCACATCTTGGGCAATGTTTGAGGCCGCCGCTTTAACGTGGGTATTTTGAATTTTGTAGCCTCTTCTCAAGAAAGGCAATATCTCTTCAAAACAAACTATGGAAAACACCTCCAAGTCCTTCCCCACACATAACAGGGCCCCTTGAAAGAATGGTGGCCCTACATATCCTGCCTATTGTCTGTAATAGTACCTGTACAGAGCGGGGTTGCCGGATGTTTTCATGATCACCATGATGACTTCTTAATACGCTGTTGTGTAGAAGTCTTAAATGAATTAACAATAACTTTTTCATATTTAAAGGACACTGGCTCAGACTGATCATCGAAGATCATGACCAACATAGTGTCAAAATGTTTTTTAGAAATTACTTTGTAGTCAAGTTTGTTATATTGAATATTAATCACTCTGTTATTTTCCCCCTTTACCTAGACCCATCTTAATGATGGTGCATAACTATCCATGACCTTCTGTGGCTCTACAATGTTGCTAAACACATAGAGTGTACAGAACCCTCTGTTTTCATGGGGGCACATAGGGTCTGGTTCTGCTTGGCTTTTTATATGTTGTACTGTGCCTAAAACCCTTCTTCGTTTACCCTCACAGATAAACTCTGTATTGCGATTCAGAGCTTTAAGAAACATCATCCTTGTAATGTTATCCAATACAGGCTGAATTTTTGAATAGGTTTTGCTGCAGGCTATTGATTTTTTGATGGCTTTGACCACGGCAGTGATGCTAGGGTAATAGCTGTGTGGAAAGCCAGAATGGGTAATCAAGTGTCCTGATCACGCTTTATAGTAAATTTTTTCCTCGAGCATTGTGAATGTATTGCATGTTCTCAGGTATTGGATTTTGGTTAGGGCTACCTCCCAGTCCCCTTTTAGGTCCTCAGGTTTAGCCAGTTTCACGGTATAATTGGAAATTTGATTGTCCGGGAACATGTCCTTCGAGGCATTGGATGGCAAGGTAATATAAAATGACGTTGTCTCCATTTGCAGCCTTCAGAGAGCCCCCTGTACTCACACACCTTGCAGTGAGCTGTCCAGCACCTAGCTGTTAAATTTCTCATGCAACCCCCTTCATTTGACAAAAGCCTGTTAGTTAGCTGTGCTACCTTTCCATTTCGGAATCTTTAAGCCCTGTACACCCTGAGTGGATGGTCTGGTACCATTTATACCTCTTTGTTGTAAAAGCCCCCAACACCGTTTCACCATTGCAGTCCTTTAACCTGTAAATATATATGTACTTTCTTTAAGCTTTTCACTATAAACGTTTCATTGCTAAAAGTATGCTGGTAGCCCTTCATATAGACTCCTTTCAACTTTGAAACCCTAACATGATTGCCTTCTTTTAAAAGAGGCTTCTTTACTTTGGCAGAGAAATGGCTCCTGTACGCTATTCACACAGCAAAATAATTATTGGCTGTTACCCCTACTGGACTTGTTTCGATGGTTCTGTGATAACTGGCTTTATAAACATCTAGGAACACCTGTAGAACAGCCACATATTGGTAGGTGTTGTAGACCATGAAATATCTCCACATCTTAGATTTTAAAGTTCTGTTAAAATGCTCTGTACCAGCAGCATTTACCTCTGTGTGCGTTACATATACCTGCAGTGAGTTTTACTAATCTCGTTATTTTTGTGGGACTCTGTGGCAGCTCTGAAATCTTGAGAGTCACTGAGGTCCATCGAGGCATAACCGGTGTTAGAGTTTGCACGCGGCTGTTGCACAATGATAGCTTCCGGATCCGGTTTCTCCAGAAACCCCATATCTTCGTAGTCCGGTGAGTTAGGAGCTGTTATAGATCCTTCACCATCTTCCATGTCGATCAAATGATTTCCTGCATTTGCTTCATTACTGAGGCTTCGCTGCTGGAGCCCTTAATAGGGGATAGCAGTTGTGGCATATCATTGAGGCTGAGTGTTTCCATCCACCAGCAGAGCTCCTAGTCAAAACCAGTGATGTTGTGACCACCCTCTTTAAGGTCGCTCTACTGTGCGCTCTGCTCTATTGCGCTGGTGTCATGCTACGATAATACCTATTGATAGTGTTCAAAACCATCCGGAAGCTATCATTGTGCAACAGCCGCATGCAAACTCTAACACTGGTTATGATGAGGTGGCTGTAGCTCTTCATAATGACTCAGAAATCTCTTTCTGGAGAGGCGGCTCCTGGGTTTGACATATGCTTATTAGGAGCTCCTTTTATGCATTCTAAGCATAAATGGAGTGACTCCTCTTCAACGCATCATGGTCACCTGACCTCCAGGGGCTCTGGTTCATTGAGGGCTGTGGCATAGCCCTAACCACATTTTAGAACCATGAGCACGTGACTAACATGTGACCAGGGTGATATCACAACACAAGTGAAGTCACTGCTGGGGGAGGACTCCCAGGGGCCCAGAAGTCCTGGTAATGGAAGTGACATCACTTCCAGGGGACAGGATAACTGTCACTTTTTGCATGATGGCAGAAGGTATCCCTCCTTACTACTCTGGACTACTGCATATTTAAACACTGCAGCACTCATCTTCAGCCTCACCCACTACTCCCTTCGCTCCTCCCTCTTCAAGGACCTACTCAATGGCAACCGTAGATTGGACAAGCAATTAAGCAAGTGCACAGGCCTACAACTAAACTTACTCCAGTGATCCAACCAGTCAAGGCCTTTGCGGACCTTGCTCCAGCTCCTGAAGGCTGCAACCTTGCCTCTCTATATCTCAATCTCCCACCTTATATTCTCTCTCTTTGTGACTTTTACCCTACCTCTCTCACTCTGTGTGCATTTTCTCTCTCTCTAATTACTTTTTCTCTCACTATTTCTGTGACTTTTGTGCCACTTCTTTCATTCTTATTCGCTTTTTCTCACTTTTTGCCTTTCCTCCCAATCTTTCTGTGACTTTGTGCCAATTCTTCTCTTTTGTGTCTCTCCTCTTGCTTTTTTTGCCTTTTCATACACTCTTGAAGCTACATTTTTCTGCCTTTTCTCTTGCTCATGCTGATGTTGCATTTTCTCCCTCTTTGTGCCATTGTTATTGCACCTTTTCTGACCTTTGCCATACCTTTTGCTATGACATCTGTGCTGTGCTTCTCCATCTTCTTCATGTGCCCCCCCCATGGCCCTTTCCTGCCCTCTCTGCATCCCCTTGATCCTCCACCTGCTCCTCATCTGTTCCTCGTGCCTCTCAATTTCCCTGCTGTCACGCTTTTCCTCAGTCTCATCCACCATTCCCTCACTCCTCCCCCTTTCAGGGATCTACTTAATGGCAGATGAAATGTGGACATGCCGCTGGCAAGCTAAAGCCACACCAAAGGCGAGCTTGTCTGCACCCATCCATGCCTGGACTGCTCCCAGCACCAGAAACCCTGGTCCCACCCCGACCAACCAATACCTCGTCCTTTGATAGGGACCTTGGACCCCGGATGCCACACCACCCTCTGATGGTGCTCCACACCACCAACATGGAAGGAGTTTTCACCTGCTCCCTCATTATTTTTGTATTTATGATATTTGTAAAGCACAAACCCCCAAAGGGATATCATAGAGCTGAAATGCTGCATGTTTGATACGCTCAGGCACTTGGATTCTTCTAATGTAAGCCCAGCTAAAGCATTAGGGTTAATCAGAGAAAAGCCAGGATTTTAGTTTTTTTTCTAAACCTGCCATGATTGTCCGTGAGGTGGAGATTCAAGGGTAGTAGGTTCCAGTGGGCCACTGCCAAATGGGATAAAGAATGACTGCCAGTTCTTACTTTTTTTAATGCGGTTAGTTTTAGCTTGCACTAAATTCAGTGATCTCAGGATTCACACAGGCTTATAAAATAACACCTTTGATCATAGAATGCCTGGGCCAGATTCATATAGTGCTTTGTGGGCATGGCAGGGAGGTTTAAATTGGCTCTCTTGTGCAATGGCAACCAGTGAAATGTTTTTAGGCAGGCCGATGCAGAGCTGTATCTGTCTTTGATACCAATAAGTCTGGTGGCCGCATTGTGTTTCACCTGAAGTCGTGTAAAGAGATAGTCTGCCATTCCCACATAAAGTGCATTCCTGTAGTCTAATCTACTAGTGATTAGAGCATGTACTACAGTTCTTTGTCAAGAGAATCCAGCAAAAAAATGTTCTTAAAAGTTGAGTAGGCCAAAGCATTTGCCACAAGTGCCATTGATTTCCTCCTGCATGAATAGTGAGTCGTTGATTAAAACACCAACATTTTTTACCACTTTCCTGGGCTTTATTACTTAAAAAAGAGTAAATCCCTTTTAGGGCTTTAGAGTATAGTCTGATTTCATGAAGTTTTGATTATCATTAGACTATGAGAGACGGTATCAAATGCAGCAGAAAGGGCAAGTAAAATCAGAACAGTGGTCTTTCCCTGATCCATTTCTAATCTGATATTGTCTAGCATAGCAAGAAGAGTGGACTTTGGGCTGTTATTTGCTCTAAAGACTGTCTATGATGGATCTAACAAGTTGTTGTTTTCAAGAAAGGCAGTTAACTGGGTAAGACTTTGGATATATATGGGAGCAGTGATATAGGTCGGTAATTGGATAAGATGGAACTATCTATCCCTGATTTTTCCATCAAGGGGAGTATTAATGCTTGTTTCCAAATATTAGCGTACTCAATGTTTTCCAAGGAGAGGTTGGAAATCTAGGGTGGTACGGCCCAGATAAGAAAAATTGAAATGGGGATACAGGGCAAGTGGGAATCTGGACTTGACCACCGCCATCAGTTTCTCGACTTGTTCCACAGAGAGCTTGGAGAAATTCCCCAGCTGTGCGCTAGCTTCCATGTGAGGTTCAAGATGTTCCCAGGGGAGCTCATCTAAGGAAGATTGTGAATCAAATGTTATCAGTGAAGAAGTTGCGTATTTCTTCACAATGACTACCTGAGGGAGTGATAGTATGTGATAGTGTAGTGAATCCATATTAGATTTTATTGGGATTTAAGACATTAGCTTAGCCCTTTTTCATGGAGGTCTGTGCCCCTGTCACGTAGTGACTTTCAAACTACTTAGCGTGCTCTGTTTTAGTCCATTTATTTGATTATTTGTTGTAAGATGGCTGCCATTTTTTATAAGTATAAAAAATGTTGATTTGCCTCATCACTGCCACTCTGTGAAGTGATCAGTATCAGCATCATAATCAAGTGATGTACGTAGGTATTCACATCATGTCCCTTTCTCACTTATGTGTGACAGGAACATAATGTACACTTGTTGGGGATGGTTTACATAATTGCCACCACACGTCTGCCTTCTTATCAATTGTTTGGGAACATACCTGTGTCAGGGGTTCTACATGATCTGTAGAAAAACATCTCCTACCATATGTCATCTACACCATCTATGCTGCACCTCACCTCTCTGCAGAACCCAGCCTTTGTGTCAACATGGAGTCTGACCTAGAGACCTAAGTCAAAGCTAACGAGGGTTGAGGGGCACTTCTCATGGACATGGAACTAGCAGATTAGGTTTATCATACCTAGCTCTCATTAGGTTAGGGATTAGGTTCTCTATGCTAGGGATTTTACATCCCATGTTTATTACAAGATGGGGTCTTTCTATTCACAACTCTCATCTTCAGTCATGCTTCTTTTATTGTTAGTTGTCCCAATCATTGCAGCTCATGCATTTTACCGTAGATTGCAGTCTTTTCAATAAACCTATTGAAAACTTTGCTGCATCTCCTTCATTGCCTGTGTGACTCAGACTTATTGCTAAGGTGAGAAATGGATAACTTCCGTTCCTCCACTACTCCCCTGAGATGTTGCAATCTAGAGTCAATGCTTAAGACTGCCAGAAATCCCCTTTTACTGTCAGGGTTTTTAGTGAGGTACTGCTTGTGAGCCAGGAGGGTTGGGCTGACAGTTGTGACTTGTTGGAGGAGTGACTTAGTCGTCTACAAACAAAAGTGCTGTCATCCCTAAACCAGCAGTCTCACCTAGGAGTGAGTGTCCAATAACGACAATAGACAGAGAGGCTGAGAAAGTTCTTTAATGATTTTAAATAGTTCTCTAGACAAACTGCTATTTTGGTCAAGTCTTTTGATTAAATAATCTGTCATTGCTCTCTTTAGTATTCTGTGATAGTTATTCAATTCTCGTTTATATTCTTGTTAATCCACGATGCACTTCGATTGCCTCCAAATTTGGTCCAGTGATTTACATTTCCTTTTTTTCGTTTTTAATTCAAGGAATATCTTTTCTGATGATAACTGTCTTGATGATATGTTCCCTTTCAATGGGGTGCAGTTATCCAGAGAGTTGGAAATGGAAGAGCTGAAGTTATCTAAATAGGTGGCAAGTGATATCTTTTGATCATACACTAGTGGGACAAATTGATTTAAAAAGAAGTCTGTGTTTATTTTGCTCCAAGCTCTTTTAGGGGTGGGAGACTGGCCAGAAGGTAGTTTTTTTTACTTAATGATAGTGTGAGTGAAAATTAATTGAGAGTGGTCAGACCATAGAAATGGATGATTGTTGTGGATTTTCGTAGTTTCGGTATTTGAAAATAATAGGTCTAATATGTGGCTACATGGGTTGGGCCAGTGACCCATAATTTGAGTTGGCGGATTCACATATCACTCTCCAACTGTCTGCATATTTTCACTAGGTACTGATAATGTTTTTTGTGAATTAGTGGGGACAGCCCGGAGAGGAGATTGGTGGCCCCACACTTCCAAGCAGACTCACCTCTTTATAGGAAAGTTGGAAGGCTGATATTTTGCATGCTGCTTTAAAGGAACCAAGTTCATTAGAGCATATCTAATCATAAAAAATTACAGCACTGCCACTTCCCGGAAAGCCTGTTCTATCACATTTCAAAATCTTATATCCAATGCGCATTGAGACCGTAATCTGGAGTGTAGTCATTAATCTAGGTTTCTGTGATAAAACTAGGGCCCATATTTATACTTTTTTAGCGCCGTATTTGCGTCATTTTTTGATGCAAAAACGGCGCAAACTTGCAAAATACAATTGTATTTTGAAAGTTTGCGATGTTTTTGCATCAAAAAGCGGCGCAAATGCAGTGCTAAAAAAGTATAAATATGGGCCTAGGTCTGGGTTGAAATCGTTGATTATATCCAAATCACTATGCAGTGTTTGGGTAGGGATATGGCATTGAAGTACAAACAACATAGCGTTATTACTGCAACGTTATTGGTTATGCTTATGGGTGGCTCCTTGTTGGGCCAGCCTACCCACTTACAGTTAAGATAGGAAAAGGGGACTTCTAAATGCCCAGGTATACCCAGCATTCCGGAGGCCAGGTCTGCTTGAAGGGCCTGCCTAGTGTTATTAGAGTTTCCTAAGAATAGAGTAGTCTAATCTTTTTTCCTGGGCTTATCAGGTAGAGTTCCTGGACCCACTCGGGTACAGACAGGCTTGCCTTTGGTGTGCCGGCAGCGCAACTTTGCAGCGCTCTCGTTTTTATCTCTAGCTAGCTTAATAGCTAGACTGCCAACCTGAAAATGGTGGGCAAAAGAATACTTCCTGGTCAGTGTGGCTTAAACACACCACTGCTGATTGAGTTCTTAATGTCACACTCACAGTTCTTAAACTTACAATAACAATGCCTCAGTGTGGTTTAAAATGCCGGCATGAACAATACAATAGATAAAAAATATGCCGATATTGAAAAAAAGAAATTCAATTAGTCTCCGTTTTGCAGTAGACAAGGATATTATAACTAAAAGTGCTCTCAGTTGTAGCAGCAAGTAATTGGGCAAAGTATTAACAGAGGTTCTTATAAAATGTTAGCAATATCTATAAAGTGACTAGTGCTAAGTATCTCAGGGTCGATTGAGTGACATCACCTGTGTGACTTCACCTGCACTACACCTGCACCACTGCTCCCACAACTCCAACCAAGAACATACCCAACCCACATACACTCAAAAACCTACCAACAAACACACTTGCATCACTCCCTCACCCATATTATACATGCTCCTTAACACTCATTAACTCAGCAAGGACACCACAAAGATCTGTGACTTGCTGGATGCTGATAACGCGTCCAGTACTTATATTTTACTTGCACTTGGACACGTTGGAGGTCGGTGAACCTTTTAGCCGAGTTGGGCTCCTCTCATCCTAGAATTAGTCTGATCACTTAAATCAATAATCAATAACTATTGTAATCGATACCCAATACTCAATTAATAGATCAAAATAACACATTAGGAATCAATAACAATCGGTATTCTGACACAACATGGCTTTTCAGTCATGAATAACCACACCAGTTTATTAAAAGTTAATGAGTTTTTTTCCCTATATTAACAAAGCTAACACAATATATATGAGTCTCAAAATCAAATGATATATGTATACAAACATTACTAGCTGTCCATAACGATGGAAGAAATGCAATCTATGCAAAATCTGAATTATAATGCACTCGGTTATAGCAATACAAATCACTAATATGAGTTACTGAATTTGATTAATTGCATACATCGGTCAGCATAACAAGATTTCAATTCAACATGGTGCGTCAAGTGAATACCTCGACTAACCTCTAATTAGCATTGGAATGTGGGGCTTCATGCAAAACGAATTTAGTCAACACAAATTTGTAAAACTTCTTGCTTGGGCCCTATCAAAATAGCAGTTGGTACCTAAAAGGAAAAACACAATGCATAATACAATTATCCTTTCATAATTACCAAATACAATCAGCATTCAAGAAAGTCTTCCTCCTTCAGGTACCGGTTCGATCAGCATGGGGCAGATTTCAAAGGAGCAGAGTTAAGGGGCAAGTTACCTTGCGGCAGCAAGGAGAATGGGGCAAAGTTACTGCATGGGCAAGACGGGGGCAATTAAAGTTAAAGTCTCTAGGGTGAGAATTCTTAAAGTGTCTTTCTCTGGAATAGAGAAAAGGGCATCAAGATGTTGTCTAAGATGGCGTCTGGCATTTGGCTTCAAAATTGGCATAAAGGAAAATGGCTGACTTCTCTTTGTCCGGTGGGTTTAAGTAAGAAACATTCCAGATTCTTCAGGGTCTTCCATTGGAGGGTTCATAGGGTGGATTCAATTTGAATAGTGTCTTTCTCCTAGTACTCATTTATGCATACATTCTCCTTGGAGCCTTGGAACACAAGTTGCAACAAAGTTTGCCAATTAATTTTATCTTAGAGCCTTTATTATCTGCACCTGCAGGAGCTGACCTTGCATCAAAGAGGATGAAACCGGCCTAGCACGAAACCTTGGAGATAAGTGTATTAGTCATCTCTACTGGAAAAATACAGCTTTAGAATAAAATAATGTCTTTGTTACTACAAGTGAAACCACGCAGTTAAAATTTGAGACCAGGCGACTAGGCCAAAGCTTCTGCTAAATTTAAGCTAAGCATATAACAGTTTCAACAAGAAAATCATAGAATACATTTGCAATTATGACGGATTACTACATTTGTCAATTCTTCATGATTAATTAAGCTCGTTTATAATAATGGTGAACTTCTCCGTGGGCACAATTTCCCACGTACGTTATTTTCTTTGCTAAAATCACACTACCTTATACGATTTTGGTTACATGATATATGAATATATGTTAGACCTTCTTTTCTGTGTCATCAATGCTGCCGCCCCTCTCGGAAACTTGTATGACCACATCTTCAAAACCGCACATTGCTACCACCATACCCACCAGATGTAGGATCACCAAGCAAAACTACCTAAAATGACCTAGAGGAGGAATCACCATAGTCTACTAAGACACCTTCAACTGTGCCATGTCCTCTGAAACCAAACAAACTACATAGAACAACTCAACGTTAAATTAAAAGCACAGCAAACTTCACACTGAGTGGAACCCTAGTCTCTATGCTCATAAGCCGACTTCGCTAGAAACATTACAAACTTCATCACCCCCCCAATCCTCGACTACAGCACAATCATCCTCCTAGGAGACCTCAATTTCCATCTAGAAGACCAAACCTACTGCAATTCAGCCACCCTTTTTGATGAACTCAGAAGTCTGGCACTGTTCCAACACATCACGGAGCCTACCCACATCACTGGACACATCCTAGATCCCGTCTTCATATTCTTCAACAACATCACAAACAACACACCAAGACTCGTCACCTGGACAGAACTATGCCATAGTCAGTTTCATAATCATATCCATCAACAGAGATGGCAGCCCAGCTCCTGAAACAAGTTAAGGGGTGAGAGACTCACAACAGCCAAGATGCACATAAGCTTAGCATAAGTTAGTTGCACTAGCTTAGCATGAATTGGTTGCGCTGAGGCCCACATTAACTATCGATAACTTACCATGAACTCACTTTCACTGTACTTCAAGTAGAATGTGAACCTCACACTTTACTGCATATGTGAGTACATGAGGAATATAAGATGTGCAAATTAATAAGTGTTAATCAACCTGCTAAAATAGTGACAGGGCGTCCCTGGCCCTGTCATCATGAAGACATGTGGATGCCTATTAGGCATTTCTAAACCAGCTATAAACCATCTCCCTGTGTTTACAAGGTTATTTAATAAAAATATCATACCATTAAACTTTAATCCATTCACCGCAGGCTATTAATTAATTTATTAACAGTAACTTAATAGAATGTGTATGTTGATCCTTCTGGTGGGAAAAAGTCCAAACGGAATTGTACACCTTTTGCCAAGCCTAGAAGATCCATCACTTTGGAAAATAACTTTGGTACTCATCTATCTAAAGAATATATTACTAGAGCCACTGGAATTAGGTGGAGAAATTCTCTTCTGTCATAAATATAATTTTTAAGTTGGTTGCTAATGACCAACATCATCTACAGTCTTAGAGCTTATGAGCAGTATGGTCTTTAGCCACTTCAGCAGCATGAAAAATAATTAAAATGGTCAAGTCTGTTGATTTAATACTTAATGGTCACTGCCCAGCTCGGATCTTATTTTGCTTATGTCTCGGTAGTGTAATTTCTTCTTTTAGCTTGGCTGCTATAGTAGTCATTCAAGCCAAGACTGACATAAACCTTTACACTTGCTATTGTGTAAATTAGGAAGAGCTACTGATTCAGTTAAAAGGGGGACGGTGCAGACATCTAGAGGTAAGCACGAGTTTCCGTTATTTTTTTGTTTTAATTTCCCAGAGCAATGTGCCCTACAGATACCCAAAACTCACGTTGAAAAGTATGCACCCTATGCTGTGTTACAGGGAAAGTCGATGTTTGCCCCAACTCCATGTCATCTGAGATAAGGACCCATATATACAAATGTAATGTTTTTATCAGTAATGTACGCACTCTTTTTCTGAACCTCATAATCACTGAAGGCCACAAAATCATTCACAAATTTGGGTAGCTTAGTCAAGAGCCATCACGAGTGACCCAAACCGCCATACTATTTTCAATTTCTGTGAGACATTTTAATGTTAATTGAACCCTATTCTGTGGTATCAGAAGTTCAGTATACAGAAATATGCAAGCAGTGAGCTGAATCAACACACACTACACAAAGCTAGTGCCACTGAGCAACTGAAATCTTTATTCAAGCCTGCATGAAAGGTGATATTTTCAAATACAAAATACTAGAGATATCAATATAGTTCTACATATCTGCCTCCTGAACACTATGATCTACAAGAAACATTTATTTTGAGTGGGAACTTCTACTCATTCTCTAGCCTACTGAAAGGATCATCTCAGCGACATATTGTGTCTCAGCTAACTCCCAATGTACTCCACATCAGCCTGGGGAAATCGCACAAAACCTAAAAAGAGACTGGTACACGGAGCCCTGGACTTTCAAAAGCTGCAGGTCGCCAGTGCCGGCCCAACACAAGTTACGATTTGTCATCTTGGTCTCTGAGTTTTCCTTTCAGCTCCAGAGGACTGTCCATGCACGAGTCAGGCGGTTTCATGTGTCGCAAACGCTCAATCAATGTACTACAGGCTTCGACCTTCTTCATATAAAATTGTGGGGTTGGCAAAATAATACTGGTACGTTTTGTCTATTGTGTTTTTTTACCTTTGTGCCCAGGACACCCAAAGCCGTCTGTGGGTCATTAAAGTTTCCTAAACCAAACATCAGGTATGCTTCTATGTTGTAGCTAGTCCTTTCAAAGTTTGGCGCACAGGCATCTCAATTTCTATATTTTAGACACCGACAATGCCTTTCAACACGTGCATAAACGATATGAAACATTTGCTTTCGCGTTGTAGGAATTATTTCCATGTTTTACAATTACATTAACATGTCGCGCTTTGGTTTCAGGGCTGCTTTTTGAGTTTTATTCTTGGTGATCACACCTACCTGCTCCACCTAATTATCATCACTATCATGATATGTAGGGATCTTATAGCCCACTGGGCATTCTGGATCATCATTCATTTTTGTGAACACCTTAGTGTGTAATAGAACCTGTGGTTAAACAATGCAGTTGACAATGGTAGGTGACATTTTCTTTAAGTTGTAAACAGGAGACACTTGAAGAATCAGTCAAGTTTCTTGATGGAAGAGCACTGCTGCATCCCCTTCAGCCCCTGAACAGCATATCAGTGAAAATCAAACTGGCAAAACAAAACTGTAACAGAAGAAGCATATAGAAAAGAAGATTCCCTACTCCAACTCCCACCACATGTTCAGATACAATTACAAGAACTTGGAGAAAAAGATATAACAACAATGGTGAGTCAACAGAACCGAGGATCTGATGAGGCAAAAAGGTAGTCAAAAAGGATGAAGATAGCCCTAAACATCTCTAGCTGGTTGGTCTCACTCATGTACAAAAGGGATGCTGCTATACGCAATATAACTAATAAGCATCATTTGTGAAAGCTCAGTCATTTAGGCGGTTTTAGTCAGTTAGGAGGTGGACTTGTAGATCCAGGATTTCAAAGTTGAATAGTGACCAGAACAATGCATGCTGCAACAGTAGCCTGGAGCGGACACACGCTGACCTCGCTCAGCAAAATCCTGGTTTGGTGGCACTCAGAGTCTACACTGACAAATGCTCATCCAGCTGCTCTGACATGCTTTTCTGTGTGATGCCTCTATTGAGATGTTATCATCAGCTTTACAGGATTTAATCCAGCATCAGGAGCAACGCAATTTATCCAGGAGCCATCTAATCCAGACACCCTCTCCTATGACTCAAAGGCTTTCATGAGTTTGTGTGTGCCATGCAAAATAAGGAAACATTTCTTTTGGAGCACACAGTAGTGTGCTGATTACAAGTTCCAGTTTATTCATACCTCAACTGTTGTACTTGTTTTCGGAACTAACATTTTTTGTTGGTACTCAATTGGGAAACACTATCAATTAGTCTGATCGGCCTTAACAACACATCTGAGTGCATGTATCATGTCCTTTTGGGCTTTTTCATAACGTTATCCTGTATACTGATACTGAGTCTCCTATAATGCAGGGAGAAGAGTAAAGTGCACATCCCTCTCAGTCCAGAGATTCAATTTTTAAAATGACAAATTTTGCAGCAAATTACCAAAGAGCATGTTTCAAACGCTATAAGCAATCATAGAAATGAATAGCTTATCAGAACACATGAACAGATAAGAAATGTAATTAGTATGTATGAACATGGCATTTCTATAGTGCAATCTTAACCAAAAGGCAACGGAGCACTGTCCATGGTCAAAGAAAAAAACAAAGTCTACAAGTAAGAGAAGAGGAAGCAGGGTAGTGGGTGGTTAACGCATTGTGATATAGGCCCACATTATGACATTGGTGGTAACGGTACAGCCACGCTGGTGATGGTGGGTGGACCACCACCAGGCTGGCACCGCCATATTATGACCATGGCAGTCAACCCACTAAAACAAAGGCAGTTTTCCGGCAGTATGGCTAGTGCGGACAGACCTCTGCCGACAGGGGTTGCCATCCCCAGGCCGGCATTAGCCAGTGCACCACCCACCCTATTATGACACTGCAGACCACCACGATTTCCAGGGTGTGGCGATTGCCACACAAAGCCTGGTGGAACAGCAAGTAGAAAAGGACCCACTCACCTCCAGAGACACCTACGACTCAGCAGAAGTCAATGGTGAGTACACCTGCAGAGCACACAAGGGGGAAGGGGTGAGTTAGACACCCACACACAACATACACACCATGCACGGACTTCAGCGTGCACACACGCTCACACGCGCTACACAACACCAGTACTGAGACACACACACACAAAACACAGCCACAACAAACACACACGTCACATACACAAACCCTGGATCAAAACTACACAACCACACCAATATCACCAACAAGCAGAGACACACAAACCAATACAAAGACACAACACTACATACAATGCCCAAATACAAGAAAGAAGAGTGAATCTGAATCTGACTAAAAAAATGCCTAGAAATGCACATTGTATAGCACATGATAGATGGATGGAAACCTGCCTGTAAGCAAAAAGGCTCGACAAATGTATGGTAAGTAATCCAACAGGAATCCTGTTGTGTAAATATATTTTCACCAAATGCAATGCAAATGTGCAACAAAAAGCATCAATGCCCGGAGGCCAGTCCAATGTCCAATAGGTATAACTGTCTCTGGCAAAGGCCCCAAATTGACTCCTGACATCCTAATGGCCTCCACAAGGTATGGGCATCAATGGGGCAGGCACCTCCAGGGTCTGGGGGTGGAGGTTTGGGTTTGGAAGGGGGGTCCTTGGGCTTTGGCTTGGGAGGGGGGTCTTTTGGCTTTGATCTGGGAGGGGGTGGTAGTTTCACCTTTGCTCTGGATGGAGGGGCAGGGGCTTTGGAGCTATGTTTTGGGGCAGGTGTCTTTTTGCTGACAGGGGGAGGCTTTTTTGCAGGTGGAGGGGCAGCAGAAGTAGAGGGGGGGTCATGGGAGGACTTGGAGGTGGAGGGACTTTTCCTGGGGAGGGAACCATGACAGCGAGTGGCAACAAAGGGTGGGACAGACTCAGGGAACAGGTCAAGGCGGGCAAGGAAAAGCTTCTTAGGAACAAGGGGGATGGATTGGGAGACTGGTTTGGGAGTGGAGGTAGAGGGAGTGATCGTAGGATGTGTAGGTGTACTGGATATTGGTGCAGATGTATGCAGAGTATGTATGTGTGAGGTGGAGTAATGTTGAGTGTCTGAGTGAGGGCGTTTAAGTGTTTTTGGAGGAGGGGGGAAGAGAGGCTGGGAGAGGACAGACAGGTCATGTGGATGTATGTTGGAGTGGTGTCTGCACGTAAGGTGGTTGTGCTGCATGTGTCAGTGATGGTGGTTGTGGTGAGTGTGGATGTGGTGCATGGGGTGCATGCAGGAGTGTCTGCATTTGTGGTGACTGAGGGCAACACAGAAGTGGTGACAGGAACTGGGAGTGAAGATGCAGTGCTGGCAGCTGTGAATGGTGATGAGACTGTAAGGGAGGAGGTGCTGGGGAGAAACGGGAGGTAGTGGCTGATGTTGTGTCTGTGTTTGTGTGTTTAGTGTGCATAGTTGTGATGTGATTTGTGGTGCTTGTATTTGATTTTGCATACCTTGTCTGTTGTTGTGGGTGAGTGCATGTCTGTATGAGTGGCTTGGATGGGAGAGGGGAGTTGGCTTTGGGATGGGGCACAGGTAGCAGGACACTGGCTGCCGTCAATGAAGAGGCCAGAGCCTGAAATGATCTCTGTAGGCCAATCAATGCACCTCAAATGCCTTACAGGCAGGCATTACTTTGCTGCATCTGGGATGCCAGGCCCAGGATGACATTCAAGATGGTAGACTGCCCTATAGAGATGGACCTCAAGAGGTCAATAGCCTCAGCATTGAGGGCAGCAGGGCTGACTGGCGCAGGGGCAGAGGTGCAAAAGACACGCGCACCCTCTTGAGTGAGCAGGCACAGGCAACTTCATGGGGAGCCACTGGGAGGGTAGTATTGATAAGGGGGGTAGCAGATGAGGATAGTGCTGGGATGGTCCCAGAATGTTCTGACATCGCCAGGGAGCTTCCATCGGAGGAGGAATAAGTATCAGTGGTATCTGCTCCAGTCTCCCCGTGGTGCTCCCCTCGCCCTCCAAACCACTGGACCCCTTGGCTTCATGGTCTCTGCCACCTGGGTCCTGTGGGCTGCAGCGTCCCCACTCACTGGTGATCCTACTCCTTCACCTGCTGATGCTAATACACACAAGGACAGGATAGTACAAAAAGGAGGGGAGGGGTGAAAACAATAATCATAGGGTCAATACCAATCCCCTTTGCACATTTGTACAACTCAACAACATGACTCTTTGAAAATTCCTGAATGAACTCTCTACAACCTCAGTAGACATTTCTCCACACCCACTGTGCATACACTCTGATGTGCATACACAATCATGAAACTTCTACAATTAAACTCAGGTAGTACTCCACATTGTCACAGCTTTTGTATACAGGATCATTATTGTGAGAAGTCAGTTGATGAGCGTCATTTGAACATTGGCATACCTACCCATGTCATCCATAATGGACATGCATAGATATGTATTGGAACCAACTTAAGCGCCTATATGTCCATGTCATATCCTACACTTTGGCACCGTATATATGCCATGGCAACATGTTGCACTGATACTCATTTATTACAGCTACTTATGTCCACAGCTCAACTTTATCCTACCTACATTAACTGTCATAGCTATACTAGACATCCTTTATCCCATGGCTAACACACCCTTTCCAATCTACTGCAAACAGTACAGGAAATGTACTATGTAACTCACCCTCTTATGGCTGCTGTGTTGCCCTCAAGCACCCATCCAACTCTTGGTAGGCCACTGCCGGTATGCGGGCCATCAAGAGGGTCAGGGTGCGACGGGAACCCCTTCCTAGTTGGGAGGCCGTCTCCAACTGAGCCTCTGTGGTCTTCCGGGCACAGCGTCTCAGGTCCTCCCACCGCTTCCTGCAGTGGGTGCTCCACCGGATATGGACCCCCAGGGTCGGCACTTCCTTGGTGATGGCTTTCCACAAACCTTTCATTTGATGGGCCTGGACCTACATGGGAGATGCAGAAGGAAAGGCACATTAATGTAGACCCAGCAACCTACATCATTCGTAGGCCTACTAACAGTACACATATCACCATCGTACACAACTTCACACTTCCACAACATTCCTAGAAGTCATATCTGTAGGTACACCCTCCACTGGAACATCCTGCATACATATACCAACACACTTACATGCCCATGTAGCAACAAAAATGACCATAATGCCACCTACCTGCTGTTCTGGAGCCACATACAGCTTTGTGTACAGGGGTAGGACCCCATCCACAAGTTTCTTGAGTTCTTCCATTGTGAAGGTGGGGGCCCTATTCCCTGTAACACGTGCCATCGTGGCTCCCAGGAACATGACACAGCAGCACACTCAGTAGAGGTCTTGATGATTGGAGAGTCAGAACCCAAGTGAGATACACTGTAGAAAATGGCGGTCATGGCCGCAGCAGTCTGCACCGTCACCACCGGCAGCAATCGTCAGTGGTCCATGTATGCCATAGACATCAATGTTAACCAATGAGAAGTTGCACCGCAGTTCCGACCACCTACCGCCATGATGGCAGACGCCGGCAGAATGAGCTCACTGACATCTGTCCCCTGCATGCAGGACAGGTAGCAGCCATTTTGCAATATTATTGTTAATAAAACATGATACTAAAGCATCACTACACATTTCCATCATGGACATGTGATACGTTACGCTCTGGGACTGTGTACATTTCAATCAGGCTGTATAAACTTTGAGTGTGCACAGATACAGAAAATGGCATCATGACAGATTGGAACTAAACTTACATAGTGATGGTGACTGTACACTAGCAGTGACATCTTACTTATGTCATCCTTTGAAAATTCACAGATTTATGTGCAACTAGCATGAGTATTTCAACAGCTTGGCACTTTGAAGTCTGCTTTGCATGAAACAAGTGGTAGCAGATGTGAGGTTGATTCTCCATGTGTGACCATGTAGTAGGATGCATGAAGGTTAATAGATGACACTCTTGTGTTGTATGCCATGGGTAGATGCCGACCACTGTGGAGGGTGAAGCATGCACCTGTGTACCAGACTTGGCAACGATGGAAGAATGCCACATCAGCTCCCACTATCAACTGAACCGTGCTGCAATCAGGGAGCTGTGTACCCAGGTAGAGTCTGATCTTCTGCCAGCCATTTGACAACCTACAGCTATTCCTCCAACTGTGCAGGTGCAATCCCTCTCCACATCCTGGCCACTGGCTCATTCTAGGGGATAGTGGAAATGACAACAGGCATGTCTCAATCAATGTTCACCAATATGTTGAGGAAGGTCTTGTCCATCTTAGTGAAACAAATGGAAAGCTACATTCAATTTCCCCATACTGTAGATTTGGCCAGTGTGAAGGCTAGCTTCTATGCTATGGGACATATTCCACATGTGATTGGGACCATAGATGACACCCACATTGCATTAATACCACCCAGGGCTGATGAGCAAGTTTACAGGAACCGTAAGAGCTTTCACTTCATTAATGTGAAGATGGCCTGCTCTGTTTACCAGTACATCTCCCAGGTGACTGTAAGGTTTCCAGGGTCTGTCCATGATTCGTACATCCTCACGAATAGCAGTGTCCCACTGTTGATGGCGCTGCTACAAAAAGTGAGGGCCTACCTCATCGGTGAGTGTGATTAGTGTATATGTAATTACTGTTACCCCAGCCTTCCTACTCTCTCTGTATGTGACATAGTAGATTGCAAATGTTAGTTTACCCTAGTCACAGATAATTCAGGTTATCCCAATCTCTCCTGGCTACTGACACCGGCGAGGAATCCAAGGACCAGGGCTGAAGAACAGTACAATGAGGCTCATGGGAGGATGGGAAGGGTGATAGAAAGGACATTTGGGGGGTCATTCTGACCTCCGCGGTAAAAGGCTCTTACCGCCGGTCAGAAGACCGCCAACATACCGCCGCGGCCGCGGTAAACCGCCACGGTCATTCTGACCCACAACTGCCAAACCGCCAAAAACCCGACATCCACTGAAGGCCGCCTCATCAGCGGTCAGCGATAAACTGGAGATGACCAAACCTCCACCGTCACACCAACACAAACACGCCCATGCCATTACGACCCACGAATCAACACGGCGGTCTTTCAACCGCGGTATTCCATTGGCGGTACACACCGCTGCGCTCAAAATACACACACCTTTACAAAAAACAGCCACATTGGCCAAATCAAAATACACACACCTGATACAGATACACACACCACTCCCACACACCCATCACCATATAAAACACACACCCACATCACCCACAAACCCCAACAAATCGAAAATCAGAGACAAGGCGCAATACACAGAGAGAGAGCACAGGGAACGCAAACCACAACACAGACAGGAACCCAACATCATCACCCACACCACATCTACGCACAAAACACCACACACCACCACACACATCACCACAAACACCACCCCACACCTCATCCACACCACCCCAGGGCACCCCAAAGACACCCCAGGTTCTCGGACCAAGAACTCAGGGTCATGGTGGAGGAAATAATTAGGGTAGAGCCCCAGCTCTTCGGCACACAGGTGCAGCACACCACAATAGCCAGGAAGGCGGAGCTATGGCAAAGGATCGTCGACAGGGTCAACGCTGTGGGACAGCATCCCAGAAATCGGGAAGACATCCGAAAGCGCTGGAACGACCTACGGGGGAAGGTGCGGTCGATGGTGTCAAGACACAACATCGCTGTGCAGAAGACTGGCGGTGGACCCCCACCCACTCCACCCGAATTCACAGCATGGGAGCAAGAGGTCTTGAACATCCTGCATCCTGAGGGCCTCGCTGGAGTAGGCGGAGGAATGGACTCTGGTAAGTCTAATCTCAACTACTTCACCCCCCCCACCCACCAGCATGCCAACCCACACCCCCACCCTCTCCCCTAACCCCCCAGCACACATACTCCCTGTTAATGTCTCACCAGCACAACCCACCCAACCCAACCTCAACCCCTGAATGCCAACACAAACCATGGACACCCATCACCTAAGCATGACCACTGCACCTACCCATCCCCCCCCACAAACCACCCTCACAACTCCTCCCACATGGGACTGCCAGCACTGGGCGACAAGGGCACCCACAAATCGCACGCCATGGCACACACAAAATCAATAACCATACTATTTTACCCCTGCAGGGCCCGAACGCCAACACACCGTCCAGGAGGGTCCAGATTTGTCCATCCCACCCCCAGAACAGGCCCCCAGTGATGACAGCAGCTCTGTCGACCTAGAACCTGATGACCAGCCCGGACCATCGGGGACCTCTGGACAGTCGGTTACCCTCAGTCAGCCACAGGCCACAGCAGACCTACCCCCCTCTGGAAACAACAGCACAGCACCCACCCAGCGGGCCCATGCTTCTGTCCCCAGGACAGGTCCAGCAGCGGTGTGTCTACCAGTACAGGGCACCCAGGGTAACCCACAACCCCAACAACAACAGGGACCTGGGGGCACTGGTAGTGGGCACACCGTCCAGGGGACAGAGGCCCAGGAACAAAGAGGAACTGGGAGGGCTGCTGTGCGACAGAGGGAGGACAGGCCTAGGGAACTCACTGTCCAAGAGGCCCTCACCACCATCATGGGAGCGTATCACCACTCCCAAGAGACGATGGCGACGGTCCTGGCCAGGTTCCAGGAGATCCAGGCCATGCAGGAGGGCCAGTACATGGGGTTCCGGGAAGAACTGCGCAGCATCAGTTCCGCAATGGGTACAATCGTGGTGGCACTCAACCAGATTGTCACCACATTGCGGGACCATGTGGCCCCCCCAAAGGGCCCCTGCCACTAGCATGGAGGAAGAACAGCCCACCACCTCCGCCGGCGCTAGTGGTCAGGAGGCCCCGACACAACAGCAACGGCCCACCCGGACCCCACCCCCTGCAGAACAAGAACCACCCCGCAAGAAAGGCCTGAGATCTAGGAAGGAGACAGAGTAGGATGTCAAGACCCCCGCCTTGCACGGAAACCCACAGATGCCATCCCACTGTCCCACTTGTTCACCCTGTCCAACCTTGAACTGCCCCTGCTCCACCTTCCACAGGCATATGGACAATGCACCTGAGCGAACGAGAGTCTGGACTCTGCCATGGACATGCCTCCACCATCACCCAGCACCCTTTTTGAACTATACACCTATTTGAAAACTTCAATAAACACAATTATTGCACAAAAAACAACTGGATTCTGCTATCTATTTATTTAAACCAAATGTATTCGATATAACCAACAAAACATTTCTAGTTACATTGTGATGACAACATACCAGTGTCACACAGCGGTAGTCCATGGGGAAAAAAACCAGAGGGCACTCTGTGGGGATCAGAGCACTGTAATAGGAAGTGATATACACAACTAAGTTACCATACATTGGGGTGAAAGGTCAGACAGTAGAGAGCCACTACAGTTACAGATATAATACAATGCAGGAGTAGATTATTACCTGTGTGTCACTGGAAATACTGCAGTATCACTCTGTCCCTGTTGTCTGTGTCGTCCTCTTCGTCTTCCTCCTCTTCACTCTCCGCAGGCTCCACAGCGGCCACAACACCACCATCTGGACCATCCTCCTGCAGGAAAGGCACCTGGTGTCGCAAAGCCAGGTTGTGAAGCATGCAGCAGGCCACGATGATATGACACACCTTCCTTGGTGAGTACATTAGGGATCCACCAGTCATATGCAGGCACCTAAACCTGGCCTTCAGGAGGCCGAAGGTCCGCTCACTCACCCTCCTGGTACGCCCATGGGCCTCATTGTACCGTTCCTCTGCCCTGGTCCTGGGATTCCTCACTGGGGTCAATAGCCAAGGCAGGTTTGGGTAACCAGAGTCACCAATTAGACACACACGGTGTCTCTGTAGCTGTTCCGTCACATAAGGGATGCTGCTATTTCGCATGATGTACGCGTCATGCACTGACCCTGGGAACTTGGCATTTAAATGGGAGATGTACTGGTCAGCCAAACAGACCACCTGGACATTCATCGAATGATACTTTTTTCGGTTCCTGTACACCTGCTCATCGTCTTTTGGGGGAACCAAGGCCACATGGGTACCATCAATGGCACCAATGATATTGGGAATGTGTCCAAGGGCATAGAAATCACCCTTCACTGTAGGCAAGTCACCCACCTCAGGGAAAATGATGTAGCTCTGCATGTATTTCATCAGGGCAGACAACACTCTGGACAACACCTTTGAAAACATAGGCTGAGACATCCCAGATGAAATGGCCACGGTAGTTTGAAATGATCCACTGGCAAAAAAATGCAGTACTGACAGCACCTGCACTAGAGGCGGAATCCCTGTGGGTTGGCGGATGGGTGACATCAGGTCTGGCTCCAGCTGGGCACACAGTTCCTGTATAGTGGCACGGTTGAGTCTGTAGGTGAGTATGACGTGTCTTTCTTCCATTGTCGACAGGTCCACCAGCGGTCTGTACACGGGAAGATTCCTCCGTCTCCTCGCAAGTCCCAGCGGACAAGGCCTAGGAAGGACAACATGGAGCACAGAGTCAAGCAACCCACAGGTAAGTGCCCACAGCATGCACAGTACACAAATCTCTCGGGATTGAATGGCTAGTGTGATTGTCGGTGCAAGGCCTAGCCATGTGTGACGCAGTAGGAATTAAGCCATGTGGGCCCTTGAAATGGCGGCTGCCTGACCTGTGAAGTGTGACAATGTGAAGTGAGGTAATTGCGCAAGCGTGGCACACCGTGGCGGTAGGCGGTCGCAGGCCGCGGCGCAAAGGCGCATTGGACAACATTGAACCCTATGGGTTTCAGGAGCCAATGGCGGTGAGCGCCGGCGGTCGCGGTACGCACCGCCGCGGTACGCACCGCCGCGACCGTAACCACCATTTTCTATCTGCTTGATCACACGAGACCTGAGCATCCACAGGAGAGGACCTATACTGCAAGTGCTGCTGTGACCTCGTTCTGGAAGTGACAATGGCTGCTGCGACTGGGGAAAGGGCCCCCGCCTTCAGTTCCGAGGAGTTGCAGAAGCTCGTGGACGGGGTCCTCCCCCAGTATGCGCTACTCTACGGGCCTCCAGACCAACAGGTGAGTACACGGGGGCAATGCATAGTGCCCAATGCGTGGGTTGAGTGGGGAGGATGTACGATGGAGGGGAGGGCAGCGAATGACGAATGCATGGCACGACAGATGAGAGCATGTGCCACATGGCAAGGTTGGGGAGAGGGGGCCACTCACATCGAGAATGCAGAAAAGTGATGATGTTTCTCTTCCCCCCGTACATGTCACATAGGTCAGCGCCCATCAGAAGATTGACATTTGGCGTGCCATCGCCAAGGATGTCCGGGCCCTGGGGGTCCACAACAGAAGGGGCACCCACTGCTGCAAGAGGTGGGAGGACATCCGCCGCGGGAGCAGGAAGACCGCAGAGGCTCTGCTGGGGATGGCCTCCCAACCTAGTAGGGGTGCCAGTCGTACCTTGACCCCCCTGATGTCCCGGATCCTGGCAGTGGCCTACCCCGATTTAGATGGGCGCTTGAGGACATCACAGCATACACAAGGGGGTGAGTACCAGCACATTCTGCTATTTTGCGCGCAGTGGAGGTGCCTGGGTGGGGGAGGAGGGCTGTGGGTATCCCTAGGCCAAGGCGATTTCTGTAGGATAGGCCCGCCCGTGAGGTATGGTCCTGTGCCCCCGCCCCCCACCTCTGAAGGGTGCCTAGTAACGCGATTCATGGACCAGTGTATACTGTGTGGGCAGTTGTCGCCCATAGGCTTGTAGGGCATGTCCCAGTGAATGAGTAGTGTACCCCAAGTGCGCAGCGTAGTGCAGGGGGCTTCTGTGTCTGTCCTCTCCACCAACGGTGTCCCCAATGCATGCACTCAACTTGTCTTTATGTTTTCCACCCCCCCCCCCTTTTCTTTGTTTTTCTGTGAATGTGTGCATTAGCATCATCAGGCGGAGGAGAAGTGGCATCGGCGCAAGAGGGAGCTGCATCTCACATGGCCCCGGAGGGCCATGCAACGGACTCCGACATGACCAGTGAGACGGAGGGCGAGGGGGGCTCCACCACGGGGACCCGTGGAGACGTCAGCGACACTGACACGTCCTCGGAAGGGAGCTCCCTTGCGGTGGCGGCAACATCCGTGCCCACCGATCCTACAGGTACTGCCGCCACCCAGCGCACCACCTCCGCCCTCCCAGCAGCCCCTCGGCCTTCGGCCCATGCCCGCAAGGCCAGGAAGCCGGCCATCTCCTTCGCCCCAGTCACCCCTGCTGCCCTCAGTGAGGAGGTCATTGACCTCCTGAGGACCATCATTGTTGGGCAGTCTACCCTTTTGAATGCCATCCAGGGTGTGGAGAGGGAGGTGCATCAAAGCAATGCATACCTGGAGGGCCTTCATTCGGGTCAGGCTGCCCATCAACGATCGTTCAACGCTCTGGCCTCAGCACTGACGGCAGCGATTGTCCCTGTCTCCAGCCTCCCTCTTTTGACTCCCTCCACCCAGTCCCACTCCCCTGTTCCTCTGCCTATCCCATCCACACCTACAGACCAGCCTGCACACACCTCAACACCCAAGGGCAGCTCATCCAGACATAAGCACCACAGGACACACAAGCATTCACCCAAGCAACATCCAGATGCAGACATGCCAACAGTCACTACCTCCTCTGTGTCCCCCACCTCCTCGGCTCCCTCCTCCCTCCCTGTGACGTCTCCACACACACCTGCAAGCACACCACCATCAGCCATTGCACCCATCACCAGCACACCCTCCAGACCAGTCCGCACACGTGCAGTCACCACCCCCACTGCCATGTACACGTCCCCTGTGTCATCTCCCAGTGTGTCTGTCACCCCCGCTTCCCAAACACACAAACGCAGGCAGACACCCAAACAACAGCCATCCACCTCACGTCAGCCTCCTGCCCAAGCACCTGCACCCAAAGACAGCACACTTGACTCTCCTACAACCACATCTTCTTCCTCCACTCCCATACCCACTCCAGCTACCCTTCCCATAGCTCCAAATACATTTTTCCTCTCTAAAATTGACCTCTTTTCCTCACCTGACCCACCCCCTCCATCCCGTAAGAGTTCCACAAACACCTCAGCCACCACCAGCCCAGCAACTCCCAAGAACGTCGTGCCTGGTTTTTGGAGTCCGCCCTTTCCTTGGGCTGGGACATCGTCCAGCAGCTAAGGGACAGCCAGCCCCCCCCCTGGGAAGAGGAGCAAAAAACTGAAGGGCAGGCGCGACAGGCCTGATACGCCTGCCCCCAAGGAGGGGAGCCTTGCACCGTCACCTGCCACATCGGGTAAGGGAGCCAAGGGCCATGGACAGTCTGCCAAGGAGGGCAAGGGCAGCAAGGAGCAAAAGGCAGGGAGCAGCCGACCTGGCCATGAGGGCCCCACCAGCCCCATTCCGGGGGTATCGGAGGAGACCCAGGGCCCCAGGAATCCATCACAGGAGGGCCCTGCAACGGAAAGGTCCGATGCAGACTGAGCAGCAAGTATTGGCCAGGTGTGGTTCACTGGAAACACAAGACAGGCACCGCTGACCGGGGCCCCGCCGTCACAAGCACCACTCCGCTGGGCACCGCCGTCTCAAGCACCGCTCCGCTGGGCCCTTCCTGTCAAGCACCGCTCCGCTGGGCACTTCCTGTCAAGCACCGCTCCGCTGGGCCCTTCCTGTCAAGCACCGCTCCGCTGGGCACCGCCGTCTCAAGCACCGCTCCGCTGGGCCCTTCCTGTCAAGCACCGCTCCGCTGGGCCTTTCCTGTCAAGCACCGCTCCGCTGGGCACCGCCGTCTCAAGCACCGCTCCGCTGGGCCCTTCCTGTCAAGCACCGCTCCGCTGGGCCCTTCCTGTCAAGCACCGCTCCGCTGGGCACCGCTCCGCTGGGCACCGCCGTCTCAAGCACCGCTCCGCTGGGCCCTTCCTGTCAAGCACCGCTCCGCTGGGCCCTTCCTGTCAAGCACCGCTCCGCTGGGCACTTCCTGTCAAGCACCGCTCCACTGGGCCCTTCCTGTCAAGCACCGCTCCGCTGGGCACCGCCGTCTCAAGCACCGCTCCGCTGGGCCCTTCCTGTCAAGCACCGCTCCGCTGGGCCTTTCCTGTCAAGCACCGCTCCGCTGGGCACCGCCGTCTCAAGCACCGCTCCGCTGGGCCCTTCCTGTCAAGCACCGCTCCGCTGGGCCCTTCCTGTCAAGCACCGCTCCGCTGGGCACCGCTCCGCTGGGCACCGCCGTCTCAAGCACCGCTCCGCTGGGCCCTTCCTGTCAAGCACCGCTCCGCTGGGCCCTTCCTGTCAAGCACCGCTCTGCTGGACCCTTCCTGTCAAGCACCGCTCCGCTGGGCCCTTCCTGTCAAGCACCGCTCCGCTGGGCCCTTCCTGTCAAGCACCGCTCCGCTGGGCACCGCCGTATCAAGCACCGCTCCGCTGGGCCCTTCCTGTCAAGCACCGCTCCGCTGGGCCCTTCCTGTCAAGCACCGCTCCGCTGGGCCCTTCCTGTCAAGCACCGCTGGCCCATTAGCAGTCCCGGTTCTGTGTCGGGCAGGCCTTCACGACGCACTCTGCCCACCGTGCCTCCTCCATGACCAGTGGTCTCTGTAATCCACCTGATGGACTGTGGCTTTGACCTCCCCAGGATGTGACAGTGGGCAATCCACCCACTGTAGAGACTTGTGAGACTGTGGCTTTGCACTCCCCAGGATGGCACAGGGGGAAATCCACCCACTGTAGAGACTTGTGAGACTGTGGCTTTGCACTCCCCAGGATGTAACAGTGGGCAATCCACCCACTGTAGAGACTTGTGAGACTGTGGCTTTGCACTCCCCAGGATGGCACAGTGGGCATTCCACCCACTGTAGAGACTTGTGAGACTGTGGCTTTGCACTCCCCAGGATGGCACAGTGGGCATGGAGGCCCTTCGTGGATCTGGCTTCGTGGACTCATGTGGCTGAGGTGCCCCCCCTTCCCTTCCCCCTGAGTTGCCTGTTTTTTATTTTTGTGATGCCCCAGCAGTGTTCTCTCCAATGGACTCGATCTCGTGTGTGGGCTTTGCCCATGTGTTGCTGCACATTGGCCCACGGACATTTGAACTTTGAATGACTGGGCCGGACTTTTGCTACTTGTATGGATATAGTTCTAGATGTGTATTGATACTTCATATATTGCTAAGGTCGCTATACTTTATTGTTGCAATAATATAGTTCTACTTTTACATTCATTGCCTTTTGTCTTTGCTTTTTGGGGGGGGAGGTTTGGGGGTGTCACTCTGACTTTTTTATCTGCATAGGTGTGTAGGTATTTCGGCGGGGTGAGGGTGGGGGTGGGTGTGTGGCATATGTGTGTGCCCGTAACCTTTCCTCCTCCCCCCCTCCCCTGTGTCGTAGGTGCAGTACTCACCGTTGTCGTCTGCGCCGAGGTTCGTGATCCTGGAAGAAGAGCAGGAAGGCAATGGCCGGGAGGATGTGGAGTTCGGGTTCCATGCTGTTCCGATTCCGCGTGGAGTGTGTCGAGGTGAGCGTTTTCCATTGGAGATGTCTGTTTCCGCCGTATTTTTATCGGCGGGGCTCCCGCCCCGGAAAAAGTGGCGGATTGGTGAGTCGTGATAGGGTGGGCGGTACATTGTCTGCCGCCTGCCTGTTGGCGGTGACCGCCGCGCTGTTTGTTTGTCCCGCCGTGGCGGTCGGAGTGTTAAAGTGGCAGGCTGTGTTGGCGGTTCCCGCCAGGGTCAGAATTCAATTTTTTTGGCCGCCAGCCTGTTGGCGGGTTGGCCGCCGCTTTAACACTGACCGCCAGGGTCAGAATGACCCCCTTGGTCTGTTGACGGCAAGGTTCAGATGTCTGCACATCTCTGGGGTTTACCTGCAGTACTCACCACAGAAGGTGTGCCACATTGTGGTGGCCTGCTGCATGCTCCACAATCTGGCACTAAGGAGGAATATCTCATTTCTGGAGGAGAAAGGACAATCTGGCAGAGGAGGGAGGAAATCTGAGTGACGAAGATGGGGATGAGGAAGATGTGAGCACAAGGACAGAGCTCATCCAGCAGTACTTCAGCCAAGCTTCTGGTAGGTACATTGCTCCATTTACCATGTCTCATGTAGGAGTACAGGTTGAGTGTACATCCTTATCCATTCCTGATATGAGTAGGTGTTGATCTCATTTGGGTATCAGATGGGTATACAAGAGTGGTCTGATAGATAACCAGTCCCACTGTGATATTATCTAGTGAATCTGTCTGTGTTGCGTATACTTCAGACATTCTATCTACTTCCTCACACATTTGTGACATATACATTCTGGTATCATATGTTCATTGACATAGTTTGCTGCTTCTTGTGACTTTAATTGATGTAAATACCTGCCATACAAGGGTGTGGGTTGTGCAGTACAACTACAATGAGTGTCTCTTACTCAGTTCATTACTGTTAGATGCAACGATTAACTTGTCTCATTGTACCTGAACAGTGTTGTGGTCATGTGTGTAATAACATTGGGTAGTCTATCAATGTGTTAACCTACAGTGTAAATCATGTATCCATCATGATGTGCAGGTACATGTTGTTAGCAACAGTGCAATTTATATTTGATGTACTTTCTGTGCTATTAATTGCAGAAGTGCTGTGGATGACGTTTGACTACTCTTCCCTATCTGCTACCTGAGGACCCAGGGATGTGTGGACACTGACTTTGCTGCAGGGAACAGGATGTCAGGATGATACATTCACATCTTCACTGTGTATTAATACTCAGTTTCTGTGACATGTTACACATTTGTTGCACTATTACAATTAGTAAACATAAAACATCATAACTTGTGTGTAAGTGTATTTATTGTGTATACCAAAGGGTTGATAGGGTGCAAAGCACTGAGACGATGGTGTTCAATAACATCAGTCTGTAAGGCCAAGCAGTTGGAAGCACAGGTCCAGTATTCACGTGGCATTAGAAAATGGGGCTACAGCAGTAGAGAGTCAACAAGGTGTCCCAGTGGCACACAAGGGAGACAGTTCAGGAAAGGCTCCTGGTCTTAGCTTCAGTCCCTGCAGGATGTCTGGCTCTGCGACCACATTTGCATGGGGGTTCCTCAGCTACAGGGGGTGGCTCAGTAGTGGCTTGTGAGTCCTCAGGCATGCACACCAGCCCACTAGTTGCAGCAGATGTAGAGGGCTGGTCATTAGGTTGGCTAGTGGAAGGGACCAGGCGTGGGTGGAGGATTCATGCAGGACTGTGATGAGCTCCTGCATCAAGCCTTTCATGGAGGCCATGGTGGTATGGAGGGCCTGCCACTCCTGCATGGCCTCTTGGTGGTACTCCCTCTGCAACCTCAGGTTTTCCCCCAACATGTCTATGATGTGGCCCATCTTGTCCTGAGATAGGTTGTGTGCTCCCAGGACTTATGTGATTGCCTCTTGCGCAGGTGGCTCTCTTGGTTGGTCCGCCCTGTGGCCCCTAGGTGTCCTCCCACTGGCCCTAGTCCCCTGTTCCTGTGTCTCCGTCATGGTGTGCACACTGCCACTTACACCAGGACCTTCATTGTCTTGTGTGGTGGGTGCTGACTCCGGTGCCTGTACAGGTTGGCACACTAAGGATTGATGTGGCCTGGAGTCACTGGTTTTGGGGCGTTGGGTGGCAGGTGTTGTGCTGGCAGAGGTTGTGGAGGGACTCTAGTGTCCTGGGTGAGGCTGGTAGACTGCCCAGAGAGCCCGGATGGGCCAGGCAGGTCTTCAAGTTCCAGACATCCTGTGTTGCTGTCATCACTGGGGTCTTCATCTGGTATAGGACTGGCTGTATGTGCCACTGGTTGTCTGACGACATTCTCATTGGTACCTGTGGATGACAGGGATTGTTATTCACATCTGCCTGATGTACTTTACAGGGACAGTGAGGTGAGTGCTATAAGTCATGCCTCAGTACTCAGGTGTAGTTATGCGAGGGAAATGTGCATTGCTTGGTGGCTAAAGGGTGATGCATTGCGGGAGTTGAAGTGCTTCATGCTGTACATGCATTGGGTGCATTTGGGTGTGTAGACTTAGGGGTTGGTGTTAGTAGGATAGGGTGTCCATGCAGGGGATGCATGCTTTACAGGTATACTCGTTAAAAGGGATTTATAGGTGACTTACCATTTTCCAGTCCTCTGGGGATTCCTGTGAGACCTTTAGGGTGCATGATCGCCAAACCTTCTCCTCCCATGATGTGATCCCCAGGGGTGGAGGCGGGGGCCCACTGCCAGTTTTCATGAGGGCAATTTGGTGTATGGATGCCATGTTCCAGACTTTCCCTCTCAGGTCATTCCACCTCTTCCGTATGTCGTCCTTTTGGCATGGGTGGCTTCCCACAGAGTTCACCTTGTTAATGATCCTCCTCCATAACTTCTTTGCCATTGACGGTTTCTGGACTAGTGCCCAGAACAGCTGTGGCTCTTCCCTGATGAGTTCATCCACCATGGTCCTTAATTTATCATCAGTGAAACGGGAGTGCTTTTGTTGGGACATGGTGAGTGCTATGTGTTTGTGAGTGTGAACTGTTTTAAGTGAAGTGTGTAATGCGTGAGATGTGTGCAGGTGTCTGTCATATCTGTGTGCAGTACGATTTTCAGCATGGTCATGCAATGTATGTCAGTTGTTTGTCGTAGCAAGGGGTTGTGTGTGTGCGTTTTATAGGGTAAGGGTGTGGTGTGTGTATGTGTTTCAGGTGTGGGGTATTCGAATTGGCCAATGTGGTGTTATGTTGTAGTGAGAGTATATTACAGCCGCTGAGGTCCCGACCACCAGTGGATTACTCCTGCTCTTACTGCTGTGCTGATTTGTGGGTCGTATTGGGGAGCACGGCCTTCTTCTGCCGTGGTGGTGTGGGTGGTAGGACCGCCTCTCTGCGGCTGTCGTTCGGCCTGTCAGTGTCAGATTCGTGGCTGTGTTCTGGCAATTTTTCTTTTTGTCATAATTGGGTGGGTGGATTACCGCCGCCACTGCGGTCTTTTGGCAGCCTCTAGCACGGTGGTCTTTGGGAAAGACCACCAATGTCATAATGAGGCCCATCGTGTTTGTTAGAGAAGTGAGTCTTCAACTCTTTCCTAGATTGAAACAGCATTGGCGCTATCATGATGCATACAGGGATCTTGTACCAGATCCTGGGTGCATAGATATAAAAGGCCTTTTTTTTTTTTTTTTCTTTTTACTTTTTGCACTTCTTAGTCTGCAGCCTGATGGTGTCCTGGCTGCAAGTGTGCTGTGATTCACCAGAGATGGTGAGCTTGTCTACAAGAAAAGCAAGATGTTGGTTGCTGTAGTTGCCTAATAATGCAGCTGTTTTGAAGATGGTGGGGCCGGAAAGGGGAGCCAATAGAGTTCAATCAGGTTAGGGGAGAACTTGTGTTTTTAAATTTTGTTTTAGCTTAGTGATTTATATTCTGTGAAGAAAAGTAAACAACAGTTGGTTGACAGGAGATGCCAAACAGGCAAGTTATGAATTGCTGTCCTCTTTTTATATTCTGGCATGGTAATGTACTACTAAAGGGACTTTGAGGAGACTTTTAAGATATTACTACATCTATAGCATTGCTGTTGGGAACAATGTTTTGTGCATGTCTTGTGAAGTTGTACTGCCCTGTGTGCTTTTCTTGGAGGAAGTTTATAAATCACGCAAGCCCATTGTGGTGGTCTCCATTTAAGGTATGCTTATGTCAATATCAAATATGTCTTCTTATTTTGAAGAGGCACAAAAGTACAACCCTTTTCAGTGGGAATAGCTGCTGCTCTCTCAATATAGGCTAGGCAGTGACTGACAGTGGTAGCCAGACAAACAGGCCATTTCACTCAAACCTCATCAGAAGTCTACACTGATTAACCACTGACAAAGGTCAATTAATTCCCAATTAACTTTGGTCATTGATCTTCTTGATGACTGTGACATGCAGGTACATCTGTGCTTAGCTGGAGTTGAAGGTTCTTGGGTCTATTGGACCCCATGTGTGGGTGAAACACAGTAGAATGATCTCTTTTGTACAAGGATGGTGATGTCCATCTTAAACATTCTACACTGAACAGATGCATTTTCTTCTGTTTCCCTCCACAAAACTAGTATTTAGGTTGGAGGAAGAGGTAGCCAGCTCTGTCTCTTTGTGTATGTGCACCTTTGCATGACCAGAGGGATGCCTGCCACTCCCCATTTCCTGTGTTCCAGTAATCTCCCCATGTAATCAACCAGATTTGTGCTGCACAAGTATATACTACTCTACTATCATAGTTTACAGGACAGCTATTATTAAGAGAAAGAACAACTGCAGACCTCCACATTATAGTAGCACGTGGATATGATGTAATCCAAGAAGCGGTTCAGCCATTACTATTCCCATTCCAGTTTTGGCATCAGTAGAGGAAGTGTTGGATGTGTTAGATATGTTAGATACACTATACCAACTCCTAAACTTGTGAAAAGAAATATAGACATATAACAAAAGAAAAATATCCAAACATATTCAAAATAAAAAGTATATTCATTATAGAAAAATACAATTTAGTTACATTGAAAACATAATAATTTCCTGATACAAGAGTACTTAAATGTATATAACATTATTTAAACTAAATAGCCTTCCCTCTCTGCTACTCAACACATACAATTAATTTAAGAAAATTAATGAAACATGATTAATAATTAATTAATTATTAAATCAAACAATGAGAATTAAAAGAAATGATCAATATAAAACTATTTTCAAAATATTATAATTAAAGTGACCAGCAAATTAACAAATAATACAAATTCATTAAATATTCAAAATAGCATCTAGTGGACATAATTATCAATTAATAACGTACATACAAAAACATCATTGCAAATAAAAAAAAAAAACAATAATTGTACATAACATCCCACCCTAATCTCTTACAAACCCAACAGCCCACTACTAAATTAAAAATTACTAATTTAATTTAAATCCATTTACATTTCACCTTAAAAATAGTACAAACTATACTTAAAATTAAAAAAAAGTAAATATCAGAATACAGATACTTAATACTTGTGTAATAAATAATGGATATTAAATTAATTGTAAAACAATAATTTGTACAATTATAATAGAGAAAGCTGTATAATATACAATTAAGCAAAAACATAATAAAACCCTAAAACATTTCTGTGTCACAATATTTTTCCTTCAATATTTTGCTAGAATACAGATATGCTGTATTTTTTGTGATACTATGTGAATAGTGGTTTTCTGCGGATTGAGTTCTGTGGCGTTGTTTATGATGTGACATGAAGTGACGTGATTGAGGTAATATGTGCTCTACTGTGTATTTTGTGCAATGCAGATTGTGTCAAAGTATGTTTGTGTGTAGTGGAATGCATCTAAGATATGACATGGTGTGAGGTGGAGCACTGCATAATCATATGGCACATGCTGCATGACAATTTGAGGTTTCATGATGATGAAACTGTAATGCAATGTGGTTGTTGTTTATGATGAACTGCTATGATTTATAGTAGCCAAGATTTCTGTGATCTATTGTGATCTACAGGATGTCGTATATTGACAAATGCTGCTTGCCGTAATAAAGTGTCATGTGGTGGATTGCTGTGCTGTGTGATGGTTTTTGGTTTCATGTGCCATGTGCCATGTGCCACACTAAAGTGTCGTATCGTGGCGTATGGTTCCTGGTTAAATAAGCTGTTGCGTAGTGTGGTGGTGTGACTGTTTTCAGGTATGACGTGGAATGGTCAAAGATCGTGCAGGTCTGTAATTCTCTTTATCTGCTCAGGTAAGTGCAACCCACAAGGAAGAAACAAAAGACATTATTAAACCATGCACACAATCACTGATATTTTTACTGCACATAATAACTATCCCTTCGATTAACACCATAATAAGACTGCAATACTCTGCTGCATTAAAAACAATCGTAATAATAATGAAGGTGCTGCTTCGCTCCTGCTTGTTTATCTTTTTTCGGCGGCTATGAACTCCTAATGAAATTGGCAATCTCTGAAAGAAAACAGCTAATATCACATTACCAGCCAGCACTCCTTGATTAGTCATTAGCCCCTATCTTCACTGAGAGTCGGAGAGATTACTGTACAATTTACATAATTTATGAAACGCTATGTAACCGAATGTGTACAGAGCCACAGAAGAATTCTGTTCCACTATAATTAGATCCTGTTTAAAGTGTACATTTTAGGAAAACATTTCTTTGCCGAAAATCCGCATTTCTGACTAGCAATAAGGTACAGATAGCGTAGGCGATGAAAGTAAGAATGCAGCATTGCTGATTCCAAATGTCATTGTCTTTTAATTAGTGATTGGTGTGAGGCAGTATTTTGTCTTTGTCATAATTGCTTTGAAGTAGTTATACTAATAGTCGAACTTGTTAATTTGTGGAATGCAATTAAATATTGTTGAGAAACAAAACGAATCAAGGTTATTGCTATTGCTTTCTAACAACACAAATCAGAAGTTACTTCTCATGTGTTTGTTGTAATAGTAATGGACCTCTATTTTAAAGTTTATATAGTATCAAGAACAGAATGCTGGAGGCAACAAAAACATTTTTTCCAATGCTACAATGGCATTGAAATGTAGACCTGCATGACAACCAACTACTGCTTCCATATAAAAGGAAAACAAAAAGATTAGACAATAAAAAGAAACAATAGTATTGCAACCAGAAACAACGTGATCAGAAATTATACATCACACTGCATAAACACATTTTAAGGTTTGTGCAGAGATTGCTTGTTGACGGTACAGCAAATGAAAGCTAATACATTAAGGGCCAGATGTAGCAAAATAACATTTAGCGACTTGCAAATAGCGAGTCATTGCGACTCGCTGTTTGCAAGTCGCAAAATGTTATGCAGTATGGTGTCTCAGACACCGACTGCGACTCGCTATGGGGTCGCAATGACCCACCTCATGAATATTCATGAGGTGGGTCGCAAATTGCGGCCCCATAGCGAGTCAAGGCACTCGCAAACATGGAGGCCTGCTGTAGTCAGCAGACCTCCGTGTTCGTGACTGCTTTAAATAAAGCAGTTTTTTTTTTTTAAGTGTAGCCCGTTTTCCTTAAAGGAAAACGAGCTGCACTTAAAAAAAAAAACGAAACCTTTAGTTTCGGTATTTTTTCAGGGCAGGGAGTGGTCCCTTGGACCACTCCCTGCCCTGAAAATTTTTTTTGGGGTCCAGTCACAAACTGGAAGGGGTCCCATGGGGACCCCTTCCAATTTGCGAGTGGGTTACCATCCACTTGAAGTGGATGGTAACTGCGATACGATTTGCGACCGCGGGTATTGCATCCCACTCAGACTCGCAAATAGGAAGGGAACACCCCTTCCTATTTGTGAGTCGGAAATGCATATTGCGAGTCGGTCCCGACTCGCAATATGCATTTCTGAATAGCAAAGTGGCTTTTGTGCCTCGCAAACGGCGAAAAGCGCAAACACTTTGCTGCATCTGGCCCTAAATAGGTAACTATTCCCAAAAAAGGAAGGTCTGCACCTGTAAATTTGTATCTACATACAGGTGCATGCTTACTAACTATTCCTGTTCAGAAACATTTCCACCAGTACGCCCTGAAACCTATGTCAGTCGCTGATTGCCAGCCATACCAGTGGGATGCTAATTCACGTAAAGGCAACTAGACAGATAAAGGGGGAAAAAGAATAGGGAGATGAGTCCCAAAACAGGCCACTATTCTCCTATATATCCACGGAGTAGAGCAGTATATACTTGTGCAGGAGAAATGTGGTTGATTACTAAGGGAGATTACTGGAACACAGGAAATGGGGAGATAGTGGAGTAGACGCCTTACTCATTTATCGTGACTTGCTTTATCATTGGCGATCTGAGCAGCATGAAATCCGTAGGTACACAGGGGATGCCAGTTCCTTGATGCAAGTGTGACTACAGGGTGGCTCCCGGCACCAGATATGCATGAGGTCAGAACAACCCTAAATTAGGGTAATATCCACTGGCGGAGTTTAGTTGCAGGTGAGAGCATTAGGCCTCATATACGCACAGAGAATTAGTGTAGGTTTCACGCAGTGATACACCTTTAGCTCTGAATAAGGCCCCATTGTGTGGGCGAAACATGTTGGCACCTAAACAAAACAAGGTTAATTGACTAATGGTATCTTAACTATAACTTTGTGCTATCTTATTTAGCCTCAGTACCCTACCAGTATGGAATGTTTTGGGGTATACTGCCAGGTATTTTTTAAAAACCCTCACTAATAATTTCTTTCTGCATCCCTGCACCATACAGTTCTGTTTTATCTAAGAACTTCCAAGAATGTAGTTTTTTTGTTTGTCTGCCCTAGTGGTATCATCCTACCAGGGTGTGGATAGGCGCTGATGGTGAAGCAAATCACGATAAATGAGTGAGGCGTCTACTCCAATATCTTTTGATACCCCGGGTAGATAGGAGAATTGTGGCCTGTTTGTTCTTCCCTCTCTATCTGTCTATTTGCCTTTACGTAAATTAGTGTTTAAATTTGGGAAAACGCGACTAGGCAGCTAATCTCCCGCTCTTTGGGTGTGAGATAAATACTAGTGGGATGGTCAGGCAACTTAAAAAAAAAAATGTTACCTGTTCCCTCTGTGCAGAATTTTGTGTAGCAGAGAAAAAAATGTTTCCCGCTGGGAAGCCCTTCTGCCATACCCCCACAAAATTCAGGGATGATTCATTCCTCTGCATTACCTGGCTATGTTAGCCCTTTGCAGACTCAATTTACTGCCCTTTTTTAGTGTGAGAAGGGGAGGAGAAGGAGTTTGAGAATACCCACAAATGAACATTTGTAGTTGTCCCCACACTTCCAAGACAAAACATGACTTGGATCATCAACTTCCTACCCATTGAATGGTGTTTGTGAGTGTGGCTATCCCTGCACTTGTGGTAGACATCGCTCCCCTCTTCAAAATGTTCATGACTGCCAGGAGCGTTTCCTGAAAACCTGCATGGTGTAAAAAGAAGTAAATTTGGTCATAAAGAGATGTTTACAACCACATTTACCTTTCAACACATTTGCCTTTCATGAATATGCACTAAAAGTATAGTACGTAGTGTAAATGTTCTTCATAGTCAGTGACAGGTTTGTGGTAGCAGCATTTAGTTAAAAATGTGGAGGGCTGGAAAATTGGGCACATGGCTATATTCATGCGAAGGGGGACTTTTGTAACTGAGATACTTCACTTGGAGATGGTGACCTTTTTGGTAAGGGTCTGTGGAATTAGCAACATTTGCTTTTGGCAAAGTAACGAGTAAATACATGAAATGCAAATCAGTCATTATGCATTAAATTTAAGTGCAAAATGCTTCTTGACATCAATTTGTGACATCTGCTAAAGTTTGATGCAAAGCAAAAATGCTTGTGAACAGCCGCTCACATTCAGTTGTTTCTCTGCAGTCACAATACATATTTTCTGTAAATGGTGCAGTCACTGTAAATTGTTATTTGAAAGGGTGCATAATTACAGAAAAGTGGTGTAATTGTATAAATTTGGGAATTCAACGTAAAATGGCTAAAGCAAAATTCTCGGAATTATGCGAATTACACCACTATAATTTGTATTTCAGATAGGCCTCATACTTAGGTGATTCTCAGATCATCCATGTTGGACCTGTACCTCTCTGCAGGGTCACCCCCAAACATTTGGCATCATCTCCCCTGTTTTCTCAACCTGTTTATATTGGTTATTAGGACTCTATTCCCTTTACCACTGTAGACCAGTGCTAAAGTGCCTATGCTCTCTCTCTCCTTTAAATATGATAAAATTGGTTTACACCCACTTGGCACAATTTAATTTGCTTGCAAGTCCCTAGTAAAGAGGTACTACTTGTATTCACAGCCTGCAAATTAAATACTACTATAGGGCCTGCAGCAATTATTGTGCCACCCTCTTAAGAATCCCTTTTTAATATGTCTCAGGCCTGCCATCGCAACCTGTTTGTGCAGTTAGTTTTAAACTGAATTTCGACCTGGCAAAGTAAACCTTACTTTTCAATACATGTAGGTCATTCCCTAAAGTGGGCTCTGAACAGCCCACAGGGCACGGTGCAGTCTATTTAAAATGTTGGACATGTACATTTAGGTTTTACAGTCCTGGTAGTAAACAACTCATAAATTAATTTTTCAGTATTACGCGGCCTACCTCTCCCATAGGACAACACTACCTTATTACATTTAATAAGTGATAACTTTTATTTTTGAGCAGGTAGGAATTTCATGTTTCATGTCTGAGGGATTGTAATTTAAAACCATCTTTACTGGTAAAGTTGGGAGTCTCTTACCCTAACCATTTGGTGTCTGCAGCATGGTTCCTAAGTCACATAACTAGGTGTAGTTGTCAGCTGGCTTTTGTGTATTTCTCACAGACAGCCACCCAATAAGAGGATCTGGGTGTTGGTAGGATGGGCCATCATGACTTGATGAGAGGGACGAACCTGTCACACTTGCACTTCAAAGGTTCTTCTACAGCTCACATACAAAGAACTTCACACCAGCCTAATGTGCCTGCAGACAGACTGGGGGAAGCGAGCAAAAATGTTTAAACACTTCTTTTGAGGGAAAACTCCAAATGCTTCTCCCACTTCAAAGGGGGCACTGTTATATTTACGTGAATAGCTTTAAGGCTGATACTGTCTATGGCAACTGGGTTCCTACTTCTAGAACCCAAAGTGAAGATTACTAGAACCTGGAGTGAGGGTCAGTTGGAAGGAGCTCAGCCTAGCCAGGGGTCGTGGATCCTTCTTGCTTAATAAAGACTTATGAAAATCTGCAGCATGTCCTTTTCTTAAAAGTGGCAAAGAGGATGGGATGTGGAATTAATTTTGCAGACAGGGGACTTTTTGCGGAAGGCAGGCACAGAGTTTGAGTAAGCAAGTACAGCTACTTATTGAATAAGCAAGTAAAGCTGATTAGGGCCTCTGGTGAAGGTGAGGTGCAGAGTAAAGTATGTTGTGATAGAAGTTGGATGTGCGTGAAGAAGGAGCTGTACATGTATGTAACGTATGTGAACACAAAGAATAAGGCAGGGAAAAGGAGCAAATACTATTATGTACCTTACTTAAATCATTCAGAAGCAATTCTCGGGCCTCAATATGAATGTGAAACGGCAGTGACTGTGGAAAATGGAAAATGGTTGGAGATTTGGAGATTTTTAAAAACATACGGGAGGAAATGTAGGTTTTTGATGGAGTGATGATCAGAGGTGAAAAGTTAGTGACACCTGTTACTTTAAGAGCAAGATAGTTGAAATGACTGCATGAAGGGCATGTTGGAAAGTCAGCCGTGAAAAGGGAGTTGGGTGCTGGTTTTTGGAGGCCCAGTATGGACAAATAGAAAGATTTTTGAGAGAATGTATTTCTTGTATGGTCAGTGATAAGTCACATGCTTTACAGGAATCTTTGATTGTCTGACAGTCTTACCAAAAAAGTATGGGAGAAAGTTGCGATAGACATTTGTGGTCCATTTGAACATCTTGGTATATTAAACAGGTTTACCATTGTTATGATGGATTATTTTTCGAAATGGCCTGAGGTGGCATTTGAGAGAGGTGGGGATCAGCAATGTAATAGATTTTTGTGACGACATTCAGGAGGGAAGGATTCCAGCAGAAATTGTAAGTGACAATGGACCACAATTCATTTCAGAAGAATTTGAGAATTTTCTTTAAAAATGGGGAATAAAGCACCTGTATATCATCCCAGAGGAAATGATATGGTTGAGGGATTTATCTGCAGTTTGGGCGAGAGCATTCAACTAGCCTTATCCAGTAATTCCTCATAGAAGTGTCAAGTCAGGTAGATGCTGTGGAATTATAGGACCATTCCTCACACAGCAACAGGGGAAACATCATTTCTGTTACTAAAAGGAAGAATGCTATGCACAGTAGCAGTACCAGCTTGGATGGGAATGTCAGGTCAAAACAGTGTTAATCAGCATACAATGAGAGGGTGGCAAATGATCAAAAGATGCATGAGGAAAGGCACAATGTTAAAGTAAAGAAAAGTGGTATGAAGTATAAGATTGGTATGTGGGTTAGAATGCGCACGGGAAACATGGTAAGGAAGGGGAACTCAAACGTTTTCTGAACCTAAAGAAGTGATAGAAGTGAAAGGAAACTTTGAAATTGTTGGATGGTAAATGGTGGAATACCATAAGGGTGACAAGATGTTATGAGTTAGAATTAAAAGAATAGAGGAGAAAGGCGGATACAACATTTTCTGTGAATAACCAAAAGGAGGAGGTAATGGAAGTGGGTTTAAGAGAACAGAGTAAACAAATTATAGGGAGAATAAAAAAGTTTCAGAGAATACGTGTGCACTTAAAAGAAACTGTAAAATGTTTTGTTTTATCGATGTGTTAAGTTGTGTATTCTTGAGATGTAATAACATAATAGCGTATAAGTGAAGGAAAGGGGATGTGTTATATTTACATGAATAGCTTCAAGCATGATGGTGTCCATTGCAACTGGGCTTCTACTTCTAGAACCCAGATTGTAGGCTACTGGGACGTAGAGTGATGGTCAGTTGAAAGGAGCTCAGCCTAGTCAGGGGTCGTGGAAACGTCTTGCTTAATAAAGAGTTATGAAAATCTGAAGCATCTCCTCGTCTTAAAAGGCACCAAGTATAAAAATAGAACCCTGAAACCCACTCTTGAGTACACTCCTGGACCAATGGATACTACAGAAGGACTGCCCAGCTGCCAGAGGGCTATGCTGGTACTTTTGGTTTTCCCTGCTGTCTGAGAAGGAAGACTGAAGCTGCACCCTTCACCCCAGGTTAAAGTGACTCCAAAGGGCAGCTGAATGATGTCCTTGTCTGATCTACAGGGACTCAACAAGCCCCAGAGGCCTCTCTGCAACAGCCCAGATGACCTGCTGAAATTGGAACTGACTGTGCACTGCTGGGCCTGCTAGAGTGCTTTCCTGAACTCACATCCTAGACCCTTGGTGTGGCATCAAGTGAGCTATTCCTTGAAGAAAAGAAGTAATCCTAAAGTTTTAGTCTCTTTGTGACAGATATCGGGCCTGTTCACACCAAGATCTTGGCACTAGGACTGAATGAAAGTGCTAAGCTCCGATGAACCTGACTTTTCATGCTACAGTGACCACTAGAGGCAACTGACAAAGCCAAATCTGCACTTCCTGCTACAGCTTTGATAGCCCACGATGACCACCAATGCGAATCTCTAAGACCAACAGCCAATGGCACACAAGAAGATCTTTACGCTACAGCGATGACTGTCCACTACACCGAGCTTCCTCTTCACAGTGCCATGATCACCGTTGACAATACTCTCTCTGTCCTTACAGCCTCCTCCATCACAAACGGGACACTTTGCGCTGAACTGTAGAAGGTAACATTTTCAGTGGGACTAACCTGGTCCCTGTATCCGGTCCATGCTCTATTGCGGTTGGAATGAACGTGTGACTTTCACCCGGTCTGACATGACCAGATAACTGAGTGTTCTCAGGAACTATACATACCTTAAATCTTTGAAATAGCATAGCATGGTTGTACTAATTGGGTTTTTGTTGCTTTGGTGTCAAATCATTTATTTAATTTCATTCTATCTTTCTAAGTTGTTGTGGGATTTTTCTTGAGTTGTAATTTTGGTTTATTGCTTTTTGGGTGCCGCATATATACTTTATACATTGCCTGTAAGTTAAGCCTGACTGGTTTCGTGCCAAGTTACCGGAAGGTTAAGCTCAGATTTATATAGTGACTTTAGTAGGTTCACCCTGCCAAGAACTGTGGCTCTTGCTTGAGATTCGCTCACACCCACTCAAACAACAACCCAATTTCGCACAGCTAACTATCATATTTCTGAATTCTATCTGTTGTATAAATAGGCAATTACACTCCGTCTGAGGATTATATATTTTAGAATATGGTGCACACCCTTGTGGCCACATGTCCTCCTGCTCAGATCTTGAAAATCCAAATAAAATGTGTCCTTCAGTCACTCATTGGAACTAACAGTGTTTACATAGCCCTGAACTGGAATGCCATTCTACCACAAGACAAAACAGAATATTTTGAAAGGTCTGTTTCAGTGCCCTGAATATCAGGCAACTCTTGTTGTAAGATTAATGTGCACGTGTTATTGCAGTTGTTCAAGCAAATACCATTGTAATCCCATTTTTTCCAATGTTGTATATGTCATAGTCCATGCGTTTGCCAGTTTTTCACCGTCGCTGATATTCTTGTATTAACCAAACCTTTTTTTATACAGACAAGTCGCTTAAGCACGGTTTTGTCTAAGGCTGCGGAGTGCATATGTGGACGTAGGTGGATTGGAGATTTGAAAGCAATAGATGCTCAGAGCAACTTTTGGATTGTAGTTGTTTGTGCACAGTGGTAAATGATGATTTGCTTTATTACAACTGACAGCTTTTATGATGGTCAAGTGTAGGACAAAGTAGAAGCAAAATCCAGAGTGAACTTCAGTGTTAGTGACTACTTTGTGCACCCAATTCTTTTGTCAGTTTAATGAAATTGATAATCCCAAGGCATTGTTGATTGTGGAATGGAATATTGCAACTGCACAGGTGCTGTAATACTACCTCTGGTAATAAAAAAGGACTTTGGCTACTCTTACTAAGGGTCACAGACTGAAAAAGAATGATTCCATTTTGAGAGCTTAACAGTAGATATTCTTAAGAAGTAGAAAAACCTTTCTGACCTTATAGAATATATTGGACACTCCCGACTTTTGGGAGCTCCTGAGAAGTTGTGGGAGAAATTGTAATTGAAAAGACCAAATTTCTGGATTTTGTGTGAATGAAATTTCTCAAAATTATATATTACACCATTTTGTGTATGTTCTTTTTTTACCCTGAGCCTAAATCCCACAATACAACTGCACAGTAATGTATACATAGGAATAACCTGTAGTTGGCTGCAGTCAACACAACAGGTGCCAGAGTGGGGCACAGATATCTGAAAATAGAGATGCCAAAGTGTACAGTAAGTGGCCATAGAATTGGGAGAATCTGCCTGCCATGTACAGTGTCAAATACAAAACTGTCAATGTAAAGTGAAGTTACAGTGTCTTACCTGTGTGTCACTAGAAGTACTGTTGTACAATAGCTGTTCTTTTGTCCTCATACTCATCCTCTGCCTCCTCATCTTCACTGTCCACAGGGTCCACTGCTGCCACACGCCCATCTCCAGACTCATTCTCCTGCAGAAAAGTCACCTGGCGTCTCAAGGCAAGGTTATGCAACATGCAGCATGCCACGATTATCTGGCAGACCTTCTTGGGTGAGTAGTACAGGGATCCACCAGTTAGATGGAGGCAACGAAACCTGGCCTTCAGGAGGCCGAATGTCCTTTCTATGATTCTTCTTGGTCATTCATGTGCCATTTCGTAACGTTCTTCTGCCCTTGTCCTGGGATTCCTCAGAGGGGTCAGTAGTCATGAGAGGTTGGGGTAACCAAAGTCACATTCAAATATCGAGGGATACCTGTTAGACAAACACTAACCCTTATGGCCAACACCATACCCGTACACCAACACCAACTGAGTGGGAACCATGGGCTCACCTATTAGCCACATATGGGATGCTGCTATTCCTCAAGATAAGGGCATTATGCACAGACCCAGGATACATATCATTGACATGGGAGATGTACTAGTCAACCAGGCACTCTATATGCACATTCATCGAGTGAAAGCTCTTTTGATTTCTGAACGCCTGTTCATTTCTCCGGGGGGGGGGGGCAAATGCAATATGTGTACCATCAAGAGCCTCAATAATGTTAGGGATATGTCCCATTGCATAGAAGTCAGCTTTCACTGTGGCAAAATCCTCCACCTGGGGGAAACCAATGTAGCTGCGCATGTGTTTAATCAGGGCAGCCAACACTCTGGTCAGAACTATTGAGAACATTGGCTGAGACATTCCTGCTGCCAAGCCCACTGTCACTTGGAAGGAGCCAGTTGCCAAGACATGGAGCACAGATAGGACTTGCACAAGAGGGGGGATCCCTTTCAGGTGACCGATAGCCGATATCAGATATCAGGTCTGGCTCCAATTGGGCACACAGCTCTGTGATTGTGGCCCTGTCCAGTCTACAGGTGAGGATAATGTGCCTGCCCTCCATTGTTGCCAAGTCCACCAGGGGTCTGTACACGGGGGGAAGTCTCCCTCTCCTATTCATCCACAGCAGTTGTAATCTAGGGGGCAAAACGGTGAGCAGCTGGTCAGTATTCCACATTTCCAAACACTACACTGCATTTCATGCTGTTACTGTAACAGTATATTGTTGGATAGGCCCAAATGCTGCCTAGGTGTACTGTGATGCAGTTAGGTGCCATGGTTGCCCCTCCCCCCCGAAATGGCGTCCGCCTGTCCTGTGTGGATGGACATGTGGAAATGATGTGATGCCGCTGATGTTGTGCGCTGTTGCGGGAGGCGGTCGAGTACCGCCATGCAAATCCTCAGTGGTTGTCATTGGGCCCTATGGGTTACAGTGGCCAATGGTGATGTACGCCGGCAGTGACGGTACGCACCGCAGCAGACATGACCGCCATTTTCTCTGTTCACTCACTTGCTACCTGGCCTTCAAAAGGAGAGGACCTAGGCTGCAAGTGCTGCTGTCACCTGTGTCTGGAACCGACCATGGCGTGTGTCACTGGGGAAAGAACCCCTGCTTTCACTGCTGCAGAGTTGGAGAGACTGGTGGATGGGGTCCTACCCCAGTAACGAATGCTGTATGGGCCTCCAGACCAACAGGTAAGTACACTGTGAGCACGATGCAAGGGACATGAATGCATGGAGACTGTGTGTGAGGGCCTTGTGTAGGGGGGCTAGTGGAAGTGTTCTGGACAGCGCGCTACATGTATGGTGGGCACTGTCTGTGTGTAAGGAGATGTGAGGACTATGGTGGGTCATGAGTGTTACAGGCTGGACGGTATGACTGATACCTTTTTCTATGTTTCTTTTCCTGCAGGTTAGCGCCCATCAGAAAAGGGTATATGGCATGCCATCACCAAGGACGTGCAGGCCCTGGGGGTGTACTGCAGGCAGAGCACCCACTGTTGCAAAAGGTGGGAGAACCTGAGACGCTGGCCAAGGAAGACGGCGGAGGCCCAGCTGGGGATGGCCTCCCAATGAGGAAAGGGTGCCTGTTGAACCCTGACCCCCCTGATGGCCCGCATACTGGCAGTGGCCTATCCGGAGCTAAATGTGCACTTTAGGGCATCACAGCAGCCACAAGGGGGTGAGTACAGTTTCCCAATATACTATTTGCACGTGGTGGGGTGGTCTCTGGGTGGGGGATGTGGGCCTGTGGATTCCCCTAGGCCAGGCTGGACATTGCAGGGTAGGTACCATGTTGGGCAGGGGCTGATGAACACCACCTCCTGCCAAGCTAGTAGGTATCCACTACTGGGCAGGGGTTTGTGGGTGTCAGGTATGCTGCAATTGGTGTTAGATATTCCTGTCCATGGCCTTGTAACTAGCATTGTGACTGGTAATGCTTTGCCTAGTGCGTAGGGCTGTTCCCTGTGTGTGTGTGGTGTAAGACAAGGGTGGTGTTGAATCAGCCATTGACCAAGTGTATCTTTTGTCTATCCCCCCCTTTTCGTTTTGTCATCCTGTCCTTATGTGCATTAGCATTATCGGGTGGAGGAGCAGAGACACCAGCAATGGAGGGAGCTGCATCCTACAGGGCCCAGGAGGCTGAATCCACCAACGGTGAAGGTACCAGTGGGAAGGAGGGCAAGGGGAGCACCATGGTGGAGACTGGAGGGGACAGTTCTGACCGTGATACCTCCTCCGATGGAAGATCCCTGGTGGTGGTGGACACCTCTGTGCCCACCCCAACTACAGGTACAGCCGCCACCCCCGTACCAGCACCGCCCTCCCAGCAGCCCCTCAGCGTGTTTCCCGTGCCTGCTCAACCAGGAGGGTGGGCACCTCCTTCTCCCCAGGCACCTCTGGCCCTGCCCCAGTTAGCCCTGCTGCCCTGAGTGAGGAGGCTATTGACCTCCTGCGATCCATCTCTGATGGGCAGTCAACCATAGTGAATGCCATCCAGGGGCTGGCAGCCCATTTGCAACAAACAAATGCATTCCTGGAGGGCATTCACTCTGGCATGGCGGCCCAATAGAGATCAATCCAGGCTCTGGCCTCCTCCCTGATGGCAGCCATTGTCCCTGTTTCAAGCCTCCCTCCTCCAACTTCCTCTACCCTGTCCCATTCCCCTCAACCCCAACCTATCCCAGGCACAAATTTAGACCAACATGCACCCAAAACCCAAGAGTGGCTCAGGCAAACACAAGCACCGCACATCATCCCACAGACACTCACACAAGCACCATCCAGATGCAGACATACCAGCATCCACTGCCTCCACTGTGTCCCCTCTTCCTCTTCATCCACTACCCTCCCAGTAGCGTCTCCACTCACATCTGCATGCACTACATCCTCATTCACTACCTCCATCATCATCACGCCTATCACTACACGTCCCTCGCTGGCAGTCACCACCCCACATCCATGCACACGTCCCCACTGTCTCTGTGCCCCTCCTCCCAAAGTACACAAATGCATTCACTCAGACACCCAACAGCCATCCACCTCACAACTGCATCCAGCCCATGCACCTGCACCCAAACACAGCAGACAGACACTTCCTACAACTACTTCCTGTTCCTACACTCCCAAACCTTCATCCTCTTTCCACCCCAGTGTCCCTAAGAATCTTTTCCTCTCCACCGTTGACCTCTTCCCTACCCCTCCCCCCACCCTTCACGTCGGGCCAGGGTGATCAGAACCGAGGCGAGCACCTCAGCCACCCATTCCATGGCCACAGCAGGACCATCAAGATCTGGAACATACATTGGAGTTCTGAACATGCACTCATATGAAGTACGACTCCCCAGGGACCTTCTAGGTAGATAGTTAAGTGCTCTCTGGACTCCATACAGGTGATTGAGCCAACTACGAACCATACCTAAGACTCTGGCTGTTAAGGACTGCTTTAAGTCACAGTTGAGTTGCTCCACAACACTATTTCCCTCGGGGTGAAATGGAGACGAGCACTGAAGTTGGACCCCTAACGAAGCCATGGCGTCTCTGAATGCCCTTGAGTTGAAAGCAGGGCCCTGGTCTGAGTGGAAAGCCTCAACTGTATATGTACCAATAAAGACTTGCAAATCTTTAACAGTCCAAACGTCAGCTGGGCATTGTGGCCACACCCGTAGGAATCTGGAGCAAGAGTTAACAGCGACTAAAATGTATTTGTATGCACTGTCCGGTGTTAGGGGACCACAGTGGTCCAAGTACACACATTGTAATGGTTTGTTTGAAATTAGAAGGGGTGTCTGCGGTAGGCATTTAGCAGTGGAAACTTTAATCTGTTTGCAAATGTCACAACAAAGGACATACTGCTTGGCCTCTTTTACAGACCTGGCCACCAAAAGCGGGCTTGTAACAATGATATTGTAGCCACCACACCAGCATGGGCAGACTCTGTTTTAATCAACTCTGGTCTCATGTCTTTGTTGGGAATTTCTCGAACTCCTATGCCTGGTATTTTATCCTCAGTATTTAGGAAGCCTCCCATTCAGTAGGAATATTTAGCAGGAAATGCTTTTGGATAGGGCATACCTTCAACTGTAGCTTTCACAGCAGCCCATATATCATCTTCCAGTTTCACTCCTGAGCGGGTTACTGCAGCAACAGCGGCCATAGCTACTGCTGGCTTTGAGGCTTTATCAGCCAGTATATTTCCAGCCACATGTATTCCAACATGCTGGTGTCCAAGTGCATGGACAACATGGACATTTGGTAGCGTTTCCTTCGGATCAGCTACTTTCCCCCACAGTAGTCTGTTTGATTATGTTGCCTTCAGAATCTCTGAACCCATTCTGGCACCAGTAATGCAGGTATTCATTGAAGGGCTGGACACAGTAATACGAATCACAAACAATCAACGTTAACTGTGTAGGATCCGTATGTTCCAGTGCCATCACCAGAGCCCTTAGTTCTGCTAGTTGTGTTGTGCAATCCCCTAGGGTTTGCATGTACGTATGTTGGGGCCAAAATTTACTACCCTCCATGTAGCCACTTGAGACTGAGCAAGCGGCGGAGTATTGCTGCTTTGTGCCAATTGCAGGTTGCGCTGAGCCATCGGTGTACATGACTCATTGATACTGATCAATAGGCTGTGTATTTGCTGTAACTGGATATTCTAGTTCATATTACAAAAATTCTTGGGTTTGTAAATTTGGGTAAAAAATGTAGTCTACATCAGTGGCTGTCAAAGACGTTGCCCATTGAATCCAATGTGGATGTAATGCTTTATCGTTAGGAACGCTAGCTTTGGTAACAGCCTCAAGGGCCGGAAGGGGAGAAACAACAATAATGCGTTGGTCCTGGGCTAGAGGTCTTTCTTTCATGACAGCCATCTCTACAGCAGTGAAAATGTTCTCAGTGGGAGCAAAGCATTGTTCTGCTGCTGAGTACAAATGTGATTTGTATGCTATTGGGACTGTCTCACCCTCATTGAAAGTTACATAGGTGAAACCAATGGCACCAGCAATTACTCTGATGACCAAAAGTGTTTTTTTGTCCCTTGTGTGTATGTGTGTTTGCAAATCTCTGAAGATGCGTGTGTTTTCGACTGTCCACAATTTACTTCAAAGGTCAGGACGTATTAAGTCATATAAAGGTTTTATGCATGATGCATAATAAGGAATGTAAGTTCTGCCACAATTTAGGAAACCCAATAGTGATTGGAGTTTTTTAATGGTATTTGGAGGTTGTAATTGTGTTCATTTTTCCAAGAATTGTGGCGCTAGGCTCTTTCCTTCACTCAATAGTTCATATCCTACAAACAGGACACTAAGGAAGGATATATATATATTTTTTTTAATTGAATTTGTAGCCGAGCTCGGCAAATCCAGCAACAATGCGGGCTACCCGTCTTAAACGTTGCAGCAATTCTTCATCCGTGAGATGGATATCATCTACATAGGACAATGCTTCAGGGTCAATGTCGTGAAAGATTGAAGTCACACGAGCCACGAACAGTCCTGGACTGTTCTTGTACCCCTGGGGAAAACAACAGAATTTTTTCTGGGAGCCCAGTGTGCTGAAACTTGTTAAGTCTCTACTCTCAGGCGCTATATTTTTGCAGAAAAAATCATTGGAAATGTCCAGTGTTGTTGAAAATTGGGTTATTGGTAAGGACAGGTAAGTACCTACACTAAGCAATAGGTCACTAACCTCCACTTAGGTCCAGTTAGGTCTCAGTAATTTAAACCCAGCTCAAACCTTGGTAGCTTGGCAACGAGCGACAAGGCTTAACTTAGGAGACAGAGTGTAAAACATTAAAATATCACAAAACAGTAATTAAATAAAACACAGGAAACAGTTTAAAAATCCAAAACCAATTTATAAAAATAGATTATATTTCTATCTTTAAAATGACACAAAAACGAATACTATTGGATAAGGGGAACCAGAGATATGAATTTTTAAAGAATTATTGTTTTTTTAGCGCCTAGAAACAAAAAGCGCCAATCGGGTCAACTGGTTGCAACTCGACCGGGGCAAAGTCAAAGTTTAAGGCCGACCACGATGGAGCCCTGCTCAGCTAGAGGCCACGGGAGGCCTCGGTTAAAAGGTTACCTTCCCACTTAGGGGGTCATTACAACCCTGGCGGACGGTGTTAAGGGTGCGGTAATACCGCAAACAGGCCGGCAGACAAAAAAAGGGAATTATGACCGTGGTGGAAACCGCCAACATAGACAGCCACTTTAACACTCCGCCCGCCACGGAGGTACAGACAAGCAGCGCGGCGGTCACCGCCAACAGACAGGCGGAAGACAATGTACCGCCCACAGTATCACAACCCGCCAATCCGCCACCTTTTCCTGGGCGGATTCACCGTGGATAAAAACACGTCGGAAACAGCTTTTGCAATGAAAAAACGCTCACCTTAACACACTCCACGAGGAAGGAGGACACCATGGAGCCGGAACTACAAATACTCCCTGCCCTTGTGTTCCTGCTCGTCTATGAACACCAGCAACGGCGGCGCCGAAGACAACGGTGAGTACTGCACCTATGACATAGGGAAGGGGGGGAGGCAAAAGTCAGGGGGACACACACCCAACACCCCCACCCCCACCCTCGCACATTACAACACACACACCAATGCATTTCAAAACATCACAGTAACAACCCACAACCCCCCCGGAGGAATGCAAAGACAAAAGGAAATCAGTTCAAACATTGTAATGTATCAAAATACAGTTACCAAATATATACAGATATATATACACATTCCAGATTTTATACATTACGAGAAGTAGTGGAGGTATGCACATATCAATGTCCGTGCACCACTGGGCCCAAAATGCATGGGCGAGGCCCACACTAGATACCTGTCCACAAACGGAGAGAACACTGCAGGGGCATCAGATAGAAATACAACAGGCAACTCAGGGGGAAGGGAAGGGGGGCACCTCAGCCGGATTACAGCACCACGCCAGATCCACGACGGGGCTCCATGCCCATTGATGTATCCTGGGGAGTGCAAAGCCACAGTCTCTCAAGTCTCTACAGTGGGTGGCTTGCCCACTGTACCATCCTGGGGAGTGCAAAGCCACAGTCTCTCAAGTGGATAATAGTCTCCACTGGTTCTGGAGGGGGACTGGTGCCCAGACTGCATCAGGCTCCCCGTGACCGTTCCTGTTCCGTCACTGTCCCAGCTGCACATGGGATAACGATGCTTGATGTGGTGGTTTTTTCCCTGTCCAGCGGTGCTTTGGCATGTCGGTCTCTGCCCTGTTGAGTGGTGCTTTGCCCTGTTGAGTGGTGCTTTGCCCTGTTCAGCGGTCTTCACAATGGCAGTGTTTTCCCTGTACAGCGGTGCTTTGCCATGGCGGTCTCTGCCCTGTTGAGCGGTGCTTTGCCCTGTTCAGTGGTCTTCACCATGGCGGTGTTTCCCCTGTTCAGCGGTGCTTTGCCATGGCGGTCTCTTCCCTGTTGAGCGGTGCTTTGACCTGTTCAGCGGTGCTTTGCCCTTTTCAGCAGTCTTCACCATGGCGGTGTTTTCCCTGTTCAGCAGTCTTCACCATGGCGGTCTTTGCCCTGTTCCGTGGTCTTCACCATGGCACCCTTTGCCCTGTTCAGCAGTGCGTGCCTTTGCTGTGTCTGACCTGTTCAGCAGTGCTTTGCCATGGCGGTCTTTGCCCTGTTCAGCGGTGCTTGCCTTTGCTGTGTCTGACATGTTCAGCGGTGCCTTGCCATGGTGGTCTTTGCCCTGTTCAGCGGTCTTCACCACGGCGGTCTTTGCCCTGTTCAGCGGTCTTCACCATGACGCCCTTTGCCCTGGTCAGCGGTCTTCACCATGGCGGTGTTTTCCCTGTTGAGCGGTGCTCTGCCATGGAGGTGTTTGCCCTGTTGAGCGGTGCTTGCCATGGCGGTCTCTGACCTGTGCATTGGTGTGTGGCATGACGGTCCCTCATTGCCCAGTGGGGCTGTGGCTGCCGGGGTCCTCCTGGGCAATGACTCTGGCAGTGGTCTCAGGACCAGTGACAATTGTGCTGCCATCCTGGGCACTGACTCTGGCGGTGGTCTCAGGACCAGTGACGATTGTGCTGCCCTCCTGGGCACTGACTCTGGCGGTGGTCTCAGGACCAGTGACGATTGTGCTGCCCTCCTGGGCACTGACTCTGGCGGTGGTCTCACGACCAGTGACGATTGTGCTGCCCTCCTGGGCAATGACTCTGGCGGTGGTCTCAGGACCATTGACGACAGTGCTGCCCTCCTGGGCAATGACTCTGGCAGTGGTTTCAGGACCAGTGACGACAGTGCTGGCAGTGGCGTCCCGGCCGCCGGGGAGGAGGGCGCCCTTCTCCGCCGTGCTGCTCTTCCCAGACTGTGCAGACTTCTTCTGGCCCTTCACCACCTTTGGAGGAGTCACAGCTGACTCTGCAATCCCCCTGGGACCCTTGTGAGCAGTTTTGCTGCCAGGAGTCTTCACCCTGTCCCATTGGCCACTTTCCAACTTGAGGTGCTTTACAGGGGGTGGGCTGGCAGTGCTTTGGCTCCGTGTCACACTGGCTGCCCTGGTGGCCGGTGCACTCCACACACCTTTAACACGCACCACTGGTACAGGACTTTTTTTGGCTGAGGTGCTACCATGGGACCTATCAATTGGAGGGGTGGGGGTGGGGGCAACGAGGTCAACATTGCTGAGGAAAAGTTGCTGACGAAGACTGGGATGGGTAGCTGGAGGGGTTCTGGGAGTGGAGGAAGAGGAGGTGGTTGTAGGAGGTGTAACTTTAGGTGATTTGGGTACAGGTGCAGTTACTGGAGGCTGTTGTGAGGTGGATGGATGTTGGGTGTGTGGGTGCCCGCGTTTGTGTACTTTGGGAGGGGGCATCACAGACACACTGGGAGTGGACACAGGAGACGTGTAAATGGTAGTGGGGGTGGTAAGTGCAGGTGAGCGGGTGTGGTTCTGGTTGTTCTGGTGCGGGTCCTAGTGCCTGTAGATGTAGATGTAGTGCATGCAGGTGAGAGTGTAGACGACACTGGGAGGGAGGAGGGAGACGACGACGAGGGGGACACAGTGGAGGCAGTGGATGTTGCTGTGTATGTATGTGGGTGATGCTTGCGTGAGTGCCTGTGGGTTGTGTGGTGCTTATGTTTGCCTGGGCTACTTGTGTGTGTTGAGTTGTATGCATGCTTGTCTGATGGTGTGCTTGGGATAGGCTGGGGTACAGGGGATTGGGTCTGGGTGGAGGAAGTTGGAGGGGGGAGGCCAGACACAGGGACAATGGCTGCCACCAGTGCTGAGGCCAGAGATTGTAGGGTTCGATGAAGGGCAGCCTGACCAGAATGAATGCCCTCAAGGAATGCATTACCATGTTGCAACTCCCTTTCTATACCCTGGATGGCATTCACAATGGTAGACTGCCCAACAGTGAGTGACCTGAGGAGGTCAATGGCCTCCTCACTGAGGGCAGCAGGGGTGACAGGGGCAGGGCCTGAGGTGCCTGAGGCGAAGGTGATGCCCACCCTTCTGGGTGAGTGGGCACGGGGCGAACGCTGAGGGGCTGCTGAGAGGGCGGTGCTGGTAGGGGAGGTGGCGGCTGTACCTGTAGAAGTGGGGGGCACAGATGGTGCCGCCACCAGAAGGGAGCTCCCATCGGCGGACAAGTCTGTGTCGCTGTTTGGTGATCCGGGGACCGACGTGAAGCTCCCCTCGCCCTCCGTCCCACTGGTGTATTCAGAGTCTGTGGTGTGGCCCTCCATGGCCATTTGGGATGCAGCTCCCTCGTGCTCCGGTGCCACTGTACCTCCGCGTGATGATGCTGATGCACAAAAGAACAGGGAGAGCAGAAAAAGGGGGGGGATGACAGAAGAAAGACAGGTTGAGTGCATGTCTTACCGCTACCGTTGGCGGACAATACAGACACAGCAGCCCCTGCACTACGCCGTGCTCTTGGCATCTACAGATGCAATTCCTCGGATCTGGCCTACATGGCTATGGTGGACATCTGCATACATAGATGCCACAGGGGCATTAACACCTGTACTTGGCACTCTACTGAGGTGGGGTGGAGGGCCAGATGGCCTGCATTACGGAGGGGCCTAGCCTACGGAACCCGCCCTGGCCTAGGGAAACCCACAGCCCTCCTCCCCCACCCAGACCCCTCCACTGCGCTCAAAGTCCCCAGAATGAGAGTGTACTCACCCCCTTGTGTCTGCTGTGATGCCCTCAAGCGCCCATCCAACTCCGGGTAGGTCACCACCAGGATCCTGAACATCAGGGGGATCATGGTGCAACGGGCACCCCTCCTACGTTGGGAGGCCATCTCCAGCTGACCCTCCGCCGTCTTCTTGCTCCAGCCGCGAATGTCCTCCCATCTTTTACGGCAGTGGGTGCCCCGTCTCTGGTGGACCCCCAGGGTCCGGACGTCCTTGGCGATGGCACGCCAAATGTCCTTCTTCTGGTTGGCGCTGACCTACATGACATGCACAGGGGAAGAAGAGAAGTCATTACCAACTGCACGGTCAATGTGAGTGGCCCCCATCCCTACCCTTGCCATGTGGCACATGCATTCACAGTCCTTCATGTTCCCAGAACTCTGCCCCCTTCCAACTAACATCCAGCCCTCTCCACCCAGACATAGCCCATACAACGTGCTCCCTGTGTACTTACCTGTTGGTCTGGAGGACCGTAGAGTAGCGTGTACTGGGGGAGGACCCTGTCCACAAGCTTTTCCAACTCCTGAGCAGTGAAGGCAGGGGCCCGTTCCGCAGACGCAGCAGCTATTCTCTCTTCCAGACCGAGGTCACAGCAGCACTTGCAGTGTAGGTCCTCTCCTGTCAAAGATCAGGTATCGAGTGATTGAACAGATAGAAAATGGCGGTCACGTCCGCAGCGGTGACGTCCGCGGCGGTGACGACCGCGCCGGTGCGTATCATCACCGCCAGCGCACTTCATCATTGGCTCCTGGGACCCATAGGGTCCTATGTTAACCAATGCAGCATTGCGCCGCGGTCTACGACCGCCTACCGCGACGGTGTACAACGCCAGCGCAGATACCTCACATCCCATTGTCCCAGTTTAGAGGTCAGGCAGCCGCCATTTCAGGGGCCCACATGGCTTCATTTACTACTGCGTCACACATACCTAGGCCTACACTCAACACACATACAGGAAGAGTTTTGTGTTTGGTGTTGTGTTCTGTGTACCTGGAAATTTGTTGACTCTGTGGACGCTGTTGTCCTTCCTAGGCGCCGTCAGCTGGGACATTTGAGAAGATGGCGGAATCCTCCGGTGTACCAACCGCTGGTGGACCTGTTGACAATGGAGGAGCGACATTTAATCATCACCTACCAGTTTGACCGTGCCACTATCCAGGAACTATGTACCCAGTTGGAGTAAGACCTGATGTCACCAATCCGCCATCCCACTGGAATCCCCCCTGACGTGCAGGGGCTGTCAGTGCTCCATTTCCTTGCAAGTGGGTCTTTTCAGACAACAGTGGCCATGGCATCAGGAATGTCCCAGCCTATGTTTTCCACTGTGTTGTTCAGAGTGTTGTCTGCCCTGCTGAAACACGTAAGGAACTACATCGTTTTCCCTCAGGTGGAGGATTTGTCTATAGTTAAAGGTGACTTCTATGCCCTTGGACATATCCCCAACATCATAGGTGCTATTGATGGCACCCATGTAGCTCTGGTCCCCCCCGCAAGAGTGAACAGGTGTACAGGAACCGGAAGAGTTATCATTCTATGAATGTACAGATGGTATGTTTGGCAGACCAGTACATCTTCCAGGTAAATGCTATGTTCCCTGGCTCTGTGCATGACGCCTACATCCTGCAGAATAGCAGTATCCCGTATGTGATGGGTCAACTCCAGAGGCACTGTGTGTGGCTATTAGGGGACTCTGGTTACCCTAACCTGTCATGGCTATTGATCCCAGTGAGGAATCCCAGGACCAGGGCAGAGGAACGCTACAATGAGGCCCATGGGTGGACTAGGAGGGGGATTGAAGGCTCCTTCGGCCTCCTGAATGCCAAGTTCAGGTGCCTCCATATGACAGGTGGTTCCCTATTCTATTCACCGAAGAAGGTGTGCCAGATCATCATCGCCTGCTCGATGCTTCACAATCTTGCTTTGCGACGCCAGGTGCCTTTTCTGCAGGAGGATGGTCCAGATGGCGGTGTTGTGACAGCTGTGGAGCCTGTGGAGCCTGTGGACAGTGATGAGGAGGAAGCTGAGGAAGAAGACATAGACAGCAGGGAGTCAGTCATACAGCAATATTTCCAGTGACACACAGGTGAGAACAATTTATTTTACTATTACATTCACTTTCACACTTCTACCTCTATCCTGTCTGTCATTTAGTAGCAGTATTTGGTAACGGAGTTGTACCTTTCCATTACGGTTTCACAGGTGTGGTTACCAACGTGTGTCATCTGCTTGCATCCTTCATGGACTTGTGATGTGTGACATAGGTATGTTGGCTTTACAATTGAATACGCATTTTGACACTGTCATTGATAATACAATTTTACCAAATCACAGACTGATTCCAGATTGTTTTGTGCTTCAAGGGTGTTTATTTACATGCTAAAAAATGGAGGGGGGTTGTAAAATGGTGATGGGGGACGGTGGAGGAATGTCCATGGCAGAGTCCAGTCTATTGGTCACACAGGTGCACTGCCCATATGGGCATAGGAAGTGGAGCTGGGGCAGTTTAAGTATGGACAGGGTAACAAAGTGGGACAGTGGGAGGACAATCAGGGTGGTCTCATTTCCTGGCGGGGGTCTTGCCATCTTGCTCTGTCCTGTTCCTGGATCTCAGGGACCGCTTGCGGGGTGGTTGTACGTCTGCAGGGGGTGGGGTGCTGGTGTGGTGGTCCTGTGGCGGGGCGTCCTGTCCACTAGCGCCGGCGGAGGTGGTGGGCAGTTCATCGTCCTGGCTAGTGTCAGGGGCCCCTTGGAGTGCCACGGTGTCCCTCATGGTCTTTTGTATGTCCTTCAGCACCCCTGCGATGGTGCTCAGGGCAGAGCTGATGGTTCTGAGCTCCTCCCTGAACCCCAAATACTGCTCCTCCTGCAGGCTCTGGGTGTCCTGAAACTTGGCCAGGACCGTCGCCATCGTCTCCTGGGAGTGGTGGTATGCTCCCATGATGGAGGAGAGGGCCTCGTGGAGAGTGGGTTCCCTTGGCCTGTCCGCCCCCTGTCGCACAGCAGCCCTCCCAGTTCCCCTGTGTTCCTGTGCCTCCGTCCCCTGGACCGTGTGACCACAACCACTGCCCCCAGGTCCCTGTTCTTGTTGGGGTGGTGGGTTATCCTGGGTTCCCTGTAGTGGTGGACACACCGCTGATTGACATGTCCTGGGTACGGAGGTATGGGCCCGCTGGGTGGGTGCTGTAGTGGTGTTACCAGAGGGTGGAAGGTCAGTGTTGGGCTGTGCCTGTGCAAGGGGAACCGACTGTCCCGAGGCCCACGATGGTCCGGGCTGGTCATCAGGATCCAGAAAGGCAGAGCTGCTGTCGTCACTGTGGGCCTCTTCTGTGGGTGGAGTGGAGATGTCTGGACCCTCCTGTGTGGTGACGTTCCGTAGTGGTCCTGCAGGGATATAAGAGCATGATTATTGCATGTGTGTGTGTAATGGTGTGCAATGGGTGGGTGTGCGTGTACCCCAGTGCAAGCATTCCTGTGTGTGGGTTTGTGTGATGATGGTTAGGGGGTTGTTATGGATATGTGCAGTGAGCCTGCTTTGGTGAGGGGTGACCATGCTTAGTTGTGTCATGCAGGGCTTGGTGTTGGGATGGGTGGTTTGTGTTATTAGTACATTAGTGAGGTGTTGGAGTGACAGGGGAGGGGTGAGGGTGGGGGTGTGTGATAGCATGCAGGTAGGGCGGGGATATGATAGTTAAGATTTGACTTACCAGTGTCCATTCCTCCACCGACTCCTCCGAGGCCCTCTGGATGCATGATGGTCAAGACTTGCTCCTCCCATGTTGTTAGTTGTGGGGGAGGAGGTGGGGGACCGCCGCCAGTCCGCTGTACCGCGATGTTGTGCTTGGAGACCACGGAACGCACCTTCCCCCATAGGTCGTTCCACCTCTTCCTGATGTCCTCCCGATTTCTTGGATGCTGTCCCACAGCGTTGACCCTGTCCACGATTCTTCGCCATAGCTCCATCTTCCTGGCTATGGAGGTGTGCTGCACCTGTGAGCCAAATAGCTGTGGCTCTACCCGTAGGATTTCCTCCACCATGACCCTGAAAAACCTGGGTTGTCTTTGGCGTGACATGGGGTGGTGTGGGTGATGTGTGGGGTGGTGTAAGTGTTGATGTGTGTGGTGATGTGTAGTGGTGTGTGGTGTTTTGTGCGTGGAATGTTGTATGGGTGATGGTGTTGTGTGCCTCTGTGTGGTGGGGTTCTCAATTGCTGTGCTCTCTGTCTCTCGGCTTCCTCAAAATTTCTGGTCATAGGGGTTTGTGGATGATGTGGGTGTGTGTTTTATATTGAATTGGGTGTGTGGGAGTTGCGTTTGTATGTGTATCAAGTGTGTGTATTTGGAATTGTCAAATGTGGCGGTGTTTTGGAGATGTGTGTGTATTTTGAGCGCGGCGGTGTGTACCGCCAATGGAATACCGCAGTTGAAAGACCGCCGCGTGGATTCGTGTGTCGTGATAGCATGGGCGTGTTTCTGTTGGCGTGACGGTGGAGGAATTGTTTTCGCCAGTTTATTACTGACCTTTGGTGTGGCGGACTTGTGTGGGTGTCTGAATTTTGGCCGATTGCGAGATGTGGGTCATAATAGCTGTGGCGGAATTCCGCGGCCGCGACGGCTTATTGGCAGTCTTCTGCACGGCGGTAAGCGGCTTTTACCACCAATGTTGTAATGACCCCCTTAGTCTCTTTTCTGAAGATTTTCTTCAGAGGGACGAACCTGCCAGTCCAATACGACCTCCTGGAGCCCTTCTGCGGATACGCGTCGCGAGAATCCTTGGTGGAGATTTTTACCTTCAGACTCAGTTGTTTTTTTGAGGTGAAAATCCTTCGACCGGGGTAAACCTGGATCTTGATCCGACGTCCCTGGAGCCCTCCTCGGACACACTGGCTGGGAGGTCCCGGTCAACTTTTTACCTTCGGACTTAGGGGGTCATTCTGACCTTGGCGGTCCATGACCGCCATTGCGGAGTGCGGCAGAAGCACCGCCAACAGGCTGGCGGTGCTTCCTGGGCCATTCTGACCGCGGCGGTAAAGCCACGGTCAGAAAAGGGGAGCCGGCGGTTTCCCGCCGGTTTCCCGCCGGTTTCCCGCTGGCCCAGGGAACCCGCCATGGCGGCGCTGCTTGCAGCACCGCCATGGGGATTCCGACACCCTTCCCGCCAGCCTGTTTCTGGCGGTGTCCACCGCCAGACCCAGGATGGCGGGAACGGGTGCCGTGGGGCCCCTGGGGGCCCCTGCACTGCCCATGCCATTGGCATGGGCAGTGCAAGGGCCGCCTAACAGGGCCCCACAGAGATTTTCACTGTCTGCTTAGCAGACACTGAAAATCGCGACGGGAGCCACTGCACCCGTCGCACCCCTTCAACTCCGCCGGCTCCATTCTGAGCCGGCGTCATTGCTGAAGGGGCTGTCCCGCTGGGCCGGCCGGCGGTCTTCTGGCGGTCGCCCGCCGGCCCAGGGGGAAAGCCGGAATGACCGCCGCGGTCTTTTGACCGCGGTGCGGTCTTTCGCCGGGAACCGCTTGGCGGGCGGCGACCGCCGACCGCCGCGGTCAGAATGACCGCCTTAGTCTCTTTTTTGGAGATTTTCTTTACGGGGACGAACTGTCAACACCAGGGCAGTGCGCGCTCTATTGGCGACTAGAATGCAAAAACCCAGCTCTCTCAAAACAACGTAATTTATGCATTGTGCTGATATGATGTTGTTTAATCTTTTGCATTGCAGAGTTCAATCCTGAAGACTTATTTTTAATGTGCTTACAAATGCTGTTCATTTGCAATGTATTGCTGCAGGCTTTCAGAGTGTGTTAGGGTGTGGTCCCTTTCCAGGGCCTTCTAGAGACTTTCCCTGCAACATGCCTGGGTGTGGTTGTGGGCTGGGCCAAGACTCTATAAAAAAGGAGCCAGCCCATCTCCAAGTGCTCACTATTCGGAGGTCCCGGTGGAGAGCAGCAGCTACTTCCTGAGCTCCTGTCCCGGTGGCCTATTTGATCTTCCAGAAATCTGACTTTCATTCTTCATTTGGAGATCCTTGTTCTGGGCGGTGAGACGTGGCTGGGCTGGCCTCCAGACACCGTTATCGAGAACTCTCATGTTCTTGGGCCTAATTCTTTTATTATTTGACAGAGTACTTTGCACGTGTGAAATATGTGCTTGAGTGTTTGTGACATTTGCAGGGTGACTTGCGAATCTGCAAGACGCGTGATTCATTTCATGATAATTTAATCTTGTTATTCATTGCACGCTACCATTTCTTGACATTTGCATGGTGGCTTAAGAATCGGCAAAAGACTCGCGATTCGTTTCATTGTACTTTGATCTTGTTATTCATTGTGAGCTGTTATTTCTTGGCATTTACATCGTGGTTTTACGAATCGGCAAGACGCGCGATTCGTTTAATGATGAGTTGACGTTGATATTCATTGCGTACTATCATTTCTTGGCATTTTACATGGAGACACTCGAATCGGCAAGTCGCACGATTCTCTCCTCGAGGTTAATTCATGTTGTTTATTGTATGCCACTATTCTAAGATATTTATCATGTAATATTCGAGTTGACAAGTTATGTGATTTGTTTTCCTGAATTCATATTGTGTTATTCATGGTGCACAATCCTTTTATGGTGTTTACTATATATATATATATATATATATATATATATATATATATATATACAATATGCGCAATTTGTGTTGAAACATTTTAAGAGTACACAGAAGATCAGAGTTTCTAGATGCAATATTGTATGGTCATAGTATGCATTCTCAAAAAAGGATTTATATGACTGGTTTAAAATTTAGTCAGAATGTTTTTCTGATTCTCATGTAAAGGAAAGTACTTGAATAAGAAAGTTTTCATTTAATCCATCTTGATTCCCTTACAGGTATCCGGCCATCTTAAAACTTAGTCATTTTAAACTTAATTCTTAGATTGTTCATGTTTTCAGAATGACTATGCTTAGAATCATAGTCAAGTATTGATTTCAGGAGATATAATTTTCATTTTGTGTGTTCTAACCTTTTTCTTACTACAGGTCTCCTTCCCAGCTGTTTCCCTTCCTAATCCCCTCTTCCCCTCTTGAACTCTCTTAGCCTCTGTGCTTTATCTATCAGAGTCTTGGAGCTGTTCAGTGGTAGACGTGTTGGGAACGTGCGCAGACACCGAGGATCTGGTGACTCTGACAGAATAGTGAGCCCACTAATTATTATCCTCCTGGTTTGTGTATGTTCTCAGCATGGCCACGTTGGACGAGTTAGTCAAGGCTATCACCCAGCTCCAGGCAGGGGTGATATCATCCAAAAATTGACAACTACGTTAGCTGAGAGAGTGAGTCAGTTGCAGGATAAGGTAGAGAAGAAGGAACAAAGTCCCACAGGTGTGTCCTGGCCAGGTACTTCTTCTCAGGCTTCTGGAAGTAATCCGACAAACATTTCCCTAAATGTTCCTTCCGCAATTCCTTTAGCTCCCCCAGAACGTTTCTCAGGTGACCCTTTGAAAGCGCAATCTTTCCTGGTTCAAGTGGGAGTACACATCACCTGCAGACCTCTTGTGCGTAAAAATAGTCCCTTGTTGTACAACTGGAGAAATTTTGTTCGTGAGTTTGAGAGAGTTTTTGATCGTAGAACTGTAACACAGTCAGCAGATCATGAATTATTAGATTTACGCCAAGGGAATCAATACCTAGTGTCGTATTTAGCCAACTTTAACCGGCTGGTTGCCGAGACATCCTGGCCTGAAGAAAAACAAGCGGTCTTGTTTTACAAGGGACTCAAAGAGGAACTAAAAGATATCTTAGCGCAAATCGACCCACAGCCTACAGACTGTCGAGAATTAATAAACCTTGTCTTGAGGCTTGATCATCATTTAGCAGAACGTAAAGGAACGCGCAACAAGATTGAAAAATATTCATGGCGTGTTCATGATAACATAGACTCAAGAACTCCGAAAGAGAGAACACCGGAACCGATGGAAATTGGAACCATCAGAAGACCTTTGACCAAAGATGAAAAGGACCTACGCATAAAAAATGGACAATGTCTTTATTGTGGGCGGAAGGGTCATTTTGCCAAAGATTGTCCAATCAAACCAAAGAACAAGCAAGGTTCAGTTCAGAAGGTCGCAGCCAATGCACCAGTCGAGTTGGAAAAACGAAAACACCCAAGATGCAGAGAAGGGTTGCTCTTGGGTGTCACCGTGGACCCTTCACAATCTAGACATCTTAAACTGGAAATAAGAGTTCAAGTCAAGAAAAAGATCTATTTAAAAAAAGCTCTAGTCGATTCTGGGGCTACTGGGAACTTTGTTGATGTCCAGTTGGTTCATGCATGGGGGATCCCATGTATTGAAAAGAAGACCCCAGAATCATCCAGGCAGTCAATGGAAAACTCTTGATTGGAGGTCCAGTAACTCTTCAGACTATCCCCTTGTCGAAGATTTGTGAAGATAAGAATCATCAATCAAAGAAAGAAACATAAAGAGAAAATCGTTCTTGACGTGATCCATGCTCCCCAATATGGGATTATCCTCGGCTTGCCATGGTTAACTCATCACAATCCAGAGATCAATTGGGCAGAACGAAAAATCGTGTTCTCATCTGCGCTATGTAACAATGTCTCCAAAAGGTTCAAGTACCAAAAGTTTGTAACTCTTACATAGCTACTGCCGCGGAGAAAGAAATTCAGCTGCCCAAACAATATTCATCTTACAAAGATGTATTTGATGAGAAAGGAGCAGAAACTCTACCTCCTCATAGATCTTATGACTGTCAAATTGATCTAGCCCCAGGTGCGATACTTCCCAACTGTCGTGTATATGCCCTGTCAGAACATGAAAATCAACATTTACAAAAATACCTAGATCAATTTTTGGAGAATGGCTTCATTCGCCCCTCTAAGTCTCCTGCAGCTTCGCCTTTGTTTATTGTTCCAAAAGCTAATAGAGAACTTCGATCTTGCATCGACTATAGGGGTTTGAACAAAGTCACCATCAAGAATAAATATCCTTTACCCCTAATTCCGGTATTATTGGAACAAGTAAAGAGAGCAAAAATCTACACAAAGCTTGACCTTCGAGGTGCTTATCATTTGGTCAGAATGAGAGAGGGTGACGAATGGAAAACAGCGTTCAAGACAAGATATGGCCTTTTTGAATACACCATCATGCCTTTTGGTCTGTGTATTGCTCGAGCGGCATTTACATTTTTCTTGAATGACGTTCTTAGAGAGTACCTCAACATGTTTGCCATAGTCTACATCGATGACATTTTGATCTACTCTGACAATGAAAACTAACATGTTAAGAAAATTCTTGCAGCCCTTCGAAAGCACCATTTATATTGCAAACTAACCAAGTGTGAGTTTCATGTTACCACAGTTGAGTTTTTAGGGGTTATTCTTACCCCTCAAGGTATGGTGATGGCAGAAAAGAAAGTAAAAGCTGTATCAGATTGGCCCACCCCAAAGACTGTTCGTGATGTACAATGTTTCCTGGGGTTTACACATTTTTACCGGAGATTCATAAATCATTTCTCCCAGACAGTGGCTCCAATCTCTAAGTTACTAAGAAAGAAAGAAAAGTTTGTATGGTCCCCAGAAGCTGATCAAGCCTTCTCGACTTTGAAGAAAGCTTTCTCCACTGCCCCAGTCTTGACTCATCTTGATGCAAATTGACCTTTCATAGTGGAAGCTGATGCTTCAGATGTAGCACTAGGAGCCATCTTATCACAACGAAATAAAGACACTGGTCAACTTCATCCTGCAGCTTATGTGTCTCGGAAGTTGAGCGAAGCCGAACAGAACTATGTCATTGCTGAAAAAGAGCTTCTGCCGATTCGTGACGCCTTTAAAGAATGGAGACATCATTTGTTGGGTGCCAAATACACTGTCACAGTATATACTGATCATCGTAATCTTCAATTCATGAGTTCCGCCATACTTTTGACCCCTCAGCAATTACGCTGCATGCTGTTGTTCGCCGAATTTGATTTTGTAGTAACCTTCCGGCCTGGTAAAGATAATCGCAAAGCTGACACTTTGTCCCGTCAAGAGTCTACCACGTTGCCTGCATTTCAAGCCACCAGAGCTATCATTGCTCCTGATAAGGTTCTATGTATCATAAAAACTGAAGATTTCTTTGAAGAAATTCGCAACTCTTTCACTGTTGAAAAATGGCAAACATGGGCCCAAGCAGATCCCAAAATGTCAATCAAGCAAGGACTACCCTTTCATGACGCTCGTTTGTTCGTACCCACTACCAAACTTCGCAAGATAGTGTTTCATTGGTTGCATGTTATACCGACGGCAGGTCACCCAGGTACTCCTAAAAATCTTGAACTGATCCAACGCTATTTTTTGGTGGCCTACCCTAACAAAAGATGTAAAAGCAATGGTAAACAACTGCGAAGTTTGTGCTCGCATTAAAACAAGTCATTCAAAACCAAAAGGGTTGTTACATCCACTTCCAACCCCAAGTCGTCCATGGGAGCACATTTCTTTCGACTTTATTACCGGTCTGCCAGTGGTTCAACAGCATTCAGTAATCCTGGTGGTAGTAAATAGTCTCACGAAATATGGACAATTCATTGCCTGTAAAAAATTGCCCACTTCTAGTGAACTGGCAACTATTTTACTGAACAGAGTGGTTCGTTATCATGGACTGCCAAAAGTTATCCTCTCCGATCAGGGGTCGCAATTTCCCCCCAATTTCTGGAAGACATGGTGTAAAACACTCCAAGTGACATCTACGCTATCTACTAGTCACGATCCTCAAACAGATGGTCAAATGGAGAGACTAAATCAGACTTTGAAACAATACCTACGTGCCTACACTGAAAAGGCACTTCATTCTTGGACATCTATGCTCTGGTGAGCTGAGTTAGCTTACAATAACTCATTCCACACTTCTATTGGCGTAACACCCTTTTTTGGTTTATTTGGCTATCATCCTGACACCCTGCCCATCACAATTCCTCAAGAAAGTTCTCTTACTCCACCTGTGTCAGAAACCATTCAGCATTTGCATCAAACCCAGAAACTGATTCAACAGCATTTAGAAAAAGCCAAACAAAAATATAAAAGGTATTATGACAAGAAACATTGTGAGGGACCGCAATATCAACCAGGTGACAAAGTGTGACTTTCCACAAAACATATAGCGGGTCATTCCAACTTCGGCGGGCGGCGGAGGCCGCCCGCCAAAGTTCCACCGCCAGAAGAACGCACGCGGTCAAATGACCGCGGCGGTCATTCTGACTTTCCCGCTGGGCGGGCGGGCGATCGCCAAAAGGCCGCCCGCCCGCCCAGCGGGAAAGACCCAGCAACGATGAAGCCGGCTCCGAATGGAGCCGGCGGAGTTGCTGGGGTGCGACGGGTGCAGTGGCACCCGTCGCGATTTTCAGTGTCTGCTAAGCAGACACTGAAAATCATTATGGGGCCCTGTGAGGGGGCCCCTGCACTGCCCATGCCAGTGGCATGGGCAGTGCAGGGGCCCCCAGGGGCCCCACGACACCCGTTCCCACCATCCTGTTCCTGGCGGTAAGAACCACCAGGAACAGGATGACGGGAAGGGGGTCGGAATCCCCATGGCGGCGCTGCTTGCAGCGCCGCCATGGAGGATTCCTATGGCCAGGGGAAAACCGGCGGGAAACCGCCGGTTTCCCTTTTCTGACCGCGGCTTTACCGCCGCGGTCAGAATTAGCCAGGAAGCACCGCCAGCCCGTTGGCGGTGCTTCCGTGGTCGTTGGTCAGAATGACCCCCATAGACTTCAAGAAGAAGCACATGTTTAATCCCAAATTTATAGGTCCTTACACAGTCCTTCAGCAAATCAATCCGGTAACCTATAAATTACAATTGCCCAGATCCTTACGGATTCATCCAGTGTTCCACACTTCCCTATTGAAAAGGGCAGTTCAAAAGGTCCACCCTCATCCAGCTCCTGTTCTAGTACAGGGAGAAGAAGAATATGAAGTTAAGAAAGTGTTGGATTTTAAACAACGAGGGCGTAATCTATGGTACTTAATCTCATGGACAGGTTATGGTCCTGAAAGTAACTCATGGGTTTCCGCATCTGATGTTCATGCTCCAGTACTTGTGAGATGCTTTCATCGTCTTAATCCAGGCAAACCAGGCCCTAGAGCGCGTCTGCGAGAGGGGAGTACTGTCAACACCAGGGCAGTGCGCGCTCTATTGGCGACTAGAATGCAAAAACCCAGCACTCTCAAAACAACGTAATTTATGCATTGTGCTGATATGTTGTTGTTTAACCTTTTGCATTGCAGAGCTCAATCCTGAAGACTTATTTTTAATGTGCTTACAAATGCTGTTCATTTGCAATGTATTGCTGCAGGCTTTCAGAGTGTGTTAGGGTGTGGTCCTTTTCCAGGGCCTTCTAGAGACTTTCCCTGCAACATGCCTGGGTGTGGTTGTGGGCTGGGCCAAGACTCTATAAAAAGGAGCCAGCCCAGCTCCAAGTGCTCACTATTCCGAGGTCCCGGTGCAGAGCAGCAGCTACTTCCTGAGCTCCTGTCCCAGTGGCCTATTTGATCTTCCAGAAATCTGACTTTCATTCTTCATTTGGAAATCCTTGTTCTGGGCGGTAAGACGGTGGCTGGGCTGGCCTCCAGACGCCGTTATCGAGAACTCTCATGTTCTTGGGCCTAATTCTTTTATGATTTGACAGAGTACTTTGCACGTGTGAAATATGTGCTTGAGTGTTTGTGACATTTGCAGGGTGACTTGCGAATCTGCAAGACGCGCGATTCGTTTCATGATAATTTAATCTTGTTATTCATTGCACGCTACCATTTCTTGACATTTGCATGGTGGCTTAAGAATCGGCAAAAGAAGCGCGATTCGTTTCATTGTACTTTGATCTTGTTATTCATTGTGAGCTGTTATTTCTTGGCATTTACATAGTGGTTTTACGAATCGGCAAGACGCGCGATTTGTTTAATGATGATTTTACTTTGATATTCATTGAGTACTACCATTTCTTGGCATTTTACATGGTGACACTCGAATCGGCAAGTCGCACGATTCTCTCCTCGAGGTTAATTCATGTTGTTTATTGTATGCCACTATTCTAAGATATTTATCATGTAATATTCGAGTTGACAAGTTATGTGATTTGTTTTCCTGAATCCATATTGTGTTATTCATGGTGCACAATCCTTTTATGCTGTTTACTATATATATATATATATATATATATATAGATATATATATATATATTTACAATATGCACAATTTGTGTTGAAACATTTTAAGAGTACACAGAAGATCAGAGTTTCTAGATGCAATATTGTATGGTCCTAGTATGCATTCTCAAAAAAGAATTTATATGACTGGTTTAAAATTTTGTCAGAATGTTTTTCTGATTCTCATGTAAAGGAAAGTACTTAAATAAGAAAGTTTTCATTTAATCCATCTTGATTCCCTTACAGGTATCCAGCCATCTTAAAACTTAGTCATTTTAAACTTAATTCTTAGATTGTTCATGTTTTCAGAATGACTATGCTTAGAATCATAGTCTAGTATTGATTTCAGGAGATATAATTTTCATATTGTGTGTTCTAACCTTTTTCTTACCCAGCTGTTTCCCTTCCTAATCCCCTCTTCCCCTCTTGAACTCTCTTAGCCTCTGTGATTTATCTATCAGAGTCTTGGAGCTGTTCAGTGGTGGACGTGTTGGGAACGTGCGCAGACCCCGAAGATCTGGTGACTCTGACATGAACCTGCAAATCAGGCTGGGTTACGGTTGAGGCAAGCCGGCTAGAGTTTCTGCAGCAAGTTGGTCCCTCAATGGAGCTTTTTTTTTAAAGTTCGCCAAACTTCTTCAAGCTTCTGGGGCTTCTCCCAAATGTTCTTTTAAGGTTCTTTTGGGGTCCACAGCTCACCCTAAGGGTCCAGAAGCTCTGTGATGATCCTTGGGGGTGCAGACTACAACTCCCAGAATGCACCTGGCGCAAAGTCCTTTTTGGCCACTGGACAGTGGTCAGCTGGTGGATTTCTTTAGGAGTTGGTGCAGGGGACTCTGGTTAGCAATTTTTCACCTGTAGCAAATGAAGTCCCTCCTTGAACCAGTTGAAGCCAGGCAAAGTCCTTCTTGTGGTGAAGCCCAAGTGTGCAGCTGGTGCAGTCCTTCTGAGTGCAGGTTCCAGGTGCAGGCCAGGGGTCCAGCAGGGCAGTCCTTCTTCTCCTTTGGTTCTTCCTTGTTGGAATCTGATGGGGATCTGAGGTGTGGGTGCAGGTTTGCCAGTTTTATACTTGCTCCTGGGTAAAAACAGGGGGGTCCTGATTCTACAATCAGGTGCAAGGTCCTTCCCCCTGTGATGACCACATCCTGGGTAGTGTGGCAAAAATCAATCCCAGGAGGCAACATTCTTCAAAAATCCATCATGGCTGAATCTGATTTTTGGAGGTTACATATGGCTGAGCCCACCCACTGGTGTGGCTAAAAATCATAAAAACACCCCTCTCCTGCCCTCTCCTAATCTAATCAAGGGGGCACCTAGTTGTCTGGTGGTTGCATGATGTGATGGTGTTGCTGGGGTGCTCCAAATGTCCTTCTCTGCCTTTGAAGACCAGTTTGGCAGCCCTCCCCCTTCCTGCCTCACCATCTGCTGAGGGGACATTCCCTCCGACAGACACATCTCTTTGTGTGAAGCCAGGCCACTTCACACCTCATCAAGGCAGCCGGGCCAGGCTGCCAGAGGCTGGCCAATCAGGGCACAGCAGCAAAAACAATACAGGGCTGAAATTGGCAACTTTTCAGGTAAAGTTTAAAACGCTTTACCTGAACAAGTTATAATAAATCCAACAACTGGAAGTTGTGGGATTTATTATAACAATTAATTTGATACCAAACTCTTGGTATCCATTACTTAAGGGGACTTAAAAAATTAAAATAAAGTCTCCTCATTCTAGCCTATGAAGGCCATTCACTACAATGAGGGAAAAACGAATTTGGCTGTTTTTAGCTCACCAGGGCTTATACAACTATTTTTATAAGGTCCCTGCTTATAGTTACATGGCACCCAGCCCTAGGGGCACATAGGGCACACCTTAGGGGTGACTTATATGTAAAAATAAGGTAGTTTAAGACTTTGGAACTATTTTGAATTCCAATGTCGAATTTGCATATAACTTTAATTTAAAAGAAGCCAGCAAGGCAGGTCTGCCTTTAAAATGACACTGGGCACCTATTCTGTGGTCCTTAAACCTACATGCCCTATCATATACTAGGGACTTATAGGTAGGTTAACTTAGCCAATTATAATTAGCCTAATTTGCATATCCACTTTACACAGAGCACTGGCCCTGGGGCTGGTAAGCAGTACACAGGGCACAGCTAAGAGTCAGTAACCACCAGTACCTGTCCAAAAAGGGTGGGGGTGACCAGGGCAAAAAGGAGGACTTTCCTACAAGTGTTTTGTATTTTTTTAGCACTATGTTGTTCATAAGTGCGGTTCTATGCGAGTTTTGTATAGCATATGTGCATGTATGACTGTTTCAGTGTCTGTAGTCTAAGATTATTCTGTATGAATGGTCCGGTTTAGCTACTGGGAATAAAAGATTATTCATTGGTGAGACGCAGGGTTCGATTATGCCATCGTACTCTAGTTGTGTGAGGGTTTCCCTCACGGGTGATTTAGCATCATGTTTTATTGGATACTGGGGCTGAGGTTGGAGTTAATCTTTAATAGGAATTACATGGTAGGGGGAATCTTCGTGCCATCCTACGTGGTTGCGATATAACACGAGTGCCTGCGCCAATGCCCAATCGATGGCATAGGATTCTGCAAGCTCTTCGGGAACAACAGGCGAGAAAGAAGGTTTAACAACATCTCCCCCATATGGGCATGTACGGAAAAATTCAGGTGGCCAATCCTATTCAGCCAGCAATATATCATATATGTTTACCACGCGATCCCCAAAGATTGCGGTTATTGTGCGGTCAATGTCTCCTAACTGTAACGTTACTTCACCTCCAGATGCTCTAGTAGATTCCGGTAAACTATTGTGAATTCTGTCGCGCTGTCTAATAGCGCTAGTGCCCACTTCATGTTCTTCAAGAGAGCCCTCTTCTTGAGTGGCATGTCGAACTGCAACCACTGCCACTTTTTTTCTTTTTGAATTGGGGTTTTTCTTGGGGAGGGTTCTCTTACTTTTTAACAGAAACCTCTGTGAGCGTTGTGATTCCTGTCTCGGTTTCACATACTCAGTTCTTCGCTCTGACCGTCCGCCTCTCTCACTGCGTTTTTCCGATGAGTCCTGAAAGGAATGAGATTGGCGCGCATTAGTATATTGATTTCTGTCAGGTGTTTTTATATTATCTCTATTTCTGAGATTATGGCGGTCATTATGAATACAGCAGTAAACTTCGCCGACTGCCATGGTGGCGGGGAACAGAAGGCCGCTGTTGGCAGTGAATACAAACCCACCATACAATGAACTAAAATACAAACCCCGCCAAATATCACCAGACCACCAGTCACTACCATGACCTTGTCGGCGGAAATGCTGGACCTCCCCACCCCACCACCGCTGAGCACAACCACATCCCGCCCTCCAAATAATGATTCACAAATCACCTTGGCGGTTAGTGCAGGCCGGACGACCATTGGCGGTTCCGACCGCCACGGGCGGCAAGTGGACTTAAAACAAGAAGTGCACACATTGGATAAGCTTGAAACCCACACACCTGACACACATCCAAAATCCCATAAAACACTCATAGACACATCCCACAATCCTTTGCAACTAAACCAGGCCAACGAAGACGGAGAGCACCAAAAGTAGACACCGAACTACACAAAACACGAGACGCACACCGACCCACAGAAGAGCACCCTCACCGCGTACCCAACCCCAACACCATTCACCACACTCACCATGTCACCCCCAAACATCCACGCTTCACAGAAAGGGAGCTAAGGACCATGGTGGACGAGATCCTGAAGGTGGAGCCACAAATATTCGGGCCCAGGTACCCCACACACCCGGAAGATGGAGCCATGGCAGACCATTGTCAACCGGGTCAATGCAGTGGGACACCATCCACGCACCAGGGATGACATCCGTAAGAGATGGAACGACCTGCGGGGAAGGTCAGGGGCATGGCATCGATGGCCCAATATTGCAGTCCAGAAGACTGGGGGAGGACCGCCACCAACACCACCTGAATACACTGACTGGAAGGAAAAGGTACTGGCCATCTTGCACCCTGAGGGACTCACTAGACTCTCTGGAGGAATGGATTTGGGTAAGTCGTCTACAATTACCCCATATACACAATACCTGTAATGCATGCCCCACACCCACCAGGACCAATACCCCAGCCAGCCAACAGCCACTGAATCCACCCCCCTGCATGACCACAAACCCACTAACAGGCCCACATCCCTCCCCCTGTGCACAGCCACCTACCCCAGCAAGGATTCACAATGGAACTACACCCACCCCCAATGCAACCCCGCACCCTAAGCAAAATGCAGTGTAAACCTCACAAAGGCACGTGGATGGCCACTAAAAGTAACACCAGCACAAAATAGCTCAGTCCTGTGCAGCCCAACCGTCATGCATTTGTAACAGGCATGTCTATATAAACCAACAGGCACCACCACCCATGCCACCCTCACGGACAGGACAAGGAGTGCCAGTGCCCCCATGGAGACAGAGGCACCTCACAGGACACTGGTGAAGGATCCCTGGACACTGATGAGCAGGCAGGCCCCTCACACAGTCTTGGACTGTCACCATGCAGCAGCCACTGACACCCCTACCACCCAGTCAAGGACAGCAGCCCAGGCAAGCGTCCCCACACCAGTGTATCCAGGCCACAGACTGGTGGAACACAGGTACAGAGGCCACAGTCTCCCACTCCCAACATGCAAGAAGGCGAGGGCCCCAGTACAAGTGGTACTGCCAGACCTGTGCAGGGGACACAGGTACAGGGGGCTTGGGCAAGTGCTAGGACCTCAGTGGGCTAGGGGGGAGGCCACAGGATGGATGCAGCAGCCCAGGACGTGATATCTGAGGTATTGGGGGCCTACCACCATACCCATTACAGGTTGGCACAGATAGTATCCACCCTGGAGCACAGTCTGAGGATGCAGCAGGAACACCACCAACAGGCCATGGAGCAGTGGAAGCAGCACAACGCCACAATGGCCAGCATAACAGGAGCATTGCTGCAGCTGGTACAAACCCAGTCTGAGACCCACACAGGACAGGAGGCCCCCACTACAGCATCGGACGCAGACCTGACAATTACACCATCATCAGAAACATCCCAGGAACTACCCTCAGAGGAAACCCAAGTGCTAACCATGTCATCCCCTCAAGATCAACAGCAAGCGCCCAAATGTACCTTAAGGCCAAGATATGGCACTGGAACCTCTGCAAAGAACAAGGCCCCCTTCAAGAAGTAACTCAGCAACAATCTGCACAGCAACCATCCCACTCAATCAACCACCACACAGTGCTAAGAAGCAATCTAAACTAATGTACAAATTGATGGACCCATCAATACTACCAACAAGGCTGCCACCATGTTGGCATTGAGGACAACCACCCATGACCACTTGCCATCACTGTAAATTGCTGTAAATTGCACTATTCACTCCCTGCCACCAATAAAACACATATCACACCTGTAACACTGTCCCCTGTCATAAAATGTGAACAAAGTGAAGTATGGATGCAACTGGCTCATAACCACTTTATCGTCAATTTGTTGCATGAAAGGAGTCCTGTGTGCCTAAATGTGGACCCAAAGCAAATGCACTAAATTGTATTCGGTACCATGCAGACCTGGACCCAGTTTCACATATAAGAATCAAACCCCCCCATATGACAAAGCACACTGACAGTATGTGTCACAAACCCCAATGTCAGCCCTTAGTCCCACATAGTTACTGGAAGTAGAGTTGTATCAGTTGGGTCCTGGAATTGACATCTTCCCCTTCCTCATCATCACCATCACTCTCTTCACCTCTCTGAGGTAGCTGGTCAGGACATACAGCACCCTCCACCTAAAGAGGGGGATAGAATTTCTCACAGCACGTTGTGCAGCATGTGGCAGGCCACCACTATTCTACACACCTTTTCAGGCCCATAGGCCAGGGAACCCCCAGAGATATGTAGACAACGAAATGTAGCTGTCAGGAGACCTATTGTTCACTCTATCACCCTCCTAGTATGTCCATGGGCCTCATTGTAATTCCTCTCTGCATCCGTCCCAGGATTCCTCACTGGTGTCAGGAGCCAACGCAAGTTTGGATAGCCAGAATCACCTAGAAAAAAGTGCAATACACAGTAGGCGTTGTCAAGCCTCTTAGTCAGACAGCCTGGCTGTCTGCTATGTGTCAGTTAGTGAGAGAAACACTTACCTACGGAATCATGGACTGAACCTGGGAACATGTCATTCACATGTGAGATGTACTGGTTTGCAGTACATACCAATTGGATGTTCATGGAATGAAAGTTCTTTCTGTTTCTGTACACCTGTTCACTGACTTTTGGGGGGATTATCGGTATGTGGGTGCCATCGCTGGCACCTATCACATAGGGTATGTTGGCAAAGGCATAGAATTCCTACTTGATGGCACGGAGGTCAGTACATCGGGGAAACCTCACATAGGACTGCAGGTGTCGTACAAATGCATTTACAAATCTTGTCAGTACCATGCTGAACATTGGCTGTGAAATTGCAGCACCCATGCCCACTGTCACTTGAAATGAGCCCGTGGCCAGGAAATGGAGTGCGGAGAGCACCTGCACTTAAGTAGGGATGGCATGCTGATTACAATTTCCAGGAGTTAGTGCAGGATCCAGTAATGCACAAAGTTCCAGAATTGTTGCACGGGTGAGTCTGTAATTGATTAAGACGTGACACTCCACCATGGTCCTCATATCCACAAGTGGTCTATATACAGATGGTGCCCTTCCTCGCCACAAGGGTCGGTACCTACGAGGGATATCAAACAAGTGTGAGTAACACACATACATAGGCACACATTGTCATCAATTGTGCACTGCATACATAATTGTAGTGACCCAACAGTAACATGTTCTTGAAGGATCTACATCTACACCTCAATGAGGGAACAGTGTTTTTCATGTGCTATTTTTTTAAATGCATGTGACATGCATAGGTGCTTCATGTGGAAAATAGGGCCTTCATTGTGCACAAATATTTGTTAAAGATGCGTAGTTAATGCCAAAATGTCTGCCCCCTGTAATCCAGGCCTGTCGTTGTGGAAGTGACCTCATACCGCTAGCGGTTGACGTAACAGCGTAAGGCGGTGTTTACTGCTGTTCACACCATCATTGGGTAACATGGATACCAATGGGGAATCCTGGCATATGATCGCCACCGGCTGTGACGGTGCACACCGCTGCGGTACGTACGCAAATTCCTCCTGCCTCTGGTCAAGGAAGTGGCTTGTGTTGCAGGGAAAAGGGCCCTGGCCTTCACCCAGGAGGAACTGGAGAGGCTAGTGGACAGGGTCCTGCCCCTGTACACCAAGCTCTATGGACGGCCAGGGGTACAGGTGAGTCGGGTTTGGGGTGCACTGTGTGTGTGTGATGGATGGTGTTGTAAAGACATATGTGTGCACCTCTGAGCCTGCATGGGCCATGGTGCATGGCATGCTGCATGCGTATGTCCTGTAAGTCTGACAGTACTGTCCGTCCCATAGTGGACGAATAGCCAGCTGTACCTATCTTGCAAGAGCCTGACCTCTGTGTTCCATTTCTGTGTCTCCCTTTTAGGTCAGCGCCCACCAGAAGAGGTCACTTTGGTGTGCCATCACCAAGGAGTTGCGGACCCTGGGGGTCTATAACCGTCGGAGCACCCACTGCAAGAAGGGACCTGCAGCGCTGGGTGCGTAAAATCTGTGAGGCCCAGCATGGGAAGTCCTCCCAACGTGAAAGGGGTGCCCTTCGGGGACTGACCCACCTCATGCAACGTATGCTGGCGGTGGCATACCCAGACCTGGATGGGCGCTTGAAGGCTGCACAACAGTCACAAGGGGGTGAGTACTCATGTCACAATCTTAAGTCTGGATGGATGTCTGTGTGTGCATTAGGGTTCATGCTGCTTAGAGGCAGGGACTCTGACTGTTGTCCATCTACATGATGGTCCCCGTAGGGTGTAGGGGTGACTTGGTTAGGTCTCCCACACATCGGGTCCTTAGGTAGTTCAGGGATGGGTGTAGAGCAGGGTTCTGGTCAGTAGTCAGGGGCATGGGCATAGTAAACGGTGCTGCCTTTTGGGGGTGTCTTCTGGGTGGGTGTACGTCTGGCCACTATATACCTCCATCCAGCTATTTACAAGTGTCTCTCCTGTTTTGTCTCCCCATCCCTGTTCGCTTGTGTTGTTTTTGTACATCAGCAACATCTGGCGAGGGAACTGAGGCACTGGCAAGTGGGGAAGCAGCGGCCCACGGATCCTCAGAGGCAGAGTCATCCGATGCCAAGAGGACCAGTGGGTGTAAGGGCGAGCTGAGTACCTCGAGGGAGGCAACTACCACTGGAAGGCAACTACCACTGGAAGTAGTGACTCCGATACCTCCTCCGATGGGGGCTTCCCTTCGGTGGCGGACCGTGGTGGCCACACCACTACAGTGACATCTTCCGCCCCCCAATTCCATCACCGCCCTCCCTTCTGCTCCCAACCGAGTTGCCCATGCCAGCTCACCCTGAAAGGTGGGCGTCTCCTTCGCTCCAGGCACCTCCTCCCCTGCCCCAGTCAGCCCTGCTGCTCTCACAGAGGAGGCTATTGACCTCCTGAGAACCATCTCTGTAGGGCAAGCAACCATTGTCAATGCCATCCAGGGGCTAGCATCATAGGTGTAGCAGACCAATGCATATCTAGATGGCATTCATAGTGCCGTGTCCGCCCAGCAGAGATCTTTCAGGCTCTGGCCTCCTCTTGGATGGCAGCCAGTTTCTCTGGCCATTCTGTCCCCCCTCCAACCTCCTCTACCCCTTCCAGCACCCCCGCCCTTCACCCGTCCAAAGCACACAATCTGACACGCAGTCAAGCACCTCAACACACAAGAAGCATTCACACAGCCAACATACACATGCACACATAACAACATCCACTTCGCCCAGTGTGCCCACTTCTTCTGCCTCCCTGTCTGTCCCCTCTACATTCACACCCTCATGCACTGCACCTTCAGTCACTGTTGCTGCTCCTCTTACTGCACTCACCACAATTGCAGACATCCATACATGCACCCCAGACACCACACCTGCACTCACCACAACTACTGTAGTTGAAACATGCAGCACACTCATCAGACTTGCAGACACCCAAACAACATACATCCACACTGGCAGCCTGTCCTCTCCCACTGTGTCCACCTCCCCTCCTCCAGAAACACACAAACTCACCAAGACACCCACCCATCACACATCCACCACACCTCAGCATACTGTCCAGTCACCTGCACCCACTACACGCACGACTACACCACATACGTCCACACCCTCTGCCTCCACTCCCACACCCTCATCCAAGACCACCCTAATTGCTCTGAAGAAACTTTTCCTGTCCCATGCTGACCTCTTCCAACCCACTGGTCCACTCCATCTTGTCCCTAAGCATGCTCACCTCCTTGCCCTTTCCACTCCTTCCACTTCACAGCCCACCCCTGTCCGCCCCTCACATTCCCGTGCCCCTTCCCTAGAGAAGAAAAAGCCCCGTGCAGATCCAAGTCCATCTGTCTCCACCCGCTCAAAACACCCCTCCACCCTCAAAGGACAAACCCACACCCCCTCCACCTTCCAAGCGGAAGTCAAAACCCACCCCCATCGCAAGTCCCCACCCCCGCCTCCCTCTTCCCCTGATCCGTGAGGTGCCTCGATGCCCCTTTGTTGCCCCATTAGGTGGAGTATTGTGCACTTTTGGGAGTCAGGTTGGGGCCGTTGTGGCCCATGGGACTTCTTGCGCAACGGATAGGCCATTGGCCTTGTTGGAAAAAGTTGGCTCTGTGAGCTGTAATAAATATTTCTGTGTGGCCTGTGTTTTGGTGGCACATTGTTGAACCCTGGTCTTTTGTTTCATTGTTTGTGGGTGTGGGGCATTTGTATGTACTATGGCCAAGGTGATTTTGCCTTGTGTCGGGTAAGTACCTCTTGTTGTGGGGTGATGGGTTGTTCTGCTGGGAAGGGTTGGGGGCGTTGCAGGGTGGGTGGAGTAGGTGGGTCGGTAGTGGGTGGGTAGGTAACTGTGCCCTTTCCTCCCGTCATCGTCTTCGGTTGTGTCGTCGTGGCAAGGAGCAGGGCTGGCATGATCTGCAGCTCTCTATCCATGTCTGCTTTGGCACGTTGTGTGGACTAGTGGTTCATAATTTGATGGGCGGGTTGGGCCTTTACGTCGGCCTGTGGGCGAACTCTGCAGTCGTTGTCGGCACTCCTCTACTGGCGCTGGGTGGTTTTCTGGATGCCTGTGTTTTGATTGGTTCATTATTTGGGGGTCCGGACCGCTCCTCTGTTGGCAGTTTTTACCGCCACCGCCGGCAGCGCGGTGGGGACCACCGTGTTCATAATAAGGGCCTATATCTGTTCTGTGGGGTCACTGCGTGCGCAGCTTCTCCCCTTTCATTTTTAGGAGTTTGTTGTTTTTTATCCCAGAGTTTCTTATTACCCTCAGAAGCTTGCTTGTTAAAATCTTTATTAGATTTAGCCGGAAATTGTGGTTTTGATGGTCTGGCCCACAGACTATCTCGACCAATACTAGAGTAGGTCTGTGTGATAATCTTTGGCAGCTCGCTTTCTTGATCCTGTGGAGTAACGTTCTGGAGCCACATTAGCACTGCTAATGCAACCACTTCCCCTTTAAGGTTACTTAAAATAATTAAGGATACTGTGGCAAAGTTGCCCATTAATTTCATCCCCAGGTCCAGGGCGGCCCCATATTCATCTTCAATATGTTTCAGCATTTCCTGTAAATTGGCAAGTGTCGGTGTACCATGTGGCGTAATATAGAGCGTGGCAAATACTGTGCCCCATGTATTACAGTTATCTAGTGTGGGAACCATCCCATATGGCAAGCACATTGTTAATATTCTCTGTTTATCCTGAGGCCCCGTATGGGGAAATACTTCTTCCAGCACATTTAGGCCCTCTTTATGACATTGGCAGTAAATCCCACTTACCGCCATGCTGACTGCAGTCAACATACCACCGCCAAGGCGGATATCGGTTCACCATGTTATGACACACACACACCAATCCGTCACCATTCAGCCACAAGTCCGTCACATCAAAGGGCAGTGATAAAGTGGCAGTATCAAAACCCACACTGTTACACCAACAGAACAATGCCCATCACATGCATCCGGAGGGCCTGGTCAGAGTAGGAGGAGGACTGGACTCTGGTAAGTCAACTCTATACTACTATCAACCCCCTACCTGCATGCCATCACATACCCCCACCCTCACTCCCATCACTCAACTCCATCCCACACACCCTACCATCACATCTCACTCATCCCAATGCCAAGCCCTGCATGCTGTACCAATGCATGGACACCCCTCACAGCCCTGTATGGACACTCACTAAAGCCTGCACACTATAGAGAACTAACTATCCCACCATACACCAACATACACAAGTGAAAGCTGCCAGGGCAAATACAACCAAATAGGGCAACCCACCGATGCACAGTATGTCACACACAAAAACAAGAATACTTCATTTACATCCCCACAGGTATCCCAGCCAATGTCACCGGAGAAGAGGTGCCAGCACTATCCAGTCCCCCAACTGAAGAGGCCCACAGTGATGACAGCAACTCTGGTTGCCTGCATCTGTATGACCAACCTGGCCCATCTGGGACCTCTGGACAGTTGGTTACCCAGGCCCAGTCACACACCACCACAGAGCCTCCCCATCTGGAAACACCACCACAGCACCCACCCAGGGTCCCCAGGACACGTCAATCAGCAGTGTGACTACCTCTTCAGGGACCCCAGGGCAACCCTCATTCCCAAGAAAATCAAAGACCACTGGTCAGTGGCAGTGGGCACATGGTTCAGGAGACAGAGTCACAGGACAACAGGGAAACTGGGAAAAGTGCTGTGCGACAGGGGGAGGACAGGCCCAAGGAACCGACTCTCCAGGAGGCACTCACTGAGATCCTGGGAGAGTATCAATATTCCCAGGACACGATGGACCAGATCCCGGACAATGTGCAGGAGAACAGGAGGCTGCAGAAGGGACACTACCAGGGGATCAGGGATGACTTGCAGACCACTAATACCACCCTGGTCTCCATTTCAGGGGTGCTGGCAGACATGGTCAACATTATGAGGGAGGCAGTCTTACAACAGCGGGCCCCTGCCACTAGCCAGACATCTGAACTGCCTTCCACCTCCGCTGCTGCTAGTGGACTAGAGGCCCCGTCACAGGACCAACAGGCCACCAGCACCCCCTCCCCCTGCAGAAGGAGAACTACCCCGAAAACATTCCCTGCGATTGAGGCAGAAGCCAGAGACTATTGCTCTGACTCTGTTACCCTGTCCACCTTGAACTGCCATTGCCCCCCTTCCTATGTCCCCTTGTACAATGCACCTGTGCTACAAATAGACCTGAACAATACCCTGGACGTTCCTCCATCATCACGCCATCCCCTTGCACTTGCCCCTCAACATCTTAGCACTTAAATAAACACCCTTGAAAAAAAAAACAAGTATGGAGTATGTTACATTTTTAAGGTATGTATTTGCTTAACCAGGTTCAAACATTGCAATTCATCTGTACAGTAATTGTGCACATAGGAAAGACCTGTATTTGGCTGCAGTGATCACACCAGGAGTGATAGTGGGGCACCAACATCTGTAAAATGAATTGCCAAAGGGTACAGTAAGTGGGCATAGAAGTGGGAAATAACAGCATGCCAGTGCCAAAAATATACAGAATATTGACAATGAAATGTGATGTAACACTGTCGTACCTGTGTGTCATTGTCGTATCACTGCTGTTCTGTTGTCCTCATCCTTATCCTCTGCCTCCTCATCCTCACCGTCCACAGCATCTACTGCTGCCACACGGCCATCGCCAGCCTCCTCCTCCTGCAGAAGAGGCACATGGCGTCTCAAGGCAAGGTTGTGCAGCATGCAGCATGCCACGATTATCTGGCAGTCCTTCTTGGGTGAGTAGCACAGGGATACACCTGTTAGATGGAGGCACCTGAACCTGGCCTTCTGGAGGCTAAAGGTTCTTTTGATTATCCTTCTTGTTCGCCCATGTGCCTCACTGTAACGTTCTTCTGCCCTTGTCCTGACATTCCTCACAGGGGTCAGTAGCCGTGATAGGTTGGGGTAACCAGAGTCACCTGCAAATATCGAGGGACAACATTTAGTCACACACTATCCCATATGGCCCACAACATACCCATACACCAACACCTACTGGGTAGGAACCAGGGATCACATATTAGCCACACCCTGTGCCTCTGTAGTTGGCCCATCACATTTGGGATGCTGCTATTCCTCAGTATAAAGGCATCATGCACCGACCCATGATACTTAGCATTGACATGGGAGATGTATTGGTCCACCAAGCACACCATCTGCACATTCATGGAGTGGAAACTCTTAGGATTTCTGAACATCTGTTCATTGTGACGGAGGGGTACAAATCCAATATGAGTTCCAACAATCACTCCAATTATGCTGGGGATATGTCCTATTGCATAGAAGTCAGCCTTCACTGTGGCCAAATCCTCTACTTGGGGGAAAAGAATGTAGCTGCGCATGTGTTCAATCAGGGCAGACAACACTATGGTCAACACTATTGAGAACATTGACTGTGACATTCCTTCTGCCAAGCCCACTGTCAATTGGAAAGACCAGTTGTCAGGAAATGGAGCACTGATGGAACTTGCACAAGAAGGGGGATACCAGTGAGTTGACGGATAGCAGATATCAGGTCAGGCTTCAGTTGGGCACACGGCTCTGTGATTGTGGCCCTGTCAAGTCTATATTGGCTAACATTGGGCCCTATGGGGTACAGTGGCCAATGGTGATCTATGTTGGCGGTGACAGTATGCACCACCGTGGACGTGACCGACATTTTCTATCTGATCCTTCACTTGCTACCTGACCTTCCGCAGGCGATGACCTACATTGCATGTGCTGCTTTGACCTCTGTCTGGAACCTACCATGGCCCGTGTGAGTGGGGAAAGGGTCCCTGCATTCACCTCGGTGAAGTTGGAGCAACTGGTGGATGGGGTACTACCCCAGTATGAACTGCTATATGGTCCTCCAGACCAACAGGTGAGTACACTGTGAGCACGATGCATGTGGTATATATGCATGGAGTGGTGTGTGTGAAGGCCTCATGTAAGGGGGGTTGGTGGATGTCCTCTGGGCGGCGTATTGGTTGTGTGCTGGGCCTTGTGTGTGCAAATGGTGATGTGAAGGTGTATGGTGGGCCATAAGTGTAACAGGCAGGACTGTCTGATTAATACTACTTTCCTGTGTGTATTGCCTCTGCAGGTCAGCACCCATCAAAAGAAGGGTATATGGCATACCATCGCCAATGACGTGTAGACCCTGGGGGTCTACAGCAAGCGGAACACCCACTGTCGGAAACGGCAGGAGGACCTGAGACGCTGGGCACGGAAGATGGTGGAGGCCGAGCTCGGGATGGCCTCCCAACAAGGAAGGGGTGCCCATCGAACCCTGACCCCCCCCCCGATGGCCCACATACTGGCGGTGGACTATCCTGAGCTGGATGGGCACTTGAGGGCATCACAGCAGCCACAATGGGTGAGAACATTGCCCATCAATACAACTTACGCATGGTAGGGTGGTATCTGGGTGGGGGATGTGTGTCAGTGGGTGCCTCTAGCCCAGGCCTGACATTGCAGAGTGGGCCCCCTGGTGGCAAGGGTCCTGATAATCCTTCTACCTAGCTCGTAAGCATCCATAACTGGTCAGGGCTGCGTGGGTCCCAGGGGTGCTGCATTTGGCGGTGTGTGCCCCTCCTAATGCCTTGGTAGCTAGCAAAATACCTGTTAGTGCAATGCAAAGTGCGTAGGGATGTTCCCTGTGTGTGAGAGTGGTGTGTACGCCAACAGTGGTGTTGGTGCAGCCATTGACCAGGTGTATCCTTTGCTTCTTCCCCCTCCTTTTTGTTTTGTCACTCTGTCCTTATGTGCATTAGCATCATTTGGCAGAGGAGCAGAGGCACCGGCGATGGAGGGAGCTGCATCCCACAGAGGCAGATCCCACCGACGGTGAGGGCACCAGTCGGATGGAGGCCGAGGGAAGCACCAGGGTGGAGACTGGAGGGGACAGTTCAGACACAGATACCTTCCTCCCCAGGATTAAGAGCACAGGGCATGTTGCCCCCTCCAGAGCATGTGGGAAGTCACCCACTTGAGAGACTGTGGCCTTGCACTCCCCAGGACCAAGCACAGGGCATGTTGCCCCCTCCAGAGCATGTGGGCAAGTCACCCACTTGAGAGACTGTGGCCTTGCACTCCCCAGGACCAAGCACAGGGCATGTTGCCATCTCCAGAACCAGTGGTCTTGTTCCATCTGCTGGCTGAGGTGCCCCCCATTCCCCATCCCCCGAGGTGCCTGCCTATTTTCCAACTGATGCCCCTGCAGTGTTCAAGTGGGGCCTTGGACTTGGGCCTGTGGCCCTGTGGCCCATGCGCACTGAGGACTGGGAAGTGTCCCTTGATCTGTACGTAGAAAATCATTGGGAAGAGATGCAGGTCAGGCTCCATGGCGGTGTGGTTGTTCCCTGTGTCTCCAATGGTGAGTCCTTTCACTTCTGTGCAGTGTTTCCACCAGGCTTTTGATGTCGTTGGAACCGCCCCGGAAATTTGGCGAATTGCAGGGTCTTAATACGGTGGTCGGGACATTGGCTTCTGCCTGGCTCTAGACTGCTACCTCCGTGGTGGCTGTTGTTTCCACCCTGACGGTCGGTGTGGTAATGTGGCTGTCTGAGTTCTCACCGACATGGTCATAATTTGGTGGTAATTACTGCCAGCCTATTGGCGGTATTACCGCTACTTTATCACCAACCACCAGAGTTGTAATGAGGGCATTATTTTTTGAGCTAACCAAAACAGAATTTCTTCTCGTTTGGCGGGTACTTTACCCATAATTGAATGTACAGTCCCAGGATTAATGCCTGTTGTTACTGCATGTGGTTGCACTGGAGGAGCACATGATGGGTTTGTACTTAATGTTTGCATTACAAACTGTACTAATCATCTGTATATTGCCATCAGATCAGTAGATAAGCAACGGACTTCAGCTACCGTTAGGTTCGCTGCGGCAGGGTGAGGTGTATAAGTTGCCAATAAGGACCAGGAAGGACCATCATTACTTAGAGGACCTAACCTAACAGGTAAAATCTTGTGGGGTAGGGTGCCATCAAGCCAATTATTATGTTCTTGATAAGATAAAGGTATTTCTAAATATGTACATGCTCCATATTGTCCAGGTACGTTTGCAGGTGTATAGTGATGAAATGTATTTATGTTCCCATCAACTGCTGGAAATGTGACCCAAGAATAAAAATGTTCTGTTTCATAAGCTGCATGTGTCAACAACAAATTGGAGTCCCCTGGGACGTTAGGCCATGTGCCAGTAAATGTGCAGGAAGGGGTGGTCTCATATTGACTGCAATTGTTACCTGTTGCGGATTCAGCTATTAAATGGTAGGTTTGTTCAGAGATAAGCACACCAAATCCTTTTAGAGTTCAAGCTTGAACAACCTCCAGCATCAGATAGGTGTTCCCTACTTAGGTGAGGAGGAAATCCTCAATACCATGGACGTCTCTGTATATAATACAGAGGAGTCCTTGTATATAGTGAGACAGATACTCAGGAGGACCTGAAAATTAGAACCTGACCAAACATTGGCGGCGCCCTGTTGTGTAGGCTCTAATTATTCCAATGAGACTACTGGATTTTGAGCAGCAGAATCGCTTTCCGGGTGAGAGACTGAGGCCCTCATTCTGACCCTGGCGGTCGGTGATAAAGCGGCGGCCAAGCCGCCAACAGGCCGGCGGTCTAAAATATGCAATTCTGACCCTGGCGGGAACCGCCAACACAGCCCGCCGTATTAACACTCCGCCCGCCACGGCGGTACAAACAAACAGCGTGGCGGTTCCCGCCAACAGCCAGGCGGCAGACAATGTACCGCCCACCCTATTACGACCCACCAATCCGCCACCTTTTCCGGGGCGGGAGCACCGCCGATAAGAACACGGCGGAAACAGACTACGAACGGGAAAACGCTCACCTCTACGCACTCCACGCGAGATTCCGGCAGTATGGAACCAGAGTTGCAGGTCATCCCCTCCTATACCTGCTCATATACCAGGAGCACGCCCGGCGGCGCGGAAGACATCGGTGAGTACTGCACCTACGACACAGGGGAGGGAAAAGATTACCGGCACACACCCACCCACCCACACCCACTACAACACACACATCAATGCATTCCCACAGATCACTGTCACAACCCACAAACCACCCCCCTCCGAAATAATGCAAAGACCAAAAGAAGAGATCATAAACGGGCAGATATATTGAAATATGTACACCAGTAATCCCAATAAATAAATAAACTATGTACAAAATATATACAGCTACTAAATGTAGTCCAACCACTGTCCGTGGATCACAGGGGTCCTGTGCAAAGGGGCAAGGCCCAGTCCCACGACAAGAACTCCACGGAGAGAACACTGCAGGGGCATCAGAAAGAAAATAGGACAGGCACCTCAGGGGGAAGGGAAGGGGGGGCACCTCAGCCACTTGAGTACACGACGCCAGATCCACGAGGGGACTCCATGACCACTGGCCCATCCTGGGGAGAGCAAAGCCACAGTCCAAACAGTCCATACAGTGGGTGGCCTGCCCACTGGCCCATCCTGGGGAGAGCAAAGCCACAGTCCATACATTCCATACAGTGGGTGGCCTGCCCACTGGGCCATCCTGGGGAGAGCAAAGCCACAGTCCAAACAGTCCATACAGTGGGTGGCCTGCCCACTGGCCCATCCTGGGGAGAGCAAAGCCACAGTCCAAACAGTCCATACAGTGGGTGGCCTGCCCACTGGCCCATCCTGGGGAGAGCAAAGCCACAGTCCAAACAGTCCATACAGTGGGTGGCCTGCCCACTGGCCCATCCTGGGGAGAGCAAAGCCACAGTCCAAACAGTCCATACAGTGGGTGGCCTGCCCACTGGCCCATCCTGGGGAGAGCAAAGCCACAGTCCAAACAGTCCATACAGTGGGTGGCCTGCCCACTGGGCCATCCTGGGGAGAGCAAAGCCACAGTCCATACAGTCCATACAGTGGGTGGCCTGCCCACTGGGCCATCCTGGGGAGAGCAAAGCCACAGTCCATACAGTCCATAACAGACCCCACTGCCACTGGAGGAGGCAAGTTGGCCAGAGGACATCCTGCAGCCCTGCCCGAGATAGATCCTGCCCTGCCACGTCTGCCAAAGGGCCAGCGGTTCTTGCCTTGAAGGGCCCAGTTCAGCGCTCCTTGCCTTGAAGGGCCCAGTTCAGCGGTTCTTGAGACGGCGGGGCCCAGTTCAGCGGTTCTGGAGACGGCGGGGCCCAGTTCAGCGGTTCTTGAGACGGCGGGGCCCAGTTCAGCGGTTCTGGAGACGGCGGCCGGTCTATGGCCAACTGCTAATTGCCTGGTGGTGCCCTCCTGGGCAGCGGGGATGGTGCTCCTTCAATGCCCACCTGGGCTGTGGGTGGTGGGGCCCTCCTGGCCAGCTGGGCTGGGTCCTCCCTGGGCAGCGGCTATGGGGGTGGTGGGCTCTCCCGGGGCAGCTGTGCCGGTTCCTCCCGGGGCAGCGGCTATGGGGGTTGTGGGCTCCTCCTGGGCAGCAGGCCTGCTGCCTGACCTCTCCGACTTGCTGCCCTTGCCCTCCTTAGTCGTGGGCCTGTGGCCCTTTCCTCCCTTTGGAGCTGTGGCTGGTGACTGTCTCTGGGTGGTGTCCGGGGGGGATGTAGAAGGCGGGCTCCTGCGGCGCCCCTTCCGCCTTCTGCTCCTCTTCCCAGGGGGTGGGCTGGCTGTCCCCTTGCTGCTGGGCGAAGATCCAGACATGCGGGCTGGTGGGCTCCAATACCCCTGCACCCTTGTCAAGGGGGCTGCAGGGCTGGTGGTGGCTGAGGTGCTCTTCTTACCCCGACGAGAAGGAGGGGGGGGCTCAGGGTCAGGAAAGAAGTTAGTAGTGGCGAGGAAGAGCTTCTTGGGACAATGGAGAGTGGGAGGTACAGTGGGAATGGGAGTGGAGGGAGAGGATGTGGTTGTAGGTGAGTCACGTTTGCTGTCTTTGGGTGCAGGTGCAGGAGGGATAGGCTGTTGTGAGGTGGATGGCTGTTGGGTGGGTGGGTGGCTGCGTTTGTGTGGTGTGGAAGAGGGGGTGACAGACACAGTGGGAGAGGACACAGGGGACGTGTAAATGGCAGTGGGGGTGGTGACTGCACGTGTGCGGACTGGAGTGGAGGGTGTGCTGGTGATGGAAACACTGGCTGATGGTGAGGTGAATGGAGGTGTGAGTGTAGACGTCACAGGGAGGGAGGAGGGAGACGAGGAGGTGGGGGTCACAGAGGTGGTAGTGACTGTTGGCATGTCTGCATCGGAATGTTGCATGTGTGAATGTCTGCGTGATCTGTGGTGCATATGTTTGGATGAGCTTCTCTTGGGTGTTGAGGTGTGTGCAGGCTGGTCTGATGGTGTGGGTGGGACAGGCAGAGGAACATGAGACTGGGAGGAGGGAGTTAGTAGAGGCAGGCAGGAGACAGGGACAATGGCTGCCGTCAGTGCTGAGGCCAGAGCCTGGAACGATCGCTGATGGGCAGCCTGACCCGAATGAATGCCCTCCAGGTACGCATTGCTGCGATGAACCTCCCTCTCCACCCCCTGGATGGCATTCAAAAGGGTAGTCTGCCCAACAATGAGCGTTCGGAGGAGGTCAATGACCTCCTCACTGAGGGCAGCGGGGGTAACAGGGGCAGGGCCTGAGGTGCCTGGGGCGAAGGAGATGCCCGGCTTCCTGGCAGAGCGGGCACGGGGCGAACGCTGAGGGGCTGCTGGGAGGGCGGAGATGGTGCGCTGGGTGGCGGCTGTACCTGTAATGGCGGGGGGCACGGATGGTGCCACCCCCGCAAGGGAGCCCCCTTCCGAGGACGTGTCCGTGTCGCTGCAGGCTCCAGTCGTCCCCGTCGTGGAGCTCCCCTCGCCCTCCGTCTCACTGGTCCAGTCTGACTCTGTGGCATGGCCCTCCTGGGCCATGTGAGATGCAGCTCCCTCCTGCCCCGATGCCACTTCTCCTCCGCCTGATGATGCTGATGCACACAAGCACAGAAAGACAAACAAAAAGGGGGGGGGAGAGAGAAATAAAGGGATATTGATTACATGGATCTCCGGTACAGTTAGCGGACATGACAGACACAGATGCCCCCTGCACTAAGTTGCGCACTTGGGGTCCGCTACGCATTCCGTGGAACATGCCCTACACGCCTAGAGTTGACAACTGCACCCATGGATGACACGGCCCAGGGATGGCTGTACTGACAAACTACTGAGGGTGGTGGCTGGGGACACAGGGGCTTACGGGGGTGCCCAGCCTATAGATATCGCCCTGGCCTAGGGGGACCCCCAGCCCTCCTCCCCCACCCAGACACCTCCACTGCGCGACAACAGAGTAGATAATGCTTGTACTCACCCCCTTGTGTCTGCTGTGCTGCCCTCACGCGCCAATCCAAATCAGGGTAGGCCACCGCCAGGATCCGGAACATCAGGGGGCTCAGTTGACGGCAGGCACCCCGCCTACGTTGGGAGGCCATCCCCAGCAGAGACTCGGCGGTCTTCTTGGTCCCGCGGCGGATGTCCTCCCACCTCTTGCGGCAGTGGGTGCCCCGTCGATGGTGGACCCCCAGGGTCCGGACTTCCTTGGCGATGGCACGCCAAATCCCGATCTTCTCATGGGCGCGGACCTATGTGACACGTACAGGGAGGGAGAAATACCACATTCAAGTTTGTCAGCATTTTCCTTGCCAGTGGCCCAACGCCCCCCATCCCCGCCAGGCCCCCCGCCATGCCCCCCGCCATGCCCAACATGCCCCCCATCCCGCCATGCCCCCGCCATGCCCAACATGCCCCCCATCCCCGCCAGGCCCCCCGCCATGCCCCCCGCCAGGCCCAACATGCCCCCCATCCCCGCCAGGCCCCCCGCCATGCCCCCCGCCAGGCCCAACATGCCCCCCATCCCCGCCATGCCCCCCGCCATGCCCAACATGCCCCCCATCCCCGCCAGGCCCCCCGCCATGCCCCCCGCCAGGCCCCCCGCCAGGCCCAACATGCCCCCCATCCCCGCCAGGCCCCCCGCCAGGCCCCCAAGCCAGCCAGTGGCCCCAAATCCATATTGAATTAAACTCACTTGTTGGTCTGGAGGACCGTAGAGTAGCGCATACTGGGGGAGGACCCCATCCACAAGTTTCTCCAACTCCTCTCCAGTGAAGGCAGGGGCCCTTTCCCCAGGTGCAGCAGCCATTATCCCTTCCAGACCGAGGTCACAGCAACACTTGCAGTATAGGTCCTCTCCTGTGAAAGTTCAAGTCGCAAGTGGATAAGTAGATAGAAAATGGCGGTCACGTCCGCGGCGGTGCGTACCGCGGCGGTGCGTCCCGCCACCGCCGGCGCCCTTCGCCATTGGCTCCTGAAACCCATAGGCTTCAATGTTAACCAATGCGGCTTGGCGCCGCGGTCTTCGCCCGCCGCGGTGTGCCACGCCAGCGCATTGACCTCACATCCCATTGTCACACTTCACAGGTCAGGCAGCCGCCATTTCCAGGGCCCACATGGCTCAATTTCAACTGCGTCACACAGGCCTAGGCCTTGCATAGCCACTCAGACACGCCATTCACTGCATAGAGAATCGTTTACTGTGCTAGCTGTGAGTACGTACCTGTGGGTTGCTTGACTGTGTGCTCCATGTTGTCCTTCCTAGGCACCGTCCGCTGGGTTGGGCGAGGAGACGGATGAATCCTCCTGTGTACCAACCGCTGGTGGACCTGTCGACAATGGAAGAACGCCACATTATCCTGACCTACCGTCTTAACCGTGCCACTATCCATGAACTGTGTGCCCAGCTGGAGCCCGACCTGATGTCCCCCATCCGCCAACCCACAGGGATTCCCCCTCTGGTGCAGGTCATGTCAGTACTCCATTTCTTGGCAAGTGGGTCATTTCAGACAACCGTGGGAATTGCTTCTGGGATGTCTCAGCCCATGTTTTCGAAGGTGTTATCCAGAGTGTTGTCTGCCCTGATGAAATCCGTGAGGAGCTACATCATTTTCCCTGAGGTGGGCGAATTGGCTACAGTGAAGGGTGATTTCTACGCCCTTGGACATATTCCCAACGTAATTGGTGCCATTGATGGGACCCATGTGGCTTTGGTTCCCCCAAGAGACAGGGAGCAGGTGTACAGGAACAGAAAAAATTACCATTCAATGAACATCCAGGTGGTGTGTTTGGCTGACCAGTACATCTCGCATGTAAATGCCAAATTCCCAGGGTCAGTGCATGACGCCTACATCCTCAGGAATAGCAGCATCCCTTACGTGATGGAACAGCTACAGAGACACCGTGTATGGCTAGTGGGGGACTCTGGGTACCCCAACCTGTCGTGGCTACTGACCCCAGTAAGGAATCCCCGGACCAGGGCAGAGGAACGGTACAATGAGGCCCATGGGCGTACTAGGAGGGTGATCGAACGCACCTTTGGCCTCCTAAAGGCCAGGTTTAGGTGCCTGCATATGACAGGTGGATCCCTAATGTACTCACCTAAGAAGGTGTGTCACATCATCGTGGCCTGCTGCATGCTTCACAACCTGGCTTTGCGCCGCCAGGTGCCTTTCCTGCAGGAGGATGGTCGAGACGGTGGTGTTGTGGCAGCGGTGGAACCTGAGGAGAGTGACGAGGAGGAAGACGACGGGGCTGAAACAGACAACAGGGACAGAATCATTGAACAGTACTTCCAATAGGACACAGGTAACATTTCAAAGATAATTTAGTAAATGTTAACTACTCTCCTGCATCTCTGCTGCCTGTCTATTTGCCCCAGTGTATGATGACTGAGTTTTGGCTTTTCCCTCCCTATTTCAGATCTGGGGTCCCCACTACGAGTCCTGTGCTTCGTTTCCCCATGGACTACAGCTTTGTGGCAGCTGTTTGTTGACTTCACCATGTACAAGGACATATTTGCACTGTCATGTCAATTACAATATATTGAAATCACAGCCAGACTCCAGATATTTTGGTGCAAAATAGGTGTTTATTTAAGTGCTCAAAATGGGATGGGTGGTTTCAAGTGGGTGGGGGCTATGGTGAAGGAATGTCCATGGCAGAGTCCAGAGTAACAGTCACACAGGTGCATTGTCCAGAGGCCTGTGGAGAGATGGAGCATGGGCAGTTCAAGGATGGACAGGGTGACAATGTGGGACAGTGGGATGACATCAGGTGGTATCCATTGCTGGCGGGGGTCTTGACATCCTACTCTGTCTTCTTGCGAGATCTCAGGGCCCTCTTGCGGGGTGGTTCTTCTCCTGCAGGAGGTGGGGGTCTGGTGGGCTGCTGCTGTGCGGGGGCCTCCTGTCCACTAGCGCCGGCGGAGGTGGTTGGCTGTTCTTGGTCCAGGCTAGTGGCAGGGGCCCTTGGGTGTTGTTGAGTGTCCACCCTGGTGTTGACGAGGTCCTGCAGCAGCCCTACCATGGTAACCAGGGTGGTGTTGATGGCTCTGATGTCCTCCCTGTACCCCCGATAGTGTTCCTCCTGCAGTACCTGGATCTCCTGGAACCGGGCCAGTACCGTCGCCATCGTCTCCTGGGAGCGGTTGTATGCTCCCATGATGGTGGTGAGGACCTCGTGGAGAGTGGGTTCCCTGGGCCTCTCCTCCCCCCCTGTCGCACAGCTGCCCTCCGAGTTGCCCTGTTTCCCTGGGCCTCTGCCCCCTGGCCGGTGTGCCCACTACCACTGCCCCCAGGTCCCTGTTGTTGTTGGGGTGGTGGGTTATCCTGGGTGCCCTGTAGTGGTAGACACACCGCAGATTGACGCGCCCTGGAGACAGAGGCATGGGCCCGCTGGGTGGGAGCTGTGCTGGTGTTCCCAGAGGGGTTTGGGTCTGTAGTGGCCTGGGCCTGTGTGAGGGGAACCGACTGTCCAGAGGTCCCCGATGGTCCGGGCTGGTCATCGGTGTCCAGGTCGACAGAGCTGCTGTCATCGCTGACGGCCTCTTGGGTGGGGGGTGTGGAGAATTCTGGCCCCTCCGCCGCGGTGTGTTGACGGTCGGGTCCTGCAGGGGTATAGAGGTATGGTTATAGTTTCAATGTGTGGCATATGGGTGTATCTATGGGTTCTCGTGTCCCCAAGTGCTGGCATTCGTGTGTGGGGGCTTTGGTGAGGGTGGCTTGTGGGGGGGATGTGTATATGCATTGGGCATGCTTTGGTGATGGGTGTCCATGCTTAGTGGACGCATGCAGGCCTAGGTTTTGGGATGTGTGGGTTGTGATGGTGAGACATTGGCGGGGAATAGGTGTGCTGGGGGTGGGGGTGAGGATGGTGGTGGGGGTGAGGATGGTGGTGGGGGTGGGGGTGAGGGTGGGGTTCGAGGATGGGGGTGAGGGTTGGGGTATGATTTGGCATGCAGGTGGGGGGGAAGCAGTATTGAAGCTTCAACTTACCAGTATCCATTCCTCCGCCGACTCCTGCGAGGCCGTCAGGATGCAGGATGTTCAAGACTTCCTCCTCCCATGATGTGAATTGTGGGGGTTGAGGTGGGGGTCCTCCGCCAGTCTTCTGCACGGCGATGTTGTGCCTGGATACCATGGAACGCACCTTCCCCGTAGGTCGTTCCATCGCTTCCTGATGTCTTCCCGATTTCTGGGGTGCTGTCCCACTGCGTTGACCCTGTCGACAATCCTCTGCCATAGCTCCGTCCTCCGGGCAATGCTGGTGTATTGTATCTGTGTGCCGAACAGCTGGGGCTCTACCCGAACGATTTCCTCCACCATGACCCTGAGTTCTTCGTCTGTGAAGCGGGGTTGTCTTTGGGGTGCCATGGGGTGGTGTGTATGATGTGTGGGGTGGAGTATGTGTATTTAAGTGAGTTGAGTGTGGTGGTGTGTGTTGTTTTGTGTGTGGATAGTGTGTGGGTGATGGTGTTGAGTGGCTGTGGCTGTTAGTTTGTGGATGCTGGTGTCTCGCTCTGGCCTTCTTTCAGTATTTTTTAGCGTAGGGGTTTGTGGGTGATGTGGGTGGGTGTTTTATATTGTATTGTGTGTGTGGGAGTGGTGTGTGTATGTGTATCAGGTGTGTGGGATTCAAATCGTCCAATGTGGCTGAGTTTTGTTCGTTTGTGTGTATTCTGACCGCGGCGGTGTGTCCCGCCAATGGAATACCGCGTTTGAATGACCGCCGCGTGGATTCGTGGGTCGTAATGGCATGGGCGTATTTCTGTTGGTGTGACGGTGGAGGTTTTGTCACCTCCACTTTTCCGCCGACCGCTGGTCTGGCGGTCTGTTGTGGCGGTCGGATTTTCGGAGGTTTGCCTTCTGCGGGTCAGAATGACCGTGGCGGGTTTCCGCGACCGCGGCGGGATTATGGAGGATTTCTGACCGGCGGTAGGCGCCTTTTACCGCCGAGGTCAGAATGACCACCTGAGTCTGACCCACTATAGGTGACACCTTTCGCCCTACTTCAGGTTTTGCTCCGGCTAACTAGCAGGGCCTCATCGCTACCCGAGAGCAGGGATGATTGGGCAGCCGAGCGCATGACATAATTGATTTCTCAGGGAAATCGTGGTCATTCAGGTCTCATCCGTTTCTCTCAATTACATTAGTCTCATATACACAATGACAAACAGAGGCAGTATATGTTTCAATAAGGTTTTAATGAAGAAACTACATCTTGGATAGAAAAACATGTACTGCAATAACCAGGACGATACAGCATGACAGTGTTAGATTTTTCATCCTTGGTGTGGTCTTCCTTAAATTTTTGCCTCTTTTTCCTAGGTTGTTGATGTGTGCTGGACTCTGATTCTGCTGTTTTTGTTACTCTGGGTATTTTACCACTGCTAACGAGTGCTAAAGTGCAAGTGCTCCTTTACTAAATATGTATGTTATTGGCTCATCCATGACTGGCATATTTGATTTATTAATAAGTCCCTAGTAAAGTGCACTAGAGGTGCCTGTAAATCAAATGCTACTAGAGTGCCTGCAGCACTGGTTGTGCCACCCACATAAGTAGCTCTGTAATCAGGTCTCAAACCTGCCACTGAGTGTCTGTGTGCGCAGTTTTAACTGCAAATTCCACTTGGTAAGTGAACCCACTTGACAGGCCTAAACCTTCCCTTTTCTTACATGTAAGACACCCCTAAGGTAGGCCCTAGGTAGCTCCAAAGGCAGGGTGCAGTGTATGGTTAAGGTAGGACATATAGGCCCTCATTACACCCCTGGCGGTAAATCCCACTTACTGCTGTGCTGATGGCCGTCAATATTCTGTGGCCGCGGTGGAAATCCGCTACAAGTATTACGACCCACATCTCGTAATCCACCACAATAAAGACACCCACACAAGTCCGCCACACCAAAGGTCAGTTATAAACTGGAGATAGCAAAACCTACACCATCACGCCAACAGAACTACGCCCACACTATCACGACCCACAAATCAACGTGGCGGTCTTTCAACCGTAGTGATCCATTGGCGGTACAAACCGCCGCTCTCAAAATACACACACATTTACAAAACAGACCCACATTGGACATATCAAAATACACATACCTGAAACACATACTCACACCACACCCACACACTCACAACACTATAAAACACCCACCCACATTACCCACAAACCCTTACAATTACTTTTTTGGAAGAAGCACAGAGAGAGAGAATAGCAAACACAACACCAGCAAACACAACACCAGCATTCACGGGCAAAGAACACCATCACTCATACAACATCCACGCACCTCAAACAACACACAGCACCTCACACATCACCCACACCACAGTATGGCACCTCAAAGACACTCCAGGTTTTCTGAGGAGGAGCTCAGGGTCATGGTGGAGGAAATCATCTGGGTAGAGCCACAGCTGTTCTGATCACAGGTGCAGCAGACCTCCCTTGCAAGGAAGATGGAGCTATGGCGGAGAATTGTCGAGAGAGTCAACGCAGTGGGACAGCACCCTAGAACATGGGATGACATCAGCAAGAGGTGGAATGACCTATGGGGGAAGGTGTGTTCCGTGGTATCCAGACACCAGGTAGCAGTACAGAGGACTGGCGGTGGGCCCCTTCCTCCTCCCCCACAACTAACAACATGGGAGGAGCAAGTCTTGGCGATCATGCATCCTGAGGGCCTCGCAGGAGTAGCAGGAGGACTGGACTCTGATAAGTCCTATCTTTACTACTATATTCCCCCCACCCTACCTGCATGCGATCACAAACTCCTAGCCCAACCCTCACACCCATCACCCCAAAACCCCACAGATACCCTACTATCACAATCCACACATCCCAAAACCAAGGACTGCATGTCACACCAATGCATGACCCCCATCACCAAAGCATGTCCAGTACAGATACTCACCCAGGCCCCAAAATCACTAATCACACAAGAGCAAAGACAATAAGGCAAGCAGAGGAGTAGAGGGTAACTCATCCATTGCACAAGATGGCACACACAGATACAATAACTATGGCGGACATTATAACATTGGCGGTAAAAGTCGCTTACCGCCGTGCAGAAGACCGCCAACACACCACTGCGGCCGCGGAGTTCCTCTACAGCTATTATGACCCACAGCACGGAATCCGACAATATTCAGACACCCAAACAAGTCCGCCACACCAAAGGTCAGTGATAAACTGGCGATAACAAAACCGACACCGTCACGCCAACAGAAATACGCCCACACTATCATCACCCATGAATCCACGCGGCGGTCTTTCAACCGCGGTATTCCATTGGCGGTACACATCGCTGCACTCAAAATACACACACATTTACAAAACACAACCACATTGGACAATTCAAAATACACACACCTGATACACATACACACACCACTCCCACACACCCAATACAATATAAAACACACACCCACATCACCCACAAACCCCTACGACAAAAATTGAGAAAGAAGCACAGAGAGAGACACCACCATCAACAATATTAGCATCCAGAGGCACACAACACCATCACCCACATAAATTCCACGCACCTCACAAAACACCCCACTACATATCAGCACACTTATCACCCCACACATCACCCACACCACCCCATGGCACGGCAAAGGCACCCCAGGTTCTCGGAGGAGGAGCTCAGGGTCATGGTGGAGGAAATCGTCCGGGTAGAGCCTCAGCTATTCGGATCACAGGTGCAGCACACCTCCATTGCAAGGAAGATGGAGCCATGGTGAAAAATAGTGGACAGGGTCAACGCAGAGGGACAGCACCCAAGAAATCGTGATGACGTCAGGAAGAGGCGGAACGACCTATGGGGGAAGGTGCGTTCCGTGGTCTCAAGACACCACCTTGCGGTTCAGCGGACTGGCGGCGGACCCTCTCCTCCTCCCCCACAACTAACAACATGGGAGGAGCAGGTCTTGGTGATTCTGCATCCTGAGGGCCTCGCAGGAGTAGGTGGAGGAATGGACTCTGGTAAGTAAAATCTTAACTATTACATCCCCCACCCTACCTGCATGCCATCACATACCCCCACCCTCACCCCCATCACTCTAACTCCTCACAAATGTCACAACATTACAAACCATACATCCTAACACCAAGCCCTGCATGCAACAACAAAGCATGGACACACATCACTAAAGTATGTCCACTCCACATACCCATACACCCCCCTAAACCATCATCACACAAGGTCCCACACAGGAATGAAAGCACTGGGGTACACGGTCACCCACCCATTGCACACCATGGCACACACAGATGTAATAAACATCATTTTATACCCCTCCAGGACCCCTACCCAACGTCACCGGACAGGAGGGTCCACACATGTCCACACCACGAACAGAAGAGGCTCACAGTGATGACAGCACCTCTGTCCAACTGGATTTAGATGACCAGCCCGGCCCATCGGTGACCTCGGGACAGTCGGTTCCCATCACACAGTCACAGGCCACTACAGAGCTTCCCCCCTCTGGAAACACCAGCACCCAGCGGGCCCATACCTCCGTCCCCAGGACACGTCAATCAGCAGTGTGTCCACCACCACAGGGAACCCAGGCTAACCCACCACCCCAACAACAATAGGGACCTGGGGGCAGTGGCAGTGGGCACACTGTCCAGGGGACGGAGGCCCAGGAACACAGGGGAACTGGGAGGGCTGCTGTGCGACAGGGGGAGGCCAGACCAAGGGAAACCACTCTCCACAAGGCCCTCTCCAACATCATGGGAGCCTACCACCACTCCCAGGAGATGATGGCAACGGTACTGGCCAAGTTTCAGGAGACCCAGTGCCTACAGGAGGAACAGTATTTGGGCTTCAGGGAGGAACTCAGAGCCATCAATTCTACCCTGGGCACCATCGTAGGGGTGCTGAAGGAAGTACTCAACACCAGGAGGGACACTGTGGCACTACAAGGGGCCCCTGACACTAGCCTGGATGATGAACTGCCCACCACCTCCCCCGGCGCTAGTGGACAGGAGGGACCGCCACAGGACCACCACACAAGCACCCAACCCCCTGCAGAGGGAGAACCACCTCGCAAACGGTCCCTGAGATCCAGGACAAAGACAGAGAACGATGCCAAAACCCCCGCCAAGAAATGAGACCACCCAGAATGTGATCCTTCTGTCCCACTTTGTCACCCTGTCCATCCTTAAACTGTCCCAGCTCCACTTCCTATGCCCATTTGGGCAATGCACCTGTGAGACTAATAGACTGGACTCTGCCATGGACATTCCCCCGCCATCACCACTCACCCTTTTGCTACACCCTCCAATATTGAGCACTAAAATAAACACCCTTAAAGCACAAAACAATCTGGACTCAGTCTGTGATTTCGGAATAGTATTAGCAATTACGGTGTCAAAAAGCTCTTTCATTTGTAATGTCAACATACCTATGACACACAGCTGTAGTCCATGAGGAATCAAAGCAGATGTCACACTGTGGGACACACATCTGTGAAATCGTAAGGGAAAGTGACAACTCATTGACCATACACTGGGTGAAAAGTACAGACAGTAGAGAGGTAGTAGTGTTAAAGTACATGTAGTAGGCAGGTTTGTATTCTTACCTGTGTCTCACTGGAAATATTGCTGGATCACTGAGTCCCTGTTGTCCATGCCTTCTTTTTCTGCTTCCTCGTCTTCACTGTCCACAGGCTCCACAGCTGCAACAACACCGCCATCTGGACCATCCTCCTGCAGAAAAGGCACCTGTTGTCGCAAAGCTAAGTTGTGAAGCATACAGCAGGCCACGATGATCTGGCACACCTTCTTTGGCGAGTAGATTAGGGATCCACCTGTCATATGGAGGCACCTGAACCTGGCCTTCAGGAGGCCGAAGGTTCGCTCGATTATCCGCCGTGTATGCCCATGGGCCTCATTGCAGCATTCCTCTGCCCTTGTCCTGGGATTCCTCACTGGGGTCAGTAGCCATGACAGGTTGAGGTAACCAGAGTCACCTGCAAATGGCAAGGGACAACTGTTAGACACACACTAACCTGTAGGGATATCCCCAGACCCAGAAAACAATTCCCACTGTCTTGCTTCCAGGTGCTCACCTAATAGCCACACACGGTGCCTCTGGAGTTGACCCATCACATAAGGGATGCTGCTATTCCGCAGGATGTAGGCGTCATGCACTGAGCCAGGGAACTTGGCATTAACATGGGAGATGTACTGGTCTGCCAAACATACCATCTGTACATTCATGGACTGGTAACTCTTCCGGTTTCTATACACCTGTTCACTCCTGCGGGGGGTACCAAAGCCACATGGGTCCCATCAATGGCACCTATGATGTAGGGGATATGTCCCAGGGCATAGAAATCACCTTTCACTGTTGTCAAATCCTCCACCTGAGGGAAAACGATGTAGCTCCGCATGTGTTTCAGCAGGGCAGACAACACTCTGGACAACACGTTGGAAAACATAGGCTGGGACATCCCTGATGCTATGGCCACAGTTGTTTGAAATGACCCGCTTGCAAGGAAATGGAGCGCTGACAGCACCTGCACTTGAGGGGAGATTCCTGTGGGATGGCGGATAGCTGACATCAGGTCTGGCTCCAGCTGGGTACACAGTTCCCAGATTGTGGCACGGTCAAGCCTGTAGGTGATGATCACATGTCTTTCCTCCATTGTCGACAGGTCCACCAATGGTTGGTACACCGGAGGATGCCGCCATCTCCTCTTATGTCCCAGCGGACGGTGCCTATGAAGGACAACAGCGAGCACAGAGTCAACCAAATCAGAGGTACGTACCCACAGCTTACACAGAACACGAATCATCATCCAAAAAGTGGCCTGTATGTGTGTTGAGTCTAGGCCTAGGTATGTGTGACGCAGTTAAAAATGAAGCCATTTGGGCCCCTGAAATGGTGGCTGCCTGACCTGTAAAGTGGGACAATGGGATGTGAGGTAACTGCGCTGGCGATGTACACTGTCGCGGTAGGCGGTCGAAGACCGCGGCGCAATACTGCATTGGTTAACATTGTACCCTATGGGTCCCAGGAGCCAATGACGATATACGCCAACGGTGACGGTACGCACCGCAGCAGACGTGACCGCCATTTTCTATCTGTTCAATCACTCGATACCTGATCTTCGACAGGAGAGGACCTGTGCTGCTGTGACCTCGGTCTGGAAGAGATAATGGCTCAAGTGTCTGGGGAAAGGACCCCCGCCTTCACATCGGAGGAGTTGAAGAAACTCGTGGACGGGGTCCTCTCCCAGTACACGCTACTCTATGGTCCTCCAGACAAGCAGGTAAGTACACTGGGAGCATGCTGCATAGGCTATGCCTGTGTGGAGTGGGGTGGATGTAAGAAGGGGGGGGGATTGCGGCGTGTTTTTTCAGTGAGTGCATGTGCCGCATGGCAAGGGCAGAGATGGGGGCCAATGTCTGTGACGGTGCAGTTGGTAATAAGTTTCTCTTCCCCCTGTACAATTCATGTAGGTCAGCGCCCACCAGAAAAAAGATATTTGGCGTGCCATCGCGAACGACGTCTGGACCCTGGGGGTCTACCACAGACAGAGCACCCACTGCCGGAAAAGATGGGAGGACATTCGCCACTGGAGCAAGAAGACGGCGGAGGCTCAGCTGGGGATGGCCTCCCAACGTGGAAGGGGTGTCCGTCGCACCATGACCCAGGATCCTGGCAGTGGCGTACCCAGAGTTGGATGGGCGCTTGAGGGCATCACAGCAGCCACAAGGGGGTGAGTACACTCTCATCCTGCTGATTTTGCACGCAGTGGAGGTGTCTGGGTGGGGGAGGTGGGCTGTGGGTTTCCCTAGGCCAGGGCGAGTTCCGTAGGCAAGGTCCCTTCGTAAGGCAAGCCATGTGGCACCCCACCCCACATCTGTAGAGTGCCAAGTACACCTAGTCATGCCCCTGTGTCATCCATGTGTGCAGATGTCGTCCATAGCCTAGTAGGCCATTTCCCAGGAATTGAACAGTGGAGCCCAAGAGCACGGAGTAGTGCAGGGGGCTTCTGTGTCTGTCGTGTCCGCCAACTGTAGCGGTAATGCATGCACTCAACATGTCTTTCTTCTGTCATCGTCCCCCTTTTTGTGGTCTCCCTGTTCTTGTATGCATTAGCATCATCAGGCAGAGGAGCAATGGCACCGGAGCACGAGGGGGCTGCATCCCACACGGCCATGGAGGGCCACACTACGGACTCGGACTTCACCAGTGGGACGGGGGGAGCTCCACGGCAGGGACAGGAGCTGACACCAGCTACAAGGACTCGTCATCTGATGGGAGCTCCCTTGTGGTGGCGGCAACATCTGTGCCCCCCATCTACAGGTACAGCCGCCACCCCCCTACCAGCACCGCCCTCCCAGCAGCCCCTCAGTCTTTGCCCTGTGCTCGCTCGCCTGGGAGGGTGGGCATCACCTTCGCCCCAGGCACCTCAGGCCCTGCCCCAGTCACCCCTGCTGCCCTCAGTGAGGAGGCCATTGACCTCCTCATGTCCCTCACTTTTGGGCAGTCTACCATTTTGAATGCCATCAAGGGTGTATAAAGGCAGTTGCAACAAACCAATGCATTCCTGGAGGGCATTCATTCTGGTCAGGCGGCCCTTCAGCGAGCTTTTCAGACTCTGGCCTCAGCACTGATGGCAGCCATTGTCCCTATCTCTAGCCCCCCCTCTAACTTCCTCCACCCAGACCCAATCCCCTGTACCCCAGCCTATCACAAGCACACCTACAGACCGGCATGCACAGACGTCAACACACAAGGGAAGCTCAGGCAAACATAAGCACCACACATCCCACAGGCACTCACGCAAGCATCAGACACATGCAGACACACCAACATCCACTGCCTCCACATTGTCCCCCTCCTCCTCGTCTCCCTCCTCCCTCCTCCCTCCCAGTATCATCCACACTCACACCTGCATGCACTACATCTACAGCCACTACTGCCATCACCAGCACACACACCACAACACCCCGCTCACGTGCAGTCACCACCCCACTACCATTCACACGTCCCCTGTGTCCTCTCCCAGTGTGTCTGTGATACCACCTCCCAAGATACACAAATGCAGGCACACACCCACCCAACAGCCGTCCACCTCACAACAGCCTCCAGCGCATGCACCTTCACCCAAAGTCAGCAAACAAACACCTCCTACAACCACAACCTCTTCCTGCACTCCCAAACACCCTCCAGCTACCCGTCCGAGTGTCTCCCAAAAACATTTCCTGTCCAACCTTGACCTCTTTCCCATACCTCCCCCACCCCTTCCGTCTCCTAGGTCCCGAACTAGCACCTCAGCCACAACATCTCCGGGACCAGTGGTGCATGTAGTCACTGGAATCTGGAGTGCACCGGCCACCAGGGCAGCCAGTGTGACACGGAGCCACAGCACAGACAGTCCCCTACATGTCAAGCATCAAAAGTTGGCCAGTGCCCGGCGGGAGAGGGGGAAGACTCCAGCCACCAAAGCCACTCACAGGGGTCCCGGTGGGAGTGTGGAGTCAGCTGCGACACCTTCCAAGGTGGGGAAGGGCCACAAGAAACCGCAAAAGTCTGGGAAGAGCAGCACGGCGGAGGAGACTGCCATCATCCCCGCTGCCCAGGAGGCCACAGCCGTCATCCCTGCTGCCCAGGAGGCCACCGCCATCATCCCCGCTGGCCAGGATGCCACCGCCATCATCCCCGCTGCCCAGGAGGCCACCGCCATCATCCCCGCTGGGCCAGAGAGGACCGCCAGCACAGGCCCCGCTGGGCTAGAGAGGACCGCCAGCACAAGCCCCGCTGGGCTAGAGAGGACCGCCACCACAAGCCCCGCTGGGCTAGAGAGGACTGCCACCACAAGCCCCGCTGGGACAGAGAGGACTGCCAGCACAAGCCCCGCTGGGACAGAGAGGACCGCCAGCAGCTGAGTCACTGCAAAGGAGCCCGCTGTTCCAAGCACCACTGAACAGGGCACCGCTGCCTCAAGCACCGCTGAACAAGGCACCACCGCTCCAAGCACCGCTGAACAGGGCACCGCCGCTCCAAGCACCGCTGAACAGGGCACCGCCTTTCCAAGTACCGCTGAACAGGGCACCGGCCGCGTCAAGCACCGCTGAACAGGGCACCGCCGCTCCAAGCACCACTGAACAGGGCACCGCCGCCTCAAGCACACCGCTGAACAGGGCACCGCCGCCCCAAGCACCGCTGAACAGGGCATCGCCACCTCAAGCACCGCTGAACAGGGCACTGCCGCTCCAAGCACCGCTGAACAGGGCACCGCCGCCTCAAGCACCGCTGGCCCATGAGCACCAAGGGAACTGACGCTACTGAGTCCGTCACAAGCAGGATGAAGCACTCTGGGCACAAGGCCCCCTCCAGAACCAGTGGAGAGTTACATCCACTACCTCTGTCCTTAGCAGGATGAAGTACTCTGGACACAGAGCCCCCTCCAGAACCAGTGGAGAGTTACATCCACTACCTCTGTCCTTAGCAGGATGAAGCACTCTGGGCACAAGGCCCCCTCCAGAACCAGTGAAGAGATACCTCCACTACCTCTGTCCTTAGCAGGATGAAGCACTCTGGGCACAATGCCCCCTCCAGAACCAGTGCAGAGGTACATGCACTACCTCTGTCCTTAGCAGGACGAAGCACTCTGGGCACAATGCCCCCTCCAGAACCAGTGGAGAGTCACATCCACTACCTCTGTCCTTAGCAGGATGAAGCACTCTGGGCACAAGGCCCCTTCCAGAACGAGTGAAGAGTTACATCCACTACCTCTTTCCTTAGCAGGATGAAGCACTCTGGGCACAGAGCCCCCTCCAGAACCAGTGGAGAGTTTCATCCACTACCTCTGTCCTTAGAAGGATGAAGTACTCTGGGCACAGAGCCCCCTCCAGAACCAGTGGAGAGTTACATCCACTACCTCTGTCCTTAGCAGGATGAAGCACTCTGGGCACAGGGCCCCCTCCAGAACATGTGGAGAGGTACATCCACTACCTCTGTCCTTAGCAGGATGAAGCACTCTGGGCACAATGCCCCCTCCAGAACCAGTGCAGAGATACATCCACTACCTCTGTCCTTAGCAGGATGAAGCACTCCGGGCACAATGCCCCCTCCAGAACCAGTGGAGAGATAAATCCACTACCTCTGTCCTTAGCAGGATGAAGCACTCCGGGCACAATGCACCCTCCAGAACCAGTGGAGAGTCACATCCACTACCTCTGTCCTTAGCAGGATGAAGCACTCTGGGCACAAGGCCCCTTCCAGAACCAGTGGAGAGTCACATCCACTACCTCTGTCCTTAGCAGGATGAAGCACTCTGGGCACAAGGCCCCTTCCAGAACCAGTGGAGAGTTACATCCACTACCTCTTTCCTTAGCAGGATGAAGCACTCTGGGCACAGAGCCCCCTCCAGAACTCGTGGAGAGATACATCCACTACCTCTGTCCTTAGCAGGATGAAGCACTCTGGGCACAGAGCCCCCTCCAGAACCAGTGGAGAGTTACATCCACTACCTCTGTCCTTAGCAGGATGAAGCACTCTGGGCACAAGGCCCCCTCCAGAACCAGCAGAGAGATACTTCCACTACCTCTGTCCTTAGCAGGATGAAGCACTCTGGGCACAATGCCCCCTCCAGAACCAGTGGAGAGTCACATCCACTACCTCTGTCCTTTGCAGGATGAAGCACTCTGGGCACAAGGCCCCCTCCAGAACCAGTGGAGAGTTACATCCACTACCTCTTTCCTTAGCAGGATGAAGCACTCTGGGCACAGAGCCCCCTCCAGAACCTGTGGAGAGATACATCCACTACCTCTGTCCTTAGCAGGATGAAGCACTCAGGGCACAGAGCCCCCTCCAGAACCCGTGGAGAGGTACATCCACTACTTCTGTCCTTAGCAGGACAAAGCACTCTGGGCACAAGGTCCCATCCAGAACCAGTGGAGAGTTACATCCACTACCTCTGTCCTTAGCAGGATGAAGCACTCTGGGCACAATGCCCCCTCCAGAACCAGTAGAGATTTACATCCACTACCTCAATCCTTGGCAGGATGAAACACTCTGGGCACAGAGCCCCCTCAAGAACCAGTGGAGACTGTTATCCACTTGAGAGACTGTGGCTTTGCACTCCCCAGGATGGAACAGTGGGCAACCCACCCACTGTAGAGACTTGAGAGACTGTGGCTTTGCACTCACCAGGATTGAACATTGGGCATGTGTCCCTCTCGTGGATTTGGCATTGTGCACTCAAACGGCTGAGGTGCCCCCCCTTTCCCTCCCCCTGAGGTGCCTGTTTTCTTGCTCTCTGATGCCCCTGCAGTGTTCTCTCCGTCATGGTCGGGGATCTTGTGTGGGCCTCGCCCATACCGTGTGGGCCCGGTGTTCCACGGACTTAATTGGAGCACTACCTGGACTTCTATGCTTGGTGTATATTTTGTTTATGGTGTATATATATATATATTTTTGCCTACTTGATTTTAATATATTACAATGGTTACACTCATTTTCTTTTGTCTTTGCATTCTTCTGGGGGGGTTGGGGGGTGTAACTATCATTTATAAATATGTATTAGTATGTGTGTTGTAGTAGGTGAGGGTGGGGGTGGGGGTGTTGTATGTTTTGCGTGTGTGTGTCCCTGTTTTTTACCTCCCTTGTGTCGTAGGTGCAGTACTCTCCGTGGTCTTCGCCGCCGGCGTTCGGGTTCCTAGTAGAGGAGCAGGAAGACTATCGCAGGGAGAATTTGGAGTTCCGGCTCCATGGTTTATAGGTTCCTCGTGCAGTGTGTAGAGGTGAGCGTTTTCCCTTTGAAATCCTGTTTCCACCGCGTTTTTATCCGCGGATTGGTAGATTATGATACTGTGGGTGTTACTTTGTCTTCCACCTGTCTGTTGGCGGTGACAGCCAAGCTGTTTATTTGTACCGCCGTGGAGGTCGGAGTGTTAAAGTGGCTTCCTTTGTTGGCGGTTTCCGCCACGGTTGTAATTGCACATTTTTTACCGCCGGCCTGTTGGCGGTCTTACCGCCGCTTTAACACCGACAGCCAGGGTTGTAATGACCACCTATGTAGTTACACCCCCACAGGACCCCTACCCAACGTCACTGGACAGGAGGTGCCAGACATATCCAGTCCCCCCACAGAAGAGGCCCACAGTGATGACAGCAGCTCTGCACGCCTGGCCCATCAGGGACCTCTGGACAGTCGGTTCTCCTGCCACAGTCACAAACCACCACTGAACCTCCCCCCCTAAGGAAACACCAGCAGAGCACCCGCCCAGCGGGCCCATCCCTCTGTCCCCAGCACACGTCAATCAGCAGTGTGTCCACCACTACAGGGACCCCAGGCAAACCAACTAAACCAAGACAATCAGGGACCTGGGGTCAGTGGCAGTGGGCACACGGTTCAGGGGACAGAGGCACAGGATAACAGGGAACCTGGGAAGACTGCTGTGCGACTGGGGGAGGACAGGCCCAGGGAACCCACTCTCCACGAGGTACTCTCCAACATCATGGTAGTATACCATCATTCCCAGGTGACCATGGGCATGGTACTGGCCAAGTTTCAGGAGACCCAGCGGCTGCAGGATGAACAGTACCTGGGGATCAGGGAGGACTTGAAGTCCATTAATACCACCCTGGTCACCATTGCAGGGGTGCTGGCAGACATGGCCAACACCATGAGGGACACAGTGGCACACCAACGGGCCCCTGACACTAGCCTGGACGATGAACAGCCCTCTACCTCCGCCGGCGCTAGTGGACAGGAGGCCCCACCAAAGGAACAACAGGCCACCAGCACCCCACCCCCTGCAGAAGGAGAGCCAGCCTGCAAACGGTCCCTGGGATCCAGGAACAAGACAGAGAACATTGCCAAGACCCCCGCTAGGAAATAAGACTCTCCTGATTGTCACCCTTCTTTCCCACTATGTCACCCTGACAACCTTGAACTGCCATTACTCCACTTCCTATGCCTCATTGGACAATGCACCTATGATACCAATAGACTGGACTCTAACATGGACATTTCTCCACCATCACCCCAGCCCATTGCACAGCCCCTCTACTTATTATCACTTAAATAAACACCCTTGAATCACAAATCAATCTGGAGTCAGTCTGTACTTTCACAAATGTGTAATTGCAACCTCTCAGAAAAATAGCAAAGTCAATGTTCTTTTTCACATACCAATGTTCGACAGTTGTTGGGCAGTAGTAAACATAGCAGAAGGCAGAAAATGGTACCCAGATCTGTGAAATGGAAAGGCAAAGTGAAATATCAGGGTCCATACACAGAGGTAAAAAGGCAGGATCATGCAATGTCCTACTGTAGTAGGATATGAGAGGAGCAGTGCCAGTCTCTTACCTGTGTCTCACTGGAAGTATTGCATGATGATGTTGTTTTGGTTGTCTATATCTTCTTCTTCTGCCTCCTCTTCTTCACTGTCCACAGGCTCCACAGCTGCCACAAGAACAACATCAGGCCCATCCTCCTGCAGAAAAGGCACCTGGCGTCGCAATGCCAGGTTGTGCAACATACAGCATGCCACAATGTCAGATGGAGACACCAGAACCTGACTTTCAGGAGGCCAAAAGTGCGCTCAATTATTTTCCTAGTTCGCCCATGTGCCTCATTGTAGCATTCCTCTGCCCTTGTCCTGGGATTCCTCACTGGGGTCAGTAGTCATGACAGATTGGGGTAACCAGAGTCACCTGTAAATATTGAGGGACAAATGTTAGACACGCACTAAACTTTAGGGACAACCCCATACCCATACACCAACATATACTGGGTGGGGAACAAGGGCTGACCTATTAGCCATACACAGTGCCTCTGGAGTTGCCCCATCACATAAAGGATGCTGCTATTTCTCAATATGCAAGCATCATGCACTGAGCCAGGATACTTGGCATTCACATGGGAGATGTACTGGTCTGCCAAACACACCATCTGCACATTCATGGAATGGTAGCTTTTGCAGTTTCTGTACACCTGTTCATTCCTGCGGGGGGGGGACAAATGTCACATGTGTGCCATCAATGGCACCAATGATGTTGGGGATATGTCCCAGGGCATCTAATTCATCTTTCACTGTGGGCAAATCCTCCACCTGAGGGAAAACAATGTAGCTGTGCATGTGTTTCAGCAGGGCAGACAACACTCTGGACAACATGTTAGAGAACATTGGCTGTGACATCCCTGATGCCATGGCCACTGTTGTCTGAAAGGACCCACTTGCCAGGAAATGGAGTACTGACAGGACCTGCACTAGAGGGGGGATTCCTGTGGGATGGCAGATAGCTGACATCAGGTCTGGCTCCAACTGAGCACACAGTTCTTGGATTGTGGCCCTATCAAGTCTGTAGGTGATAATGATGTGTCTGTCTTCCATTGTCGACAGGTCCACCAGGGGTCTGTATACCAGAGGATGACGCCATCTCATCTGCCCCAGCGAACGTACCCTATAGAGGAGAAGGGTGAGCAGAGGGTCATACACCACATAGCTTGAACAAGGGTGTTTTGAACAATTGTGATGTAATTGTTGTTTTGCGCTGTCTGTCCGTATTCATGCCCAAAAGTGCTGTGACACAGTTAGTTTCCCTGCCATGTGCCCCCTGAAATGGCGGCTGCCTGATCTGTAAGGAGGGACAAGGGGAAATGAGGTAACTGCACTGGCATTGTGCAGAGTCGCAGTAGGCGGACGAAGACCGTGTCGCAAATCAGCATTGGTTATCATTGGGCCCTATGGGTTCAAGGAGCAAATGACGATGTACGCCGGCAGTGACGGTACGCACCGCCGCAGACGTGACCGCCATTTTCTATCTGTTCACTCACTTGGTACCTGACCTTCAACAGGAGAGTACCTACACTGCAAGTGCTGCTGTGACATGAGCCTGGATGTGACAATGGCTACAGTGTCTGAGGAAAGGGCCCCTGCCTTCACCGCAGAGGAGTTGGCCAACCTGGTGGCTGGGGTCCTCCCCCCGTACACGCTACTCTACGGTCCTCCAGACAAACAGGTCCGTACACTGTCAGCATGATGGATGGGACATGAATGTATGGAGTGGCGTGGATGGAAGATACAGGAGGGGGGGCAGAGGCCAGCATGTGAGGATGGTCAGTGTAAGTGTTTCTGGGCCAGGGTGGGAGGTTTGGGGCCAATGAGTAAGAAGACCCGGATGGGGGAGGAAAATCCATTCTTACTTCACTTTTCCTCTAGGTTAGTGCCCACCAGAAGAAGGGTATTTGGCGTGCCATCGCCAAGGAAGTGCGGACCCTGGGGGTCTATCATAGACGGAGCACCCACTGCCGCAAAAGATGGGAAGACCTGCCCCGCTGGAGCAAGAAGACAGTGGAGGCCCAGCTGGGGATCGCCTCCCAACGTGGAAGGAGTGCCTGTCGCACCTTGACCCCCCTGATGTACCGGATCCTGGCGGCGGCATATCCTGAGTTGGATGGGTGCTTTGAGGGCATCACAGCAGCCACAAGGGGGTGAGTACAGTCTCATTCAGCTGACTCTGCGTGCTTTATGAGGTTTCTGGGTGGGGGAAGTGGGCTGTGGGTTCCCCTACGCCAGGGGAAACGTGTCAGATCCATTGTTAGGCAGGCTCTGTGGCACTCCAAAACCAAAAGTGGTAGTAGCCCTCTACACCTAGTCAGGGTCCTGTGGGCTCCAGTTGTGCATCAAATGGGTCTAGGCAAAGTCCCCCATGGGCATGTGATTTTCCCCTGAACCGTTAGTACATTGCCTAGTGCATAGGGCTGCTCCCTGTGTGTTGTGTCCGCCAATGGTGGTGTTGTTGCAGGCATTGACGATGTGTCTCTTCTGTCTTTCCTCCCCTTTTTGTTTATTTCACCCTGTCCTTGTGTGCATTAGCATCATCTGGTGGAGGAGCATTGGCACTGGAGCAAGAGGGAGCTGCAACCCACATGGCCCAGGAGGGTGAATGTACGGAGTCTGAAGGCACCAATGGAATGGAGGGCGAGGGGAGCTCCACGACGGGGACAGGAGGAGACACCAGTGACAGCGACTCCTCCTCTGATGGAAGCTCCCTTGCGGTGGCGGGCACATCTGTGCCCACCTCAACAACAGGTACAGCCGCAACCCCCCATCCAGCACCGCCCTCCCAGCAGCCCCTCAGTGTGATTCCCGTGCCTGCTCACCCAAGAGGGTGAGCATCTCCTTCGACCCAGGCACCTCAGGCCCTGCCCCAGTCAGCCCTGATGCCCTCAGTGAGGAGGCTATTGACCTCCTGAGATCCCTCACTGTTGGGCAATCAACCATTCTGAATGCCATCCAGGGTGTCGAGAGGCATTTGCAACAAACAAATGCATACCTGGAGGGCTTTCATTCTGGTGTAGCAGCCCAACAGAGAGCATTTCAGGCTCTGGCCTCAGCACTGATGGCAGCCATTGTCCCTGTGTCTAGCCTCCCCCCTCCAACTTCCACTACCCAGACCCAATCGCCTCTACCTCAGCCTATCCTAAGCACACCATCAGACCAGCATGCACACTCATCAACACACAAGAGTGGACATGGCAAACATAAGCACCACACATCCCACAGGTACTCAAACAAGCACCATCCCCATGCAGACACACCAACATCCACTGCCTCCACCGTGTCTGCCTCCTCTACGTCCTGCTCCGCCCTCCCAGTCTCTTCTCCACTCACACCTGCATGCACTACATCCTCAGCCACTACCTCCATCACCAGCACGCCCATCACCACACACCGCTCACGTGCAATCACCACCCCCACTACCATGCACACGTCCCCTGTGTCCCCTTCCAGTGTGCCTGTGAGCCCTCCTCCCAAACTACACAAACCCAGCACACACCCACTCAACAGCCATCCACCTCAGAACAGCCCCCAGGCCATGCACCCTCACCCAAACTCAGCAGACATACACCTCCTACAACCACTACCTCTTCCTCCACTCCAAAACCCCCTCCATCTTCCCGTACCAGTGAGTCTAAAAAACTTTTCCTGGCTAACATTGACCTCTTCCCTACACCTCCCTCCCCTGTCCTTCCCCTAGGGCCAGGATGTCCAGATCCCAGCCCTGTGGTCCCTGCAAGTCCAGTAACATCGTGGGCGGCACCCATCAGGGCTGCCAGTGTGCCACCTAGTGAGGCCAAGAATCACCCTATTCTGCCACCTGCCAAGGTGAAGAAGGGGCCCACATGCCGTAGGGAAAACCCGCACCAACCACCCAGCAAGCCATAATCCAAGAGAAAAGTGCCAAGGTCCCAGCAGTGACTTCCAAGGTGGGGAAGAGACACAAGGCTAAAGGGAAGTGGACCCAGGGCACGGAGCCTCCGGGGGAGGGACTGGTGTCACCCCTTCCGCAAGACAGAACAGCAACCTGCATGGCGGTCGCTGCAAACACCGCCACCTGCAAGTCTGCTGCCTCTGCAACAGAGGGCAGCCGTCCGAGGCTGCAGGAGACGTCCTGCTGTCTCCCTCCACAGGTGCTGACACATGCACCACCGGCAGCATCTCCGCCACAGACACCGCCGCAACCACCGCCACCTGCCCTGCGATGTGCTTAGACAGTGCCACCACAGCCGACATGAACATCATTCCCAGTGGGCAGCTGTTTGAGGCTGCAGGAGACGTTCTGGACCCTGCACAGAGTATATAAGGCACCACAACCACCACTGGCAGTACCAGCAGTTGGCAGGCAAAGTCGCCTCAGGGTGGAGTGTGTCTCTGCCTCCATGGAGTATCATGCTACCTGTTTCCAGGAAATCTTGTGGCTCACACACCCAGGTGAGGGAATAGGAACTGCCACACACCATGTGCAGCACTCTGGGCATAAAGCCCCCTTCATAACCAGTGGAGAAAGGCATCCACTACCCCAGTCCTTGGCAGGATGAAGCACTCTGGGCACAAAGCCCGCTCCAGAACCAGTGGAGAAAAGCATCCACTACCCCAGTCCTTGGCAGGATGAAGCACTCTGGGCACAAAGACCCCTCCGGAACCAGTGGAGATAAGCATCCACAACCCCAGTCCTTGGCAAGATGAAGCACTCTGGCCACCAGGCCCCCTCCAGAACCAGTGGAGAAAAGCATCCACTACCTCAGTCCTTGGCAGGATGAAGCACTCTGGGAACCATGCCCCCTCCAGAACCAGTGGAGAAAAGCACCCACTACCTCAGTCCTTGGCCGGATGAAGCACTCTGGGCACAAAGCCCCCTCCAGAACCAGTGGAGAAAAGCATCCACTACCCCAGTCCTTGGCAGGATGAAACACTCTGGGCACCGGGCCTTCTCCAGAACCAGTGGAGAAAAGCATCCACTACCCCAGTCCTTGGCAGGATGAAGCACTCTGGGCACCATGCCGCCTCTAGAACCAGTGTCGAACAGCATCCACTACCCCAGTCATTGGCAGGATGAAGCACTCTCGGAACCATGCCCCCTCCAGAACCAGTGGAGAAAAGCATCCACTACCCCAGTCCTTGGTAGGATGAACCACTCTGGTCACCCTGCCCCCTCCAGAACCAGTGGAGAAAAGCATCCACTACCCCAGACCTTGGCAGGGTGAAGCATTCTGGGCACAAAGCCCCCTCCAGTACCAGTGGAGAACAGCATCCACTTGAGAGACTGTGGCCTTGCACTCCGCAGGACCAATGCGTGGGCAAACCACCTACTTGAGAGACTTGAGAGACAGCAGCTTTGCACTGCCCAGGACCAATGCATGGGCAAACCACCCACTTGAGAGACTTGAGAGACTGTGGCATTGCACTCCCCAGGATAAAGAGGTAGGCACACCACCCACTTGAGAGACTTGAGAGACTGTGGCATTGCACTCCCCAGGATAAAGCAGTGGGCACACCACCCACTTGAGAGACTTGAGAGACTGTGGCTTTGCACTCCCCAGGATAAAGCAGTGGGCAAACCACCCATTTGAGAGACTTGAGAGACTGTATCCTTGCACTCCCCAGGACCAATCTGTGGGCATGGAGCCCCCTCGTGGAGCAGTGGCATCGTTCGATCATCCGGCTGAGGTGCCCCTCCTCCCCTTCCCCCTGAGGTGCCTGTTTATTTTTGACCTGATGCCCCAGCAGTGTTCTCTCCGTTTTGAGGCAGGTATCATGTGTGGGCTTCGCCCATGCGTTTTGGGACCTCAGGTCCTCCGACAATGAATGGAACACTATCCGGACTTGTGTAGTTGCTGTACAATTTGTACATATTGCTGTTTTACAGACCTGTTTCCCTATCTGGATTTTTGATGATTACACTTGTTACAATCATTACATTTTGCCCTTGCGTTATCCCAGTGGGTGACAGGGTGTAAATGTAATGTTGATGCATGTATTTGTGCGTATGGTGTTGTGGGTGAGGGTGGGGGTGGGGGTGTTGCGTGTGTGTGTCACTCTCTTTTTCCTCCCCCCTCCCCTGTGTGCTAGGTGCAGTACTCACCGTGGTCGTCGCCGCCGTCTTTGATGCTTCTGGAAGATAGAGGCGGTAAACCAACATTGGTAACACCTGTAGTTCGTGCTCCATGGCGTCCTGGTTCCTCGTTGGGTGTCGAGAGGTGAGTGGTTTCCCTTCCAAGTCCTGTTTCCTCTATGCATTTGATGGCATTGGTACCACCCCGGAAAAGCTGGAGGATTGGTGCCTTGTAATACAGTGGGTGGTACATTGTCCTCCGCCTTGCTGCTGGCGGTTACCGCCGTGGTGTTTGTTTCTACTGCCGTGGCGGTCAGAGTGTTAAAGTGGCTGGCTGTGTTGGCGGTTTCTGCCATGGTTGTGATCCCATTTTTTTTTGCGCCAGCCTGTTGGCGGTATTACTGTCACTTTAACCCCGACCGCCAGGATTGTAATGAGAGCCATAGTAATGTGTTTTATATGTCCTGACAGTGAAATATTGCTAAATTCGTATTTCACTGTTGCAAGGCCTGTCCCTCTCATAGGTTAACATGGGGACTACTTTAAATCTGATTAAAGTGTAGATTCCCTTTGGGAGTGGATGGACATGTGGAGTTTGGGGTCTCTGAGCTCACAATTTAAAAATGCAATTTTTAATAAAGTTGATTTTAAGATTGTGTGTTTGAAAATGCCACTTTTAGAAAGTGGGCATTTTCTTGCTTAAACCATTTCCGTGACTCTGCCTGTTTGTGGATTCCCTGTCTGGGTCAGTTTGACAGTTGGGCTGGTTGCACTTCTCACTAGACAGTGACACAAAGGGAGCTGGGGTGTAGTCTGCATTTCCTGATGAGCCATCTGTGCTAGGAGAGAGGGAAAGAGTGGTCACTCACACCTGAAAGGGCTGTGCCTTCCCTCACACAAAGCAGTCTCCAACCCGTTGGTGAGTGTCTGGGGCCTGGCAGGGCAGGATTTCACATTCAAGAGAGACTTTGCTGTGAAGTAGGCCTACTTTAAAGGAGAAACTGGGTATAAGAAGGGTACCCAAAACCACAGACTTTAGAAACCCTTCTGGAAACAAGAGGAACCTCTGCCTGGAGAAGAGCTGAAGAGCTGAGGAAGAAGACCTGCCCTGCCTGTGACTTTGCTTTGTGGAGCTATCCTGCAGTTGCTGCTTCTGCCAGAGTAAGAGGGCAAAGACTGGACTTTGTGTGCCTTCCATCTTGTGAAGATCCCCAAGGGCTTGATTTAGAGCGTGCCTCCTATTGTGTGAAGTCTCAGGGACAGCAAAGACTTCTTTCTGCCGGCACCTGGAGAGACTCCTACCCTGCCAACTGGTGCCCATCCAGTTCCTGGGACCCTAAAAGGAGAAGCTGGCAGCCTAAGAGGGAGAAATCCACACACAGAACTCCGTGCAGGGAAAAGATCGACGCAAGTCTGATCTGCGGCTGAAAAATCGACGTGCGGAGCTGGAGAAACGACGTGCAGCATCGCTGATGTAGGCTGCTGAAATCACAACCCATGCTGCGGGGTTTTTGGATCACCGTGCGGCTGGATTTCTGATGCAAACACCGCTGGGCATGTCAAAACAATGCAAGGCCTGACCGGACCCGAGAGTGCTGACCGGATCGACGCATCGCTCTCCTTCCGGAGAGAAGAAATGACGCGCTAGACCTGACAAAAGGAGAAACAACGCAAGGTCTTGTGAGTGAGTGAAATCGACGCATCCCAAGCCCTTTTTGATGTACACCCGTCCGTGCGGGGTTATTTTTGATGCACCCAAGGTACATTTTCAGGCTAACAGTGTTAGTGTGTGTTTAAAATTACATGAAGACTCATTTTTATTGATAGCTGGACATGTGTATTGCAGATTTTTTTCATTTTGGTCTTGTTTTGTTTAGATAAATATTATCTATTTTTCTAAACCTGTGTTGTGTCATTTTGTAGTGTTTTCATTATGTTACTGTGTGTGTTGGTATAAATACTTTACACCTAGCACTCTGAAGTTAAGCCTACTGCTCTTGCCAAGCTACCAAGGGGGCATGCAGGGGTTAGCTGAGGGTGATTCTCTTTTACCCTGACTAGAGTGAGAAACCTTGCTTGGACGGGGGATAACCAGATTGCCAACCAAAGACCCTATTTCTAGCACACAAGATTAGAATTGTGACAAGGAGAGTAAAACATAGAAATTTCTCTACCATATTGTCACTATAATCAATAGACTAATTCCTACTGAGGCTATAATAGAGCTCAGCATGTGAAGCTCTAATTCTGCCCTTTGGGTTCCCCTGGGAAGACATCACCCCCCATACCTGAGCCACGGCCTGAAGTCTGCATAAGCAGCTGTAGCGAAGCATTCAGCATACAGTCGTGGTTCTCTGGCTGGAATCTCCCTCTAACGTATAAAGTACAGGGAAGTGTTTTTATAATAAAACAGCTGATGTTCTGAGAAGCTGTCTCTATATAAGGATGTGTATTTTTCTATGAGTACCAGAGACAAAACTTTTACCACATTCACCGGCAACTTATCTTACTGCAGCCTTGAAAGAAGCACAGAGTGAACAAGAATGTCTTGTTTGAGAACGTAGTGCTGTTCTACGCAAAAACAGCGAGACAGAAATAAATAAAACAAGACCGCAAAAGTGGCTACTGTTAAGATAATAAACAAAGCTGAATACAATATATCTAGGTTAAAGTACACAGAGGCAGGCCTAGTATGCTAACATATTGTGCATAGAGCTATAACTAAAGGGGCTACACAACAGCTTCTTTGAACTAAACTCCCTTTGCAATTCACAGTGTTTTGAAGGATTTGAATCCGTGAGCTATTTCGAGAGTGATTTTTATCACCAAAAGGCTTTCTGAATATCATTTTTGTGATCGGCACAACAACCCTCCTTCATTTATGTAACGGCGATAGCTTAAGGCACTTACAATGAGAATGGCTCAGTTCAAAGGGGAGGGGCCTAAGACGACCCTACCCTCTCTGAACTGCACATGGGTCATTCACATGTCCTGGTATGTTCTTTCCTTTAACAACTAATGATTTTGGGTGTTAGACATCCTGAGAAATTCCTTCTGACACTGTTTTTCCTCGACTAGGTCATAAGAGCAGAAGTCTCCAACCTTTTCTGTAATAAGAGCTACCTGTGATGAATAAACGTTTTCCCGAGCTACTGATATCATTATTGTTGTAATAGTGACTAAATCAGACGAAATTACTTTAGTGACAATCCTATGTAAAATTATCTGCAGTTCATCAGACAAAATTGACAGTGGTAACATGAAAAAAAAAAGATTTGTCAATCTGGAATGCCTTTATGTGGATAATAATACATAACAGCCATACCTTAACTGTCCCTGGCACCAAGGTAATGATGTTAGCCACAAACCAATCCATGATTTAAAACTCAAATAGCAGCTTTAAACAGTTTCTCCAATACTTGTCTTTCAGTTTTGGTACACATGAATTCAGTCAATCAAAATCTTGTCATTTATTAGGCTGAACTGGACACAGGAGAGCTACCTACAGGTACCTGGAGATCTACCAATAGCTCACAAGCTACTCGTTGAAGAAGTCTGAAATACAAACGTACAATTTTATTTTGTTGGGTGGCAGAGAATTAATGTTGCGGATTCTTTTTTGCATTTAACAAAGAAATATAACTTACCAATAACACCGGAATTCTTCATCTGGACCAGGGATCCTATCGAAAAGTAGATTTTGATCCCTGTGTCTTGAATGAAGGATATAGGCCCTCATTATGACTTTGGCAGTCTCTAACTGAGAATGCAAAAGCCACGGGCGCCCACCATATAATGGTTACTGCCAGATTTCCACCACACTTTTGGGTGGTAATCCAGCAGTAGCCATGCTGGCGGACAGCGGCACATTGGTGTTGCTACCACCTGCACCACTCCGCCAAAAGGACACCCCAGCCGTATTAAGGCCATTAATAGGGCCTGGTGGTGTCCTGCTGGCAGGGAACTGCCAGCTGTAGCATCGCCCCTTTCCGTTCCCTGCCGGATGACCTCCGTGGCGGACAAGGTAAGTTGGGTTTCCGACAGGGAGGGGGATGGGAGGGTGAGGGGTGTTGTGTGTGAGTGTGGTGTCTGCGTGTGCATATGAATGTGTGTGTGCATGATTGAATGCGATGGTGAGTGTTGTCTATGCGTGGGCGTACGCATGAGAGTTAATGCATGTATGAATGTTGAAGTGAGTGCGTGTCTGCATGTCAGTGTGTATGTGTGTGAGTATGCGTGTTTGGATATATGCGTGCCTGAATGCGTGTGAGTATGGATGAGTGTGAGTGGATGTGTGTGGAAGTGTAAGTGAATGGGTGTATGCGTGGTGTGTGTATGTGTGCATATATGCAGGGAGGGGAATGGAGGGCCCTGTGACAGTAGGGTGGTGGGGGCGCTCTGTGTTTGGGGGCGCGGGGTCAGGTGCTTGCTGGGGTGGGGAGCCGTCTACTAGTGACAGGGAAGGAATTTCCTGTCACCTGTAGCCCTACCGCCATGGTTTTTGTGGCAGTGCTACGGCCGCGGAAACCATGGTGGTAGGCTGGCTCATAAGGCCGGCGGTGGTCTGCTGTGGACCGTTGGGTCGGAGATGTACATCTAAGGCCCGCTGGTTCATACCTCCATGGTGGTATGAGTGGAGATGTGATGGGTTGGCAGCAGCCAACCTGCCACAATCATAATGTGACGGTATACACCGCCAGCCTGTTGGTGGTGATACCCCCACATTAACTCTGGCTGTCAAAGAACTGCCAGGTTCATAATGAGGGCCATAGTGTGGGACTTAAATTAGTTGCTAGAAGCATTTTGTGGAAAAAATTGGGAACAAATTAATGACTTTAGTTTAGATTTTTTTTTAAAAGCTTACTGTCAAGCTTGTTTGGCAAATCATACATGCTACTACACACCACTGACTTCCTATCTCATAACAACCCACTGCCCATTTCACCCCTTCCCAGCCCATCATCCATGCCAGCATATCTTATCCCTTAATATCTCACATCCCATCCCCTCCAATCACTTATTCCAGCCCATTCACCATTGCATCCTCATCCATTCCTCGTTCCATTACTTATTGTATGCACTTGGTGTGGAAATTCTCACTTTAGTCACTTCTAGCAGGCACTTCCTAAAGAAAATAAAAACAATCACAACAATCCCTCCCTCTTCAACACTTAAGGTAAAATGACGATACCAGACGCCCTGCTTCTTTTTGCGTTCTGTAGCACACTCAGCTCAGTTATTGGGGTTCCTGTTTTCTCCAAGATATTGGTAGGATGGGCCTGATATCTGTCCCTTTTACCTTTTTTTTGGTTTGGACTTTTCTACTGAAGGATATTTGTTGTAACTGGGTCTGCTTTACTCTTTCCGGATTTCTAAGCAGAGAAGATTTTTTTCACGCTATTCTATCTGTGCTGAGCCTGTTTTTGTGTACACAGCATAATATTAGTCATTTTGGAGCTTTTATTGGCAGGTGGGGTGTCACACTTTTGAATTGCAACAGGAGGGCTTTTTTAAGTCTCCCTTGGGGCCCCCGGACTCTCAAGCATGATAGAGTCTTGTAATTTGGCTTGGCTCCAAAATCCTTTGAACACAATGGATTTGCACTGCTTTGTTCATTTTTCAATTATGCCTTGCATTGCAATAGGTTTGAGCACCTTTTTACATCACAGCCTATTAGGCAGCAAAGCTTTCTGGTTTGCTAAAGACATCTTGGGGACTTTCAGAAAGTTGACCTAGGAATAAATTCTGTCCATTGATTACCATTGGCTTTTGGTTTGAACTCACATTTTCTGGCTTTCTGTTTGCTGACTTTGTTTGCTTTTGGCTCTCCAGGTTCAGTTTGTCCCTCCTGTTGCCTAAACTGTGTATACTGTATTCTACCATGAATTCACTTTCTGTAAACAGGCCATTAAATCTTGTTGTTATTTTGTCATGTTTGCTGTGTGTTCAAAGACTGATGTCAAATGTTAGGCACTGTCTTCCGAGTGACTTGGTTACTTCACTTTCTCTGACTTCAAAGTGAAAGGATATATGTGACAATCATGCTGGATACTGAGGGTAGGAAAAAGTTTTTTTCTAGCACACAAAAACACTTAAATGAACTGTGTCAGTATTCCAAGTTCAAATATTCTTTATTTCGGCAATTTGCCATGAAAGTACAGGTCAAAAATAAATATGTGATAAAAAATCTAAGTAACCATAAAACAACACACAATAAATGTATTACTCAGATTACATTGTATTAAACATGCTTTGGAAATTCATTTCAAAGCAATTATTACAGATATTATGATAAAATACTAAAATCTTATGCTGTACTCATTGTTCCAAAAAAGTGCTATTAGTTTCCAGGAGAGGAACATTTAAAGTGTGTTATGGCTGGGTTTGCTGGAATGCAACCTTTGCCTTATTCTTCACATCAATAACAGATACCAAAAAACAGCAAATACTATACATTGTTCAGTATCAGATTTCAAGATACACAACGTCTGCCTATGCTCCCTAACACCCAAATTTAATCACACTGCTATGATGCATTTTTCCTGCTGTTCAGATATGCTGGGCAAAAAAAGAGGGCATGCTCAACTGTTTTCTTGGTAGATCCGCAAGAAGGGCACAGCCTGTCAGTTGACCCTAGATTGCATGCCCATTTCTCAGTAAATGATAGCAGCAGGAGAGTCCTGTAGCAAAATTGAAAAAAAGAGCTTTTTAGCAACTACTGGTTCAGTCTCATCAAGGAACTGCTCTGCTTTGAGTTTGTCTCATCATAATAAAGAAGACTGTTCCAGCAGTAATCCATTTTTATTCTGCCAGTAGATGGTAGCCCACAGTCTCTCATTCCCAATCGCTTTAAGGGTCTCTTACATACTTGATCCAAGAAATGGTCCCTTACCCATGGATGCATTAAACTTCTTCTAGGTCCTGTTGATAGGAGCATAACTCAGTAGTGGACCTTATCCTTCTGTATTTGAGGATCGGTCTCACTCCAGTCCCAGCAGAGATGGGTCTGAGCCCCATGTCTAGCCTAAGGGGGAGGAGAAGGGTATTAATAAGAAGGGCCATCAGCCGAAGCAACAATCTATTTTCAGTTGTCACCATAGTAGTCACATACCAATAGCCCCACAGCTCCACAGCATATAAATCAGTGCCAAGGGCCTGATGTTTATAAATTTGGATCGCTGTTGATATGGGGCGGAATTGTGAGCCTCAATACATTTGCACCAGCCCCGATTGATTGTTCAAGTTTGAGCTGGCACAATGCAATGTGGATCTTTCAATCTCACTGCTCTGTTAAAGTTATAACCAAGTAATCAAAGGTATGGCCTTTGATGTCAGGTGAGGTCTTGAAGAATGACAAGGGTTTGATACCATATACTTTGTTTTCCTCACATTGATTTCCAAGCTCTTGTGTCTGCAGGAAACTATCATATGCATCCAGGATTTTTTGCAACGTCGTCCATGGGAGGACATGTCATCTGCAAACATAATAGCAGGGACCTTGATGTTTGCTAGGCAAGGGGCATCACTCTTACATTGATTAAGATAACTTACCAAATCATTGACATATAGAATAAAATGGGTAAGGGCAAGGGCACAACCCTGTCTAACCCCTCTATTCACTGGAAATGGATTGGTCAATTCACCCAATTGGCCACATCTAACACTGTAAATATGGTCATGAGCCTGATGATAGCATCCATCAGATAGTTAGAGACTCCCAAGTCAACTAGTACCTGCCAAAGTGTGGATTTGGGGACTAGATCGAATTCAGACCAAAGGTCTACAATTAATACATGAAGTGGACCACCAGCCCAAACCACCGTTTCCCAAAATACCATCAGGAGTCAAAACAGTTTGGCCCTCATTATGACATTATCAGTAAATCCCACTTACCGCCATGCTGACTGCCGCCAACATACCACCATCACCATATTATAACACACACACACCAATCCGTCACTATTCAGCCACAAACACAAGTCCACCACTCCAAAGGTCAGTGATAAACTGGCAGTATCAAAACCCACACTGACACACCTACAGAACAACGCCCACCATATTATGACCCACAAATCACCATGGTGGACATTCAACAGCGGTAAACCATTGGCGTTACATACTGCCGTGCTCAAAATGAACACACATAAAAAACAACATATTGGACAATTCAAACTACACACACCTGACACCCATTCACACACCACACCCACAGCACTATAAAACACCCACCCACACTACCCACATCCCTTTACGAATACAAATAATTGCCACCAGAGAGAGACAGCAAGACCACAGACAAGACCAGAGCCACATACCACCATCACCGATACACCACCCCACACCTCACAACACACACCCCAACACATCACCCTACACAGCCTCACCCACACTACTCACACAACACCCATGGTACCACAACGACACCCCAGATTCTCTGAGGAGGAGCTGAGGGTCATGGTGGAGGAAATCATCCGGGTAGAGCCACAGCTATTTGGAGCACAGTTGCAGCAGATATCCATTGCTAGGAAGATGGAGCTATGGCGGAGGATCATGGACAGGGTCAATGCCATGGGACTGCACCTCAGAACAAGGGACGACAATAGGAAGAGGTGGAACGACCTATGGGGGTAAGGTGTGTACTATAGCAGCAAGACACCAACTAGCTGTACAGAGGACTGGTGGTGGACCCCCACCTCCTCCCCCACACCGAACATGGGTGGAGCAGGTCTTGGCAATCATGCATCCTGAGGGCCTGTAAGGTGTAGCAGGAGGACTAGACTCTGGTAAGTCAACTCTATACTACTAACACCCCCCTACCTGCATGCCATCACATACCCCCACCCTCACTCCCATCACTCCACCACTACCCACACACCCCACCATCACATCTCACCCATCCCAATGCCAAGCCATGCATGCACCACCAATGCATGAACACCACTCACAGACCTGCATGGACACCTATCACTAATGCATGCACACTGGAGAGAATCAGCTAGCCCACCACATACCAACTCACAAGTTAAAGCTGCCAGGGCAAATATAACATAAGAGGGCAACCCACCCATGCACAAAATGCCACACACAGAAACAATAACACTGCATTTACATCCCCACAAGTATCCCAGCCAATGTCATTGGAGAAGAGGTGACAGCACTAGCCGGTCCCCCCACAGAAGAGGCCCAAAGTGATGACAGTGACTCGGCTGACCTGGATCTGGATGACCAACCTGGCCCATCAGGGACCTCCGGACAGTCGGTCACCCAGGCACAGTCACACACCACTACAGAGCCTCCCCGATCTGGAACACCACCACAGCACCCACTCAGCGTACTCACACCTCTGTCCCCAGAACACGTCAATCAGCAGTGTGTCTAGCTCTACAGGGACCCCAGGGCACACCTCATACCCAAGACAACCAAGGACCAGGGGTCAGTGGCAGTGGGCACATGGTTCAGGGAACAGAGGCACAGGACAACAGGGAAGCTGGGAGGACTGCTGTGTGCCAGGGGGAGGAGAGGTCCAGGGAACTGACTCTCCAGGAGGCAATCACTGAGATCCTGGGAGTACACCAACATTCCCAGGGCACAATGGGTCAGAGCTGGCCAACATGCAGGAGAACAGGCGGCTACAGGAGGGACAGTACCAGGGGATCAGGAAGGACTTGCAGGCCCTTAACACCACCCTAATCTCCATTGCAGTGGTGCTGGTAGACATGTCCAACTTAATGAGGGAGGCAGCCCCAAAACAGCGGACCCCTGCCACTAGCCAGACAATTGAACAACGTTCCACCTCCGCTGCCACTAGTGGACAGGAGGCCCTGCCACAGGACCAACAGGCCACCAGCACCCCTCCCCCTGCAGAAGTAGAACCACCCCACAAGTGTTACCTGCGATCCAGGCAGAAGCCAGAGACTATTGCCAAGACCCCCATTAGGAAATTAGACTCTCCTGATTGTCACCCTTGTGTACCACTAAGTCTCCCTGTCCACCCTGAACTGCCATTGCTCCCCTTCTTATGCCCCCTTGGACAATGCACCTGTGCTACAAATAGACTGGAACTATACCCTGGACTTCCCTCCATCATTACCCTAGCCCATTGCACTTCTTAGCACTTCAATAAACAGACTTTGAAAAAATACAAGTATGGAGTATGTCAAATGATTTAAGTATGTATTTGTTTAACAAGGTTCAAACATCGCAATTCAACTGTACAGTAATGTGAACTTAAGATAGACCTGTAGTTGGCTGCAGTGAGCACATCTGGAGTTATAGTTGGGCACCAACATCTGCAAAAAAAGTTACCACATGGTACAGGGAGTGGGCATAGAAGTGGGAAATCACAGCCTGCCAGTGACAATCACAAACAATAAAATGACAATGATATGTAAAGTACCACTGTCTTACCTATGTGTCATTGGAAATATTGGTGAATCACTGCAGTTCTGTTGTCCTCGTCTCCATCCTCTGCCTCCTCATCTATCTGTCCACAGGGTCCACTGCTGCCACATGGGCATCTCCAGCCTCCTCCTCCTGCCGAAAAGGTACATGGTGTCTCAAGGCAAGGTTATGCAACATGCAGCATGCAGCGATTACCTGGCAGACCTTCTTGGGTGAATTACCACAGGGATCCACCTGTTAGATGGAGGCACCAAAACCTGTCCTTCAGGAGGTCAAAGGTCCTTTCAATGATTCTTCTGGTTTGCCCATGTGCCTCATTGTAACATTCCTCTGCCCTTGTCCTAGGCTTCCTCACTGGGGTCAGTAGCCTTGATAGGTTGGGGTAACCAGAGTCACCTGCAAATATCGAGGGACAACATTTAGCCACACACTATCCCTTATGGCCCACACCATACCCACACAACTACATCCACTGGGTGTGAACCACGGCTTACCTATTAGCCACACACGGTGCCTCTGTAGTTGGGCCATCACATTTGGGATGCTGCTATTCCTCAGGATAAAGACATCATGCACAGACCCAGCATTTTCTGCATTGACGTGGGAGATGTACTGGTCCGCAAGGCACACCATCTGCACATTCATTGAATGAAAACTTTTTTGATTTCTGTAGACCTGTTAATTTTTCCAGTCGGGGGGACAAATGCAATATGTGTTACATAAATCACCCCAATTATGTTGGGGATATATCCCATTGCATAGAAGTCAGCCTTCACTGTGGCCAAATCATCCACTGGGGGAAAACAATGTAGCTGCACAGGTGTTTAATCAGGGCAGACATAACTCTGGTCAGTAGTATTTAGAACATTGGCTGTGACATTCCTGCCGCCAAGCCCACTGTCACTTGAAATGAACCAGTTGACAGAAAATGGAGCACAGATAGGACTTGACAAGAGGGGGGGATCCCAGTGGGGTGATGGATAGCAGATATCAGGTCAGGCTCCAGTTGGGTACGTATCTCAGTGATTGTGGCCCTGTCAAGCCTGTAGGTGAGGATAATGTGCCTGTCCTCCATTTTTTCCAAGTCTGCCAGGGGTCTGTACACGGGGGTAGGTCTCCATCTCCAATTCATCCTTAGTAGTTGCAATCTAGGGGGCAAAAGAGTGAGGAGCTAGTCATAAACTGTACATTGGAGCCACAACAGAATAATGCATGAAGTAACTCTGAAATGTATTTGTTGCATTTGTCCCGATTGGACAATTGTGAACTGTGATACAGTTGTAATCCAGGGCCTGGCCCCTCCCCCCCGAAATGGTGTCCGCCTGTCCTGTGTGGATGGACAGGTGGAAGTGAGGTAATTCCGCTTACGTTGTGCGCCGTTGCGGGAGGCGGTCATGAACCACCTTGCAATGCCACATTGGAAAGTATGCACAGCTGCAGACGTGACCGCCATTTTCTATCTCTTTTCTTATTTGCTACCTAACCTTCAACAGGAGAAGACCTACACTGCATGTGCTGCTGTAACCTGTGTCTGGAACCTACCATGGCTTGTGTGACTGGAGAAAGGGCACCTGCCTTCACCTCGGTGAAGTTGGAAGGACTGGTGGATGGGGTCCTACCCTAGTACAGACTGCTGTATGGGCCTCCAGACCAACAGGTAAGTACACTGTGAGCAAGATGCATGGGGCATGAATGCATGGAGTGGTGTGTGTGAAGGCCTCGTGTGGGGGTGGTTGGTGTATGTCCCCTGGGCGACGTGCAGCTTGAGTGCTAGGCCATGGCTGTGCAAATGGGGATGGGAAGGGGAATGGTGGGCCATGAGTGTAACTGGCAGGACGATCTGAGTAATGCCTTTCCCTATCTGTATTTCCACTGCAGGTCAGCCCCCATCAAAAGAAGGGTATATGGCATACCATCTCCAAGGATGTGCAGACCCTGGGGTCTAGGGCAGGCGGAGCATCCATTGTCGCAAGCGGTGGGAGGACCTGAGACGCTGGGCACAAAAGACGGCAGTGGCCCAGCTGGGGATGACCTCCCAATGAGGAAGTGGTGTCCATCGAACCCTGACCCCCCTGATGGGCCGCATACTGTCAATGGCCTATCCGGAGCTGGATGGGCGCTTGAAGGCATCACAGCAGCCATCATTACAACTTACACATGGTAGGGTGGTATCGGGGTGAGGGATATGTCTGTGGGTGCCTCTAGGCCAGACGTGACATCGCAGAGTAGGTCCCATGTTGGGCAGGGTTCAGAAGTGATATCCCTCCTACCTAGCTCGTAGGCATCCAATACTGGGCAGGGCTGTGTTGGTCCCAGGTATGCTGCAGTTGGTGGTATGTGTCCCTCTCCATGCCCTGGTGACTAGCATTGTTACTGGTAGTGCACTGGATAGTGTGTAGGCCTGTTCCCTGTGTGTGAGGTTGCTGTGTACGCCAACGGTGGTGTTGCCATTGACCAAGAGTTTCCTTTGTCTCTTACCCCCCTTTTTGATTTGTCATCCTGTACTTATGGGCATTATCATCATCTGGGGGACAAGAAGCACTGGCAAAGGAGGGAGCTACATCCCACAGGACCCAGGAGTCAGAGTCCACCGACGCTGAGGGCACCAGTGGGATGGAGGGCGAGGGGAGCACCATGGTGGAGACTGGAGGGGACAGTTCAGACACAGATACCTCCTCCGATGGAAGCTCCCTGGTGGTGGCAGACACTTCTGTGACCACCCCAGCTACAGGTACAGCCGCCACCCCGTACCAGAGCACACCCTCCCAGCAGCCCCTGAGCGAGTTTCCCGTGCCCGCTTACCAAGGAGGCCCTGCCCCAATGAGCCCTGCTGCCCTGGGTGATGAGGCTATTGACCTCCTGCAATCCATCTCTATTGGGCAGTCAACAATTGTGAATGCCATCCAGGGGCTGGGAGCCTAAATGCAATAAGCCAATGCATTTCTGGAGGGCATTCACACTGGCTTGGCGGCCCAACAGAGATCAATCCAGGCTCTGGCCTCCTCTCTGATGGCAACCATTGTCCCGGGTTCCACCCTCCCCCCTCCAACTTCTCTACCCAATCCCATTCCCCTCAACCCCAATCTATCCCAAGCACACAGGCAGACCAGCATGCACACAAGACAACACACGAGTGGTTCAGGCAAACACAAGCACCACACATCATCCCAAAGGCACTCACACAAACATTATCCAGATGCAGACATACCAACATCCACTCCTTCCACTGTGTCCCCCTCCTCTTCCTCCTGCACCTCCCTCGCAGTTGCATCTCCACTCACACCCGCATGTACCACATCCTCAGCCATTACCACCATCACCAGCACACCTAGCAGAACACACACCTCAATGAAGACACCACCCCAAACGCCATGCACACGTCCCCTGTGTCCTCTCCCACTGTGTGTGTCCCACCCCCTCCCAAAGTACACAAACGCAAGCACTCAGACACCCAACAGCCATCCACCTCACAACAGCATCCAGCCCATGCATCTGCACCCAAACACAGCAGACACCTCCCACAACCACTCCCTCTTCCTCCACTCTCAAACCTTCTCGCTCTTCCCACCCCAATGTCCTAAAGAAACTTTTCCTCTCCAATATTGACCTTTTCCCTACCCTCCCCATCCTTCATGTCTAGCCATGGTGTGTAAAACCCAGGCAAGCACCTCAGCCACCCAGTCCAGGGGCCCAGTAGTGTCCACAGCAACTCGTGGTGGTAAAGGATCCAGGCCACTAGCCAGCCTCACGGAAAGGGTGCCCGCCCCAAGTGCTGCCAGGAACGGCAAGGAGCCATCCCCAGCTGCTGCCAGAAAGGGCAAGGGGCTGGCATCAGCTGCTGCCCTGAAGAGCAAGAAGCCATCCCCAGCTGCTGCCAGGAAGGGCAAGAAGCTATCCCTAAATGCTGCCAGAAAGGGCAAGGGGCCTGCACCAGCAGCTGCCCTGAAGTGCAAGGAGCCATCCCCAGCTGCTGCCAGGAAGGGTAAGGGGCCTGCACTAGTAGGCAGGAAGGAAAAGGAGCCTGGTGCAGGGCCTCAGTCGGAGCCCCCACCAGCAACCAAGGTTGTGCAGCCGTCCGAGGCTGCAGGGGATGGGCTGGAGCTTCCCCCCTCTACCGCCACCACCAGCATCACCAGCAGCACCGCCACCAGCAGTGGGCAGCCATCTGAGGCTGCAGGGGATGGGCTGGAGCTTCCCCCCACTACTGCCACCACAAGCATCAGCAGCAGCACCGCCATCTGCAGTGGGCAGCCATCCGAGGCTGCAGGGGATGGGCTGGAGCTTCCCCCGCTATCGCCACCACCAGCATCACCAGCAGCACCGCCACTGACAGTGGGAAGCTGTCCGAGGCTGCAGGGGATGGGCTGGAGCTTCCCCTTACTACCGCCACCACCAGCATCAGCAGCAGCGGAGCTTCCCCCCACTACTGCCACCACCAGCAACAGCAGCAGCACCTCCACCAGCAGTGGGCAGCCGTCTGAGGTTAAAGGGGATGGGCTGGAGCTTCCCCCCACTACTGCCACCACCAGCAGCAACAGCACCACTGACACCACTGAGCAACTGTCACCGCCTGCTGACATTCATTAGCCCTCATCCATGGGCTGTTGTGCGGCCAGCCCCCTGCAAATCCTGTGGGTATGACACCCACTTGAGAGACTGTGACCTTGCACTCCCCAGGATCAGAAGCACACAGCACAATGCCTCCTCCAGAACCAGTGGGTAAGGCACCCACTCACCTCATCCTCCCCAGAATCAAGATCACTGGGAACGATGCCCCTCCAGAACCAGTGGGTATGGCACCCACTAACCCCATCCTCCCCAGAATGAAGATCACAGGGCACAATGCCCCCTCCAGAACCAGTGGGTATGGCACCCCTCACCCCATCCTCCCCAGGATCAGAAGCACAGGGCACGATGCCCCCTTAAGAGCCAGTGGGCAAGTCACCCACTTGAGAGACTGTGGCCTTGCACTCCCTAGGACAAAGAGCAAAGGGAATGTTGGCCCCTCCAGAGCCAGTGGGCAAGTCATCCACTTGAGAGACTGTGGCCTTGCACTCCACAGGACAAAGATCAATGGGCATGTTGGTCCCTCCAGGACCAGTGGTGTTGTTCCATTTGCCGGCTGAGGTACCCTCCCCTTTCCCCGTCCCTCTGAGGTGCCAGCCTATTTTCGAACTGATGCCCCTGAAGTGTTCTCTTCGTGTTGTTGCAGGAGACAAGTAGGGCCTTGGACTATATGATATGGCCCTGAGGCCCACACACATTGAAGACTGGGCTGTGCCCCTTGATTTGTACACCGTGGTCGTCTTCACCGTTGTTGGTGTCATGGTGGAGCAGGACATAGAAGATCATTGGGAAGATCTGCCACTCGGGCTCCATGGCGGCGTGGTTGTTTCCTGCGTCTTCACAGGTGAGTTGTTTCCCTCCTGTGCAGTGTTTCCGCCAGGCTTTTGATGTCGTTGGTGCCACCCTTGAACATTAACTTCTGCCTGGCTGTAGGCGGCTACCGCCATAGTGGCTGTTGTATCTGCCCGGGCGGTCGTTGTGGTAAAGTCATTGTCTGAGTTCTCACCGCCATGGTCATAATTTGGCGGTATTTACCGCTGGCCTGTTGGCGGTATTACCGCCACTTTATCACCGACTGCCAGGGTTGTAATGAGGGCCTTAATCTATTGTACTGGTTCAGTCCTGGAAACCAGCTTGCAGGGGAGCTAATATCTCTTTCTCTGTCATTGCAGCCTGTCCAAGATAATTTGACAACTTTTGAGAGCTGTCTATAAGGCTAATATGCCTTTAATTTGTTGGGAGGCATTAAGTAAAAATGGGTATTATTTCTGCCCGTGCCTAGGAAATGGGAATAGGTGCCCCTTTCATGGTGGCATTGAAATACAGCGTAAAGTAGGGGGTCCAGATATCAACGTCATCTAAGTACAATTCACCTGGAATCTCATCAGGCCCTGGTGCTTTGTTGGGGATGATCTTATTAAGACCTGTGCATACTTCCAGAATTGAAATAGAAAGAAACTCTATGCAATCACTCACACCACTCAGGCTAGCCACCTTTGGCCCTTAAGTCTAAGAATACAGGCTAGAGAAGTGTACAACCCATTCTGTGACAGCAGCATGATTTTCAATAGCGTAGTGTCCTTCATGGTTCCCTGTGGACACCATGGTCCAGAAGGAACAGTGGTCCGCATCTTTGGCCGCGGCCAGCAGCCCTTCCCATTTCCTGTTTCCCCAAGCTCTTTTTGCTTCTTTAACAGTGTATTTGCATGCTGCCCTCACGGCCTGAATTAACGTTTTATCTTAGTGCCTAATTTAAGTGCAGTCCTGCCACTTCTGCAGGCTTTATTGTACGAGGATGGGGGCCTTTTCCTGCCTAAAAACCGGCTTTGTCTCCATAATAAAAGTACTTCTTTAATACTTTAAACACTTGATTATGTATGTTACCAATCCTTTCTAATGTTTCCCTTTTATCCAGAGCCAGGTCCAGCAGGAGCTATCCCCAGTACTTTCAGCGGTTATTTTATAAATAGCCCCGACTAGTTCTCAGGAATGAGTGGTACTCCACTTAACTCTACACCGATTTTTGTTTAGTTGCAATCTTCTATCAAAAGGCCTGACGTACCTGGCTTCACTACTGTGGGTGGTGAACTTTATAACAAGGGCTAGAAAATTATGATCGCTGTCTTGTCTCGGGGTTACAGCCATGTTTCGTATGTACGGCCATATCCTCACATCCACTAGTATATAGTCAATAAGACTGATACTTTGAATGCAGTTAAAAGTATGATTGCATTCCCTGTCGGAAATAATTCTGCCATTAGAGGCGTGCATACCCTGATTTAATGTTAAAGTATTTCATTGGGGTGCCAGAGGAGACAGTTTCTTATTGGGAGGGATTACTAGTTCTGATATTGACGACGCTCTATGCTCCTCATACGCCAGGACTCTGCTGTTGGTGTCTAGCAGTTCAAATTGACAATTAAGTTCCTGCCCACAATTTTTACTACACCAACCAGTATCGTTGCCGAGTACAAATTCAGTAGCTCTGTGACTGGAGATTCAGCTTTATTCCCCACTGGTCTTACACAAACATTATATATATATTAAAAACTACTTTCTGTGAAAAAATGGAACTGACATACTGAATATTGGGTGAACCTAGCTTAGTTTCCTTGGCCCCATAAGTGAGCATGGTATTGCCATATATCGTTAGACCCCGAAGGGTCTACCTTTTCCCGATGATGAGGATTCCTGACTGAAATTAACAAAGCCTGCACGATGCATGGGCTTCACTGACCAGTTGTCTTGAAAGAGGCAAATATTGTGCAAGTCTATAAAGTGGTACCAATCTGGATAGTTACGTTTAAAAGGTAGCCCTGCGACATTCCAGGAGACTGTCTCGGTAGGGGAGGTTTAAGGGCTGACAACAGGGTCACCAGCATTTCCAGTCCTTGTTAATGCCCCCGGACCTCAGATACCGTCAGTCCTATTTGAGCTCTTTTAGGGGAGCAACTAAATTCTAACACATCCGGGGCTCCATTTTTTTAGCAGACTTGACCCCACATCCATCCTCAGTTGCAGCAATGCTATGCTCCCCCTCAGCCCTCTGATAGGTGGTGACTCCCATTTAACTCTTCATTGTGTTAACAGTGATTGGGACAACCCGAGCATCACAAGCATCATAAATTAGTTACACCTGTTAAACATCAAAGCGGTTGGAGATGTGGACCCTATATACATCATGATCACTCTGTAGGCCATTGGGAACAGAGTTGGATGCAGGAGGTGAACATATCCTTTTCTCTGAAGGGTACAATCATGTTGGAAATAATAGCTAGGATTGTAAAAATAACTAAGGGCAACCGATTTTAACTTGACCCAACTGCCAGTTTACTAAAATGGGTAAAAAGAAGGCTCTCCACAACCATGGGAGATATGAGGTTGATAATGAAACAATCTCCTGGTCAATCCAACGCCCCCGGACCAATCAAGCCCACCCTGCAAGTCAGAAGAGTGTTGTTTGCCAATGAGAATGGAAACGCCCTGTGTTGTGTGAGCCAGTTTAGAGTTTTATTAGTGAGTTTTTCATGCAATTCCTTTATGAGTGAGGGACTCCGGTTAATGTTGCCACGTATGGGCAAGATGCAGGTGACAGATTGATCACAGGAACGGTTTGGCTTCGGGCCGGTCCAGTCAGTCGAGGCTTCCCTAAAGAGGAGGCCTCACAGGTCTTTCCCCCCACATGAAGACTCACATTGGTGTGTTGAGATGGATGAAGAGGCATACAGTCACGACTCTGAGTAGTGAGTTGGGTTAATGCACCTAACTGGAGGCTGTCTATGTGGAGCTGGTGTGTGCCACTGGCCGTATGGTGGGCAGGGCAATACGTTGTCCAGAAAACTCGCTCTGGGCAAATTCAGGGGCTATCCTTGAGACTAGGGCAGCTGAAATCTGTGTTTGCTTGATATCATTTAAACCTTATTCAATAGCTGCATTGTGAATTAAAAATGTGGAAATTTCAGCGAGTATAATGTCCTTGTTTTTGCAATATATTTCACCAATAACTGTGCAACCCATAATGATTTAAAAACAAACCCCCATTCAGCGGCTTTGAAAGGTGATTGATCCAAGACTGATGTGTGTGAGGGGAGAGTTAGTTTGGGTACCAGCTTCCACATGTTTACAGTCTACTAACAGTCTAGGCTGCTTCGCAACCGACTGTGAGAATGCCCCAGGCGAATGGGAATGAGGGGGCAATATAGAGGCCTGAGCTTGTCCTCCAGTCGTTATGTGAGGGGCAAAAATTGATACGGGAACTGCATTTGTATCAGGTTTTATGTCATATATCAAGCCAGAGACAATGTACTCTGCCAGGTCGATTTCTGTGGATAAGACCCCGATGGCCCTTTGCAGCATCACGTCTAACGAGGTGACTTTAGGGGGAGGGGTCACTATAGAGGACCCTCCTGTGGTTTTTCTCTTGCCCATAACGTCATAATACTATGTGCTGAAACAAAGAAAATAAAACACGCAAATATGCTTTATACTGATAACTCAGTACCTTCAAGAACACAGACCAAGAGGGGTAGCCCAGCACAGCCTCCTCCAGTGTCTGGCAGACCTCGACTGGACCTTTATGTGTAATAGCTGTGGGTGACCCCACCCCCTTCTCAGGTGATGCCATGCCTTTGGGTGCACAGAGTTGTGACTAGTGTAGGCCCGCCTCCAGCATGAATAGTGATACTGTAGGATTCTAGCCCCCCTCCTTGGTGCAAACGAGCAAAATATATCAGTATTAGGAACACAAATGAAGCACATGTTTTGTTATTTCTGAAGTGTGTTGGAAACAAATACTTTAATATGATCAAAACAAATCATTACACTAGATGATGCAATTTCTACACTTTTTCATTTGTGCACTACATAATTGAAGATATGTTGTCTGTAATGGCAGTGCACTACCATACCATTCCATTCTACTCTGCACCACTTCACACCACTGCACTCTGCTCTGCACCACTCCACTCGACACCACGCCATGCCACTGCACTCTGCACCACTCCACTCTATGCCACTGTACTCTATGCTACTTCATGCCATGCCTCTCTACTCTATTCTGTACCATTTTTCTCTTCACCACTCTACTCTACACCACTGTACTCTTTGCCACTGCACTCTATACAACTTCACTCAATGCCATTGCACTTTATGTCACTCTACACAACTGCACTCTACCCTATACTCTACAGCACCTCATTCTACTCTGAAACAACAATCTATTTTACACTCCTGCACTCTATGCCACTCTACTCTACTCTGTGCCGCTCTACTGTGTGCCACTGCACTATGCCTCTCTACTCTTAATCACTGCACTCTAAACACATGCACTCTACACAACTGCATTCTGTTGCTCCACTCTACTCTCTATCACTATGCTTTACACCACTAGTATCTATGCCACTCTCAAATCAAACATACTTATATATCGCTGCTAATCACCCCAAGTGGTATCTAGGTGCTGTGCTGCAGAGATGAGCCTTGGGGTACTCCACAGATAGAGTGCTTGGGTTGTGAGGAGAAGGGAGGGAGGCAGACTATCTGGGTGTGTCTCGTGAGGAAGTATGCTACTCATCTGTGCATGTCGTCGGTGATTCCAATCCGGCATAGTCGATTGGTGAGCGTGTGGTGGGAGACAGTGTTGAAAGCTGCGGCGAGGTCCAGGAGGATGAGAGGGGCTTACTCTCCTCTTTCAAGTATGGCTCAGATGTCATCTGTTGCGGAAATAGGGGCAGTCTTGCTGCTATGATTGACTCTGAAGCCCGATTGGGAATGGTCCAGCAGTTTGTTTCTTTCCAGATGATCAGTGAGATGGAAGATGATGGCCGTTTCTAGGACTTTAGCGGGGAACAGCAGGAGAAAGATGGGGTGGTAGTTCTGGAGCTCGCTGGGGTCAGCCAATGGTTTCTTGAGGAGGGGTCTTACCTCCATGCAATTTCATGTGTTGTGAGAGGTGGCTGTGGTTATGGACACATTGAGGATGACAGTGAGCTGGGGGCTAATCTCAGTGCTTCCACTCTAAACCACTGCACTCTTACACTCTACTCTGCAACACTGCACTCTCTGCCACTGAGGTCTACACCACTCCACTCTATGCTATTCCACTCTATGCCACTGCACTGTATGCCACTGCACTCTATTCCACTGCACTCTACGCCACTGCACTATACAGCACTATACCATATTCTGCACCACTTTATGATACTCTACTCTGCACCACTGCACTGTGTGCCACTCTACTCTATTCCACTGCACTTTGCACCACTCTACTCTGTGCCATGCCACTCTACTATGCACCACTCTAATCTATGCCACTGCGTTTTATGATGCTACATTGTATGCCTCTGAATTCAATACCACAACACTCACTGCCACTGCTCTCTATGCCCCTGTACTCTGCAACTCTACAGCAATGCACTCTACATCAGTTCACTCTACTTTGTGCCACTCCAGTGTATGCCACTCTAAGTAACTCCCACCATGCCACTCTAATACATGACACTCTCTGCCACTCCACTCTTCAAACATTCTACTCCACTCTTCACCATTTCACTCTACAACACTCCACACAACTCTCCTTTATGCCACTAACTTTTACCCATGCTAAACAGCAGCCATGTTGGTGTACAACATGGCTAAAATATATTGGCAAAGCCAATATCTCTTCCATAGGCAAGGCCTATTGGCTTTGCCAATGCTTGATTTATTTGTAAGTACACATTGGACTGCAATAGGCTTGCGCTCCTTTGCTTACTTTTCTTTTAACCTTGGAGCATGATGGATCAGCACTCATTACCTTTTCTGCATTAGCTTGGAGCGTGTCTTGTTCGCACTTCCTTTTTTATTTTCTTATTTATGCTTTAGTGTGACTGGTTCATGCTCATCTGTTTATTTTAAATTTCAAGCACAACAGGTTTGTGTTCCTTGGGTAAATCTACTGATCTGCTGTTGGCCCACATTTATGGCTGAAAAACTGGATTCTTAGTACAAACCGCCTGCTTTTTTAAAGATAACAAGGACTATTGCTATCTGAAGGAGCTTTGTACAGATGAAGAATTGTTTGGCAGCACTTATATTCCTACTCCATGGTAAGTCAATGTAAAGACTTTTCCGTGAAATCTGTAAATTCTGTGGTCCATGATCTTCACAAGAGGGAATGGATGGACCCAGAGAATACATCTGCCCCCATATTTACGGGAAAACTGTGTACGCTAGCTAAGGGAGATTTGGAGCTTCCTCAGAAGCTTGCTATAGACCCCTTGTTAGTTAATTAAACATGTCATTATGCCAAATGTTTATCCAGTAGATAACAATGAAGAAGATTTTTGAAGAGATGCTATTCTGGTTTAAACTTAGGCCTGAGGCCGGGGGTGTATTAAGCCTATACTTTCCAGTCCTTCGTGCAGGATTTTAAATTTTTATCTACTGCTGTCCTGAAAGGTCAAGACTATTCTCATTTGCTGGCTGCACTGGAGGTACAAGCAAAGTTTTTCCAAATATCACACTTGACAGTCTGAAAGCTTCTATAATGTCTGCCATGGTTTGGTGGCTACAGGATGTCATTTGTGCTTAAGGGATGTGTAATACTATTCTTATTTAACCATCAGCGCCATCTTGACCACTGACTCCATTTCATGCTTAGCTTCTCACGCCATCAGGTATTTTTCCACACACAGCTTGTACAACATGTTTTCACTCGTTCTCACTGAAGGATGGGTACATAACATGGAGGACTGAAGAGCACAGCTGATACAATGTACCAGGATTAGAATGTTTATGGTAAGGCAGGGAACAGCTCAGTGTTGGAAAAATGGCCATTGTTTGAACAACCTCTTACAGTATGGCAAGGGGGAGTTTCTAGAGTTCTCCTCTCCAGCTTGTTTAAGGTATTTAAGAGGGAAGCTTGACGACTGGGGTTAGAGAAAACTCATTCCGGGAGAGGGACGCCTTTGCCCTGTTCCCATTGAGGGTAGTTCTCTCTTTCTACAGTCGTCTGGGTTAATGACTTGAAGTTGGCAAAGAAATGAGGTCACTGTCAAGCCCCATGGTGATGTATTTTTAACCCTTATTTTTAGCTTTGCATTGTGCATAAATAGCTATTCACTATATATATAGATATATTTACTATGATTGAAGTAGTGTATTTTCATTGTTTCTATGATCATTATTATTCTACTGCTGTGATTATTTTCAGAAGTGTACTTGTGTTGCTGCATTTGACCTGCACTTTTTCCCTGTACAAACCTTGAGAAGTACATTAATAAATGTATTACTCAGACTAAGAGTGCTGCACTGTTGGCATTCCTTTCATTTTGTCTTTTCTCAGTCTGAAGTACAGTAAAATAGGATGGAAGACAGATTTTCCCTGGAGTTATGTTTATTGAAAATGCCTTTTTTCAGGGTATAAACTTTTAGGAGAGAAATTTGAGACTGTGATTCACAAATCTTCTATGAGCAACAAAAATGTCCTTCCAGTCAAACAGGAGCCAAGCTGATTTTATAGGAAGAAAAACCTTATGGCAATCCTATCAGGAAAGAGTTTAACTTCTCATTTGACTAGTTTACAACCTAACCCTTCAGGAGGATATACAAAGAACTCTCAGAGGAACAGGAATAATCAGAGCTTTTGACTAAGTTGGGGACAGTCTCTTGGAGGAGGCTGTTGGTGGATGGACGGCTCTGTTTTTCAAAACTTTCCGGACCCTAATCGGAGACCACAACTGGGTTCTACAGGTAGTTTCCAAGGGCTCCTCCCTGGAATTCCAGTCTCTTCATCTAAAGAATTGGTTTCTCTTGACTTGTCTACCCAGAGCCTAAGAAATGTGTTAGGAGAACATAGCTTTGTTATTCCACAGGAACGCTATTGTACATGTTCCAGACTCAGAAAGGACTCAAGGGTGGTACTCTCCATTAGTGATGGTCAAGAAATATTCAGGGGACTTTAGTCTGATTATAGACTTCAAAGACCTCAATCCTTATTTTGAAGACAATTTATTTTAAAATGAACTCTCTTCAGAAGGAAATTCGTATGATACATTTGGGGGACTTCCTTTCTTCATTAGATTTACATGATGCTTATTTTTATGTGCCCATTGCTCCTCCTCATCAGCAGTACCTCAGATTTGCAGTGGGCAACTGTCACTGAAAATTTTGTGTCCTTCCATTTGGTTTGAAAGCTTCCCCAAGGGTGTGTTCCAAAACTTTGGCTCTAGTGATTACAATTTTGCACGAAATGAACATTCAGATTTACCCTTAATTGGATAATCTGCTATTGGTCTCCGGTTCTACCTGAAGTTGACATCAGATATTGGATATTGCGAGGGTAGTGCAGGTTCTGATAGAGCTTGGGTTTCTCTTCCACCTCAGGAAGTCCAATCTGATACCTTCCGAAAGCCTAATATATATCGGAGCTTAGTTTCAGACAGATTTGGATTGGTCTGTCTTCCACTGGAGAGGAGGCTGAAGTTGGTACAAAGATTATCAGCTCCCCAAACTTGGAATGCCCCTCAGCAAAACAATTCCTACGAGTTCAAGAGGACATAGTAAATGTTGTCTTTTTTTATTTTTCCTTTATAGTTTTCTACTAGTAAAGCTTCCTCTTACCCCTAAAGTAGGGTTTTTCATGTTTTCTTTCTCCAAGCGGCTACCCTGTTTGTGGTTCTTTGGGCCTGAAGTCATTTGGGGTCTTTAATTTTCCACATTCTACATAACTGGCTGCTAACTTCAATTAATTTCAAACTCCTTATTCCAATACCTCAGTACCTGAAAAATCAACTTCAATGGTGGCTGGTGCAGTATATATATATATATATATATATATATATATATATATATATATATATATATATATATATATAAATATATGTGTATATATATATATGTATAGACATGTATAAATATGTGTGTGTATGTATATGTATATATATGGATATATATGTGTGTATATATATATATATATATATGTATGTGTATATATATGTATATATATGTGTGTGTATATATATATATGTATATATGTGTGTATATATATATATATATATGTGTATATATGTGTGTGTGTGTATATATGTATATATATGTGTGTGTGTATATATGCATATATATATGTATGTATATATATATGTGTGTGTGTGTGTATATATGTATATATATATATATATGAATATATGTGTATGTATAAGTGTGTGTGTGTGTGTGTATATATTATGTATATATATATATGTATGTATATATATATATATATATGTGTGTATATATATATGTGTGTGTGTATATGTGTGTGTGTATATGTATATGTGTGTGTGTATATATATATATATATATATATATATATATATATATATATATATGTAACAGTTAGATAGTTATAGTTAGGACATGTTCCCTTAGTAAGTGTTTTTTTACCTGCCTATATCTTTGGCATCGTTTGACAAATCTTCACGAAAATTTCCGAAAAAAGTGTTCCAGAGAATCTTGCTCTACTTGGGAAGTTTTGTGGTGATCCATCAAGTGGGGGTGAGAAAAAGGATTGGGGGGATGAAAAAAAGTGCATTTCCCATTATAATTCCCATAGGGATTTTTTAGGTATTAAAAGAAAAAGAAATATGGATATATAGAGGCATGACGGATTCGTGAATAATCACAAGCTCATGCAGAGATCTGCAGAGCTCTGATTGGCTGTGAATATTTCAACCAGGAGCTCTTGGAAGCCATCTTGGGTCTCACCTTCAGCCAAGTATCAGAAATAAACATACGGAGCCAGGTTAGGGACACCCTGATCGCTTTGCTCTGGTGCTGGGGTCCTAGAGGGAACCACCCACCCCACAGGCAAAAAAACATTTTTTTGTTTTAAATGTTGACGCAAATTTGCAACGCTTGTTTACTGAAGCCCCTGGTTGGGCTAGGTCCCTGAAGCATGTTAAAAAAAAGGATGGGTGCATGGGACACCCCCTTCTAGGGCATTTATATGCCCCAGAGCCCACCACCTACCATGGCCAAATGAATTAGGTGTGAGGAGAGGGCGAAGAACCTAACTATAATGTCCCTGTAACCTTTGTTTTGAAGTGTTTTTTTAATGTTTTTTATAAATTCTATTTATTAACTATAACATCCCTGTAGCCTTTGTTTTTTCAGTGAACTTCTATCTTTATTTAAATGTAAAATAATTTTAGTTATTGTGTGTTAATTTAACCACCGCTGCCCATGGCCTGTGGAGGGGGTTGGCCGTGCATGGTGGGTTGGCTACAGGGCCTGCGGCCAACCCCTTATAACCACCCATTCCCATGCCACACACGGCCTTCAGCCCGGCCCTGCAGTTTAACATCTTGCTTGTGTGCCGCTTTAAAGTCATTCTATGGAGAGGCTATTGTTATTTCAAAGGTCTCTCCATAGAATTAATTCAAAGCGGCAGACAAGCAAGATGCTTGCTGCCAGGAGAGGATGGTAGGGTGAGCCGGAAGGCACCTGTGGACCTAGCCGGCTCCCACCTCCTGCAGGAGCTGGCATTGCTCCCGCAAGCATGGAGGTGCTATTTAGAGCACCTCCCTGCTTGCGGGAGCAATGTTTTCATCTGTTTTCCTGCACGCATACTTGTGTGCAGGGAAACAGATGAAAATTCCACTTTCTGCAAGGGCGAGCTGTTTGACTGTTACATTTGCTTTTGCTAGGTGGAAGCTGTCAGCACCCACCAAGCAAAATCAAATAGCTACCTCCCTAGGGTGGGCACCTCAGGATGTAGCAGAAGCCGACCCTAGAGAGTGGCAGTCCCCAGGGCCATCCATGGATCCACGAGGGGGGCCGTTAGACTCCCTCCATCGTTTAATTCAGCCCCAGGGAGGTGGTGGACCCCAGGGCCAGCTGGCTGGGACAGACCCCCCTACATTAATTTGTTTCATTCCCGGGCAGGTGGGGTCCCCAGATATGCAGGTGGGCTGCACACACCCCATAAATGCCTTAGGAAAGTGGCAGTGCTTGGGGCACAGCGGCCCCCCATATATTATACCGATTGCCCAGAGGAGGTGGTGGTCCCCAGGACTGTTGGAAGCCACATAGGCCCCCCTGCATTCATGTAACTAGTTTTGCCCCAGGAAGGTGGTGATCACTGAGAGGGCGGTCCTGGCCACATACATAACTTTAGTGCCCCAGGGAGGTGGCAGTCCCAAGAGCTGCAATGGTCTGCACTGCCCCCCCCACAATATTTTATCAACTTTAGCCCTGGGGAGGTGACAGGAAAATTCACAAATTTTCAACACTTTTTGCTGTGAATTAAAACAAAAATACTTTACAGCCTTGGGGTTCCATGGTGGACCCCTGCACCAAGGCTAGGGGGTAGGATAACAGTACCCTGCCCCTTTTTTTACTTTTTTTGTGCTTGTTTTTGAGAATTGGCTAAAACAGAGTCTCAAAGTGGCTGTCAACAATTCCTGGTTGAAGTGTTGGCATCCAATCAGATCTCTGCCCGAGGTCAGGAGTATTTGCGAAGCCTTTGCTCCTCCAGATAAACAAATTTGGTTTTCTTTTAATATTTCAAAAACTACTAAATGGATTTACACCAAATTACAAACAGCACTCTTACTGGACCAAGAGGTACATTTCTGCCAAATTTGGTGTAATTCTATCCAGCAGTTCGGGCTGAAGTCATGTCAAAAATCCCTACAGGAATTAAAATGGGAAATGCACTTCCCCGCTCCCCCCCATTTGTTCTCGGCTCGAATCACCCGAACTTCCCATGCACAACAAGATTCTCTGGCACACTTTCTTTTAAAAATGACGTGAAGATTCATCAAACAGTGCCAAAGATATAGGCAAGTCAAAAAACACTTTTCAATGGAAACTAGGTCCATATATATATATTATAAACACAGCCCATTGAACTCCTTGAACATACAGAAATGCTCTTGTCCATGCTACAATTTTGTTTGACCCAAAACCTGTTCCTATTTGATAATGATTGTTTTTTGCAAAAACAAGGAACGGCCATGGGTGCTTCCTTTGCTCCCACGTATGCCAATCTGTATATGGGTTGGTGGGAGAAAGAGGTGGAATGGTCTGAGGGTAATAATATCTACATGGACAAAGTCGTATTGTGGGTGCGATATATCGACAATCTTTTTATTATCTGGGATGGTCCTGATCAATCACTTTTAGATTACGTAAATGTACTGAATGACAATGAATTTAATATCCATTTAGAAACCACTTTCAGCAGAGAGACAATTGAATTTTTTGATGTCTTACTAGAAGTGAAAAATGATTGATTAGAGACCACCATCTATCGCAAACCCACGGCGTGCAATTCCATTCTGCATGCCAATAATGCACACCCTACGACGTGGAGCATTCCTTATAGTCAGTTTCTGCGGGCTCGCAGAATATTCTCTGATGGGGGTAGATATGACATAGAAATCATGACAATGACAGAAAGATTTTTAAGTAAAGGATATCCCCTTAAAATCTTGGTGGATGCACAGAACAGAGTCACAAAGAAAAGCAGGGATCAGTTGCTCTTTAAGAACACACCCAAAAGTAATGAGATTAAACAATCTCCTCCTAGAATATTTCTGGAATATAACCAACAACATGGTTCATTGAGAACCATACTACAAATAAATTGGCATATTTTACAGAATGATCCAAATATCAGGGATATCATTGGCCAACATCCTTCCATTACCTATCGTAGGGCTCGCTCATTAGGAGATCATCTAACTAAAAGTTTATTTTCCACAAAAGATAATACATCTTGGCTGAGCAAAAAAGGTTTGGGGTTTTGGAACTGCGGGCATTGTAAGGCATGTAATTATGCATAGGCAAGATTATCAAACATTTGATGGACGCCATTGTAACATCAAGGACCGCATTACATGTGACACTGAATATGTGGTTTATGTTGTTGAATGTGTATGTCGCAAAAAATACGTTGGCAGTACCATCCACAAGTTGAAGATCAGATTTTTACAACATTTTAGAGCCATCAAAAACCATGATAGAACGTATCCTTTGGCTAAACATTTTTGGGATATACACAATGGCGATCTCAGTACATTAATATTCTATGTATTAAAATTTATCAAAAGTAACCCTAGGGCGGGTGATAGAACATCTGAACTTAGACAAATGGAATCTAAGATGATTTTATTACTTGGTTCTGAGTCGCCTTGGGGGCATAATCTTGATGCGGAATTACATGTCCATTTATGATATGTCATGAGAAATGCATTTCAATCACAATACAGTGGAAAATGGCATTGAGTGAGGTAATAATTAGCCTCTATTGAATTCTGTAGACAATATAATATCTAGATTCACCAATAACAAGTGGTGATTTGAATATTTTATGTTGCCTTGAGACATACAAGATAATATGTGTTTATTTTTGTTTTTTGAATTTGATTTGCTCTTTCTTTTTATATTTATAAGATAGTAGGTGAAGAGATGAATTTTCCATCACTGTTTTCAACATGGGATATTTACATGATTTATATACAAGTGGTTTTGATGGTTAGCACTTTACACTTTATTTAGTGGCCCTTTTGTCTTTATGACATGCATAAAGTAATTGTGAATGAAGGATTAAAAATCAGCATATCATGCCTTACATAATAAAATTAATCTGCATGTGTTAGAAATATTAAACACTTCGAATGATGAGGGTAAATCTAGGATTCAAAGGATAACATGCTCTCGCACATGAATCAGAATACATGATATACTCGTGTGAAAAGGCTCCACATCGAAAATCTCTAGCTTAGTTTAATAAGATAGCCAGATCATTTATAAATATTTATGACATTTTTATATTTTATTATTATTATTTTTAAATTATGATTTTAGAAAATAATAATGATTGTATACATTTTGTGATTTGAATAATGATTTATGGTATTTTGAATACTGAATTATAGGACAATGACTATTGAGTTGTTATGAATGTATTTATTAATAATTTAAATAATTAAAAAATATTTAAAAATATTTATTATTTTTGACAATATTTATAAGTATTTAAAAACATAATCAATGAATAATAATAATTTTTTATACATATTTAAAAACATTCAAAAATGGTCGATCAACAATAATTGAGAATATTGGCTCAAAATATGTAACAATGCATATTTTTCTAAATAACTTAACCATGATATGGCATTGGGCTAACCAAGATATGTCTTTTTGTGGGGGGGGTTTATATGGGGTAGCAAAATCAATTAGATTGAAAATTGATGGCCTTCAGTTTATTATATTGTTGGCATTTATTATGATAATTGATGGTGCTTGTGAAGATTACATGTAACAATAATATTACATGTGAATACTGGTAAGGCAATGTTTTGCCTTCAACATGTAGGTTTATTTGAGTCATTTGCATGTTAAAAGATGGCCGCACCATTAGTTTGCACCAGCATGAAATGGAAACAAATGATGGGTTTCTTTCTTTTTTAATTATGTATATAAGATGCCCGTTTTTGTTGGCTAAGTTTGTCCAGTAGAAGGCGTTTGCCGAAATGCATTGACATTCTGTGCAGGAAACTGTGACATTATTATATGGAATAAAAACTGAAGAAATTGAACTTCGATCTTTGAACTTTGCTTTGTCCTCACGATTTGGAGACGATCAAGGGATTAGTGCAGCCGTCTGGTGGATATTGTTCCATCTGTTGTGGATTAATTATATATATATATATATATATATATACTGTATATATATATATATATATATATATATATATATATATATATCATAACTTTTTTATATGTAACTCCACATCTATAACCCTTGAAGAACCAGCAGGCCCATATATATATATATATATATATATATATATTTTCTTTCTGTTTTAGCAAGAGAAAAGTGCACTCTGTCGTTGTGCCAAAAATACCTTAACTTTTAATACATTAGTGAGATCATAAACAAACAAACAGGAATCCCCTGACGCGTTTCGGTCTCACCGGAGCTTGTTCACAGGTGTTTCCTGTGTGCTAATTTCGGTGCTTTAAATAAAGTACTTCAAAGTAACAGAAAAGATACTCAAGTTACACCACTTATCAAGGGTTACTCCATAACATCACTAAATATATACACTTTAACAAAGAAAAATTATTAAACGTTTTTCTATATGCATATTTACCAAATTGTAACAGTGTTTTAACTACAATCCAAGGTGTTTTTCACTAAGTTCCACATTGCATTCTGGTATATGTAGTTTATAGCATTTCATTGAATCAAATTATTTTTAAATATATGTCATAAAATCTGCATTCTGGTATATGTAGTTTATAGCATTTCATTGAATCAAATTATTTTTAAATATATGTCATAAAATCTTGTTTCAGCGGGTTGTCATAGCTCATAAGATGTTGCCATTCATTTATTTTATGTCATTTCCACTAATTGATAAGATGCTTTCTTTCCCGTTGTCATTTGTCAGATAGACATATAATTTTGGCGCTATCAATGTAAGTTGACTGAAGGAATAATACCCAAACATTAATGTCCTTACATCAGAGGTGCAGGATTTAGTGAGGGCCTTGTTTGAAAGAAACTTTGGGGATTGTGCTATTGTAGGTAACATGCAATACATGAATATGAATTCAATGTGAATATAAATTAAAAACTAATGAGGGCCCCTATATTTTGTTAACACACCTCAGAAATTGCTTTGAAGTCTACATTAGTCGCTGAAACAAGATTTTATGACATATATTTAAAAATAATTTGATTCAATGAAATGCTATAAACTACATGTACCAGAATGCAATGTGGAACTTAGTGAAAAACACCTTGGATTGTAGTTAAAACACTGTTACAATTTGGTAAATATGCATATAGAAAAACGTTTAATAATTTTTCTTTGTTAAAGTGTATATATTTAGTGATGTTATGGAGTAACTCTTGATAAGTGGTGTAACTTGAGTATCTTTTCTGTTACTTTGGAGTACTTTATTTAAAGCGCCGAAATTAGCACACAGGAAACACCTGTGAACAAGGTCCGGTGAGACCGAAACGCGTCAGGGGATTCCTGTTTGTTTGTTTATGATCTCACTAATGTATTAAAAGTTAAGGTATTTTTGGCACAACGACAGAGTGCGGTTTTCTCTTGCTAAAACGGAAAGAGAATCTTGTTTTCTGAAAATATGGTTGTCCTGCCTCAAACCAGCACCACCGGAGAATTAAGTGCACCGTAACACGCAGATCAGGACATCTTTTCTTTTATATATATATATATATATATATATATATATATATATATATATATATATATATATATATATATATATATATATATATATATGTATGTTTCTCCAAATGCCACAGAAATTGCTGAACACTTAATGATGGGTGCCTCCTCAGTGCAAGTGGCATGCACGTAAAGCATAGCAACAAAAACGGCTTCACTTCAGAGCCATAAAGGAGCACTCTCCAGGTTTGCAGCTAAATTAATTTCCCCAGCATGACGCGTTACGGCTAAATGCCTTTCCCAAATGCCAGCAAATAAGGACACTCGCACTCAGCTGTTTACATAATTTACCTTCATTGTTAGTTTCGATCTTAGTCATCAGTGAGAAAGGACTTCAGTTTGTCCATAAATCACGTAGCTAAGAGTGCTGCCAGTAGCTAAGAGTGCTGCCATCTTAACCTGTGTTATTAATAGTTTTATAGTCCCGGTTGCAGTCTCTCTGTCCATCCTCATGGTTCGGGGCACATTTAAACTTTCATTGTAAATGGGCGCTTTCAGCCTGAAACCTTTGTATTGTTGTAGAAAAATGCGAGTATATTTTCATTCAATTTTAACCTTTTCATCTCTGTCTTTTGCCAATATTATTTCCATACCTGAAGGCAGTGGTTTCGTGACTAGTGCCAATCCATGTAGTCATGTCCTGAAAAATCAGCAAGCATTTCAATATTGAAGGTCTGCGGCAGTTCTGGCAAAATATCTATCTATCTATATATAAATATATATATAGGCCTGGTGCTTCTTCAAAGTTTATAGATGTGGAGTTACATATAGAAAAGTTATTATTAGGATCCTGATATTGGTCAAGACCATTTGTTTGCCTGAAACGTGTAATAGGAGACAGCGTGCACAAATGCAAATTTTGTGAAGTAAGGAGGTCTGTGCGTGGATGTTTGGAGGAGAAGGTGCGAAAGGAGAAATATATATTTATATATATATAGACCTGCTGCTTCTTCATGGTTTATGGATATGAATTTCAATATAGAAAAGTCAATATTTTAATCCTGATATTGGTTGAAATGCAATATTTCAGATTTGCACAATGTCAGAGGGTGTGAGTTTGGGTTTTTAACTGAAAACACTTTCCAAAGTTTGTGGAACCAATGTGGCCCCTCTCTTTTCTTCCAATACCTGCCTATCAGTATTTCAACAGTAGCTCCCAAAATTTGAAATAGAGGCAAATTGGTCACCACTTGCAGTGTTGTGGAGGAGTTTGTCCTACTAGATGTTTCCAGCTTTTGGATCCCGTAGTCTTGGAATCTAATCACCACTATAACATGTGATTCCCGAACAAATTGTTTTATCTCCCTGTGCCTTAAATTATAAATATGTGCAATACAATAACAACCTGTACATTGTCCTTTCGCTTAGCGTGTTAAATGATATCCACGCTCTCTCTAAATCACAATTTTAGTTCGAGCCTAGGCAGCATGCATGCGCTGTCTCTTCAATGCTGTATCTCCTCTGTGCACTTTGAGCATGCGTATCGCTTGTCATTTGTTTGTTTGTGTGCCTTACTAAGGGCCAGATGTAGGTAGGAAAAAATTTGCGAGTTGGAAATTGCGAGTCGTTGCGACTCGCAATTTCCGACTCGCTAAATGGTATCCAAGAAGAAAAAGCGACTTCAATTTGCGACTCGCAAATGAAGTCGCACCACAGATCGAGAGTCCGCTGCTTGCGAGGTCGCTTTTTGCGACCGTGCTAAAAACGAGCACGCAAATTGCGAGTGGGTGTCGCAAATTGCGACTGTGCTGCAAATTGAATGCAGGTGCAGCAGAACACTCTGGAAAACACTTCTTGGCTCCTGATGATGACATCACAGCCAGGAAGTTTACTAATACACCTTGGAGGAGGGAGGACCACACCCATTTTAAACTGCTGAACTGCAAACAGGAGGAACAGCAGCTACCATGGCAGAGACACCTAGAAAGCGCAAATTGAAATTTGTAGAAAAAGAACTGGAGGTGCTGGCTGAGGAATGCTGCCAGCACCATGAACAGCTTTTTGGGAGGGCAGCCCTCAGTGTGCCAGAGGTGGAAAAGAAAAGGATCTGGGCCGAAATACAGGACAAGGTCAACTCCATGGGTGTGAGCCACAGGAGTATAGAAGAATTGAAGAAACAGTGGTATGACCTGCGCTCCCGGACCAAGGAGAGGGTGGCAGAGCGGCCTGGGAGATGAGGGGCACTGGAGGGGGACCATCCACTATACCACCACCCACACCCCTGGAGGAAAGAGTGGAGGAGACCTTGGAGCCAGAGGCAGTGTGCGGGATGGGAGAGCTAGACACGTCTGAGCCAGGACCATCAACCGGTGAGTACCATGAGACATGCATGTACACCCATATATGCCATACCCCCACCCACCTTGTACAGAGCAGCATGCACAACCAAAATAGCTCCATTTCAGAGTAGCAACCACCTGCATGGTGCATTATGGGCAATGTAGTCAAGTAGGCAGTTGATAGGCAACAGTTTATTAGGAAGTTGATAACAGATGGTAGATACTGACAGTGTGTTCCCTATGTCCCACAGGTCTCCCACACAACACCACCTCCAGCCAAAGCGTCCAGGGGCCACAGGTCAGCCACCAGCCTGCACAGGACTCAGGACCAGCCACCACAGGGACCTGCACCACCCAAACCCAGTCCCCTCCTGATGCACCAGTTGCAATACTGGTGAGTGAGCCAGCACCCGGTCCCAGCCACAATGCCGGTGTAGAGGACACAGAGCCTCCACTGCGTCACAGGTGACGTCTAAATGTCCCCCCAGTGCCGCAGGCTGAGTCAGGGAACGCCTCCATGTCGGCCGCCGAGGCTGCACTCCTACGTGGTCAGCGCCTGCAGACACAGGAGATAAGGAACATATCAGGGGCCATGCGGCGCATGGAACAGAACCAGAACAGTGGGCTGCAACTGGTACACACAGAGCTGCAACAACTCAATACCCATGTTGGCGACCTTGCACTCTCAATGAGACAACTGGTGGCAGAACTCATCACTGAGAGAGAGGGTGCAAGGCGCTGTGACAGGCAGCTAATGCACCGGCTGGACTGCATGTCTGCCTCCATCGTCAGGCTGGCAGTGAACACCACTGGCCTGTCACGGCGCACAGTCAGCCTCCAAGTGGACATGGGCCACTTTGCCAGTGATGTGGCACGTGCACTGGGACGTCTCAGCCACGCTGTAGATCTCATGGAGGCACAGCAGGTGGCAAGGGGCGTGGCAGACACGCCGCAGGACAGCGAGGAGGGCTCCACCGTTAGCAGTGTCTCAGCCAGTGACACCAGGGTGTTGCGCAGTGGTAGCGCAAGGCAGGGCACTGCTGACACACCAGGAACCAGCCATGCTGGGCGAGGCCGGCATAGAGTGTGAGCTCCGCACTGTCCTGGAGTAGAGGCACATGAGGTTAAGGTGTCCTCATGCCAGGTGGACTTTTACAGCCCCTGAACTGTAGTTTATGTATATAGTTTTTTGGTGCACATTATTAAATTCCTTGTTTGTGCCAGTTCACACCTGGACACTTTGGGGGTGATTCTGACCGCGGCGGACGGCGGTCGCCGCCCGCCAAGCGGTTCCCGCCGAAAGACCGCTCCGCGGTCAAAAGACCGCGGCGGTCATTCTGGCTTTCCCACTGGGCTGGCGGGCGACCGCCGAAAGTCCACCCGCCAGCCCAGTGGGAAACACCCTTCCCACGAGGAAGCCGGCTCAGAATGGAACCGGCGGAGGGAAGGTGCGACCCGTCGCGAATTTCAGTGTCTGCATAGCAGACACTGAAATTCTTTGTGGGGCCCTCTTACGGGGGCCCCTGCAGTGCCCATGCCAATGGCATGGGCACTGCAGGGGCCCACAGGGGCCCCACGACACCCCATACCGCCATCCTGTTCCTGGCGGGTGAACCGCCAGGAACAGGATGGCGGTATGGGCTGTCAGAATCCCCATGGCGGCGCAGCAAGCTGCGCCGCCATGGCGGATTCCCATGGGCAGCGGGAAGTCGGCGGTACACCGCCGGCTTTCCGCTTCTGGCCGCAGCTGTACTGCCGCGGTCAGAATGCCCGGCGGAGCACCGCCAGCCTGTTGGCGATGCTACCGCCAACCTCCGCCATGGCGGTAATTACCGTCAGGGTCAGAATGACCCCCTTTGTGTGTGACATTAGTGAGTGTGGTGACAGTTAGCACGTACCTTCCAAAGTATTGGTTTGCAATGTGGTCCCGTCTCAGTCTGCCTTGATTTGCAATGCTTCTGTCCCCATGATGGCGATGTGGTAGCTCTTGCTCGTCATCCTCTGAATCTGGGTCTTCTGGGGTGAGAGGTAGCCCACTTCTGGTGGCAATGTTGTGCAGTATATAGCGCATGCGCCAATGATCCTGAAAGCTGTTATTGGGGTATACTGGAGGGCATCTCCACTTCTGTGCAGGCATCTGAATCTTGCTTTCAGCAGTCCAAAGGTCCTCTCTATGATATTTCGGGTCCTCCTATGTGCACTGTTGTATCGCCTCTCTGTCTCATTGCTGGGTGTTAAGTACGGGGTAAGTATCCATGGTTGTAGTGCATATGCACTGTCACCTGTTTGGCACAAAATGTACAATGTTAGCTGGGCATTGATGGGTTCCACATTGACCTGTGTGTATGTCTTCAAGGTGTATTCAGCTATACCTAGGAGGTATCTGTCTCCAAACTCCCCACGTTCTAGGCGTTGGTGTATCCCACTGTGCCTGAAAATGTAGGAGTCATGTGTGCTCCCTGGAAATTTGGCAACCATGTCAGTGATAACATAATGTGTGTCACATACTACCTGGATGTTCAGTGAGTGGGTACACTTCCGGTTGCGGAACAGATATTCCAGATTTGCAGGAGGGCATATTTGTATATGTGTCCCGTCTACACACCCTATGACATGGGGGAAGTTGGCAATCCTGTAGAATTCCAACTTCGTGCTGTTGATTTCTGCCTCATTCCTGGGTAGGTATATGTATCTGGACATGTGTGTCAGTAAGGCATCTAGGAATGTTCTGAAGACCCGTGAGAGTGCACTTTGGGATACCCCACCTGTCACGGCAATGACCCCCTGATAGCTACCCGAGGCCAAGAGGTGCAGTGAGCATAGCACTTGCACATGTGTAGGGATGGCGCAGCCGCGCACAGTCTGGCGTTGAAGCTGCGGATTGAGTAAATCTATTAAATCTAGTATTGCTGCACTGCTAAGTCTGTATTTATCATAAATCTCCTCCTCAGTTTGTTGGAAAAGTGTCTGCCTGGTTCTGTATATCTTCTCCTGTCTCTGGCTCCTCCTCCTCCTCTGCTGTGCGGTGTGGGCTCTCCTCCTCATTGCTATCACATATATCTCTGCAATCTTGAGTAACCCAGGTGCCTTCTGGGTCTCCTTTTATACTTTGGTTCTGGTTACCACCTGCTCTGAGTTAATGGTAAATTGGAAGTGCAAAATTGGCTTTTTGCGACTAGTCGCAATTTGCGAGTGGCTATTGCATTTGTTTTGCGACTTGCAAATTGCGACTTCCTATTTGCGGGTCGCAAAATGGGGTCGCTATTTTTGCGAGTCGGTAATGGCTCGCGTCGCATTCTGCGAGTCGGAAATGGGATTTTTGCATCGCGTTTCCGATTTTGCGGGGTCGCAAATTGCGATTCGGGCCATTTGCGACTCGCAAAACTTTGCTACATCTGGCCCCTGATTCCTTGCTTTTCATTGGTAAATCAAATCCAACTATCCCTCCTTTTGGTGTGTCGTTCCCTACCATGGTTACTGGCCCTGTTACATGTCTTATTTCTCTTCTTGCCACTTAAATTTGTTACCGCACACTATTTTTGGGTCGAGCATTGCAGCGCGCATGCGCTTCTTTTCCGACGTGTGTGTGTATCTGGGCTTTTAACAATGCCCACCTCACGCCCATCACTACCACTCATTCGTGGGCTTGCCCTTCAAAAATCCTTTGATTACATTGGTAAATGCTTTACCTTTGTCCCTCCTTGGGGAGGTTTTGTTACTGCCTTGGCCATCGACCCTGTTACATGGCTAATTGCACTTTTGCCGATAAGTTTAACTGCGAGCTAACTTCTTTTCCTTTTGTGTATCTCTTCACGCTGATGCTCATGGCGGCCATGGTGCTGAGAATCGGCTCCCTTATGTGAAAGTGTTTAACTTTCAATTTTCAATTTATGTGGCAAGAAAAGTCAGGTTAGAAGTTTGTAACGCTAATAGCTCTAACTCGAGCAGATGTAAGACCCATTACATTGCAAATGCTTGTTTTTAGATTGCAAATGCTTGTGTGTTTGGAATGCTGTATTTGTTGGCATTTTCTGAGGCAAATGCATGCAGCTGACATTCTCGAACCACACAATTTTCTTCGTTTCTCTGAGAAACACACTGGATACTTTGATTACCGATCCCCACTGAATGCATTATTTATTTACAAACACAACATATGCGGTGTGACCCGGGGATCGTACTTGAGTTTGTGGGGTTGTTGGAGTGCCAGCACTAGCACAGGTCCCGCCCTTCCTCCCTGTAAGTCGCAATCCACCTGGAAAGAAAAGCTGAGATCTGTCCGAGAACACGTTGCAAACATATTTTTAATGCCGCTGCTGGAAACAATGAGTAATCTCCGGCCACACAAAGTGAGCACACCAGGGCCCATATTTATACTTTTTTATCGCTGCATTTGCCCTGCTTTTTGACGCAAAAGCGGTCCAAACTTACATAATACAATTGTACTTTGTAAGTTTGCGCCGCTTTTGCGTCAAAAAATGTCCTGGTGGGCAGCTTCGCCTTTGTGCCTCTCTACCAGTACTGAGAGGGCACAGATCTGAAACTGTCCCGTGCCAGGGGGAATAACTAACACAATCTTTTTTGTTTAAATCTAATTTATGACAATGGTAGTTTTGATTATAATCCCGTAAAACCCAGGAATAAAAGTACCAGAATGCAGTGTAACATGACAGGCAGAGCTGCTCTTACAGTGAAGCTGCAAGATCGAAAGCAGCCTGCATGTGCTGCTTGTGTACAGTGGTTGCACTCCTGCGGATTCAGTCCCTGCAGCCCATGTGTTGCAGCTTGTGATCTTTACAATTGCAGCCCTATGCTACCCTCAGACAGTGCTATCTGAAGAAAGGATCACTAGGGTTTCTGAATTCAATGCATTGTGCACTGCTTGTGTTTATTTGCAGTTACTGCAACGAGTTTCAAAGCCTAGTGAGTCTTATTACAGGATATATCGTGCGCATAATGGTGTGGGTTGCCTCACGCAGTGTATCGTTTTGAGCACCCCTCCCATAAATTCTTTCAGTGTCTCCCACATAAACAGCCAGATCTTGTCAAGGATCCACAGCTTTGGCGAGTTTTGTTTAACTCACTAAATGTTGCGTGTGTACTTTTAATGAGACTCTACGCCCAGACCAAGCTGTTTACCTCCTATCCTTAGCTGCATGTTAGTTGGACACCCAGGCTGTTCTCCTAAGGTCCTGGGTGCAACTTGTGATGCAGTCGTGTCATTGGGGGTAGCGAGGACAGTTTTAGGTACCTTTGATGACAGGAATCAGGGGCGTAGTTATCCGTTGTGCAGCAGGTGCAGTGACACTGAGGTCCGTCCCCACCCGTTATGATTAAATTTCATTACTGAATCATTCACTGGAGATGAGAGGGAACATTAACTCTGTTTGCATTAGGGCCAGTAGCTCTCTTGCTAGTGACAGGCTTTGGATGATAGAAGCAGGAGGAAGCTGACCAAATTTAACTAGGGGGCTTTCTGTACTTCATCTGTACCGCTGGCATGTCCCCTTAACACTAAGCCCTGTCTGAAGTCGAGGTTCATGACCTGGCGCATACGTGTGAAGCACCCTAGGATTTTCTTTAAACATTTGTCTGTAGCAACCACCCACATGCATGTGTAACCTTGGCACTGACCGTGTTTATAGTGTTAAGAGAAGCATGCACTCAGATGTACACCCCACTTCTCTCTGATCAGGAGATGTCTTCCTCTTTGGACAAACTTGTCTAGACATTTTCTCTTAACCTTTGTACTGCTCTGGTGTTGAGGAATGTAATCTTAAAATGCTGTTTTCAATTGGAAAATGCTGCTTTTTATTAGACATTGTACTTTGAATTGTGTTCTAGTTTACCATGGTGAGTTTGTCATGCTAAAAAGGCACTAAATCTATGCTTGAACTTGAGAACGGAGATATATCCGAAGTTTCATGCTGCAGTTTTGCCAAGTGAAAATACCGTTCTTCTGAATTGGTCAGCCTCTTGATTTCCAGCCAACCAGTTTGCCAATCATGTGTATTTTGAGTAGCTTCCTCTCTTCGTTCAATCATGCTGGCAAGCACACACACCAAAAGTGTAAACCAACCGAATATGAAGCCTTGTGGCAATGATTATGGTTGACCGAAAACAAAAGGCAGTGTTTTAGGCGCTGCACCGCACAAGTTTGGGGGGGGGGAGAGGGGTGAGTGGGGGAGGGTGGAGTCTCACAGTGGTTTAATCATTAATAGCCCAGATATGAAAAAGATGTGACCCAATAATTTGTCAACTGTGAAATAAACACGGTTTATTATCCTCACTAAGTTTTGCCATGCTGTGTGATCCTGAGCGCATCAGAAAATGCACGAATCAAAGTTGCTTTATCTGCTAAAACAATTACACCAGTTATAATCTGCAATGAAGGGCAATATGTGGAGATGGATATCTTCACCCACTCCTCTGCAAGCTCAGGCAACACTTGAACTGCTCTTCAACGCTCCTAGTTATTCCAGCGTACATCACAGATACCTGCATGTGAACCTGCCCAGTTTACATTTTTCGCAGCACGTGGCTGAACATCCAGTGATCACTTATCTATTAACTGTCCACAATACCACACACGCGCTTCTCTCTCTTGCGGCACTCGCCAGTTACTTCACTTGAGTAACACCTCTCTTATTCAGCACTACAAAGCCAAGAAAATGCGCAAATTTGCTACATAAAGGCAAGTTTGTTGTACAAAAAGGCAGTGGGACTCCCATCAATAGAAAGTACAACCAACTCTGCCCATTATTTACATTCATTCGTCCTATCTCTAGGCTGCTAAAGGCATGGAATGTGCTTGCTCAGATGCTCTGCAAAGCCCTGCACAGGCTGCTTCTGTGCGCTATAGATGTTCTGGCAATACTTGGAAGTCCAACGGTGAGTAATTGGTGATAAATGGGTAGGTCTGTGCCTTCCATGCAGCGTGAGGTTGCTAGAACACTGAAGCACATTTTCACATACTTAACACCTGGTCCGATGTCATCTGGCAGTTCATAAAGGTATCTATCAATTTATGACAAAACAATAATAATTACAAATTGTCTTAAATATTACTTTATTTGTTTGTTCTTTTCCTCCCACAGAATATTTATGTCTTCCGCCATTAATTTACCACAAACTTTGATGTCTTTAATGGCTAATGCAATGTAATGGATAACGTGCTGCATAGCTAAACATGTATAAATAAGGTCCCGAAGGTGAGAACTATTGACTAAGCCAGTGCTTGTTGTACTTGGGATGTAGGCTCGACCGGGTACCGCACATCATATTCTGATGCTGCTGCAATATTTATTTTATTTATTTATTTACAGTTTTATAAAGCATGAAGTAGACTCGGAGGTACTTTACAAATAGTTACTAGGAAAATTACAACAAAAGTAGTTCATGTGCAACCAACATAGGGCAACTCTACATAACCGAGAGATAAGTGCTGGAATCTAAATACAAACATGAGTAAGAATGCAGTTTCTGAGAAGGAAGGCATTGTTGGGACGGTAGCAGTAAGGAATCCACAGCTAAACCGTAATATATTGTAAATAAATTAGTGAAGTATACACTTTTCCATCAATGAGCATTTTTATTTCAGAAGGTCTCAAAAGAAGGACTCAAGTAGATTGGAAAAGAGTAGCAGTCCTTTTACTCTTCAACAAGTACAAATGCCATTCATTACCCTAGTCTTCCTCAATGATATATGCGCCCAAAAAAAGACCTTCATCTGGATTTGTAACTACTTGGCAGAGGTGCCCAGGGCCCAGGGCCTGTAAATCAAATGCTACTAGTGGGCCTGCAGCACTGGTTGTGCCACCCACATTAGTAGCCCTGTAAATATTGCTCAGACCTGCCACTGCAGTGTCGGTGTGTGCAGTTTTAAACTACCATTTCGACTTGGCAAGTGTACCCACTTGCCAGGCCTAAACCTTCCCTTTGTATGCATGTAAGGCACCCCTAATGTAGGCCATAGGTAGCCCCACCTGCACAGGCAAGGTGCAGTGTATGTTAAAGGTGGGACACGTACTGATGTGTGTAACATGTCCTTACAGTGAAATACTGCTAAATTCAGTCTTCACTGTTGCAGGGCCCATCTCTCTCATAGGTTAACATGGGTGCTGCCTTTAAATATTATTAAAGTACAGATTCCCTTTGAAAGCAGATAGAAATATGGAGTTTGAGGTCTCTGAACTCACAATATAAAAAATATATATTTTAGTAAAGTTGGTTTTTAGATTGTTAGTTTGAAAATGCCACTTTTAGAAAGTAGGTATTTTCTTGCTTAAACCATTCTGTGACTCTGCCTTTTGTGGATTCCCTGTCTGGGTCAGTTTGGCAGTTGGGATGTTTGTGAATCCCCTCTAGATAGTGAGACAAAGGGAGCTGGGGTGTAGCCTGCATATCCTGATGAGCCATTTGTGTTAGAATGCAAGGAGGAGTGGTCACTTACACCTGAATGGTCTGTGCCTGCCCTCGCACAATGCAGTTTCCACCCCCCTGATGTGTCTGGGGCCTGCCGTGGGCAAGGCAGGATCTTGTGAACAACAGAGACTTTGCTTTGAAGTAGGCCTACTTCAAAGGCAGAAAGGGGTATAAGTATTGGACCCAAACCCCCTGAAAAATAGATAATTTCTGGAACCAGGAGGATCCTCTGCCAAGGAGTAGAGGTGAAGAGCTGAGGAGAGTGCTACCCCTGCCTGTGACTGCGCTTTGTTGGGCTATCCTGCAGTTGCAGCTTCTGCCTGTGAAAGGGAACAAAGACTGGACTTCGGTGTGCATTCCTGCTTGTGAAGAATCTCCAAGGTATTGAATTGAGCAAGCCTCCTGTTTTGAAGTCTAAGAGCCATCAAAGACTTCCTCTGCCAGCACCTGGACTCTCTGCTGAGACTGCTGTCAAGTAGTGCCCTTTCCAGGCATTTCTTGAAAGGTGAAGTTAGTAGACAAGAGCTGAAAATCCATGTACAGAATACCGTGCAGGGAAATTTTCTGCAACGTGGATGATAAATGATGTGTCACCAGCCTCGCGGCTAAAATCAACGCTCCTCCTTCATTGCGGCTGGGAGATCAACACATCCCAGCTGGAGTAACGATGTGAAACACCCACCTGCAGCTGCTGATAATGACACAAACCTACACAATGTGGTTTCTAATGCTGTGCGACAGGATTTTACATGCATCGTCTATGGGTGTCAAAGTCAAGCTGGCTCTGCGTGGATTCGAGATGCCCCATCTGGAAATCAACGCATCGCTCTCTTGCGAGGGAGAAAAACAACGCATCTCCGACCCGATCAGGGAAGAAACAACGCACGGCTTCCCTTGCGAGGAAGGAATGGACGCATTGCTGCCTTTTGCGATGCATGTTAATCCGTGGTGCTTTATTTTTTACACTAACCAGGTACTTTGTGCAAAATCATTGTTTCCATTGTTTTCTATGATGAAAGACTCTTATTCTTTTGAAAATTCATATTTTAACTTGTGTATGTTGGATTTTTGTCACTTTGGTTTGATAAATTTTGGCTATTTTTCTAAACTGGTGTGGTGTCCCTTCTGTAGTGTTTTCACTTTATTACTGTGTGTGTTGGTACAAATACTTTACACATTGCTTCTGAGTTAAGCCTGCCTGCTCGTGTCAAGCTACCAAGGGGGTGAGTGCAGGTGAAAGAGGTGGGTTTCTCCTTTGCCCTGACTAGACTGTGGGTCCTTGCTTGGACAGGGGATAACCTGACTGCCAACCGAAGACCCCATCCCTGACAGTACTCAATCACATAATTTTACCCATATGTAGGCACTGCCTCTGCTCTTTCTCTACTTGGCAACATAGACAACAGCAAATGGCATTAGTGCCCTCTATCATGCATGCTCTTCTTTGCTGTAGATTTAAACATATTATACCTCAAGTACACTGGGGCATGATCATGGTGCATCTCTCACACTTGATCATGGCACCCAGCTCTTCACATGCAATTCACACTGCCCAACAGTCTTTACAGCCACACTCTCATATCTCTAGATGCAAAAACATCTGAAAATGCAACCTCTCTGTTAGATCTCTGAGTTTTAGGGTGGTTTTTCCCCATACGGTTTGCTTTCCTCCTCCAGTTTTTGCTGATCTTGTTTTTGCAGGCCTTTTGACTCTGTACACTTTACCACTGCTACCAGTGCTCAATCAATCAATCAATCAAATATTTCTTAAGCATACTACTCACCCGGTAGGGTCTCAAGGCACTGGGGGGGCAGTTACTGCTAGAAAAACATGTTTTTAGGTGCTTTCTGAAGGTTAGGAGGTCCTGGGTCTTGCGTAGGTTTGTGGGGAGGGAGTTCCAGGTCTTGGCGGCGAGATGGGAGAAGGATCTGCTGCCGGAGGTGGTGCGTTGGATGCGGGGGACTGTAGCGAAGGCGAGGTCGGCAGAGCGGAACTGTCGATTTGGTATGTGGAAGTTTACTCGTTCGTTGAAGTAGACCGGTCCAGTGTCGTGGAGGGCTTTGTGAGCGTGGACGAGGACTTTGAAAATTATCCTTTTGTTGATGGGCAACCACTGTAGGGATCTGAGGTGGGTGGATATGTGTTCGTGGCAAGGGAGGTTGAGGATGAGGCATGCGGCTGTGTTCTGGATTCGCTGGAGTTTTCTTTGAAGCTTGGCTGTGGTCCCTGCATAGAGGGCGTTGCCGTAGTCCAGTCTGCTGCTAATGAGGGCGTGGGTGACTGTTCTTCTTGTTTCTAAAGGAATTCATTTGAAAGTCTTGTGTAGCATGCAAAGGGTGTTGAAGCAGGAGGATGATATGGCGTTGATTTGCTGTGTCATGGAGAGAGACGACTCCAGTACGATGCCAATGTTGCGTGCGTGGGTGGTGGGTGTTATGGGTGGTCTGAGGGTGGTGGGCCACCAGGAGTCGTTCCATGCTGTCTTGTTGGGGCCAAAGATGATGATCTCTGTTTTGTTTGAGTTCAATTTGAGGTGGCTTGTTGTCATCCATTTGGCAATGTCGAGGAGTCCAGCATGCAGGTTAATCTTGGCAGTGGCTGTGTTCCTGGTGAGGGAGATGATGAGATGGGTGTCATCAGCGCATAAAATGATGGTGATGCTGTGGGGGCCGAGGATGTTGGCGAGAGGAGCCATGTTGATGTTGAAGAGGGTGGGCTTGAGGGAGGATCCTTGGGGGACCCCACAGATGAACTTGGTGGCTGTAGACCGGAAAGGAGGGAAGTGAACTCTTTGGGTTCTTTCAGAGAGGAAGGAGGTGAGCCATTTTAGGGCCCTGTGGCAAATTCCAGCATCAAAAAGGCGTGCACAGAGGGTTTGGTGGCATACAGTGTCAAAAGCTGCAGAGAGGTCTAGGAGGATGAGGGTGAAGGTCTCACCCTTGTCCACTCTGGTCCTGATGTCATCTGTGCAGGCGATGAGGGCGGTCTTAGTGCTGTGGTTCATGCGGAATCCAGACTGGTAGGCATCGAGTATGTTGTTTTCTTCTAGGAAGCGAGACAATTGTGCGTTTACTATCTTCTCAGTGACCTTTGCGGGGAAGGGGAGAAGAGAAATGGGCTGGTAGTTTGTGAGGTCTTCAGGTTCTGCTTTGTTTTTTTTGAGAAGAATGTTCACTTCTGCATGCTTCCAAATATCTGGGAAGGTTGCGGTGTCGAAGGAACTGATGATGATGGCACAGAGCTGGGGAGTGATGATTTGGCTGGCCTTGTTCAGAATGTGGTGGGGGCAAGGGTCTGTTGGGGAGCCTGAGTGGATGGCCTTCATGGTTTTGCCGATTTCTTTGTCGTTGGTGGGGGTCCAGGTGTTCAGTCGGTTGGTGCGGCAGGGTGTAGTGGTGTTGGTTCTGTCGGTGGTGGTGATGGTGGGTGCTGATGATGTGAAGCTGTCGTGTATGTCTGCGATTTTGCGGTGGAAGTAGTTGGAGAGGGAGTTGAAGTGCATGTGCTCCTTCCCTAAAACATGGTAACATTGGCTCATTCCCAATTTTTATATTTAATTTACCTACATCTCCAGAGTAAAGTGGTGCTACATGTAACCTTGGCCTGTAAATCAAATGCTACTAGTGGACCTGCAGTATTGATTGTGCCACCAACTTCAGTAGCCCTTCAAACATGTCTCCGGCCTGCCATTGCAGCCTGTGTGATCAGTTTAAAGTGCCATTTCGGAGTCAGATTTGAAATTGCAGTTTTGAACCACATTTAGAAAGTTAGTATTTTCCTGCCTTAGCCACTTACTGCCTGTATCCTGTCTCTGATCACATGACTGGTTGTGGCTGACAGTAGGGCTTTGTGTATTCCTTCTAGACAGCCACAAACAATAGGGAGCTTAGGTGTGCCTGGTTGGGATATCACTGGCAGGATGGGAGGGAGGAGCAGGGCACATATCCACTTACACCTGAATAGGCTGTGTACTGCCTCCTCACAAAGGGCTGCATACCCCCTGTAGTTAGTTTGGAAGCAGGACAGAGAAGGCAGGGTGTCTAGGGACCTCAAAAGGACACATCTAGAAACATCTCCCTCACTTCAAAGGCACAACAGAGTATGAATACTGGACCTCAAAAACCAATGCTTTAGTACACTTCTGGCTGTGAGGATAGCCTGCTAGGAAGAAAGAATGCTGAGCTGCTGAAGGACTGCCACTCTGCCAGACTGCTGCCCTGCTGGACTACTGCTTTGCAGTGTTGCTGCCTTGCTGTGCTGCCTTGCTGCCCACTTGCCTGGGTGAGAAGGACTAGACCTGCATCTCTTGAACCCAGAACCCCAGAGTGACTCTAAGAGCTAGTTGGCTGGCCTCCAGTCTTGAGCCTCAGGAACAGAAGGCTCCAGTAACCTTGCTCCCGTGAACAACAGAGATATGGCAACAATGACCATTATAGTGGCTGCATCTTCCTGTAGTATATCATGGGTATAACATAGGTGCTCATACACAATTAGTTAGTTCAAAAAAAGAGGGATAGTGGGGTACTATGGTCCAGTGTACATCCCCAAATGAAGCTATAGAAAAATATCAATACACTGTTCCAGTAAAAAGAAAGGAAAACACAAAGGGGAGTCCTAAATTATAGGAGCAAATAACCTCACACATCCAAAAGGATGTCATGCTTCATCATCGGTACAGCTCCTCGTCAGACCGGCGCTGCAATGTCTGACGGGCTCACCCCGAATGGGGGGGCTCTTTGCCGGAGATCTTTTACAATGATGGTGCCATGACCCCAGAGTTGAGTGGGGGGAGGAAAATATGTAGGAGATCAAAGAGAGAAAAATGGATAAAATTGGTTCTCGCAACCTCCAATGGGTAAATAATTTATTGAACCAGTTGGAAGGAAGGGACCAAGATTAAAAGAAAAACGTGTAGTCAAGCGAGTGAAGTAGAAATAATGATCAGTCACTCTATTGGAAACTATGAGTAAAAGGGAGGTTTGGACAATTTTCGAACCAACCCTTTTCGTGGGTCAACATGTTTCGCATCCTAGTGGCCCATATGGGTCCGTAGATGCTTCGTCAGGACCAAGATTGACTAACTATATCTCCTAGTTAAGAGGGGTTAATGTGTCTTCTGAATCGGAGTACCAGTATTACAGGTAGCTACAAAAATAAGAAACAGGTATCAAATTACTTACATAGTCAGGTACATATGTTTCCTAACTAGAGCCCTGGAAATAAAACAAATCAATTAATTGATGAACAGGATAAAGCAAGACATTAAAAAAAGATGTGCTAAAAACGTGAAGTAGTGCAACACAGTGTCCGTGTTGACAAGTGGAAAAGTGCATATAAAAATATGTAAATAGAGCTTACCACCCGCATTAGGGAAATATGCTCCATAGGACTACGTGAACCAAAGGTCGGGCACAATTGCAAGTCTAAAGGAAGAAGTACATCCACATAAACAGGAGAACACTTGTGAGGGAGGGGGCTGCGGGAGAGGGGAACAGGGGAGCGAGGGGAGTGGAGGAGGAGAGGGGAGGGGTGCAAGAAGAGAGGAGGGAAGGGATTTGAGAAGGGCACTAAAAGAGACAAATAAGAGCACTATAATGAACAAAACCTGATATTTTTAAAGACACACAAAGGTGACTCCCCTTTAATATTCTTACCTTCAGGTCATCACGTTATTCTAGGGAGTGAACTCTCTCTCTCTCTCTCTCTCTCTCTCTCTCCCTCTCTCTCTTTTTCCTGTCTGCACGAACTTATATCACAACTCAAAAGCCCCAGACTCACCCATATTTCCGTTCCTCTTGTTTTCGGTCCACCTGAGAAACCCATGGAGACTACCTTCGCCTGTCAAGAGGAGTCCTGGAAAAGAAGAAGACAGCGTAGGGTTAAGAGTCAACAGGCCATATACCATCGAACACTGTCACAGATAACTAAAATAAAAAAACCCATTGTTTCACACCCCAACTGAGCATCATAGTCCTTATTATCGCCACGCCCACTGCCACAGTCATGTAGCTAGTATGTGGCAAGTAATCGTAAAAAAATCCTTTAATTTACATATACCAATTATATTACAAAATACATTCCATATTGACCAATATTTCAACAACATTAAGATATGTTGGTATAACAACCAACCTATTTACACAAAAATACTCAAGAATTGGACCCTGGACCTAATGTTACACATATAACCACAAAATTTAAAACAAAAGCAAACAATTGGATCCAAAGTGAGTCCGTCCAAGAACAATCCTGCTTGTAATTGTGGAATTCAGCCAACACGTGTTTCATCCTATTACGGACTTCATCAAGGCTCCTTAGGGATCATTTTAATCCATGAAGTTCCAGGGAGTCACTGCATATGTAAACTATTTATGTATGGAAAGTATTCATAATATTGTGAGAAAACAGGGCTGATTGCAGAGGCCCTCTAACTTTTTGCCCCCATTTTTCACTTTTTGCTGGTGTTTTCCTGACTCTGATGGTGCCCTGGGTACTGCTAACCAATCCCAGGGCCTGTACTCTGTGTAAAATGGATATGCAAATTAGGCTAATTATAATTGGCTAAGTCAACCTACCTATAAGTCCCTAGTATATGGTAGGGCATGTAGGTTTAGGGACCACAGCATAGGTAGTGCACCCATAGGTGCACTGCTGAGGTGCCCAGTGTCATTTTAAAGGCAGGCCTGCCTCGCTGGCTGCTTTTAAATTAAAGTTATATGCAAATTCGACTTTGGAATTAAAAGTAGTTCCAAAGTCTTTAACTACCTTATTTTTACATATAAGTCACCCCTAAGGTGTGCCCTATGTGCCCCTAGGGCTGGGTGCCATGTAACCATAAGCAGGGACCTTATAAAAATAGTTTTATAAGCCCTGGTGAGGTAAAAACAGCCAAATTCGTTTTTCCCTCATTGTAGTAAATGGCCTTCATAGGCTAGAATGGGGAGACTTTATTTTAATTTTTAAAGTCTCCTTAAATGATGCATACCAAGAGTTTGGTATCAAATTAATTGTTGTAATAAATCCCACAACTTCCAGTTGTTGGATTTAATATAACTTGTTCAGGTAAAGAGTTTTAAACTTTATCTGAAAAGTTGCCAATTTCAGCCCTGCATTGTTTTTGCTGCTGTGCTCTGATTGGCCAGCCTTGAGCAGCTTGACCAAGCTGCCTTGATGAGGTGTGAAGTGGCCTGGCTTCACACAAAGGAATGTGCCTGTGGGAGGGAATCTCCCCTCAGCAGATGGTGAGGCAGGAAGGGGGAGGGCTGCCAAACTGGTCTTCAAAGGCAGAGAAGGACATTTGGAGCAACCAGCAACACCCCCACATCCTGCAACCCCAGACAACTAGGTGCCCCCTTGATTAGATTAGGAGAGGGCAGGAGAGGGGTGTGTTTATGATTTTTAGCCACACCAGTGGGTGGGCTCAGCCAGATGTAACCTCCAAAAATCAGATTCAGCCATGATGGATTTTTAGAGAATGTTGCCTCCTGGGATTGATTTTTGCCACACTTCCCAGGAAGTGGTCATCACAGGGGGAAGGACCCTGCACCTGATTGGAGAACCAGGACCCCCCTGCTTTTCACCCAGGAGCAAAGATAAAACTGGCAGACCTGCACCCACACCTCAGTTCCCTACCACATCCAACAAGGAAGAACAACAGAAGAAGAAGGACTGCCCTGCTAGACCCCTGGCCTGCACCTGGAACCTGCACTCAGAAGGACTGCAACAGCTGCACACTTGGGCTTCACCACAAGAAGGACTTTGCCTGGCTTCAACTGGTTCATGGAGGGACTCCCTGTTTGCTACAGGTGAAAAATTGCTATCCAGAGTCCCCTGCACCAACTCCTGAAGAAAGCGACCAGCTGACCACTGCCCAGTGGCCAAAAAGGAGTTTGCGCCAGGTGCATTCTGGGAGTTGTAGTCCGCACCCCCCAAGGACCATCTCAGAACTTCTGGACCCTTGGGGTGAGCTGTGGACCCCAAAAGAACCTTAAAAGGACATCTGGGTGAAGCCCCAGAAGTTTGGAGAAGTTTGGAGATTTTTTGTAAAAAAGCTCCATAGAGGGACCGACCCGCCGCGGCAACTCTAGGTGGCTTGCCTCAACCGCGACCCGGCCTGATTTGCTGGTTCGTCCCGGTAAAGAAAAATCTCAGAAAAAGAGACTAAGGCCCTCATTCTGACCTTGGCGGGCGGCGGAGGCCGCCCGCCAAAGTCCCGCCGTCAGGTTACCGTTCCGCGGTCGAAAGACCGCGGCGGTAATTCTGACTTTCCCGCTGGGCTGGCGGGCGGTCGCCTTCAGACCGCCCGCCAGCCCAGCGGGAAAGAGGCTTCCACGATGAAGCCGGCTCGGAATCGAGCCGGCGGAGTGGAAGCTGTGCGACGGGTGCAGTTGCACCCGTCGCGTATTTCACTGTCTGCGCAGCAGACAGTGAAATACATGTAGGGGCCCTCTTACGGGGGCCCCTGCAATGCCCATGCCAGTGGCATGGGCACTGCAGGGGCCCCCAGGGGCCCCGCGACCCCCCCTACCGCCATCCGGATCCCGGCGGTCGGACCGCCGGGATCTGGATGGCGGTAGGGGGGGTCGGAATCCCCGCGGCGGTGCAGCAAGCTGCGCCGCCGTGGAGGATTCAATGGGGCGGCGGTACACTGGCGGGAGCCCGCCAGTGGTGCCGGTCCGACCGCGGCTTTACCGCCGCGGTCGGAATCCCCATTGGAGCACCGCCGGCCTGTCGGCGGTGCTCCCGCGGTCCTCCGCCCTGGCGGTCTTTGACCGCCAGGGTCAGAATGACCGCCTAAGTCCGAAGGTAAAAAGTTGACCGGGACCTCCCAGACATCGTATCCGAGAAGGGCTCCATGGACGTCGGATCAAGATCCAGGTTTACCCCGGTCGAAGGATTTTCACCTCGAAAAAACGACTAAGTCCGAAGGTAAAAATCTCCACCGAGGATTCCTGCATCGCGTATCCGGAGAAGGGCTCCAGGAGGTCGGATAGGACTGGCAGGTTCGTCCCGCTGAAGAAAATCTTCAAAATAAAGACTAAGTGTGAAGGTAAACTTTTAACCGAGGCCTCCCGCGACCTGTAGCCGAGCAGGGCTCCATCGCGGTCGGCCTGAAACTTTGACTTTGCCCCGGTCGAGGTGCAACCAGATGACCCGATTGGCGCTTTTTGTTTCTAAGCGCTAGAAAAATAATAATTCTTTAAAAATTCATATCTCCGGTTCCCTTTATCAGATTTTATTAGTTTTTGTGTCATTTTAAAGATAAAAATATAAACTATTTTTATAAATTGGTTTTGTATTTTTAAACTGTTTCCTGTGTTTTATTTAATTACTGTTTTGTGATATTTGAATGCTTTACACACTGTCTCCTAAGTTAAGCCTTGACGCTCGTTGCCAAGCTACCAAGGGTTGAGCTGGGGTTAATTTACTGAGACCTAACTGGACCTAAGTGGAGGTTAGTGGCTTGTTGCTAGGTGTAGGTACCTACCTGCCCCTACCAATAACCCATTTTCCAACAAATATGTATCCCAAAGTTCCAAATTGTGAGGAAAAAGTCAACTCTTCAAATAATTCTCCATTGTTTCGCATGAAACACACACATTGCCTGATTTGTCTCATGCTCACGTTCGGAATCAGCCCATCAATTACTTGCATATTTGTGTGCTACACATGATGTTTTTTGTATAGCCTTGCTCCTGTACCTGGACTCTGCCAACTGTGGGTCTAGCCTTTCCAAGTATCCACCCCAGTCCTGGACCCTTGGAAGTGGGTCTAAGGCACTTTGCCAACTTCTGTGGATGCACATCTCCTTTGTTGTGTGACACAACTGTGAGCAGAACCGATTTATTGCCACTGCTGCAATGGCTTGGATCTGCGGCAAAGACCCACATCGCATCTCAACCCATCACCACATCGGAACTACTTTCCTTGGCACAGGCCTTCACATCTTTGAGCAACAGCAGCTTCCACGACAACCCTGGACTCGAAATTGCAGCCTTAAGGCTCCTTGGAGCCAATACATCACCCTGAGTGTGTGATGCATCCTCAACTCTGGAGTTTTGCTTCACAAGCCCTCATCAATGGGAGAAACAGCCATTACAATGCAGCTGTTACCACAGATGGCCTTTACCATGTATGTGTTACAATGCATGCACCATTAACACGAACAGCATTTACCACGTATACCATTACAACAAATTATCTTGTAAAGGTATGCATGGTGAGGGCTATGTATAGTAATGGTTGTAAAGGCTGTCAGCGTTGGTAGAGGAAATGGAGAGATCCTTCTGTTTCCTCTGAATGACCTGCGGTGCACATCAGAAGAGCTGGCTCTTCGTTGTGAAGAGAAAGGTAAAGAGGATTGGGCTTGGGTGGTACTGTTTTAGGGCTTGGGCATGGAGGATGGTTGGGGACAGTTTTCGGTCTTGGGGTAGGGGTGGGGTCAGGGGGATGCATTTAGGGCTCAGGGCGGAATGCAGGGTGGTACTTTTTAAGGGCCCAGGGCAGAAGATGGGTATTTCTTTAGAAGGGCTGGGGGTTGGGGAGGATGCGCTGGTGTCTGGTCTTACGGCTAAGGGTATGGGTTGCGTAGATTTTAGAGGGGCTGGGAGAGGTGTTGCTTTGGGGTCTGGTTTAAGGGCTTACGGCATGGGTCAGGTAGTTTTAGAAGGTGTAGGAGGGATGTCGCACTGGGGTTTGTTTTAAGGGCTTAGGGCAGGGGACAGGATGTTTTTAGAAGAGCTGAGTTCTGGGGAGGGGTCACGCTGGGGACTGTGTTTAGGATTCAGGAAAGGGTTCAGTGAAAAAACTTTACCATGTATATGCCTTTAACATTCATGCTTTTATAACGTAATTCATTGTTAAGGCATGCGTGGTAAAAGCTATGTGTGGTGATGGCATTCTCATTGTAATTCACACATTAGAACAGCATGGTTGCAATGGAATCTTCCACAATGACACAGCAAGACCTTGTGCCGCAGCCTCATCATATCTCACAATTGACGCATCACATCAGCCGTGTAACACATCTTCAATGCAAATCCTTACAACACTCCGGAAACCAGGATTTAAGGCACTGTGTTCAACTGTCCTAACTGAGTCTCTGTAGCCAGCCCACACTGGATCACGACTGGCCTCAACTTGTGACTTTGTCCTTCTCTGGCGTGACCAGATGTCTACAGTTGGCATTTTTGACTACATTTACTAATTTCTTCAAAATAGATTGTCTTGGGTTCTACTGATTGGATTTTGTGTCATCTTGATCTTGTTATATTCATTAAAATTACTCTATTTTTCTAACTCTGTTGTGGCCTCCTTTTGTGGTGGGTTTAGGCCTGACCTGGAGGGGGAGTTCAGTATGCAAAACAAAGTGTTGTTCTTGTTCAGGTTTACATGTCCTGGTACCACACTAGGCCTGCCATTGCATTGCCAAGTGTGGTGCCCAGTTTTGTGGTGGGAGATGACATTGACAAGTGGCTGGCTGCCTATGAAGTTGCCTTAAGGGCTCATGGGGTTCCTGAAGGGCAATGGGGGGCGGCCTTGTGGTTCTATGTACCCCCAGAGGGAAGGGACACACTCCTTGCACTAGACCCACGTGATCATTATAACTATCCTGTCATGAAGACTGCTTTACTGGCCAAGTATGGACTGACCCCTGAGAGATACCATCAGAGGATTAGGGACAGTACCAAACTTTCCACACAAACCTGGGTTGATTGGTTTGATTTCTCCAATAAGGCACTGAACGGTTGGGTGCGGGGCAGCAAAGTAGATGATTACAAAGGGTTATATGACTTGATTCTGAGAGAGCATATGCTCAGTATTTCTTTTACAGAGTTGTGCCAGCAATTGGTAGATAGTAAGCTGACTGATCCCAGGAAACTTGCTGAGGAGGCGGACCTCTGGACTAGCACCAGGGTGTCCAAAAAGGTATCTGGGAGTGACCCCAAGAAGGGTGGTTCCGGTTCCCCCCAACAAAGTGAGGGGGAGGTTAGAGATGACCCAGACAAGTCCCAGAGTAAGGGGGGAGGAAAGGGTTCCCATGCCCCATCTGAGGAACAGGGTGGTGGTTCTTGTGGGCAGTGGCCCAAAGCATCCCATTCCCAACCCTGCAGCTTTGAGTGTTCCCAGCTAGGACACAGGAAGGGGGACTCTGTCTGTCCAAAGAAATCACCCAGTATTGGGACCTCTACAGGGGTGGCCCATGTGGCCTTAGGGGAAAGTAGTCCCCAGGGGCAGGTCGTAGACCATGCGTTCATCTCCTTTAGATGGGAGGTGGACTCAGAGGGTAAACTGGTGATCCCTGAGGGTGGGAGTCGTCACTTCCACAAGGTGGGAGTGAATGGGGTCCCAGTCACCGCTCTGAGAGACACAGGGGCTAGTCTTACCATGATGGTGGAGAGACTAGTATCACCAGAGCAGTACACCGGACAGGTGTGTAGAGTGACTCCAGCCATTGGGGAAGATTTCTTCCACCCCATGGCCCGGGTGTCCCTAGAATGGGGTGGGGAGGTGACCTAGAGGCTGGTCATAGTTAGTTCCCAGCTGCCCATTGACTGCATTCTGGGCAATGAGTTTCCCCTAGTGTCAGGAGAGCTGAGAGGGTTGACCCCTAAGGGTGCCCTGACAGTTCAGATGTCTGGCAGTACCACTCCCCAGAGGAGGGTATGTAAGCCCAGATGTGGAGGCACAGTGAGGAAGGACTCACCCCTGTCCTCTGTTCAGCCTCAGGATACAGACCCTGGGCTGAGTGACCAGTATCAGGGACCCACCCCTGAACTGGTGAGAATGGAGAAGGGGTGCAAGACCCCTGGGGCTACTGCCCCCCATTTTGGGATGCTTCAGGAGCCCCTTGGGAGCTCCCTACCAGACCCCAGGTTGGAGGAGAAGCTCATCCAACGCCCCCCCCTTAGCAGTGGATGGTGTGGAGCCTGGCTAAGACACTGACAGCTGTCAGTGGCGTCTAATGGTTTCTGTCCTTATGGGCAAAGTTTTCCCTGGGTTGGGGACAGAAGTCAGACCCAAGGAATAGAACTGGCCACATCACTTTGTTGGCCATGGTGGTACTGTCTGCATACTGGGATGCATCTGTGAGCATGTTAAAATTAGGAGCTTCACGGATGGGGTCCTCAGGTGATGAGAAGGGTTCCCCATGGGCCAGTTCCGTGGCCCTGGAGAGTATAGATGCAGAAGCCTCACTGAGTTCAGAAAGGCGTAGAACTGGCAAGTGCCCCTGCAGTAGTGGGCCATTGTCCATGTTCTATCGCCTTAAGCAGGGAAGTCCATCAGAGTGTTGATTAGCCTACCCTGGCTTTAGGCTGGAAGGGGGATATGTTGGAAATGGCCCTTCTGCAGGGTTATCCCCAGACTTTTTGCCTTACTCCTTCTCTTTTTCTGACCTCATTTTTGCTGTTGTTTTTAGACTCTGCGCACTTTACCACTTCTAACCATTGCTCAAGTGCACATGCCTTCTCCCTTTAAACATGGTAACATTGGATCATACCCAATTGGACTATTTAATTTACTTATAAGCCCCTAGTAATGTGCACTGTATGTGCTTATGGCCTGTAGATTAAATGCTACTAGTGGGCCTGCAGCACTGGTTGTGCCACCCACTTAAGTAGCCCCTTAACCTTGCTCAGGCCTGCCATTGCAAGGCCTGTGTGTGCAGTTTCACTGTCACCTTGACTTGGCATTTAAAAGTACTTGCCAAGCCTAAAACTCCCCTTTTTTTCTACACATAAGTCACCTCTAATGTGTGCCCTAGGTAACCCCTAGAGCAGGGTGTTGTGTGGGTAAAAGGCAGGACATGTACCTGTGTAGTTTACAAGTCATGGTAGTGTAAAACTCCTAAATTCGTTTTTACACTACTGTGAGGCCTGCTCCCTTCATAGGCTAACATTGAGGCTGCCGTCATACATTATTGAAGTGGTAGCTGCTGATCTGAAAGGAGTAGGAAGGTCTTATTTAGTATGGCCAGGATGGTAATACAAAATCCTGCCGACTGGTGAAGTTGGATTTAATATTACTATTCTAGAAATGCCACTTTAGAAAGTGAGCATTTCTTTGCAATTAAATCTTTCTGTGCCTTACAATCCACGTCTGGCTGGGTTTAGTTGACAGCTCCTTGTGCATTCACTCAGATACACCCCAAACACAGGGTACTCAGCCTCACTTGCATACATCTGCATTTTGAATGGGTCTTCCTGGGCTGGGAGGGTGGAGGGCCTGCTCTCACACAAAGGACTGCCACACCCCCTACTGGGACCCTGGCAGACAGGATTTAACTGAAAGGGGACCTGGTGCACTTCTAAGCCACTCTTTGAAGTCTCTCCCACTTCAAAGGCACATTTGGGTATAAAATAATGCCTCTGCCCTACCACCTCAGACACTTGCTGGAGAAGAAACCTGAACCAGAACCTGCATACTGCCAAGAAGAACTGCCTGGCTGCCTAAGGGACTCACCTGACTGCTTTCTGCAAAGGACTGCTGCCTTGCTGTTCCCCTGCTGCCTTGCTAAACTCTTGCCCTGCTGCAGAAGTGCTCTTCAAGGGCTTGGATAGAGCTTGCCTCCTGTTCCCTGAAGTCTCAGGACCAAAAAGACTTCTATCTTTCAACTGAACTCCTTGTGCGCCGAAAAATTAGATGCAAAGCTTGCTCCGTGGTGAAAAATTCACCGCACGCCGATCCGGAAAGGCGCTGCTCGACCCTGCAAGGAAAAGATCGACGCGACGCCTGCGGTGCGACCGGAACTTCGACGCATGGCCTGCCTGGACAACGCAGCCCGACTTCCAGAGAGGAAATCGACGCAACGCCTGCCGTGAGGGAGAAAATTCCACACACAGCCCACCGGAACGACGCACAGCCGGACAACAAGCCCAGGATTCCACGCACAGACCCTGGGGCGTCCGAGACCCCCGCGACCCACTGAGGAGACCTGTCCGCGTGCCAGAAATCGACGCATGTCTTCCCCGCGTGAAAAATAATGTCACAAGTCCGTGTGTGAAGGGGCGAAACCGACGCACACACCATTTTTCCACGCATCTCCTCCTCTGCGGCCCTTTGAGCACAAATAGGAGTGGGGAAACAGAAGAAAGACAGGTTGAGTGCATGGCTTACCGCTACCGTTGGCGGACAATACAGACACAGCAGCCCACTGCACTACGCCGTGCTCTTGGCCTCTACAGATGCAGTTCCTGGGATATGGCCTACATGGCTATGAGTGTCATCTACCCACATAGATGACACAGGGGCATGTATATCTGTACTTGGCACTCTACAGAGGTGGGGTGGAGTGGCACATGACCTGGATTCCGGAGGGGCCTAGCCTACGGAACTCGCCCTGGCCTAGGGAAACCCACAGCCCTCCTCCCCCACCCAGACCCCTCCACTACGCGCAAAGTACTCACCCCCTTGTGTCTGCTGTGATGCCCTCAAGCGCCCATCCAGCTTAGGGTAGGCCACCGCCAGGATCCGGAACATCAGGGGGGTCATGGTTCGACGGGCACCCCTCCCACGTTGGGAGGCCATCCCCAGCTGAGCCTCCGCCGTCTTCTTGCTCCAGCGGCGAATGTCCTCCCATCTTTACCGGCAGTGGGTGCTCCGTCTCTGGTGGACCCCCAGGATCCAGACGTCCTTGGCGATGGCACACCAAATATCCTTCTTCTGATGGGCGCTGACCTACATGACATGAACAGGGGAAGAAGAAAAGTAATTAGCAACAGCACCATCGAAGTGAGTGGCCCACATCCCTGCCCTTGCCATGTGGCACATGCAATCACACTTCTACATGCTCGCAGGACTCTGCCCCCTTCCTACTGACATCCAGCCCTCTCCACCCAGGCATAGCCCATACAAAGTGCTCCCTGTGTACTTATCTGTTGGTCTGGAGGACCGTAGAGTAGCGTGTACTGGGGGAGGACCCCGTCCACGAACGTCTCCAACTCCTATGCAGTGAAGGCAGGGGCCCTTTCCCCAGACGCACCAGCCATTGTCTCTTCCAGACAGAGGTCACAGCAGCACTTGCAGTGTAGGTCCTCTCCTGTCGAAGATCAGGTATCGAGTGATTGAACAGCTAGAAAATGGCGGTCACGTCCGCGGCGGTGACGTCCGCGGCGGTGCGTATCATCACCGCCGGCGCACTTCATCATTGGCTCCTGGGACCCATAGGGTCCAATGTTAACCAATGCAGCATTGCACCGCGGTCTTTACCACCTACCGCGACGGTGTACAACGCCAGCGCAGTTACCTCACATCCCATTGTCCCACTTTAGAGGTCAGGCAGCCACCAATTTTTAGGGGCCCACATGGCTTCATTTACAACTGTGTCACACATACCTAGGCCTACACGCAACACACATACAGGAAGGATATTGTATTTAGTGTCGTGTTCTGTGTAGCTGTGGGTACATACCTCAGAATTTGTTGACTCTGTGGTCGCTGTTGTCCTTCCTAGGCACCATCAGCTGGGACATGTGAGGAGATGGCGGAATCCTCCGGTGTACCAACCGCTGGTGGAACTGTTGACAATGGAGGAGTGCATTTAATCATCACCTACAGGTTTGACCGTGCCACAATCCAGGAACTGTGTACCCAGTTGGAGCCTGACCTGATGTCACCAATCCGCCATCCCACAGGAATCCCCCCTCAAGTGCAGGTGCTATCAGTGCTCCATTTCCTAGCAAGTGGGTCATTTCACACAACAGTGGCCATGGCATCAGGGATGTCCCAGCCTATGTTTTCCAACGTGTTGTCCAGAGTGTTGTCTGCCCTGCTGAAACACGTGAGGAGCTACATCGTTTTCCCTCAGGTGGAGGATTTGGCTACAGTGAAAGGTGACTTCTATGCCCTGGGACATATCCCTAACATCATAGGTGCCATTGATGGGACCCATGTGGCTTTGGTCCCCCCCCCCACAGGAGTGAACAGGTGTACCGGAACCGGAAGAGTTATCATTCGATGAATGTACAGATGGTATGTTTGGCAGACCAGTACATCTCGCAGGTAAATGCTATGTTCCCTGGCTCAGTGCATGACGCCTCCATCCTGCGGAATGGCAGCATCCCGTATGTGATGGGTCAACTCCAGAGGCACCGTGTGTGGCTATTAGGGGACTTTGGTTACCCCAACCTGTCATGGCTATTGAACCCAGTGAGGAATCCCAGGACCAGGGCAGAGGAACGCTACAATGAGGCCCATGGGCGGACTAGGAGGGTGATCTAACGCACCTTTGGCCTCCTTACGGCCAGGTTCATGTGCCTACATATGACAGGTGGTTCCCTATTCTACTCACCAAGGAAGGTGTGCCAGATCATCATCGCCTGCTCGATGCTTCACAATCTTGCTTTGCGACGGCAGGTGCCTTTTCTGCAGGAGGATGGTCCAGATGACGGTGTTGTGGCAGCTGTGGAGCCTGTGGACAGTGATGAGGAGGAAGCAGAGGAAGAAGACATTGATAACAGGGACTCTGTCATACAGCAATATTTCCAGTGACACACAGGTGAGAACAATTTTTTTACTATTACCTTCACTTTCACACTTCTACCTCTATCCTGTCTGTCAATTTGAAGTAGTATCTGCTAACTGAGTGATCCATTTCCATTACGGTTTCACAGGTGTGGTTACCAACGTGTGTCATCTGCTTGCATCCTTCATGGACTTGTGATGTGTGACATAGGTATGTTGACATTACTATTGAGAACGGATTTTGTCACTGTCATAGCTAATACTCATTTTCAAAATCACAGGCTGACTCCAGATTGTTTTGTGGTTCAAGGGTGTTTATTGAAGTGCTAATTATTGGGGGGGGGGCAAAATGGTGATGGCTGATGGTGGAGGGATGTCCATGGCAGAGTCCAGTCTATTAGTCTCACAGGTGCATTGCCCATATGGGCATAGGAAGTGGAGCTGGGGCAGTTCCAATATGGACAGGGTTACAAAGTGGGACAGTGGGAGGACAATCAGGGTGGTCTCATTTCCTGGCGGGGGTCTTGCCATCTTGCTCTGTCCTGTTCCTGGATCTCAGGGACCGCTTGCGGGGTGGTTCTCCGTCTGCAGGGGGTGGGGTGCTGGTGTGGTGGTCCGGTGGCGGGGCGCCCTGTCCACTAGCGCCGGCGGAGGTGGTGGGCAGTTCATCATCCATGCTAGTGTCAGGGGCCCCTTGGAGTGCCACGGTGTCCCTCATGGTCTTTTGTATGTCCTTCAGCACCCCTACGATGGTGCCCAGGGCAGAGCTGATGGTTCTGAGCTCCTCCCTGAACCCCAAATACTGTTCGTCCTGCATGCGCTGGGTCTCCTGAAACTTGGCCAGGACTGTTGCCATCGTCTCCTGGGAGTGGTGGTATGCTCCCATGATGGAGGAGAGGGCCTCATGGGGAGTGGGTTCCCTTGGCCTGTCCGCCCCCTGTCGCACGGCAGCCCTCCCTGTTCCCCTGTGTTCCTGTGCCTCCGTCCCCTGGACCGTGTGCCCACTACCACTGCCTCCAGGTCCCTGTTGTTGTTGGGGTGGTGGGTTATCCTGGGTTCCCTGTAGTGGTGGACACACAGCTGACTGACGTGTCCTGAGTACGGAGGTATGGGCCCGCTGGGTGGGTGCTGTGCTGGTGTTACCAGAGGGTGGAAGGTCAGTGTTGGGCTGTGCCTGTGCGAGGGGAACCGACTGTCCCGAGGCCCACAATGGTCCGGGCTGGTCATCTGGATCCAGTTGGCCAGAGCTGCTGTCATCACTGTGGGCCTCTTCTGGGGGTGGAGTGGAGATGTCTGGACCCTCCTGTCTGGTGACGTTAGGTAGTGGTCCTGCAGGGGTATAAAAGCATGATTATTGCATCTGCGTGTGTCATGGTGTGCAATGGGTGGGTGTGCGTGTACCCCAGTGCAAGCATTCCTGTGTGCGGGCTTGTGTGATGATGGTTCGGGGGTGTTATGGGTATGTGCAGTGGGCATGCTTTAGTGATGGGTGTCCATGCTTAGTTGTGTCATGCAGGGCTTGGTGTTGGGATAGGTGTTTTGTGTTATAAGTACATTAGTGAAGAGTTGGAGTGATAGGGGAGTGGGTGTGGGTGGGGGTGTGTGATAGCATGCATGTAGGGTGGGGGATATGATAGTTAAGATTTGACTTACCAGTGTCCATTCCTCCACCGACTCCTCCGAGGCCCTCAGGATGCAAGACCTGCTCCTCCCATGTTGTTAGTTGTGGGGGAGGAGGTGGGGTCCGCTGCCAGTCCGCTGAATCGCGATGTTGTGCCTGGAGACCACTGAACGCACCTTCCCCCGTAGGTCGTTCCACCTCTTGCTGATGTCCTCCCGATTTCTTGGGTGCTGTCCCACTGCGTTTACCCAGTCGACGATTCTTCGCCATAGCTCCATCTTCCTGGCTATAGAGGTGTGCTGCACCTGTGATCCAAATAGCTGTGGCTCTACCCGTACGATTTCCTCCACCATGACCCTGAGCTCCTCCTCAGAAAACCTGGGGTGTCTTTGGCGTGCCATGGGGTGGTGTAGGTGTTGTGTGGGGTGGTGTATGAGTATGTATGAGTGTGGTGATGTGTAGTGGTGTGTGGAATTTTGTGCGTGGATGTTGTGTGGGTGATGGTGTTTTGTGCCACTGTGTGGTGGGGTTCTCTATTGCTGTACTCTCTCTCTGTCGCCTTCGTCTCTGATTTTGGGTCGTAGGGGTTTGTGGGTGATGTGGGTGTGTGTTTTATATTGTATTGGGTGTGTGGGAGTGTTGTTTGTATGTGTATCAGGTGTGTCTATTTTGAAATGTCCAATGTGGCGGTGTTTTGGAGATGTGTGTGTATTTTGAGCGCTGCGGTGTGGACCGCCAATGGAATACCGCGGTTGAAAGACCGCCGCGTGGATTCGTGGGTCGTAATAGCATGGGCGTGTTTCTGTTGCCGTGACGGTGGAGGTTTTGTTTTCGCCAGTTTATCACTGACCTTTGGTGTGGCGGACTTGTGTGGGTGTCTGAATTTCGGCGGATTCCGAGATGTGGGTCATAATAGCTGTGGCGGAATTCCGCGCCGGTGTATTGGCGGTCTGCTGCACGGCGGTAAGCGGCTTTTACTGCCAATGTTGTAATGACCCCCTTAAGACACTTTGGGGGTTATTACAACTTTGGAGGAGGTGTTAATCTGTCCCAAAAGTGATAGTAAAGTGACGGATATACCACCAGCCGTATTACGAGTCCATTATATCCTATGGAACTCGTAATACAGCTGGTGGTATATCTGTCACATTTGGGACGGATTAACACCTCCTCCAAAGTTGTAATAACCCCCCTTAAATCACTTTCAAGTGATATCTTTACAATCTCTTATTGCATCTTTTATCGTTTTGACCTGCAAATATCCCGATAAATATTACATATTTTTTCTAAACACTGTGTGGTGTATTTTTGTGGTGCTATATAGTGTTATTGTATGATTTATTGCACAAATACTTTACACATTGCCTTCTAAGTTAAGCCTGACTGCTCAGTGCCAAGCTACCAGAGGGTGGGCACAGTATAATTTGGATTGTGTGTGACTTACCCTGACTAGAGTGAGGGCCCTTGCTTGGACAGAGGGTAACCTGACTGCCAACTAAAGACCCCATTTCTATCAAGGGGACTATGTTATTCTTTAAAGACCATTGTGTTAGGCATACCCTGTATTTTATAAAATCACCTTTTGTTAGCTATACGTATACATTTTCCACTAGCGACCTGGGAAGAAATCATTGCGTAGAGAGACCAGGCTCAACAGAGGATGCTACTGTTCTTTTCTCAATCCACTTCCCCTTCCTCCTGAGGACTGGCCCAGTTTTAATCTTTCCACAGGATTCGAGTGGTGTCAGTGTTTGGGTGGTATTGTCATCTCTCAATAGATTGTACAACCTAGTGGAGGCACGGGTTGGTGCTCAATTGACCATTGCTTCAGTTAAGATTTTGATAATGTTCATTGCAATTATTGCAACTAAAAATTACATACGTTTTATTAATGGACATGTCTTTTATGGTGTTAGCACTAGCATGATGTCAGTAGAACCGCTACAGGTTATGCAGATATAAAATTACTGTGCCTTCTGCAACTAGGATTTGTTTATTTAACTGATGGGTTATCCCGAGACTAACACCAGGGAGGCAGAGCAATTGAAGTGAACAAAAACTAAATTTCTAACAGTGCTGAAATACATATGTACTGTAGCTGAGAAACTATCTCATTATGTTTTAAAAATGAGTTATGGGAAAAGACACAAAGGCCCTCATTATGACATTGGCAGTAAATCCCGCTTACCTCCATGCCAACTGCTGCCAACATGACACAGTTGTGGCGGACAACCGCCAACCATATAATGAAACACACATACCAATCCGTCACTATACTGCCACACACACAAGTCCGCCAGCCCAAAGGTCAGTGATAAACTGGCAGTATCCAAACCCACACCATTACGCCAACAGAACAATGCCCACAACATTATGACCCAAGAATCACCGCGGCGGACATTCAATGGCAGTAAACCATTTGTAGTACATACCTCTGCGCTCAAAATACACATACTCAAACAAAACAACACCACATTGGACAATTCAAACTACACACACCTGACATACATACACATCACACACCCACACCAATATAAAACACACACCCACAACCCTTTATGAATACAAACAAGTGCCAGCAGAGAGAGACAGCAAGAGCACTCACTCAACCAGAGCCACATACCACCATCACCTATACACCACACACGCACCTCCATCACACACCCCAACATATCACCCCACACACCCTCACCCACACCACTCACACTACACCCATGGCACCACAATGACACCCCAGATTCTCTGAGGAGGAACTGATGGTCATGGTGGAGGAAATCTCTGGGTAGAGCCTCAGCTATTTGGATCAGAGGTGCAGTTGATTTCCATTGCTAGGAAGATGGAGCTATGGTGGAGAATCATGGACAGGGTCAACGCCGTGGGACAGCACCTCAGAACAATGAATGACATCAGAAAGAGGTGAAATGACCTACGGGGGAAGGTACATTCCATAGTAGCAAGACATCAGCTCGCAGTACAGAGGACTGGCAGTGGACCTCCACCTCCTCCCCCACAACTAACAACATGGGAGGAGTACGTCTTGCAATCATGCATCCTGAGGGCCTGGCCGGAGTAGGAGGAGGACTGGACTCTGGTAAGTCAACTCTTTACTACTACCATTCCCCTTCCTGCATGCCATCACATACCCCCACCCTCACCCTCACTACCATCACTCCACCACTACCCACACACCCCATCACATCTCACTTATCCCAATGCCAAGCTCTGTATGCAGCACCAATGGATGGACACCCCTCACAGACCTGCCTGGACATCTATCACCACTGTATGCACACTAGAGACAATCACCTAGCCTACCAAATAACAACTCACACAAGGCAAAGCTGCCAGGGCATTAATGACCATAGAGGGAAACACAATCATGCACAATATGTCACATGCAGAAACAATAACACTGCATTTACATCCCCACAGGTAACCCACCCAATAGGCGAAGAGGTGCCAGCAAACATCCGGTCCCCCCCAGAAGAGGCCCACAGTGATGACAGCAGTTCTGGTCGCCAGGATCTGGATGACCAACCTGGCCCATCAGGGATCTCCAGACAGTCGGTTACCCAGGCACACTCTCACACCACCACGGAGCCTCCCCCTCAGGAAACATCACCACTGCACCCACCCAGCGGGCCCATACCCTTGTCCCCAGGACACGTCAATCAGCAGTGTGTCCACCACTACAGGGAACCCAGGCCACTCCACAAACACGGGACGATCAGGGACCTGGGGTCAGTGGCAGTGGGCACACAGTTCAGGGGACAGAGGCATAGGACAACAGGGAAGCTGGGAGGACTGCTGTGCAACAGGGGGAGGACAGGCCCAGGGAACCAACTCTCCAGGAGGCACTCACCGCAATCCTGGGAGCATACCAACATTCCCAGGATACGCTGGGAAAGATACTGGACAAGTTGCAGGAGAACATGCGGCTGCAGGAGGGACAGTACCTGGGGATCAGGGAGGACTTAAAGGACATCAACACCACCCTGGTCTCCAGTGCAGGGGTGCTGGCAGACATGGCCAACACTATGAGGGAGGCAGTGGCACACCACTGGTCCCCTGACACTAGCCAAACAGCCCTCCACCTGTGCTGCTGCTAATGGACAGGAGGCCCCGTCACAGGAACAACAGGCCACCAGCACCCCTCCCCCTGCAGAAGGTGAACCACCCTGCAAATGTTCCCTGCGATCCAGGCAGAAGCCATAAACTATTGACAAGACCCCCACCAGGAAATAAGACTCTCCTGAATGTTATCCCTGTGTCCCACTCTGTCACCCTGTCCACCTGGAACTGCCATTGCTCCCCTTCCTATGCTCCCTTGGACAATGCACCTGTGATACAAATAGACTGGACTCTAACATGGACTTTCCTCCATCATCAACCCAGCCCACTGCACTTGCCCCTCTACTTCTAAGCACCTAAATAAACACCCTTTAAAAAAAATACAAGTATGGAGTATGTCAAATGATACAAGTATGTATTAGTTTATCTACGTTTAAACATTGCAATTCAACTGTACATTAATGGTTACATTGGAAATACCTGTTGTTGGCTGCACTGAACACACCAGAAGCAATAGTGGGGAACCAACATCTGCAAAAAGAGATGCCAAAGGGAACAGTGAGTGGGCATAGAAGTAGGAATACACATTCTGCCAGTGACAATGTCACACATCAAACTGTCAATTATATGTGTATCAACACTGTCTTACCTGTGTCTCATTGGAAGTTTTGATGTATAATTGCACTTCTGTTGTCCTCATCCTCATCCTCTGCCTCCTTATCTTCACTGTCCACAGGATCCACTGCTGCCACACAGCCATCTCCAGCCCCCTCCTCCTGCAGAAAAGGCACCTGGTGATGCAAGGCAAGGTTGTGCAACATACAGCATGCCACGATGATCTGGCAGACTTTCTTGGGTGAGTAGCACAAGGATCCTTCGCATTGACGTGGGAGATGTACTGGTCCGCCAGGCACACCATCTGCACATTTATGGAGCGAAAGCTCTTTCGATTTCTGAACACCTGTTCATTTCGCCGGGGGGGAGGGACAAATGCAATATATGTTTCATGACTAGCCCCAATAATGTTGGGGATATGTCCCATTGCATAGAAATCAGCTTTCAATGTGGCCAAATCCTCCAGCTGGGGAAAACGATGTAGCTGCACATGTGTTTAATCAGGGCAGACAATGCTCTGGTCAGCACTATTGAGAACATTGGCTGTGACACCCCTGCTGCCAAGCCCACTGTCACTTGGAAGGAGCCAGCTGCCAGGAAATGGAGCACTGATAGCACTTGCACAAGATGGGGGATCCTGGTGGGGTGACAGATAGCAGAGATTAGGCAGGCTTCAAATGGGCACACAGCTCCGTGATTGTGGCCCTGTCAAGTCTATAGGTGAGGATTATGGGGGTCATTCTGACCCTGGCGGTCATCGACCGCGGAAGCACCGCCAACAGGCTGGCGGTGCTTCCTGGCCAATTCTGACCGCGGCGGTAAAGCCGCGGTCAGAAAAGGGAAACCAGCGGTTTCCCGCCGGATTTCCCCTGGCCATAGGAATCCTCCATGGCGGCGCTGCAAGCAGCGCCGCCATGGGGATTCCGACCCCCTTCCCGCCATCCTGTTCCTGGCGGTTCTTACCGCCAGGAACAGGATGGCGGGAACGGGTGTCGTGGGGCCTCTGGGGGCCCCGGCACTGCCCATGCCACTGGCATGGGCAGTGCCGGGGCCCCCTAACAGGGCTTCATAAAGATTTTCAGTGTCTGCTTTGCAGACACTGGAAATCCCGACGGGTGCCACTGCACCTGTCGCACCCCTTCAACTCCGCCGGCTCCATTCGGAGCCGGCTTCATTGTTGAAGGGGCTTTCCCGCTGGGCCGGCGGGCGGCCTTCTGGTGGTCGCCCGCCGGCCCAGCGGGAAAGTCAGAATGACCGCCGCGGTCATTTGACCGCGGTACAGTCGTCTGGCGGTTCCCGTCAGGCGGGCGGCTTCCGCCGCCCGCCGGGGTCGGAATGACCCCCACGTGCCTGTCCTCCATTGTTGCCAAGTCTACCAGGGGTGTCTACACAGGGGGATGTCTCCATCTCCTATTCATCCGTAGCAGTTGCAATCTAGGGGGTAAAAGTGTGAGCAGTTGGTCATTATCTCTACATTCCAACCACTACAGTTCAATGCATGTTGTGATTGCAACAGTAATTTGTTGGAGATGAACAAATGGTGCATTTGTGTACTGTGACACAGTTAGGATCCATGGCCTGCACCCCCCCTGAAATGGTGTCCACCTGTCCTGTATTGGGGGACAGGTGGAAATGAGGTAATTCCCCTGACGTTGTCCGCTGTTGCGGGAGGTGGTCGAGAACTGCCGTGCAACTCCTCATTGGTTATCATTGGGCCCTATGAGATACAGTGGCCAATGGTGATGTACTCCGGCGGTGACGGTACGCACCGCAGGGGACCTGACTGCCGGTTTTTAGCTGTGCACTCACTTGCTACCTGACCTTCAACAGGAGAGGACCTACACTGCAAGTGCTGCTGTGACCTGTGTCTGGAACCGACCATGGCTCGTGTGACTGGGGAAAGGGCCCCTGCCTTCACCTCGGCGGAGTTGGAGCGACTGGTGGATGGGGTTCTAACCCAGTACCGACTGCTGTATGGGCCTCCAGACCAACAGGTGAGTACACCATGAGTATGATGCATGGGGCATGAATGCATGGAGTGCTGTGTGTGAAGGCCTCGTGTGGAGGGGGTTGGTGGATGGGCCCTGGGCAGCATGCAGCATGTATGGTGGGCCTTGTCTGTGCTAATGGGGATGGAAGGGGACATGGTGGGCCATGAGTGTAACAGGCAGGACGGTCGGACTAATACTTTTTCTTGTGTCTATTTCCCTGAAGGTCAGCGCCCATCAAAAGAAGTATATATTGCGTGCCATCGCCAAGGACGTGCGGACCCTGGGGGTCTACTGCAGGCGGAGCACCCACCGTCGGAAACAGTAGGAGGACTAGAGACGCTGGGCATGGAAGACAGCGGAGGCCCAGCTGGGGATGGCCTCCCAATGAGGAAGGGGTACCCGTCGAACTGTGACAATCCCCTGATGGCCCGCATACTGGTGGTGGCCTATCTGGAGCTAGATGGGCGCTTTGGGGCATCACAGTAGCCACAACGGGGTGACTACAGTGCCCATCATTACAACTTACGCATGGTGGGGTGGTATCCGGGTGGGGGGTGGGCCCTGTGGTGCCCCTAGCCCAGGCCTGGCATTGCTGGGTAGGTCCCATGTAGGGAAGAGTTCTGATGTGAAAGTACATAGACCAAGCTAGTAGTTATCCACTACTGGGCAGGGGTCTGTGGGTCTCAGGTATGCTGCAATTTGTATTCGGTGTCCCTATCCATGGGCTGGTGACTAACCTTGTAACTGGTAGTGCATTGCCTAGTGCACAGGGCTGTCCGCTGTGTGTGAGTGTGTTGTGTACGCCAATGGTTGTGTTGGTGGTGCCACTGACCAAGTGTATCCTTGTATCCTCCCTGCCCTTTTTGTTTTGTCACCCTGTCCTTATGTGCATTAGCATCATCTGGCGAAGGAGCAGGGGCACTGGCGACAGAGGTAGCTGCATCCCACAGGACTCAGGAGGTCGAATCCGCTGACGGTGAGGGCACTAGTTGGACGGAGGGCGAGGGGAGCACCACGGCAGAGACAGAAGGTGACAGTTCTGACACGGATACCTCCTCCGATGGAAACTCCCTGGTGGTGGCGGACACCTCTGTGCCCATCTCAGCTACAGGTACAGCCACCACCCCCTATACCACCACCCCCTTCCCAGCAGCCCCTCAGCAAGTTTCCCAAGCCCGCTCACCCAGGAGGGTGGGCATCTCCTTCGCCCCAGGCACCTCAGGCCCTGCCCTAGTTAGCCCTGCTGCCCTGAGTGAGAAGGCTATTGACCTCCTGCGATCCATCTCTGTTGGGCAGTCAACCATTTTGAATGCCATCCAGGGGCTGGCAGCCCAAATACAACTGACAAATGCATTTCTGGAGGGTATTCACACTGGCTTGGCGGCCCAACATAACTCAATCCAGGCTCTGGCCTCCTCTCTGATGGCAGCCATTGTCCCTGTTTCGAGCCTCCCCCCTCCAACTTCCTCTTCCCAGTCCCATTCCCCTCAACCCCAACCTATCCCAAGCACACAGTCAGACCATCATGCACCCAGGACAACACACAGGAGTGGCCATGGCAAACACAAGCACAACACTTCATCCCACAGGCACTCACACAAACACCATCCAGAAGCAGACATACCAAAATCCTCTGCCTCCACTGTGGCCCCCTCTTCCTCATCCTCCACCTTCCTCCCTGTTGCATCTCCACTCACACCTGTATGCACTACATCCTCATCCACTACCACCATCACCATCATACCTATCAGTACACGCCCCTCACTGGCAGTCACCACCCCCACATCCATGCACACATCCCCTGTGTCCTCTCCCACTGTGTCTGTGCCCCCTCCTCCCAAAGTACACAAACGCAAGCACTCAGACATCCAACAGCCATCCACCTCACAACAACATCCAGCCCATGCACCTGCACCCAAACACAGCAGACCGACACCTACTACAACCACTCCCTCTTCCTCCACTCCCAAACCATCTCCCTCTTCCCACCTCAATGTCCCTAAGAAGCTTTTCCTAGCCAACACTGACCTCTTCCCTCCCCTCCCTCACGCAAGGCCAGAGTGGTCAAAACCCAGGCAAGCACCTCAGCCACCCAGTCCACGGGCACAGCAGTGTCCACAGCTACTCCAAGTGGGAGAGGATCCCAGGCACAAAACAGCCACACTGAAAGGGTGCCTGAACCAAGTGCTGTAAGGAAGGGCAAGGAGTAAGCCACAAGTGCATCAAGGAAGGGCAACGAGGCACCCCCAGCTGTTGCAAGGAAGGGAAAGGAGGCACCCCAGCTGCTGAAAGGAAGGGCAAGGAACAATCCCCGGCTGCTACCAACAGAAGCAAGTACCCATCCCCAGCTGCTGGCAGGAAGGGCAAGGGGCCTGCACAAGCAGGCAGAAAGGACAAGAGGTCTGATGCTGGGACTCTGTCAGAGCCCCCACCACCAACCATGATGGTGCAGCCTTCCGAGGCTGCAGGGGATGAGCTGGAGCCTCCCCTCACCACTGCCAGCACCACCACAGGACCACCACCAGCAGCAGCATCCCCAGTGGGCAGCCGTCTGAGGCTGCAGAGAAAGGGCTGGAGCCTCCCCCCACCACTGCTAGCACTGCCACCAGCACCACTGCCAGCAGCAGCATCGCCAGTGGGCAGCCGTCCGAGGCTGCAGGGGAAGGGCTGGAGACTCCCCCCAACACTGCCAGCACCACCACCAGCACTGCTGCCTGTGCCGCCACCAGCACCTCCACCAGCAGCAACAGCCCCAGTGGGCAGCCGTCCGAGGCTGCAGGGGAAGGGCTGGAGCCTCCCACCACCACTGCCAGCACCACCACCAGCACCACTGCCAGCAGCAGCTCCAGTGGGCAGCCGTCCGAGGCTGCAGGGGAAGGGCTGGAGCCTCCTCCCACCTCTGCCAACTCCACCATTAGCAGCACCACTGCTACCACTGAGCAGCCGTCACCGCTGGCGGACAGTGTGTAGTCTTTCATCCAGGGGCTGTTGTGCGGCCTGGCCCCTGCAAATTCTGTAGGTCTGACACCAAGGTGACAGACTGTGATCTTGCACTCCCCAAGATCTGCATCATAGGGCACAATGCCCCCTCCAAAACAAGTGGAAGAAGCCATCCACTCACCCTATCCTCCACAGGATGAAGCTCACTGGGCACGATCCCCACTCCAGAACCAGTGGAGAAGCCATCCACTCACCTCATCCTCCCCAGGATGAAGCTCACTGGGCACGATCCCCACTCCAGAACCAGTGGAGAAGCCATCCACTCACCCCATCCTCGCCAGGATGAAACTCACTTGGCACGATTCCCCCTCCAGAACCAGTGGAGAAGCCATCCACTCACTCCATCTTCCCCAGGATGAAGCTCACTGAGCACGATGCCCCCTCCAGAACCAGTGGAGAAGCCATCCACTCACCCCATCCTCCCCAGGATGAAGTTCACTGGGCACAATACCCCTCCAGATCCAATTGAAGAAGTCACCCACTTGAGAGACTATGGCCTTGCACTCCACAGGATCATGCACAGGGCATGTTGCCCCCTCCAGAGCCAGTGGGCAAACTACACACTTGAAAGACTGGCCTTGCACTCCCCAGGATTATGCACAGGGCATGTTGCCCCCTCCAGGACCAGTGGAGTTGTACTGTCTTCTGGCTGAGGTGCCCCCCCACTCCCTGTCCCCCTGAGATGCATGGCTATTTTCGACCTGATGCCCCTGCAGTGTTCTCTCCGTGTTGTTGCAGGAGAAAGGTGGGGCCTTGGACTATGTGATGTGGCCCTGTGGCCTACGGACATTGAGGACTGGGCAGTGTCCCTACATTTGTAAATATGTACATACTTTTTGATTTCGATGCACGTATTTATCCTATTTTACCTTAATACACTTACTTTAATCAGTTCCTTTTGTCCTTGCATTACTCCTGAGGGCTACAGGGTGAATATATAATGTTACTGCATCTGTTTGTGTGTATGGTGTTGGGGGGGGGGTGTTGCATGTGTGTGTCACTCTTTTTTTACTCCCTCCCTCCAATGTGTGCTAGGCAGCAGTACTCACCGTGGTCGTCTTCGCCGATGTTGGTGTTCGTAGTGGAGCAGAAGGTAGAAGAGCATGGGGAACACATGCAACTCAGACTCCATGGCGGCGTGGTTGTTCCCTGAGTTTCCACAGGTGAGTCGTTTGACTTCTGAAATCTGTTTCCGCCAGGCTTTTGATGTCGTTGGTACCGCCCCGGAAAAGGTGGCAGATTGGTATCTCATAATACAGTGGGCGGAACATTGTCTTCCACCTGGCTGTAGGTGTGTTAAAGTGGCTGTCTGTATGAGCGGTTTCCTCTGTGGTCATAATTTCATATTTATTACCGCCGGCCTGTTTCTGGTATAACCACCACTTTATCACCGACCGCCAGGGTCAAAGAGTGTTGGCTGCAGATAAGTGGATATGGTTGAGGTGTGTGGCTCTGCAATAACAACAGTTAATTAAATGTAATTAGCACGTCACTAAAGCACACCTCAGAATCTAATCACGTTTTTTATTATCAATTGAATGAAAACTACTTGTTATATGAACTTCATAAATACGAGATGATGTGGGATCTCAAGTCAGAAGCAGGGGAGTAATCCACACACACGTGGTTCCAGCTTCGGTTTTGCATTGCACTGCAATCAGCCTCTTTTGCGATACTAGATCTGTTCCAAATGATGTCTTTGCAAAAAATTGCAAATCACCTGATTCATGAATATTAATGAGACAGGAATCAGATTTTTACTGCTTGCAAAAGGCAATGAAAAACTGGGTGGAGGTCAATTTAGGATAGTAGACTTCCTTCCTTGCCTTCAATGTACGCCTGCATTGTTATACCTCCTTAAAAGTGTTGAGATCATAAAGGCAACTCAAAGCGTGCATGCAGTGCTCCTTTGTGACCACTGTGTTCACTTCGCGTGTCTGACGCTTGCACAAGCACAATGTAAGGTGTCAAGGTTTGGCAGCTTACTCTTGCGAATGATTACTGCATGCCTTGACACATTGAACATTTGAACATTACAAGCATTGATACATACAAATGGTAGCAAAGCATTGGCCTATCGCCTTGTAAATCAGTGGTGTCAACTTTTGACAGCATACACTTTGTGAATTATTACTGCATGCCTCGACACACGCTAACCACCCAATGCTTTGCTTCAGCCAAAATGGTTGCAGAGAATTTGCGAATTTTCTTGTACACCAGAAAGGGGTTGGAACACATTTTGGCTGCCCCTTTCCTACGCAATTTTAAAGAGTTTTCAGTTCTTGCATTGTTACTAGTAATGCCCATTGCAAATCTCAAGGCATGTTTTGTGATGTACTAATTGTGATAATCAGTTGTAGAGCCTTCAAGTGCAAAGACTTCTGTGGATCAGTTTTAGAGCTGCAGTTGATAAGGTGACAACCCCACTCCATGTCATCATGGACATTGTCTCCGGTCCTGAACTTTTTACCTACATATTGTTTTCAGATGTGCACGCCTAGTTAGTTCAATTGAAGCTGAAAAATACCTCGGCACCCAAGATACATTAGGTTGTCAAACGAAAATATTGAACTGGAAAGTGTCCTGTAAGGACTTGGAGGAGTCGGACCAACGAGCCCTTGATAAAGGAAACTGTGCATAGATTCCCAGGTTAGGCAATCTATACGCCCATTCTCTGTGTGCCACAGTTCTAATTTGATTAGACTCTCTTGAATTTCTTGTCAATATTGAAACCCGGACATAGTTTATGGCATAATAAAGCTAGATTTATGTTTGACAGAAGTGTATGAGCTGCTTGAAAACGTATTACAAGGTGTAAAAATATTTTTTATACTGCACGGCGACTGAATTGATGACCTTTAGCATATGGCTCCAATAATGTTTCTAAATGTGGTTCTTAGTAACAAAAATTTGCTTATTTTAACAAAGTAAAGAGTGCTTAAATCATGTTATAAGTTAGATTCAGATCTGTGGAACACGTCTGTGCGGTACAGCTGCACGTACCGGCTAAGTCTGGAAGCCCCTGGGCACGAAGGAAGACGGCACTGAAAAATAAAATCAGTGACATGGCAAAAGCTGGAGGTGAGCGATGTGGTGAACATGACAGAACAGCGTTCAGGCGATGCATCGTACCAGAAAAGATGGCAAGCATAGAAGTGAGTTCTGTAATTTCCTACGGGCAGGTTTTGATAGCCCACATTGGGAATACTGTGTGCTTCAGCAGAAAGTAAAATTATACTAGGATGTCAGCAAGGATTTAACGTACTGTAATCTCACGCAGAATTTCATTCATTTTATTCATTGAGTCAAAAGATTTAAAAACAAAAAATAAAAATAAACGATTCCTAACCTCAACCACTGGGTGGCAGCAATTGAATATTCAACGTCTACAGGCCCGCATGTGCCTTCTTGCCACCTCTGACTGTTAAATCTGCTTTAGGGTTACACCAGCCTCGGATTGGCAAGGCGGGCAATCGGGCATCGGCTGATGGGACTGTGCCTGAGGCCAGTTAATGGGCCGGATTTTTGGTCTATTAAGCAGTGCAACCTGCTTTGGCCCTCTCGTATGCCACCAAGTGCACAACGTCAAAGGCTGTTGTAATAGCTTTTATATAAATATACTGAACCTGTCTCCATGCAAATGAAGTCAGGGCAGCTGCTAATTGTCAGAGGCAGAATGACAATGGGGCTGCTCCAGGTGTCACAGCATGCCCCCTCCGACTCTCCCCAGGTGTGACAGAGCTCCTGATGGGAAGCAGTTACCACCAGCTTTGCAGAGGAATGGGGCAGGGGAGAGGTCCTGAGAGTTGGGTGGTAGGGGTTGGTGAGAATCAGAGGGAACTCAGCAGTTGATTTTTGTCCCCTCCCCTCCATGGAACAGGGTGGGATAAATTAGTCTCTGCTGTTCTTCTTTGCTTGCCCCATATCCGTTCCTGCAGTCAGTAGGGAGAGGCTGTGGCCTTACCAGACTTTAAAACTGGGAAAGTAGGTTTAAGTCCCAGCATCAGCTCAGCATCCTGTGATCCTGGGTAAATCACATAATTCACCTGAGCCTCCAAAGAAATTAATCTGACCTTCTGTAATGTTATCTGGTGCTCTTGTAAAGCTCTCCAACACTCTTGTGTCAAGTTTATGCTGTATAAAACTGCATGTATGTGAGGAAAGTGACACTGTATATTTATTTTTGCATTTACACACTAGCATCATTCCATTTGTTGGAACTTACGCATGATGCTGCCTGCAAGTGCAACAAAAATAATGATGCGCCTTTCGTCAGTCTCTGAACACTACAGGACTTCTCTTAAGTAGTGTAAAAGTACTGTGCATATCTAAAAAGCCATGGGTGAGTGTAAAATGTCTATGGATGAAGAGGGGTCTCAGGGGATCTCAGGGTGAGAAATATTCCAAGAGCACCCACGAGAATAATGTGGAATACTTTTGTTTCCAGTCTTGACAAAAGTTACTGGCCCTATAAGGTTTAAAATACTTTTAGCATTGCAAATATTTACCAACATTAGGTCCATGCTCCTAACTAAATAGTGGTTTGTGATATGCAAATGAGGGCCACTTTTTTTTTGACTGTCCAGGCCTAATTGTTGCCCCAATCCAACCCTGGGTTTCACAGATATGTAATGATATTGAGGCCAAGTGATGCAGAAGGTGTATCTGAGGGGCAGGGTGGTGGAGGGACATTATTTTCTGAATATCTTTAAAGAAGCATTCTTGAGACAAAAGGAGAGAGAGCATCTCCATCTTTATTTAGTATCGCCCTAGTTGAACATTCGATGATACCTTCAGAATCAACAATGTGGAATCCAGCAGCCAATTGGTGCCATATCAGGAGCCCCAGCTTTTGTTGTTAACATTCCTTGATGTGCTGGACCACCTGGGCCCATAAAGACGGACTAAAGGCAGGAGCGGCTTGCGGTGCTTTGTAGGGCCCGCGGGAGGGCGGGATTAATTAAAAAAATAACCACCATTGTACCACTCATCTGTTGCAGGCACAGGCTCCCAGCCTGCCTTGTGGCCAATCCTGACTCTGCTCAGAGCAGCGTTAGGATTGGCTGGGAGCACCCAGCCAAGGTGCTCCTAGGCAGACTGGGATCCTGTGCCTGCTCTCTCCTGCCCAGCAACACAGTGCTGGGCTGGAGAGAGCACAATGCGCATGTGTGTTTGGCTGGCCCGAGACAGCTGGCCAAACATACATGCGCACTGAGGGGGAGTGCTCAGTGCTCGCCACTGCCTGTGGACCCATCCCTTTTACTACAAAACAATAATAAATGGAGTTTATTAACATTTTGTAGTAAAAGGTTTGCAGCTGCTGCTGCTGGCAGGGGGGGGGGCGCTCCTCTGCTATAACGGCTCCTGACTACAGGAATCCACAAGTCCCAGGTACAAAGTGACATTGACCAAGAAATAGGCTATTGTGCTGGTGAAATTTGTTGGGTGTCTTAGAAATAGGATGCACCATGGGGAAATTGAGTTCACTTAGCGGTTTTAAACAAGTACTTCATTTCATTTTTAAAGTTTTCGCCATCTTAAACCAGCAGAAACACAAGGTCCAGTCGCTGGAAATAGTCCTCAGACAATTCTTTACCAGTTGGATCATGTGCATCATATTAATTTAGGATTTCACTTTTTGATAGGACTTCGAGGGGAAAAGTGCTCTACACCTTTGGATTTTTTTTTGTTCGCTTTAAGGTTCTACAGACCATAATGGAATTTATTCATTTCTAGACATATCTATTGGGTAAATGTGGGTGGTTTATTGGTTGCTATTGCTAGAGATACAAATGGCTGCAGAGGTTTGCTATTGCCTGGTGGGCAATGTAGCAGTTCTTGTTTGGGGATTGATGTGTGTCGACTAATCAAACACCTTTTTTTTGCATTAGAGCATGATGTGTGTCGACTAATTTAATACCTTTTTGCCTAAAGCACTGTTTGCACATTTTTTAGTAAAGCATTATTTTTGCACACAGGAGACTAGTTTGAGTACAAAACGTCTCGCTGAAAAAAAAAAATCCTTCAAGGAAAACAGCTTTTTCTTGAGCCAGTTTCCAGTCGGTATTCAGTTGAATTTGTTGTGCAAGGTATACTCTTGAAGAGAAATGTTACTCGAGGTGGGGGTCAAATGTATTTCACAAAATAGGTATAATTCTGTGCATTTCATATTTTATGAAACAATTTGCACGTTTCGCACACGCTACTTTTTAGCCCTTTGATGATATGAGCAGCAATCTGCAGAGAGCTCTATGGTAGATCAGGCATGGTCTACGGCGAGTTATGCATTACCATTCTCCAGGTGGGAAGGGAGTTGGTTTCAGCTGGTGGTTTTGTTGACTGATACAGGAAAGTATAATATGACCGCGGGCTCAAGCGATAAATAATGCCAGGATTGGTTTCTTGTTCCAGTTTATGTGTGTTCTCACTGCTTGGGTACTGTCAATGATGAATACACGTGAGTGTGTCGTTGGTGTTTAAATCCTTCCATCCTTTTCTTGATGAGCCTAGTGCGGATCGGGGTTCGTTTGCTGCTCTTTGTGAGAAGGATTAATTTAGTCCTTTTTAAGTTCACTTTGAGGTAGGAACCTGAAGCACATGTTAGAAGGAATTATTCAATTTTCTTGCTTGTAGAAATATTCAGTCAGAATGTTTTATTGTCAAAATACTCGTGACTTTTGATTCCGTCACTGGCCAAAAAGATTTGGAGAGAATACATTTGTAGGATGAAGACTGGTTCCACGAGAAATCTACAAATCACTAGTAGTTAATCGGGATTGGAGGTGTCCATATGGGTATGCTGGTGTGTTTTTGAGACATAAATGAAGAACCAGATAACAGGGTTTCACGAAATCAATGTACAATGACAGGACGTTTTTTATTTTGTCATTCAACTTGGGAGGAGAAGCTGATATGCTTTGTGTGAGAAATTGGGTCGTTAGTTGAGTTGAGTGAAAGTCCTTCTCAAACAACAGCCACAATCCCTGTGATCCACTACAGTCACAATATTAACCTGTGTATAACCCTCGGGTGATTGGCACAAAAGCAGTCAGATTTAATTAGAGACACTCTGTAAACTATGCAGCACCCAAACAGTAATAAAGTAAAGAAAAACACAAAAAAGATCCCACAAACATTTAGAAACAAGGAGTAAATTGTAATAAATTATTTTATACCACAGTGACAAAAATTCAATCAATAGAACAGGATATATGCAATTTTTAGGTAACCATAGTGCCTAGAAGCACAAAATCCCAACTGTTGGTATCTGGTCGTGCCAGACAAGGACAAAGTCACAAGTTCAGGCTGTCTGCACTGGAGGCCGGATACAGGGACAAAGTTAGTCACACTGAACAATGTACCTTCAGTCATGTTTGCAGAGAGTTGCAAGGCCCAGTGTCGAGGATGCTTTGCCCAGGAGCAGTTCCAAGGAGCTTCAGGCTGTTTTGTGAGGGCCTGCCTTTGGGACACGTCATGCAATTGAAGTTCCTAGGCAGAGCTGCTAGGCAATGCATCATGTTGCATCAGTTCTGCATAGCACCTTCATGCCCTCTTTCAAGGGTATAGGACTGGGGTGGCACCACTTGAGGGGAGTTAAAATTCACAGCAGGCAGAGTCCCTAAAGCTCCGATAGGAGTCCAGCCAACTAGTTCTTGGAGTCATTCTCGTGGTCCTGGTTTCAAGATGCTGGTCCAGACCTTCTCACTCAGGCAGGAGGGAAACAGGGAAGTAGACTAGAAAGTCAGCAGTCTTTCATGCAGCAGAGCAGCACAGCAGTCCTCCTTCTGAGTCTTCCACAGGTTCAGATGTGTACTAAAGAGTGGTTCTGAGGGTCCTAGTTTTATACCTAGTACATTCTTTGAAGTAGGAGAAGTTTATAGAGAATCCCTTTGAAGTCTGTGGAAATTCCTGCCTCCCTGTCCTGTCTCCAGCTTGGCTGCAGGCACAATGGACCAGTGTGAATTTCTTTCTGTGAAGACAGGGCACAGCTTATTGACTTGTAAATGGTGCTGTTCCCAGCTCTGCCATTCAGACACATCTAATCCCTCTATTGTGTGGCTGTCTAGGAGGACTGCACAATGTCTAACTGCAAGCTACACCTAGTCATGTGACCCAGGAACAAGCTGCAGGCACCAAAGAGGGCAGGAATATGTCAACTTTCTAAAACTGGCATTTTCACAATTGTGAATTAAAATTCAACTTTACTATTACAAAGGATTTAAAATTACAATTTCTTAGACACCAAAAATGAACTTCCTACTTGCTCCCAGTCAAAAGTTAGAACTTATTAAATGTAATAAGGTAACCCAATGTTATCCTATGGGAGAGGGAGGCCTTGCAGCAGTGAAAATGAAATGTAGGAATTTTGCACTACCAGGGCACTTAAACATGTAAGAACATGTCCAACTTTTTAATTACAATGCACCCTGTCCTATGGACTCTCTAGAGCCTACCTTATGGGTGACCTGTATCTATTAAAAGTGGAGTTTAGGGCTAGGCAAGGGGGTTACTTTACCAAGTCAAATTGGCTATTAGAAACAGCATACAGGCTGCAATTGTAGACCTGATCATTATATGTTTTAATGGGCTAGTTTAGAGGGTAGCACAATATGGGGGTCATTACGACCTCAGCGGTCTTTTTTAAAGACCGCCGAGGCCTACGGGAGACAGAATACCGCCATTGCCGGCGGTATTTCTGTCTCCCTATTATGACATTTCCGCTGGCCAGCGGACGGTAACAGTGTTACCGTCCGCTGGCCCAGCGGAAATGTCACATCAACATTGCAGCCGGCTTGTTATAGAGCCGGCGGCAATACTGATGTGCAGCGGGTGCAGTAGCACCCGTCGCGCATTTCACTGCCTGAAATTTGGGCAGTGAAATGCGCGATGGGGCTATGCCTGGGGGCCCCTGCACTGCCCATGCCAAGTGCATGGGCAGTGCAGGGGCCCCCAGGGGCACCCCAAGTCCCCTTACCGCCGGCCTTTCCATGGCGGTGTGTACCGCCATGGACAGGCCGGTGGTCGGGGACTCATAATCCCAAGGGCAGCGGTGCTTTCACTGCTGCCCTGGGGATTATGACCGCCAGGCGGAATCCTGGCAGGAAAATGGAGGGGCCGGCGGTATGGCCGTGGCAATTCCGCCACGGTCATAATTGCTGGCGAAACACCGCCAGCCTGTTGGCAGTGTTACCGCCAACATACCGCCGGCCGCCAGGGTCGTAATGACCCCCTATATGTTTTGCTGCCCAATAGTAGCATTTACTCTACAGGGCCTGGGTGTATGGTATGACATTTTATGAAGGAGTTGTAAGTAAATTAAATATGCCACTCAGGTGTAAACCAGTGTTAACATGTTTTAGGGAGTAAGCACAAGCACTTTAGCACTGGTATTTAGTCTTAAGGCCAGCAAAAATTCCAAAAAATAGGAGGGTGAAGGCAGGAAGTTTAAGAGAAGACCATCCAAAGGCTGACAGGTCAAACATGTGTTTAGTGTGAAAGTTAGGATTTGCACTGTGAGAGTGCAAGCCAAGGTTTGTGGTGTTAACTCTGACTAGGACATTTAAGCTATTTTTTGGTTTTATTTCATAGCAATAATGTCATTGCAATTGTTTTTTTTTTTTTAAATGCATTGCACAAGTTTTAAAACATATATTTAGGGGTTGTGACCAAAACGAAGCATAACTTCACCTTTAATGATTTTTTAGTAAATTTGGGTTTTGTTTTTTGACGTATTATATCTAGTTTCTATAAAGGAACCCCAGCTTAACCTCTTTTGTACATGGCCTGCAGCTGAAAGCAGCAGGGGTTTAAAACATATATTAAAGGGTTGTGACCAAAACTAAGCATAACTTCACCTTTAATGATTTTTTTGTAAATTTGGGTTTTGTTTTTTTGACGTATTATATCTAGTTTCTATAAAGAAACCCCAGCTTAACCTCTTTTGTACATGACCTGCAGCTGAAAGCAGCAGGGGTTAGTTTTAGGTTGTGTGCAATGGTGGGTTGCCAAAGGAAACAAACTTTCCATGTGGCCAATGGCCAGCACCACATGCAATGTGCAGCTGTAACCTAATTATATTACCTCTACCTTTGTACAAATCCATCAAATGGTGTAACCATTATATACATATTAAACTCTGCTTAAACCCCTACTTTAACTTTAAACCCTCCAGCCAGATCCGTATGACACCTCAGGTGAGCTCAACATATAACTAGAAAACAAACTGTCTAAATTCTTGATTAATTTCTCAAAGGGTGTCAGAAGTATCAGTAAATTAACATTCCCACCCCTTTTAACCCAGCCCTCTTAATAGCATTGCATGAAATGCACCATATTCTAAGTATGTTAAAACATGTAACTGTTGTGAGTTATAGATTGGTGAGTGCAAATCACTTTTCAAGTTTTTTTGTTACCATAAGTGTTAGAAATGGGGTCTTTGGTTGGCAGCCAAGCAAGGACCCTCACTCTAGTCAGGGTAAGTCACACACAATCCAAATGATCCTGTGCCCACCCTCTGGTAGCTTGGCACTGGGCAGTCAGGCTTAACTTAGAAGGCAGTGTGTAAAGTATTTGTGCAATAAATCATACAATAACACAATATAGCACCACAAAAATACACCACACAGTGTTTAGAAAAATATATAATATTTATCTGGATATTTGAAGGTCAAAACGATAAAAAGATGCAATACGAAAATGTAAAGGTATCAGTGGAAATTGATATACAGTGTCTTAAGTCTTTTAAAACAAAGTCTCCTTCAAGCACAAAGTTCCTGGTTTGAGTGAAAATTCTGCACAAAGGGCCAAAGAGGAGGAGAGGCGTGGAAAATGGTGTGTGAGTCGGTATCGCCCATTCACACACAGACTTGCATCGTTATTTTCCACGTGGAGAAGACGTGTCGATTTCCACTGCACGGACGGGTTGCAGGGTTTTCAGACGCCCCGGGGTCTGTGCGTGGAATCCTGGGCTTGTTGACCAGCTCTGCTTCGTTCCGGTGGGCGATGTGGGGAAATTTCTCCCTCATGGCAGGCGCTGCGTCATTTCCCCTCTGGAAGTCGGGCAGCGTCATCCCAGGTGGGCGGTGCGTCGAAGTTCCGGTCGCACCGCAGGCGCCGCGTCGATCTTTTCCTTGCGAAGTCGAGCATCGTCGTCTCGGATCGGCATGCAGGGAATTTTTCACCCCGGAACAAGCTGTGCGTCAAATTTTTGCTACCGTACTAAAGTGGGTGGCACAACCGGTGCTGCAGGCCCACTAGTAGCATTTAATCTACAGGCCCTGGGCACATATAGTGCACTCTACTAGGGACTTATAAGTAAATCAAATAGTCCAATTTGGTGTGATCCAAGGTTCCCATGTTTAAAGGGAGAGAGCATATGCACTTTAGCACTGGTTAGCAGTGGTAAAGTGCGCAGAGTCTAAAAACCAGCAAAAACAGTGTCCAGCAAGTGGAGGGAGGCAGGCAAAATGTTAGGGGTGACTACCCTAAGGCTGTCTGGTCTAACAATAGGCTTGTTTTTTAAGTGAATTTTGGAGTTTATATAAACATACGTTAAGAAGTTAAATCTCTAACTCTAAATCATATCCTAAGTTTTCAGGTTTCATCTTCTGTGTAGACCAGTCACATGGGGCTGAGAGGTAAAGAGGGAGTCAAAATGTTGCCTTTTCAGGTTAATTCCCAAAACCTGCCTAATGGAATTACACTACAATTGACATTAAACTAGAACTTTACTCAGATGATTGCCATTGTTTAAATATGTGTGAATTTCCTGAGTATTTTTGCAAGAGGTCATCCAGTGAATGATGTCACAATATATATCAAAAGCCCAGCAGATCTGATCAAATGAAGCAAAATTCTAGAATGATTATTGGTGGAGTTTATTAGAAACGAAAGACTGGGTAATGTGAACCATGTTTTTTTCCCTTCACTGGATTGCCTTTTTCAAGTCATTTACAAAAAAATTGTCAGGCAGGCTTTGAAGGGTTTCTAAAGGAGATACATTTGTATATTTAACTATTAATTTATTTACTTTTATTTATTGATTTGCATTTATAAAGCGCATACAACAAGACGGGTATCTAAGCGCTAGGTGTGTGAAAAGAAAGTTCTGGGCTGGAAACACAAATACTGCTGCTTCACATATCCAATTACAGGTCTACAAATCTTCACATGTTCATATAGATCTATAAATATTTGAAAAAGTTAATATTTTTGATTTTTGAAAATACTAAAAAATGAAAATATAAACTCACAGTGCAGCTATGCCTAGAAAACATTGTGCACAGCTAGTAGTGTGGGCATCAGGGCTATCTTAGTGTCTTGACATAGACCAGTTCCTATGCCCATAGCATGCTTTATATGGCAATAGGCTGTAGACCCTGGAATCTGGCCAGATGTCCTCCCAAAACCCTTGATGGTTTGGTGGCATAAACCATGCTATACTCTGCCAAAGGGTGTGCAGAGGTAGGAGCTGGGCCCAGTGACTACTATCAGATATGCATGCACATATGTGGAGCAGCACAGTTGGTGGGGGCACAGAAAGCTGGGCCTAGGACCTGGCTGAACCTGCAGACACTTCCTCCTATTCATGACTGGAGGCTTTGAACTACTTTGGGGGTGGGATACATAGAAGATTAGGAAATGGGTCAGGCCTTCAGCAAGGACCTGTTGCTAATCCAATGTGTGCACATGGGAAGGCTAGAGTTGGGTTTCCTAGAAGATGGAGGGAGGGTCACTCTTAATGGTTTGCACAGTTTGAGTTGATTTTGTCAGATTCTGTGTGTAGTCCAGGCTTTGCTGTCAAACCCAGGACTTGAATCCAAAGGCTGTGTGATACATCAATTGATCAAGCAGACGGTGAGGATCAGGGCCTGGCCAAGGGTCAGCCCCTGTGACCAACTCACACTGCATAAATCAGAAGGCTACTCACAGAAGGGATTTGATACAACAATGGATTTTGAAGTATGTTATCACAAAGAAGAAAGAATTACTAAATAACTGTTGTTATTGGTAAACTGTGGTTTCTTCAATTTAAAAGACATTAACCTGTTCAAAACACTGTTAAATTATTCTAAAAACAGTTAGAGTGAAGTTATTGCTATTAAACCAGCTCCCCCTTCAAACTGACTGGTTATGGCAAGCTGACCAAAACATAACTCATGCCAGTGCCATGCACTGGGTTGTTACTACCGAGCTGAAGCTTCAGTAAAGGTTGTTTACAGTACCAAATGAGTGAGCATTTTCACTACTCAGACTGTTTTTTGGCACACAAACTTAAAGCAGACAGTAGCAAAATATTATGTACATGTGAATAATATGGATGGGAGAGCCCCAGAGGAATCAGAGTTTACTGAGTAAAAATAGAGGACTTTTACTTTTGGTGCCTTGGGCCCCTAAACTGCAGACCACATGAGTGGGAACCAAGTAAACCTTTTAACTCTTGACTTACTGAATAGCAAGACAGAATGGTAGAAGACTTAAGACCTGATTACAATCTTGGCGGACAGGGTTACTCCGTCACAAACATGACGAAGATCCCGTCCCTCATATTACAATTCCATTGTATCCTATGGAAATCCTAATAAGGAGGACGGAATATCCATCACGTTTGTGATGGAGTATTTCATCTGTCAAGTTTGTAATCCGACCCTTGCTCTGGGTGGTGCTGTAGACTCACAACTCAGTAATACAACAAACAGCAATTAATAAATCAATATCCAGTGGGTGCTATTTCTCTTTGAAATATAAAGAAACTAAATATTATGCAGAATATGTCAAAGGTGTAGGATGGTCATGGAAAATACCAATTGGGACTTCTAATGACGTGCTTGCAGACTACAAGGCGTGAACAAGTAAATGTCACATTCACCTAATAGCGAACATTTCATTTCTGTGGGTTTTGGCACCCTAGAAATATTGCATGGCACAAAGCAATGAACATTTAATTGCAAGTGTTAGTTTCATTTTCAACAAGGTCCTCTCAGACGTAGAGAATCCAGTAACAAAGGCCCATGTATTACAGAACCTGAGAGCCTAGGTTCGACCCCTATTACTTGAAAAACTTCCCCTTGGGTCATACTTTCTAGTATGCAGAAGTGCTAGGGTGGCAACAATGAATTCTTACAAGGACTTCATCTACAGAGCCCCTTGTTGCTCCTGGCTGAACAAATTCAAATTTCTGCTGTGCCCCAAGAGTGGGAAATATGCAAATTTAACAGAAGCCTAGCAACGTACTTATGGGATGACTTCTTCACTAATGGGTGATTCTTTGAACCAACCACCGATGCAGCTTGTAAATATTTCCTTTTTTAACTTTGCTATTTGTGAAGCAAATGCGGGATCCTTTGCACTGCAAGCAGTGGCCAGGACATGGTTTCAAAAACATTTAGTACCTCTCGGGACTTCAAAAAGTGAAAAATAAAACCAAAAAAGTATATATTTTTTTTAAGTACGTTGGCTGGTCTTTTTCTAGTAGTGAAGAGGGCTACTTTCTGTGTGGGTGACAACATTGTGCATGACAGAACGCAGTTATGCATTCAGAAAGGTACCAATGGCTAAAGTCTGCTGATAGTATTTCACTACTGTCTGCCGTGGGTGGAATCAAAATGTTAATGCCATTACAGCAGACCAATGGCTGAAACGGGCTAGTTGAAAGCCCCTATAGTTTAGCATGTTTCATATTATATGTATATATTTTGTAACATCAGACGTTCTTCACTAACGCTGACCTAAAAATGGTACATGTTCTGCTTTCCTCGCATACTTCAGAAGATATTTGTGATTAGTAAAACACTGTAATACCGCAACCATGTGGAGCCACAAGCCTGGGGGTGTAGAACATGTTTTTGTGCGTCAGATGTCACATGTTTATATGCTTGTACAGTTCACACACATATTAAATATTTAACCAACACAAATATATGAGATTCTGTTTCGCAGATGAAGATAAGGTTAGGACTGTCCTAATGAAGGGTATTGGTTTTAAAAAAATTGCACCATTTATTACAAGCAGTGCACTTCAGTGTATTTTGCAGACTGCAGCACTGTATGCTTTACAATCAAAGTTGAATGGTCTGGTGTTCTGTTCAGTTCCCTTGACATGCATTCACCTGTGTTCAGCATGTCACGCTCTATAAACATATTTTAATTTATGTGGTTTATAAAGCGCTCACATTTCTCAAGAAGTGAGTGTTACTTCAGGATATATGTAAATGATTGGCTGTATAAATTATCAATTGTTGCAGTTCTTCAGGTTGTCAGAGACAGAGGTGGTGGAGGCAGGGCAGCAGGTAGGTAGATGAAGACACCAAAGGGGTATTTATTCATGCCTCTTTATGTTATCATTATGTAAGTAGAATGTTCACGGTGGTGGTTGTGTAGAATCTGCAGTGCTCTGGACCATCGAGACCGAGGCATAGTGGGTGGATTTGGTAGTATGTTGCTATTGTCAACGTCTACATGTACCTAAACACATAGAGGCAGACCATTGGCACAAGACATCTCATTCATCTTATGACCTGAATAGGAGTTATTTGTATCTGTATTGACTTAAAGGGGCTGTGAGAATGAGGAATATTTTTGGGGTTAATGATAGTCCACCTCAAGCAATAATATCAGTATTTGTGATAGGCCCGATAACATTGTCAGTAATTTAATCCTGCTCTAAACTTCTGGTATCTATGGTACAGAGCATACAGGCTTAACTTAAGAAAATGTGTGAAACATTTGAAAGAACCAACACAGTTAAAAAAAAGTCAAAAACACAACACAGTAAAAAAATCCCAATCCAATGTATAAAACTAAAGAATACCAATGAACAAAATAAGATCAAAATGACAACAATCTGAATAGCGGAATTAGAGAAACGTATGTTAAAAGTATTAAATACATATAGCACCAAAACCTGACATTTTTGCACTTGACCGGGACCTAGGTGTAATATAAGGCAGACCCCAATGGAGCGCAGGTCAGCTACTGAAACCAGGTCAACCCAATCTGAAGTTTTACCTTTCGACTTAGACTCTGAAGTGGAAGTTAAAACTCCTCAGTGGGGTAAGACAGCAGGCTGCAGCTGAGAAGGGCTACATGAGGCCAGATAGTCATTGGACGAGGTCCCTGTGAAGCCACTGACTTTTGCGAGGAAAGCTCAGAGTGGGAGAAATTCAAAATTTGCACCCAAGGAAGGTCCCTTGGTGGCTGGATACTTTTATCGCCTTTGCGTGGTGGAGATTTCTACATCAATTTAGTCATTATTTTGGAGCAATGTTTCCCCCAGTGAGGCAAGGCTCCAAGATGTAGTTATACAGAGCTTCACAAGGCCAATTACCCTCTCCATGACATTATGCTAAAACAGATTTGGTGCTGCCGAAAAGCTCCAACTGGCAGTAATCTGAATCTTTGGTCTAGCGGCAATGCACCTTCATAGGATTGACGTGGCAGGTTTGTCCCAGTCCAATGAAGGTCTTTAGAGCCAAAAGGTTTCTAATACTCAGGTTTTTCAGAATGTTGGGAGAAGTACACCTTGACATAGCCAAAGGTACTAAGACCTCATAAACAGCTCTTGGGCATAAAGACTCACGCTAGCAGAAGGCAGCAGCAGGGAGAAAGGCAGGTCCAGTTGGAACTGATCAGCTGGGCACTTCATGAAAAGAGGCTTCTTGTAGCTTTTTGTATTTCTGTAGCTTAACAGGAGGTCACCAAGTGACCTATGGAGCCAATTTCCTTGTCCTGGATACAAGTGGGAGCAAGTCCAGCCTGTCAGGTCTCCTCACAGGTCTCAATGGCAGGTGCAGTCCTCCTTCTTACTTTCACATGTCCAGTAGTGTTCAGACAAAGAGGGTGAGCAGGGGTTTATGATTGGTGCTAGCTTTTTATTGGGGGAGACCCATGCCCTCTCCCTGACTAAGAGGGAAAATGTTCTCAGGGGTAACCCTACCCACTTTTCCAGCACTTCCTCTGTGCCCTGTTGCAAACAATCCTGCAATGCCCCTCTCTGCTCAAATCGAACTGGTGAAGCCCTTCTTCCCTTGTGCAGAGCTTGTGTGCCCACCCCAGAGATGTGGCCAGAGAAATGAGCAGCCCCTCATCTGTTGTCACTGCAAAGCAGTTCTGGGGGCAGCTCCTCCCCCCACTGAGATTGGTGCCTGCCTGACGGTCGGAATAATAAAGGACCCTATGAGGTGTCAATTGACATATGCCTGTGACTGGGTAGGTCTCTTTGACTTAATCAAGCTTCTGAGCACAGCCCTGATGGTCATCTTGCCAGAGGAACAGAAACATCTCCCCACACCCAAGGTCTTTGTCTCACTCTGCAAGAAGTTTTAACACCTCATGAAGGGGGCTATTCAGCGGCTAGGTGACAGTTTGAATTCATACAAATCGACCTCCAGAGGCTTTAGGCAGGGAAAACGTTACTTTCTAAAAGTACCTTTTCGCTAATGGTTATCATTAAATTGGTTTCAAATAACTATTGAAAATAATCTTTGAATTATTTGAATTATATTTCTAGCTGTTTCAGAACCACAGTTTGCATTATACATTTAATAATACAATCTGATGCTTTCCTGAGGAATAGCCAGTCTTGCTATAGTGGAAATAGCTTATGGGGCTTTTTCACTGTAAGGACATGTGTAACATTACATTTCTACATTCATTTAAATACCAGGCATCCTGTCTTAGTGCTTATAAGGCCTACACAAGGATGGCTTAGTGATAGTTAAATGGAAGTTTTTTTGACATGTCAAAATTGCTGAGGCTGCAGGCTTCAATGGGAGGCCTGCAGTCATGTTTGCACTGTCACTGTAGTGGGTGGCACAATGGGTGCTGCAGGCCACTATTGATATTTAGCTTACAGACCCTAGGTACACTTTGTACCATATACTTGGGACTTGTGGATAAGTTAAATATGCCAGTTAGGAGTATAGAAATGTCAACATTTTTTAGGAGTCAAAGCATATGCACTGAGGCCTGGTTTGCACTGCAGCATCAGTCTATAGGAAATGGGAGTGATCATCCAAAAAAGAGCCATGTTCGCATATGAGCCATCCTTTGAATGATGTCACTACAAGCCCAAAACTCCAACCGATATGACTAAATGTTCTAGAATGCTTCTTAACATTATTACAGAAGGAGGTATAGGCTAGCTGAATTAAATGAATGCCATTGAGATGGTCATGAAAAATATCTGAAACAGTATTAAAATAATTTTGCCCCTGTACAGCAAATAACACCACAAACAACACTTAATAAATCAATGTCCATTTAGCGCTATTTCTTTTTTAGGAAAAAAAATTATTGAATACATACAAATGTAAAAAGACCACATACACTGTGGGGTGTTATGCTGTATATTTGATAAGCACAGTTATAAAAAAAAAAAACAGTAACAATGCTTTGAGTGATCTTCATAGAAATGAGTGCAGGCAGCTCATCCTTACAGGACCAACCCTGCTACCTTCAGCAGTCTTTCTAACAGGGAAGCCAGTGGTTGTGCTGCGGATGTATGGTTTATGTAAGATATTTTAATTATTTTGGTGGATTTGAAATGACTGGTTTGTCTTAATACTCTGATGATTGCATGATATAGAACAGGTATTTTTTCTGCTATATGTGTAGTAATGTTTTGAACAAAACGTACTTTTACCTTGTGACCTATTCACTTGAATAACACTGTAATATACTAGTTATTCGTGTATGTAAGGACTAGCTCTGAGAGATGCTGGATGGATTTTAATTAAATTCAGGTTTTAATTGAAGATGTTTTTGTAATTATAAAAGTTTTTTTTTCTAATAAAAAACACAAATGAAACGAATTGAACTAGACATGAGGATTTTCCTCCTGAAGATACAGAACAGTAAAACTGGTTACAGGTTTTAACACATTAAGTTGTTAGAGAACCTTTTGTTAATTCATCCAGCCTTCGCCTTTATATCTGCTCCTTGACCCGTTCACCATGCACAGCTGAGTTTATAGGTATAGAGCGTCTGTAAAGTCAAAAAATAACACAACCCCAATAAGTGCTGAGGCTGTATTCCTCATTATTGTGCGATTATACTTCCCGGGAATCTTCTTGGTAATTCTCACTACTTGTCTTACTCTCTACATGCTTGTCGCTGCTTCTGCGCCAATAAATCACCCACATCCCCTCCCAGATGTCCTCAGGGACATTGCAGATACCAGCAGAGGTGACAGTTCATTTCATTATTACTATAAACAGTGATAGGCGACCCCCGGGAGCAGTAGTGTATTTACTGTTCAAAACATAATGCAGTTTTATTGTTCTGTTGGATTTCTAGACCAGTGGAATGTTTGTGTACATGAATCAGTCAATAGTTTTAATAAACTGAGCAAACCGACTGAAACAGCCCTATATTTATGCTGCTGTTTCCACTACTCGGCAGTCACCCACAAATAAGATTATGATACATGAAGAAACCCAAATTGATTTGAAAAATGGAGCAAAATGATTGTTCTGTCTTCTCTGTTTAATTTGAGCGATTTGTTTGTAACAATATCAAAAAAGGAAATAACTTCCTACTAATACCTTCTAACACCATATCGTCAAGTTAATGATATGTTGCGAAGTATAGATTTGTGATTCTTCTTCCACAGCTATTTACCTCGACATCATATTACACTCAGATAGTGGAGATGACACTTTTAAAAGTTGATATAGAAAACTATGGCCCTCATTCCAACCCTGGCGGTCTATGACCGCCAGGGTGGATGGCAACGGAAGCACCGCCAACAGGCTGGCGGTGCTTCCAGGGCCATTCTGACCGCGGCGGTAAAGCCGCGGTCAGAAAAGGGGAACCGGCGGTTTCCCGCCGGTTTTCCCCTGGCTCAGGCAATCCTCCATGGCGGCGCTGCTTGCGGCGCCGCCATGGGGATTCCGACCCCCTTCCCGCCAGCCTGTTTCTGGCGGTTTACACCGCCAGAACCAGGATGGTGGGAACGGGTGTCGTGGGGCCCCTGGGGGCCCCTGCACTGCCCAAGCCACTGGCATGGGCAGTGCAGGAGCCCCCTAACAGGGCCCCATGAAGATTTTCACTGTCTGCTTTGCAGACAGTGAAAATCGCGACGGGTGCTACTGCACCCGTCGCACCCCTGCAACATCGCCGGCTCCATTCGGAGCCGGCTTCTATGTTGCAGGGGCTTTCCCGCTGGGCCGGCGGGCGGCCTTTTGGCGGTCGCCCGCCGGCCCAGCGGGAAAGCCAGAATGGCATCCTGACCAGAATGACCGCCTATATGTTGTGGTATGATAGCAACACTTTTTGTGGCTCAAAGTAATGGCATGTTGGCCTAAATCCTGAGATAGTACCAGATTTTTGAGTTGTAAATATTTTGGTGAAAAACTATCATGGCTAGAATATCGACTATGAAAATACTGTGAAAGTAAATATATAAAAGTGTGAATTTAGCAATGACTGTTCCCAGCTACTTACCTATTTATATATGTAACTTGGAAATTATATTTGGGATAAAGTAACCCCTATAGTACATTATAAAGATATAGGCAAGTCACCAAGGAGCTCTATGGCCATCTAGAGGAAAAATACCAAAAGTGGAGTTACTTTATAAGGTTAAGGAACTCGGTAATGACTTGCAGTATGTACAGCAGAGGGTACTTTACCCTTATAATACATGGCCACACCATCACCTTTCCCATAAACCACTTAAATCCTTAGTGCATACCTCTTTCATATGAAAGAGAACGTTTGTAAACATGAAGAATAAAAATAGTCGCTACTTCAAAATTAAACACATCAAAAATGTTGTTACCTAGTTGTTGAAAAAACATATCAGAAGCAGTTGAATAGAAGTTAGCAGAAATATGCAGAAAGATTCTAACTTTTCCATAATTTTCCAAAGACTGCAAAAAATCAACATGTTGCTATAAATATCAACTTTCTGCATGGCACTGTAGAGGTAAAAGAAAAACAGAGCAGAATAAAGAAAAGCAGTGCTTTAAACAGCTGCTCAGTGACTTCACCTGCTTTCCACATCAGTTGCGGTCTCTGGCAGCAGGCATTGTGATTTCTGAACTCGGCTGTAATTAGTTATTACAGCTGACATCTTTTGTTTATACTCAGTCACTAAGCATTAAAAAGGTAGAGACAGGCATTGTACAGGGATTGCAAAATCCAATGTATTTAATTTTTATATATATATATATATACACGTAAATATGATACTTTGAGAACAAAGGATAAAATGGACATTAGAGAGAATGTAAATATACAGCTCACAGATGTGAGTTCAGATCCAGGCTGCTCAGCTGATGAGGCACCACTTAACAAGTTGGATTTTCAGGGGGAGATACGATTGATGAAAATGGTCACACCATATTCAGGCAAAAGCAGAGGGCAAGGGTGTGGAGGCACAAGACGAGGCGGAGGAAGAGGAAAAGGCAGCAAACATCAAAATTAAATCAGCCCATCCAATCAGAGAATTTGTCAGAGAAATCTAACATCATTGTGTACATTTCAAATACTAGTCTTACACCAAATCTACAACGTATTTTGAATTTAGGACTGAGTTTCTGTCCTACAACAAAGTGAGATTATGTAAAAACACGCATTGAACTATACAAATTTGTTCGTAAATTACATTTAATGAAACATTTCTCTAGCAAATCCACCACTTCCAGTGCAAATTTGGAAATTGCCAGTCCTGAACTCTCAGGCTGTACCATCGAGGATACATCTGCTTTAGTTTCGATTAATGATTTAGCTGAAGAAACAGCAGAGAATCCTGTGACATGTAATTTAGAACCTGTGAATGGAGAGATTCTTAAAACCATGGGCTTTACTACCAATCTAACTGGAAACAGTATGTTGAGACCGTCTAGTAGATTCAATCCCCAACTACCCAGTGGTAATATGATTGATGTATACTATGAACTCACAGGGGGGGATATAGATACATTTCTTACAAACTGTAAAATCAACAACACTGGATCTAACAGAGACATCTCCAGTAATTTCACATCTAGAGATTGGAGGGATTTAAATTCCCTAAAAGCCAACAACTCCATAATTATCAAACCCTCCGATATAGGTGGTAATATTGTTATCATGGACTTGGACGATTATATACAGAAGGTGCAGCGCCAATTAACCAACAAGAGTCATTATAAGAAGCTGTGCCCAAATCCAATCGGACAATATCAGAAGATCTATCATGATTTGCTAGAACAATGGTTTGCTGACTGTTAGACTTTTCATACTTGGCGTGGTCTCCCTTAACTTTTTGCCTCTGTTCCCCAGGTTGTTGATGTGTGCTGGACTCTGATTTTACTGTTTTTGTTACTCTGGGCCCTTTACCACTGCAAACCAGTGCTAAAGTGCAAGTGCTCCTGTTTAAGATGTGTACGTAATTGGTTCTCCATGATTGGCATATTTGTTTTACTGTTAAGTCCCTAGTAAAGTGCACTAGAGGTGCCCAGGACCTGTAAATCAAATGTTACTAGTGGGCCTGCAGCCCTGGTTGCGCCACCCACACAAGTAACCCTGTAATCATGTCTCAGACCTGCCACTACAGTGTCTGTAAGTGTATTTTTACACTGTAACTTCGACTTGGCAAGCGTACCCACTTGCCAGGCCTAAACCTTCCCTTTTCTTACAAGTAAGGTACCCCTAAGGTAGGCCCTAGGTAGCCCCAAGGGCAGGCTTCAGTGTATGGATAAGGTAGGACATATAGTAATGTGGTTTATATGTCCTGACAGTGAAATACTGCCAATTTCGTTTTTCACTGTTGCAAGGCCTGTCTCTCTCATAGGATAATATGAGGGCTACCTTTAAATATGATTAAAGTGTAGATTCCCCTAGAGAGTAGATGGACATGTGGAGTTTGGGGTCCCTGAACTCACAATTAAAAAATACATCTTTTAGTAAAGTTGATTTTAAGATTGTGCGTTTGAAAATGCCACTTTTAGAAAGTGAGCATTTTCTTGCTTAAACCATTCTGTGACTTTTCCTTATTTGTGGATTCCGTGTCTGGGTCAGTTTGACAGTTGGGTTGTTTTTCACCTCGCACTAGACAGTGACACAAAGGGGACTGGGGTGTAACCTGCATTTCCTGATTAGCCATCTCTGCTAGGAGGGAGGGGTGGAGAGGTCACTCTCATCTGAAAGGACTGTGCCTGCCTCTGACAATGCCGGCTCCAACCCCCTGGTGTGTGTCTGAGCCCTTGCCTGGGCAAGGCAGGATTTCACAAGTAGGTGTGAGTCCCCTTTGAAGAAAGGTGACTTCAAAGACTAAAATGGGTATAAGAAGGGCACCCAAATCTACAGACTTTAGAAACACTTCTGGAACCAAGAGGAACCTCTGCCTGGAGAAGAGCTGATAGCTGAGGAAGAAGTGCTGCCCTGCCTGTGACTGTGCTTTGTGGAGCTTTCCAGCAGTGCTGCTTCTGCCAGAGTAAGAGGGCAAAGACTGGACTTTGTGTGCCTTCCATCTTGTGAAGAAATCTCCAAGGGCTTGAGTTAGAGCTTGCCTCCTGTTGTTTGAAGTCTCAGGGACAGCAAAGACTTCTCTCTGCCAGCACCTGGAGTCTCTGGAGAGACTCCTGCCCTGACAAGTGGTGCCCTATCCAGTCCCTGGGCCCTTGAAAGGAAAGCTGGTGGAAATCCAAGGAAATCGACTTCGGACGACTCCGGACCGACGCCGCTGCTGAATCCGGTAATGCCGCCTGCACCCGACGCGTGACCCTAGCTGGAACGCAACGCTCTTCGCAGGCCCGACGCCGCTGCAGCCCCGCTGATGTCCGCAACTCCGTGGAAGTCGCCACACCACGTCGTGACCGGCGTCGCTCGAAGTGCACGGATTCAACGTTTCGCACAGACGCCGCGATCCCCGACTTCGCGCATCGGCTTGTTTTCACTCTTCACCAAAGGTACTGTACTTGGGGGTCTACACGACTCCGTGTTCGGCGCTGCTGGTGTCGGCTTGTTGGGAAACGACTCCGTCACGAAGCCGTGTTAACATCTCATTAAAGCATTTTTGTTTCTAAGCGCTATTTTTTTGTTTAATCTCTAAAAATTCATAACTTGACTTGTGTATGTCGGATTTTTGTTGTTTTGGTCTTGTTTTGTTTAGATAAATATTGTCATTTTGTAGTGTTTTCATTAAGCTACTGTGTGTGTTGGTACAAATACTTTACACCTAGCACTCTGAGGTTAAGCCTACTGCTCTGCATAGCTACCAAGGGGGTAAGCAGGGGTTAGCTGAGGGTGATTCTCTTTTACCCTGACTAGAGTGAGAGTCCTTGCTTGAACAGGGGGTAACCTGACTGTCAACCAAAGACCCCATTTCTAACATTGGTGATCAGCGGTTGGGATTTGGACTTGTATTTGTACTTGACATACAGTAATTAAGGGCCATATTTATACTTTTTGACGCAAAACTGCGCTAACGCAGTTTAGCGTCAAAAAATTTAGCGCCGTCTAACGCCATTCTGAAGCGCCATGCGGGTGCCGTATTTATTGAATGGCGTTAGCCGGCGCTACCAGACCGGCGCTGCCTGGTGTGCGTGGAAAAAAACCACGTACACCAGACAGCGCCGGCGTAGGGGGAAAATGGCGTATGGGCGTCTTAAAATGGGGCAAGTCAGGTTGAGGCAAAAAAATCGTCTTAACCCGACTTGCGCCATTTTTTAACGACGCCCATCCCCCATCAACATGACTCCTATCATTGTAAAGATAGGAGTCATGCCCCCTTGCCCAATGGCCATGCCCAGGGGACTTCTGTCCCCTGGGCATGGTCATTGGGCATAGTGGCATGTAGGGGGGCACAAATCAGGCCCCCCTATGCCACAACAAAAAAAAAAAAAATACTTACCTGAACTTACCTTAATGTCCATGGGATGGGTCCCTCCGTCCTTGGGTGTCCTCCTGGGGTGGGCAAGGGTGGCAGGGGGGGTCCCTGGGGGCAGGGGAGGGCACTCTGGGCTCATTTTGAGCCCACTTGTCCCTTAACGCCATGCCTGACCCAGGCGTTAAAAAGCGGCGCAAATGCGCCGTTTTTGGCCACGCCCACTCCCGGGCGTCATTTTTGCCCGGGAGTATAAATACCACTTAAAGGCCTGGGAGTCATTTTTTAAGACGGGAACGCCTCCCTTGCATATCATTAACGCAAGGAAGGGGTTCACGCTAAAAAATGACGCACACTCCGGGCACTTTGGCGCCCGAAGCGTCTAACGCCATAGTATAAATATGGCGTTAGTTTGCGTTAGTTTAGCGTCGAATTTGCGTCGAAAAAAACGACGCAAATTCGGCGCAACCAGAGTATAAATACGGCCCTAAGTGTACACTACTGTTTGAGTTCAGACCACTACGTGACCACATACTGCTTGTCTTGAGATTTTTGCTTTTTCTCTTTTAGTGGATTTTTCCCTACGTCCACTTTGTTTTTTTTCGCTGATCCTTGATTGACTTTGAACTTCATTTGGGAACTTGTTTCTGCATTTGGAACTTTGCACTCTTTTTACCTTTCATCATGTCTCTACTTGGTGATGCATCAGATGGAGCTGACTTTGACCTTGAGAAATTGGAGAGTTATACCAAAGCTCAGTTGAAGCAGTTCTGTAAAAGTTTTGACTGTCCCATTAAGAGCTCATCCAGGAAGGAGGAGCTGCAAAAGACGCTGAGGGCCTGGGTGACAGCCAAGAGCACTGAAGGGCACACAGAGGATGAGGGAGATGAGGAGGATGAGGAAGAGTGTTCAGTACACAATGGTATTGTGGGTGGGCCTGTTATGCCCAGGGAGAAGGTCTCCAGGGAAGGTAGCAGTGTCTCATCCAAGGGTCTGACACCTGAGGAGTTGCAGGACAGACAGGCAGAGAGGGCATACCAATTGGAGCTGCAGAAGCTCAATCTGGAGAAAGAAAGAGATGGGAGAAGAGCAGTCCTTGAGGAAAGGAAGATGCAGCTGGCTCATGAGCTTAACTTAAAGGAGTTAGATCAGAGGAGCCAGTCCAGTAGGGATGGTGGCAGCAATCCTACAGTGCAGCCGGAGAGAAGGGTACACATCCCAAAAGACCTTGTGAGGGATTATAAGAGAGAGGATGATATCTACTTTTGGTTCAAGGGTTATGAGTCAGCTCTCCACATGAACCTGGTCCCTGAAGCTCATTGGGGGGCAGCCCTGTGGAAGCATTTTGAGGCAGAGGGGAGGGACACACTGACGGCCTTAGGGGATGCTCAGAGTCTCACCTACCCTGTCATGAAGGAGGCCTTACTCACCAGGTATGGTCTCACCCCTGAGCAGTACAAGGAGAAGTTTGGATCCTACAAGAGAAAGGAATCCCAAACATGGTTGGAATGTGTTGATTCTTTTTGCAGGTCACTGGATGGTTGGGTGAAGGGCAGTAAGGTAAACACGTATGAGGGGCTTTACAATTTAATTGCTTGGGAGCACTTGTACAGTTTATATTTTCCAGAGCTGCGCCAGCACCTCATTGACAGCAAGCTGACTGACCCCAGGAAGCTTGCGCAGGAAGCGGACCGCTGGGAGAGCAGCAGGGTCCAAAAGAGGTATGGGGGAGACCACGCCAAGGGTGGGCAGGGTCCCTCTCAGAAGAAAGGGGGGTTAAGGGCAAACAGGGGGAGTTCTCTAAAGGGCCCCAAACTGATTCCCAGGGTAAGGATTCCCAACCCCCCAGTGAAAAGAAGCCATGGTTGTCCAAAGGGAAGCCAGTGGCAGGTGGTCCCCCACGTAAGTGCTATGCATGTGACCAGGTGGGTCATGTGAGGGGGGGACCCCACTTCCCCAAAAGTACACTGGCACCCACTGGTGCACCGTCCCAGGGTTTGGCCAGTGTAGCGCTTGGGGAGGAGTTGGTTTCAGGTGGGTGGGAACCAGCAGAAATGACCCTTGTCTCACTAGGGGACAGTGAGATGGTCCAGAGAAACCTAGTGCCTGATAACACTAAGAAATACAGGCAATGGGTGACCATCAATGGACAGAGGGTGGAGGCTCTGAGAGACACAGGAGCCAGTGTGACTACAGTGAGGAGTCACCTGGTGTCTGAAGAGCAGATTGATCCCCGGGTACTTCACCAAGTAGTTGCGGTAGACAACTCTGAGCGCCTCTACAGAGTGGCGCAGGTTCCCTTTAAATGGGGGGGGGTCTCAGGTTCCTGGAAAGTAGGTGTGAGTCCAACCATGCCTGTTGATTGTTTGCTAGGTAACGACCTGGAGGATTCCCCTTGGAAGGAGGTGGAACACAGGTCTCACTTGGAGATGTTGGGTCTGCCTGGGTGAGTATGCGTATCCACCCAGTCTATGGCAGCCAATCAGGGTAGTCAAGAGCCCCTGGAGCCTGAAACAGTGGCCCAGGGGACCGCCAAGAAGAGGAAGGGCAGGGGGCGTGGGAAACCGGCCCCAGAAGTTCCCACGGTCCGGGAGGAGGCAGAGCCTGAGGGTGATGCCCCGGAGCCTACAGGGGAACAGGTGGATGAACTGGGGGAGGTCCCTGAGCTGTCACAGTGGCAGCAGGAAGGGGGACCCACCAGGGAAGCATTCTGCACAGCGCAGAGGAGTGCCCTACTCTTGAGGGCCTGCGGCAGCAGGCTGCAGCCCAGGTGGCTGGTGAGGCGCCAGGTACTCACCTGATTTATTGGAGGATGGCCTCCTGTATAGTGAGCCTAAGGTTCCTGGGTCAGCATGTATGCTGGTGGTACCCGAGTGCTTCAGGGCCTTCCTACTGGGTTTGGCTCATGATGTGCCTTTGGCAGGACATCTAGGGCAGGACAAGACCTATAAGAGGCTTGTCTCCCACTTTTACTGGCCCTTGATGCACAAGCAGTCAGCTGCTTATTGTAGGTCTTGTCAGACTTGTCAGGCAAGTGGCAACAGTGGGGGGAAATGCAAAGTTCCCCTCCAACCTTTACCGGTAGTCAGTACTCCCTTTGAAAGGGTAGGAATTGACATTGTTGGGCCTCTGGATCACAAGACAGCCATGGGCAACAGGTTCATCCTGGTCTTGGTGGACCATGCCACACGGTACCCAGAAGCCATTCCTCTAAGGACGGTCACTGCCCCCGTGGTGGGACGTGCCTTGATGGGAGTTTTTACCCACATGGGGTTCCCCAAGGAAGTGGTATCTGATAGAGGAACAAACTTCATATCCACTAATATGAAGTCTCTGTGGAAGGTGTGTGGGGTAACGTACAAGTTCACCACACCTTACCACCCCCAAAGTAATGGTCTGGTTGAGAGATTCAACCGCACCTTGAAAGGCATGATTCAGGGCCTGTCAGAGCCCGTGAGGCGTAAGTGGGACGTCCTCTTGCCATGCCTTCTGTTCGCTTACAGGGAGGTGCCTCTTTGAGATCATCTATGGCCACCCTGTGAGGGGACAGCTCAGTCTGGTGAAGGAGGCTTTGGAGAAAGCTCCAAGTAAACCACCCCAGGACATATTTAGCTACATGCTGGCACTAAGAAACCAGACTGCCCGCTTCAGGAGTCTCGCTCATGAGAACCTGGAAGCAAGCCAGGAGGATATGAAACAGTGGTACGACCAGAATGCCACTCTGCTTGGGTTTCAGCCTGGACAAAAAGTGTGGGTCATGGCACCAGTGGAGCCTAGGGCTCTCCAAGATAAGTGGACTGGGCCTTTTGAGGTGGTGGAAAGAAAGAGCGAGGTCACCTATCTGGTAGACTTGCAATCCCCCAGGAACCCTTTGAGGGTCCTACATGTCAACCGCCTCAAACCACACTTTGAGCGAACTGAGCTATCCATGCTCCTAGCGACAGATGACGGGGTGGAGGAAGAGAGTGAGCCTCTTCCTGACCTCCTGTCTGCAGGAGAGAAAGATGGGTCTGTGGAGGGAGTGATCCTCTCCCCCTCCCTGACTGAGGAACAGCCGAAGGACTGTCGCCACGTGCTGGGACAGTTCGCCTCGCTGTTTTCCCTGATCCCAGGAGTCACACACCTGTGCACACATGATGTGGACACTGGGGACAGTACACCTGTTAAACATAAGGTTTACAGGGTGACTGACAGGGTCAGGGCTTGCATTAAGGAGGAAGTCTCCAAAATGTTAACCCTAGGGGTTATTGAGCACTCCAGCAGTCCTTGGGCCAGCCCATTGGTCTTGGTCCCAAAGGCTGCTGCTCCTGGTGCCACTCCAGAACTTAAGTTCTGTGTGGACTGCCGGGGTCTCAGTGCGGTCAGCAAGACTGACGCACACCCCATCCCCCGAGCTGATGAGCTCATTGATCGGTTAGGAGCTGCCAAGTACCTCAGTATGTTTGATTTAACATCTGGGTACTTGCAGATTGCCTTAACTGAGGGGGCAAAGGAGAGGTCAGCATTCTCTACCCCAGATGGGCACTTCCACTTCAATGTGATGCCCTTTGGGATGAAAAATGCCCCTGCCACCTTTCAGAGGTTGGTCAACCAGGTGTTGGCAGGACTGGATGAATTCAGTGCCGCCTACCTGGATGACATTGCTGTGTTTAGTTCCACATGGGAGGAACACCTGCAACACCTCTGGAGAGTGTTAGAGGCCCTGCAGAAGGCAGGCCTCACTATTAAGGCGCGCAAGTGCCAAATAGGGCAGAGTTCTGTGGTGTACTTAGGACACCAGGTGGGGAGTGGCCAGGTGGCACCCCTACAGCCTAAGATTGACACGATTCTGGCTTGGGAGCCTCCCAAGACCCAGACTGAAGTGAGAGCCTTTTTAGGTCTCACAGGATATTACCGGAGGTTTGTTAAGGGATATGGTACCATTGTTACCACCTTAACTGAGTTGACTTCTAAGAAGCAACCGAAGAAAGTGATCTGGACAGAGGCTTGCCAGAACGCTTTTGATGCTCTGAAGGCTGCCATGTGCACAGCACCTGTGCTGCAGACACCTGACTACTCCAAGGAGTTTGTTGTGCAAACAGACGCCTCAGAGCATGGTATTGGGGCAGTACTCTCACAGCTTAATGAAGAGGGCCTAGATCAACCCGTAGCCTCCATTAGCAGGAGGTTACTACCCAGGGAACGTAGGTGGAGTGCCATAGAACGCGAAGCGTTTGCTGTGGTCTGGGCACTGAAGAAGCTAAGACCCTACTTGTTTGGGACTCACTTCCGAGTTCAGACCGACCACAGGCCCCTCAGATGGTTAATGCAGATGAGGGGTGAGAATCCAAAACTGTTGAGGTGGTCCATATCCCTACAGGGGATGGACTTTACGATGGAACATCGTCCTGGTACAGAGCACGCCAATGCTGATGGTCTGTCCAGGTTCTTCCGCCTTAGTGATGAGAACTCCCATGAGGTTGGGTAGTTGCTCCCCACTTTTAGCTGGGGGGGACACGTGTTAGACTTTTCATCCTTGGCGTGGTCTCCCTTAACTTTTTGCCTCTGTTCCCCAGGTTGTTGATGTGTGCTGGACTCTGATTTTACTGTTTTTGTTACTCTGAGCACTTTACCACTGCTAACCAGTGCTAAAGTGCATATGCTCTCTGTGTAAAATTGTATGGAATTGGTTTATCCATGATTGGCATATTTGTTTTACTGTTAAGTCCCTAGTAAAGTGAACTAGAGGTGCCCAGGGCCTGTAAATCAAATGTTACTAGTGGGCCTGCAGCACTGGTTGTGCAACCCACACAAGTAACCCTGTAATCATGTCTCAGACCTGCCACTACAGTGTCTGTAAGTGTATTTTTACACTGTAACTTCGACTTGGCAAACGTACCCACTTGCCAGGCCTAAACCTTCCCTTTTCTTACATGTAAGGCACCCCTAAGGTAGGCCCTAGGTAGCCCCAAGGGCAGGGTGCAGTGTATGGATAAGGTAGGACATATAGTAATGTGGTTTATATGTCCTGACAGTGAAATACTGCCAATTTCGTTTTTCACTGTTGCAAGGCCTGTCTCTCTCATAGGATAATATGGGGGCTACCTTTAAATATGATTAAAGTGTAGATTCCCCTAGAGAGTAGATGGACATGTGGAGTTTGGGGTCCCTGAACTCACAATTAAAAAATACATCTTTTAGTAAAGTTGATTTTAAGATTGTGCGTTTGAAAATGCCACTTTTAGAAAGTGAGCATTTTCTTGCTTAAACCATTCTGTGACTCTGCCTTGTTTGTGGATTCCCTGTCTGGGTCAATTTGACAGTTGGGTTGTTTTTCACCTCGCACTAGACAGTGGCACAAAGGGGACTGGGGTGTAACCTGCATTTCCTGATTAGCCATCTCTGCTAGGAGGGAGGGGTGGAGAGGTCACTCTCATCTGAAAGGACTGTGCCTGCCTCTGACAATGCCGGCTCCAACCCCCTGGTGTGTGTCTGATGCCTTGCCTGGGCAAGGCAGGATTTCACAAGTAGGTGTGAGTCCCCTTTCAAGAAAGGTGACTTCAAAGACTAAAATGGGTATAAGAAGGGCACCCAAATCTACAGTCTTTAGAAACACTTCTGGAACCAAGAGGAACCTTTGCCTGGAGAAGAGCTGATAGCTGAGGAAGAAGTGCTGCCCTGCCTGTGACTGTGCTTTGTGGAGCTTTCCTGCAGTGCTGCTTCTGCCAGAGTAAGAGGGCAAAGACTGGACTTTGTGTACCTTCCATCTTGTGAGGAAATCTCCAAGGGCTTGAGTTAGAGCTTGCCTCCTGTTGTTTGAAGTCTCAGGGACAGCAAAGACTTCTCTCTGCCAGCACCTGGAGTCTCTGGAGAGACTCCTGCCCCGACAAGTGGTGCCCTATCCAGTCCCTGGGCCCTTGAAAGGAAAGCTGGTGGAAATTCATGCAAATCGACTTCGGACGACTCCGGACCCACGCCGCTGCTGAATCCGGTAATGCCGCCTGCACCTGACGCCGTGACCCTCGCTGGAACGCGACGCTCTTCGCAGGCCCGATGCCGCTGCAGCCCCACTGAAGTCCGCGACTCCGTGGAAGTCGCCGCACCACGTCGTGACCGACGCCGCTCGAAGTTCACAGATTCAACGTTTCGCACAGACGCCATGATCCTCGACTTCGCGCATCGACTTGTTTTCACTCTTCACCAAAGGTACTGTACTTGGGGGTCTACACGACTCCGTGTTCGGCGCCGCTGGTGTCGGCTTGTTGGGAATGACTCCGTCACGACGCCGTGTTAACATCTCATCGAAGCATTTTTGCTTCTAAGCGCTATTTATTTTAATCTCTAAAAATTCATAACTTGACTTGTGTATGTCGGATTTTTGTCGTTTTGGTCTTGTTTTGTTTAGATAAATATTTCCTATTTTTCTAAACTGGTGTTGTGTCATTTTGTAGTGTTTTCATTAAGTTACTGTGTGTGTTGGTACAAATACTTTACACCTAGCACTCTGAGGTTAAGCCTACTGCTCTGCAAAGCTCCAAAGGGGGAAGTAGGGGTTAGCTGATTGTGATTCTCTTTTACCCTGACTAGAGTGAGGGTCTTGCCTGAACAGGGGGTATCCTGACTGTCAACCAAAGACCCCATTTCTAACACTGACAATTTGATTGATTATAATATCTATATCTAAAAACTGATTTTCCCCAAATTCCCTGCACTTCCTGCCAAAAATCCATAAAAATGCACAACATCCCCCTGGGCGACCGAATGTGAGCATGAACTTGTCTCTTCTGGAAAACACTTCAGGATATCTGGACCTTTTCTTATGTCCCTATGTAACTGAATTACTATCTTAACCGTGTAATACTAATGATTTCTTTAGACAAAATTCATAATATCCTGTGGCAGAAGAGTTATTTGATGGTCACTATGGATGTTGCTTCGCTTTACACATCGATGAAGCACGAGTATGGCATGGAAGCATGCAGTTATTTCTCAAAACACGTTCCTTAGAATTTCTACAACACAGTGAGATGCTCATGTCTATTTTATCATTTTACTTGACACAATGTTTTTTTATTTAACAATTAATGCTATCCCCAAAAACAGGGTACAGCCATGGGTGTGTCCTTTGCTCCCACATATGCTAATCTCTATATGGGATGGTGGGAGAAAGACATGGCCAGGGTCGGCGGGAGCACCGCCGACAGACCGGCGGTGCCCCGCAGGGCATTCTGACCGCGGCGGTTCGGCCGCGGTCAGATGTGGGAAACCGGCGGTCTCCCGCCGGTTTCCCGCTGCCCTGCAGAATCCTCCATGATACCGCCATCCTGTTCCTGGCGGGTCTCCCGCCAGGAACAGGATGGCGGTAGGGGGTGCCGCGGGGCCCCTGGGGGCCCCTGCAGTGCCCATGCCAATGGCATGGGCACTGCAGGGGCCCCTGTAAGAGGGCCCCACAAAGTATTTCAGTGTCTGCTATGCAGACACTGAAATACGCGACGGGTGCCACTGCACCCGTCGCACCTTCCCACTACGCCGGCTCAATTCTGAGCCGGCGTCCTCGTGGGAAGGTTGATTTGCCCTGGGCTGGCGGGCAGCCTTTTGGCGGCCGCCCGCCAGCCCAGGGCAAATCCCAAAATACCCTCAGCGGTCTTTCGACCGCAGAGCGGTATTTTGGTGGGGGAACTTTGGCGGGCGGCCTCCGCCGCCCGCCGAAGTTAGAATCACCCCCATAGCTTGGTCAGATGCGTATGATATGTTCATGGACAAGGTAGTACTATGGGTACGTTATATTGATGACCTGTTTTTGATATGGGATGGTGAAGAAGAATTGTTACATGAATATGTTCACGTGATTAACAACAACAAGCTAAATATTTGCCTTGAGACAGTCTGGAGTAGAGAGTCCATCGAGTTTTTGGATGTTCAACTGCTTATTAAAAATGATGCATTAGTAACCACTGTATTTTGCAAACCGACGGCATGCAATTCTATACTGCATGGTAACAGTGGTCATCCAAAAGCTCTTAAGTGGAGCATACCCTATAGTCAATTCTTGCGGGCGCACAGGAATGTTCTGATGATGATGGCTTTGGGGTGGCCGTGGAAGATATGATCCAAAGATTCTTAAAGAGGGGCTATCCCTACAAAATTCTGGTTGATTCCTACAATAGGGTTAAAAGCAAAAACAGAGATGAATTACTCTTTAAAAATCTTGATGCTGAACTCCATGTTAACTTATGAGATATCATTATAACAATATAATTCAAGTTAGGTCCCTGTTACTCACTATTTGACCTATAGGATCATTATTTGGTCATCAGGTGCCTCACTACAAACACATTGATGTTATTGCATCATAATTTAGATTTCTAATTATGATGATGTATACCTTTGTCTCTGTACTTACACTCTGATCATTAGTGTTTTTATTCAATACATATAAGCACTTTGTTTGCACGATGCACTGGCCCGTGACTCCGTTTAGAAATTAGTTGTGATCTTTCTCTAGTACTGCAGATATGAAATGATATATTTTGCTGATTTAGATTATGTTATTTAGGGACATTATGTTGTAAAATCATGGTGGGGTGAATTCATTTATACCCTCTTGCAAAAAACGGTCAATTTGGATACCTATGATGTTGAGTGATTGACATATTTCTTTAGAATCAACAGGAGATTTTCTTGTTTGATTTGATCATGTGAAACATTATAGGAAGTTTTTATGCAAAACTATATATTTATATATTTTTAATGTAGAATGGGACTTTGCAAAAAACTCCTTATGTAAGATAAAGGTTTTATGCAAACAAAACATTTTATGCAATTTTTTTTTGTGTAACAAAAAACTGTTTTGGAACAAGGTTTTATACAATAAGTTCTTATGTGGCAAAGCATGTTATAAGAAATATGTTTAACATCAGTACTGCAGGGGCATATGTGCATGATTTATCAGAGATGCAAATTATTTTGAGCATTTGCAGGGTTGGAGATCGACTAATATGTTTATTTAAAGATGGCCGCCGCCTTTATGCATACTAATGTATAATGGAAATAGATGATGGCTCACGGACAGCACCTTTATAATGGTGGTTTGTGAGGGGGGAATTATGTCCGGTTGAAGGCATTTGCCGAAACGCGTTGACATTTTTCATGGGTAATAGCGTTTTTTTCTGTATAATGTGCACAATAAAGCAAATGAATTTCTAGGAAATATTTTTTCCTTTTTTTATATGTCGATCGATGGTACGTTGTCATACGGTGCAGCTGGTCCGGAGAGTGGATCTCACTGCTTTGAAGTATATATATATATATAGAGATATATATATAGATATATATATATATATATATATATATATATATATATATATATATATATATATACACATTTATTTCTGAATGCAATTAAGAGGTGAGAGAAAGAAATCTTACAATTTGAAAATTGTCAACATTGTGCACACAAGATGAGTTGGTCATAGATTTCGGCAAAGAATTAATGACAACATTGGCAATAAAGTCACCTCTGTGTCTGCAGGAGGAAGGCCTGTGATTTCAATTATGCGAACATATTTGCATTTACGAACTGCAGTGTTCCAGACAATTGAGACTTGCTAGATGGCAATCCTTGCACTCTTTTGTAAGATGTATGTTTTCAAATTGAAACTTTGTGGTTTATTGCAGTGTACAGCTGAGTTAGAAGAGCCACCTCTTAAGACTTTTGTAATTTAAAGGATGTTTACTAAACATCAACTAAATTCTACTGGGTTTGCTAAGTCCCATTTTTTGCTTCATTGTTAAGATGTGTTCCCTTGACTGGATTTGGCCAGAAACAGTTCTATGCCATTTAACAATTTTTACTTTTTCTTTGTTAGGTGCAAACTAAACAAGTTAAAGCTATTAGTGTTGTAAACTCTTAGCTGGATTTTTCTTGTCACATAAAGTGAAAACTAAAAGTAAAACAGTTTCACATAAGCCAGCCGAAGGCCACTATGAGTGCGAAGCAGACACACAAAAGGAAACAGAAGTTCACTCGCAGTGAAAGGTATCGCCAAAAGTGCAATTATCCATGTGACAGGCAAAAGTGCAATTATCCATGTAACCAGCAAAAATGCAAATATCCATGTAAAAGGGTCGATGTCATGCAAAGTGCTTGACTACTGCCCAGCGAGATTGCGCTGCCTACGAAATAAAGAAAAAGGTAGTCAGGAAACCATACACAAAACATGGAGCCTCCTATGTTTTCAGTAGTTGGCAGGTGCCTTCCAGGCGAGCTTAACACCGGAAAAGGTATGATGTATGCATGCCTTTCACTAATTAAATCAAGCAAATTTTAAAAGGCAAGCTCACGAACAAACCTAACTGTTGGGCGTGACATTGGCGTGGTTAAAAGTCCAGAGAGAGATTACACCAGGACAGAGTGCTTTGGGCTCGGCCCTAAAAAATGTAGGGACCCCGGAGGAATGCTTAGGGGCTCCCCTGCGGTCCAAGATAGCCCATAAAGGGCTAAACAAATTACACAAAAATTTAAAAAAATTAATGGTTCAGTGTTAAGGGTCAGACCTTCACACTGAGAATTGAGGGTTCGAGTTCAATCAGACTTTTTTCCTTTTTTTTTTTTACTACACATCTTTAAGGCTCATGCTGAAAGGTAATCTTACTCTTTTTAAATGACAAATGCAATTTTCTTTTTAGTTTGTCTAGAAATATCACATTTGAAGTATGTCATATATCAAAGACTAAAAAAACTCTCAATCTCTCTCCCTCTAACTCTCTCTCTCTCTCTCTTTCTCTCTCTCTCTTCTCTCTCTCTTTCAATCTTTCTTCCACTCATATACTTCTGCACCCCACTCACAGACCCACTCAGACACTCACGCACCCACTCACAGACCCACTCAGACACTCGTACACCCACTCACAACCCCAGTCAGACCCTCATGCACTCACTCACAGACCCACTCAGACAGTTATGCACCCACTCACAGACCACTGACACTCTCATGCACCCACTTACAGACCCAAGCACACACTGATGCACGCACTAAAACACTGATGTGCACACTCTCACCCCCAGATAACCCCCTCACACCTATTCTCACATCCAGAGTGGCCTCAGCCAACTCCCTTCATTCACAACCAAAGGGCTGTGCACAGCATGGGGTTGGTTGGTTAGTGGGGGTTGGCCACAGCATCTACCTGCAGGCCAGGTATTGTGGGCAACCTCCCATGTTCACGGGTGGAGGCCGTGCGTGGTGCAAGGTTGGCTGCTCATAGACGGTTGGCCTCCGGCCAGGCCCTGTGGTCCACCACTGCCGCACACGGGGCATGCACAGTGGTGGTTGAGTTAAAGTATAGTAATGAAAATTACTATACGTTAAAAACACCATGAAAATCCACTGAAAAAACAAAGATTACAGAGATGGTATAGCCAAGCGCACATTTTAAATGTACAAAACCATAGAAATTTACTGGTGATAGTAGGAGTTACCTCAAGTAACCGTAACTTGTGCCCTAATGTAACCATAACTCACACCCTCCCCTTGCACTGCTAATTACCCTACAAATTACAACACTCATGACATCTTTCATACTTCACTGATAATATCAATCTAATATTTGCTGTAAAATGTATAACAAAAACACTGTGCATGGCAAGGGCGTGAGTTATAGTTACCTTAAGGCACAAGTTATATTTACTTGAGATAACTCTAACTATAACTGGTGAATTTCTATTGTTCTTTGGCTGTGCGCGGCGCAGATTGGGCACAGGGCCTGTCTCTGTCAGTGGATGTGTGAGTAGGTGCCTGAGTGCCTGAGTGGGTCTGAAAGTGGGTGTTAGAGTCTATAGGTAGGTCTGAGTGCATAAGAGTCTGAGTGGGTATGTGAGTGAGCACCTGAGCCTCCGAGTGTATGTATGAGTGAATGATTTATTTAGTGTATGAATGAGTCTGTGGTTTTTATTTCAAATTTTTCCATAATCGCAAATATTTTGTGAATTTCCATGAATATCCCATGCTGTAATGCAAAATTATATTTAACCTATAATTTGCCCCTAAAACACATGTATATCACACCCCTGGGGTCAGGGTACCTTCATCCTGACCCCTTATGCCACTTTCAATTTGATTTTTCAACCCCGGGGACCGAGTCTCGTGAAATAAAATGGTGGTCACATCTTTCTAGTCAGGTTTCGTCAGCCAATTGCAATGCTTTTTGTATGGGTATTCACGAAAATTTCACAAAATATTAATTGCCTAATATAGATATTTATATACCCTTGAATATATCCTAAACTACTGAACGTATTTACACCAAATAACAAAAAGCACAATCTGTGTACTGACAGCTAGCTTTCATCCAAATTTGATGTAATTCTGTCCAGTGTTTCGGGGTGCAGATCTGTTGACAGGTGCTATGGGAATTAACATGGGAAACAAATGTTTTTTTTATCCCCCTTTTTCTCGGCCCCAGCTTGACGGATCACCCCGAAACGTCCCATGCACAACAGGAATCATTAGGCCACTTTTTGGGGAAAGGCTCTTGAAGATTTGTCATACGGTGCCAAAAACAGGCAAGTCAAAAAACTTTTTTTCTATTGAAACATATTCCTAACTATAACTACCTACTGGGGACCGCAGGTAGCTAATATATATATATATATATATATATATATATATATATATATACAATTGTGAGCCATTTTGGGACTCAGCTTCAGGCAAGCAGCAGGAGAGAAAAAAATGGGGCTGAGAGCAATAAGAAAGCAGTGAGGAGGGAAAGGGAAGCAGCAGGCATGCACAAAACAGTCTGAGAGCAAGAAGTAAGCTGTGAGGAGAGAAAGGCAGGGAGTAGACACACACAAAATGGGGCTAAGAGCAAGGAGAAAGCAGTGAGAAGGAGGGAAAGGCAAACAGCAGGCATTCACAAAACGCGGCTGAGAGCAAGGAGAAAGCAGTGAGAAGCAAGGAAAGGCAAGCAGCAGGCATGCACAAAATGGGCCTGAGAACACAGAGAAAGCAGTGAGAAGAATGGAAAGGCAAGCAACAGGATTGTACAGAACTGGGCATATAGAAAGGAAAAAGCAGTGAGAATGAGGGAAAAGCAAACAGCAGGCGATCAAAAAATGGGTCTGACAGCAAGACGAAAGCAGTGAGAACAAGGGAAAGGCAAATAGCAGGCATGCACAAAACAGGTATCTTGGACTTTTTTGCTTATGCAGGGTCATCCACAATCTTTTTGCCTCCTGCCTCCTATTTTTTCTGACCTGTTGCTGTTGGCTTTTGAACTCTGAGCACTTTACCACTGCTAACCAGTGCTAAAGTGCATATGCTCTCTGTGTAAAATTGTATGGAATTGGTTTATCCATGATTGGCATTTTTGATTTACTAGTAACTCCCTAGTAAGGTGCACTAGAGGTGCCAGGGCCTGTAAATCAAATGCTACTACTGGGTCTGCAGCACTGGTTGTGCCACCCACATAAGTAGCTCTGTAATCATGTCTCAGACCTGCCATTGCAGTGCCTGTGTGTACAGCTTTAATTGTAAATTTGACTTGCCAAATGTACCCACTTGCCAGGCCTAACCCTTCCCTTTTCTTACATGCAAGGCACCCCTAAGGTAGGCCATGGGTAGCCCCAGGGGCAGGGTGCAGTGTATGGTTAAGGTGGGACATATAGTCATGTGTTTTATATGTCCTGGCTGTAAAATATTGCTAAATTAGTTTTTCACTCGTGCAAGGCCTGTCCCTCTCATAGGTTAACATGGGGGCTACCTTTAAATCTGATTAAAGTGTAGATTCCCTTAGGGAGCGGATAAACATGTGGAGTTTGAAAGTGAGCATTTTCTTGCTTATACCATTTCTGTGACTCTGCCTGTTTGTGGATTCCCTGTCTTGGTCAGTTTGACAGTTGGGCTGGTTGCACCTCACACTATACAGTGACACAAAAGGAGCTGGGGTGTAGTCTGCATTTCCTGATGAGCCATCTGTGCTAGGGGGGAGGAGTGGTCACTTACACCTGAAAGTTGTGCCTGTCCTCACACAATACAGTCTATGACCCCCTGGCGAGTGTCTAGGGCCTGGCCTGGGAAAGGCAGGATTTCACATTCAAAAGAGACTTTACTTTGAAGTAGGCCTACTTCAAAGGAGAAATTGGGTATAAGAAGGGCACTCAAAACCACAGACATTAGATCACTTCTGGACAGCAAGAGGAACCTCTGCCTGGAGAAGAGCTGAAGAGCTGAGGAGAAGTGCTGCCCTGCCTGTGGCTGTGCTTTGTGGAGCTATCCTGCAGTTGCTGCTTATGCCAGAGTAAGAGGGCAAAGACTGGACTTTGTGTGCCTTCCATCTTGTGAAGAAATCTCCAAGGGCTTGATTTATAGCTTGCCTCCTGTTGTTTGGAGTCTCAGGGACAGCAAAGAATTCTCTCTGCCAGCACCTGGAGTCTCTAGAGAGACTCCTGCTCTGACAAGCGGTTCCCTATCCAGTCCCTGGGCCCTTGAAAAGAAAGCTGGTGGAAAGCCTGCAACCGACTCCGTGATCTTTGCTGGAACGCGATGACCTTCGCAGGCCCGACGCCGCTGCAGCCCCGCTGAAGTCCGCGACTCCGTGGAAGTCGCCGCACCACGTCGTGACCGACGCCGCTCGAAGTTCACAGATTCAACGTTTCGCACAGACGCCATGATCCCCGACTTCGCGCATCGACTTGTTTTCACTCTTCACCAAAGGTACTGTACTTTGGCGTCTACATGACTCCGTGTCCGGCGCAGCTGGTGTCGGCTTATTGGGAACGAATCCGTCACGATGTCGTGTTAACACCTCATCGAAGCGTTTTGTGTTTCTAAGTGCTGTTTTTGAGTTTCACCTTTAAAAATTGACAACTTGTGTATGTCGGATTTTTGTCGTTTTGTTTATATAAATATTTCCTATCTTTCTAAACCTGAGTTGTGTCATTTTGTAGTGTTTTCATTAAGTTACTGTGTGTGTTGGTACAAATACTTTACACCTAGCACTCTGAAGTTAAGCCTACTGCTCTGCCAAGCTACCAAGGGGGTAAGCAGGGGTTAGCTGAGGGTGATTCTCTTTTACACTGACTAGAGTGAGAGACTTTGCTTGAACAGGGGGTAACCTGACTGTCAACCAAAGACCCCTTTTCTAACAAGGTCTCAGAGCAAGGAAAAAGGAGTGAAAACAAGGGAAAGGCCAGCTGTGGGCACGCACAAAACTGGGCTGAGAGCAAGGAGAAATCAGATAGAAGGAGTGAAAGGCTATCAGCAGTATGACCAAATGGGCCGGAGAGCAAAGGAAAAAGCAGTGAGAATGAGGAAAAGGAAGCAGCAGGCATTCACAAAATGGAGCTGAAAACAAGGAGAAAGCAATGAGAAGGAGGGAAAGCCAAACTTCAGGCATCCACAAAATGGGGTAAGAGCAAGGAGAAAGCAGTGAGAAGGAGAGAAATCCAAGCAGCAGGCAGCATAACATGGGGCTGAGAGCAGGGAGAAAGCAGTGAGAACAAGGAAAAGGCATGCAGGATGCACACACAAAATGGGGCTGAGAGCAAGGAGAACGCAGTGAGAACGGGGGAAAGGTAAGCAGCAGACACATACAAATCAGGGCTGAGAGCAAGGAGAATGAAGTGAGAATGAGGGAAAGAGAAGGAGCATGCATGCAAAACTCAGAAGAGGGGAGAGGAGACAGGAGGGAGAACGAGAAAAAGGCAAGCAATAGGCAACAAAAACAGGGCTAAGAGGAAGAAGAAAGAAGGGAGAAGAAGGTAAAGTGAAGGAGCAGGTACACACAAAACAGGGCTGAGAGCAAGGAGAAAGCAGTGAGAGGGGGTAAAGGCAAGCAGCAGGCACGTAAATGGTGGCTGAGAACAAGATAATGCAGTGAGAAGGAGGGAAATGCAAGCATCAGGCATGCACAACAGAGGGCTGCTAACAAGGAGAAAACAGTTATAAGGAGGGAAAGGCAAGCAGCAGGCACACTCAAAACGGGGCTTGCGAGCAAGGAGAAAGCAGTGGGAAGGCAGGAAAGCCAGGCATCCGACATGCACACAAAGGGGTCGAGAGCATGAAGAAAGCTGTGAGAAGGAGGAAAAGACAAGCGGCAAGTGAGCACAAAATGGTGCTGAGAGCAAAGAGAAAGCAGTGAGAAGGGGGCAAGGGAAGCAGCGGGCACACAAAAACGAGGCTGAGAGCAAGGAGAAAGCAGTGAGAAGGAGGGATAGGCAAGCAGCAGGCACACCCAAAATGGGGCTGAGAGAAAGTAGAAATGAGTGAGGAAAGGAAAGGCAAGCAACAGACAACACAAACCAGGGTGAGAGCAAGAAGAAAGCAGTAAGGAGGAAAAGGCAAGCAGTAGGCATGCACAAAACAGGGCTGAGCACTAGGAGAAATAAAGGAGAACAAGGTTAAGAAAAGCTTCAGGTGCACAAAACAGAGATGATAGCAAGGAGAAAGTAGTGAGAGTGAGGGAAAGGCAAGCAGCAGGCATGTACAAAATGGGGGGGAGAGCAAGGAGAAAATAATGAGAAGGTGGGAGAGGCAATCAGCAAGCACATATAAAACAGGGTGAGAGCAAGAAAAAGGCATGGACTGTAGGAGGCTGGCCTGGCTTATAGTGGGTACCTTGTGGTACTTACACCTTGTGCCAGGTCCAATTATCCCTTATTAGTAGAATAGAGGTGTTTCTAGCAGCCTAGGCTGTTAGAGGTAGCTATGGCAAAGCAGCTTAGGCTGAACTAGGAGACATGCAAAGCTCCTACTATACCACTTATATCATATAGCACAATATCACAAGAGAACACAATACTCATAGTTACTACAAATAAAGGTACTTTATTTTAGTGACAATATGCCAAAAGTATCAGGGGGCAATGTAGAATCACAAAAGGATGCAATAGGTAGAAATAGGCCTAGGGACAACACAAACCATATGCTCCAAAAGTGGAATGTGAATCACAAATGGACCCCAGGTCTATGGTAGGTTGTAGAGGGTCGCTGGGACTGTGAGAAAACAGCAAGTGTGTCCAAAATACTCCACCCCAAGATCCAGAAAAGTAGGAGTAAAGTTACCCTACTACCCCAGAAAGACAGTATAGTCGAGATAGGGTATTCTGCAAGTACCACAACTGCTACCAGAGCACTGAAGACAGATTCCTGGACCTGAAGACCTGTAAAGGAAGGGGACCAAGTCCAAGAGTCACGCAAGTGTCTGGGGGGGCAGGAGCCCACTAAACCCCAGGTGAAGGTGCAAAAGGGCTGCCTCAAGGTGGAAGAAGCTGAAGATTTTGCAACAACGGAAGGTGTCAGGAACTTCTCCTTTGGTCCGAAGATGTCCCACAGTGTGCTGGAGGATGCAGGAGTGTTTCCAAGCAGAAATACTGCTAACAAGCCTTGCTAGCTGCAAGAGTCGCGGTTAAGGAGTTTGGGTGCTGCTGGGGCCCAGGAAGGACCAGGATGTCGCCCCTTTGAGGAGCAGACAGAGGTGGCGCTTACAAACTCAGAGAGCCCCCACAGAATCAAGCAGCACCCACAGAAGTACCGGACCAGGCACTTAGAAGACCTGAGGACATCGGTCGACTCAGAGTCACAAAGGAGGGCCCCACAATGTCAGAGTCCGACTCAGCGAGTTGGGCAATGCAGGAAGGAGTGCTGGGGACCCAGGCTAGGATGTGCACAAAGGAAGTCTTGGAAAAGTGCACAGAAGCCGGAGCAGCTGCAGATCACGCAGTATACAGGTTTGCTGTCTGGCGTGGGGAGGCAAGGACTTACCTCCACCAAATTTGAACAGAAGGGCCACTGGACTGTGGGAGACACTTGGACCCAGCTCCTCTGTTCCAGGGACCACACTCATCAGGAAGAGAGGATACCCAGAGGACCGGTGATGCAGAAGTTTGGTGCCTGCGTTAGAGATTCCGTCGACCCACGGGAGATTTCTTCTTGGCTTGCAGTGCAGGGTGAAGGCAGACAGCTCTCAGAGCATGCACCACCAGGAAACAGTTGAGAAAGCCAGCAGGATGAGGCACCACAATGTGGCTGGTAGTTGTCTTACTACTTTGTTGCGGTTTTGCAGGTGTCCTGGAGCAGTCACCTGTCAATCCTTGGCAGAAGTCAAAGAGAAAAGTGCAGAGGAACTCTGGTGAGCTCTTGCATTCATTATCTGAGGAATAGCCCAGAGTAGAGACCCTGAATAGCCCAGAAAGGAGGATTGGCTACTGAGAAAGGTAAGCACCTATCAGGAGGGGTCTCTGACGCCACCTGCTGGCACTGGCCACTCAGAGCTGTCCATTGTGCTCCAACACTTTGGAATCCAAGATGGCAGAGGTCTGGGACATACTGGAGGAACTCTGGGCACCTCCCCTGGAAGGTGCTGGTCAGGGGAGTGGTCACTCCCCTTTCCTTTGTCCAGTTTCGCCCCAGAACAGGGCTAGGGGATCCATGAACTGGTGTAGACTGGCTTATGCAGAGATGGGCACCATCTGTGCCCATCAAAGCATTTCCAGAGGCTTGGGGAGGCTACTCCTCCCCAGCCCTTCACACCTATTTCCAAAGGGAGAGGGTGTAACACCCTCTCTCGGAGGAAATTCTTTGTTCTGCCTTCCTGGGACCAGGCTGCCCAGGCCACTAGGGGTCAGAAACCTGTCTGAGGGGTTGGCAGCAGCAGCAGCTGCAGTGGAGACCCCGGAAAGCCAGTTTGGCAGTACCCGGGTTCTGTGCTAGAGACCCAGGGATTCATGGAATTGTCCCCCCAATACCAGAATGGTATTGGGGGGACAATTCCATGATCCCAGACATGTTACATGGCCATGTTCGTAGTTACAATGGTGACGCTACATATAGGTATTGTCCTATATTTAGTGCACATGTGTAATGGTGTCCCCGCACTCACAAAGTCCGGTGAATTTGCCCTGACAATGTGGGGGCACCTTGGCTAGTGCCAGGGTGCCCATATACCAAGTAACCTGGCACCTAACCTTCACCAAGTGAGGGTTAGACATATAGGTGACTTATAAGTTGCTTATGTGCAGTGAAAATGGCTGTGAAATAACGTGGACATTATTTCACTCAGGCTGCAGTGGCAGGCCTGTGTAAGAATTGTCTGAGCTCCCTATGGGTGGCAAAATAAATGCTGCAGCCCATAGGGAACTCCTGGAACCCCAATACCCTGGGTACCTAGGTACCATATACAAGGGAATTATAAAGGTGTTCCAGTGTGCCAATGAGAATTGGTAAAATTAGTCACTAGCCTGCAGTGACAATTTTAAAAGCAGAGAGAGAGCATAAACACTGAGGTTCTGGTTAGCAGAGCCTCAGTGATACAGTTAGGCACCACACATGGAACACATACAGGGCATACATTATGAGCACTGGGGTCCTGCCTGGCAGGATCCCAGTGACACATAGACAAAAACAAACATACATACAGTGAAAATGGGGGTAACATGCCAGGCAAGATGGTACTTTCCTACATGGACAAAATTAAAAAAGGCAGCACAAAACAGGGTGAGCACATCCGGAAAGCATTGAGAAAGATGGAAAGGCAAGCAGAGGGCATGCAAAAAACAACAGGGCTGAGTGCAAGCAGAAAGCAGTCAGAAAGGCAGGAAAGCCAGGCATCAGACATGCACACAATGGGGTCGAGAGCAAGAAGAAAGCTATGAGAAGGAGGAAAGGACAAGTGGCAAGTGAGCACTGTGAGAAAGTAGCCTCTTTCTAGCCTTGTTACCCCCACTTTTGGCCTGTTTGTGAGTGTATGTCAGGGTGTTTTCACTGTCTCACTGGGATCCTGCTAGCCAGGGCCCAGTGCTCATAGTGAAAACCCTATGTTTTCAGTATGTTTGTTATGTGTTACTGGGACCCTGCTAGTCAGGACCCCAGTGCTCATAAGTTTGTGGCCTATATGTATGTTTTCCCTGTGTGGTGCCTAACTGTCTCACTGAGGCTCTGCTAACCAGAACCTCAGTGGTTATGCTCTCTCTGTACAAATTGTCACTAACTGGCTAGTGACCAATTTCACCAATTTACATTGGCATACTGGAACACCCTTATAATTCCCTAGTATATGGTACTGAGGTACCCAGGGTATTGGGGTTCCAGGAGATCCCTATGGGCTGCAGCATTTCTTTTGCCACCCATAGGGAGCTCTGACAATTCTTACACAGGCCTGCCACTGCAGCCTGAGTGAAATAACGTCCACGTTATTTCACAGCCATTTTACACTGCACTTAAGTAACTTATAAGTCACCTATATGTCTAACCTTTACCTGGTAAAGGTTGGGTGCTAAGTTACTTAGTGTGAGGGCACCCTGGCACTAGCCAAGGTGCCCCCACATTGTTCAGGGCCAATTCCCCGGACTTTGTGAGTGCGGGGACACCATTACACGCGTGCACTACATATAGGTCACTACCTATATGTAGCTTCACAATGGTAACTCCGAATATGGCCATGTAACATGTCTATGATCATGGAATTGCCCCCTCTATACCATCCTGGCATAGTTGGCACAATCCCATGATCCCAGTGGTCTGTAGCACAGACCCTGGTACTGCCAAACTGCCTTTCCCGGGGTTTCACTGCAGCTGCTGCCAACCCCTCAGACAGGCTTCTGCCCTCCTGGGGTCCAGCCAGGCCTGGCCCAGGATGGCAGAACAAAGGACTTCCTCTGAGAGAGGGTGTTACATCCTCTCCCTTTGGAAAATGGTGTGAAGGCAGGGGAGGAGTAGCCTCCCCCAGCCTCTGGAAATGCTTTCATGGGCACACATGGTGCCCATTTCTGCATAAGCCAGTCTACACCGGTTCAGGGACCCCTTAGCCCTGCTCTGGCCCGAAACTGGACAAAGGAAAGGGGAGTGACCACTCCCCTGACCTGTACCTCCCCTGGGAGGTGCCCAGAGCTCCTCCAGTGTGCTCCAGACCTCTGCCATCTTGGAAACAGAGGTGCTGCTGGCACACTGGACTACTCTGAGTGGCCAGTGCCATCAGGTGACGTCAGAGACTCCTCCTGATAGGCTCCTTCAGGTGTTGCTAGCCTATCCTCTCTCCTAGGTAGCCAAACCCTCTTTTCTGGCTATTTAGGGTCTCTGTCTCTTGGGATTCTTTAGATAACGAATGCAAGAGCTCATCAGAGTTCCTCTGCATCTCTCTCTTCACCTTCTGCCAAGGAATCGACTGCTGACCGCGCTGGAAGCCTGCAAAACTGCAACAAAGTAGCGAAGACGACTACTGCAACTCTGTAACGCTGATCCTGCTGCCTTCTCGAGTGCTTTCCTGGTGGTGCATGCTGTGGGGGTAGTCTGCCTCCTCTCTGCACTAGAAGCTCCAAAGAAATCTCCCGTGGGTCGACGGAATCATCCCCCTGCAACCGCAGGCACCAAAGAACTGAATCACCGGTACCCTGGGTCTCCTCTCAGCACGATGAGCGAGGTCCCTTGAATCCAGCAACTCTGTCCAAGTGACTCCCACAGTCCAGTGACTCTTCAGTCCAAGTTTGGTGGAGGTAAGTCCTTGCCTCCCCACGCCAGACTGCATTGCTGGGAACCGCGACTTTTGCAGCTACTCCGGCCTCTGTGCACTTCCGGTGGAAATCCTTTGTGCACAGCCAAGCCGGGTCCACAGCACTCTAACCTGCATTGCACGACCTCCTGAGTTGTCCTCCGGCGACGTGGGACTCCTTTGTGTAACTTCGGGTGAGCACCGTTTCACTCCTCTTCATAGTGCCTGTTCCGGCACTTCTGCGGGTGCTGCCTGCTTCTGAGAGGGCTCTTCATCCTGCTGGGCGCCTCCTCTGTCCCCTGACGCAATTGGCGACATCCTGGTCCCTCATTGGGCCACAGCAGCATCCAGAAATCCTAACCGCACGACTTGCAGCTAGCAAGGCTTGTTTGCGGTCTTTCTTCAGGAAAATACTTTTGCACGACTCTCCACGGCGTGGGGCATCCATCCTCCAAAGGGGAAGTTTCTAGCCCTTGTCGTTCCTGCAGAATCTTCAGCTTCTACTGTCCAGTGGCAGCTTCTTTGCACCCACAGCTGGCATTTCCTGGGCATCTGCCCATCTCCGACTTGCTTGTGACTTTTGGACTTGGTCCCCTTGTTCCACAGGTACCCTTGTTTGGAAATCCATTGTTGTTGTATTGCTGGTTTGTGTCTTTCCTGCAGAATTCCCCTATCACGACTTCTGTGCTCTTTGGGGAACTTTAGTGCACTTTGCACTCACTTTTCAGGGTCTTGGGATGGGCTATTTTTCTAACCTTCACTGTTTTCTTACAGTCCAGCGACCCTCTACAAGGTCACATAGGTTTGGGGTCCATTTGTGGTTCGCATTCCACTTTTGGAGTATATGGTTTGTGTTGCCCCTATCCCTATGTGTCCCCATTGCATCCTATTGTAACTATACATTGTTTGCACTGTTTTCTAATACTATTACTGCATATTTTGGTATTGTGTACATATATCTTGTGTATATTTGCTATTCTTATACTGAGGGTACTCACTGAGATACTTTTGGCATATTGTCATAAAAATAAAGTACCTTTATTTTTAGTATATCTGTGTATTGTGTTTTCTTATGATATTGTGCATATGACACTAGTGGTACTGTAGGAGCTTCACTCGTCTCCTAGTTCAGCCTAAGCTGCTCTGCTAAGCTACCATTATCTATCAGCCTATGCTGCTAGACACCCTATACACTAATAAGGGATAACTGGGCCTGGTGCAAGGTGTAAGTACCCCTTGGTACTAACTACAAGCAAGTCCAGCCTCCTACAAGCACAAAATGGAACTGAGAGCAAAGAGAAAGCAGTGAGAAGGGGGCAAAGGAAGCAGCAGGCACACAAAAACGGGGTTGAGAGCAAGGAGAAATCATTGAGAAGGAGGGAAAGTCAAGCAGCAGGCACACACAAAAGGGGATGAGAGCAAGGAGAAAGCAGTGAGAAGAAGGAAAAGGAAAGTAGCAGGGACCAAGACAACTGGGATGGGAACAAAAAAAAAACAGGGAGAAGGAGGGAGTGGCAAGGCATTAGCACACACAAAACAGGGGTGAAAGCAAAAAGGAAGCAGTGAGGAGGGAAAGGCAAGCAACATGGAGCATAAAATGTAGTGACAGAAAGACAAAAGCATGAGAAGGAGGGAACGGGAAGCAGTAGGCACGCACAAAATGAGTCTGAGAGCAAGGAGAAATCAGTGAGAAGGAGGTAAGGCAAGCAGCAGGAAGGTGCTAAACAGGGCTGAGAGCAAGGAGAAAGCATTGAGAAGGAGGGAAGGTCAAGGAGCAGGGACTCAAAAATGAGGGGGGAGCAAGGAGAAGGTAGGGAGAACAAGAGAATGGCAAGCAACAGGCAACGGACAACAGGGCTGAGAACAGAGAAATCAGTGAGAAGGAGTTAACGTTAAGGAGCAGGCACACACAAAACAGGGCTGAGAGCAAGGAGAAAGCATTAAGATGGAGGGAAAGGCGAGCATCAGGCACGCACACAGCAGTGCTGAGAGCTAGGAAAAAGCAGTGAGTCAGAGGGAAAGGCAAGCAGCAGGCACGCACAAAATGATGCTGACAGCAAGAAAAAAGCAGTGAGAAAAAGGGAAAGGCAAGCAGCAGGCATGCCCAAAATGGGGCTGAGAGAAAGTAGAAAATAGTGAGGAAAGGAAAGGAAAGCAATAGGCAACACAAACCAGGGTGACAGCAAGAAGAAAGCATCAAGGAGGGAAATGCAAGCACTAGGCATGCACAAAACAGGACTGAGAGCAAGGAGAAATAAATAAGAACAAGGTTAAGAATAGCTTCAGGTGCACAAAACCGAGATGATAGCAAGGAGAAAGTAGTGAGTGTGAGGGAAAGGCAAGCAGCAGGCATGTACAAAAAGGGGGTTAGAGCAAGGAGAAAGCAATGAGAAGGTGGGAGAGGAAAGCAACAGGCACATATAAAACAGGGTGACAGCAAACAGAGACAGTGACAAAATGAAAAACTGGCAGCAAAAAACAGGGTGAGCACAAGAGGAAAGCATTGAGAGAGAGGGAAAGGCAAGCAGAAGGCATGCACAAAGTGGGGCAGAGAGGAAGGAGAAAGCCATGAGAAGGAGGGAAAGATAAGCAGCAGCATTGAGGAAAACAGGGCTGAGAGGAAAGCAAAACCAGTGAGGAGTGGGTAAAGACAAGCAACAAGCATGTACAAAATGGTAGAGAAGAAAGAAGTAAGAAGGAGGAAAGGGCAAGCAGTAGGCATGCACAAAACAGGGCTGAGAGCAAGGAGAATAACATGAGAACAAGGGAAAGAAAATCTTCAGTCACCCACAAAACGTAGCTGAGACGAAGGAGAAAGCAGTGAGAGCGAGGGAAAGGCAAGCAGTAGGTATGCACAAAATGGACCAAAGAGCAAGGAGTAAGCAATGAGAAGAAGAGAAAGGCAAACAGCAGGCACACACAAAAGAGGGCTAAGAGCAAGGAGAAAACATAAGAAGGAGGGAAATTGAAGGAGGAGGCACGCAAACAACTGGGGGGCACAAGGAGAAAGCAGTGACAAATAGAGAAATTCCAGCAACATGCAGGAAAATACGATGCTGAGAAGAAGGCAGCTATGAGAAGACGGGCAAGCAAGCAGCAGGCACGCACAAAACAGGGCTGAAAGCGATTAGAAAGCAGTGAGAAGAAGGGAAAATCAAGGACCAGGTACGCACACAGCAGGGCTGAGAGCAAGCAGAAAGCAACGAGAAGGAGGTAAAGGCAGGCATCAAGCATGCATAATACAGAGGTGAGAGTAAGGAGAAAACAGTTAGAAGAAGTGAAAGGCAAGCATCAGGCACACACAAAACAAGGCTGAAAGCGAGGCAAAAGCAGTGAGAAAGAAGGAAAGTCAAGGACCAGGAATGCAAACAGTGGGGCTGAGAGCAAGTAGAAAGCAGTGAGAAGGAGGGAAAGTCAGGCAACAGGTATACACGAAACAAGGCTGAGAGGAAGAAGAAATGCAGTGAGAAAGAAGGAAAGTCAAGTAGCAGGCATGCACAAAAGGGCTGACAGCAAGAATAAAGTAGTGAGGAAAGGAAAGGTACGTATCAGGCAGAAAAATATGATGCTTAGGGCAAGAAGAAAGCAGTGAGAAGGACAGAAAGTCAGACAACAGGTATGCACAAAAAAAGGCTGAGAGGAAGAAGAAAGCAGTGAGAAGGAGGGAAAGTCAAGCAGCAGGCATGCACAAAAGGGCTAAGAGCAAGAATAAAGTAGGATAAAGTGAGAGCAAGAGGACAGCAGTAAGAAGGAGGGGAAGGCAAGCAGCAGACATGCAGAAAACAGGGCTGAGAGCAAGGAGAAAGAAATGACAAGGGAAAGAAAAACTTCAGCATGCAGAAAACAGGGCTGAGAGCAAGGAGAAAGCAGTGAGAGTGAGGGAAAATCAAGAAGCAGGCATGCACAAAATGGGGCTGAGAGCAAAGAGAAAGCAGTGAGAATGAGGAACACACACACAGCAGGTGTGCACAAAATGGACCAGAGAGCAAGGAGAAAGCAAGGAAAAGGAGAGAAAGGCAAACAGCAGACAGCACAAAACAGAGTGAGAGCAAGAAGAAAGGATTGCGAAGGAGGTAAAGTCAAGGCACAGACATGCACAAAACGAGGCTGAGAGCAAGGAGAAAACATGTGAAGCAGTAAAATTCAGGGATCATGCACACAAAAAACTGTGGAGGATAGCAAGGAGAAAGCTGTTAGAGCAAGAGAAATGCAAGCAACAGGCAGAAAAATGTGGTGCTGATAGCAAGAAAAAAGCAGTGAGAAGTAGGGAAAGGCAAGCAGCAGGCACACACAAAACATGGCTGAAAGTGAGGAAAAAGCAGTGAGAAGGAGGGAAATATGGTGCAGTGAGCAAGAAGAAAGCAGTGAGCAGAAGGGACAGGCAAACAGCAGGCACACTCAAAAGAAGGCTGAAAGTGAGGAGAAAGCAGTGAGAATGAGGGATGTCAAAAACCAGGCACGCAACGAGGCTGAGAGCAAGGAGAAAACGGTAACAAGGAGGGAAAGGCAGGCAGCAGCAAGGCAGAAAATGAGGGTGAGAGCAAAGAGAAAGCAGTGAGAGGAAAGGAAAGTTAAGCAACAGGCAGCACAAATTAGAGTTTGAGCAACAAGACAGCAGTGAGAAGGAGGAAAGTCAAGCAGCAAGCATGCACAAAAGAGGCTAAGAGCAAGGAGAGAGAAATGGGAAAAAGGGAAATGAAAGCTTCAGGAATGCACTAAACAGGGCGGAGAGCAAGGAAAAAGCAGTGAGAATGAAGGAAAGGCAAGCGGCAGGCTGGCACAGAACATGGTTGAAAGCAAAGAGAAAGCAATGAGCAGGAGGAAAAGGCGAGCAATAGGCATGTACGACATAGGCCTGAGAGCAAAGAGAAAGCAATGAGGATGAGAAAAATGAAAGTAGCAGGCATGCACAAACCAGAGCTGAGAGCAAGAAGAAAGCAATGAGACAAAGGGAGAGGTAAGCAGCAGGCATGCACAAAATGGGGCTGAGAGCAAGGAGAAAGCAGTGAGAGCTAGGAAAAGGGAAGTAGCAGGCATGCACAAAATGGGGCTGAGAGCAAAGAGAAAGCTGTGAAAATGAGGAAAAGGCAAGCAGCAGGTATGCACAAAATGGACCAAAGTGTAAGGAGAAAGTAATGAGAAGGTAAGGAAGGCAAGCAGAACAGCACAGAACAGGGTGAGAACAAGAATAAAAGCATGAGAATGAGAAAAAGGCAAGCAGCAGGCATGCACAAAACGAGGCTGACAGCAGGGAGGAAGCAATGAGAAGAAGGGAAAGGTAGGCAGCAGGCACACAAGAGAGGGCAAAGAGCAAGGAGAAAGCATGTGAAGGAGGAAAAGTCAAGGAGCAGAAACACAAAAAACTGGGGATAGCAAGGAGAGAGCAGTTAGAACGAGAGAAATGCAAGCAAAAGGCTGAAAAATATGGTGCTGAGAGCAAGAAGAAAGCAGTGAGAAGAAGTGAAAGGCAAGCAGCAGGCACACACAAAACAATGATGAAAGCGAGGCAAAAGCAGTGAGAAAGAGGGAAAGTCAAGTACCAGGCATGCAAGAAACAAGGCTGAGAGGTAGATGAAATCTAGTGAGAAGTAGGGAAAGTCAAGTACCAGGTATGCAAGAAACAAGGCTGAGAGGTAGATGAAATGCAGTGTGAAGGAGGGAAAGTCAAGCAGCAGGCGTGCACAGAAGGCCTGACAGCAAGAATAAGGTAGTGTGGAAAGGAAAAGCAAGCAACAGGCAGAGAAATATGGTGCTGAGAGCAAGAAGAAAGCAGTGAGAAGGGCAGAAAGTGAGACAACAGGTACACACAAAAAAGGCTGAGAGGAAAAAGAAAGCAGTGAGAAGGAGGGGAGGTCAAGCAGCAGGCATGCACTAAAGGACTAAGAGCAAGAATAAAGTAGAATAAGGTGAGAGTAAGCGGACAGCAGTAAGAAGGAGGGGAAGGCAAGCAGCAGGCATGCAGAAAACTGGGCTGAGAGCAAGGAGAAAGAAATGACAAGGGAAAGAAAAGCTTCAGCATGCAGAAAACAGAGCTGCGAGCAAGGAGAAAGCAGTGAGAGCGAGGGAAAGTCAAGAAGCAGGCATGCACAAAATGGGGCTGAGAGCAAAGAGAAAGCAGTGAGAATGAGGAACGCACAAACAGCAGGTGTGCACAACATGGACCACAGAGCAAGGAAAAAGCAATTAAAAGGAGAGAAAGGCAAGCAGCAGACAGCACAAAGCAGATTGAGAGCAAGAAGAAAGGGATGCGAAGGAGGTAAAGTCAAGGTGCAGACATGCACAAAACGAGGCTGAGTGCAAGGAGAAAGCAGTGAGAAGGAGGGAAAGGCACGCAGCAGCAAGGCACAAAATGAGGGTGAGAGCAAGGAGAAAGCAGTGTGAGGAAAGAAAGGTTAAGCAACAGGCAGCACAAATTAGAGTTTGAGCAACAAGACAGCAGTGAGAAGGAGGAAAGTCAAGCAGCAAGCATGCACAAAAGAGGCTAAGAGCAACGAGAGAGAAATTGGAAAAGGGCAATGAAAGCTTCAGGCATGCACTAAACAGGGTTGAGAGCAAGGATAAAGCAGTGAGAATGAAGGAAAGGCAAGCAGTGGGCACCCACCAAAAGCGTTTGAAAGCAAGGAGAATGCAGTTTAAGTGAGGGGAAGGCAAGCGGCAGGCTTGCACAGAACATGGTTGAAAGCAAAGAGAAAGCAGTGGGATGGAGGAAAAGACGAGCAGTAGGCATGTACGACATAGACCTGAGAGCAAGGAGAAAGCAATGAGGATGAGAAAAATAAAAGAAGCAGGCATGCACAAACCAGATTTGAGAGCAAGGAGAAAGCAATGAGACAAAGGGAGAGGCAAGCAGCATGCATTCACAAAATGGGGCTGAGAGCAAGGAGAAAGTAGTGAGAGCTAGGAAAAGGGAAGCAGCAGTCATGCACAAAATGGGGCTGAGAGCAAAGAGAAAGCAGTGAGAAGAAGTGAAAGGCAAGCAGCAGGCACAGACAAAATGGCTAATAGCAAGAATAAAGTTGAATAAAGTGAGAGCAAGAGGACAGCAGTAAGAAGGAGGGGAAGGCAAGCAGCAGGCATGCAGAAAACAGGGCTGAGAGCAAGGAGAAAGAAATGACAAGGGAAAGAAAAGCTTCAGCATGCAGAAAACAGGGCTGAGAGCAAGGAGAAAGAAATGACAAGGGAAAGAAAAGCTTCAGCATGCAGAAAACAGGGCTGAGACCAAGGATAAAGCAGTGAGAGTGAGGGTAAGTCAAGAAGCAGGCATGCACAAAATGGGGTTGAGAGCAAAGAGAAAACAGTGAGAATGAGGAACACACAAACAGCAGGTGTGCACAAAATGGACCACAGAGCAGGGAGAAAGCAATGAAAAGGAGAGAAAGGCAAGCAGCAGACAGCAAAAAACAGAGTGAGAGCAAGAAGAAAGGAATGCGAAGGAGGTGAAGTCAAGGCGCAGACATGCACAAAACAAGACCGAGAGCAAGGAGAAAACATGTGAAGGAGGAAAATTCAAGGATCATGCACACAAAAAACTGTGGGGGGTAGCAAGGAGAAAGCTGTTAGAGGAAGAGAAATGCAAGCAACAGGCAGAAAAATATGGTGCTAAGAGCAAGAAAAAAAGCAGTGAGAAGTAGGGAAAGGCAAGCAGCAGGCACACACAAAACAAGGCTGAAAGTGAGGAGAAAGCAGTGAGAAGGAGGGAAATATGGTGCAGTGAGCAAGAAGAAAGCAGTTAGCAGAAGGGACAGGCAAGCAGCAGGCACACTCAAAACAAGGCTGAAAGCGAGTAGAAAGCAGTGAGAAGGAGGGAAAGTCAGGGACCAGGCATGCATCGAGGCTGAGAGCAAGGAGAAAACGGTGAGAAGGAGGGAAAGGCAGGCAGCAGCAAGGCAGAAAATGAGGGTGAGAGCAAAGAGAAAGCAGTGAGAGGACAGGAAAGTTAAGCAACAGTCAGCACAAATTAGAGTTTGAGCAACAAGACAACAGTGAGAAGGAGGAAAGTCAAGCAGCAAGCATGCACAAAAGAGGCTAAGAGCAAGGCGAGAGATATAGGAAAAAGGGAAATGAAAGCTTCAGGCATGCACTAAAAAGGGCTGAGAGCAAGGATAAAGCAGTGAGAATGAAGGAAAGGCAAGCAGTGGGCACCCACAAAAAGGGTTTGAAAGCAAGGAGAATGCAGTTTAAGTGAGGGGAAGGCAAGCGGCAGGCTTGCACAGAACATGGTTGAAAGCAAAGAGAAAGCAGTGGGATGGAGGAAAAGACGAGCAGTAGGCATGTACAACATAGACCTGAGAGCAAGGAGAAAGCAATGAGGATGAGAAAAATAAAAGAAGCAGGCATGCACAAACCAGAGCTGAGAGCAAGGAGAAAGCAATGAGACAAAGGGAGAGGCAAGCAGCAGGCATGCACAAAATGGGGCTGAGAGCAAAGAGAAAGCAGTGAGAGGAAGTGAAAGGCAAGCAGCAGGCACACACATAACAAGGCTGAAAGCGAGGCAAAAGCAGTGAGAAAGAAGGAAAGTCAAGGGCCAGGCATGCAAACAGTGGGGATGAGAGCATGTAGAAAGCAGTGAGAAGGAGGGAAAGTCAGGCAACAGGTATACACGAAACAAGGCTGAGAGGAAGAAGAAATGCAGTGAGAAGGAGGGAAAGTCAAGCAGCAGGCATGCACAAAAGGGCTGACAGCAAGAATAAAATAGTGAGGAAAGGAAAGGCACGTATCAGGCAGAGAAATATGGTGATGAGAGCAAGAAGAAAGCAGTGAGAAGGACAGAAAGTCAGACAACAGGTATGCACAAAAAAAGGCTGAGAGGAAGAAGAAAGCAGTGAGAATGAGGGAAAGTCAAGCAGCAGGCATGCACAAAAGGGCTAAGAGCAAGAATAAAGTAGAATAAAGTGAGAGCAAGAGGACAGCAGTAAGAAGGAGGGAAAGGCAAGCAGCAAGCATGCAGAAAACAGGGCTGAGAGCATGGAGAAAGAAATGACAAGGGAAAGAAAAGCTTCAGCATGCAGAAAACAGGGTTGAGAGCAAGGAGAAAGAAATGACAAGGGAAAGAAAAGCTTCAGCATGCAGAAAACAGGGCTGAGAGCAAGGATAAAGCAGTGAGAGTGAGTGAAAGTCAAGAAGCAGGCATGCACAAAATGGGGCTCAGAGCAAAGAGAGAGCAGTGAGAATGAGGAACACACAAACAGCAGGTGTGCACAAAATGGACCACAGAGCAAGGAGAAACCAATGAAAAGGAGAGAAAGGCAAGCAGCAGACAGCACAAAACAGAGTGAAAGCAAGAAGAAAGGAATGCAAAGGAGGTAAAGTCAAGGCGCAGACATGCACAAAACGAGGCTGAGAGCAAGGAGAAAACATGTGAAGGAGGAAAATTCAAGGATCATGCACACAAAAAACTGTGGGGGTAGCAAGGAGAAAGCTGTTAGAGCAAGAGAAATGCAAGCAACAGGCAGAAAAATATGGTGCTAAGAGCAAGAAAAAAGCAGTGAGAAGTAGGGAAAGGCAAGCAGCAGGCACACACAAAACAAGGCTGAAAGTGAGGAGAAAGCAGTGAGAAGGAGGGAAATATGGTGCAGTGAGCAAGAAGAAAGCAGTGAGCAGAAGGGACAGGCAAACAGTAGGCATACTCAAAACAAGGCTGAAAGCGAGGAGAAAGCAGTGAGAAGGAAGGAAAGTCAAGGACCAGGCACACATCAAGGCTGAGAGCAAGGAGAAAACGATGAGAAGGAGGGACAGGCAGGCAGCAGCAAGGCACAAAATGAGGGTGAGGGCAAAGAGAAAGCAGTGAGAGGAAAGGAAAGTTAAGCAACAGTCAGCACAAATTAGAGTTTGAGCAATAAGACAGCAGTGAGAAGGAGGAAAGTCAAGCAGCAAGCATGCACAAAAGAGGTTAAGAGCAAGGAGAGAGAAATGGGAAAAAGGGAAATTAAAGCTTCAGGCATGCACTAAACAGGGTGGAAAGCAAGGACAAAGCAGTGAGAATGAAGGAAAGGCAAGCAGTGGGCACCCAAAAAAGGGTTTGGAAGCAAGGGGAATGCAGTGAAATGAGGGGAAGGCAAGCGGCAGGCTTGCACAGAACATGGTTGAAAGCAAAGAGAAAGCAATGAGCAGGAGGAAAAGGCGAGCAATAGGCATGTACGACATAGACCTGAGAGCAAGGAGAAAGCAATGAGGATGAGAAAAATGAAAGTAGCAGGCATGCACAAACCAGAGCTGAGAGCAAGGAGAAAGCAATGAGACAAAGGGAGAGGCAAGCAGCAGGCATGCACAAAATGGGGCTGAGAGCAAGGAGAAAGCAGTGAGAAGGATGGAAAGGCAGTCAGCAGCACGGCACAAAATGAGGGTGAGAGCAAGGAGAAAGCAGTGTGAGGAAAGAAAGGTTAAGCAACAGGCAGCACAAATTAGAGTTTGAGCAACAAGACAGCAGTGAGAAGGAGGAAAGTCAAGCAGCAAGCATGCACAAAAGAGGCTAAGAGCAAGGAGAGAGAAATTGGAAAAGGGCAATGAAAGCTTCAGGCATGCACTAAACAGGGCTGAGAGCAAGGATAAAGCAGTGAGAATGAAGGAAAGGCAAGCAGTGGGCACCCACAACAAGGGTTTGAAAGCAAGGAGAATGCAGTTTAAGTGAGGGGAAGGCAAGCGGCAGGCTTGCACAGAACATGGTTGAAAGCAAAGAGAAAGCAGTGGGATGGAGGAAAAGACGAGCAGTAGGCATGTACGACATAGACCTGACAGCAAGGAGAAAGCAATGAGGATGAGAAAAATGAAAGAAGCAGGCATGCACAAACCAGATCTGAGAGCAAGGAGAAAGCAATGAGACAAAGGGAGAGGCAAGCAGCATGCATTCGCAAAATGGGGCTGAGAGCAAGGAGAAAGCAGTGAGAGCTAGGAAAAGGGAAGCAGCAGTCATGCACAAAATGGGGCTGAGAGCAAAGAGAAAGCAGTGAGAAGAAGTGAAAGGCAAGCAGCAGGCACGCACAAAACGGCTAATAGCAAGAATAAAGTTGAATAAGGTGAGAGCAAGAGGACAGCAGTAAGAAGGAGGGGAAGGCAAGCAGCAGGCATGCAGAAAACAGGGCTGAGAGCAAGGAGAAAGAAATGACAAGGGAAAGAAAAGCTTCAGCATGCAGAAAACAGGGCTGAGAGCAAGGAGAAAGAAATGACAAGGGAAAGAAAAGCTTCAGCATGCTGAAAACAGGGCTGAGACCAAGGAGAAAGCAGTGAGAGAGAGGGTAAGTCAAGAAGCAGGCATGCACAAAATGGGGCTGAGAGCAAAGAGAAAACAGTGAGAATGAGGAACACACAAACAGCAGGTGTGCACAAAATGGACCACAGAACAGGGAGAAAGCAATGAAAAGGAGAGAAAGTCAAGCAGCAGACAGCACAAAACAGAGTGAGAGCAAGAAGAAAGAAATGCGAAGGAGGTAAAGTCAAGGCGCAGACATGCACAAAACAAGACCGAGAGCAAGGAGAAAACATGTGAAGGAGGAAAATTCAAGGATCATGCACACAAAAAACTGTGGGGGTAGCAAGGAGAAAGCTGTTAGAGCAAGAGAAATGCAAGCAACAGGCAGAAAAATATGGTGCTAAGAGCAAGAAAAAAGCAGTGAGAAGTAGGGAAAGGCAAGCAGCAGGCACACACAAAACAAGGCTGAAAGTGAGGAGAAAGCAGTGAGAAGGAGGGAAATATGGTGCAGTGAGCAAGAAGAAAGCAGTGAGCAGAACGGACAGGCAAACAGTAGGCATACTCAAAACAAGGCTGAAAGCGAGGAAAAAGCAGTGAGAAGGAAGGAAAGTCAAGGACCAGGCACGCATCAAGGCTGAGAGCAAGGAGAAAACGATGAGAAGGAGGGACAGGCAGGCAGCAGCAAGGCACAAAATGAGGGTGAGGGCAAAGAGAAAGCAGTGAGAAGAAGTGAAAGGCAAGCAGCAGGCACGCACAAAACGGCTAATAGCAAGAATAAAGTTGAATAAGGTGAGAGCAAGAGGACAGCAGCAAGAAGGAGGGGAAGGCAAGCAGCAGGCATGCAGAAAACAGGGCTGAGAGCAAGGAGAAAGAAATGACAAGGGAAAGAAAAGCTTCAGCATGCAGAAAACAGGGCTGAGAGCAAGGAGAAAGAAATGACAAGGGAAAGAAAAGCTTCAGCATGCTGAAAACAGGGCTGAGACCAAGGAGAAAGCAGTGAGAGTGAGGGTAAGTCAAGAAGCAGGCATGCACAAAATGGGGCTGAGAGCAAAGAGAAAACAGTGAGAATGAGGAACACACAAACAGCAGGTGTGCACAAAATGGACCACAGAACAGGGAGAAAGCAATGAAAAGGAGAGAAAGTCAAGCAGCAGACAGCACAAAACAGAGTGAAAGCAAGAAGAAAGGAATGCAAAGGAGGTAAAGTCAAGGCGCAGACATGCACAAAACGAGGCTGAGAGCAAGGAGAAAACATGTGAAGGAGGAAAATTCAAGGATCATGCACACAAAAAACTGTGGGGGTAGCAAGGAGAAAGCTGTTAGAGCAAGAGAAATGCAAGCAACAGGCAGAAAAATATGGTGCTAAGAGCAAGAAAAAAGCAGTGAGAAGTAGGGAAAGGCAAGCAGCAGGCACACACAAAACAAGGCTGAAAGTGAGGAGAAAGCAGTGAGAAGGAGGGAAATATGGTGCAGTGAGCAAGAAGAAAGCAGTGAGCAGAAGGGACAGGCAAACAGTAGGCATACTCAAAACAAGGCTGAAAGCGAGGAGAAAGCAGTGAGAAGGAAGGAAAGTCAAGGACCAGGCACACATCAAGGCTGAGAGCAAGGAGAAAACGATGAGAAGGAGGGACAGGCAGGCAGCAGCAAGGCACAAAATGAGGGTGAGGGCAAAGAGAAAGCAGTGAGAGGAAAGGAAAGTTAAGCAACAGTCAGCACAAATTAGAGTTTGAGCAATAAGACAGCAGTGAGAAGGAGGAAAGTCAAGCAGCAAGCATGCACAAAAGAGGTTAAGAGCAAGGAGAGAGAAATGGGAAAAAGGGAAATTAAAGCTTCAGGCATGCACTAAACAGGGTGGAAAGCAAGGACAAAGCAGTGAGAATGAAGGAAAGGCAAGCAGTGGGCACCCAAAAAAGGGTTTGGAAGCAAGGGGAATGCAGTGAAATGAGGGGAAGGCAAGCGGCAGGCTTGCACAAAACATGGTTGAAAGCAAAGAGAAAGCAATGAGCAGGAGGAAAAGGCGAGCAATAGGCATGTACGACATAGACCTGAGAGCAAGGAGAAAGCAATGAGGATGAGAAAAATGAAAGTAGCAGGCATGCACAAACCAGAGCTGAGAGCAAGGAGAAAGCAATGAGACAAAGGGAGAGGCAAGCAGCAGGCATGCACAAAATGGGGCTGAGAGCAAGGAGAAAGCAGTGAGAAGGATGGAAAGGCAGTCAGCAGCACGGCACAAAATGAGGGTGAGAGCAAGGAGAAAGCAGTGTGAGGAAAGAAAGGTTAAGCAACAGGCAGCACAAATTAGAGTTTGAGCAACAAGACAGCAGTGAGAAGGAGGAAAGTCAAGCAGCAAGCATGCACAAAAGAGGCTAAGAGCAAGGAGAGAGAAATTGGAAAAGGGCAATGAAAGCTTCAGGCATGCACTAAACAGGGCTGAGAGCAAGGATAAAGCAGTGAGAATGAAGGAAAGGCAAGCAGTGGGCACCCACAACAAGGGTTTGAAAGCAAGGAGAATGCAGTTTAAGTGAGGGGAAGGCAAGCGGCAGGCTTGCACAGAACATGGTTGAAAGCAAAGAGAAAGCAGTGGGATGGAGGAAAAGACGAGCAGTAGGCATGTACGACATAGACCTGACAGCAAGGAGAAAGCAATGAGGATGAGAAAAATGAAAGAAGCAGGCATGCACAAACCAGATCTGAGAGCAAGGAGAAAGCAATGAGACAAAGGGAGAGGCAAGCAGCATGCATTCGCAAAATGGGGCTGAGAGCAAGGAGAAAGCAGTGAGAGCTAGGAAAAGGGAAGCAGCAGTCATGCACAAAATGGGGCTGAGAGCAAAGAGAAAGCAGTGAGAAGAAGTGAAAGGCAAGCAGCAGGCACGCACAAAACGGCTAATAGCAAGAATAAAGTTGAATAAGGTGAGAGCAAGAGGACAGCAGTAAGAAGGAGGGGAAGGCAAGCAGCAGGCATGCAGAAAACAGGGCTGAGAGCAAGGAGAAAGAAATGACAAGGGAAAGAAAAGCTTCAGCATGCAGAAAACAGGGCTGAGAGCAAGGAGAAAGAAATGACAAGGGAAAGAAAAGCTTCAGCATGCTGAAAACAGGGCTGAGACCAAGGAGAAAGCAGTGAGAGAGAGGGTAAGTCAAGAAGCAGGCATGCACAAAATGGGGCTGAGAGCAAAGAGAAAACAGTGAGAATGAGGAACACACAAACAGCAGGTGTGCACAAAATGGACCACAGAACAGGGAGAAAGCAATGAAAAGGAGAGAAAGTCAAGCAGCAGACAGCACAAAACAGAGTGAGAGCAAGAAGAAAGAAATGCGAAGGAGGTAAAGTCAAGGCGCAGACATGCACAAAACAAGACCGAGAGCAAGGAGAAAACATGTGAAGGAGGAAAATTCAAGGATCATGCACACAAAAAACTGTGGGGGTAGCAAGGAGAAAGCTGTTAGAGCAAGAGAAATGCAAGCAACAGGCAGAAAAATATGGTGCTAAGAGCAAGAAAAAAGCAGTGAGAAGTAGGGAAAGGCAAGCAGCAGGCACACACAAAACAAGGCTGAAAGTGAGGAGAAAGCAGTGAGAAGGAGGGAAATATGGTGCAGTGAGCAAGAAGAAAGCAGTGAGCAGAACGGACAGGCAAACAGTAGGCATACTCAAAACAAGGCTGAAAGCGAGGAAAAAGCAGTGAGAAGGAAGGAAAGTCAAGGACCAGGCACGCATCAAGGCTGAGAGCAAGGAGAAAACGATGAGAAGGAGGGACAGGCAGGCAGCAGCAAGGCACAAAATGAGGGTGAGGGCAAAGAGAAAGCAGTGAGAGGAAAGGAAAGTTAAGCAACAGGCAGCACAAATTAGAGTTTGAGCAACAAGACAGCAGTGAGAAGGAGGAAAGTCAAGCAGCAAGCATGCACAAAAGAGGCTAAGAGCAAGGAGAGAGAAATGGGAAAAAGGGAAATGAAAGCTTCAGGAATGCACTAAACAGGGCGGAGAGCAAGGAAAAAGCAGTGAGAATGAAGGAAAGGCAAGCGGCAGGCTGGCACAGAACATGGTTGAAAGCAAAGAGAAAGCAATGAGCAGGAGGAAAAGGCGAGCAATAGGCATGTACGACATAGGCCTGAGAGCAAAGAGAAAGCAATGAGGATGAGAAAAATGAAAGTAGCAGGCATGCACAAACCAGAGCTGAGAGCAAGAAGAAAGCAATGAGACAAAGGGAGAGGTAAGCAGCAGGCATGCACAAAATGGGGCTGAGAGCAAGGAGAAAGCAGTGAGAGCTAGGAAAAGGGAAGTAGCAGGCATGCACAAAATGGGGCTGAGAGCAAAGAGAAAGCTGTGAAAATGAGGAAAAGGCAAGCAGCAGGTATGCACAAAATGGACCAAAGTGTAAGGAGAAAGTAATGAGAAGGTAAGGAAGGCAAGCAGAACAGCACAGAACAGGGTGAGAACAAGAATAAAAGCATGAGAATGAGAAAAAGGCAAGCAGCAGGCATGCACAAAACGAGGCTGACAGCAGGGAGGAAGCAATGAGAAGAAGGGAAAGGTAGGCAGCAGGCACACAAGAGAGGGCAAAGAGCAAGGAGAAAGCATGTGAAGGAGGAAAAGTCAAGGAGCAGAAACACAAAAAACTGGGGATAGCAAGGAGAGAGCAGTTAGAACGAGAGAAATGCAAGCAAAAGGCTGAAAAATATGGTGCTGAGAGCAAGAAGAAAGCAGTGAGAAGAAGTGAAAGGCAAGCAGCAGGCACACACAAAACAATGATGAAAGCGAGGCAAAAGCAGTGAGAAAGAGGGAAAGTCAAGTACCAGGCATGCAAGAAACAAGGCTGAGAGGTAGATGAAATCTAGTGAGAAGTAGGGAAAGTCAAGTACCAGGTATGCAAGAAACAAGGCTGAGAGGTAGATGAAATGCAGTGTGAAGGAGGGAAAGTCAAGCAGCAGGCGTGCACAGAAGGCCTGACAGCAAGAATAAGGTAGTGTGGAAAGGAAAAGCAAGCAACAGGCAGAGAAATATGGTGCTGAGAGCAAGAAGAAAGCAGTGAGAAGGGCAGAAAGTGAGACAACAGGTACACACAAAAAAGGCTGAGAGGAAAAAGAAAGCAGTGAGAAGGAGGGGAGGTCAAGCAGCAGGCATGCACTAAAGGACTAAGAGCAAGAATAAAGTAGAATAAGGTGAGAGTAAGCGGACAGCAGTAAGAAGGAGGGGAAGGCAAGCAGCAGGCATGCAGAAAACTGGGCTGAGAGCAAGGAGAAAGAAATGACAAGGGAAAGAAAAGCTTCAGCATGCAGAAAACAGAGCTGCGAGCAAGGAGAAAGCAGTGAGAGCGAGGGAAAGTCAAGAAGCAGGCATGCACAAAATGGGGCTGAGAGCAAAGAGAAAGCAGTGAGAATGAGGAACGCACAAACAGCAGGTGTGCACAACATGGACCACAGAGCAAGGAAAAAGCAATTAAAAGGAGAGAAAGGCAAGCAGCAGACAGCACAAAGCAGATTGAGAGCAAGAAGAAAGGGATGCGAAGGAGGTAAAGTCAAGGTGCAGACATGCACAAAACGAGGCTGAGTGCAAGGAGAAAGCAGTGAGAAGGAGGGAAAGGCACGCAGCAGCAAGGCACAAAATGAGGGTGAGAGCAAGGAGAAAGCAGTGTGAGGAAAGAAAGGTTAAGCAACAGGCAGCACAAATTAGAGTTTGAGCAACAAGACAGCAGTGAGAAGGAGGAAAGTCAAGCAGCAAGCATGCACAAAAGAGGCTAAGAGCAAGGAGAGAGAAATTGGAAAAGGGCAATGAAAGCTTCAGGCATGCACTAAACAGGGTTGAGAGCAAGGATAAAGCAGTGAGAATGAAGGAAAGGCAAGCAGTGGGCACCCACCAAAAGCGTTTGAAAGCAAGGAGAATGCAGTTTAAGTGAGGGGAAGGCAAGCGGCAGGCTTGCACAGAACATGGTTGAAAGCAAAGAGAAAGCAGTGGGATGGAGGAAAAGACGAGCAGTAGGCATGTACGACATAGACCTGAGAGCAAGGAGAAAGCAATGAGGATGAGAAAAATAAAAGAAGCAGGCATGCACAAACCAGATTTGAGAGCAAGGAGAAAGCAATGAGACAAAGGGAGAGGCAAGCAGCATGCATTCACAAAATGGGGCTGAGAGCAAGGAGAAAGTAGTGAGAGCTAGGAAAAGGGAAGCAGCAGTCATGCACAAAATGGGGCTGAGAGCAAAGAGAAAGCAGTGAGAAGAAGTGAAAGGCAAGCAGCAGGCACAGACAAAATGGCTAATAGCAAGAATAAAGTTGAATAAAGTGAGAGCAAGAGGACAGCAGTAAGAAGGAGGGGAAGGCAAGCAGCAGGCATGCAGAAAACAGGGCTGAGAGCAAGGAGAAAGAAATGACAAGGGAAAGAAAAGCTTCAGCATGCAGAAAACTGGGCTGAGAGCAAGGAGAAAGAAATGACAAGGGAAAGAAAAGCTTCAGCATGCAGAAAACAGGGCTGAGACCAAGGATAAAGCAGTGAGAGTGAGGGTAAGTCAAGAAGCAGGCATGCACAAAATGGGGTTGAGAGCAAAGAGAAAACAGTGAGAATGAGGAACACACAAACAGCAGGTGTGCACAAAATGGACCACAGAGCAGGGAGAAAGCAATGAAAAGGAGAGAAAGGCAAGCAGCAGACAGCAAAAAACAGAGTGAGAGCAAGAAGAAAGGAATGCGAAGGAGGTAAAGTCAAGGCGCAGACATGCACAAAACAAGACCGAGAGCAAGGAGAAAACATGTGAAGGAGGAAAATTCAAGGATCATGCACACAAAAAACTGTGGGGGGTAGCAAGGAGAAAGCTGTTAGAGGAAGAGAAATGCAAGCAACAGGCAGAAAAATATGGTGCTAAGAGCAAGAAAAAAAGCAGTGAGAAGTAGGGAAAGGCAAGCAGCAGGCACACACAAAACAAGGCTGAAAGTGAGGAGAAAGCAGTGAGAAGGAGGGAAATATGGTGCAGTGAGCAAGAAGAAAGCAGTTAGCAGAAGGGACAGGCAAGCAGCAGGCACACTCAAAACAAGGCTGAAAGCGAGTAGAAAGCAGTGAGAAGGAGGGAAAGTCAGGGACCAGGCATGCATCGAGGCTGAGAGCAAGGAGAAAACGGTGAGAAGGAGGGAAAGGCAGGCAGCAGCAAGGCAGAAAATGAGGGTGAGAGCAAAGAGAAAGCAGTGAGAGGACAGGAAAGTTAAGCAACAGTCAGCACAAATTAGAGTTTGAGCAACAAGACAACAGTGAGAAGGAGGAAAGTCAAGCAGCAAGCATGCACAAAAGAGGCTAAGAGCAAGGCGAGAGATATAGGAAAAAGGGAAATGAAAGCTTCAGGCATGCACTAAAAAGGGCTGAGAGCAAGGATAAAGCAGTGAGAATAAAGGAAAGGCAAGCAGTGGGCACCCACAAAAAGGGTTTGAAAGCAAGGAGAATGCAGTTTAAGTGAGGGGAAGGCAAGCGGCAGGCTTGCACAGAACATGGTTGAAAGCAAAGAGAAAGCAGTGGGACGGAGGAAAAGACGAGCAGTAGGCATGTACAACATAGACCTGAGAGCAAGGAGAAAGCAATGAGGATGAGAAAAATAAAAGAAGCAGGCATGCACAAACCAGAGCTGAGAGCAAGGAGAAAGCAATGAGACAAAGGGAGAGGCAAGCAGCAGGCATGCACAAAATGGGGCTGAGAGCAAAGAGAAAGCAGTGAGAGGAAGTGAAAGGCAAGCAGCAGGCACACACATAACAAGGCTGAAAGCGAGGCAAAAGCAGTGAGAAAGAAGGAAAGTCAAGGGCCAGGCATGCAAACAGTGGGGATGAGAGCATGTAGAAAGCAGTGAGAAGGAGGGAAAGTCAGGCAACAGGTATACACGAAACAAGGCTGAGAGGAAGAAGAAATGCAGTGAGAAGGAGGGAAAGTCAAGCAGCAGGCATGCACAAAAGGGCTGACAGCAAGAATAAAATAGTGAGGAAAGGAAAGGCACGTATCAGGCAGAGAAATATGGTGATGAGAGCAAGAAGAAAGCAGTGAGAAGGACAGAAAGTCAGACAACAGGTATGCACAAAAAAAGGCTGAGAGGAAGAAGAAAGCAGTGAGAATGAGGGAAAGTCAAGCAGCAGGCATGCACAAAAGGGCTAAGAGCAAGAATAAAGTAGAATAAAGTGAGAGCAAGAGGACAGCAGTAAGAAGGAGGGAAAGGCAAGCAGCAAGCATGCAGAAAACAGGGCTGAGAGCATGGAGAAAGAAATGACAAGGGAAAGAAAAGCTTCAGCATGCAGAAAACAGGGTTGAGAGCAAGGAGAAAGAAATGACAAGGGAAAGAAAAGCTTCAGCATGCAGAAAACAGGGCTGAGAGCAAGGATAAAGCAGTGAGAGTGAGTGAAAGTCAAGAAGCAGGCATGCACAAAATGGGGCTCAGAGCAAAGAGAGAGCAGTGAGAATGAGGAACACACAAACAGCAGGTGTGCACAAAATGGACCACAGAGCAAGGAGAAACCAATGAAAAGGAGAGAAAGGCAAGCAGCAGACAGCACAAAACAGAGTGAAAGCAAGAAGAAAGGAATGCAAAGGAGGTAAAGTCAAGGCGCAGACATGCACAAAACGAGGCTGAGAGCAAGGAGAAAACATGTGAAGGAGGAAAATTCAAGGATCATGCACACAAAAAACTGTGGGGGTAGCAAGGAGAAAGCTGTTAGAGCAAGAGAAATGCAAGCAACAGGCAGAAAAATATGGTGCTAAGAGCAAGAAAAAAGCAGTGAGAAGTAGGGAAAGGCAAGCAGCAGGCACACACAAAACAAGGCTGAAAGTGAGGAGAAAGCAGTGAGAAGGAGGGAAATATGGTGCAGTGAGCAAGAAGAAAGCAGTGAGCAGAAGGGACAGGCAAACAGTAGGCATACTCAAAACAAGGCTGAAAGCGAGGAGAAAGCAGTGAGAAGGAAGGAAAGTCAAGGACCAGGCACACATCAAGGCTGAGAGCAAGGAGAAAACGATGAGAAGGAGGGACAGGCAGGCAGCAGCAAGGCACAAAATGAGGGTGAGGGCAAAGAGAAAGCAGTGAGAGGAAAGGAAAGTTAAGCAACAGTCAGCACAAATTAGAGTTTGAGCAATAAGACAGCAGTGAGAAGGAGGAAAGTCAAGCAGCAAGCATGCACAAAAGAGGTTAAGAGCAAGGAGAGAGAAATGGGAAAAAGGGAAATTAAAGCTTCAGGCATGCACTAAACAGGGTGGAAAGCAAGGACAAAGCAGTGAGAATGAAGGAAAGGCAAGCAGTGGGCACCCAAAAAAGGGTTTGGAAGCAAGGGGAATGCAGTGAAATGAGGGGAAGGCAAGCGGCAGGCTTGCACAGAACATGGTTGAAAGCAAAGAGAAAGCAATGAGCAGGAGGAAAAGGCGAGCAATAGGCATGTACGACATAGACCTGAGAGCAAGGAGAAAGCAATGAGGATGAGAAAAATGAAAGTAGCAGGCATGCACAAACCAGAGCTGAGAGCAAGGAGAAAGCAATGAGACAAAGGGAGAGGCAAGCAGCAGGCATGCACAAAATGGGGCTGAGAGCAAGGAGAAAGCAGTGAGAAGGATGGAAAGGCAGTCAGCAGCACGGCACAAAATGAGGGTGAGAGCAAGGAGAAAGCAGTGTGAGGAAAGAAAGGTTAAGCAACAGGCAGCACAAATTAGAGTTTGAGCAACAAGACAGCAGTGAGAAGGAGGAAAGTCAAGCAGCAAGCATGCACAAAAGAGGCTAAGAGCAAGGAGAGAGAAATTGGAAAAGGGCAATGAAAGCTTCAGGCATGCACTAAACAGGGCTGAGAGCAAGGATAAAGCAGTGAGAATGAAGGAAAGGCAAGCAGTGGGCACCCACAACAAGGGTTTGAAAGCAAGGAGAATGCAGTTTAAGTGAGGGGAAGGCAAGCGGCAGGCTTGCATAGAACATGGTTGAAAGCAAAGAGAAAGCAGTGGGATGGAGGAAAAGACGAGCAGTAGGCATGTACGACATAGACCTGACAGCAAGGAGAAAGCAATGAGGATGAGAAAAATGAAAGAAGCAGGCATGCACAAACCAGATCTGAGAGCAAGGAGAAAGCAATGAGACAAAGGGAGAGGCAAGCAGCATGCATTCGCAAAATGGGGCTGAGAGCAAGGAGAAAGCAGTGAGAGCTAGGAAAAGGGAAGCAGCAGTCATGCACAAAATGGGGCTGAGAGCAAAGAGAAAGCAGTGAGAAGAAGTGAAAGGCAAGCAGCAGGCACGCACAAAACGGCTAATAGCAAGAATAAAGTTGAATAAGGGGAGAGCAAGAGGACAGCAGTAAGAAGGAGGGGAAGGCAAGCAGCAGGCATGCAGAAAACAGGGCTGAGAGCAAGGAGAAAGAAATGACAAGGGAAAGAAAAGCTTCAGCATGCAGAAAACAGGGCTGAGAGCAAGGAGAAAGAAATGACAAGGGAAAGAAAAGCTTCAGCATGCTGAAAACAGGGCTGAGACCAAGGAGAAAGCAGTGAGAGAGAGGGTAAGTCAAGAAGCAGGCATGCACAAAATGGGGCTGAGAGCAAAGAGAAAACAGTGAGAATGAGGAACACACAAACAGCAGGTGTGCACAAAATGGACCACAGAACAGGGAGAAAGCAATGAAAAGGAGAGAAAGTCAAGCAGCAGACAGCACAAAACAGAGTGAGAGCAAGAAGAAAGAAATGCGAAGGAGGTAAAGTCAAGGCGCAGACATGCACAAAACAAGACCGAGAGCAAGGAGAAAACATGTGAAGGAGGAAAATTCAAGGATCATGCACACAAAAAACTGTGGGGGTAGCAAGGAGAAAGCTGTTAGAGCAAGAGAAATGCAAGCAACAGGCAGAAAAATATGGTGCTAAGAGCAAGAAAAAAGCAGTGAGAAGTAGGGAAAGGCAAGCAGCAGGCACACACAAAACAAGGCTGAAAGTGAGGAGAAAGCAGTGAGAAGGAGGGAAATATGGTGCAGTGAGCAAGAAGAAAGCAGTGAGCAGAACGGACAGGCAAACAGTAGGCATACTCAAAACAAGGCTGAAAGCGAGGAAAAAGCAGTGAGAAGGAAGGAAAGTCAAGGACCAGGCACGCATCAAGGCTGAGAGCAAGGAGAAAACGATGAGAAGGAGGGACAGGCAGGCAGCAGCAAGGCACAAAATGAGGGTGAGGGCAAAGAGAAAGCAGTGAGAGGAAAGGAAAGTTAAGCAACAGTCAGCACAAATTAGAGTTTGAGCAATAAGACAGCAGTGAGAAGGAGGAAAGTCAAGCAGCAAGCATGCACAAAAGAGGTTAAGAGCAAGGAGAGAGAAATGGGAAAAAGGGAAATTAAAGCTTCAGGCATGCACTAAACAGGGTGGAAAGCAAGGGCAAAGCAGTGAGAATGAAGGAAAGGCAAGCAGTGGGCACCCAAAAAAGGGTTTGGAAGCAAGGGGAATGCAGTGAAATGAGGGGAAGGCAAGCGGCAGGCTTGCACAGAACATGGTTGAAAGCAAAGAGAAAGCAATGAGCAGGAGGAAAAGGCGAGCAATAGGCATGTACGACATAGACCTGAGAGCAAGGAGAAAGCAATGAGGATGAGAAAAATGAAAGTAGCAGGCATGCACAAACCAGAGCTGAGAGCAAGGAGAAAGCAATGAGACAAAGGGAGAGGCAAGCAGCAGGCATGCACAAAATGGGGCTGAGAGCAAGGAGAAAGCAGTGAGAAGGATGGAAAGGCAGTCAGCAGCACGGCACAAAATGAGGGTGAGAGCAAGGAGAAAGCAGTGTGAGGAAAGAAAGGTTAAGCAACAGGCAGCACAAATTAGAGTTTGAGCAACAAGACAGCAGTGAGAAGGAGGAAAGTCAAGCAGCAAGCATGCACAAAAGAGGCTAAGAGCAAGGAGAGAGAAATTGGAAAAGGGCAATGAAAGCTTCAGGCATGCACTAAACAGGGCTGAGAGCAAGGATAAAGCAGTGAGAATGAAGGAAAGGCAAGCAGTGGGCACCCACAACAAGGGTTTGAAAGCAAGGAGAATGCAGTTTAAGTGAGGGGAAGGCAAGCGGCAGGCTTGCACAGAACATGGTTGAAAGCAAAGAGAAAGCAGTGGGATGGAGGAAAAGACGAGCAGTAGGCATGTACGACATAGACCTGAGAGCAAGGAGAAAGCAATGAGGATGAGAAAAATTAAAGAAGCAGGCATGCACAAACCAGATCTGAGAGCAAGGAGAAAGCAATGAGACAAAGGGAGAGGCAAGCAGCATGCATTCACAAAATGGGGCTGAGAGCAAGGAGAAAGCAGTGAGAGCTAGGAAAAGGGAAGCAGCAGTCATGCACAAAATGGGGCTGAGAGCAAAGAGAAAGCAGTGAGAAGAAGTGAAAGGCAAGCAGCAGGCACGCACAAAACGGCTAATAGCAAGAATAAAGTTGAATAAGGTGAGAGCAAGAGGACAGCAGCAAGAAGGAGGGGAAGGCAAGCAGCAGGCATGCAGAAAACAGGGCTGAGAGCAAGGAGAAAGAAATGACAAGGGAAAGAAAAGCTTCAGCATGCAGAAAACAGGGCTGAGAGCAAGGAGAAAGAAATGACAAGGGAAAGAAAAGCTTCAGCATGCTGAAAACAGGGCTGAGACCAAGGAGAAAGCAGTGAGAGTGAGGGTAAGTCAAGAAGCAGGCATGCACAAAATGGGGCTGAGAGCAAAGAGAAAACAGTGAGAATGAGGAACACACAAACAGCAGGTGTGCACAAAATGGACCACAGAACAGGGAGAAAGCAATGAAAAGGAGAGAAAGTCAAGCAGCAGACAGCACAAAACAGAGTGAGAGCAAGAAGAAAGAAATGCGAAGGAGGTAAAGTCAAGGCGCAGACATGCACAAAACAAGACCGAGAGCAAGGAGAAAACATGTGAAGGAGGAAAATTCAAGGATCATGCACACAAAAAACTGTGGGGGTAGCAAGGAGAAAGCTGTTAGAGCAAGAGAAATGCAAGCAACAGGCAGAAAAATATGGTGCTAAGAGCAAGAAAAAAGCAGTGAGAAGTAGGGAAAGGCAAGCAGCAGGCACACACAAAACAAGGCTGAAAGTGAGGAGAAAGCAGTGAGAAGGAGGGAAATATGGTGCAGTGAGCAAGAAGAAAGCAGTGAGCAGAACGGACAGGCAAACAGTAGGCATACTCAAAACAAGGCTGAAAGCGAGGAGAAAGCAGTGAGAAGGAAGGAAAGTCAAGGACCAGGCACGCATCAAGGCTGAGAGCAAGGAGAAAACGATGAGAAGGAGGGACAGGCAGGCAGCAGCAAGGCACAAAATGAGGGTGAGGGCAAAGAGAAAGCAGTGAGAGGAAAGGAAAGTTAAGCAACAGTCAGCACAAATTAGAGTTTGAGCAATAAGACAGCAGTGAGAAGGAGGAAAGTCAAGCAGCAAGCATGCACAAAAGAGGTTAAGAGCAAGGAGAGAGACATGGGAAAAAGGGAAATTAAAGCTTCAGGCATGCACTAAACAGGGCGGAAAGCAAGGAAAAAGCAGTGAGAATGAAGGAAAGGCAAGCAGTGGGCACCCAAAAAAGGGCTTGGAAGCAAGGGGAATGCAGTGAAATAAGGGGAAGGCAAGCGGCAGGCTTGCACAGGCCATGGTTGAAAGCAAAGAGAAAGCAATGAGCAGGAGGAAAAGGCGAGCAATAGGCATGTACGACATAGACCTGAGAGCAAGGAGAAAGCAATGAGGATGAGAAAAATGAAAGTAGCAGGCATGCACAAACCAGAGCTGAGAGCAAGGAGAAAGCAATGAGACAAAGGGAGAGACAAGCAGCAGGCATGCACAAAATGGGGCTGAGAGCAAGGAGAAAGCAGTGAGAGCTAGGTAAAGGGAAGCAGCAGGCATGCACAAAATGGGACTGAGAGCAAAGAGAAAGCTGTGAAAATGAGGAAAAGTCAAGCAGAAGGTATGCACTAAATGGACCAAAGTGTAAGGAGAAAGTAAAGAGAAGGAAAGGAAGGCAAGCAGAACAGCACAGAACAGGGTGAGAACAAGAATAAAAGCATAAGAATGAGAAAAAAGGCAAGCAGCAGGCATGCACAAAACGAGGCTGACAGCAGGGAGGAAGCAATGAGAAGAAGGGAAAGGTAGGCAGCAGGCACACAAGAGAGGGCAAAGAGCAAGGAGAAAGCATGTGAAGGAGAAAAAGTCAAGGAGCAGAAACACAAAAAACTGGGGATAGCAAGGAGAGAGCAGTTAGAACGAGAGAAATGCAAGCAAAAGGCTGAAAAATATGGTGCTGAGAGCAAGAAGAAAGCAGTGAGAAGAAGTGAAAGGCAAGCAGCAGGCACACACAAAACAAGGCTGAAAGCGAGGCAAAAGCAGTGAGAAAGAGGGAAAGTCAAGGACCAGGCATGCAAGAAACAAGGCTGAGAGGTAGATGAAATGCAGTGAGAAGGAGGGAAAGTCAAACAGCAGGCATGCACAGAAGGCCTGACAGCAAGAATAAGGTAGTGAGGAAAGGAAAAGCAAGCAACAGGCAGAAAAATATGGTGCTGAGAGCAAGAAGAAAGCAGTGAGAAGGACAGAAAGTCAGACAACAGGTACACACAAAAAAGGCTGAGAGGAAAAAGAAAGCAGTGAGAAGGAGGGGAAGTCAAGCAGCAGGCATGCACTAAAGGACTAAGAGCAAGAATAAAGTAGAATAAGGTGAGAGTAAGCGGACAGCAGTAAGAAGGAGGGGAAGGCAACCAGCAGGCATGCAGAAAACTGGGCTGATAGCAAGGAGAAAGAAATGACAAGGGAAAGAAAAGCTTCAGCATGCAGAAAACAGGGCTGAGAGCAAGGAGAAAGCAGTGAGAGCGAGGGAAAGTCAAGAAGCAGGCATGCACAAAATGGGGCTGAAAGCAAAGAGAAAGCAGTACGAATGAGGAACGCACAAACAGCAGGTGTGCACAACATGGACCACAGAGCAAGGAAAAAGCAATAAATAGGAAAGAAAGGCAAGCAGCAGACAGCACAAAGCAGATTGAGAGCAAGAAGAAAGGGATGCGAAGGAGGTAAAGTCAAGGTGCAGACATGCACAAAACGAGGCTGAGTGCAAGGAGAAAGCAGTGAGAAGGAGGGAAAGGCAGGCAGCAGCAAGGCACCAAATGAGGGTGAGAGCAATGAGAAAGCAGTGTGAGGAAAGAAAGGTTAAGCAACAGGCAGCACAAATTAGAGTTTGAGCAACAAGACAGCAGTGAGAAGGAGGAAAGTCAAGCAGCAAGCATGCACAAAAGAGGCTAAGAGCAAGGAGAGAGAAATTGGAAAAGGGCAATGAAAGCTTCAGGCATGCACTAAACAGGGCTGAGAGCAAGGATAAAGCAGTGAGAATGAAGGAAAGGCAAGCAGTGGGCACCCACAAAAAGGGTTTGAAAGCAAGGAGAATGCAGTTTAAGTGAGGGGAAGCCAAGCGGCAGGCTTGCACAGAACATGGTTGAAAGCAAAGAGAAAGCAGTGGGATGGAGGAAAAGATGAGCAGTAGGCATGTACGACATAGACCTGAGAGCAAGGAGAAAGCAATGAGGATGAGAAAAATGAAAGAAGCAGGCATGCACAAACCAGATCTGAGAGCAAGGAGAAAGCAATGAGACAAAGGGAGAGGCAAGCAGCATGCATTCACAAAATGGGGCTGAGAGCAAGGAGAAAGCAGTGAGAGCTAGGAAAAGGCAAGCAGCAGGCACGCACAAAAGGGCTAATAGCAAGAATAAAGTTGAATAAAGTGAGAGCAAGAGGACAGCAGTAAGAAGGAGGGGAAGTGAAGCAGCAGGCATGCAGAAAACAGGGCTGAGACCAAGGAGAAAGAAATACCAAGGGAAAGAAAAGCTGCAGCATGCAGAAAACAGGGCTGAGAGCAAGGAGAAAGAAATGACAAGGGAAAGAAAAGCTTCAGCATGCAGAAAACAGGGCTGAGAAAGCAGTGAGAGTGAGGGTAAGTCAAGAAGCAGGCATGCACAAAATGGGGCTGAGAGCAAAGAGAAAACAGTGAGAATGAGGAACACACAAACAGCAGGTGTGCACAAAATGGACCACAGAGCAGGGAGAAAGCAATGAAAAGGAGAGAAAGGCAAGCAGCAGACAGCACAAAACAGAGTGAGAGCAAGAAGAAAGGAATGCGAAGGAGGTAAAGTCAAGGTGCAGACATGCACAAAACAAGACCGAGAGCAAGGAGAAAACATGTGAAGGAGGAAAATTCAAGGATCATGCACACAAAAAACTGTGGGGGGTAGCAAGGAGAAAGCTGTTAGAGGAAGAGAAATGCAAGCAACAGGCAGAAAAATATGGTGCTAAGAGCAAGAAAAAAAGCAGTGAGAAGTAGGGAAAGGCAAGCAGCAGGCACACACAAAACAAGGCTGAAAGTGAGGAGAAAGCAGTGAGAAGGAGGGAAATATGGTGCAGTGAGCAAGAAGAAAGCAGTGAGCAGAAGGGACAGGCAAGCAGCAGGCACACTCAAAAGAAGGCTGAAAGCGAGGAGAAAGCAGTGAGAAGGAGGGAAAGTCAAAGACCAGGCATGCATCGAGGCTGAGAGCAAGGAGAAAACGGTGAGAAGGAGGGAAAGGCAGGCAGCAGCAAGGCAGAAAATGAGGGTGAGAGCAAAGAGAAAGCAGTGAGAGGAAAGGAAAGTTAAGCAACAGTCAGCACAAATTAGAGTTTGAGCAACAAGACAACAGTGAGAAGGAGGAAAATCAAGCAGCAAGCATGCACAAAAGAGGCTAAGAGCAAGGAGAGAGAAATAGGAAAAAGGGAAATGAAAGCTTCAGGCATGCACTAAAAAGGGCTGAGAGCAAGGATAAAGCAGTGAGAATGAAGGAAAGGCAAGCAGTGGGCACCCACAAAAAGGGTTTGGAAGCAAGGAGAATGCAGTTTAAGTGAGGGGAAGGCAAGCGGCAGGCTTGCACAGAACATGGTTGAAAGCAAAGAGAAAGCAGTGGGACGGAGGAAAAGACGAGCAGTAGGCATGTACAACATAGACCTGAGAGCAGGGAGAAAGCAATGAGGATGAGAAAAATAAAAGAAGCAGGCATGCACAAACCAGAGCTGAGAGCAGGGAGAAAGCAATGAGACAAAGGGAGAGGCAAGCAGCAGGCATGCACAAAATGGGGCTGAGAGCAAAGAGAAAGCAGTGAGAAGAAGTGAAAGGCAAGCAGCAGGCACACACATAACAAGGCTGAAAGCGAGGCAAAAGCAGTGAGAAAGAAGGAAAGTCAAGGACCAGGCATGCAAACAGTGGGGATGAGAGCATGTAGAAAGCAGTGAGAAGGAGGGAAAGTCAGGCAACAGGTATACACGAAACAAGGCTGAGAGGAAGAAGAAATGCAGTGAGAAGGAGGGAAAGTCAAGCAGCAGGCATGCACAAAATGGCTGACAGCAAGAATAAAATAGTGAGGAAAGGAAAGGCACGTATCAGGCAGAGAAATATGGTGATGAGAGCAAGAAGAAAGCAGTGAGAAGGACAGAAAGTCAGACAACCGGTATGCACAAAAAAAGGCTTAGAGGAAGAAGAAAGCAGTGAGAAGGATGGAAAGTCAAGCAGCAGGCATGCCCAAAAGGGCTAAGAGCAAGAATAAAGTAGAATAAAGTGAGAGCAAGAGGACAGCAGTAAGAAGGAGGGGAAGGCAAGCAGCAAGCATGCAGAAAACAGGGCTCAGAGCATGGAGAAAGAAATGACAAGGGAAAGAAAAGCTTCAGCATGCAGAAAACAGGGCTGAGAGCAAAGAGAAAGAAATGACAAAGGAAAGAAAAGCTTCAGCATGCAGAAAACAGGGCTGAGAGCAAGGATAAAGCAGTGAGAGTGAGGGAAAGTGAATAAGCAGGCATGCACAAAATGGGGCTCAGAGCAAAGAGAAAGCAGTGAGAATGAGGAATACACAAACAGCAGGTGTGCACAAAATGGACCACAGAGCAAGGAGAAACCAATGAAAAGGAGAGAAAGGCAAGCAGCAGACAGCACAAAACAGAGTGAGAGCAAGAAGAAAGGAATGCAAAGGAGGTAAAGTCAAGGCGCAGACATGCACAAAACGAGGCTGAGAGCAAGGAGAAAACATGTGAAGGAGGAAAATTCAAGGATCATGCACACAAAAAACTGTGGGAAGAAGAAAGCAGTGAGAAGATGGGAAAGGCAAGCAGCAGGCACACACAAAACAGGTCTGAAAGCAAGGAGAAAGCAGTGAGAAGGAGGGAATGTCAAGCAGCGGGCAAGTACACTGTGAGGCTGAGAGCAAGGAGAAAGCGTTGAGAAGGAGGGAAAGGCAGACAGCAGGCATGTACAGAACGAGGGTGAGAGCGAGGAGAAAGAAATGAGAACAAGGGAAAGACAACCTTCAGGCATGCCCAAAACAGGGCTGAGAACAAGGAGAAAGCAATGAGAACCAGGGAAAGGCAAGCAGCAGGCATGCACAAAACAGGTGTGAGAGCAATGAAAAAACAGTTAAAGCAACAGAAAGGCAAGCAGCAGATATGCACAAAATGGGTCTAAGGGCAAAGAAAAAGCATGGAGAACAAGGGAAAGGCAGGCAGGCATGCACAAAACGGACCTGAGAGCAAGTAGAAAGTAATGAGAAGGAGAAAAAGGCAAACAACAGTTAGCAAAAAATCAGGTGAGAGCAAGAAGAAAGCAGTGAGAAGGAAGAAAATGCAAGCTTTAGCCACGCACAAAACAGGGATGAGAGCAAGAACGAAGCAGTGAAAAAGAGGGCACGTCAAGGAGCGGGCAGGTACACACCGAGGCTGAGAGCAAGGAGAAAGCAGTGAGAATTAGGGAAGGCAGACAACAGGAACGTGCAAAAAGAGTTTGAGAGCAAGGAGGAAGCAGTGAGAGGAAAGGAAAGTTAAGCAACAGGCAGCACACATCAGGGTGAGAGTAAGAAGATAGCAGTGAGAGGGAAGAAAAGTCAAGCATCAGGCAAGCACAAAAGAGGCAAAGAGCAAGGCGAAAGTGGTGAGAAGGAGGGAAAGGCATACAGCAGGCATGCACACAATAAGGGTGAGAGCAAGGAGAAAGAAATGAGAACAAGGGAAAACGACCTTCAGGCATGCCCAAAACAGGGCTGAGAGCAAGGAGAAAGCAGTGAGGACCAGGCAAAGGCAAGTAGCAGGCATGTACAAAATGGGCATGAGAGCAACAAAAAAGCTTTGAAAGCAAGAAAAAGGCAAGCAGCAGGCATGCATAAAACTGCCCTGAGAGCAAGTAGAAAGCAATGAGAAGGAGAGAAAGGCAAATAGGCAGCATAAAATGGGGTGACAGCAGGCAGAAAGCAGTGAGAAGGAAGAAAAGGCAAGCAGCAGCCACACACAAAACAGGGCTGAGAGCAAGGAGAAAGCAGTTAAAAGGAGGAAACGTCATGGAGTGGGCAGGTACACAACAAGGCTGAGAGCAAGGAGAAAGCGATGAGGAGGAGGGATAGGCAGACAGCAGGAACGTGCAAAACGAGGGTGAGAGCAAGGAGAAAGTAATGCGAGGAAAAGAAATTTTAGCAACATGCAGCACAAATCAGGGTGAGAGGAAGAAGATAGCAGTGAGAAGGAGGGAAAATCAAGCAGCAGGCATTTAGAAAAAGGGCTAGAGCAAGGAGAAAGAATTGGGAGTAGAGGAAATAGAAGCTTCAGGCACGCACTCAACAGGGCTGAGAGCAAGGAGAAAGCAGTGATAATGAAGGAAAGGCAAGCAGTGGGCACTCACAAAAAAGGTTTGAAACCAAGGAGAATGCAGTGAGAGTGAGGGGAAGGCAAGCAGCAGGCTTGCACAGAACAGGCCTGACAGCAAAGAGAAACATTGGAAAGGAGGAAAAGGTGAGCAGCAGGCATACACAAAATGGACCCGAGAGCATGGAGAAAGCAATGAGAATGAGAAAAATTAAAGCAGCAGGCAGGCACCAACCAGGGCTGAAAGCAAGGAGAAACCGATGAGAACAAGGGAGAGGCCAGCAGCAGGCACGCACAATACGGGGCTGAGAGCAAGAAGAAAGCAGTGAAAACTAGTGTAAGGCAAGCAGTAGGCATACATTACACCCCCTTTTTCTGTGCCTTCTACTTGCTTTTCCTTTGAAGGTTGTGTACAACATGTGGTTGGATTCATGCACAGGGGTTAGATGAATGCGGGCTGACGCTTGGTGCATTAAAAAAAATAATTGAATAAAACCAAAGGTTATAGGGACTTTATAGTTAGGAAAAAGAATAAAAATATATATATATTCACTTAAAAAAAACAAAGGTTACAGGGACGCTATAGTTAGGCTCACATTTTAAGCCTATCAAACCATAGAAATTCAGGTGTTGTAGTTAGAGTTATCTTACAAAACTATACTTTGGGCCCTATGGTAACAACAACTCGTGCCCCCGTCATGCATAGTTTGTTCATCAAAGATTTTACTGCAGATATTACATTGATATTGTCAATGGTATTATCAAAGATGTCCTGAGTGCTGTAATTTGTGGGGTAATTAGCAGTGCATGGGGAGGGCCTAACTATAACATCCCTATAACCTTTGGTTTTTTAAGTGAATTTGTATGTTTTTTAAAATATTTTGCCTAACTATAACGTCCCTGTAACCTTTGAATTATTCAGTGATTTTCTGCATTTTTTTAAAAATTTAATTTTTATTACTCTACGTTAATCCACTGACCACGTACACAGCATTTGGCTGTGTGTGGTGGCAGTTGGACACAGAGCCCAGCCTGCCACCAGGTCCTGTGGCAAACTACTACAACCACCAAACCCTGCTCAGTGTAAGGCCTTCTGCTGGGTGTGTTTGCCACAGGGTATAGCCTGTGGCCAGTCTCTACTGCCACCCCTATACCAACTAAACCCTGTAGGTCCCCCAATCTCCAGGCTGATTTCAGTCCTGGGGACTCCATTTCCCAGGGCCCAGCCCAAACACTTTTTTTTGGGGTGGGGGGCAGCGGAGCTCCCTCCATGTGAGAGCAATTGTTCCCTCTGTCTCCTTGCATGTATCTTTCCAGGCACAAAGACAGAGGAAACCTCTGCTCGAAGTGAGGAAGAGCTGTTTGACAGCTCTCCCGAGCTGGGAGATGAAGGTTTGCTGTGACCTGGCGGCACGCTGTCAAAGCTGCTGCTAAGCCAGAGCAACAGCTATGTTCTGGGGAGAGCACACATAATTGGCTCTATGGGTGGGGACCCCCTTCCAATTAAAAGAGACCCAAGGAGTTGGTTATCCTCAGGGCTGCAGGGGTCCGAAAGAGACCCCTTTTCTACTGTTTAGTGTTTGCCTCAGGGAGGTGGTGGTCCCAGGGTCTGCAAGTGGGGGGCCCTACGGCCACCACATAGAATTAGTTTGAAGCCTGCAGTTCATTCTTAAAAATGTTTTAGCTAGATTCCCCACTACTCGTGGCGACAATTAGATATGCTGAAGCTGAGTCTCAAAATGTTGGCATCCAATCAGATATCAGCACTAGTTCGGGAGGGGTCATAAATCCTTCACATATCTATATAAACAAATTTGGGTATTCTTATTTCTCAAAAAAAATCCTGTACAGATTTAAACCAAATAACCAAAAGGTCAACTAAGATAAAGAGCTACCTTTCTGTCAAATTTGGTGTAATTTAGTCCAGTGATTTCGGCGATATCGCTGTTGAAAACCCCTGTGAAAAATAAGTGCGGAAATCACATTTTGGGACCCCACTTTTTCTCTGCCTTCGCTTGACATATTACCTTGAAACTTTATAGTTAAGTGAATTTGTTAGTGGCAACATTAACACTGAAATTCACCAGTAATAATTACTAGAGCTAACTTTATCTTGCGCCCCCTCCTGTACTGGTTATGACCTCACATATGACATCACTCATGATATGTTCTATGACATCACTGATAAAAAAATTTAGAGGGAGGGGTGTGCATGAATTCTCAAGCCATTATTAGCCTCAGAGAGCCCAGCCCCAGAATCTAGAATTTCCCAGAAAGGAAGGGAGGGTCACTCAACCCCCCCTCAAACCCTAAGTGTCCCAGGTGATCCCATTCCCTGGGCAGATTGATCTTTGAAAGGGAGCGATGGGGTCCATGTGGTTTCCCTCCCTGAGCCTTTAATGGCCTGCTGTCATATAACATTTACTTCTAAATGTGCTACCTAATGGGGGTGGAGATGTTACTTTTGTGATAGAGGCACAAAATACGCCCAAAACTGAAACATTTTACTCATGGATCAATTTTTCTGCGGTTGATGCCAACACAAATACATTTCACATATATGAAGCAGCCAACATTCCACAACAATACATAGCATCCAACTATTTAGAAATACATCTGACATATCAGTAATATCAAATTTGGTTCCAAAGTGGCCTACCACATGCTGTTGAAATCATTCCATTGGGTCCCTTCATAATGATGGGGGCCAAATAGCCAGTTCTGGCTGCCTGTACCCCATATTCAAAGATACAGAATTTAGCAGCAGCAGATCTGAGCCCATTATATAATAATTTAGTCAGACTATACAGGTGCTCAATGCAATTCCTAATGTGAACATTGAATACTGCTACAGGTAGGGTTACTCCAGCTGTCCAACAACAGTTGGCTACACCAGTATTAACCCACTAACTATTCACGCTATTATTGGTAAATTATCCACCAAATAGTGGGAAACTCCATTTTGGATTGCTCAAAAAACAAATCAGCTAGAAGCAGTCTAATCCTACACTTTCAGGTCCCAACGGTTGGTTACTGTGGCCAATGGAGACAAATGGCTGTTGCACTTTCTGTAAACTCTACAGAGGGTTTCAGCAAGCACACTGGACCCTCATAATATCAAGACACAACATGCAGGGATTGTTACTACATATAGCGTGGGCAAGTTACATCAGCAATGGTTACAACATTCCACTTTGACAGCTGTAAAAGAACACCTTTCTCTCCTCTCTGAAGACATGGATTGGCAAGATTTCTTGTTAGGTCCTAGATCACAAAACTCTAAAAGATTATTGTATGCAATAAACAATGAAATACAGAATCTTTCTCAAACTGAACCTGCTGCTCATTTAAGGAAAATAGATGAGACAAATTTAGAGAACGCATTAGCCATTGTCCATAATGGGATGAATATATTGCCCACTTGCATTTACACACTTAGGAACATTGTGTCATCTGCAGTTGATATTATACAAAATAATATGTTATTTTTACAACATGGACAGAGTTAGCCTGGATCTATAATGCAGCTGAGTTGGACATTACATGTTCTAAAATTGAACTGGGTGCCCTGGAAGCACATGACTTCGAAAGAGTTATTCTTCCCCTTCAATTTAACAGGCAAACAATAGATAATGGAAAAGAAGGATGCAACATACACCATGCTTAATATAGAAAAGTTGCTTTTCACAGTGGCTGATATACCATCAACAGTGTGGTTAGTACATGAAGTAACCTCCCTGGCAATATCCACGTTTCAATTCACATCACGTTTGAAAGGTTTTCCGGTAGGTAGCTTTGAGACTTTATGGGAGAGTTTTATACATGAGGTGTGGAATCTGCCTTTGGATTACAAATGTATGAGTCAGGAAAAGAAAGTTTTTCCTAGTGATAGGGATTGATAAACTTCTGTAAGCCACTCAATGATTTGTCAACAGGTGATATCACGCGGTGTATGTAACTTGCCAGTGGCTAACTTAGCTTGTTAATAGAAGGGAGAGCCTGTCCCCTTGATTCACCCAGTGTTTCAGTTACTTTCAAATGAAGTTAATTAATGTTGAGTGGTCAAGGCTGCTGTGGGATGAGAGCAGGTGGCCCAAATGTGAATTCTGATTCTCAGATAGTAACCTGCTGTAGTAATGTGTTATTCCTCCCATACGTGAGATTAGGGTAGCGAGTTTGTGGCCTCCCATTCCTACCTTTAATGTTAACTTCGACAAGCTGAGCCAACTAAATGTGCTATTGTTTCCAAAACATGTGGCACTTACATCTGCCTCGTGAAACATTCTAATTGCAAATGGTGAGGTCATGAGCCAAAGGCACTTCAGTTGCCTAGCACACAAGGGAGGGAGGGAGGGAAGGGAGAGTGACACACACACACACAACACACACCATATGCACACACTACACACCCAGAACCATCTGCAGAGTTAAACGACAATAACAGAATCCAGGAGCAAAGAAAGCCAGGACACATACCTCTGTCCCAACCACTATAATCCTGTTGGATGAAGAGCCCAAATCCAAAATATATACATCAATGCATATTCACATGCAGGGCCAGTGGCCAGTCCAAAGTCTGAATACACCCACAGGGCAAAGTCCAAGCCCCAACTTGACTCCTGACAACATCAGGACAACACCGCACAACACCAGACCAGAATACCTCAATGGACGACTCTCCTTCTACACCCCAACCCGGCATCTCTACTCCGCCGCCCTCGCAACCGTCGCACACGTCTGCAAGACTACAACCGGTGGTAGATCATTCTCGCACTTCGCTGCCAAAAGGTGGAACACTCTTGCCACCCACCTGTGCCAGACCAAAGACCTCCTTACCTTCAGGAAATTTCTCAAGACCTGGCTGTTCGAGCAGTAGCACCCGCCCCCACCTCCTCCCTCCTCCCCTCCTCAGTGCTTTGAGACCCTCAAGGGTGAGTAGTGCACTTTACAAATCCCTGATTGATTGATTGATTGATTGATCAGGACTCCACTGTGCGGGGGCATGATGTTGGAAATATGCAGGCACTTTGTGGCTGTGGTTGTTTCTGTTGGTTTTGTGTGTATGTGTCATAATCTGGCAGATGGAAGTCTGCCTCTGCAGCGATATTCTGGCAGCAGTCAGCGCATCGGTATGCGGTATTTACTGCCAATGTCACAATGAGGGCCTTAGTCTCCTCTCCCACACTTTGCCTTTCTACCTTCCTAAACATGCAGTCCTATTACTTAAGTAGGAACCGCATAACATCTACATGTTGAAAAATTACCTGAAATCCTTGATGGAGGTGAATGCATTTTTAATTTATTGGGGTGCAATCTCTTCTGTAGTGACTGTCCAAGTCATTTCTTGGTAAGAAGGCAGAGTCCACACTTCTCCCTTTTAATTACTGCTGAGTATGCAAAGGTGCTAAATGGCCTTCAAGCTGTGCCCCTTTGGCCTATCTCCTTCTATGATAGCAGTATACAATGGTGTTCCTGCCATTTTCCAGGCTGATGGACAATGTTTTTTCTCTACTACACATTGAAAAATGATCTGAAATCCTTGATGGAAGTGAAGGAATAGTTGATTTATTGGAGCACAATCTCGTCTGTGGTGACTGTACAAGGCAAATGGATTCTTTCTTGTCATCTCATGGTCTGAAGGCAGAGACGACAGTTCTCCCTTTTAATTGCTGCTGAGTATGCAAATGTGCCAAATCCCCTAAAAGCTCTTCCCATTTGGCCCCCACCCCTTCCAGTTAGAAGTTTGCAACAGTATCTCCACCATCTTCCAGGCTTATGGACAGTGTATTTTCTTTACAATTGCAATTTGAAAAATGATCTAAAATTCTTGATGAAGATGAATGATTCATTGATTTATTGAAGCATAATCTCATATGTAGTGACTGTCCAAGATGAGTGGGTTCTTTCTTGTTCTCCCCTGATCTTAGTGCAGAGTTCATGTATATCCCTTTTATTTGCTGCTGAGTATGCAAAGACATTAAATCTCCAACAAACTCCACCGTTTGGCCCCGTCCCTTCCCACTTAGTAGAATGCACCGTCTTTCCACCATTTTCCAGGCTGATGGACAGCTCAGCTTCTCAAAGTGACCCATGCACATTTCTTTGTCTGTAGTTTCATTGTCTTCTTTATAATAAGATTTATTTTGTCACTGATTTCTGTATGAAGACGCTCAAGGAACAATCACATTGTCAAAACTACATGTACACAAAGTCATTGGAGACATTAGCTTGTGGTCCTTTAAACAGCTGTTGTGTACAGTACGCACTAGACATTCACCCAATGAGGTAGCACTCACTAATTTCCAGTAGAAAGTACTCCAGTTGGGATCTAATAAGACTTGTGGAAGGTGTTGCACATCGCCCTCCCCTTTGATTTACATTTTGGCACCAGGGATGGGGTTTATGGTGCCTAATTAGGCTCAGGATGGGTGCTGTACCCCCTCCCTTTGTTAATTACTCATCCCTGTGTTATGGGGTCCCTAGGGCCTAATAAGGTTCAGGGATGAAGACTGCACATCCCCTCTATGTTTTATTGGAGCTGGCCCATGTGATGGGTTCCCAGGGCCAATTACATGCTTGGGAGGGGGCTGCACACCCCTCCCCTTAAAATATATGCTTTGGACCCAGGGGATGGGTTCCCCGGGGCTTGAATGCTACCTCTACGCTGCACACACCAAAGCTGTGCATGGTGTGTGGTCAGCAGCTTGCTGGGGGTTGACCATAGGGCCTGGTGGCAGGCCAAGCCCTGTGGCCAACCCCCACCACACACAGCAAAGGCTGTACACAGCATGGGGTTGGATGCCTACAGGGAGGTGGAAACAGGGCTTGGCTGCAAGACTAACTCCATGCCATACATTACCAAAGGCCGTGTGCAGCATGTGGCTGGGTGCCTGTGGGTAGCTTTCTGCAGTGAGTTGGATGCAGGGCCTACTCTGACCAAATCTTCACCATGCACGATGAAAGGCCATGTGCAGTGTGGGATTGGCTACCTCAAGTGGCTCCCTGCAGTAAGTTGGACTTAGAGCCTGGCTGTAAGCCAGGTCCTGTGGCCAAACCCACACCATGCACAACAAAATTCAATGCACAGAGTGGGGTTGGCTGCTTCTGGGTGGGTTGACCCCAGGGGCTGGCCACAGGCCAGGCTCTGTTGCCAAACCCCCACAGTGCATGGCCAAAGGCCATGGGCAGCAAGGGGTTGGCTTAACATGTGGTAACAAAATGTTACTTTACAATTTTAAAAAAACTATAAATTCACTAGAAAAAAAGGTTAAATTAATGTAATAGTTAGGTGTGATGAAAAGATTTGTTTTTGTTTAAAACAAAACCTTTGAAATTCACTGAAAAAAACACAGCTTAAAGTAAAGTTATAGTTAGGTGAATATGTCAGTGACAACATTAAAGTTTTGAACTAAAACAAACACACAAATATTCACCAGCTATAGTTAGTAGAGCTACCTATAACTTGCGCCTCCACCTTGCCCTGCTTATGACCTCACATATTAAATCACTCAAGACATTACGAGGACATAATGTATGACATCACTGATGACATTTCAAGTGGCATCAATGACATTGTTGATGACATCACTGATGATGTAATCCGATTAGTGTGTTAGTTTATTGGATAAGTGAAATCTTTTGACAATGAGAGCTACGAATCCAGAGGTTTACGCCAACTAGGATGGGGCTCAATTTATTTGTTCCAAGAGGGTCAACCTATTGAATGGATTGACTCCTAACATCCACCATGTAATACAGGAAAGATAATTGGGATATCGGTTGACTGCAGAGACTGGAGCAGGAAACATTTGTTTCTCAACCTTTGGCCCTGATGCCCTGATATTCATGAAGACTACAAATTGAAGATTTCACTCAATAAAGTTGTGTACCTTAAAAAGCCTCGGGCGTGCCCTCTATAAGGGTCAAAACACATGTTGGCTGCAAATCATATGGAATTTGGTGCATTAAACCGGATCAACATATAAATAATAAACCATTACACCCAACAGGATCACTTATGCTCATTTTATGTTCAATTTCTATTTTGGAATTTATTAATATTATAATACAAGGGTTTAACCTATTTCTCAATTATCTTTAGTTTAGTTTATAGTTTACATAGTGGCGGGCAAATACCATATTACTGTTCTACCTTAGTTTGTACAGCTTGTGCCCAGCTGATAGCTGTGTTTCCAAAACGCATGTGCATTTAATGCATTAAAGAAGTGAAGAGATATTGAGCATGTTATAAATCTCTGAATTGAAGACTAACTCATAAATGATGTTATAAAATAATTCAGAACTGTTGTAATGTGTGAATTAATAAGCAACGCATGACGGAGGCGCAAGTTATAATTAGCTTTGCTAACTTTAACTGAAGAATGTCTATGGTATTTTGAATTCAAAACAAAACTTTAATATTGTCACTGACATCTTCACCTAACTATAACTTTAATCTTTATTTGTTCAGCATATATATATGTCCAAACTAAAATGCTCGTAACGGGGCCCGATACCCGTGGGTGGTGGAACGCTGACCGACAGAGCTAGTTGGTAAATAATATTCAAAATTCCGTATTTCTAACAATATGAGCGCTCACTCAGATGGTGTGGTAGTGAAGATTTTAATCCAAAGATAACGCGTTTGGGCCGACTAAGCAGCCTTGTTCACATGATTTGGACACTTAATTCCCAGGGATTTAAATGTTATATAAACATAAAAAATTAACAATTCAAAATATCATTGATGGACAAAACAGCATCATATGAAACACGGCCGCCAAGACAGAATGGTTAAAGTCTATTTTAACTGATTGATGCTATAGCATTTTTCCGGTATGTTGTGATATATGATAAATACTGTCACGCTTTTCTATGAGCTTGACATAGGTATAGGGCTTATACATATGTATTGATGTTCTCCTTCCTATTGCACTATAAGTGAACGTTGCATGGTTAACTCATTACTGGAAAATGCTAATGGTGCATAAAGTTTATAGTCCCATAATGAGCCTCATATTAGTATCGATATCGTACAAATAGGTAATTACGCTACGAATTCATTAGCAAACTTCCCACAACGGACCATACACCATATCCTAATAACGTCAATATATTCTCACCAATCACGCCCAAATGGGCCAACCATACCATCCTAATGGTACCAGTCTAAAATGGTGTGAAACCATAAATACATACATGAAACCATAAATTATACACTTCCATTGCATTACAGTTCAGTGATACTCTACGTACTATATAGCCACACTACATGTCATTCCCATCCTTATAAGTACATAAATACACCCAAATATATTGCTAGCAGTGATATAAAACAATCAAAAGGGTAAATTATATGAAGTGTAGTGATAAACTTTAAAATACTGTTATAAGAAAACCTATGAGATAATGGAAGAAAACAAAACAAAAAAGGGGGGAGGGGATGGGGGCAGGAGAAAAGCAGAGGTGAACGGGGAAAAGATCTATAAAAAGATATCTGTTGGCAAATCTAATACATCATGATAACATCTTATTTGTGTAAATGTAAACTTAATTCCTCGTCCATATTGAGACCTCTAGGGCTCAGAGTTTTCAAATCAATGATCAGTTCAGACTCTCTCTGTCTAATGAGTAAAGTCCTATTGCCTCCAATAGGATTGTTCTTGATCTGTTCCACTGCAAAGAAGGATAATTTGCTCCGATCACTATCATGTTTTTCTTTGAAGTGTCTAGCTACCGTAGCTTCTGGATATTTACTATCCTCATAATCTATGGCTCTCAGATGTTTATATATTCCTTAGTGTGCAGGTAGTACTGCCCACATATCTTAAGGAACAAGGGCATGTCAGCATGTAGATTACGTATTGGGAGCTACATGTGTGGAACTGTTAGATCATCCATTGTTCCCTATTATTTTATACTCACTTATACTTTGTATGTTCTTACATGCCTTGAAAATATCCACAAGGAAAAAGCCTGTTAGACTTGTCATCCTTGGCGAGGTCTCCCCTAACTTTTTGCCTCTGTTTCCCAGGTTGTTGATGTGGGCTGGACTCTGTTTTTGCTGTTCTTATTACTCTGGGCACTTTACCACTGCTATCCAGTGCTAAAGCGCAAGTGCTCCTATATAAAATGTGCATGCAATCGGCTTTCCATGATTGCCATGTTTGATTTACTAGTAAGTCCTTAGTACAGTGCACTAGAGGTACCCAGGGCCTATAAATCAAATGCTACAACTGGGCCTGCAGCACTGGTTGTGCCATCCACATTAGCAGCTCTGTAAACATGGCTCAGGTCTGCCACTGCCGTATCTGTTTGTGCAGTTTTAAACTGCCAATTCGACTTGGCAAGTGTACCCACTTGCCAGGCCTGATCCTTCCTTTTTCTTACATGTAATACACCACTAAGGTAGGCCCTAGGTAGCCCCATGGGTAGGGCCCAGTGTATGTTTAAGGTAGGACATATACTAATGTGTTTTATAGGTCCTAACAGTGAAATACTGCCAAATTCGTTTTTCACTGTTGCAAGGCCTGTCCCTCTCATAGGTTAACATGGGGACTGCCTTTAAATATGATTAAAGTGTAGATTCCCTTTGGGAGCGGATAGACATGTGGAGTTTGGGGTCTCTGAACTCACAATATAAAAATACATCTTTTAGTAAAGTTGGTTTTAAGATTGTGTGTTTGAAAATGCCACTTTTAGAAAGTGGGCATTTTCTTGCTTAAACCATTCTGCGACTCTGCCTGTTTATGGATTCCCTGTCTGGATCAGTTTGACAGTTGGGCTGTTTGCACCTCTCTCTAGACAGTGACACAAAGAGACCTGCATATCCTGATGAGCCATCTGTGCTAGAAGGGAGGGGAGGAGTGGTCACTGACACCTAAAAGAGCTGTGCCTGCCCTCCCACAATGCAGTCTCCAACCCACTGGTGCGTGTCAGGGGCCTGGCCTTGGCAAGGCAGGATTTCACTAACAAGAGAGACTTTCCCTTGAAGTAAGCCTACTTCAAAGGCCAAAATGGGTATAAGAAGAGCACCCGAAACCACAGACCTTAGATCGCTTCTGGAAATCAAGAGAAACCTCTGCCTGGAGAAGAGCTGAAGAGCTGAGGAGAAGTGCTGACCTGCCTGTGACTGTGCTATGTGGAGCTACCCTGCAGTTGCTGCTTCTGCCTGGTGAACAGGGACAAAGACTTGACTTTGTTGTGCATTCCTGCTTGTGAAGAAATCTCCAAGGGCTTGTCCTGAGCTTGCCTCCTGTTGTTGAAGTCACAGGGCATTCAAAGACTTCCCCTGCCAGCACCTGGACTCTCTGCTGAGACTCCTGCCCTGCCAACTGGTGCACTATCCAGTTCATTTGGCCTTGACAGGTGAAGCTGGCAGACCAAGATTGAAAATCCACGCACAGACCGCCGTGCGGGGAAATTTCTGACACAACCTCCGAGACGCGGCTGAAGAAACAATGTGCCACCGGCTTCCGGGCCGAAACTGATGCTTCGCCTTCAGCGCGGCTGGAAGATCGACGCACGCGGCTGGAGAAATGATGTGCAACACCGCTAACAGAGGTTGGTAACATCGCAACCCACACAGCGCAGTTTTGCTGATACTGTGCAGCAGGATTTTTGATGCAAACCTTGCTGGGCACAGCAAAATTACGCAACGCCTCCACAGACCCGAGTGCTTGTCCGGATTGACGCATCGCTCTCCTGCAGAGATGAAAAACTACGCACACCGACCCAACCAGAGAAGGAGAAACGATGCACGGTCTCACTTGCAGGGGAGAAATCAACACATCACTAGCCTTTTTTGATGCACACTCTCCTGTCTGTGTTATTTTGATTCTGACAGTGTTTTTACTGTTTACAAAAGGATTTAAGACTCTTTTTGCTTTTAGAATTAATAACTTGACTTGTGTATGTTGGATTTTTGTCATTTTGGTCTTGTTTTGTTTAGATAAATATTCTCTATTCTTCTAAATCTGTGTTGTGTCATTTTGTAGTGTTTTCACTGAAGTACTGCATGTGTTGGTACAAATACTTTACACATTGCTCCTGAAGTTAAGCCTGCCTGCTCGTGCTAAGTGGGTGAGCAGGGGTTAGCTGAGAGTGATTCTCCTTTACTGTGACTAGAGGTGGGGTCCTTGCTTGGACAGGGGGTATCCTGACTGCCAACCAAAGACCCCATTTCTAACAACGCCCCTCAAATCATGTGCTCTGATATTCTTGGTCACATATCATTGTGAACCAAGGAATCTCTTACTGTTCTAGCTTTTCTGAATGTGATTCTAGGTTTAACACCCACTTCTTTCCCAATATTGAGAGCACTCCTCAGAATTCCCCAATGTTTGGTCAATATCCGTCTGATCTCCTTTAAGTTACCATTATATGTAGTGATAACTCTTTTAGTAGTATCCACTGTCAGTGTTTTATTATCAAAAAGAATGGTTTCCCTATTTAGACTGGGAACCCATTTGAACGCTTTGCTGAGAACCCATTTGGGATAGCCTCTGTCTCTAAATCTTGTCAATATATTATTTTGCTCTTCCTTGAAGATGGTATCAGTGCTACAGTTTCTTTTAGCCCTGAGGAGTTTCCCATCTGGGATGCTCCACTTCAGGCTTTCTGAAGGCCACTATAAGCATGCAGAATGTTGTTCCCTGCAGGAGGTTTTCTAAAGAGACAAGTTTGGATCATATCTTCTTTTACCTCAACTACAATATCCAAATATTCAATGCAAGTTTTACTCAGAGTGTGTATGAACGTTAGATTCCAAACATTAACATCTAAACATGTGACAAAATCCTTTGCACTTTCTTCTGTACCATTTCAAATGATGACCAAGTCATCAATATACCTAAGCCACAGAACTACATTTTCCATGTATACTTTCAAGGTATCATCAGTGAACATCTGTTTCTCCCATCATCTTAGGAAAAGATTAACAAAGCTGGGGGCGAAGCAAGTGCCCATCGCAGTTCCTCGTATCTGTTGACACAAATCACCATTGAAAAAGAAGAAGTTATTAGTTAAACAGTTCCTGATCATTTCAATAATCATCTTGGTGTGGTCTAGTGATCTGATAGGTCTTGCTCACAGGAAATGTTCACAAGCTGCTATGCCTATCTCATGGTCAATAATAATATACAAAGAGTTAACATCCGATGTCATTAAACATAAATTAGATTCCCATGGTATTCGGTTTATCTTCTTCAGAAAATCTTTTGTATCTTTGACATACAATGGTAAATTCTATACATGACCCTGAGAGTTTCATCAACATACTTAGAAACATTCTCCATGGCACTGTCTCTAGACGATACTGTAGGTCTTCCTGGTGGATTCACAGAGTTTTTCGGCAGCTTGGAAAGTAGATGTAAAACCGCCATTTTAGGAAAAACTTTTTTCAAAAAACAGTATTCATCCCAAACCAGTGTCCCGCTATACTTCCATACTGTCAATTTGTCCCAGAGAAAGACAGTACAGTTGACAAATTGTGATCTGTTAAATTTTTCATAAAACGTAGTGTCATTCCATTGTCTCTATGCCTCTGTGATATACACCTCTTTAGTTAGGACCACGATGTTCCCCCATTTATCTGAGAGACGTATAATGATCCCATCATCCTGAGCCAAAGAGTTAATAGCTTTTAGTTGTTCGCTAGTGAGATTACTTGTGCATTGTTTATAACATCTCCTTCTCATCTTTTCATGATCTTGGGTAAAAACTTCATGGAAAGTATCTATACTGTCATATGGCATATTGGGGCAGAAAGTAGAAGGTGATTTGTATTTACTAGGATAAACATCATCATGTTTAATACCCAATGACTCTAGAATTTCATTTGTATCTGCTATCTCATTATTAGGTCTTATTGTCTCATTTTCCAAATCATATAACGTTATCAAAAGATTAATATCTCTTATCATCTTATGATACTTGATCAATTGTAAAGGAGTCTCTTTTATTTTTAAGGTATTCTTGAGGGCATGCCATTTCTATCATTTAAGTTTCCTTGTATATTTGAAAAGATCAATTTTACTTTCAACATAATCAAATCTTCGGAGAGGACAGAAAGAGAGCCCTGAACATAGGATTTGTTTTTCAGAGTTTGTCAAAACTCTGGTAGAGAGAAAAACGTAGCAATAGCCATTATTTCTCTTCCAAGGGGTTTCTGCCTGTCTTTCCTATTTGCCCCACTGATTCTGATCCATTGTTTATGTTTCCTCTTTCTAAGTCTCCGTCTCCTCTATTTGCTCCTCCCTGTCCTCTTCCTCTGCCTCTGTTTCTTATGATAGACCCTCTGCCTCTCTTCTTTGTTGTCATGAACTCTCGGGAGACTTGACGATTCCTTCTCAACAGTCTGTATTGATCTAAAAAAAGTAGTTGATTTTCCACTACTTTCACTGCCAGACGTAGTATCAGATATACCGTGGATATCATTGCTCATATTGCTATCTCTATCATCAGTCGATCCTTCCTTCGTACTTTGTTTCATATTTTTTGCTTCTCTATTTTTGTTTGTCAACTTACCAAACTCAACATCAAATGTTCGATTATACGTTAGAGTTCTCCATTTAGCATAGTCATCCATATAGTTAGGCTTACATCTTAAACATACAAAACCACGGAAATTCATGTTACATTTAGAGTTAACTTAAGTAACTATAACTTGTGCCCTATGATAACTATAACTCTTGCCCTCACCATGCACAGTTTTTTCATCAAAATGTTTTCTACAAATACTACATTGATACTGTCAATGATGCTATCAAAGATGTCATGAGGGCCGTAATTTGTGGGGTAATTAGCAGTGCTTGGCGAGGGTGCGTGTTATAGTTATCTTAGGGCACAAGTTATAGTAACTTCAGATAAATCTAACTATAACTGGTGAATTTCTATGGATTTGTACATTAAAATGTGAGCCCAACTATAATGTCCCTGTAACCTTTGTTTTTTAAGTGAATTTCCATGTTCTTTAATTCTGTTTCCTAACTATAAAGTACTTGTAACCTTTGTTTTTTTCAGTGAATTCATTTTTTTAATGTAAAGTAGTTTTAATTACTATACATTAATCCAACCACTCCCACGTGTGGTCTTTGGCCATGCGTACCGGCGTTTGGCTGCAGGGCCTGGCCTGCAGTCAGGACCTGTGACCAACCCCCTTTAACCCCCGAACCGTGAGAGAGAGAAAGTGAGAGACTGAGAGAGAGCCCAATTTAGTGAAAGATTTCACAGAGATAATTCGAGAAAGAGACAGAAAGATAGAGCCTTTTAGTCTTTGATGAATGATATACTTGTAAAGATATATTTCTGGACAAATTGAAAAAAAATGTTTTTGTCAATTAAAAAGAGTGAGATCACTTTTCAGTATGTAATTTAAATATCTTTAGAAAGTAGGAAAGGAGCACAGACTCACCTAGACTGAAACCCTTAACCCTCAGTGTGCATTTATGAGACCTTAACCACTAAGACAGAGGTGAATCCTTACTGTGCAGTGTCCAGACTTAGCTTTGACATTCAACCCATAGATTTTGAGGAGGAAATGACTTCAATGTTCCATCACTACTTTTAACAGTTAAAACAATACCAAATAAACACACTGTCAGACACACTGTCATCAGATCCTAGAATTTGAGCTTTTTACCTGCTGACAGTCCAAGACAGTCCAATATGTTTACCATTAGGCCAGGAATGACTCTAGTCTGCTCTTCCTACTTCTGCTTGTGGTAGCAATGTTTCCATCTGTTTCGGTGCATTCATATTTGTATGCAGGGAAACAGATGAAAACTCTGCTTTCTGCAAGCAGGAGCTGTCGCACAGCTCCCCCTTGCAGAAACAGAGTTTGTTTGCTTTTGCTTGGTGGAAGCTGTCAGCTCCCATCGAGCAAATGCAAACAGTGATGTCCCAGTGGTAGGCACTCTGTGACATAACAGGAACTGGCCCGGGGGGTGGCAGTTTCCAGGGCCATAACTGACTGCTTGAGAAGGGCCACACAGCCCACCCCCTTCAACATGAACTAGACTCTGGGAGATTGTGGTCTCTGGGGCCAGGATTCTTTGATGGACCCCCTTCCTATTTTAAATTCAGCCATGGGAAGATGGTGGTCCCCAGGGATGCGCACCCCCCAGAGTGTGCACCCCCCTGCATTCATTTTGGTTAAAGCCCTAGGGAGGTGACGGTCCCTGGGGCTGTGGTAGGGGGCCACATGGCCCCCCTGAATTTATTTTGTTTAAAATCCTGGGGAGTTGGCAGTCCCTGGGGTTGTGGGGGGCTGCAAGGCCCCTGCATTCCTATTCATTAAAGCCCCGGAGAGATGGCAGTCCCTTGGGCTGCAGGGGGCCCAAGTGCCCCTCTGCATTTCATTAATGTTCGGCCCTGGGGAGGTGGCAGCCCCTGGGGCTTCATCAAGCCTAGGAGGGGTACCTCGTGCATCCCCTCCTAATTTCAACGTGCCCCCGGGACCTGGCCCACATGCGGGCTTTGTAAAACCAAGCGAGGGAGTCTGCCCTTGTTTTTCTTTTTTAGTTTTGCTGGTAATTTGCAACATCATCACAAATTTGCAGCAAACATTTTTTTAAACAGTGTTTTTTTGCCCTGGGGGTGTCCCGCTGGGACCCAGCACCAGAGCTAAGAGGCCAGGGTGTACCTACCCTGGCCCCTTTTCTTTTTTTTCACTTTTTGTTCTGGGACTTGGCTGAAGCTGAGTCCTAAGATGGATGCCAACACTTCCTGGTTTGAAGTGCTGCCAGCCAATCAGACCTCTGCAGCTCTCTGCACGAGCTCTTATTAATCACAAAGTCATCGGGGAGGATCTGCGGCCCTAGATATATACATTTATTTTCCCTTTAATATCTCAGAAACTACTGAACAGGCTTATACCAAATATCCAAAAGCAAAATCTACAGAACAAAATCTAGCTTTCTGCCAAATTTGGTGTGATTCTGTCCAGCTGTTTGGGCTGTAGTTGAGTTCAAAGCTCCTACAGGAATTAACATGGGAAACACATGTTTTTCCCTGCTTGACGGATCACCCCAACACTTTCCATGTGCAACAAGAATCATGGCACACTTTTTTGGGAAAATTTCATGAAGTTTTGTCAAACGGTGCCAAAAATATAGGCAAGTTTAAAAATGCTTTTTTTATGGAAACACGTTCCTAAATGTAACTACCTAATGGCCACCACACTAGGTAGTATATATAGAAAGAGAGATAGATAGATAGATAGATAGATAGATAGATAGATAGATAGATAGATAGATAGATAGATAGATAGATAGTGGCGGTCACCAATAGGTAGTTATAGTTAGGACCAAGTTTCTATAGAGAGTGTTTTTTTACATGCCTGTATCTTTGGCGCCGGTTGATGAATCTTCACAAAATGTTCCAAAACAATTCACCATTCACATCAGCTGCTGTCTGGAAAGCATTGGGGTGATCTGTCAAGCAGGGGCCGAGAAAAAAAGCCAGGTACCAAAACACATTTTCCCCATTGATTTTTGCCTAGGGATTTTGAATAGTGATAGTGCCGAAACCACTGGATGCAATTACACCAAATTTGGCAGAAAGATAGCTCTTGGTTAAGAAAGCAACTTTTTATTATTTGGTGTACATCTGTTCAGTAGTTTTAGAGAAACTAAAGAATATCCAAATTTGTATATTTAGGGTTGAAAAGGATTTGCGACCCCTCCCGATCTCGGGCTGAGATCTCGTTGGCTGCCAACGCTTCAACAAGGAAGTGATGGCTGCAATGTTAGAACTCAGCCCAGAAAAACAAAATAAAAAAATAGAAATGTGGCCAGGGTGCAGACACCCTCACACCTTAGTTCTGCTGCTGGGGTCCAAGAGGGACCCCCAAGAGCAAAAAAGCATTTTATTTCTTATTTTGGCCACAAGTCGTGGCAGATCCACAGAAATGTTTTTTTTTTAAATTAAGCATGGGCTACTGCACTTTGTTATTCAGAAGCCCCGAGGTGGGCCACCTCCCCGGGGCATTGTCTATTGTAGTGATGGGGGGCGGCCTCCCCACAGCCCCCGGGACCACTTACTCCTTTATTGTAGTGCGAGGGGGTCACCCAGGCTTCCTGCAGCCCCAGGGACCACCACCTTCCCGGGGCTTTTATCACTTGTACCGGGGGGCCACTTGGCCCGCCTGCAGCCCTGTGGACCACCACCTCCCTGGGGCTTTAAATTAATATGATGAAGGGGGCTGTGTGGCCTCCCTCACTACCCTGGGGCCCACCACCTCCTTAGGGCAAACTGTAAAACATAGAAAGGGGTTCCATTTTGGACCACCAAGCCTTGGAGACTTTCACCCCCCGAAGCATGTTTTAATTCTGTGCGACCCCTCTTGAGAAGCCACTGGTGACCCTGGGGACTGCCAACCCACAGGGCCTGCTCCTGCTATGTCCCAGGGTAACCCCCACCTCCCCCCCGCCAAGGGACATAACTCTTTGCTGTGGCTTTGCTGCAGCTTTACAGCTGCCACCAAGCTACAGCAAACACTCTGCTCCGATGTAGGGAGAGCTTTCAAACAGCTTTTTGGAGGTTAGAGGGCACTAAAGGGGTGTTTTGGGGGTTTAGGGATGGGTAAGGGATTAGGGTGGGAAGGTTGTTTTGGGGCTTTAGGGGTGGGTAAGGAAATTGGATGGTATCGGTGTTTTTAGGATATGGGTGGTAAGGTTACAAGAAAAGGGGGAAGAGGTTTGGAAGGGTTTCTACCCTATAGAACAAATATGTATTTTTATTATAATTTTAAAACCATTGAGGAGGTTTGAGGGGTCAATCAATTGAAAAAATAAGTAAAAAGCTAAAACGACCATGGCAAGAATATAAACAACCAAATTATCTTGAACGTAAGTACATATAGGTAAGTATAACTATTGATAGAATAAATATAACTACACAGTGACAACCACAATTGGGTAATATATCTATACAAACACACACACACATATTTAAAAGATATTTCTACTGATCAATATGTACTTATCTTAAAGATATGTTGGTAGTTGATATTCCGGCCACAATATTTTTAGCTTGATATTTTGATGTTCAACTCTAAATCCTATCTGCTGCATAAGTGGTGTGTTAACAAAATTCGTCAATAAATCACTAGGACAATGAAAAAAGTTCTGGTGTTGATGCATAACATACATAATAACAGTCTGTGAGGAAAAAAAGAGCATTGTAAGACAAGAGCTATAACTGTGATGAAAACAATGATATTATTATACTGCAAAAAGCTAAAATTACATTAAGGAGGATAACATTTTCTTTGACATTCAGAGTAGATAGACATGCTTCCAAGAAGAAGTATGACTGTTCCTGACCCTTGAAGCCAGGTTCAGAAATATCACAACATCAGCTGATGGTAATAATATGTCGTAGGGCTGTAATATGGGCCGTTGGTGAGAGTTTTATGAGAGTCAGTGGATTCTGAAAGAAACGCTCAATCGGCATGAAAAAGTCCACAATTAGATGAAGAAACAATTATTCAGCTTTATCATTTAAATGAATCATTTTTTGACGATAAAGGTATATTTTTCACTAGCTGGAGAAATTCCCACCGACACACCTGTTAATGACAATTAAAAGATAAACGTATCTGCACATTATCTGCTCCAGCTCATACCCTGGGCGAATTTTTCCACATAAACAAGCGCTGGCTTTAACGTTCAGATGAATGCGAACAAGTCCTTTCACAAATGTTGTTTACATGCATGGGGGCATTTCTATGGATTATTTTATTTTATTGGTCATTGGCATTAGAATAGATGACCATTATTGAGTCATTATTCTCGTGCCAATAAACAATAATGGCAGGGTGTAATTTAACATACTATCATTTAAATGTATTACATGGAAGGAAATAGCACCTCTGTAGTTATGGAAGCTCCTAAATGTCCATTGCGACTCCATATGGCTGAAGTAGCAAAGCAAGCCTCCCTTTGTTGGAGAAGGGCCACTAGTAATCTACCAGTTTTTTCTCCTAGCTCGTAATGCCGTTCTTTCAACTGGAGTAGTGCGTATTCCGTCTAAGAGATAAAGAGCGAGTTGAGATCCAACTTTAATCTCTCAAACTGCTGGAAGGTCAGTGAGGTTAGCGGATCAGTGTACCTTTTCATCAGTTTTCGCACATCTAGGGCCCGATTTATCAAAAGTTAGCGCCGCTTTTGCGTCATTTTTTGACCCAAAAGCGGGGCAAATTTTCAAAATAATTATGGGGCATATTTATACTTGTTTTGCGCCGTCACCTGCCAAAGTTATGGAGTTAAAGTCAGTTTCTGGACATGGAAACCTACCTTGCATCAATGAGATGCAAGGTAGGCGTTCCCGTGCAAAAAATGACTCTATGGCCTTAGCGCCATATTTAACCTGTGCTAAAATCGGGGGAGGAGGGGTCAAATAATGGTGTAAAGCTTACTCCTTTCTCTCATATGCCTCTTCTGGTGCCTATCAGTCCCTGGGACAGTGTACGTCAATCGTCCCTGGAGCCCCTGCCCTGATGGGAAGGAGCGGCCACCCGCTGAACAGGACAACAATTAATGTAAGGATGCAGTGCATAGGAAATGGTATACATTGAATGACAAACAGTAGGCACTAATGGACCCTTGGAAGTCTAGGTCAGTGGTTTATCAATACTGGAACCCTGGGACCCTCAATGAATCATTATTGGAATCTGGAGACCCTCACTGAGTCAATACTGAAACCTGGGGACCTAATCTATTAATATTATTGAATTTTCTAACCAGGCTCGGACCACCTGAGGAGGCTTTGCGGACCCCAAGAGGTCCCTGGACCACAGGTTGGGAACCAATGGTCTAGATCGATGAGGCAGGGAGGTAATAGGGAAACCCTCTGTTCTCTGAACCCACCACCCTCTGTGATACGGCTCTGCTCCAACCTCAAGAAAGTTGCCTGTGGAGCTTCCCGGTGTTGGCATCTCAAGGAAATAGAGGTCCCCCTCCCCCTCTTGCAACAGCCTCTTGGTACTTCAAATGTACTCTTCAATCACTATGGGGACTTATCCCTGCCTCTGTTGTCCCTGCCCTCCAATTTCCTCCAGAGAGTCTCTAGGAGCTATCTTTCTGATGCTGGATCATCCCGTCCCTGAGTAGCAATGGATGGTTCAGAGGACTGCAGTTACACTGCAGTGGCTGAAGGATCTGCCCAGGCCGATACTTCTATCTTTGCCTCCTCTAACATGGCAAGAAATTGTTCTATTTCTTCTTGTTGCAAATTCCATATGAGCTCAATACATGGGGAGAAGCATTGTGTGAGCTCCAATGATGCATAACAAATGTCCAGTTTGAGAAAATGGGGTTGCAAGGCTACATTTTTTCTGATGGATCTTCGTGTCCTGGGAGAAATAAGTAGGAATGTAAATTGTGGAGCATTTTAAAAACAAAGGGGACATTGCTCTTTTTGCATTCACAATGAGCTGTTGTGCTTGTTGATGTTGAAGAATGCATGCTATGATAGGAAGTGGAGTCGCACTGTTTCTGTGCATGCGGGAGCATATGTGGTGGAGTCTTTGAAATTCCAGTGGCGGCAAGAAAACCAGGGTGGTGAGTTCAGGCAATAAGGTGGCTAAGAACACTTCAATGCCCTCTGCTCCCTTCAGGACTCCCAATGAGCATACATAGTTTCATCACCTACTGCTGCCCTCTACATCGACCATCTTCCTCTGGAGCTGCCAGAGTTCATGGCCGATGTCCATTTTATTGTCACTGCTGGCCATGCGGCTTTCTAAAGCCATGAGTTTACAAACAGTTGTGGCAAGTTGCGCCTGGAACATAGTAATATCTGCCCTCATTGATTTAAGTTCACTGACAGTCATCTTAGTATCCCCAAGGACTGAGTCCATTGTCATTTACATGAAGTGGTCTCCCTCACAAAGATTTCCAGGGTTAAGGCAGCCATTCTGCTGCAACGGGGATGCGTCTAGATGACCATTGCTTCTAATAAAAAGCTGCTGTCAAGTTGCATTAGCTCTGGAGTTGGGCATTCACACTCCTGGTATCCTTCAGAAGAAGGCTAAGAAGATTGGGACAGGTCGTGCATCCCTGTAAACTCGCCAGGGGCCTCCACAGTGACAGTAGGCCTCTAGCAGCACAATAGCTCCTGTGGCTGCTATATGGTCAATGTAATCTTAAAGCCAGTCAAGGATTGCGCTGTGGGCAGACACTCATGTCTGTGATTGCTGGAGAAGGGCTTTGCAGGGCTGTTGGCTGGATGTCAAAGGCAAGCAGATGTGTATAATACAGCTCTTTAATCGCAGGAGCCGCCTCAATGTAAGTGCATGGTCGCAAAGTGAGAGTAAAAAAAAGGTGAGGACTTCTGCACCCTGAACAGGCCAGTGCCTCCAAGGCACTGCCTCCTCAATGCCACGGCCGTCTGAGGCCCTTGATTCCACCACCAGGAGGGCCAAGGAAGGGACACAGAACTGGACAAAGAATGCTGTCTACTGTTGCTCTCCTCCTGGTCACAGGTTGCCAGTATTCATTGGGGAGAAGCGGTGGAGCTTACCATCCGAGCGTCCTCGTAACCTGCTCTGCACTGTCTGCTGGTTCCACCATTACTGCATGTTCTTCCGGTCATTCCTGTAGTCTCTTCCATCTCCCACCATCTGCCTTTAGCCAGCAGAGAGTCATGCCCGGCCCTGCTGCTGCAATGGATTAGTGTGGCATGGGTGTTGAAGGAGAGTGAGAGGTAGGCCACAGCACTAGGGGGCCATAGGAGCACCTCTCACCCCATTGTATACTCATCACCAAAATCTGGAAGGGTGTTCCCCAGGGTGCGGGCGGCCTCAGTTCCTCACATCCAGCCTGTGGTGCAGTCCAGTCAGGGTGTTTTCACTGAGGCCTCGGTAGAGCACTCTCGGCACTTGTGGCCCTCAGAAGCTCCAAAGATGTTCACTTACCCTTTCCAGGGCATGGCACTACATTGTAGATACCTTGGTTGTCTGTGGACAAGGAAATAGCAAGGTAAGCACTGGCTTGAGTGAGCACCTCACCAGGAACTGGACATCTTGATCGAAGCTATACTCCACCCCCCTCCTGTTTTAGGCTTAAGGACCCACAGTGACTTAAGGGACATTGAACTTAATTTTAGAAAAACATTGACCCGGATTTTCATTTTCTCTTTTGGGTAGATGTTGCTAACTTTTATGTGTAGGGTTAATGTATGCAATTAATTCCTGTGAAAAAAAGAACAGGGGTTGAAAACAGAAAAATGACATGCAATAAATGATCTTTCCCCCTGAAAATGTACCTAAATAGAGGTATGAGGGAGAGGCAGAGTGAGAGAATGAGACAAAAAAAACATATTGCCCACTTCAGTTTTGTATGTCTGTAGCTACGGTACAAGTGAGCAAAATGCTGAGCAACAAGCAAAGCATATAAAACAAGGTAATGCTAAGGAGGAGAGTGTGAGACTGCCTGGAATGTAGAGAACAACTCTGATTAAAGTTCAGCACTCTGGGACCATTTGTTGGACATGTTGCCATCAGAAAACTGAGAGAAAGTGATTTATTAGTTGGGATGGATTGGTGTCCCTATCTTGTTGAATCCATTCAGAGGTTTCAGGAATTTCAACCAGAGCTCATCCCATGGTAGCTGAGATATGGAGCAGACAGGCTTAATTTATGGAAAATGTGTAAAGCATTTAGAAGTACCAAAACATCTGATAAGTTGAAAACACAACACAGTAAATTCCACACTAGTTTATAAAAATAGACAATATTGTAATAAACAAAATGACACCAAGACAATAAAAATCTCATAAGGAGATCCAGAGATATTTATTTTCAAATGTTTAAATAAAAGTAGCTCCAAAAAGTGCAAAATGTCAACAGCGGGCAGCTGATTGCACTAGACCAGAACAAGAGTGAGGTTTACAGCCGACTGTGATGAAGCATGAGCCAACTATGAACCAGGTTGTTCTGCTTCAAATGGATACCTTTGGACTTTTTTAAATTTTGTGAGAAGATAGTATTCAGCGGGTCAAAGCAGCTGGCTTGTTCTGAACACAGGGTCCATGACGAAGTTCCGGTAAAGCCATCAGAAAAAGTGGGAACAGCTCTGTCGGGAAAAAGTGTGGATTTTGTGGCTATGAAGGCTGGGTATAACCCCAAGGCCATCCTCTCAAGGCAAAGTCACCCTCTTCCTACACCTAAGGCCTCTCAGCTATGGGAGCAAGTTCACACCCTAACAAGGAGCTTTCCAGCACTTTGTTTAAAGCTGGAAAGGCATTCAAGGGCTTAGAGAGGCATTAGGAAGACACAAGAGGACATCTTGAAAAGTATTTAGTACTAATTTGAAGTTACTAATGAATTGGATGTGCAATAAATATTTTTTTAAAGTCCAAGAATGCATCAGATATTATTTTTAAAAATCGTAGCAACGTGTTCTGTCATTCCCATGCTGGTAGGGTAGGGTTGGTGACAGGCACCCCTATTCCAGGTTTTGACATTATCTTAAAGTGACCCCCCATTAGACCTCTGTGAAATTGGGAATTACATGTAGGACTTGTTACGTCTATACAAATTTCCACAGTTGATCTCATAGTTCTTAGCCTTTTTTTCATGGAAGAGATTCCTCAAAGTATTACTTGATATTTTGTCCCCAAAAATCAATATGCTATAACTGCATGAGGTAACAACAAAGCCCTTGTGATAACAATGTGTGTGGACCTTCTGAACCCATCCAAATCAGTGCTAAGAGGACAGTCAGAATGAAGATGGCATTGTCAGAATTGTAAAGTATGCTATTTATATAATTTGATTTGGTAAGACAGCTCAGCGTGTTAACTAGCCACGTGTATAGAACTGCACGTTGCCCAAATGTCACCAGAAGACATTTTGGAAGAATCAGCTCACTTTTTAATACTTCTGAAGTCAATACAATAATTAGTAATGAGCTGGGTGTTAATAACACCTGTAATTTACGTTGCTGCAAAATGACAGTGTCTGAGGTATCTCCATCCTTATTAACATATCCATGTTATTTTCATGAAACTGCATTACTATAAAATATGATACTACTGTTATTTCATGTCTGTCATCTCAGTGGAAACAAACATGGACATTTGTTTGGTTCACGTTTCTTCCATCTAAATTCACATTACATGAATGTGATTGCGTTTTATAACTGTGGAATCTGTGTACACATAAATATGTGTGTAAGGAAATGCCTCCTTGGCATGGTTACTCCCTGACTTTTTGCCTTTGCTGATGCTATGTTTTGAATTGAAAGTGTGCTGAGGCCTGCTAACCAGGCCCCAGCACCAGTGTTCTTTCCCTAACCTGTACTTTTGTATCCACAATTGGCACCCCCTGGCATCCAGATAAGTCCCTTGTAAGTGGTACCCCTGGTACCAAGGGCCCTGATGCGAAGGAAGGTCTCTAATGGCTGCAGCATGTCTTATGCCACCCTGGAGACCCCTCACTCAGCACAGACACACTGCTTCCCAGCTTGTGTGTGCTGGTGAGAACAAAACGAGTAAGTCGACATGGCACTCCCCTCAGGGTGCCATGCCAGCCTCTCACTGCCTATGCAGGTATAGATAAGTCACCCCTCTAGTAGGCCTTACAGCCCTAAGGCAGGGTGCACTATACTATAGGTGAGGGCACCAGTGCATGAGCACTGTGCCCCTACAGTGTCTAAGCAATACCTTATACATTGTAAGTGCAGGGTAGCCATAAGAGTATATGGTCTGGGAGTCTGTTTTACACGAACTCCACAGCACCATAATGGCTACACTGAAAACTGGGAAGTTTGGTATCAAACTTCTCAGCACAATAAATGCACACTGATGCCAGTGTACATTTTATTGTAAAATACACCCCAGAGGGCACCTTAGAGGTGCCCCCTGAAACCTTAACCGACTATCTGTGTAGGCTGACTGGTTCCAGCAGCCTGCCACAACCGAGACATCTTGCTGGCCCCATGGGGAGAGTGCCTTTGTCACTCTGAGGCCAGTAACAAAGCCTGCACTGGGTGGAGATGCTAACACCTCCCCCAGGCAGGAGCTGTCACACCTGGCGGTGAGCCTCAAAGGCTCACCCCTTTGTGCCAGCACCGCAGGACACTCCAGCTAGTGGAATTGCCCGCACCCTCCGGCCACGGCCCCCACTTTTGGCGGCAAGGCCGGAGAAAATAATGAGAATAACAAGGAGGAGTCACTGGCCAGTCAGGACAGCCCCTAAGGTGTCCTGAGCTGAAGTGACTCTAACTTTTAGAAATCCTCCATCTTGCAGATGGAGGATTCCCCAATAGGATTAGGGATGTGACCCCCTCCCCTTGGGAGGAGGCACAAAGAGGGTGTACCCACCCTCAGGGCTAGTAGCCATTGGCTACTAACCCCCCAGACCTAAACACGCCCTTAAATGTAGTATTTAAGGGCTTCCCTGAACCTAAAACTTTAGATTCCTGAAACTACAAGAAGAAGAGGACTGCTGAGCTGAAGAACCCCTGCAGAGGAAGAACAGAAGACACCAACTGCTTTGGCCCCAGACTTACCGGCCTGTCTCCTGCCTTCCAAAGAAACCTGCTCCAGCAACACTTTCCAAGGGACCAGCGACCTCTGAATCCTCTGAGGACTGCCCTGCTTCAAGAAAGACAAGAAACTCCTGAGGACAGCGGCACTGCTCCAAAAGAACTGCAACTTTGTTTCAAGGAGCAGATTTAAAGACCCCATGCAACTCCCCGCAAGAAGCGTGAGACTTGCAACACTGCACCCGGCGACCCCGACTCGACTGGTGGAGAACCAACACCTCAGGGAGGACCCTCCGGCGACTCCGAGACCGTGATTAACCAAAGTTGTGGTTGATGACAGTTGTCCCCCCTGAGCCCCCACAGCGACGCCTGCAGAGGGAATCCCGAGGCTCCCCCTGACCGCGACTGCCTGAACTCCATTTCCCGACGGCTGGAAAAGACCCTGCACCCGCAGCCCCCAGCACCAAAAGGAACGGAACTCCTGTGCAGGAGTGACCCCCAGGAGGCCCTCTCCCTTGCCCAGGTGGTGGCTACCCCGAGGAGCCCCCCCCTTGCCTGCCTGCAACGCTGAAGAGATCCCTTGATCTCTCATTGAAAACCATTGTAAACCCGACGCGTGTTTGCACACTGCACCCGGCCGCCCCCGCGCTGCTGAGGGTGTACTTTTTGTGCTGACTTGTGTCCCCCCCGGTGCCCTACAAAAACCCTCTGGTCTGCCCTCCGAAGACGCGGGTACTTACTTGCTGGCAGACTGGAACCGGGGCACCCCCTTCTCTCCATTGAAGCCTATGTGTTTTGGGCACCACTTTGACCTCTGCACCTGACCGGCCCTGAGCTGCTGGTGTGGTGACTTTGGGGTCGCTCTGAACCCCCAACGGTGGGCTACCTTGGACCAAAAACTGAAACCTGTAAGTGACTTACTTACCTGTGAAACCTAACAATACTTTACCTCCCCCAGGAACTGTGAAAATTACACTGTGTCCACTTTTAAAACAGCTTATTGTGTTTTATGTAAAAAGTATACATGCTAATGTAATGATTCAAAGTTCCTAAAGTACTTACCTGCAATACCTTTCAAATTAGATATTACATGTAGAATTTGAACCTGTGGTTCCTAAAATAAATTAAGAAAATATATTTTTCTATAACAAAACCTATTGGCTGGATTTGTCTCTGAGTGTGTGTTCCTCATTTATTGCCTGTGTGTATGTACAACAAATGCTTAACACTACTCCTTTGATAAGCCTACTGCTCGACCACACTACCACAAAATAGAGCATTAGTATTATCTCTTTTTGCCACTATCTTACCTCTAAGGGGAACCCTTGGACTCTGTGCATACTATTCCTTACTTTGAAATAGTGCATACAGAGCCAACCTCCTACATATGTCATAATCAAACTTATTATATGGGTGTATTGGAGTTCTTCTGAACCCTATTAAAAGCAAATTGACTTTAAAGACACTTAACAGATAGGCTGGTATTCCCACCTAGTAATGTTACACCTGGCATAACTGATAATCGGAGTTTTGGTAATAGCTACTGCTGATATTACCAGGTATCACAAATTAGACCCCATACGGGCCCCTGTTGGCTGCCATAGGCTGCCATATTGGTTCCATCATGTGAATCCGTGATTCTGTGCATTTTACAGAAGACAGAGTACTCCAGTGCCTCACCCGAAGAATCTGTCCCTAGCCAAAAACTTTCCGAGCTCGCCAAACTGTGGAATGCCAGGACAGTAAAATGGCATCACTTACAGATCACTTTAATCTTAAACAGTCGCACTGAGCCATTTATTATTAGGACCCATTTGGAATAACAGCATAGTATTCCTTCCAGGATTAAACCCTACTCCTCTGAGGTCCGAAAACGCACACGTCTGCAGCTCGAGCAGAACCCACTGAGTTTATTTTATCTTGGCGGGATATACTGCGATTCTTAGGCAGACATCGACGTCTTGATGTCGCTGTACGTCGTAATATGGGGGTTGGTGAAGCTTTGTGGGTGCTGTGTGCGGTTTCTGTGTACGTGATGTGACATATGTTTGCGGAGATATGTGCGGTCTGTAGTCGTTCGGTCGGAATGATGCGGCGTGTCTATGCTTTGCTTTATGGAATATGTGGGGGTTGCAGTATGTTGGGTGTCGTAAAGTTTGGAACCCATCATCCACCAGAGAAACGAAAACACGTACAGTTTGAGAAAAATCTCACACGCAGGAAGAAATGCCAGGCTGCTGGAGGGAGGATGAGGTGAAGTTCACTGCAGGCGTCGCTCCTCTAGTCTGAGCTGTTTGTTGTAGCTGCGGTTGTGTGCAGCCAGAGCCTGTCTGTCGCTGCTGATGCCGCGCCTCTCGGAAGGACGGCTGCTCCTGCTCGGATGAATGAATGAAGTGGGGATGAGAGGGGGCGGCAAGGCAAACAGCGCCCACCCTGAGCCCCAAGCCTGAGGGGGAGAGTGCGGGACCCTGCCCATCGATACTACCACGGCCACGGAGCGGGTGGTATTTTTGCACTAAACTATTGCGGGGAGAAGACTTGGCTGGCTTCCAAGAGGAGCCCACATCTTGGTTCACGATTATCTGAAAATATTTGCTTTTGAAGGTATTTCTCCAGAGGAGCCAACGACACAGGATCATCTCGAAGGGAAGATGGTGTGACTGCAGCAGGACAGAGGACGGCACCACACGCATCTCATGCAGGCTCCAAGAAGCGGCAGCTGCAACCAGAGGAAGAGGGGCTGCCGGATGACGGCGGCTGGGCATCGCCCCCGCTCGTAGCCGCGATTGCAGGGGACAGAAGGGAGCACTGCCTTCATTTCTTCCCCCCTTCTCCTTAGTGTTTTTACTTCTCCGTGGGTAAGTCGACCACGGCATTTGATACTACTTCTTAGCGTTGTTTCTGTGTGGAGAGACGCCCCCCGCTACTAATACTCTGCAAGCAAGAGGCGCCCACCTGAGGCAACGTGTGCACCGCAGGAACAGAACACATGATGAAGGGGCGAGCTAGGGGAGGAAGGCTCCTTCCATGCTAGTCCCCGGAGGCAGGGGAGCTGTGCTGAGAGTTTCTGCGGGGAAGCGAGCTCCTCGCGGAGGTTTCCGAAGCGAAAAAGGTTCCCGTTCTGCGAGAGCGCTCGGTGGTTGATGACAGGACCCCCGTCCTCCGCTTTAAGAAAGTCTGTGGAGGTACAGGAGATTCTCCTCAGGGACTATATGCACTATAAAAGGCTCACATCCCTGTCTTCTGATGAGCAAGGATATCTGCGTGGCGGAAGGAACACATATTGGGGGTCAGCGAGACAGTGCAGTCTACCTGAGGCGGCCTGTCCAACTACAGACGTTACACCTGATGACGTCCGTGCGTGAGAGCGATTTATACGCTTTAGTCTGTGGAGTGAGATGGGCCATCCATAGAGAATCTATTTAGGTAGAGAAGTAACCGTTGAGGAAGTCTCCAAGACAGTGGAGTTCACCCGTGGGCGAGCCTGAAAGAAGCAGAGTAGGCTTCAAAGAAGAGGTTCCCACTTCAGAGAGTTTAGGAGGAAATGGAGCCTCCCACATAGCAACTTGTGGTTGAACCTGAGGCCCCACTGAGGGAGTGTGGGAAAAAAGCACCAAAGGAAGTCTGCTGAATCCCACCAGACAAAATTGGTGGAGGAGAAGGACCGAAATTTGAGGGTATCTGTGTAAGGTCAGAGCGAATCTGTGGAGGGTTTTAACTTTACCCAGTGGATTATGCAGGTGAAGGGGACCCAAGTATTGGGGAACCAAGTATCTTTGGAGGGTATCTCTACAAGGGGCAGCAACATACCTGAGAAAGTACATTCGGTTGGATCATCTTCACATCAGAGCAATTGCTATGAAGCACAGGATGATGGGAAAGTGATTTGTTCTCCGAGAGCAGGCCTTCTTTGATGGAGCAACCACTAGCAAGGATCACCATGGGCATACCTGAGCAGACTGGAGTTATTGCGACTGACTGAAACTTTTCTCCCCTGTGACCTAATCTATAGAGGTGAGAGAAGTAGCTTTACCTCAGCTGGTGTTTATCCCGTGCTTTTTAGCCGGACTGAATGAGGGGGCAGCGGACCCGAGCTGGATTGCTGATGTCCACACAGCCATGCTGCTGCCCTACTGCTTGCATTGAGAGCAATGGTCAGCGAAGAGGGGGCAGAGAAGAGCAGCAGAAGCCGGGTGGACAGTGCTGGCACCCACAAGAGAACCGAGTGGGCAGGTGGGACACGGATAGGTGCTGGCACCAGCCTACCAAGGAAAACCACAGTTGGTGTAGGGACAGCACAGCACGGGACGAGTGGGCGGCAAGTGCCTCACACACTTTCTCGCAGTGCGCCATCATCCACCGGGCATGCACGATCCTCATCAACAGTTTGCCACCGTGCCCGAACATCCTCCAACCGTGTGCCTACCACTACTTCCCATCGCAAGCCTCTAGTACTTTCCCACCAAACAAAACTTCATGGGCTGAGGCATTTCTCATCCACGAGCCGCCCTTTTCAGCAGCGTGCCTTCTGGTTTTTGGCCTTCTGCACCTCATTGGGATTCTTATTATCCTGGTCCTCAAACCGTTTACTGTACTGGCTCTCCTTCCCCTCCCATACCAAGGTGCATCTGGAGTGGGGAAAGGAGCTAGCATTCCCTGCCATCACCCTGTGCAACAACAACCCGGTGCGGTTCCCTCGCCTCAGCAAGAGCGACCTCTATTATGCGGGACACTGGCTAGGTTTGTTGCTCACCAACCGGACGGCTCGGCCACTTGTCCTCGAGCTGTTGCAGGGCGATGAACGCTACAGCTGGTTCCGAAAGCTGGCAGACTTCAGGCTCTTTCTGCCACCACGAAACTTCGATGGTATCAGTGCCGAGTTCATGGACCGACTGGGTCACCAGCTCGACGACATGTTGCTCTCCTGCAAGTACCGAGGCGAAACCTGTGGCCCACACAACTTCTCCTCAGTGAGTGGCTTGATATGAAGAGTAGCTCTTTACTTCTCTGAGTGTGATTTGCCAAATACCCTCCATTCATATTAAAAAAGTGTACATAGGATGTTAAATCTTGTTGACATCTAGCAAAGGTGGTTGCATCATGTCATTATGTACTGTATGTTGTAAGAAAGAACATTTCCAGAATGTCAACAGAAGTTTGATATCTTCTTTGGCACCGCGACAAATAGATATTGTGGTATGAATATACAGTTTATGCAACATGATGCAAATGAGTGAACATCAGTATGTCCACTGTTAGTGAATGGATAGTAAATATACTGTGATGATTACATCTATGAGTGCTCATCTTCTGAGTTCTACCATGAGCAATTGTGTAACTTGTTTGATATGAGTGAGTGCATTGTATCTAATGTATGTGATATTTCAGTGTGACTGATGAGTGTCTGGTGACTTTGGCCCGTCATCAACCTGACAAACATATTTTTGTCATGTAGTTAACATGCTCTTGATAAATGTGTCTGCCATCGTGGTTAGATAAATGTCTTACGGGTTTCTGCATCAGATTTATGGTGTACATTCGGTGAGTTCAATGTTGATTCGTGCATAGCTGTGATTTTTTGTTGAGTGCCGTTATTACCTGAGTGTTGCATAACAATTGTATAAACAAGAATATAAGTGTAACATTGCTTCAGGCCCATTGTGTGTTGACACCTGCCACAACTGTCATGTGGCACCAGCACATGAAAACTGTCCATGGGACTACCTCATCAAGTATGTCTCTGTGACCACATCAAGAACAGTATCTACCATGTGACAACAAAAAATGCAACATAGCTGTACCGTTACATAAGCTAGAACAAGACGTATGTGCTGTGACAGCAGCATTTCCATTCCTGTCAGATGGCATATTAAGTGTTGTGTTTGTGGTGTGACGTCAGAGAGACATTATATGTGTGTGACGTCGTTAAGTGCATATGTTTGGTTTGATACCAAGCAGTACTTTAAATGGAAATATAGAAGCACAGGGACTTACTATTTAGAGTATGTGTTTGCTTCTGAGAAGTGCCGGTACTCTCCCATTGAATGTATTGTAGAAGTGCTAAGAAGTACAGATACTCTCCATTTCAAATTGAAGAAGCGCAGGTACTCAGTACTAGACAGTACCTGACCATTTAAACACTGGTACCAAGGCTTGCATGGTGTTTTTTGTGTGTTAAAAATGAGTGTAGGAGAGCTGTCTGTTTCGGGGCACGGCCCAGTGCATGACTATTCATGAATTAACATTGACAACTTCCTGCTATCGATAGTGGGACATTAACAACTTAATATTAATTATAGGTGTCAATGAATGTCTTTCTGCTGTTGTGTCACAACAACTACACAGTATCAATTTCAAGATGCCATGCCAACAAATCTATAACGTCAGACAGACAAGGAAGAACATTGTTAAAATAAAGTATGGGGCATATATTCAAGAAAGTGGTGCATCTGCTGCAATGCTCCACTTTTCTTGCTCTGCCTGCACCCCTCTAACGTCACCATGGTAGTGCCGTACTTAGAATAGGGTGCACCATAGCGAATGTTAGGACAGTAGCATCAACCTTTTTGCAGCTATTGTGGCACCTTAGTTGACTAGCGCCAAAAATTATGGAGCTAGAGCACCAATGCGTTGGGAGGCCCATTGGAAACAATGGGGGTGGCACTTTAACGTCTGCCTTGGGCTGGCATTAAAAATGGCAGCACAAAAGGCACAGTGAAATCTAGTAAATTTCACTGCACCATTTCTCTGGGCGTCCTAATGGTGGAACGCCCCCATGCTTACATTATGCCTGAAGCATAACTTTTGGGGTTAGAAAGTGGCACAATGCTTTCATTGCACCACCTATGTAAATCTGGGGCAGGCAAAAGGCCTCCTTGACACCACCTTAGTGTAAAAAAATGGTGTTAGTGTGGCGCAGGGAGGCACTTGTAAATATACTCCTATATTCTTTAGGTAAAGTAAAGAGAGTTCTTTCCTTAAACTATAAAAACACTTTCCTTCAGAAGGCATGTCACTGCAATGATGTGAGAAAAAATTGAAATGACATAGAGGAAGCATGCTATATTACTATTCAATACTGACAACCAGTTGTTGGTCATTACCTTGGTAAGATGCACAGGGTCGTGAGAGTTTTTGAATCTGATATGGGATACAGCAGTTATCACATTAGGAGGTTAAATACTGCTGGTGTGTAGTGGCAAATTAAATCCAGTCTAAAAATCCAAATACTCCAGGACTATATATCCTTTATTGAACTAAATGCAATAAAACGAAACAATGTTCCAGATGCTAACATATATTTTTGCAGATATCATGAGGGAAATATTCAGGATGAAAGGTTTCTAGCACAGTGTTGAAAAACACATAGCAAAAACGGGTTGTAGTTATCCTTAGTGCAGCAAGTACAAACGCACCGTAACAGTGAGATATGCGGGGTCTTCAGCACCCCCATCATGGTCGCATTTTGCTACGCAGCTGAAGGTAGGAGGGACTATTTTCGTAATTTGCTCTTGGCACCCGTGCTGGCCAATGAGAAAAGGCAGACGTTTGAGCCTTGGTGAAACAGGTCCGAAACAAAGTCGGTAGTTTGCAGCGTGAGTTCCGTTTGACCTAAGCTTCGTATCTCACTGTCAAAAGTTATAAAACATTACTACACCTGTCCCCTTAGCATGTATAACGACAGCAGTTGAAGGTTGTGCAACATGATGTTATAAGAATCTCTAGGTTCCAAGTCGAATATATAAAACTTTTAAATGATGACTTGTTCCAACATATAACCCACGCCCACCACAGTATGTTCAGAGGAGGAATCACTGAACCCCCCTTGGGGGTAGGGAGTAATGTCAAAAATATGTTTTTGAGTCACTGAGTATATTGTAAGTTTTGTAAAGTAAAGATCGTTTGTCACTGTCCTGCTCAAGATCACACAGTGCCTGATTTACAAATACAGGTAGACTTGTGTAACATACCTTATGTGAACTCGTTTTTTGTCTAAATTCTCGTTGTCGGTTTTCGTACGTTCCCCGAAAGGTCTTCGCATATTAGGTAAGACTTTAGATGCTCGTGGATATATAGGTATCTTACAGATGCCGAGCAGTTCTTAGCCACCGGCCCTGCCACACGACCCGAGCAAGCAGCTTACAGATGTCCAAGCGCAAAGTGAACCGACACATTTTCAAAAACTCGCCTCTCAAGGGGGCATTTTCCCCTTATTTAGAAGTACTAGTAAAACAATTGATTTGCTTACATTTGCGTTTCTGAATTATGCAAGGATGGATCAACGCACCTTTACTGTGATGGAACAGTGCCAAATCTTGTCTTTCTGTTTTCTGAACTATTACATCTGCTATCAAATATGTTCCTTTGTCGGGGTCAGTCAGACTTCCATTGACGATCTTGGCTACTCCTCAGGAATTCCCTCGGTCTACCCCCTTCACTGTATGCCCAGCTCTCACGCCCATGTATCCCCGTTTAGGAATGTGGTGCCCTACTCTAGGTGCATTGTACTCATGCTCAAATTGCATATCTATAGTGGATGTAAGATCACTTAGCAGCAACATTTTGTTTCCACGGTACCGCCGTGTGCAAAACAGCAAATATACTCACTGCATCATTCTGAGTACTGTTCGGTTCGCAGTGAATAATATCGACAGAGAGAAGACCAGGGAACTAGGCATTGAAGGGGAAATATATTTTGTTCATTGAGTGTCATGTGTCTGGTCTTTGAATGCCAATCCACTGGACATTGATTAAGTATCCAAGAGACTTGTAGCTGAACTGTCCATGTCCGAAGCTTCTGTCGACAAAATCATAAAACTTTTCGAAATTGTGACTGAGATTATTAAAACATTTTTTTTAGATTTTCGATACAAAAATGATTTTATGGATTTATGTTTCCCTTTTTTGAAATATATTGATAGTATGAGATATTGTTTCACAGCAACGACATGCAATGTAGACTCAATGAACTAAGAAATACCAACATGGTTATTATTTACGTCTACTTCAGCAAATTGAAAACCTGATTCAACCCTACAAACTGATGATTACAGTGAACATATTCAACAGGTGCATGGACACACTGATCTATTTCACTGATAAGGGTGAGACTAAGGGGGTTATTCTAACTTTGGAGGAGTGTTAATCCGTCCCAAAAGTGACGGTAAAGTGACGGATATACCACCAGCCGTATTACGAGTTCCATAGGATATAATGGACTCGTAATACGGCTGGTGGTAAATCCGTCACTTTTCCGTCACTTTTGGGACGGATTAACACCTCCTCCAAAGTTAGAATAACCCCCTAAGTATCTTCAATAGGGGTTCCCAGTGCCCTGATTCACGACATATTTTTTAGGCTATCAACATGGAGAATCATTGACATAATCTATGGTTCTCTAGAAAATCCAGCATGGATCCTTTTCATTGACCCTTTTAGGTCCACTCTCAGAGTAGATCACAATTGGATAGGTAGAATAGAAATGTTTTTTTTTCAGGATAGGGGTGATGTTAAATCCTACCCTGTTGTAATATGTTAATAAACATACAATTCTTCAAGCTATTTGCCTAAAACGTCTCCATATTTCTACAGCTCAGGACAAAATCCACTTGTAATGTGTGAAAATGCATTATACGTAAGAGGACATAGCAACAAAGGTTTGCTGTCTCAAGGTCAATTATTAGCAATGATGAGTATGAGTTGGGGTCCAGCACAGACAAAGCAGAGATACTTGGGCCCTCATTACGAGGCTGGCGGTCATCAGACCACAACCCTCAATGTGGTGGTGTTACCGCCATGGACCCGGTGGTAAAGACCGGCGCATTACAAGTTGTGGGGTTTGGCAAAAGCCAAACCGCCACAGTGCCGACTGGTCCATCAGCGTGGTTGCACCAACGTGGCCAGCCTTGAGCCACTCCAGCCTGGCGACAGGCCTCTGCCTGTCTGCCGGATTACAAGGCTGCAGACTGCCAGGCTTTCCGTGGAAGTCACCCCGCCATGAAAACCCTAGCGGTAACTCACCCAGTGATAGGAATCCCCATTCCTGTCTCCCGCACACGCACCCCCACACATCCACACACATGCAGACACCCATTCACACACTTACAAATACCTCTTGCTCCTTCACAAATGCATACATTCACATACACACCCCCACTCACCAGACTTGCATACATGCATCCCATTTACCCACAGACTTGCACACATGCACCCCAATCACTCGCAGACTTGCACACCCCCCCCCACTCACATGCATCCCAATACACACACCTACTCACATGCACCCCGACACCCCCCCAACCACACGCATGGATTCAGACACCCCCATTCACATACATACACAAACTCAGACACCCCCACTTGCACACATACACACACTTAGACACCCTCACTTGCACACATACACACACTCGGACACCTCCACTTGCACACATACACACACTTAGACACCTCCACTTGCCACATATATGCACACACCACACGCATGCACCCAACACTCGCCTCTTCCCACACTTTTTGGATGATCAACTTACCTTTTCTGGTGAGCTGGTTGTCCGGGAAAGGATGTGTCCTGGCAGTTTTGCACTGCCAGCACCATCACGCCAGCAAGACTCCACCAAGCCGTGTAGCGGCTCGTAATACAGCGGGCAGAGACTTGCTGGTGTGGCGGTGCTGATAATGCAACCTCCTCTTCAACTCCGTCAGCCAGCCTGACAGAGTCAGACTTCCACCTGTTAATGGGCGGAAGTCCAAACACAGCTCATAATATGTCAGTCAGCAGACCGCCAGCACTGACGTCTGTTGGCTGCAGTGGCTTCAGTGGTCTTTGGAAAATACCGCCAAAGTTGCAATGAGGGCCTTGGTCTCTTGGTGCTGCTACAAGTGAGGAAAAGAGTATAAAAACATGGGATTAACATTTTCTATCAGTATTCACCTTCATACAACCTATGTCCCAATTAACAAGATTGCTGCCCAAACCGTCCTTCAAGTTAGAAAGAAGCTGAACAAGACATCTTTATATGATAGAAGTCACCACCGATCTTCCTATGGTAGGAGTCACTACCGATCTCCATATGAGAGGGGTTACCACTGATCTCCATACGATAGGATTCACCACTGATATCCATATGATCATAGCCACCATGATCTCCATATGATAGGTGTCACTATCAATCTCCATATGTCAGAAGTCACCATTGACCTCCATATGATAGGAGTCACCATTGATCGCCTTATGATGAGTCACCACTGATCTCCATATGATAGGAGTCACCACCGATCTTCATATGATAGGAGTCACCACTGATCTCCTTATGATGAGTCACCACTGATCTCCATATGATAGGAGTCACCACTGATCTCCTTATAATAAGAGTCACCACTGATCTCCATATGATAGGAGTCACCACTGATCTTCATATGATAGGAATCACTACTGATCTCCATATGATACAAGTCACCACTGATCCCCACATAATAGGAGTCACCACTTATCTCCATATGATAGGAGTCACAACTCACAAACAACCTGTGCACTGTAAACAATCCAGAATTGTACCTCAAGGCATTGTGAGAATGCTCTCAAGCTATGTTAAATTCCTACTAACACCCATACGTACAAGCTTACATGCATTCAATCTATTTAATTTAATAATGCTTCTGTAGTTTTTCTCAAATTTTCTAGTACAATCAGAACATTAGTGGAAATTTGGGGCTAATTAGAATGCCCGGATATTCCTGGTACATTTTTGGGGAAGCCTGCGAGGAAATGTGGGTTTTTGGCAGAGATTCAATAAATTACCAAACACTAAGTGCATTGAAAGGAAGCAAGAGAGAGGGCTGTGAAAGAATCTAAGTCAGCCATGGGTGCAAGTAATACCCATCTGTGAAGTGGTAATACAACCTACTGAGCTATCTTACTAACGTGTTAAGCTTGTTAAAAAAGTGCTTTCACAGCTTCCTAATTTTCACCATGAGACTTCTGGCTGACATTTTCGCAACTCCCTCCTTTCTCACTCTGTATTTGTTGTTATTTAACAAACAATCAGCGGATGCATTGCAGTTTACAGCACTATAAACCTCATATAAATACATTATTAACACAATACATTTCATTGAAAACTGCAGCTCATTCCTCGTCTCCTGTTGTAAAACCCTTTTATCAGAGAGAATATGTCAGTATATGTCATGCTGGAGTCCAGAATTTTTTTAATTCCTGGTAATATGCAATTTTACATAAAAGTCCGACCATATATCTATTTACTTATTTTTTTCTTATTATTGCTTTCTGAGGCAGTACCTTCTTATTGCAACCTATATCTGGGAGACATGCAAGGTTTCCCCTGATATTAAAGCTGCGCTCTATTTAAGGATAGGTCATTAATGGAAATGCGGCCCAGTAATTTTACACCGTAAATACGGTATTTCAACCCTTTGTGCTATTATAGCATGACATATTGAAATATTGAAAGTAACTGCATTATTTTAAAGTAACTGGGGAAGAATTATTATTCCTCCTAATCTTTTGCTACAGAATCGTGAACACATGTGCCTTAACTAAGATTTATTGCATATTTTACTGACAATATAACATAAACCATCCAGTCAGTGGTCTGTCAGAAAGAATATATTGTTCATGTGTCCCATCCTATACTAGTATGGGATATAGCCGGCATTTACATATTTTGCTCCTTTTGGGTATTTCTCTTCGGTCTTCCTCCAAACACAAAACTGTAAGACTCTCACTAGTTGCGATAGTTTGGAGTTTTTTCTTGCATATTTATTGTCAGACAAATATTTATTTGACAAATTCTGCACAGGGGTGATCATCTACATGAAATCTTAGACTTTTATGATACAATTATTAATGAGATCCCTATGTTCTCCATCAGTTTGTGAGTATAAATGATCTTGTGTTCTTTTGCCCGGTAATTATAACGTGTCTTTATTTTGGATGCTGCGAGGTGAATGTTCCTAGCATGACGCAGGTGGTACACATCCAGTTTCAGAGTTTCCATGAGACATTTCTACTAAAAATAAGTCTTCAGTTAAAGAAAGCCACATGGACAACTTAGGTATAAGGAAAACTGAAAACCCAAGTCCTCATTTAGAATTTGGCCAATAGGGCACGTCATCAAAAAAGTGACAGAGTACCCTGTCTACCAAATCATCTGTCCACCCACCCCCTTTAGAGCTGGGTGGACCAACACATTTCCATTGATAGAGCCCCTCTCAGCTCAGTCAATAAAATGCCTTTCTCAGATGGTAGGTAGGATGGAGTAGAGGCCATCAGAGGAAGGACATAACACCATCTGCCCTTTTAGGATGGATAGCAAAATGTCCTTTATTTCAAGTCAAGTTTATTTATTGTGCCAGCCTGGCATATCTAGGCCATGCAATACATACAAAACACGGTGTCTTACTTTATAAAACCATTCCAGAGCATAAAAAACATACCAGTACCCCCATTAACAATTTCATCAGGAAATAAGATTTATGCAACATACAGAATTCTAAAGGAAAATCTCACTAACAAGAGAAAGTGCAAGTACATTCTTGCTTAGGTTAATTTTGAAGCATTAACTTCATCAAAGCCAATTTATGCAACATCTCAGCAAACATCTAATGCTGGTTCATGTAGCATGCATTCCACTTCTATGTGAAAGATGTTAAGTGTCTGTCAGGGTTTCCCTCCTGACACATAATACAGTAAATATAATCACTTTATTGCGCTAGCCCAGATCAATCCTGACTAAGACGACATAAAAACAGATAAAAAACGTACGCGGCTTTGCACAACCATCCCATTCATGGCCAGAAGTGCTAGTACCTAGACCTTATACGACCTTTTTGCGCACAGTGATAGGGAAAAGAACTCATTCAAGTTTAAAGCATTTTTTTTAAAGACTTCATACCATTCAAGACACACAGTGCTAGTGCATCAGCTTTGAGAAACCCCTAGGTCAATGAATGATCATGAAATATAATGTTACCTTGTGTTGCAGCAGTCTCCTGCTGGGTAATCCTTGTATTCAAACTTTACAACTAAACACATGATCATGTAAATACACGAGGACCACTTAGGCGGCATTGGCTAGGGACCCAATACCTTTACTTGCCCGGCACAATTAAATAACATTTTATCTGTTCCTGGCAGTCCAAATACTTACCACTGAAGCCAGTGGAGTCCTTCCAATACCCACGTCTATTTCATAAGTGCATTTAGGCAATGCAATCGTGAAGGTTGGTGTTTGGGTTGATACTCCACTGTCGCCCTACAGGTGTCATTGCCTAGTTATTCTCCAGGCCGCATATTTATATGTGGATACTTGGATAAAAACTTGTTTCAAGTCCATGCTCCTACACAGAGTCAAGGCATCCTTTCAGCTTCTTATCAAATGTACCATAAAGAGCCGGCGGAGATAATCTTTTCTAAACCCAGCTGAAAAAGTGCATGGCAGCTTAAGGTGCATTATGGGCTCCTCCCCTCCTAGGACACCTCCACAGTTAGATGAGCTAGACCAACCTTTGTACCACAACCTGGTGTACTGTTTGACTGGCAAGGTGCCTAACCTGACATTAACATACAATGGCCTCTTGAATGGGGGTTGATTTTGTCCATGTATGTTTCAAAGGAGGAGAGAGGCTTCAATGCCTGTAGCTACTCCAGCATCCGACCTGACTGATCAGTGAGCCCCTAATTCCAGTACCTTTCCTTCACAAACTGACCGGTTCCTTTAGTCATTTTCTCTGGTTTGGCCCAACATTCAGAGCATCCTATGGTCTGCAAAACGCTGGGCATATGACTGTCAGGGTAGTTCGACTTGACTGGCGAGAGACCAGACCTCTTGCACGATGGTCAAATAGGATTCCAGCTCAGGTTTAGTCCATGCCTTTATCCAGTATAAGATTGGGCAAAGTGCTACTTACTGCTCAATAGATCTGATACCCAGCTCATGCCATAAAACATCCACTGGGGTTCCAGTACCAAGTGTGAGGAGGCGACGCACAAAACGATTCTCTGCTTTAATTAGCCCTTTTGCACTGTTATACCCCCACGCCTCTGATCTGTACAAGCCTGCAGCAAAAACCTGCACTTTGAGGCTTCAAGGGGAGGGGTGATCAGCCTACTCCCCTGGCGAAACCAAGCACCCCACTGGGATATTGACTCAGTGACACTTCACCGTTGACCAGTTGTGGAGACCAGGACTTTTATTTCATGTCTGTCACTGCCTACACAAGACAAAAAATAAGAATCACCTCAATTCCCCGGGAGAAAACACCCAGAATGTAGGGGTTATTAATTTTTGGTTTTCAATGCTGAACTCCCACTTTGGGATTTTATTTTTGAACAACAAAATCTTTTGAAAAGTTTGGTGTGCATCTGTCAAAACGTATGGCGGATATACACCAAACTTTTCATTCATTGAAAGGAACTGTAGCTACACTGATTCCTTTCGATGTACAGAGTTGTCTACTGGGCCAGAGGACAACTCTCAATTTAGTGGGCAGAGTACCCTCACGATGGTGGAAGTAAGGTCCTTGACTAACAGTACTTCGTCCATCAAACTCCAAATCGGCTCATTATTGAGCTACAGGTATCCCAATAATATTGATTCATGGTTTCTAACTAATACAAATAATACAAATTATGCACAAGCCTGATTCTCATTCTTAAATAATAATGTGTTCAGGTCTAGATGGAGTATTACACACAGCAACAATAACAACTGCCTGCATAATGTGCCTAATAGAATCTGGAATTACAAATATTTGATTCTGAGGTTACACCCTCAGTTTTTTTGCTGTTGGCGTGCAAGTTGCACATGTAGAGTTGGGTATAGCCATCGGTGGGAGGTGTCAAATTGTCATTTTGGCAAGAGAGACACTATCCAAGTGCCAGACATCTACGAAACTGTGTCTGCAGTTAGTACATTAACCACTTTATCTACACTACTGACTCTCCTGATCTAGATGATAGTGACATATGTGATTCCGGTTTCATATAATTCCTTGCATCTGCTGTAAGTCTTCTACATCATAAAACAATATTACTGAACATAGTGGTGGGGTGATGCTGCACCACTTGTAATTTTATATGACTGTTTTGGCTAAAACGGGATTTCCAGGGCACTCATATTGAGGCACGCATTGGCACTCAGCAAGAAATCTAATGTTTTTTCCAGCTTCATTGAAGTATAGTGCAGTTTTATAATTAATGCTCAAATAGTATTTGTGTTTCAGCAACTAAAGCACATGTACTGAAACAAGATTGTTTTGGCTTTGCCTATCCTTTCTATTTTCTGTGAGTTCAGAAATCATAAAATATCACAATCATACGTTTCGTAGATGGGTGGGTATCACAATCAAGGCATTGTACCTTCTTGTGCACAATTTTACTTAGTGGATTGAATCTTGTTCTCTTCTATGCTCTATTATTGTATGACTACTTCTATTGTGGAGTGAAGTCTTATGTTTGAGTGGAGCTATGTTGATGATGCTCTACTGTTGTTTGACTACTATAATATTTTTACTATTACTATTAGTTTCACTGCTCATCCTCCTACTTCTGAGTTAACTAGTACAATGCTACTGATGGAGCTACTATTATTACTACATATAATATTTCTATGACTAGTGGTTATTGTAATGATAGTGGTAATTTTAGTACGACTGTTAGTACTACTAACACTTTGCCCTTTACAGATACCATTACAAACAGTACCACTATGATGTGCAATGTTTATGCAGATGGATGTAAACTGATGGTTTCTATCAAACGTTAACACTGTTAATTCTGATACTTCTAATCCTGTTACTACATATGGTAACACAGCTACAGCATTTATCATTATGACTACTATAGTTACTTCTAATATTACTGCTACCATTAATATTTTTCCTATAACTAGCATTAGTAAAACTGACCGCACTCGTGGAATAACTTCTATCTGTATTGTTTTGCATGACTACCAGTAGTACTGCTATTAATACTAGCATTCTAGCCCTGCTAACTTTACTAACACTGGTATTGATATTATATTTATTTTTCTAGTATTATTGCTGGAATGTGAACTACTTGCGCAGATAATACTACTTTTAGCATGATTAATCACGGAAGAACAACTGCATCTAGTACTATTACTGCTCCACCATCTTGGACTGCTACTAATATGCAAATTCTTTTACTGCTAGTTTCACTGCTTTTACTATTATATCTACCATTGCTAATAGAATTGATTCAACAACGTTACTACTATTATTACTTTTTAGTATTAATATTAGTTTACTTTTATTTCCATTTTTTGTACCATACCACTGGTAGTACTAGTCAGCTAAAGAATTTTTGTGAAGCGGCATAGGCTGATATTTTAGGTAGGTGGACAATGCAAATAGTTTGCCACAGTGGTGAAGTCACAGTGATGGGTGGCAAGTTTTGATTAGGTGCTTCAGTGCAGAGGATGGCTCCAGGCCGTCCACTGCACTGGTGCTCGTGTGCTGAGGAGGGTTCCAGCCCATTCTCACACACAAGGCAGAAAATCCCTCTGGCGCAAGCACCAGAAGGATTTTCTTTTACTAGATTCAGCTTCAGGAGTGGGGAAGAGCTTTGTCAACACCCAAGTCCATTTTTTTGTTTTCTTTGAAAATACAATCAGCACACATGGAGTGCTGACGTCATTACAGTGAAAAGTAAAGTGAAATCACTTTCACTACATCGGTGTTCAGGGAGATACCTCGGCCACGAGCACCGATTCAGATGGTAGAGGTATCAGTGAAAAGGGGAGTGTTAGAAATGGGGTCTTTGATTGGCAGTCAGGTTACCCCCTGTTCAAGCAAGGACCCACACTCTAGTCAGGGTAAAAGAGAATCACCCTCAGCAAACCCCTGCTTACCCCCTTGGTAGCTTGGCAGAGCAATAGGCTTAACGTCAGACTGCTAGGTGTAAAGTATTTGTACCAACACACACAGTAACTTAATGAAAACACTACAAAATTACACAACAGAGTTTTAGAAAAATAGGAAATATTTATCTGAACAAAACAAGAAAAAAAAATGCAAAAAATCCACAATACACAAGACAAGTTATTAATAAAAATGCAAGAAGAGTCTTTAAGTAGTTTCAAACACACACTAATGCTCTTAGCGTGAAAAAGTACCTTGGGTGTGTCAAAAATAACCCTGCATGAGTGAGCGTCAAAAAGGGCTTGCGATGCGTTGATTCCACTCACAAGCGGTACCTTGCGTTGTTTCTCCTTTGGCTGGGTCGGGGTCGTCGTTTCTTCTCTCCGCAGGAGAGCGATGCATCGATCCGGTCAGCACTCTCGGGTCCGGGCAGGCCTTGTGTTGTTTTTACATGCCCAGCAGGTCTTGAGTCGGAAATCCAGCCGCACGATGATCCAAAAACAACGCAGCACAGGTTGCGATCTCCCAGCCTCCGTCAGCAATGCTGTGCGTCATTTCTCCTGCTCAGTGTGTTGATTCTTGGGCGTGTTTCTGGCGAGCATCGATTTTTAGCTGCGGAGCCGGCGGCGCATCGTTTCTTCAGCCACAGATCGGAGTCGCGTCGATCTTTTCCCCGCACGGCGCTCTGTGCGTGGATTTCCTTGTCTTTAAGCTGCCAGCTTCTCCTTTCAGAGTCCCAGGAACTGGATGGGCACCACAGGACAGAGTAGAAGTCTCTCCAGAGACTGCAGGTGCTGGCAGAGAGAAGTCGTTGCTGTCCCTGAGACTTCAAACAACAGGAGGCAAGCTCTAAATAAAGCCCTTGGAGATTTCTTCACAAGATGGAAGGCACACAAATTCCATTCTTTGCCTTCTTACTGTGGCAGAAGCAGCAACTGCAGGATAGCTCCACAAAGCACAGTCACTCTTCAGCTCTTCTCCAGGCAGAGGTTCCTCTTGGTTTCCAGAAATGTTTCTAAAGTCTGTGGTTTTGGGTGCCCTTTGTATACCCAATTTCTCCTTTGAAGTAGGCCTACTTCAAAGTAAAGTCTCTTTTGAATGTGAAATCCTGCCTTGCCCAGGCCAGGCCCCAGACACTCAGCAGGGGGTTGGAGACTGCATTGTGTGAGGACAGGCACACCCCTTTCAGGTGTGAGTGACCACTCCTCCCCTCCCTCCTAGCACAGAAGGCTCATCAGGATATGCAGGCTACACCCCAGCTCCCTTTGTGTCACTGTCTAGTGTGATGTGCAACCGACCCAACTGTCAAACTGACCCAGACAGCGAATCCACAAACAGGCAGAGTCACAGAAATGGTATGAGCAAGAAAATGCCCACTTTCTAAAAGTGGCATTTTCAAACACACAATCTTAAAATCATCTTTACTAAAAGATGTATTTTCAAATTGTGAGCTCAGAGACCCCAAACTCCACATGTCTATCTGCTCCCAAAGGGAATCTGAGCTTTAAAGTTATTTAATGCACCCCGTGTTAACCTATGAAGGAGATAGGCCTTGCAACAGTGAAACTTGAATTTGGTGGTATTTTACTGTTAGGACATGTAAAACACAGCAGTACAAGCCCTACCTTTTAAATACACTGCACCCTGCCCATGGGGCTACTTACAGCATACTTTAGGGGTGCCTTAGAAGTACCAGAAGGAAGGTTTGGACCTGGCAAGTGGGTACACTTGCCAGGTTGAATTGTCAGTTTAAAACTGCACACACAGACACTGCAGTGGCAGGTCTGAGCCATGTTTACAGGGCTACATATGTGGGTGGCACAATCAGTGCTGCAGGCCCACTAGTAGCATTTGATTTACAGGCCCTGAGCACCTCTGGTACACTTTACTAGGGACTTACCAGTAAATCGAATATGCCAAACATGGATAACCCAATCAACAGCACAATTTACCCAGGGAGAACTTGCACTTTAGCACTGATTAACAGTGGTAAAGTGCGCAGAGACAATAAAGCAGCAACGACAGACCTGATAAAATAGGAGGAGGAATGCAAAAAGTGTGGGGATAACCCTAAAAAAGAGCCATTTCCCACAACCAACTGCACGGTTTCCTGGTTTGCTGAGTCCAGAACAGGCTATACAGCTTACACTACAATCAGTCACTCTAAGTTTCTGCACTGCAGGCTTCAAGAGCCAATCTCTTTCTGGGATATGAGTGGCCTCCTTAGCACACAACTCCCCGTTAATATCAAGTCTGCTCTTGTGTCATGCTATGCACCAACCATTTGTCTAGTGGACACTTATAGGTGACTATTGGCAAATGCAGCGGCATGTATTGTGCAGAGCATCAGACATCTGGAAAGCAGAGTATCCACGGAACAGAGGCCTTATCATTGATAAGGCTCTAAAGGTCGATGTTCAGATTGCCTTTCTGGTGAAAATTGCCAATGAGTGAGATCAAAGATGTTTTGCCATTTTATTTTTCAGAGAGTGATTCAGGTTATTTTTATCTTCACTGCAGGAGCACAATCCATCATGATCCTACCAAAGCTAATCCTCAGAAGGATACTTGGGAACACTACAATAGCCTTTAGAGACAGTCACTCACATATTATTCAAAAAATCATAGGAAAGATGGGCTAGCATGCATAGCTAATAAATATAAACTCCCCAGAACAATAACAGTGAGGGTAAGTGTGTGTGTTGTATGTGCTCATGTGGAAATAAGGGGAAAAGGAGGTGGGTGTGTGCATGCGTGTGTTAATATGCGAGCGAGTCCAGATACTTCAATAGTACATATTGCAAACTTAGCATGTTTATATTTGGGTTGTCAATTCCTATTGTCATTCCGCCATCTAGAAAGCGTTCCCATTGGAACGTGCATGGTACTATTTTACATCTGAAATCATTGCACTGTTTGTAACATTCTTTACCTCCCTTATGCATCCGGTATGAAAAGGAATCCTTTTTGGGAACTTTTCCTCCCATCTTTTGCAGAGCTACTAGGTAAGGCTTCCATGTGCTAAACGGCATTTGTTCATGCACTGCGCGAGAACAGCATTTCTGAAACCTGTATTTGCACGTGCTAGGACATTAAGGCCAGATATATTTTTTTGCCTACGCTTGTCAGAACTAGGATGTAGTCTATGAGGCGAGGACTGGAAGGAGGAAGTGGTCTCTACCAAAGAGGCCTCCTTCACTCAAGAGTATGTTGGAAATTGAACATGATTAATCCCACCTATATAGAGATACTAATGTTCCCTGGGACCTGGCCTCTAAGGCGGTTCTCTGGTATTTAGCACAACATAAACATGAAATAGATGCAGACACTGATCTGGAGAACAAAGGCATTGAACATTTATTGACACTAGCATCTGAGTTTTTTCCACCAGGCATGGTTGCCCAAACTCTTATTAAATGTGATGAGTTCAATTTAATGGCTAATTTGTCAATTAATATCACTAGATCAGATTCCCACCAAAAAATACATTAAACTTTACTTCTCAACACTCTGTGGGATGGGCTCAAGATTTTGAAAACATGTTTGCCCGACCTATAAAATGGGCTTTACTGCTGGAGCATAAAGACACAGGTGTTGCTTCTTAATTTAGCAGGAAGTATCCACTTGTGAAACCATCTAAAAGAATTTGAGCAAGTTTCATCTGAAGTGCTGTGCATGGACTAGATATGAGAGTAAGTGAGATAGTACTATAAACCTTTTGGTTCTAGGATACCCGTAGTGCTAAGCTTTCTTTTGGCTATTTGGGGTAGTTCACACTTGGGCCTCCAAAACTTATTTGTCCATCTAAGCTATCTATGACAAATTTGCGTATATTTTTCCAACATCCTGGTGATTCTAAAGGTACCCAGGGTTTGTGGATTCTCCTGATATGGACAGAGAAATTGGCCAAAATAAAGCTAAATTTTGAGTTTTTAATGAAAAATAGGAAAAAAGTTCTCTGGAAAATAAGTGTCTTTTTTTCATAAAAATCGCATCAATGAACAGTTTTATGTGATAAAGTCACCATCTTCCAAGCTTTCAGGAACATTTAGAGCTGAATAAAAATATACATTTTTTTACCATGGTTTTGGCATTTTTCAAAGATGTAGCCCATTTTTTCCTGTTTTGTGTGCTTTCATTCTATTTCCAGTTTGCAGCGCAAACCAGTGTGAACCCAGGGGGGATGCAGTAGAGCTACATATGTGAAACGTAGACAAAATTCCAAATTCAACAAGGGGTCATATTTATAGATCCCTCAGGGTTTTATCAAAGACACTAAGGGGGTCATTCTGACCCCGGCAGTCTTGGACCACCGGGGCCAGGGTCGGCGGGAGCACCGCCGACAGGCCGGTGGTGCCCCGCAGGGCATTCTGACCGCGGCGGTAAAGCCGCGGTCAGACCGGCAACACTGGCGGTCTCCTGCCAGTGTACCGCCGCCCTTTTGAATCCTCCAAGGCGGCGCAGCTAGCTGCGCCGCCGAGGGGATTCCGACCCCCCCTACCGCCATCCAGTTCCCGGCGGTCCGCCCGCCGGGAACCGGATGGCGGTAGGGGGGGTCGCGGGGCCCCTGGGGGCCCCTGCAGTGCCCATGCCACTGTCATGGGCACTGCAGGGGCCCCCGTAAGAGGGCCCCTACGAGTATTTCACTGTCTGCTTGGCAGACAGTGAAATACGCGACGGGTGCAACAGCACCCGTCGCACCTTCCCACTCCGCCGGCTCGATTACGAGCCGGCATCCTCGTGGGAAGGGAGTTTTTCCCTGGGCTGGCGGGCGGTCTTTTGGCGACCGCCCGCCAGCCCAGGGAAAAACTTAGAATACCCTCCGCGGTCTTTCGACCGCGGAGCGGTATTTTGGAGGGGGGAACTCTGGCGGGCGGCCTCCGCCGCCCGTCAGGGTCAGAATGACCCCCTAACTGTTGAAATAAATAAAAACTGAAAACAGGTAGGAAGAAAAAGCTGTTTCTGACAATATTTTCTTGAATAACTTTTTGTCATGATGGCCAATCGACAAAAACAAAGTACCATTATGTTCACTACACCCTTTTGGTTGTAGGGACATATAGGGTTTGTAGGTTCTCCAAGAACCCAAGGTACCCAGAGCTCAGAACTGAGCTGCACGGTACAGTGTTTTCCCATTCTGCACTAGGCACAAGATATAGAGTTTAAGAGCAATGATTATATGCACATCTCTAGATTTGTGGGTACCAGTACAAGCATATGATTTAGTGAGTATTTTACAAAATGTCTTCTTTCTTACACACTGGCTTAAATTTGGAATCACAAATGCAGTGAAATCCAATTGGTAATAATACATATTCTATCATTCTATGCTCCCACATGTCTGCTGATAAACATGGTAGCTCACTTGTGTGGGTAGACCTAGTGCCCATGACAGGAAATGGCCATAACGCAACATGGCTACATCACATTTTTCCACTCAAAGGGGACCCATTTTTTGCTAGTGGATACTGGGCCATACCTCAGCCGGCAGCTAGAGAAACCCAGCAAACCTGTACATTTTTGAAAGCCAGACACCTCGGGGAATCAAGCATGGTGTGATGTTCATGGGTCTGACTAGGTTGTTTTACCGAGAATCCCTTGCTAACCCGAACCTTTCACAAAAACACATTTTCCTCATATTTCTGTGATGAAAAGTTCTGGACTCTGTTGGGAGTCACAGAGTTCCTGCCACCAACCATTCCCCCTGATCTTCTGATCAAAATGGCACCTCACTTGTGTGGGTAGGCCTAGTGCCCGCAAGAGGAAATGGCCCAACACAACATGAATTCATCAAATTTTTCCTCTCAAAACTGACCCGTTTCTTTGCACAGTGGGTAGTTGTGGATGTTGGTCACTAGCTCAGCCTGCACCGGGAAACCTAGCAAAACTGTACATTTTTGGAAAATAGATACCTGGGGGAATCAAGAATGGTGTAATGTGTGCGTCTCTCACTAGGCTGACTTACCCAAAAACCCTTGCAAACCTCAAACTTTGACAAAAAGCTCATTTTCCACACATTTCTGTGATGGAAAGTTCTGGAATCTGCAGAAAGCCGCAAACTTCCTTCCACCCAGTATTCCTCTAAGTCTTCTGATAAAAGGCATATTTCACTACTGTGGGTAGGCCTAGTGCCGGCAACAAGAAAGGCCCCAAAATACAATGTGGAGGCATCAACACCTTCTATAACAAAAATGATCTGATTTAGCAAAAGACATAGAGGCGTTTTTTTGGCCGGGGATCGTGGCCACCAGGGGAAACCGATTGAACCCAGACATTTCTGAAAACTAGACACCCAGGGGAGTCCAAAGTAGTATGCCTAATGTGGATCCCTCAAACTATTCCTGTCCATAATACTATGCCGAGTCACACAAGTGGGGTAACATTTTTATCGGGATAAGTGGTGGAAATGCTGGGTAGTAGGAATTTTGTGGATTGCTGCTGATTCCGGAAGATTAAGGGGGTCATTCCGACCCTGGCGGTCATGGACCGCCAGGGCCGGGGTTGGATGATGCACCGCCAACAGGCTGGCGGTGCATCAAGGGCAATTCTGACCGCGGCGGTAAAACCGCGGTCAGAAAAGGGAAACCGGCGGTTTCCCGCCGGTTTTCCCCTGCCCCTGTGAATTCTCCGCGGCGGCGCTGCAAGCAGCGCCGCCATGGGGATTCCGACCCCCTTCCCGCCAGCCTGGTTCTGGCGGTTTTCAAGATGTTTGTTTTTCAGAAATGTCTGGGTTTGGTAGGTTTCTCCAGGTGGCAGTTTACATGAGCCAGAAAAGTACAGCCATTCAGCATAGAAGCAGGACGATATTGGGAGTTAGCCCAACTCTGCTTACCATATATATATATATAAGAAAAGCATCTAAAATCAAATTTCCCATCCTGCCAAAAAGATGGGGATGCTTTCGTGTCCAGGGGGGCAGAAAGACTATTGGAGTCATATTGGAGCCCCGCACTCCAGCATCACCTGCTGACACCACAGCCTAGATGCCGCTGCTCTTGCTGACACCGGCACCGCTGCCTGCACTGTGGCCTGTGTACACCGCTCATGAGGTACACTAAGCACCGCCCCGTACCGCACCGCAGCCCCAGTCAACCAACGCAGCACCATTGACTCCAGTGTCATCACCAGGCATCCCTGCCCACACCATGGTCTGTGGACACCGCTTGTGAGGGTCACGAAGCACCGTCCCGTCTCGCTCTGCTGGCTTGGCCTACAGACGACAGCGCTTCCGCAACGGCGATGCCGCTGCCTGCACTGTGACCTAGTGACAACACACGTCGCACCACCCTGCTTCACACTGCAACCCGGGTCTCACCGATGGCTCTGGACACCGTCACCAAGCCACTGCCTACACCGTGACCTGTGGGGACCGCACGTCGCATTGTCCTGTTCTGCACTGCAGCCCCAATGCCATCCACGCCAGCCCTCCTGACTTCCTCAGCTCGGAGTTCAATCTGCAAGGCGTGTGACTTCAAGGGCCCGACGACTCCCGCACTGACTCTGGAACCGACAACACAATGCCAGTGACTCCGCTCTCCGGAGCTCCCCGCAAGAATCATCACGCCCTGCAATTCCAAAGGTACTGTTTAAGGGTCTTCCCAACACCCTAGCTGACCTGCTACACCGCAGCTGGCCTGAACTGTTGGTTTTGTTGATCACAATGCCGTGATAGCCCCAGGTGGAGCTATCGTCTTCAAGGAACTATGGCCCTTATTATGAACATGGCGGCAATCACCGCTCCACCGGCAGTGGCGGTAACTACCGCCACCAGCCTGGCGGTCCAGACCACCATATAATGAAGCACATGAGAAACAGCCAGTGGGCTCTCCACACACCGCCAGCATTGGAGTGCCGACAACGACGGAAGAGTCCGCCCACAGGCTGATGGAAAGGTCCCACCCGCCCAACAAATAATGAAACACAAGATCATCGTCAGTTCCGGGGCAGGAATGTGGTGGAAACAAACAAAATAAAAGGAAACACTCACCTGAGGCACACACAACGCGCCTAAGCAGACATGGAGAGAGAGTTGCAAATAATGCCAGTCCTGCTCTTTGCAATATACCTCCATGACTGTGACCGCCGACGAAGTCCACAACGGTAAGTACTGCAACCTAGTAAACAAGGGAAGAAAGGACACAATTACACACCCACCCAGCCCACTCACCCTGCAACGCACTCCCAACCCCTCACACCATCACAAGCCATACACACCAGAACAAGAGGTACTTACCCGACACAAGGTAAATAAAACCTGACCAAAGTACACACATGTGCACACCACACTCCCACAATGAAACAATGAACCACGTCTCCATAGTGTGCCAACCGCACCACTAGGCAAACAAACGTACAAAATAAATAGAGGAATGTCCAAATAAGGCCATTGGCCAGTCCATGAGAAATAGCCTGAAGGGCCCAAATGGGCCAAACTTGAATCCCACATGTGCACAGGGTACTCCACCGTAACGGGACATCAATGGGGCAACCAGGCACCTCAGGGAACAGGAGCAGGTGGTGGGGACTTACGTCTGTGAGGGGGTGGCTTGGGCTTACGTTTGGGAGGTGGAGAGGGTTTGGGTTTCCCCTTGGAAGGTGGGGAAGCAGGCTAGGACTGGGGGTGGCAGATGGACCTGGGGCAGCATGGGGCTTCTTCCTCTCTCGGGAAAGGGCATAGGAATGGGAAGGGCAGACTGGAGTGGACTTAGACGAGGAAGGAGTGGACAGGGCAAGGAGATGGGCATGTTTAGGGATGAGATGGGGTGGGCCAGTGGGTTCGAACAGGTCAACACGGGGCAGTTTTTTTAGGGGCAGTTGGAGTGGACATGGAGGAAGGTGCGGGTGTGGAGGTGGAGGGAGTGCTTGTAACTGGTGTAGGTTTGCTGGACATGGATGCAGGTGCCTGTACAGTATGCTGATGTGTGGTGGATTTGTGTTGAGAGTGTGTCTGGGAACATTTGAATGTCTTGGGAGGTGAGGGTGTGGACACAGTGAGACAAGACAGGCTGCCAGTGTGAATGGAAGTTGTCTGAGTGTCTGCAGGTCTGGTGAGTGTGCTGCATGTGTCAGTCAATGTCGTTGTGGTGAGTGCATGTGTGGTGTCTGGGGTGGATGACTGGATGTCAGATGTTGTGGTGACTGCAAGAATGAGGCCAGCAACAGTGATTGAGGGTACAGTGCTTGTGAGTGTGCATGTTGAGGAGACAGACAGGGAGGCGTGAGAGGTGGACACACTGGGGGGAAGTGGATGTTGTCATGTGTGCCTTTGTATGTTGGCTGTGTGTATGCCTGTGGTGGGAGGTGTGGTGTTTGTGTTTCTCTGTGTGCTTCGTGTGTGTTGATGTGTGTGCATGGCTGTCTGAACGTGTGCTTGGGATGGGTGAAGGGAGTGGGGTGCTGGAAGGGGTAGAGGTCGTTGGAGGGGGGACGGACAGACCAGGGACACTGGCTGCCGTCAAAGAGGAGGCCAGAGACTGAAAAGATCTCTGTAGGCCAGACATGGCTCAGTGAATGCGTTCCAGGTATGCATTGCATTGCTGCATCTGGGATGCTAGTCCCTGGATGGCATTGACGATGATTGTCCGCCCTATAGAGATGGTCCTCAGAAGGTCAATAGCCTCCTCCGTGAAGGCAGCAGGTCTGACTGGGGCAGGGGATGAGGTGCCTGGGGCAAAGGAGAGTCCCACCCTTCTGGTTGAGCGGGCACGGGCAACTGGGTGGGGAGCAACTGGGAGGGCGGTGATTGTATGGGGGTGGCGGAAGATGACACGGAATGGGTGGGCCCACAAGGGTCCGCCACCACCAGGGAGCTCCCATCGGAGGAGGTATCAGAGTCACTGCCGCCAGTGGTTGTTGCCTCTCCCGTGGTACTCCCTTTGCCCTCAAACCCACTGGTCGCCTTGCCGTCAGTCGACTCTGCCTACCTTGGAACCGTGGGCCGCTGCATTCTCACTCACCGGTGCCACTGCTCACTCGCCAGATGATGCTGATGTACAAAATGAACACAAGAGCACAGGGTGGGGAGACAAAACATGAGAGAAATTTGTAAATACCTGAATGGATGTACATACTTGGTGCACACACAACCACATCCAGTTTACACACCTACACGCAGAACCTACAACTATAGTCATGACTATGGCCCTGACTAGTTGCCACTACCCCAGCATAAAACTCATTTCCCACACGACACACGGACCTGATGAACTGTGTGGACTACACACGTGGGTGACCATGGCCAGCCAATGCACCCACTAGACCATGTGCCCACAAAGAACCCTAAAGTACAGGGCCTTTTGTGATTGTTTAGACCTACCCCTAACCATTTCCGTGCCCATGGGGGGCAGGACTGCTGGAAGACACCTGTCAGGGTGCCTGGCACTAGACAGCATACATACCACAGCACCCAAACACATCCATCAAAGTGGTATGAAACAGTGTGGGTACTCACCCCCTTGTGGCTGCTGTGCTGCCTTCAAGCACCCATCCAAATCCAGATATGTCACCGCCAGAATGCGGGACATTAGGGGGGTCAGGGTCTGACGGGCACCCCTTCCTCATTGGGAGGCCTTCCCCAGCTGGGCCTCGTAGGTCTTCCTGGCCCAGCGCCGCAGGTCCTCCCACCGCTTCCTGCGGTGGGTGCTCTGCCGGGTGTAGACCCCCAGGGTCCACACCTCCCTAGTGATGGCTTGCCAGAGTCCGCTCTTCTGATGGGACCTGACCTGTTTGGGACACACAGAGAAGAAAAACAGACGTCAGGATATGCCCATCTGATACAGCTGACAAGTCATCCCCTATGGGACAAAAACTTCACAGGATCATTTTACCACCTCACTAACAGTACTTGCCACGCAATCTACGCCTGTGCAGTTACAAATCAACCACACATGAATACAGGCACCCGCCACCATCACACACATCCATGCAAGACAACTGCCAACTCACCTGCTCCTCTTGTTGCCTATATAACTTGCCATACAGGGGTGGGACTCCGTCCACCAGCTTCTCCAGCTCCTCCCTGGTGAAGGCCGGGGCCCTTTCCCCTGTGACTCATGCCATTGGAGTAACCAGAGTCAGGACACAGCAGCACACTCAGTGGAGTACTCGCATGCACGGGATCCGGGAGTCAAGTGAAACTGGGGTGACGACATGGCATAGGCTCCACGGCGGTGTGCACCGTCGCTGCCGGTGGCAATCATGATAGGCCCAGGTTCCCCAATGAGAACCATATAAACCAATGAATGGGTACACGGCTGTGAACACCACCTTCAGCCATGACAACTACCGCCAGCGGAATTATGTCACTTCCACTCCTTCATATCTGGATGGCAGGAGGCTGCCATTTTGCTAGCACCACGTACATATTTCCTGGTCTTGGGCCTCATTCAGGGCCTTCAGGTCCCAGCCCTTAGTCGCCTGCCCACATGAATGTCTGTTCCTCACATCTGTCCAGAGGTATCACTGCATACATGTCCCTAAAGTTGTACATCATACATTGCTTGTGTGTGTAACCTACGTATTGTACAGAAGATATTCATACACAACATGTTTTGCATGTTTATGTGTGTCCCTCATATGTGTTCTTTCCTCCCCATAGGTGCAGGCCCATGTGGCGAGGGAGGACCCCATCTGTGTACAGACCTCTTGTTGATTTGGGTACCATGGTGGAACGTCACATCATTGTCACCTACAGACTCAATCGTACAACAATCTAAGACCTATGTGCTTTACTGGATCCTCATGCATTGGTGCCCTGTACAGTGATAGGGAGTGGGCTCATGGTGAATGTCCATACTAGGTACATGGGCTCAGCGATTGGTGGCAGTGGTTATTGGTCCATATGTCCCTTGCAAGTTGTTATGTTGCTATTGGCGGGTGAGGATGGTAGCAAAGCGGCACACTTGGGAGACAATTCAGGTCAAAGTAATTTCTTTGTGGGGGCCTTGGTCTTGGCAGGTGTTCCAGTGCCATATCTGGGTCTGAGGGCCCGTTTGAGTGTCTGGTGCTGGGCTGCACGGGTGCTGGTCTCGTGTGTGTCCTCTGCCAGTGCCACCAGTCCAGTTGCTGCTGCTGATGTAGAGGGCAGGTCTGTGTTCTGGGCAGTGGTAGGGGCTTCCAGGTTTGTGGGGGTCTCAGGCTGGCCTGGGTAGTGGTGCTGCAGCACCCCTGCAACAGTGGCTATGGTGGCATTACGTTGTTTCCACTGCTCAATGGTATCTTGGTGTTGGGCTATCTCCAGCCTTTGACTCTGCTCCAGGGTGGCCAGGATCTGGCTCATCCTGTCTTGGGTATGGTGGTGTGCTCCCAGGACCTCAGAGATCACCTCCTGGGCTGCAGCATCCATCCTTTGGCCTCCCCCCTGGGCCACTGATGCCCTCCAACTGGGCCTAGCCTTCTGTGCATGTGTCCCCCTGCACAGGTTTGGAAGTCCCACTTGCACTGGGGCCATCTTCATCCTGCCTGTTAGTTGGTGGTGACTCTGCACTTGTGGTCCGCCAGTCTGTGGCCTGGAGACACTGGTGTGGGGTAGTTTGGTCAGATCTGATGTTGGGGGCTGGGCGGTAGGGGTGTCAGTGGTATCCTGGGTGGGGCTGGTGGAGGGTGACAGCCCAGGACTGTGTGACAGGTCAGGGTAATCTTCACTGTCCATACATCCCTCTCTAGTCTCCTGAGCGGGGCCTCTGTCTCAATGGGGAGTGCTGGCACTCCTTAGCCTTTCTGTCCGGGTGGCATGGGTGGTGGTGCCTGTGGGGGCGGAATGGGCATGCATGTTACATGTACTAATTCGAATAAGGATGCACAGCTCTGCCCTATTTTGTGCTGTTTATTCCCCTGTTGGGCAATGCAGGGACCTATTGTGGGGTTGTCCTTACATTTTGCATGGCATATGGAGGTGCATTGTGGGTGCAGTAGTGCCATTGTGATTCCTTGCAGGGGTAGGTGTCTGTGCACAGGGGGAGGGATGTGGGCCCGTTAGTGGGTTTGTGGGCATGCAGGGTGACTGAATGTAGTGATTGAGGTCTAGGTGGGGTGGTGGTCCTGATGATAGTTGGAGGGGTGGGGAGGGACATGCATTACAGGTGCGGTGGATTTGAAGTAATTGTAGATGACTTACCCGAGTCCAGTCCTCCAGTGAGTCCAGTGAGGCCCTCAGGGTGCGGGATAGCCAGTACCATCTCCTCCCAGTCGGTCTAATCGAAGGTGTAGGTGGGAGTCCTCCCCCAGTCTTCTGGACCGCATGTTGTGCTTGGATGCCATAGACCTCACCTTCCCAAGCAGGTCGTTCCATCTCTTGCGGGTGTCGTCCCTTGTGCATGGATAGTTTTCCACTTCGTTGACCTTGTTTACTATTGTCTGCCATAACTCCATCTTCCTGGCGATGGGTGTGTGCTGGACCTGTGCCTCGAAGATTTGTGGCTGGGCCTTCAGTATTTCGTCCACCATTGTTCTTAGCTCCCTATCTGTGAAACAAGGGTGCTTAGGGGGTGCCATGGTGTGTGTTGTGGGATTATTGGTGAGGGTGCTGTTGTGTGGTTGGGTGTGTGACTTGTGTGATGTTGTGTTCAGTGTATGCGTGTTGTGTTGTCAATCTCATTTGTCCTATTGGCGATGCAAAGGATTGTGGAGTGTGTATGCGAGTGTTTTATAGTGTTGTGGATGTGTGTCAGGTGTGTGGGTTTCAAACTTGCCAATGTATGCATTTCTTGCTGTTGGGTTCAATTGCTGGCCGTGGCAGTCTGTACCACCAATGGTTGTTCGACATCCACCATGCTCTGTGGTGATTTGTGCATCATTATTTGTAGGGCGGAGGATTTGTCTGCTTGGCGGTGGCGGGGTGGGGTGTACAGCCTTTCTGCCATCAAGGGCCCTGGCGGTGGCTGGAGGTAGCAGAATTTTTGGAGATTTCTGATTTTGGCATCATTATATGGCGGTGTGCTGTTCACCGCCAATGGCGGTCTTCTATTTACCGTCGCCACGGCGGTTGGCAGTGTTTCCCATTATGTTCACAATGACCACCTATATTTTTAAGTTAAATCTTACAAAATTCATATCTTTAGCACTGTATATTGGATTTTTATTGTTTTGGTCTTGTTTTACACGGATAAATATTAGCTATTTTTCTAAAACTGGTGTGGTGTCCTTTTGTTGTGTTTTTACTGTATACTTTACACATTGCTTCTGTTGTAAGCCTGACTGCTCGTGCCAAGCTACCAAGGGGGTGAGCAGGTGTTCTCTGAGTGGGTATCTCCCTTATCCTGACTAGAGTGAGAGTCCCTACTTGGACAGGGTGCAAACCGACTGCCAACTAGAGACCCCATTTGTAACATCAGTCTTATGTGTGATGGATGATCTTCCCAATCAAAATAATTCAGCTGTGCAGGTATCTGTGCCAATTCTTTCAGTGATGGCGGACCTCTCTCTCAATCTAGAGACTCGGACGCATTGATGATGGCTTTCAGAAAAAGCACCCATTTCCTACCAAAGGGAGCACTTTCATTAAAATGTAAATGCTGGCCAGCTACCATATAATGGCTGCCAACTGGTATTTTTTTCTATTTCAAAGATGAGCATCCAGTAGTACCCTTCACCTTAGTTCTCTGCTGAAGGGTAATGCAGGCCTTAAGGCATTGTGTCTCGGGACTCCTTTATTTGGCTAGGGCTCTCCAACAATCAAGATATGCAGCAGGGATGGCCTGCAGAGCTTCAGCAGGCCCATGAGACTTGTTCCAGCTTAAGAAAAGGTAGGCAGCTGCAGTGTCCAGGTAAGCGTGAGTTTTAAGAACTATCCCATATGTTTGAGGTATGTTCCAGCTTATTTTCCTACTTTTTAGAAGCTAGGAAAAAGTCCACCGGCAGTCACTGTCAGTTAAGATTCAAAACTCTTTGTCCTAAACTCAAATTACACTGTGCGGGGCCAAAAGCCATCCACAATTAGGTTTTGTACGTACAGGGGCTAGCAGAAAGCTAAACTTGTGCTTAACCCAATCTGTGCTTGGCCAAATTACATCTGCTGTGAATTAGGTCCACATTAGCTCAGCGTTTAACCCCTCCTGCACAAGCCAAAGGCCAAGTGCAGTGGATTACTTCCACAAAGGTTATAGGTGCAGGGCCTGGCCAAAGGCACATTTTATGTTAAGTAAAAATATATAAGTGGAGAGAAAGAAAAGCCTTTTAAGTCAGAGTCTTGCTGTAATTATTAGTGTAACCTTTGGTGTGTAAGCATATTACTTATAGTACATAGTAGCCTGCAATTCCTCTATAGAAACCCATCTCTTTTTCTGTTTTTGTGTTTTTTACAGGCAATGTGAGATGCACCTAGTTGCATATAATAATAAAATGATGTAGCCACTCAACGGTAACAACTTGCTACAATTCAGTTCTGACTTCACAATGTCTGATGCCAGAGCCAACAGTCAAGGCTGTAGGCAGGTCACAGAGCGTAATTAAAGCTGCACCTAAAAAAAAAAGGAAATCATAAGTGACTTTGCCTTCTTCTGCTTGGTTTTGCAGTCATCTCGGAGTTTCATGACCATATAAAGGAACTTGGGGGCTTATTTTCAAGCCCCTGTGCACTGCTGGAATGTCACTTTTAGTGACAATCCGGTGGAGCACAGTGCAGGGCCATATCTACCAAGCCACGTAAAGCCACCCTGCATGGCTTTTCATGATCTTGTGGATGTGGACTGAGGCAATGCAGCACAAGTCACTGCATTGTCTCATGCTGCGACTCACCCTTTGACAGGAGGCGTGCCATGGGCGTTACGCTGGGTGTTCCCACATAACACCCCTGGCATTTGACACCTTCCCTGATTTAGGAGATTTCTATGTGTGCTGCATTCTTCAGCACACATAGATAGAGGAAAAGGCCTCTCGTGATTTTTGTGTGCAGGAAGTTGTCCCTTCCTGCATAAAAACAATCATCCCTGCAACGCAGACACCCTTTCACCATGGTGAAAGGGTGCTTGCGTTGGTGCATGGCAGCCCATAGATGCAGCACATTCCTGTGCTTTTATTCTGATGCAGGACAGCACAACAAGAATCCTTGCGGCGCTGGCCTGAGCCAAAACCTTGTAAATGAGGCTTTTAATCTTTTGCCTTTTCCACTATATGCTATATTCTTCTCTGTGATGAGCAATATCCTTATAATGTTCAGGAAGGGGTACATTATCCCACCTATCAGTTTAAAACTGGTCCAACTATGAAAAGTTATGTAACGAACATGACACCTGCACTATACTTTTGCGTTATTTCTATAAAATAATGGCAAAAAATATAACACCATAGTAAAGATTGAAAAACATAATTGTCACAAACATATAAACAGTGGCGTACTTATTTACTGTAATTTAGCTGATAAACAGATACCACTGGGGTAAATTAACATTGACTGTCAAGCTAAGAAAATAAGCCCTGCCAAATTCGAATAAACATGTTTATGCTTATTTAGGGTGAATGGCTTCTGCATACGTGCTTGAGTGTTTCTTGACCATACTTATGAAAATATTCGCAATACCGAATGTGGCCTTATTCCATCTGTTTGAGCAGACTTTTTGGCAGTAATGGGGATTGCAGATGGAATGCTTTTTCCGGCAGCTGTGATTTTACCCTCGATGGTGGCCTAGTAGAGCTTATTTTACAGTCGAATAGTATTTCATTATTTGTCCTTGAGCAACAAATATACCCTGTTACACTTTCTGCACTGTCTATAACAGCTGTAAAAGGCCCTGAACCCAAGTTGTAAACTAGAGCCACGGATGAGGGTCTATAACGAGGGTGAGGGACTTTATCAACCAGTGCGGGCAGAAGGGCTATTAGAACATTTCACCCACCGAGAAAGAACGTTCTAAGTTAAAAATGGAGTAACAGAAAGATAGTCATTGTACTAATAGAGCAAGCATTCGTTACCTCCTTTATTGGCCCTGAGCTACTCCATCCACTCTGATTCGTTTATTGGAGGCCTCAACATTCCCGCATTTTAACAGTCTATGATAGTAAGGGTGATCATTGCATATAACTATAATTATACTTTTCAACTACATTTGCTCTCACCCGCCCACAGTGTGTGAGTGCGCGGATAAAGCACATACTTAGCATCTGTATGTATTGTGGACCACAGCCTAGCCTACTTGAATGTTCAATGAATGAGTTAGAGGCAGGACTTAAGAATGCCTTATGTAGCTGAAGAAGTAGGACATATATGTTTGGTTTGTCATTACTTCCTATATGATATTGTCCAGGCTCAGAATGTATAAAATTCATGAATTAACTCAGAAACCCCTTTGACTTCCCCTTAGCTTTCTGTGGGAGCATGGTCACGACTACTGATTGAGAATGAGCCGAAACTTTTTAGGGCCTATCGATAGATCTCTCTGTACTTTAGTGGGGGCTGTAGTCACTGTGGTTACTGTCAGTGTTGGAAAATCTTGACGGATGGCTCTGTCAAACATGACGGCCTGCTGTCAAACATTTACAAAGTGTTACATTTTTCAAAAACAAACTCCTAAAATGAATCCCTCCACACCAGGGGAGTGTTCCCTGATGGTATGAGGGGTCACTTTTAAGATTCCTCTGTGCCTAGTGTAATCTCTCTGTGGGATTTTAACCATGCCCATGTCAAGCCCATCAGTTTGGTTGGTTCGGTGGGCTTGGGTTTTAAAATTAGCTTGGTTTAATTAGTGAAAGGCATGCATATGTCATGCCTTTTCTGGTGTTTAGCCCTCCTTGAGCACAACGGTCAACTACTGAAAACATACAAGGCTTGATATTTTCTGTATGGTTTTTAGACTACTTTTTCTCTTTAATTCGCGGGCAGCGCGATATCTCTGGGCAATAGTCAAGTGCTTTGCCTGACATTGACCATGTTTTAGACATTTTCATCCTTGGCGTGGTCTCCCTTAACATTTTGCCTCTGTTCCCCAAGTTGTTGATGTGTGCTGGACTCTGTTTTTACTGTTTTTGTTACTCTGGGCACTTTACCACTGCTAACCAGTCCTAAAGTGCAAGTGCTCCTTTACAAAATGTGTATGTTGATTGGTTTATCCATGATTGGCATATTTGATTTACTAGTAAATCCCTAGTAAAGTGCCCTAGAGGTGCCCAGTGCCTGTAAATCAAATGCTACGAGTGGGCCTGCAGCACTGGTTTTGCCACCCACATAAGTAGCTCTGTAATCATGCCTCAGACCTGCCACTGCAGTGTCTGTGTGTGCAGTTTTAACTGTAAATTCGACTTGGCAAGTATACCCACTTGCCAGGCCTAAACCTTCCCTTTTCTTTCATGTCAGACACCCCTAAGGTAGGCCCTAGGTAGCCCCAAGGGGAGGGTGCAGTGTATGGTTAAGGTAGGACATATAGTAATGTGTTTTATATGTCCTGACAGTGAAATATTGCTAAATTTGTTTTTCACTGTTGCAAGGCCTGTCCCTCCCATAGGTTAACATGGGGGCTACCTTTAAATCTGATTAAAGTGTAGATTCCCTTTGGGAGCGGATGGACATGTGGAGTTTGTGGTCGCTGAGCTCACAATTTGATAATACATGTTTTAGTAAAGTTGATTTTAAGATTCTGTGTTTGAAAATGCCACTTTTAGAAAGTGAGCATTTTCTTGCTTATACCATTTCTGTGACTCTGCCTGTTCGAGGATTCCCTGTCTGGGTCAGTTTGACAGTTGGGCTGGTTGCACCTCACACTAGACAGTGACACAAAGGGAGCTGGGATGTAGCCGGCATATCCTGATGAGCCATCTGTTCTAGGAGGGAGGGGAGGAGTGGTCACTCACACTTGAAAGGGCTGTGCCTGCCCTCACACAGTGCAGTCTCCAACCACCTGGTGAGTGTCTGGGGCCTGGCCTGGGCAAGGCAGGATTTCACATTCAAAAGAGACTTTACTTTAAAGTAGGCCTACTACAAAGAAGAAATTGGGTATAAGAAGGGCACCCAAAACCACAGACTTTAGAAACACTTCTGGAAACAAGAGGAACCTCTGCCTGGAGAAGAGCTGAAGAGCTGAGGAAGAAGAGCTGCCCTGCCTGTGACTGTGCTTTGTGGAACTATCCTGCAGTTGCTGCTTCTGACTGAGTAAGAGGGCAAAGACTGGACTTTGTGTGCCTTCCATCTTGTGAAGTTCTCCAAGGGCTTGATCTAGAGCTTGCCTCCTGTTGTTTGAAGTCTCAGGGACAGCAAAGACTTCTCTCTGCCAGCACCTGGAGTCTCTGGAGAGACTCCTACTCTGTCCTGTGGTGCCCATCCAGTTCCTGGGACCCTGAAATGAGAAGCTGGCAGCCTAAAGACAAGGAAATCCACGCACAGAGTGCCGTGCGGAGAAAAAATTGACGCAACTCCGATCTGTGGCTAAAGAAACGACGCGTCGCCGGCTCCGCAGCTGAGAATCGACACACAAAGCAGGAGAAATGACGCGCAGCATCGCTGACGGAGGCTGGGAGATCACAACACGCGCTGTGGGGTTTTCGGATCATCGTGCGGCTGGATTTCCGACTCAAGTACTGCTGGGTGTGGAAAAACAACGCAAGGCCTGTCCGGACCCCAGAGTGCTGACCGGATCGACGCACCGCTCTCCTGCAGAGAGAAGAAACAACACGCCCCGACCCGGCGAAAGGAGAAATGTCACAAGGTCCCGCTCGTGAGTGGAATCAACGCATAGTAAGCCCTTTTTGACGCACACTCGCCCGTGCGGGGTTATTTTTGACGCACCCAAGGTACTTTTTCACACTGACAGCGTTAGTTTGTGTTTGAAACTTAAAGACTCTTTTTGATTTTTAATTGATAACTTGACTTGTGTATTGTGGATTTTTGTCATTTTGGTCTTGTTGTGTTTAGATAAATATTTCCTATTTTTTTAAACCTGTGTTGTGTCATTTTGTAGTGCATTCATTAAGTTACTGTGTGTGTTGGCACAAATACTTTACACCTAGCACTCTGAAGTTAAGCCTACTGTTCTGCCAAGCTGCCAAGGGGGTAAGCAGGGGTTAGCTTAGGGTGATTCTCTTTTACCCTCACTATAGTGAGGGTCCTTGCTTGAACAGTGGGTAAACTGACTGTCAACCAAAGACCCCATTTCTAACACCCTGTTACATGGATATTTGCACTTTTGCTGGTTATTGATAATTGCACTTTTGCCGGTTACATGAATAATTGCACTTTTGCCGATACATTTCACTGCGAGTGTACTTCTGTTCCCTTTTGTGTGTCTGCTTTGCGCTCATGGCGGCCGTCGGCTCGCATATGTGAAACTGTTTTACTTTTCATTTTCAGTTTATGTGGCAAGAAAAGTCTAGTTAGTTATGTGAAACTGTTTTACTTTTCATTTTCAGTTTATGTAGCAAGAAAAGTCTGGTTAGGAGTTTACAACGCTAATAGTTTTAACTCAAACAAACGCGAGACCCATTGCATTGCAAATGCTTGTTTTATTTCTACTGTCCCTCACAACCGGTTTTTACTTGGGTGTGATGGACAGCAAAAGAATCAATAAATAAATTGACCACCCGCTCGACTGCCAACTCTAAATTGGAACGTCAGATGCTCTACTGTGATGGTCCATTCTCTCTCAGGCTGTTGGAGGAGTATTTTTGTGACAGAGCTGGAGTAGGCTACATCTTCCACATACTAGTGGTATTCCCAGCTGTCATCCATATTCACCGACATTCTGTGCTCTGCGTCTTGCAAGGGTTCTATTATTCATCTACATAGGTTCTGTGACTATCCATAGTGCTAACCAACCAGTGAGCTTGTTCCTGCACATTATTGCCTCATATTTCTGAAGCTGCCTAAGGCTGAGTTGGGGAAACAAGGTGTTGCAGAATTTAAAAACTTTGTAGTAATCCTAATCTCACTGTGGAATAGACTCCCTACACATGTGGTACGTTCGTGCATTGTTTCATCAGTTGTTAAGAGGGTCTCTCTTAGTCATGTTTGATGTGTTGATGCTCCTCTCCACTCTTCCAGCTTCTCCGTTTCTGTTTGTGGCTACAGCGTTTTCATAAAACACACTCCACAAATTTTCCCAGGGGGCAGTCGCGTTAACACAAAGTGATGGGGCCCCTCTGCATAATGTGATGAGTGACTCCAGCCAATCCCAGATTGCACAGATATTAATTGATCTTGCGCTCAATGTGGGCCCCTTGAAAGTTTTGGCCTCCCGCTACACTGCAGGGGCCTGCTCGGGAAAGTTGACTGGCTTTGTCAAGCGCTTTAACTATGTACTATTCCATGCCATTGCGTGCATTTTGCAAGGCATGCAATGTCATGGCTTAGGGGGTGAGGGGGCCCCCTCTGATAAAAGGGACTCTGAGTAACCCCCCACCCCACACACACACAAACACCACGAGGGATGTGGGGACCTCTGGCAGGGGGTGCATTCACAATGATGCCAGGACTCGGAGGATTTTTTCTCGTTTGTCATTTGCAGGTCGACAAGGATTTTGCCAAAGCTGCTCATGTATATGATTCCAGGGCATCTGCCCCTGTCTGACCTTGTCTTAGTTTGAGTGTACTGACTGATCTAATAAGAAGCGCTGTTTCTGACGTCCTTGGACTCGCATTCCGACTCTCCAGCAGTCAACACAGGCTTTTCCAAGTGAGGGGCAGGCCTTGGAGATGAATAGAATCGGTGGCAGCTGTTGGGGGTAGGCCTACATACCACGTAGTACTCTCCGTGTGCACCCACACACACCAATGCTACTCATTGAACGCCCTCTGTTTACACTACAGAAAATTGCGAATACATTCCAGTGTCATTAGGAGTCTGGCTTCTAGTTCTTTCAAATTGGAATCAAAATGGTTTTACTCTTTCCTGTTCGCTATCTCGTATTTACAAAGAAAAAGCATGCCAATATCACTCCGTTCTAAATTTTATATTGAGAACAGGTTTTTAATTGATTTTTAAGTGAGCTCTCTTTACTAAAGGATAGCTGTAGATTCATTGTGTTGTCTATATAAAGCACAGGCTTTGTAAAATGTGCCATTTACGTCTCCGTGACCATTTATGTAGTTCACATTAAAAAACGGGATTGTTTATTGACACTTCAAAGAAGTTATCATTGAAATCAACAGTATTTATTTTATTATTCTGAAAGGATGAAAGGTGGGGTCTACAATTCTGAATCAAACCACTAGCCTGCAGATTGCTCAAACATGGAACTGCTTGATTAGTTTGCTCTAGCAACACGTCCCTCTGATCTGAGAGCCAACAGTGAACAACATCATCTTGACGTATAGACACATTCTCCATATGACATGCTAAATACAGGAAAAAAAATGAAAAAATGAATATCTGCAGCAATTTTTAAACCCATTGTGTTAACCTACTATCAAGTAGGGTTTTTAGGGTTCACCTACTCCATCATCACCCAAGCAGGAACTTCCCATTTAGTTTAGACTTGAAACTTTCTGTTCTGGGTGAATGCAAAAACCACTCACACCATTTTCAGTTATGGAAGGGAAAAAACATGTCACGTTGTAAGGGGCATTTATTGGTCAATATGAATGTTCAATTAAATTGAACGTCTTTCTTCAGCATATTCAGATCAATGCATTTGCAGGGCGTATAATGTTGCAAGGCACATATTCATGAACACAGAAACCTGAGGATGAAGAAATGTGAGTATTGAGTCTTCAGACTAGTCAGAAATGAATTGCAGCATGCACAAATTACACACTGCAAGTAGGATACACGTAGGGTGGGTTGCTGTTCCTATTTGTAGGATTTGTGTTTAGACAGTGTCACAGTGCAGCCTGGAAGCCAGGAAGAGCAGAACCACAATCCAGAGATTGCAGGCTTCCCAATCCAAAATGTCTGCCAGCAAGAACAGGCTCAGGCGAGGAATGGTGGGCCTCCCCAATCCAAGATGACTGCCGGCAGTTAATAAGGCCTGGTGGGCATCCCCAATCCAAAATGGCCACTGGCAATCAATAGGGCCTGGAACAAAGTAAACAGCTCCCAGAGTATTATGGCTACTGGCAGAATAGTAAGTCCCTGTATTTGGGCAAGAGGGGCTTCAGAACAGAGCAGTTAGGCTTAACATAGAGGCAATATGTAAAGTATTTTATGCAGTACTTCAAACAGTAATAAAGTAAAAACATAACACAAGAAAAATCCCACACCAATTTAGAAAAATAGAGCCGATTTTAATAAATAAATCAAGACCGAAATGGCAAAATCCAATCAGTAGAACTAAAAATATACAAGTTTAAAGATTAAAGTGAAAATAACACCAAAAGGCACAAAGCACCAAATGTTGTTATTTGGTGGCATAGATCAGGATAATATCATAAGTTCAGACCAACCACGATGGAGTGGGGGCCACCTCCAGAGACCCGGTTAAGCCTGCTGAGCACAGGCTCTTAATCCTGGTTGGAAGAGATGCAGAGTCTCGAATTAAGAATGGGACGCATAGCAGAGGCACCACTTGGCAGAGTAGGACTCACAGTTGCAGAGTCCAGGTGCTGGTTACAAGAGAAAGATCAAAGCTCTATTTGACACCATATTTATTATAAAAGACCCAAAATGTTTCAGAAAATTCAAACTATTTCATCAGTAGAAACAGGAGAACATCGATGAACACAGACTAAAATGATAACAGCTCCTCTGAAAATTTTTATTGAAATAATTAAAGGCTACTTTTCTCCTGCATTCCTTTGTTGCTAATAAATCAATCAATGAAGCTGTTTATGCATAGGAGCTCCTACCAAACTGTAAAAGCCAGCATAAAACCATTAAAAATAAATTACATTTCACACAATGCTATAGCATTATAACACTTTGCCAAAGTACCTTATCGTCATAAAATGACATCAAATTAATTCTTATTACCGCCATAACATATTTCAGACTTAAATTACCACAATTAGAAACTCATAAATAAATTATGCCTATAAGCAAAGGGCTACAGAAATACTTGGGTGCTTAACTTTCGCATTAACTGCCAAACATTACCAAGGATGAATATCCGAAATTAGTCAGCAAACCTTTAGTCCACATGCCTTTACTCCACAGTTTCATTGAAAATGATGTTAGGGGCAAAGCAATGCAAAGTCTTTACTCCTCACAAATTCTTGTACTCCACTTGTTTTTTCACATTTTATATGTATATGTATATGTGTATTTATATGTGTGTATATACATATATATATATATATATATATATATATATATATATATATATATATATATATTAATGTTACTGTAACCTTTAGTTTTTAAGTAAATTTCTATATTTGTTTTCTAATTCTATTTCCTACGTCATGGTACTGGTGGAGGGGCCAGTGGGAGCTGGAGTCAGTCATAGTGCCGCACGTCTCTAGACGCCGGTGCACTCACTCTTGATGGGGCACTATGGGGGGGGGGTGAGGCCAAACGACCAGGTCCACCAACAATCCTCTCGGCACAACCTCCTGCTCCGGCAGAGCGACGAACAGCAGACGCCTCACACAGGCTCCTTCCTCTCAATCCTAAACCCAGTGGTAATCCCTCCCAGACTGGCTTCAGGCAGTGCAGAACTACATGAACCTGTTGCAATGCAATCATACAGGAACCTACTTTTTGAAATGAGAAAAACAAGGCATGTTAGTGGGTTAATGGAGATGGCAAGAGAGATGACCAGAGAGTCCCTGCACATCAAGTGCCAGATTTAAGGGAAAATGACGGTGCAGGTCACTGTGCCAAATTTGGCAGCATTGCACACTTCATTTTCACAATGCAGTGATGTGCCGTATTAAATAGAATATGGCGCACCCCTGTTTTTCCCCCTGTGCTTTTGCTGAATTTGTTGCTGTGCGCCAACACAACAACCTTTGCACCATTGTACAAGGATGGCAGCGTTGAGGTGGAGATTGTTTTTGTGCAGGAAGGAACACCTTCCTGCACAAAAACATTCTTAAATAGCGATTTGCTCTTTGTATGTGTACTGCAGAATTCAGCACACATAGAACGAATAAAAAATGAGGAGAAATTAAAACATTTATCCTCGTTGCGCCCTGTTAACGCTACCCTTTGGGATGGCATTAGATTTTGGGGCAGCCTCAGGTTTACAAAAAATTGTAAATCTGGTGCAGCGTCAAAATGCGATGGGTGTTGCTGTGGCGCACCCACAGCAACACCTGTTGCACACCCCTTCCACGCAAAGTGCTGCATATGAAGGGGCTGTATTTACAAGGTGGCGTTAAGCCACAAAAAGTGGCTTAACACCACCTTGTAAATACGGTGCAGTGCATAGCCTGAGTGGCACTAAAAGTGAAGGTGCGATCCTGGGAATACGCTTAACTAATGGTCAGCGTGAAATGCACCAATTTCCCATCAACTTCAGAACGCAGTTCTCAGGGATCCATTTTCATCATGTGGTGCTTGGACAAAAAGAAATGAAAGGTGGGAATCCATTTCTTAGAAACAAGGAAATAACTAGCACGTTATCAGTCTGCTTCTAGATTAGATCTTCAATATTGGCAAGTGGCACAAGAAAGCTATGATTACATTGCAGTTAGGTTACTGAGGTGTAATTTCTACAAAGAAATTAAAAAAAACAATAAAAAAAACAGGCACACAGAATTGGATGGGAGTTTGAGGAATGGTCACTAATACCTCAGTTTTGATCCAACAGATATGCAAAACTGTCTTTTTTGCATTTAACCATTTGGTCATTGTATAAGATTGTCTTAAAATATGTTTGTCGCACTTCCTACAGAAAGGTATTTTTCCAACTGGTGCAAACCCACGAAAGCTTTAAAGGCTCATTGAGCAGTCAAAGGTATTATGCAAAAGCACCAAGTCTCATAAGAGACTAGACATTAGGTTGGTCTCAAAACCATTTTTTAAATTAAAAGTACATGACCCTGCGATCTGGCTCACTCAGGGGCTACTTTAAAAACAAGTGCGGGAGATAGCCCTTTTGTTTTTGTATTCACGGCAAATTTGTTAATATTTGTGAAATGTTTTTGAAAGATGCTTTTTTCACTGGAAGGCTCTCAGGGGGACCAGTGGACCAAGGCTAGGGGGTTAAGGAAAATGTACCCCATCCCCTTTTCTTTTTGTTTTCATTTGTTTTTAAGACTCAGCTGAAGCCGAGTCTCAAAACGGCTGCCAACACTTCCTGGTTGACGTGTTAGCAGCCAATCAGACCTCTATACGAGATCGGGAAGATTTGCAAAGTGTTCGCACCTCTAGATATACAAATTTGTTTTTCTTTTAATATTTCAAAAACTACTGAATGGATTTACAACAAATGATAAAAGAGGGTACTTTATGGACCAAGAGCTACATTTCTGCCAAATTTAGTGCAATTCCATCCAGTGGTTCAGGCTACAGTCATGTCTAAAATCCCTATGGGGAATAACATCGAGAAAACACTTTTTTTGACCCCACCTTTTTCTCGACCCCTGCTTGGTGGATCACCTGTAAACTTCACATGTACAACAAGACACAACTTGACACTTTATTTTGAAAATTGTGTGAAGATTCATCACACGGCACCAAAGATTTAGGCAAGTCAAAAAACACTTTTTTTATAGAAACTAGGTCCTAACTATACCTACCTACTGGTGACTGACAGTAGGTAAAATGTATATATATATATATATACATATATATATATATATACATACATACATATATATATATATATATAGTACCACACCAGCTTGACACTTCAGTCAACGACGCGGCGCTCCCAGGATTTCCACAAAATCTTCATTTAATACATAGGTATGATACCAGACTGTCTGGTATCATACCTATGTATTAAATGAAGATTTTGTGGAAATCCTGGGAGTGCTGCGTCGTTGACTGAAGTGTCAAGCTGGTGTGGTAATAAATTAAGGGAAAGGTCCTTCCCTGGCACGGGCACCAACATGAAGAGCCCTTTGGGACGAATATATATATATATATATATATATATATTGTGTAAAAAAATATATGTATGTATACATATGCAGATATCCATATATATTCATATATATCTACAAATATATCCATATATATACATATATATATGTATTTTCACTTTTAAAAAAAAGGTTACAGGGACGTTATAGTCAGGCTCAGATTTTAACCATACCAAACCACAGAAATTCACCAGTTATAGCTGGAGTTACCTCTCAAGTAACTATAGCGCGTGACCTAAGGTGACTATAACTCGCGCCCCTGCCATCCACAGTTTTTTCATCAAAAAGTTTGCTGCAGATATTACATTGATATTATCAATGATGTTATTAAGATGGCATGATAGCCGTAATTTTGTGGGGTAATTTGCAATGCATGGAGAGGGTGTTAGTTGTTTTTTTGGGTGAATTTCTATGATTTTTAAATTCTTTTTCCTAACTATAATGTCTTTGTAGCCTTTGTTTTTTTCAATGAATTTCTATGTTTTCTTTTAACATCTAGTAATTTTAATTACTATAGTTTAAACCAACCACCACCTGGCATGCAGCCAGACCCTGTGTCCAACACCTCCTAATCCAAAACCAAGATCTGCGCAGCGCTTTGGCCATGCGCAGCTGGAGTTTGCTGCAGCTTCTCTGTGTCTAAGAATAGGTGTGAGAGGGTGTATCTAGGGTGAGAGTGGCTGTCACATTGTCTGTCTGGGTGTGAAAATGCATACATCAGTGTTTTACTGGGTGTGTCAGTGTGTGCGCGGGTCCTTAAGTGGATGCATCAGGGTGTCAGTGGGCCTGTGAGGGTGTGTGTGACGGTCTGAGTGAGTCTGTAAGTGTGTGCGTAACTGTCTGAGTGGGTGCATGAGGGTCTGACTGGGGCTGTGAGTGAGTGCATGAGGGTCTCAGTGGGTCTGTGAGTGGGTGCATAAGTGTCTGAGTGGGTCTGTGAGTCTGTGCGTCAGTGTCTGAGTGGGCTGTGAGTGGGTTCATAAGTGTCATTGAAAGAGAGACAGAGACCAAAGAAAGTGAGATGGAGAAAGCTAGAATTATTTAGGCTTTGATGTCTGATGAGATATTTTTATCCAATTAAAAATAAAAAATGTATTTAGTTTTTTTGGAAGTATAATATTTTTTTTTACTTTAAAAAAAATTGTAATTTGTCCAGCTAAACTCAAACCCCCGTAGCTCAGTTTGAACCTTTACATTGAGCTACGGGTTCTGTATTTTCTTCTAGCCCTTTATGGGCTATCTGGGACCACGAGTGAGCAAACAGCTATGTCTTGGGGGTGGGCACCCCCGGGACATAGCAGGAGCTGTCCCTCGGGTGTTCGGTCACCAGGGCCACCTCTGGCTCCATGAGGAGGACTTTGCGGCCCCCCTCCAACGTGAAGATAGCCCGAGGTTTGGTCATCCCCGGGGGGCAGGGGTCTGAAACTGAACCCTTTTCAATTTTTTACTGTTTGCCCCAGGGGGTTGTGGTTCCTGGGGTTGGGGGGGGCTCCAAGTACAGTGTTGCCCAGGGAGGGTCCCTGGGACAGCGGGGGCTGCAAGGCCCCACATAAATTCAATTCATTTTCCATGGTGGTGGCCCCAAGTGAAGAGGAGCCACAGGTCCCCTGCATAAAATTAGCTCAATGCCCTGGGAAGGTGGGGGTCCCCAGGGCAGTGGGGGGTAGACGGCACTCTGTCTATTACATGAAAACTCTGGGGAGGTGGCAGTCTCCAGGGCAGCAGGGGGGGCATAGGCCCCCTGCATACACAAAATAAGTCCTGGGGAGGTGGCAGTCCACAGGGAATCAGGAGGGGGCTGGGAAGCCCCCCATTTTGTTTTTAAAAGCCCCTGGGACTTGGCCCACCTGGGGGCATTAGGCTAACGAAGAGCGGGAGACTGCGCTTTTTTTTTTTTTGCAAGTGGATTCGCGGATCCGCGGATCCACAGCGTCTCCGCTTGTAAAATTTTAAAAAAATGCTTTTTAGCCCTGGGGGGTCCTGTTAGGAGCTAAGGGGTCAGGGTGTTCGTACCCTGGCTCCTTTTGAATTTCTTTGTAACTTTTTTTGGGACTCGCCTGAAGTCAAGTCCCAAGAAGTCTGACAACACTTCAACAGCTTCTGTTGTTGAAGTGTTATCAACCAATCAGATCTCAGCACAAGATCGTTAAGGGTCATGAATGGAATTACACCAAAACCAAAAAAGCACTCTTTCTGGACCAGGACCTACCTTCTTACCAAATTTGGTGTAATTCTATCCAGTATTTTTTGTGCTATCGCTATTCAAAATCCAGATGGGAAAATGATTGGGGAAAACTTGTTTCGGGACCCCCCTTTTTTCTTGCCCCGCTCCCAATGGATCAGCCCCAAACTTTCCAGGCAGCAACTGATGGGACTTGAAATGTTCTGGGGAAGTTTCAAGAAGATTCCTCAAGTGACCACAAAGATATAGGCTAATAAAAAATTATTTTTATGTAGAAAATAGATCCTAACTATTACTACGTAGTGGCTACCACCACTAGGTTATGTATGTATACATATATATATATATATATATATATATATATATATATATATATATATACATATACATATAAATAAACATATATTTTGATCCAAACACAAAAAGCCAAAGCACTAATCCACGTTAAACTCTAAACTCCAAGCATTTATTCACACTTATGAGCAGTAAGTTTGTAAATCCTTCCTCACACGTTTCGATACCAAATGCCTTGTTCACAGGTAAGTAAGAGAAGGTGTGATTAATGCCAGTGCTTTTAAATCATCCTTCACCTGAACTGATAAACTAAAGTACAATTCCCATAATGCACTGCACAGTATTAATGTAATCTTTCCTGAAACTCTTAATCTCCATTCACCTAAAAGAGCGTCACAGGCACCCTAGTTCCAATGGAGGTTTTTGCGTGTATTAGGTATATATATTAATTGATTGTCCACATGCTTTCACATCTCCAGCTCAACATAATAATGGTGACTGTAAGTAATACATGAAAAGCTAGAAGAGAGGTAAAATACCTCCCTCGCATCCCTTGCTCACCTCCATTGCACCATTATTCGGGATAGATGCATTTTTCACGTGAAAGTGAATGGGTCAGGCCCCCCTCAAATTACCATCCTTATCACCCTGCTCTGTATGGGGGTCACCGACCCTGCAGGGCAGCCTTGGCTGTAAAGATGAAGCATCCCAATGTAACATTGATCCAAACACAAAAAGCCAAGGCAGCATTCTATGTTTAACTCCAAGCATTTATTCACACTTCTGAGCAGCAAATTTGTAAATTCTTCCTGACATGTTTCGGCATGCATATATAATCTTCTACAACCCACCTTTTTAGGGAGCAAAACCATCTATTGTTTATTTATTTTTTTGGACAGTGACCTCCCAAACTTCGCTTTTTTTAAACCTCCTTACTTCCCTTTACATGTTCCTCTTGAAACCCAACAAACCCTTCATCCATTACTGTACCAACCCTTTAATCCTAAAATCACCCTTTACATCCTGTTACCTCTAGCGGTCACTTAACCCTAAAATCACTTTTACCCACCTTTGCCTCTACCCATCCTTTACCCTAAAATCACCCTTAGCCCCCTTTACCTCTATCCACCCCTTAATCATAAAATCACCCTTTCCCCCGTACCTCTACCCACCCCTAAGCCCTAAAATGACCCTTTCTCTTTTATCTCTACCCATCACTTAATCCAAAATGTATCCTTACTGCCTTTACATTTACTCCCTCCTAAACTCTAAAATCAACCTTAACCTCTTTACCTCCACCCACCCCTAAACCCTAAAATAACCGTTACCACATTACCTCATCCCACCCGAAAACCCTAAAATAACCCTTACCGCTTTTACCTCTACCCACCCCTTAAGTCTAAACACTGACCTGCGGGGCAAAGGCATGTGGAGCAAAGGAATGTGGTGCAAAGGCACATGGAGACTAAAGGCTGAGGAGTAAAAGCTATACAGATTAAAAACTGTGGAGCAAACTTTACAAGGCCCTAGGCCTATCTCTTGAGTGGCAGTGTACCCTGAGGCCTGCTCCCTATCCCTGACTCAGAGGCACGTAATACAACTGGAACTCTGCAGCTATACAAATGTACATTTATGAATATGCACTCAAACTATTTTTTAAAGGAAGTGTTTCTCAGATTGTTAGACCTGGCATAATTGCCATGTTTTTCCCTAGCTCTTTGCCCTCTGTCCTCCCGATTTGCTGACCTTGTTTTTCCTAGCTTTAGGACGGTGGGCAATTTACCACTGTGAACCAGTGCTGAAGCGCATGTGTTCTTTCCTAAACCATTATAACATTGGCTTATCTACAATTGGCAAATTTAATTTACTTTTAAGTCCTTAGTAAAAGTGCACTACCTGTGCCCAGGGCCTGTAAATTAAATGCTATAAGTGGGCTTTCATCACTGATTGTGCCAAACCGTGCAGTAGCCCTTCGAACATAGCTCAGGCCTGCAATTGCTGAGCCTGTGTGTGTAGTTTTAAACTGTCTTGTCTACCTGGCATGTTAACCCTCATGCCAGGCCCAAACCTTCCTTTTTAACACATATTAGTCATGCATAAGGCAGGCTCCGGACAGCCCCAAGGGCAGGGTGCAATGAAGTTAAAAAGTTGGACATGCCCTTTTAAGTCTTGCATGTTCAGGTAGTGAAAAACTCAAATTTGTTTTTTACTACTGCAAGGTCCATCATTGGGTTAACATAGGGATTGCTTTATTACATTTTAGAAATGTAATTTCTAATTGGGAGAAAAACAAAAGTTTAGTGTCTCTGGAATCACAATTTAAAATCACAACTTATGATGAAGTTAGATTTTAAATTGTAATTATGAAAACGCCACTTTTAGAAAGTTGGCAATTTCTTACTTTAAATCATCTAGGGCCAGAAGTATCAAGCAATTTTGCATTTGCAAACGGTGTGAATTGCAAAATTTGGCCGTTTGCGAATGCAAAAACGCCTTTTAAGATGTATGAAAGGCATTTGCTGTGCCACACTAAGGAATCTCTAAAATAGCGATTCCTTAAAATTGGGACCCCATTAGGAGAATCACAAATTGTGATTCTCTAAATAGGAAATCGCAAATAGGGAATTCCTTTTTGTGATTTCCAAAGCACATGTATCAAGCATTTCCTAAATGCAAATTGGGCATTTAAGAAATGCAATTACCACCAAATCCAATTTGGTGGTAAGCATGTGCAATTTTTAAAAATGCATTATGAATGCATTTTTAAAAATGACATGTAGCGCACACATGCCCATAGGGCATGTGTGTGCTTCACATGTCTGCAAATATCTTTTTGGGGTGCATCTGAGGGGTCCTTAGTACCCCAGCACTCTGGGGTATGCATTATCTAATTTGCGAATTCCTAACTGGAATTTGCAAATTGGGAAATGCAAAACCATTCGCACTGATGGGCTGACAGGCCCATGGGGATTAATGGACTCCCATTCTCTATTTGCGATTTGGTAATAGCGATTGCAAATTTTAAGAAATTGCTATTACCGATTCGCAAATTTCATACATCCCATTTTGCAGTTCTTAAGTAGTGATTTCTTAAAGTTTCTTAAAGAAGTGCAAAATGGATCTTTGATAAATCTGGCCCCTGGTGCCTTCTGCCTTTCTTTGATTGCACATCTGGAGTGGGGGACAGATGGTCTGTGTGCATGCCCCCTAGACAGCCGCAGACAAAGGGATCTTAGGTGTGCCTGTGGGGCATCCACAACCTGATGGGCCATTAACCTCTTGATGGGTCATCCTGTGCAGGTGGGAGGATCTGGCACTTTCACCTGAATGGGCTGTGCCTGTCCCCACACAAAGAGCTGCACAACCCCCTGTAGTGAGTTTGGAGCCAGAGCAGAAAGGGCAGGGACTTTGTGCACCTCTTTGAAGTATCCTCCACTTCAAAGACATTTGGAAGTGGGTATATAGTGCTGCAAATATAAAATCCGCTGGTCACGCTCGTCAGAACGGATGAATTTCCCCACCGCACTGATGCATCACTGCTGCTGCCAAGGACAAAGACCTCCCATCACTGGCTGCGCAGTGGCTTTCATCGGAAAGGGATTTACTGACACAACACTGTTCGGTAACACATCAATAGCTGCGAGGTCCGAAAACAAAGCATCTCCAATGCACGGTTTGGAACTGACGCATCCCCTACATCTGAAGGGACCAATGCCAACTCATTGCCACCTTTGCTCCTCACATCTGGTCTTTGAATTCCATATAACCCTACACACAAGGTACTCTCTCTGTGTGACAATGTTGGTGCCTGGATCTTATCAATGCTCCATTGCAGTCAGCCTGTCTTTTCAGATTCCACTCGGTCTAGCACAAATAGATAGCTCCTGTTGGCACTCTATGGTTTTAAGCACTACATTTGCAGATATTCTTTAAAAATTCATATCTCGACTTCTACATATTTGATTTTTATCATTTTGGAATTGTTTTGTTCATTAAATTAAGCTATATTTTTCAAACGAGGTTTGTTATCTTTTTGTTTAGTCTTTTCAATGTTTTACCACTTTAAGTGTTGTACAAGTACTGTATACATTGCCACCTAAGTTAAGCCTGCCTGCTCGGTGCCAAGCTACCAAAGGGTAAACATAGGTTAATTTATGGTGTGTATCTGACTTAATCCCTACTAGGATTGTGGTTCCTGCTTGGACAGGGTGCATACTGCTTCCAACCAGAAACCCAATTTCTAACATAGATAAAAAAATATAGTTAGATGCATTACATGTTTTTGAACAGTATTATTAATGTAAACCCCTCCATGTACAGCCTGACCCACCAGTTTTGGAATAGGTTTAGTTCCTATAATGATTTTCTTCTAAAATGTTTGTGATGTTTAGATACTACATTTTTAATTTTTTGGTGTCTCTCTTTATTCATTTTCTCCATGAGCACTTCCATCAGAGCAAGAGCCTTAGTTAGTGTTAGTTAGAGCTGGGAGAATGCCATAAAACTGCATACTTCCCCACCTAGACTGTGGTTCATTCACTCTACCTGGAGTCAATGGAACCATTGGAGGTGTCTCTACTTGTGGTAACTCGAGACTAAGCAGCTCCGTCCACCACAGGACTGCTGGGTCAAAGTGACAGTCACCACACACAGGTCACCCCACACAGACATTTTCCCTGCCTGTGTCTGCCTCAGCAAACTTAAATTCTGTGAATATAGCCACTCTGGCAGTGGGTCCATTCACTATGGGGCTACATGATGGGAAGATGCACAGCTAAAGGCTTTGAGAGGCCCTACCAAAATCATATCCCTTGCTTCTCCTGAGTAGAGACCTAGGTATAGTCTTTGTGCTTTAGGTGCAATTATACACAGTGCTTTTTGTGTAATATTCTATGAACCTCTGCTGGACTAATCCAGAAATGCTTTAAATACTTGGTTGTGAGCCTTGTTTAGACTGTATGTGTCATTCATATTTGAGAAATTTCTTTTTGAGGTTTAGAATGGTTAATCCACCTGATCAAATTTTAAGGATGGATAGGAGAAGGAAAATTGATAAGCCTGACCAAATTCTTATGTCCTGGAAGATGACATGCATTTTCCTTTCAAGTGTCCTCCTACTCCAAATTAAGAAATCATTTGCTCAAGCCACTATGGAAAGAAAATGCAATGTTAAATGTCAGGCAATTACAAATTTATGGGATTAGAAACACATCTAGAAATAACTGCGGCAAGATAGTGTAATATTCTGACAATATTTGCTCTTGAAGATGCATCGTCCATTTGATTAGGTCTCCAAGCAGAGACTTGTAGATATTTGTTTATACATTAAGCCCTTAGTTAGAGTTTAGTGTAGCAGGATCCTGCAGTAAATTGGCATGGTTCTTGGCCCCAAAAACCTATAAGAAGACTTTTCATTTCTGGAAGAAATTTTCCTTGAAAGTCAATCCCATTCTGAAAACAGATGTTTATAAATACATGCATTGGTATGGTTTTATTTGTTTACACCTTTTAGAGTTTTATAATATGCTCCTACCCTTTGAGGAATTGTGCTTTTTCAGTAAATTTGGAAGAATAGTGTTAGAAATGGGGTCTTTGGTTGGCAGTCAGGTTACTCCCTGTCAAAGCAAGGACCCGCTCTCTAGTCAGGGTAAGTCACACACAATCCAAATTATCCTGTGCCCACCCTCTGGTAGCTTGGCACTGAGAATCATGCAATAATACAGTATAAACACCACAAAAATACACCACACAGGTTTAGAAAAATATAGAATATTTATCTGAGTAAATATAGGTCTAAATGATCAAGATTTGAAGTACACGTTGAAATATCGCTTTGGAAAATGATAAAAAAAGAGTCTTTAGCTCTTAAAAAGCAATAAGTGTCTCTTGCAAGCACAAAGTACCTGGTTTGCATCTAAATTATCCACAAGGCACCGCAGAGGCGGAGATGTGTGGAAAATGGAGAGGTGTGCGTTGGTTTCTCTGGGCACACACAGTGCTTTTCAACGCAGCAAGGGCTTTGCTTCGATTTCCGGCACACAGGCTTGGATCTACTTCGGGTTGCGGGGTATTTGGATGCCCCGAGGACGATGCAGAGAAATCCTGGGTGTGCAGGTTGACGTCACAGGAGCTGCATCGATCCAGTGGGTGATGCGGGGAAAATGCTGTCGCATGACAGGCGCTGCGTCGATTCCTCTTTGCAGGAAATCGGACTGCATCGTTCCAGCTCAGAAATGCATCGATCCAGTGGACTGCACTTCGAAGTTCTGGTTGCAATGCTGGCATTGCGTCAATCTCCACTCGGAGAGCTGGGCTGCATCATTCCAGTTCGGCGTGCAGTGATTTGCTCACTGCGGTGCAGGCTGTGCATTGTTTCTGGCAGGCTGTGTGTAGATTTTCGCTGCACAAGGGGTTCTTTGCAGAGATTAAGTCTTTTTGACCCTGAGGCTTCAGGAAACAGGAGGCAAGCTCAGTCCAAACCCTTGGAGAGCACTTCTCAGCAGTATCAGAGGGCAGCAAGGCATCAGGGCAACAGCAGGGCAGCAGTACTTTGCAGAAAAGCAGTCAGGTGAGTCCTTTGGGCAGCCAGACAGTTCCTCTTGACAGGTTGCAGGTTCAGGTCCAGAAGAGTCTGAGTTGGTAGGGTCAGAGGTCCTGTTTAAATACCCAAATGTGTCTTTGACTTGGCGGGGACTTTAGAGTGGCATAGAAGTGCACAATGTCCCCCTTCAGTCCCATCCTGTCTGCCAGGGTCCTAGTAGAGGGTGTGGCAGTCCATTGTGTGAGGGCAGGCCACTGTCTTTTGACATGTAAGTGTCAGGCCCCCTACCCTCCCAGCCAAGGAAGACCCATTCCGTATGCAGATTTGTGCAGGTGTGACTGCGCATCCTGTGTTTGGGGTTGTCTGAGTGAAATACAAAAGAGAGCTGTCAACTGAACCCAGCCAGACTTGGACTGTAAGGCGCAGAAGGATTTAAGTGCAGAGAAATGCTCACTTTTTAAAAGTGGCATTTCTTAAACAGTAATATTAAACCCAACTTCACCAGCCAGCAGGATTTTGTATTACCATTCTGGCTATACCAAATATGACCTTGTTACACCTTCCAGATCAGAATCTACCACTCAAACAGTATATGAGGGTAGCCCCAATGTTAGCCTGTGAAAGGAGCAGGCCTCACAGCAGTCTAAAACGAATTTAGGAGTTTTACACCACTAGGACAAAAGGAACTACACAGGTACATGTCTTGCCTTCACCTACATAGCACCCTGCCCTATGGGTTACCTAGGGTCTACCTTAGGGGTGAGATATATGTAGAAAAATGTGGAGTTTAAGGCTTGGCAAGTACTTTTAAATGCCAAGTCAAAATGCCAGTGAAACTGCACACACAGGCCTTGCAATGGCAGGCCTGAGGCATGGTTAAGGGTGATCAGGGCAAAATGGATCACTTTCCTACAGTACTCCAACCAATATCATTGCTCCAATTACCAATGCTGATTTAGACTATTTGTATTGGTTAGACCTGACAGACTTAGGGTGGTCACCCCTAACTTTATACCTTCCTCCCTCCACTTTTTAGGAAACTGTTTTTGCTGGTTTTAGGACTCTGCCCACTTTACCACTGCTACCCAGTGCTCAAGTGCATATGCTCTCTCCCTTAAAGCGTGTTGACATTGGTTCATACCCAATTGGCTTATTTAATCTACTTGTAAGTCCCTAGTAAAGTACACTACATGTGCCCAGGGCCTGTAAACCAAATGCTACTAGGGGGTCTGCAGCACAGGTTGTGCCACCCACATAAGTAGCTCTGAAATCATGTCTCAGACCTGCCACTGCAGTGTCTGTGTGTGCAGTTGTAACTGTAAACTTGACTTGGCAAGTGTACCCACTTGCCAGGCCTAAACCTTCCCTTTTCTTACATGTCAGACACCCCTAAAGTAGGCCCTAGGTAGCCCCAAGGGCTACACTGGGACACCTCACCTGGTTGGGAAACACCCAGACCACTCCCTTCAGGAGCACCCCCAAATGCCTCTTCAGACTCTCTGGTACTCACCCATAGGTTTCCCTCCAGTGTAAGCTCCCTGGGGTCAGAGAACTCACACTCCACCTGGTGTCGGCGTAGCCCTGGAAAATAGGGACTAGACATATGCTCTCAGCAATTACATCACTCAGCCCCTCACATGAATTAACCAAACTACCCTTCACCCAACCATCCAGTGACTCAGCCTTGAAAAAGCACCCCACATCACCCTCCCGAGACTGGTGAGACAGTTCCTGACTGTCCCTGACACTCAACCCACACTCTTCTGGGATGTCTTCACACTCCATAAGCAGGACTGCTACCTGGGGGGAACCCTTCTCCCTGTCACTCTCACCTAGAGCCAGTAAATCATCCCTCCCCTCTGTAGGAATATGACTCCCTGTGCCAGTTCCCCAATCCACCTGAAGGACCCTGTGCATTACGGGAGCTTCCTCATACTCCTGAACCTCCTGGTGTGTGTCAACTCCCTCCTTCAAGTAGGGCACCACATCTCTGGGCATGTGCACTTCTTCCCTCCTGGCTTCCTGTTTCAGCTCTTTACAGCTCAGCTCCTGAGCTGCAATCCTTTCTTTTTCCCGGGCTAAGGCTCTCTCCGCCTCAGCCCTCTCAATCTCTTCATCTAGCTCTTCCTTCCACCGCTCCTGAGCTATGAGCCATTCGTCTCTCATGGTTCCCTTTCCTCATCCGAGTAGTCCTCCTCCTCCTCAGACTCAGCTGTTAGTGTTGCCTGCCAGCGTTTCAACTCATACGGAAACAGGGCTGACTCAAGATCCTCCATTCTGGATTTCCTCTTTACAGCCAGTCCCCTTTCCTTGCAGAATACTCTTAACTCCTTCTCTTTATAGATGAATAGGTGCCGAAAGTTAACTTCCATTGTGTCAGGGCCTCCCAGGTGCTACCCAAAACCAGAGTCCAAAAATATCAACAATATATCCAGGAGGACATCAGAGAACCAAAAGCAAAAAGATGAAAAAACAAGTTGACCTTCAACTGTGGGTAGGTAGTGAATACTTAGCTACTGTATGTCGCTGCACAATTTCAAGTCCGATCCTCACCGCTGATCACCAATGTTAAAAATGGGGTCTTTGGTTAGCAGTCAGGTTACCCCCTGTCCAAGCAAGGACCCTCACTCTAGTTAGGGTAAGTCACACACAATCCAAATCATCCTGTGCTCACCCTCTGGTAGCTTGGCACTGAGCAGTCAGGCTTAACTTAGAAGGCAATGTGTAAAGTATTTGTGCAATAAATCATACAACAACACCACATAGCACCACAAAAATACACCACACAGTGTTTAGAAAAAAATATAATATTTATCTGATAAGATGCAGGTCAAAACGATTAATATGCAATAAGTAGATGTTGAGATATCACTGTAAAAGTGATAAAAAGTGTCTTAAGTCTTTGCAAAACAGATAAATGTCTCTAAAAAAACAATAAAGGTCTCTTGCAAGCACAATGTACCTGGTTTGCATTAAAAATCCCCGCAAGGAACCGCAGAGGAGGCGATGCGTGGAAACCGAGGAGGTGTGCGTCGGTTTCGCCCCTTCGCACAACGACTGGCATCCTTATTTTCCACCCAGGGGAAGGCTTTGCGTTGATTTCCGGAGCGCGGACTTGGTTCCTCTTTGGGTTGCGGGGTTTTCTGGCACCCCGAGGACTGTGCGTGGAATCCTGGGCTTGCGGAGCGAAGTCAAAACCGCTGCATCGATCCAGTGGGCGTTTCATGGAAATTTCTCCCGCATGGCAGGTGCTGCATCGATTCCTCTCTGTGTTGTCCCGGGTCAGCTGTGCATTGATCTGGTGGGCTGTGCGTTGAAGTTCCAGTTGCTACGCAGGCGCTGTGTCTATCTTTTCCTTGCGAAGTCGTGCTGTGTCATTCCGGTTCGGCATGCAGTGAATTTCTCACTGCAGGGCAGGCTATGCGTCGTTTTTAGCAGTCTGTGCGTCAAATTTGCGCCACACAAGGAGTCCTTCTTGAAGAGATGAAGTATTTTTGGTCCTGAGACTTCAGGGGACAGGAGGCAAGCTCTATCCAAGCCCTTGGAGAGCACTTCATCACCACAGTCAGAGAGCAGTAAGGCAGCAGGGCAACTGCAAGGCAGCAGTCCTTCACAGAAAGCAGACAGGTGAGTCCTTTGAGCAGCCAGGCAGGTCTTCTTGGCAGGATGCAGGTTCTGGTTCAGGTTCAGGTTCTCTTCTCCAGGAAGTGTCTGTGAAGTAGAGTGTCTACCCAAGAAGTGTCTAGAGTCTGTGGTTTTGGGTCCTCTTCTTATACCCATTTTGGCCTTTGAAGTAGGCTTACTTCAAAGGAAAGTCTCACTTGTTTGTGAAATCCTGCCTTGCCCAGGCAAGGCCTCAGACACACACCAGGGGGTTGGAGTCTGCATTGTGTGTGGGCAGGCACAGCCCTTTCAGGTGCGAGTGACCACTCCGCCCCTCCCTCTAGCACAGATGGCTCATCAGAATATGCAGGCTACACTCCATCCCCCTTTGTGTCACTCTCTGGAGAAAGGTGCAAACAGCCCAACTGTCAAACTAACCCAGACATGGAATCCACAACCAGGCAGAGTCACAAAAATGGTTCAAGCAAGAAAATGCACACTTTCCAAAAGTATCATTTTCAAACAGACAATCTCAAAATCAAATTTACTAAAATATGTATTTTTAAATTGTGAGTTCAGAGGTCCCAAACTCCACATGTCTATCTGCTCCTAAAGGGAAGCCACGATTTAAGCATGTTTAAAGGAAGCCCCCAGGTTAACCTATGAGAGAGATAGGCCTTGCAACAGTGAAAACTGAATTTGGCAGGTTTTCACTGTCAGGACATATAAAACACATTAGTATATGTCCTACCTTAACCATACACTGCACCCTGCCCATGGGGCTACCTAGGGCCTACCTTAGGGGTGTCTTATATGTAGGGAAAGGGAAGGGTTAGGCCTGGCAAGTGGGTACACTTGCCAAGTTGAATTTACAGTTTAAAACTGCACACACAGACACTGCAGTGGCAGGCCTGAGACGTGATTACAGGGCTACTTATGTGGGTGGCACAACCTGTGCTGCAAGCCCACTAGTACCATTTGATTTACAGGCCCTGGGCACCTCTAGAGCACGTTACTAGGGACTTAATAGTAAATCAAATATGCCAATCATGGATAAACCAATTAACAGTACAATTTACACAGACAGCATATGCACTTTAGCACTGGCTAGCAGTGGTAAAGTGCTCAGAGTTCAAGAGCCAACAAAAGCAGATCAGGAAAAATAGGAAGAAGGAGGCAAAACATTTGTGGATGACCTTTCAAAAAGGGCCAGGTCCAACACCTACTTTCCGACAATAGTAGAGCCGACCTATTTCATGCACCCAACCCACACTCAATTATGTTTGGCCTCAAACCATGCCTAGCTTCTGGTTTACTCTGAGCATTGACTACTATTGATGCTTTCTTCTTTTTTTGTGCTATTTTCACTAAATCTTTAAAGATTCATCTCCTGTTGCTCCTAATAGGATGCTTATTGTGCTGTGGTTTGAACCTAACTGTTTTGATGATTCCAAATGCCTTACACATTTTTTTAAGTTAATTCTGCCTGATCTGTGTCATAGCTACCAGGGGTTGAGCTCAGGTTTAAATTATTGAAACCTTTGACTGGACCTAATGGGATAATTGCTTTATAAGTTGTTATGGACACCAATCTACCTCAACTAACAAACCAGTATCTCACAATGTCTTTCAAGATTGAGGTGCTAATCAGAGAACACCATGATTGATTAAAGTGGTGGAAATCATGCTGCCATATGTGGTTGCTAGGATTGAGATGTTTCATGATTCTTTTAACTTCATCTCTATCAGTAGTGGAGCAGAAGCTCAAGTTATTTGTGATTCGATTGGACTGTGGCATGAAACTGTCTAAAATGACATTGATTGATGGTTGATCTCATGGCACTTCTAAAATGATAAAAACGCATCGAGGAGGAGTTATGTAAAATGCATGGATGATTTACTTAAAAAAACACATTCTATTTCATAGACTTAGAATGTCCACTATGAGACACATTTTAAGAAGTTAGAAATCATCAACAATTCGGATTCACCAACATGCTGCAGTCTTTTTGAAGAAAACAAAATTAACACCCCAAACCATTTTGATCTGTTATAAATTATGTCCACTGAATTTCTAAATTTACGATAAGATCACTCAAAAGTGAGCAAAGTGAACAAACTGTAACATAATATTAACATAATTTAGAAATATGCACTAATGATTTGAATATATTTATAATATGTGGAATTTGTTATTGTTTTTGGAATATGTTTTATATATCGATATGTACATACTGCTATTTATGTTAAATAATAAGCGTAATAAACAGGAGGGCATATCCGAGTCCATTTTGGCCCCAGTGTTATGAATGACTTCTTCTTCAGCCATTGTGTACAGTATTCCACAGCTTCTCAATGCTTAAAGTCAGCTTTTTTTAAAGAAGGTCCGGCTCTATTGCTTCTGTCATGAGGTGCAATAATCTTTTTTTGCATCCCCAATGACCTCCTCCTTGTATTCCCTTACTACCACCTGGCAAATGTACCCCTCATCTCGACATAGCCCCTCTCTCACATACAATTAATTTGTGTTAAAGCACTGGTACAGGCTGCCTTAACTAATAGGAATAAATATTTACCCAGCCAAAGTCTTTTTTTAGCAACATAAGGAATAGATAAAAGACAGGGTTAAAAATCATAATGTCCTAGCCCATTTTATGCAGTTTACATGCATCTCTTTGATGACAGTTTGTAACAGTCACTGTTCTAAATTAGGGTTGCATCATATGAACTGCAGTAACAAAAGAGTTTATGTGACAGAATCCACTTAGCCACACACATAAAATACAGATCTGTGATCTGCACAGTACACCACGTTTTTAAATTGTATGTCATTATGTAGATGCCAACATTTTAGACGAGGAAAGTGGGAGATTTAAAAAAAATAATCAGAAGAATATTTTTCATCTTCTGACTTATACTGAAGCAAAGGAAATTTCAGGTGTGAGGCAGCCAGGATAGGATCCTACTTCAGTTATGTCCTCGCTTAGTTATGCCTTCCTTCCTTTGTACTTTCTTAAATCATGTAACCTCACAGGAAAGGGAATTTCTGAAACCTAAGTTTATCAATTACTCCTCATCCTTTAAGTTACAGAAATGCTGAATTATGGGCAGCTTTCTCTAATGCAGCACATCACATATGCCCTTCTATGTTAATAGGTATGTGTAAGAAACCATAAATAAAGGTGCTTGCAAAGAAGTGATGAATACATTTTTTAATATCTGGAGCATAAGTAGATTTTACTTTCTGCTCATCTTTTTCTCATTAAAATGCATGTACTACCTAGTTATATGTTGCAGTCACATTATTGCAGAACACTAATAAAAGGCATGGTGTAACACCTCTGTAACCATCTGTGTGTCGGGAAAGGCCCTCAATCTGCCCATTATAACAGCAAGTATAACAGCAATTTTTACATCCTTGACCGTATCCGAGCAGTTTTTTTTTTTTATTTTTTATTTTTTATTTTTTTTTATTTGAAGATGCACAGTGTACAAATACCAAAGCAGAAAGAAGGCTGAATAAATACAATGAATACATTAAATAAATACACATCATTACATAAATACATTTCATCAATCTACAGCAGACATCAAGACCACTGAGAGGGGGCGTATGAAATAGCCTGTTCACGACCCTAGAATACTAATAAAGTGCCAAAAGTGAGCATGATTAAATAAATGAATAAATCCCCTACGAGCCTGATTCAATTATTGCCTAGCCATTGTGCAAACAGGGACCAGATAGCTTCACCCATCCGTCTACGCCCGCGGCCCTTACACGCATAAGAGCCCATCTCTAAATAAAACAATGAGCACATCCGAGCCAGCCAATGGTTAAAAGTTGGTGGAGTTGATTCCAACCAATCGGATGCAATACAGCAACGGGCCACAGACATGGCTAGAAACAAAAACCTCTGTGAATATTCTGGGTATACCACTCCATCAGTTCCAAGTAATACTAATTGCGGCGTAATTTCCACCTCCCGATGGGTTAGCCTAGTTAAAAAGTTAGCCATATCAGAAAAAAGTTCATGTAGCCTGCTGCACTTAAAAAACATATGTACCAGATCAGCCGATACACTCTTACATCTGGGACACACCACCCCCCTTGAACTCCCCCAATTAAATAGCTTAGCGGGAGTATAATATAAGTGAAAAATAGTCTTATAATGTTGGGCTTGTGGCCCAGCAGATAATATAAAACGCTGTGCCATATCTAAAGAAGTACGTACTGCCACTTCAGAAGCTCCGATATTCCGAGCCCACCTCTCCGCCTGTTTACTCAAGTCATCTGGCATTAAGTTCAAGAAGAGCGGATAAAGCGAGCAAACCCGCCATCTAGTGGAGTTATGAAGAACCTCCATAACTGGGATTCTATCCCCCACCTGGCCAGATGCTGATCCAAAATTTACCCCCAAAAAATGTCTGATTTGCAAATATTTAAAAAAATCCTTAGTGTTCAATGAAAATTCACTTGTCAGTTCTTCAAAAGATTTAAGGTGGGTATTTCCATAGAAATCACCAATGCACCGAACACCAAGCTGTGCCCACCTGGCACAGTATTCATCCTTAAAAATGTCAGGAAGTACCAACGAATTCGAAATTGGGGTGTAAAAATTGATCCGGCCGATTCCAATGTTTTTTTTAACATTGGTCCACACCTTAAATGCAGCCCAGACAGTCTTGAACTTAACTTTTTTTAAATAACTAGGCTCCACTGTTCTCAAGAAAGCTGCATTGGCATGACTTCCCCAAATCATATTATATATAGTAGGACAGATTTCGCCAAAATCTTGATTATCAGCCTGTCGATTAATTAATGGTTGGATATATTGCAGTGCAGATACCCAGTAATATAAAAGAAAATGAGGGGCCGCCCACCCCCACCTCTCTCTGGGTAGCACTAAATACTTATATGCTCGCCGTACTTTTTTAAAAGACCAGATAAAACTAGTCGCTAAACTCTCCATATGCTTAAACCATTCTTTGTTAAATTCCAGCGGGATAGTGCGGAAAAAATATAGAACCCTAGGTAAAGATTGTATCTACCAATAATTGTTAAATGCAGATTGTTCATATGATACAACTATTTCCTGGTTTTAGCTAAGACAGGAGCAAGATTGCTCTCTACTATCAAATCCAAATTAGCCGACAATCTGACACCTAGATAGGTCACTTGATTGGCCCTCCTGTTGTCTTCAATAATGGCACACTCATTGCCCATTATTTGGCATTTACTCCTATTTAATGCATATCCTGAGATTTCCCCAAACTCCGAGGCTAGTTTCTCTATTTGTTCGATCGCCTTCCCTGGTTCAGGAGTAGTGACGGCTATGTCATCAGCATATGCCAAAATTTTAAACCTGCCCTCCGCCATTACCATAGGCGAGATCAATGTACTTTGCAATAACTTCTGAATCAAGGGGTCTATATAGAGTGCAAACAGTAAAGGGGAGCAGGGACAGCCCTGCCTAGTTCCTCTTGTAATATAGAAGGGTTCTGAAATTGCCCCGGCTAATTGAATTCAAGCAAGGGGCTTCTGATATAAACCTTGTATAGCCTTAATAAAACCAGCCCCTATATTAACTTTACTGAACACTGTCCATAAGTATTTCCAATTGACCCGATCAAAAGCCTTTTCGGCATCTAATAATATTAATGCCATAGGGGCCGCCAGAGCCTGAGATGCATCTAACATGGTGATAACACGCCTAACATGATCGGCGGTCCCCCGCCCGGGAATAAACCCATGTTGCCAAGGGGAAACAAGCCCACCAATAACTCGACTAAGCCTAACCGCGAGGATTTTGGCATACCATTTAGTGTCCGCGTTTATCAATGAGATAGGTTGGTAGGAGCCTGGTAGAAGCGGGTTCTTCTCTTTTTTTAAAAATATAACAATGTTAGCCTCCAGCCATGAGCCCGGCGCCCGCTCTCCAGCCTGTACTGACGTAAAGAGTGCCATGATATCGTCCTTCAATTCCTCAAAAAACATTTTAAAGAATTCTATTGGGATCATATCAGGGCCAGTAGCTTCCCCATTAGGTATAGCAGTTAGAGCCGAGATAATCTCATCCAACTCAATGGGGGCAGTCAACTGACAGCCCTCCTCTTGCTATAGCTTTGGGCACGACATATCACTCGAATACTGAGCAATCTTTTCGTCTCTCTCATCCGAGAAGAGGTTTTCCTGCTGATACAATGCAGAATAATATTCTTTAAACACCTGTAATACTAACGTATCTCCATACACAATCTGCCCCTGCCTATCTTTAATTGCCACAATGGCACTCCGAGCCGCCTTTTGTCTAATCTTATATGCAAGCACCTTGCCCACCCTCTCACTAAACTCATAACATTCCTACGTACGAATCTGGGCTTTAATAATGTCTTGGTCTAAATACAACTGAATGATCTTGGCCCTCATGACCGTAATCTTATCCAAAGTATCTTGTATTGGAGCATTATTCCTTGCAAGCCCCACTATCTGACTCTCCAGAGAGGCCAATTCGGGCTGGGCCGCAGATATAGCTAGGTGCCGTTGTTTCTCCCGCTTAAGGGCGTAACTCAGAGTTTCCCCGCGGATAGCAGCCTTTAAAGCATCCCATAACACCCCCGGTGGAGCCGTACCCCTGTTAAAACCCAAAAACTCAGTTAGCCATACTTTCATCCGTGACACATAAACTGAGTCAAGCAGCAAGCCCTGGTCAAAAGACCAGGGTCTCAAATGTCACTCCTTACGCAAGTGCGAGAGTTGTACTACCAAGGGATTATGGTCAGATTCGCAGTTGTTTTTAAGATGAGTTGCCACCAGAAAGCATGGCAATGTTACAGGAACCACGCAGCAGAAAACACTACTCTAAACTCAGAAACAAACTTTACAGCCACCAAAACATAAACAACCAAAGTAAGCTATCCAAAGATACTTGTACTAACCACTAAATACAAGTTCCCATAAAAAGAAGGGTGTGAGTACATTTTTGTTTAAAAAGCAAAGAAATGTATTGACATCTGTAATTTTGACTCATCATTATGGACCAGCTTTGATAAGTGATTAATCCTATGGAAAACAAGCACAGATGATTAAAATAAAAAAAGTGCTTCTTACTTGACCTGGACCTCGAGTATTAACATGTGGAGCTGCAACTCCATGGAACCATTTCAATGTTTTTGTTATTGACTTGTGAGCAACACCTAGTAACAACTACTAGCCTCATGTGAGAATTTTCAGGTCTTTCACATTTGACTACTGAGGGACACCTACTAACAATTAGTGAAACTGCAGCTTCATAAAAAAATGTCAAGGCTTTCACATCGGACTCATATGGACATCTAATAATGAGTAGCTGAACTGCAGCTTCATGTAAGAATTTAAATGTTTTTTTGTTTGACTAGAAAGGGACACATAGTAATGCCTTGCAGAACTGCAGCTTCATGAAAGAATGTAATTGCTTTTGCATAAGACCTTTGAAGGACACCTAGTGATAACTAGTGGAACTGCAGATTGATGTAAGAATTTTAATGATTTTTAATTTGACTTCTGAGGGACACCTCCTAATGTATAGTGAACTGCAACTTCAAATAAGAATTCCAATGCTTTTGCATTTGACTTTTGAAGGACACCTAGTAACAACTAGTGGAACTGCAGGTTAATGAACAAATTTCAATATGTATGCACTTTACTTGTGAGGGACACCTAACACAACTACTGGAGGTACAACTTTGTGTAAGAATTTTAATGCTTTTGCATTTGACTTTTTAGAAACACAAAGTAATGCAGCTTCTGGAAGAATTTCAGTGCTTTTGCATCTGACTCAGCAGAGACATATCATAATGACTAGTGTAACTGCAGCTTCCTTTAACAATTTCAATACTTTTGCATTAGACCTGTGGGTCCATTTTAGTTAGTTGCTTGGGCACAGTGCTAGCTTAGCTTAGGCTTGTGGCCTGTGTCCTTTTATCTAGTTATTATGCTCTGTATCCCTGTATTCATTTTTATTGACTTTATTGTTGCTTCTTTTAGTGCTATTGTTTTAATTTCACTATCAGCTGCTATTCTGCGAAAGCCTGTTTGTCAGTGTTATGGACGACATACTGTGCATCATGCTCTTTGCTTTGAAAACACGAGAACAGAATGCAAGGCACACAGAATAATATTTTGTATTACCGGCCCCATGAATGTGTAAACAGTCCAGCGCTTAGGAACGTACACATGTCAGGCTTCTGTGCATTAACGTAAATATGTCCCCTATAAAAATATCTTGTAGGACAAAGGGCATTAGAGAGGGTTCCAACCAGAATTTCCATCCATGCTGAACGGCAGTATTTTGGTAGACCTCAGCTTTTGTGTCTCCACGGACTCTAATTGGGAGACTGGCAGCCGCTTAGAGGTTAGAGATTAGGCTTGGGTAGGAATTGCATATTCATATTAAGGCAATATGTTGAGGTTGTTTATATTTTATATCTCTAATTTTCACAATCCTGATTCTGTAATTTGTCATTATCCTAATCATTGCAGCTCATATATTTTTTTGTAGATTCAAGTCTTTTCAATAAATGTATCGAAAACTGTCCTGCATCTCTTTTTTTTGCCTCTGTGTGTGTAAGAGACTTGTATTACGAGAGAAAAGGGAAAGGCTTGTTTCACCACAACTCTCCCTGAGGAGTTTTTCAGAGTTTCATGCAAGGCAGCCACAAATCACCTCTACCATTAGGGTTTCAGTGAGATACTGCTAGTGAGCTGGGAGGGTTAGGCCAACAGCTGCCAACTGGTGTAGGAGTGTCTCAGTTGCCTATAGCACAGAGGTGCAGCCACCCCAAATCTAGCAGTCTTGTCAGAGAATGAGAGTCCGTGTGACAGGGACACCTAGTAATGACTTGTGGAACTCACCCTCATGAAAGAATGTAAATGTTTTTGCTTTTGACTTGTGAGGGACACCTTGTAAAAAGCTGCAGGTTCAAATAATAATCTAAATACATTTGCATTTGACTTGTAAGTGACTTGCAGTAACTACTTGCAGAACTGCATCTACATGAAAGTATATCAAAGCTTTTCCATTTTATTTGAGAAGGTTGTCTAGTAACGATTAGGGAACTAGACCTTTATGAAACGGTTTCATGCATCTGACTCAAGAGCGAGCTCTCGAATCCCGTGAGGAACTTCAGCTCTGGGAAAGAATTTTGATTTAGCATTTGACTCGAGAGGGACTGCGAGTAAAGACTTGAGAAATTGCAGGTTTGAAAAAAATATATATGTATATAAATAAATATATGTAAACATCACAACAACAACGTGGTGAGGAATGAGCAGCACACTCAAGTTGCTGTTGTCGATGGTGGAGGTATACCGACCCACCAACGATGCTGCGTACAAAAAGAAACGGTAACCGCACGTCATGATCTCTTTCTCACATTTTGTTCACAGTAAAAGTGGCAAACACCATATATATATATATATATGTATGTATATATATATATACATACATATATATTAACTAGTGGCAGTCACCACTAGGTAGTTATAGTTAGGAACTTGTTTCTTTATAAAAAGCGCTATTTGTTTTGCTAATAAATTTGGCACCCTTTTTTAATCCTCATGAAAGTTTCTAAGAAAATACAATGGTCACTTCAGCATCTGTCTTTAAAGTTTCAGGGTGAACCGTAAAGTGGGGACCGAGAAAAAGTGGGGGGTGGGGTCCCAAAATGCTTTAATTTTTCCATGGGGATTTTGAACAGTGATAGCGTAGAAACCACTGGACGGAAGTACACCAAATCTTGCAGAAAGCTAGGGCCTGGTCCACAAAGTGGCCTTTTTGTGATTTGGTGTAAATCTGTTCAATAGTTTTAGAGAAATTAAAGAAAATCAAAATTTGTATATGTAGGGACGCAAACAGTTCACAAACCCTTCCGATCTCGTGCTGAGATCTGATTGGCTGCCAACACTTCAAGAAGGAAGTGTTGGCAGCCACCCTGGGACTTGACTTCACCTGAGTACCAGAAAAAAGGTTACAAATAATGAAATGGGGCCGGGTATGAACACCCTCACCCCGTAGCTCTGGTGCTGAGATCCCAGAAGGACCCCCCTGAGCAAAAAAGCATTTTGTTTTTGTTGCAATAGTCTCTCCTTGCAATGACTTCACAGATAACTCAGGAAGAAGTCATCTGTAACATAATAGTTAAGGTGTCAGACCTTTACACTGAAAGTTGAGGGTTCTAGTCCTGGTGTATCTGTGGTCATTTACCTACTGTTATATATTTTCAAATGTAGATGTTTAAGGTTCATAATAAAAGGTGATCTCACTCCTTAATTGGCAAATACATTTTTAGTCTCCATATTTCCATAAATATCTCATTCTAAGTATATCATTCACCAAAGCATAAAAGACTATCTCTCTCCCTTTCAGAGAGATAGTTATCTCAAGTAACTATTACTTGTGCCCTAATGTAACTATAACTCTCGCCCTCACCATGCACTACTAATTATCCCACTAATTACGGCACTTATGACATCTTTGACAACATCACTGTTAACATCAATGTAATATTTGAAGTAAAAAACTTGATGAAAAAACGGTGCTTACCGGGGCTGTGAGTTATAGTTACCTGAGATAACTATAACTATAACTGGTGAATTTCTATGGTTTCATACCTTTAAAATTTCAGCCCAACTTTAACGTACCCGTAACCTTTTGTTTTTCAAGTGAATTTCTATGTTTTTTAAAATTCTATTTCCTAACTATACCATCCCTGTAACCTTTGTTTTTTTTTTTTTTTCAGTGAACAAAACAAAGTTTACAGGGAAGTTATAGTTAGGTTCTGAATTTACTCAAACAAAACCATAGAAATTCAGCAGTTACAGTTAGAGTTCTTTCAAGTAACCATAACTCGTGCTTTGAGGTAACTACAACTTGCGCCTTTTGTTTTTTTCACTGAATTTCCATGTTTTTTAATGTAAGTAATGTTATTTACTATACGTTATTCCAACCCCTTCGGCCAAGCGCAGTGGGGGTTGGTCACAAGGCCTGGCCCCTGCAGCCAAGCCCTTTTAACCCACTAACCCCACGCAATGCATGGCTTTTAGCCGTGCGCAACACAGGATGGCCACAGGGTCTGTGTCTGTCAGTGGATGTGTGTGTGTCTGAGACTATGAGTGGGTCTGAGTGGGTGCATGAGTGTCTGAGTGGGTGTGTGGGTGGGTGTCTGAGCCTCTGAGTGCATGCATGAGTGAATGAATTAGTGTATGAATGAGTCTGTGGTTTTTCTTTCAAATTATTCCATAATCGTGAATATTTTGTGAATATTGTGTGCCGTGATGCAAAATGCAAAATTATATTAATCTTATAATTTGTTCCTAGAACACACCTATATCACACGCCTGGGGTCAAGTTACCTTCATCCTGACCAATTATGCCACTTTCAATTTGAATTTTCACCCCTGGGGACCGTGTCCCGTGAAATAAAATGGTGGTCACAACTTTCTAGTCAGGCAGCGGTCAGCCAATTGCAATGCTTCTTTTCACGTGCGCATTTGTGAAAAAATTTGCATTTCTGGAAATATTTGTGGCCAGAGATATACAAATGTATTTGCCCTTAAATAGCTCCTAAATTACTGAACAGATTTACACCAAATATCAAAAAGCACAATCTGCATACCACCAGCTAGCTTTCTGCCAAATTTGTTGTAGTTCGGTCCAGTGGTTCGGGTTGTAGACGTGCTGACAGGTCCCATGGGAATTAACAACGGAAACGCACTGTTTTTCAGCCCCCTTTTTCTTGGCCCCTCTTGGCGGATCACCCAGAAACTTCTGGTGCACAATAAGAATCAACTAGCTACTTTTTGGGAAACATTTGTGAAGATTCCTCAAACGGTGCCAAAGATATAGACAAGTTAAAAAACGATTTTTCCATGGAAACATGGTCCTAACTATAACTACCTACTCACAACCGCCAGTAGATAATTTATTTATATTTATAGATATCTATGTCCTTCACCAAATATCTTTATTGGTTTTAATCAGACATCAATATAGTGCCTCTCAAAAAACAGTTTCTCAACAATACAGTAGAGGCACTTGACTTAACCAGTGATTGCTATTACACAAATATAATTGGTTGATCTTTACAGCATTGGCATATGTATGTATCCTATTGAAAGCACACTGTAGCAAAAGTGGATATGTAAATTTTTATGTTAAAGCTACAGCTCCTCAACTTTGTGAAGGACATTTGAAGCAGTTACATCCTACTCAAGAGGGACATTTAGTAACAACATGAGTTTTTGCAGCTTTGTGCCAGACTTGTTGAGCAGTTTTCTTCTGACTTGAGAAGGACATCTAGTACAGTTCTGAATGGCTGCAATCTTGTTAAAGACTTCACACTCTTTCTTCTGACTTGAATGAATATCTAGCAGTCACAAACAGAAAGTAGACTATTATGTAGAATTCTGTAAATTGACATGATATTTTATTCCCACAAAGGCCCTCTTTCTACCTTTTGAGGAAACTGGTACTTACCGGCTCAATAGGTATTATAGAATTTGAAGAAAAACCTGCACCTTCAGCTTTTGCCTGGACAAATTTAGCCTGGTGCCGGAAAGTGAAATTTGTCTGGGGAAGACACATATGAATCAGTAAAAGAATTGTAATGATGCAGAAAAACTGCACACTAGAATTGCCACAGCCCTGTTCACTTGTGATTTCAGCTACAATAACACTAATGTGGTTCCCCCCAACACTCAGTAAGGGCCAAAGTCTCATCAGAGGGCAGCAGCACTCATTTTCCTAGACTAGGAGGCTACTGGTTTCGAAAATGAAAGTACTTGGTCAGGTGCAAACGTTTCTAATGCCCAATAATTGGTCAGTAGTGAATGGCAAGTAAAACCGTTATTTTAGCACAACCCTGCTGCCAGCCTTTGCTCACGCATGCTACTTTTACAGATTAGGCGGCAGACAGTAAGGGCCGAATCTGAGGAGGAGCGGTACGTGTGAGCACTTCTCCCATTAGAGGCATGTTCCTTCATCCTCCCGTGATTGCGCTAGTCTAGTGGAGGGAATAAGAGACGATTTTTGGTGATCTCGTCTAAATAAGAGATCACGACTGCTGTTTTAGATAATCATGGGCCTTTGTTCTGACTACGTTTGTGCTGCGACGGTAATTGCACCGATTTTCAATTATTTCTAGGATTTAAATATGTTCTTCTTTCTTAAAAACTTACCGAAATACACATTTACATGTTGATGGCTTTATCAAAATGGCTGTATAATAAAAAAAAAAAATGGGGCTGAAATGCCAAATGTATTTTGAACCTGTTACGGGTATGCACATTTTTATTGCATGCAAAGCTAATAATTCAGATTTCAAATAAACAAGGTGAGAGACAATCAGCTGTTCCTTCCCACGCGACAGTTGTCAGCTCCCGCACAGCATTAAAGATTACGATTGTTAATATATGTGTTTGTTATGGGATTGGATTGCTGGCTATAATATGGCAAGTCTCTTTTTATGGTGTAGACATTCTATGTGCTCTTTTATAGTGCCTAGAGTGATTTAAGGCGAGTTTCCTGGCTGATTGGAAGCATGCAAGGCAAGCATTGTAGACTTAGGGGCATATTTATACTTTTTGGTGCAAAACTGCACTAATGCAGTTTTGCACCAAAAAGTTTAGCACCGGCTTGCGCCATTCCTGAGCACCAGCCGGGCACCATATTTATGGAGTGGCACAAGCCGGTGCAAAAGGTGGGCTTATGTAAAAAAAATTACGTTAGCTGGGTGTGGCTGGCAGTATGGGAGAAGGGGATTTTGCACCAAAAAATTACATTAAGCTGGTTAGAGTAAAAAAAGATGACTCTAACCAGCCTACCGTCTTTTTCTGACACAAAACCATCCATACCACATGACTCCTATGTTAGAAAAGACAGGAGTCATGCCCACCACCCCAATGGCCAGCACAGGGGACCAGTGTACCCTGGACATGGCCATTGCACCCTGTGCCATGCAGGGGGCCCCATGTAGAGCCCCAATGGCACTTTAATTAAAAAAAAAAATACTTACCTATACTTACCCTACTTACTTGGGATCGGGTCCCCATCCTCTTGTGTCCCTCTGGTGTGGGTGGGGGTGTTCCTGGGGCTTAAGGAGGGCCCCTGTGGACCCATTTCATGGTGTTTATCCACGGAAATGGGTCCACAGGTTCCTTAACGCCTGGTTGGACCCAGGCGTTAAATAATGGTACAAAGCCACCTGTGCGTCATTTTAGCATGGGAGGATAAATATGGGGCTATGGGATTAGCACCATTTTTTAGATGGGAATGCCTACCTTACATCTCATTGACGCAAGGTAGGTTCACGCATCTAAACAGTAAACAGGTTTAACGTCAAAATATAGATATGGAGTTAGTTTTGTGCTGAATTTGCATCATAAAAAATGACGCAAATTCAGCCCAAATGGGGTATAAATGTGCCCCACAATGTTTCCCTTTTAGAGGCATAAACAGTCTATCTTCCAAGAAATTGGTAGCATGCTGCGGCTATATCCAGCAAATGTAACCAAGGGCAAAGGCATGCCCGAGTACAGGAAAATAACCACTATGGTAGATGAAAGACAAAGGTGGGAAGAATGATGACCCTGCCTTGCTTAGACTTACTTTTAAGCTTTACCTGCTTTGTATGTCTTTGTATACCACAAACAAATTGCTGAAATCTTGGCCCCCATTTTCCAGAGCGCTAAATACAAATTACTGTAATTATGCTCTAATGTGCAGTCTCCTTAATTCTAGAATTACAGTTTAGAATGTGCCTTAGATAAATTTTATTGATGGTGCTTTATTGTTCTAGTGCACTGATCTCACACTGTAATCCAATGTGTGTTTATAATGGACAAGCACCAGATGGTCTTCATACAGCAGCCATTTCACCCTCTCCATTGCAACTTTAGGGGAACACGACAAGGGAAAACGACACAGATAAATCGGTGCTTCTGACAGATCAGCTAAGAATCGTGAAAGGAGAGCAGTGCTAAATTAGGTGTGTGTGAAATTCATATAATTTGCTTTTGTGTCACTAAGCGACATTTTAGAAAAAAATATGCAAAATTACATATATTTGCAGAAAATGCAAAACTGCCATTTGACACTATGGTTAATTGTTCTTTTTGTATGCAGTTTGCTTGCTTCTTTGCATAAATAAGTGCAAATAGCACAGCACACAGCAGCTGTTTGCATTCTGGTTTTTCTAGGTTTTCCTGCAGATGGCACATACATGCGCATGGCCTATAATATTGAAATATTGTATAACAGCATAATTTCAGGATTTTTTGAGAATCTCATGTAACATGACATCACTTGAATTACTTAAGATTATGCACTACATTCATTTCGCCGAAGCTCCAGTGCACAGCCGGTTTTAGAAAGAACGCACCAGTTCCAGATTCCGCGTTTTTTACATTATATAAATGCCACACTTTTGAAACTTACATAATAATGTTTGACAAATAAACCTGAGTATTAAAATGTTCAGTAAACTGCCTAAGTGAACTTAGAGGTTTGAAAAGATGGGTCAGTGCAGGCTCCAGTTGTCAGAGCCTCAAATGATTGTGCTGTTTAGAATGTATGCAGAGCTTAAAGGGATGTGGTGGAGCAATAATTAAATATTTTGCATGATGTAGCAACAAACAGAATAGCTGGAGCCATAGTTTCTGGTATGGTTTAATATACCCTAGCATGCTAAACAGACACCTTTAAGACACTCCTCCACGGAATTGTGGGCACATTTCTGACTCAGGGCCTGATCTAGAACTTGGCAGATGGGTTACTCCATCACAATGGTTACAGATATCTTGTCCGCTGAAACCTAAATCACATTGGATATAATGGGATTTAGATTTTGGCGAATGTAATATCAGTCACCATTGTGACAGAGTAACCCACAGTTTCAAAGTTTACTAATCATGTTATAGTTAATTTAAACCTTTTCATGATATGAAAACATTGGGTTAATCAGTGTAAAATCAAATTAAAAGAACAAGCTATACTAATACATGAAGTCACGAGGTAAATTGAGGTAAATTGCTCGTGCATCTACTCTTCAGTATTTGTTCTTGATGCTATCTAAAAAAAACGAACCCACAGAGAATAAATTGAAGAATAGGATGTCTTTTACCAAAGTAAAACAGTTAAAAAAGTTCAGTTGACTGCAGATCACTGACAGACTCTAGATTAGGTCTCCTTCATTGAGATAGATGAACACACAGTAAAGTACTGGTGCATAGAAAGCACAGAAGAGCAGGGGAAAGCATTTAGGGCATGATTCCTCAGTTTTGGTTGTACGAGTACTTTGAACTGTTGTTCCACAGTGATAGTAAATTTTACCAGGTAAGCTATTACTTGAGGGCTCCGGTCTTGCAAGCAGAACAATAAGGCTTGGTGGCATGTTCTTACTCCATTAACATTAAAGAAGTTTGTGTAAAAGCTTTCTGCGTTCCGGTTGCCAAATAGGGCATATGCATAATATGTGCAAAAAAAGATTTGGCCAACCCCTGACACAACCTGCAAAACATTGAAGTTGGTTCTGGTGCCCATGAAAGTCTTTGTTGATAACAGACCACGTCTCTACGCCAAAGATTTAGATTTGTAAATGTTTTTGATCGTTTCCAAGAGTTAGCTCTGTGGCATTGGCGATGTGTATGTATTGATACATAGCCATTAGTGTCTATGCTTCTGAAAGCATTCCTTGTTTTGTGCCCAGGATAAAAGTCTTCTTTGTTTGTGACTGCGAGTTTAAAGGTGTGATGTGGTAAGTGTGTTTTCCACAAATGTTGAGAGGCCAGTGCTACTAAAGGTTTTCTTCTCGCCTGGGCCCAGCAGTTCACTTGACTGTTGTCCTGAATCTCTATCCAGATTAGTGCTTTTAGAGTGTTCTGAGAGCCCGATCTTAATTATGACAGGTGGGTGAGAAGGGCGCTTTGCTGTATTAGACCTTGCTTGTAAAGCCCAAATTCCAACCGCGATTTGTGCATGTGATGTGTAATGTTGGGAGATGGAATAGCAGGAGTTAGACTTCACTGTGGGCATTGTTCAGAAATATACCTAGTTTTCCTGGGAAGGCTACTGATCTGTAAGACAACATTGGGATCAGTTTTGCTTTGATTGCTGCCAGAGTTGGTTTCCAAATTGGCGTTGGAAATTTGTTGTGTAATTTTTGAAAGGCAGCAATTAGTGAAGCAAGATGAGACTTTGATGAGTTCAGATGAAGCCTTGGAGAATGGCGCTTGTCTAGTCAAACCCCTCGGTATTTATAGCTGGGACTCCTTTCTACCATGCTGCTTCCCAGGAACTAGGCAATGTAAGGAATACTTTATTGCTGATTAATTAAAATCATTGCAAGAGCACACTACAACAGTTAAAATACAGATTTGTGATTGACCTGTTAGAAAAAGTGTATCAATAGTTAAAACAGTGTACCTAAACATTTAAAAGTAACATTTGTGCCCAATTGTTGTGATACAATTGGATTGTGGGCAAGCGGCTTGTCATAAACATGTATGAAGCCCAATAGATTGTGGTACATAAGACAGAAAGATTAGTCCAGCACCCCCAGTAACTAAGATGCATATTGGCAGGGAAGTAATTAAATTAAAATCACCAACAAAAGACACAGATTACAAGGTAACTGGGATTGGCCGGTCACTAAAATGTAGGATGGTACTAAATCATGTAAGGTTTAGTCAATGCAGAATAAAGTTGCTCTTGATCAGTGCTTAAAATGCCAGCGGAAAGCACGGACCAGGTGATCAACATTAGCCCGTTACTAAAGTGCAAAATAGTGCAAAGTTGTATTGCCCATGATCCATATAAGAAAGTGTAACTCTGGTGCAAAGCTGGAATACTAGATAACCATTAATCAACAAATGTACTATAAGGCCAGATAGTTTGAACACATGGGTTCACCAAGATTATTAACTAGGGCAAAATGTGCAGTCCCTCCTTGTTGTACCTGGCTTTTTGACAGGGTAATCCCCAAACTTTTTGCCTCCTTCCTCCTATTGTTTCTGACCTGTTGTTGTTGGCTTTTGACCTCTGGGCACCTTACCACTGCTAACCAGTGCTAAAGTGCATATGCTCTCTGTGTAAATTGTACTATTGATCGGTTTATGCACGATTGGCTATTTAATTTACTTATAAGTACCTAGTAGAGTGCACTATATGTGCCTAGGGCCTGTAGATTAAATGCTGTTAGTGGGCCTGCAGCACTGGTTGTGCCACCCACTTCAGTAGCCCCTTAACCTTGTCTCAGGCCTGCCATTGCAAGGCCTGTGTGTGCAGTTTCACTGCCACTTCGACTTGGAATTTAAAAGTACTTGCCAAGCCTAGAACTCCCCTTTTTCTACATATAAGTCGTCCCTTATGTGTGCCTAGGTAACCCCTAGAGCAGGGTGCTGTGTGGGTAAAAGGCAGGACATGTACCTGTGTAGTTATATGTCCTGGTAGTGTAAAACTCCTAAATTAGTTTTTACACTACTGTGAGGCCTGCTTCCTTCAAAGGCTAACATTGGGGCTGCCCTCATACACTGTTGAAGTGGCAGCTGCTGATCTCAAAGGAGCAGGAAGGTCATATTTAGTATGGCCAGAATGGTAATATAAAGTCCTGCTGACTGGTGAAGTCGGATTTAATATTACTATTCTAGAAATGCCACTTTTAGAAAGTGAGCATTTCTTTGCACTTAAATCTTGTTGTGCCCTTCAATCCACGTCTGGCTAGGTTTAGTTGACAGCTCCTTGTGCATTCACTCCGACACACCCCAAACACAGGGTACTCAGCCTCACTTGCACACATCTGCATTTTGAATGGGTCTTCCTGGGCTGGGAGGGTGGAGGGCCTGCCCTCACACAAAGGACTGCCACACCCCCTACTGGGACTCTGGCAGACAGGATTGAACTGAAAGGGGGCTTGGTGCATTTCTTAGACACTCTTTGAAGTCACCCCCACTTCAAAGGCGCAACTTGTATAAAACAGGGCCTCTGCCCTACCTCATGAGCCACTTGCTGGAGAAGAAACCTGAACCAGAAACTACATCCTGCCAAGAAGAACTGCCTGGCTGCTCAAAGGACTCACCTGTCTGCTTTCTACAAAGGACTGCTGCCTTGCTGTTGGCCTGCTGCCTTGCTGAACTCTTGTCTGGCTGTGAAAGTGCTCTCCAAGGGCTTGGATAGAGCTTGCCTCCTGTTCCCTGAAGTCTCAGGACCAAAAAGACTTCTCTTTTTCACTTGGACGCTCCGTGCGACGAAATTTTCGACACACAGCTTGTTCCGCGTTGAGAAAAACACCGCACACCGACGCGACACCTTCGGGACGACCGGAACATCGACGCACGGCTTCGCAAGGACAACGCCGCCCGACCTCCAGAGGAGAAATCGACGCGACGCCTGCCGTGAGATCTAAATTTCGACGCGCAGCCGGAAAACAAGCAGGAAAATCAACGCACAGACACGGGATATCTGGTAATCCCCGCGATCCACAGAAAGAGACTATCCGCGCGCCGGAAAACGGCGCACGACTTCCCCGCGTGGAAAATAACGACACAAGTCCGTGTGTGCTTGGGAGAAATCGACGCACACACCATTTTTCCACGTATCTCTTCTTCTGTGGCCCTCTGAGGAGATTTTCCACTCCAAACCAGGTACTTTGTGCTTGAAAGAGACTTTGTTTGCTTTTTAAAGACTTAAGACACTTCATATCACTTTTCAGTGATATCTCTACAAATTCACATTGCAACTTTATTCGTTTTGACCTACAATTATCCTGATAAATATTATATATTTTTATAAACACTGTGTGGTGTATTTTTGTGGTGCTATATGGTGGTATTGTATGATTTATTGCACAAATAATTTACACATTGCCTTCTAAGTTAAGCCTGACTGCTCGTGCCAAGCTACCAGAGGGTGGGCACAGGATAATCTTGGATTGTTTGTGACTTACCCTGACTAGAGTGAGGGCTTTTGCTTGGACAGGGGGTAACCTGACTGCCAACCAAAAACCCAATTTCTAACACTCCTGATTCGCTATTTGGCGAGTAAGCAGCTCTTTAACATACAATGGACATTTTGTTGCCAGGCAGGGTGGCTTTGCATCATAGATATGACTGAGAGTCCTGCTCCACCATAGCTTCTAAAAAAGTAATGTTCCGGTGGCGTAGGCCTTTTGTAAATAACCCCCTCCCCATTCAACTTCTGGCAGTTTTTGCAGGTGCTCAGTAACAAGCACCTATTTACAAACACTAGCACTTTATCATGACACTGCACCACACAGTGGTGTGGTCAAACCTTCTTTAAGACCACCAAAGGGTTTCACAGTTCCATATACTTAAAAATACATAATGAATATTGTGTCTAGTGTATTCTTACAACTCGAGGTGGTTTGAAATAGTCGAAAAAATCACCCATGGATCTGTGTGAGACTTTGCAGAAAGTGATGGAACTGGCATTTGGCAGACCTAGTAAAGGCAGTGGAAGGTGTGAGCCCAGTAGCTTCCTGAGAAATAAGTTGGGGTCTGACACCTTTTCACAAATTAGCCACTAGAATAATTCCCTTATATGTGCTGCAGTGTGTGACGAATATGCCCAATGCCCATCTGGATGTACAGAAGAATATGCTTCTCATAGTGTGACAGAAAATATGCCCTTCATGTTTTGCAAGAACACAGTGGGAACATATTGCTACAAAAATGTCACTCACAATGTATTACCAGTGATGCCCATAACTTTGCACAAAAACAGTCCACAGAAAGTCCAGTCACTGCGCAACAGTTGTGAAGATCTGGACATCTGACTTCAAGGAATATGAGTCACAAACGGGGTTGAATTAAAACAAATGAAACACAAACTTAAAGAACATGGATACTGGAGAAGGCCTGCATTTGAGTTGGCCTGCAATTACTGTTGCTTTAAATATTTCAATTGTTAAATGTCAGTTTTGTGGCACTGTTCGAAAGAGTGTGCGAAATTTATTTTCATGAAATTACGCAGATTACATGAAATACCTCGCCAAGAAAAGTGAGGCAAGATACTGGCAGTTAGACTTTTCATCCTTGGCGTGGTCTCCCTTAACTTTTTGCCTTTGTTTACCAGGTTGTTGATGTATGCTGGACTCTGTTTTTGCTGTTTTTGTTACTCTGGGCACTTTTCCACTGCTAACCAATGCTAAAGTGCAAGTGCTCCTATACAAAATGTGTATGTAATTGGTTCATCCATAATTGGCATATTTGATTTACTAGTAAGTCCCTAGTGAAGTGCACTAGAGGTGCCCAGGGCCTGTAAATCAAATGCTACTAGTGGGCCTGCAGCACTGTTTGTACCACCCACATTAGTAGCTCTGTAAGGAGGGAGGGGAGGAGTGGTCACTCACACCTGAAAGGGCTGTGCCTGCCCTCACACAATGCAGTCTTCAACCCCCTGGTGTGTGTCTGTGGCCTGGCCTGGGCTAGGCAGGATTTCACAAACAAGAGAGACTTTTCTTTGAAGTAAGCCTACCTCAAAGGCCAAAATGGGTATAAGAAGGGCACCCAAAACCACAGACTTTAGAACACTTTTATAAACCAAGAGGTCTGGAGAAGAGCTGAGGAAGAAGAGCTGCCCTGCTTGTGACTGTGTTTTGTGGAGCTATCCTGCAGTTGCTGCTTCTGCCTGTGCTAAAGGACAAAGACTGGACTTTGTGTGTCTTCCTTCTTGTGTAGAACTCTCCAAGGGTTTGTTTTACAGCTTGCATCCTGTTGTTCGAAGTCTCAGTGACAGCAAAGACTTCTCTCTGCCAGCACCTGGAGCCTCTGCTGAGACTCCTACTCTGCTAAGTGGTGCCCATCCAGTTCTTGGGACCCTGAAAGGAGCAGCTGGCATGCCAAGAGTGAGAAATCCTTGCACCAACCGTCATGCGGGGAAAAGATCGGCGCAACTCCGATCCGCGGCTGAAGAATGAAAGCACCGTCGGCTTCGCAGCTGAAAATCGATGCTCACCTGCAGCGAGACTGAAAGATCAACGCACACGGCTGGAGAAAGGACACGCAGTATCGCTGACGGAAGCTGGTGAGATCACAATCCGCGCTGCATGGTTTTTGGATCACCGTGCGGCAGGATTTCCAACGCAAACGTTGCTGGGCATGTAAAAACGATGCATGGCCTGCCCGGACCCGAGAGTGCGGTTCAAATTGACGCATCGTTCACCTGCTGAGAGAAGAAACAATGCACATCGACTCGACTGAAGGAGAAACAACGCACGGTCTTGCTCGTGAGTGATATCGACGCATCGCACACTCGCCCATGCAGGGTTATTTTTGATGCACCCAGGTACATTTCCACGCTAACAGCATTAGCGTTGTGGTTAAACTCCCCGTCAACCTACGTCTGATCCAGGACCTTCTGACCTTCAGGAAACGTCTCAAGACCTGGCTTTTAGAGCAGTAGTACCCCCCTCTAGTGCCTTGAGACCCTAACAGGTGAGTAGCGCACTTACAAAGTGATTGATTGGTTGATTGAAAATTACATGAGGGCTCATTTTGGTGTTTAATTGATGACTTGTGTATTGTGGATTTTTGTCGTTTTGGTCTTGTTTTGTTTAGATAAATATTTTCTATTTTTCTAAACCTGTGTTGTGTCATTTTGTAGTGTTTTCATTGAGTTACTGTGTGTGTGTGTTGGTACAAATACTTTACACCTAGCACTATGAAGTTAAGCCTGCCTGCTCATGCCAAGCTACCAGGGTGGTAAGGGGGTGTTAGCTGAGGGTGATTCTCTTTTACCCTGACTAGAGTGAGGGTCCTTGCTTGAACAGGGGGTAACCTGACTGCCAACCAAAGACCCCATTTCTAACACTGGCAATCTGCTGGTTTTAGTGGACTGTCTCATTTGAGAATAGAATGTCTCTGAGTGGGATATTTTCCATGTCAATCAGTCCCCCAAGGGCAAAAGTCACACAACATTTTGCTTAATGTGAAATAGAAAAATACAACCAAATTCTAGGTATGTGAAATTTGGGAATTACCTAGGAATATGCTGGTGGGCCAAAGATTTTGCACAAACATTTTTTTTGTCATCATACACCACAGACTCCAAGCCGTCTCGGAACCATGTCATGTTGCGCCCACTCCAATACAGAAGCGGCTACTGCCAGGTGGGAGGGAGGGAAGTGGGTCTCTCTCATTCAACCTCATGGATAGAAACGCATTGCTAGAGACAAGAGAGTGAGGCACTGTATAATCACTGGACTGCTATGTAATTCCGTGGCCAGTTCACTACACTTGTCCTTGACAGCCCCTCCATTCCAACAGTGGTGACTATCACCTTTCCTTTTTTTTTTTAAACTCCCACTGCCCTGTCTATTTTCGATGTTGTAAGAAGATCATTAAGCCAATATACATGCATGGGAGGGATCCTGAGATCCATTTACACTAAATTTGCCTTCTAGCCAGCAGTATAGCATAGAATAACATATTCCTCTTATGCCTGCTCCTCACTTCGCCTTTGTCTAGGCCATACCACCCTCAATGTGTCTGATCTCATCTGATCTTAGAAGCTAAGCAGGGTTGGGCCTGGTTAGTACTTGGATGGGAGTCCGTCTGGGAATACCAGGTGCTGTAGGCATTTATGATACTTTTGAAGAATATTACTGAATCTTGACTGAAGAAATTTGGACTTTGATTTCAGATCATGTAACAAGTTTGGAGCAACATATTTGACAGTTTTGTTCTTTTGGATTTGGACATTGATATTCAATCTGAGGATATTGACATATATGTTGAAAGTCATCTTATCTCTTCCAGAAATGTATGGAATATCATTATTGTTTAATGAACACTGACTCATGAGTACTATATTCTCGATTTTGTAGAAATATGCTATTTTGCCTCTTGTGGTTAATGGTGCCTTCCTCTAGTAGACCAAAAATTATCAAGGGGAGACTAATCAGGATCACCTGTTTCAAAATACTCTACAAAGTTTTGCACACCTCTTCCAAGAAACAGTATATTGATGGACATCCCATGAACATTTGGACATCGGATGCTCTCTGCAGGCCACACTTTGCACATCTGACTTCCTCCTTCTTCATTTTTGAAAGTCTATAAGGGGAGACAAAGGCACTGTGTAAAGTAGAGAGATGATTTCTGCTCTAAGGGGCAGGCTTAACTACCCTAAACAAGGTGTTCATAGATGCTTGCCATTTGTCTTCCAACTACTCAATGGGCATACTTTCCCACCAAAGAGCATCTGGTAGCTTAAAACCTCTGTTAGCAGCATCTAAAATTTCCCAATACCAGATTGATATCTCCCTGGGGCACGGGGGGACTATGAGTAGCCTATCTTCCAACTGACTTGATGAACCTATATTAGCCCTGACCCCTTGTGCCCAGCCTTTCAAATGATTATATTTCAGTCTGGAGAGGTTCCCCTCAGTTAACTCTGTTAGCTCTTCCCATGGCAGGAGGGATCCATCCCTAAAAAGATCCCCCAGTACACTACACCTGCCCTCCTGAGGGTAGCCGGCAAAACATCCCCCAAGCACTCCAGGGTGCCCGGGGAGTCCCAAATAGAGGCCCACTGGCAGTAGTAGTCAATATTTGCTGCTTGCCTGAGCTTATACCACACCTTTGCCACATCCGAAAATACTTTCAGCTTCACCTGTTTAAAGAATTTGGGGGTCACCAAATTTATATAAGAAGAACCTAGTTGCCCTTCTCACAGTGCCTACCATGGACCTAAATATATCACCAATTGCTGAAGAATCTGGGGAGGAAAAAGGCATTCTAGCATTCCTCAATTGAATTTTCCATGCATAATATTGCAGGTTCGAGAAGGCAAGGCCTCCTTTTTTTCTTCTTCTGCATAGGTTTTTCCATGAGATCCTGGGACCTTTCTGAGCCCAAATGAAAGAGTTTATAGCTTGTTGCAATGTATCCAAATGTCTCCTATCCATTCGTAGGGGGATGGAGTTGAATAAAAATGTCAACTTAAGCAAGATCACCATTTTAATCAAACTGACTCTTCCAATGATTGGAAGTGGGAGATATGTCCATCCTCTCATCAACTTGCTAAACTCCTCCAAAGCTTTCTTCAAATTAAGCACTGGAATCTGCTCAATGTCTTGCATGATCACCAATCCTAAGTATCTCATTATACTTTTTGTCTGCCCCTGATCCTTTTTCTGATTCTATACCATTATCTCAATTTTCCCTGCATTAATATGGTTGCCCAAAATCATCCCACAACGCTCCGCCATACCCAGCAGTGCTGGAAAAACCCTGGATAGATCTGAAGTATATACTAGGAGGTCATCAGTGTACAAGGCCACTTTTTTCCCCAATCCCAACCACAGTAGGGAGGGATCGAGATATTTTGCCTAATCTTCCTGGTGAAGGGTTCTATATATACATAAAAAAACAAAGGAGAGAGGGGGCAGCCCTGTCTAGTTCCTCTAGTAATCCCAAATGGTGCGGTCAGCTTTCCATTCCAGCCATGGGGGCCTGATAAATTAGACTGATAGTTTTGCAGAAATTTGAACCCAAATTATATTTCTTTAGGACCATGATAGAAATTGGGTCTTTGGTTGGCAGTCAGGTTACCCCCTGTCCAAGCAAGGACCCTCACTCTAGTCAGGGTAAGTCACACACAATCCTAATCATCCTGTGCCCACCCTCTGGTAGCTTGGCACTGAGCAGTCAGGCTTAACTTAGAAGGCAATGTGTAAAGTATTTGTGCAATAAATCATATATTAACACAGTATAGCACCACAAAAATATACCACACAGTGTTTAGAAAAATATATAATATGTATCTGATAAGATGCATGTCAAAATAATTAAAATGCAATAAGTAATGTTGAGATATCACTGTAAAAGTGATATAAAGTGTCTTAAGTCTTTTAAAAGCAACAAATGCTTCTTTCAAGCACAAAGTACCTGGTTGACGTGCAAAATCTCTGCAAAAAAACGCAGAGGAAGAAATGCGTGGCAACAAAGTGGTGTGCGTCGATTTCTTGGGCCGCACATGGCAATGAGTCATTTAGTTTTCAAGCAGGGATGGCTGTGTGCTGTTTTTGTGGCACTTGGTCATGGATCCTCTTCGGGTTGCAGGGTTTTCAGGTGCCCTGGGGATGATGCGTGGATTTCCTGCTCTGGTAGGACGAAGTCACAGGAGCTGCGTCGATTCAGTGGGTGTTGCATTGAAATTTCTACCGCACAGCAGCTGCTGCATTGTTTCCTCTCTGGAAGTCAGGCTGCGTCGTTCCGGCTCGGCTGGGCGTCGATCCAGTGGGCCGTGCATCGAATTTCTGGTCGCCGCGAAGGTGCTGCATCGATCTTCTTGATGCAAAGTCAGGCTGCGTCGTTCCGGTTCGGCATGCAGTGAATTTTTCACCGCGGTGCATGCTGTGTGATGTTTCTGGCAGGCTGTGCATCGAATTTCACTGCACAAGGAGTCCTTCTTGTAGAGATGAAGTCTTTGTGGTCCTGAGACTTCAGGGAACAGGAGACAAGCTCTATCCACGCCCCTGGAGAGCACTTCCACCACAGCCAGAGAGCAGCAACGCAGCAGGGCAACAGCAAGGCAGCAGTCCTTCACAGAAAGCAGACAGGTGAGGCCTTTGGGCAGCCAGGCAGTTCTTCTTAGCAGGATGCAAGTTCTGGTTCAGGTTATCTTCTCCAGGAAGTTTCTGAATTGGTAGGCGCGGAGGCCCTGTTTAAATACCGAAATGTGCCTTTGAAGTGGGGGAGACTTCAACGAGTGGCTTAGAAGTGCACAAGGTCTCCTTTCAGTTCAAAACTGTCTGCCAGGGTCCCAGTAGGTGGGGTGGCAGTCCTTTGTGTGAGGGCAGGCTACTGTCCTTTGACATGCATGTGTCAGGCCCTCCACCCTCCCAGCCCAGGAAGACCCATTCAAAATGTAGATGCATGCAAGTGAGGCTGAGTATCCTGTGTTTGGGGTGTGTCTGAGTGAATGCACAAGGGAGCTGTCAACTAAACCCAGCCAGACGTGGATTGGAAGGGACAGAAAGATTTAAGTGCAGAAAAATGCTCAGTTTCTAAAAGAGGCATCTCTAAAATAGTAATATTAAATCCAACTTCATCAGCCAGCAGGATTTTGTATCACCATTCTGGCCATACTAAATATGACCTTCCCACTCCTTTCAGATCAGAAGCTACCACTCAAACAATGTATGAGGGCAGCCCCAATGTTAGCCTATGAAGGGAGCTGGCCACACAGCAGTGTAAATACAAATTTAGGAGTTTTACACTTCCAGGACATGTAAACTACACAAGTAGATGTCCTGCCTTTTGCCTACACAGCACCGTGCCCTATGGATTACCTAGGGCATACCCTAGGGGTGACTTATATGTAGAAAAAGGGGAGTTTTAGGCTTGGCAAGTACTTTTAAATGCAAAGTCGAAGTGGCAGTGAAACTGCGCACACAGGCCTTGCAATGGCAGGCCTGAGGCATGGTTAAGGAGCTACTTAAGTGGGTGACACAATCAGTGCTGCAGGCCCACTAGTAGCATTTAATCTACAGGCCCTGGGCACACATAGTGCACTTTACTAGGGACTTATAAGTAAATTAAATAATCCAATTGGGTAGGACCCAATGTTGCCATGTTTGAAGGCATATGCACTTTAGGACTGGCTAGCAGTGGTAAAGTGTGCAGAGTCTTAAAACCAGCAAAAACTATCTAAAAAGTGGAGGGAGGCAGGCAAAAAGTTAGGGTGACCACCCTAGGGCTGTCAGGTCTGACAGACCATGTTCAGAGAGCTCCAGTTCACCCTATTGAAGGCCTTCATTCAATCCAGGGCTATAACAGATAAAGGTTCTTGATAGGTTGTAGCCATATCAATAGCTCCAATCAGGCTAAAAGTTATTTTGTGCAATAATTTATTTCTAATAAATCCTTTCTGATCTAAGTGTATCAGACCATTCACAACTCCACTTAACCTATTCACCATTATATTAGCAAACAGCTTAGTCACTGTATAGTAGTGATATTTGCCTATAGGATTCACATGCAGTCAGACTTTTCCCATTCTTTAAGATGTATGTATGTATATGGGCATTTATATAGTGCGTTCCGGCCTTGGCATCGAATCGCTTGAGGACATAAAGGATAAGAAGACGACTGGAGCCAATAGCCCTACCGAGGAAACAGCCAGGTTTTCACTCTTTTCTTAAACATCGCGAAGTTCTGTCCTTTCCTGATATCAAGAGGTAGACCATTCCAATATCTGGCAGCCGCCACTGTGAATGCTCTATCTCCCCACCTAACTCTGCGCGTCCTACAGACCTGGATCAGAAAAGACTTCTCCGATCTTAGGGTGCGTCCTGGACAATACCATCTGAGTCTGTCCACCAGGTGTTCTGCACCAACCCCATATAGTGCTTTAAAGGTAAGGCAAAGAGATTTAAAGATAATCCTCTTGCCCACCGGCAGCCAGTGAAGAGACTTTAGGCTAAGGGAAGCCGAAGCTAAACGTGGGAGTGCCAGAATCATACGAGCTGCATTATTCTGAATTAATTGCAGTTTCCTTAGAGTGCACTCATCAATATCCAGCAGCAATGAATTGCAATAGTCCACTCTGGACATAATCAATGCCAACATAACCGTGATTCTTTCCTCCTGCTTCAAGAACGGTAAGATTTTCCTAAGGATTTTCAGGGTCCAATAACAAGACTTCACTAAGGCATTAACCTGTAGTTTAAAACTTAATGCTTCATCAAAGATCACACCTAGGTTTCTAGTTGCTCCACATGGGACTGGTATTGCCCACAATCATCCGGCCACCATCGCGGCCCCCACAGATCCTTACTGCAACCATACAGGACAATCTCCGTCTTGTTGGTATTGAGCTTAAGTCAGTTCTGTCTCATCCACTTATTAATAGCCTTCACGCAGCTATTAAACCGCTCTGCCACTTCCTCCCAGTTGCTCCTAGACAATGGAATGATGATCTGAGTGTCATCCCCATAGGAGGAAGGCATAAAACCATATGATCGAATAAGCGTAGGACTCAACGTCGAGCCATGGGGTAACCCACATGGCAAATGGAAGGCCGTAGCTTTAAAACCTTCCCAGCTAACAATGTTAGGTCTTTTAAAATAGTCCCTTAAAAATGACTCCAGGATTTTAAGCGCGGCCTATCTTATTCCAACATTGTGGAGGCGAGATACAAAGATATCAGGCGAGATGGTATCGAATGCCGCAGAGAGATCTAATAGCACAAGAACTGCGCCCTGGCCCTCATCCAGAAACTTCCGGATGGAGTCAGAGGTAGTTAATAGCGCTGATTCCGTGCTATGAGCCCTTCTGCAACCATGTTGTGACTGATCTAGGGCTTCAGCCTGGTTAAGAAACATAGATAGTTCATAATTAATATGTTTCTCAAGTATCTTCGCTAGTGTCGGTAGCAGGGAAATAGTTCGCAGATTGCTTAAGTCAAAGGCGGTATAATCGGCCTTCTTTTTAAGGGGAATTACAGTGGCCTGCTTCCATGAGGAGGGGTAGACCCCTGTGGATAGTACATCCATAAAAATGGAAGTAAGTTTTGGAGCCACCACGTCAGGAATCATCTGCAAAATGCTGGGTGGACAAGGGTCCATAGGTGAGCCCGATTTAATCCCCGTAAGGATATCTTTAATCCTGTCCGTCATCAGCGGGGAGAAACATGTAAACAGCGGGATATCCTGATTTGGCGGATCCAGGTGGGTGATCCCAGAATCCATCAAGGAAGTCTTTATGTATTTGCCTAATTTTATTTTTAAAAAATTCAGCTATTTGATTACAGGTTGCCTGAGAGTTCGACGAGGTTATGGGGGGAACAGGAGGCGTGATAAGCGAGCGAACTACCTTAAATAACTCTTTAGGCGCATTTTTAATTTTAGTAGAAAAGAAAGCAGTTTTAGCCTCAAAACAGGCTACCTTGTAAATTTTTAAAACACTTCTTAATTTCTTCTTCTCTGATGCGTTAGGGTCAAGCTTCCAACATCTTTCTTGTTGGCGGTACTTCCTCTGGAGTACTTTCAGATCACTTTTAAACCAAGGCCAGCTAGTTTTCTTGGGTCTACCCTCCGGCTTTATTAGTGCCGCGGCCAGTTTGTTTATGGCAAGGGCTAAACCTGAGTTAAACACCTCCAGAGCAGGCAAATGAGAATTCCCAACCGCCTCCCAGCCTTCCTTTACTGCCGGGCCCAGCAGAGACTCTGTAATTTTATTCCATAGTCTCAGTGATTTATTAGCTGATTTTGTCTGTTGGCTAGGGGACCTCTTCAAACTTTTGATTAAGAAAAGGTGGTGATCAGTCCAAGGCAAATGAGTATTGGACACCGATACCAAATCTTCTGGGCGAGAGAAAATCCCATCAAGGATATGCCCTGCCTGATGAGTAGCCAAAGTGACCGAAAGAATCCAATCAAATGATGCCATCAAACTCACCAGCTCTCTAACCTGGGGAAGCTGAACATTATCGAAATGTAGATTAAGATCACCCAGAATAATGCAATTAGATGCCGCAATCATAGCTTCAATAAGACAGGGCCAATCTAGCAAAAACAAAGCAGCAGAGCCTGGGGGTCTATATATATGAAGGCCCTCCATCAGAGTGTAATTATTCTGGCGAATTTTAAAGTACATGCCCTCACAAGACTTATGGGGGGAATTAGCTGGTTCCCATTGGCAGGACAAAGAAGATCTGCAAATCATGGCCAGCCCTCCTCCCATACCCACTGGCCTATCCAGCCTAAAAAAGGAATAGCCCTTGGGAGAGGCTTCAATAAAATCCGGATTAGAATCTGCCTTGGCCCATGATTCAGTTATAAAAAGGCAGTCCACTTTATTAGTAATGATCATTTCCGCAATTTCGGTCTTGTGTTTAACCAGTGATCGTGCATTTATCAATGCACACACAACCGGTTTTATTCCCTCCAGTCTCTTGGGAAGACTCAAACCCGGACCTTCTGGTGTCAATCTATGTTGGGAGAACATTGGATCCCAACCACAGTTCCTACACGCCCGCTGGAAAATCTGCCCTAAGTATGGCAGAAGCACATGATTGCACAATTTAGCTGGGGCCAGAACCCGAAGCGTGGGTCCTGAGAAGCAAATACGCCTAGGGGTCCTCGAGCCCCAATCAGCCCCCCCTGCCCCCGTCCTCGACGGTGCGCGGACGGGCGCAGACGGTCTTGCCTTAGGCGCGCCAGCGGCGCGCCTGCTGCGCGCCCACTTCATAGCCGTAGTTATGGCCCCTTTCCTTGGCCCACGCCCCCCACGTGACAGGCAGCACTAGACTGCTGACCTGTCCTCAGGTACCCAGAAGAGGCACACTAATGGAGGACGGGCGGGCTCTAACAGGCCCGAACCCGACCTCGGAATTAAAACAGATAAATATGTGCAAGAGCAGTAACTAACAAGCGGTCTAGCAGCAATGTAAAAAAACGATCTAAAAATACATGAGAATACAATAAAAATACAGTCAGAGTATCATATCACTAGAAAGTATGGCGTGCAGCCGAGGACTCACTATCATGCCTCTCTGCGCGCCCGCTTCATAGCGGTAGTTATGGCCCCTTCCCTTGGCCCACGCCCCCCACGTGACAGGCAGCACTAGACTGCTGACCTGTCCTCAGGTACCCAGAAGAGGCACACTAATGGAGGACGGGCGGGCTCTAACAGGCCCAAACCCGACCTCGGAATTAAAAGATCAGGGAAATAGTCACCTCATTCCAGAAGGAAGGTAGCAACATTCCCTCCTCAAAAAGTTCTGAGAATAGCTGTGAGATGGGTGGCACTATATATTCTCCTAAGGCTATATACAGCTCTACAAGGATGCCATCCAGACCTGCTGCTTCCCCTCTCTCTGATACCCTCTCAAAACCACTCTTATTTCCCCCTGAGAAATTGGTTTATTCATTGCGACCTGTCTCCCTGTGTCAAGCTTGGAAGAACATCCATCTCCAACCATTTCCCAGCCTCATCCTCACTCACCACAGCCTCCTCTGTACAAAGCTGGGAAAAGAACTGCTGAAAGGTATCCTCAATTTCCTCTGGGCTACTAAGCTTAATCGCCCGCTAATCCAACACAACTTCCTTAATACAGTTCCGCACTTGCTCCTTCTTGCTCTTCCAAGCTAACAATTTCCCCGCTCTCTCTCCATATTAAAAATGAGTGAGTCTGCTTGCTTCCCATTTTTTAGCAACCCTAGATTGCAATACCTCCTCTATCTGCTGCCTCAACTGATTGGCCCTATTCTCTAACTCCTCACCTTCTCCTGTCTCTACCGTCTCCATTAATTGGTTATCACATTGTAGCAATTCCTGTTCTATGAGGCTCATTTAATTCCTATATTGCTTGTTCCTATAGCTAGTGAGACTCAAACACTTCCCCCTAATGGAGGCTTTAAATGTATCCCAAACTATAGCCGTGGAAGCTGATGCCAAGTTGGCCATAAAACTCCTCTGTCTCCTTCCGCAGATGGCACACCACCCCCTCGTCCAAGAGCAAAGTGCGATCCAGGGTCCATCTCCTTGGGCCTATTTCTTGGGGGAGTTTTATCTTTAACACCACAGCTACTTGGTCTGAAAGATGAGCTGGTGCCTAAGCTATATCCTCAACTATGCGACAGAGCAATTAGTCAACTAAAAAGTAATTGATCCGGGAGGCATGGCCATACTTTTTATTGTGGTAAGAAAATCCTTTTTTTGCACCCGCTCTTTGTCTCCACAGATCACGCAGACCAAACTCTTCCATCATCCTTTCAAGATATTGTTGAGACTTCAGAGTGCCTACCGATCTACAATTTGTTGATCTATCTAGTTTGTTATCCAAGACCACATTGAAATCTCCTGCGATTATAATTTGGATCGGGAAATTCTAATACATGGGAGAAAACCATTCTAAGCGACTCAATGTCATTACAGTTCGGACCATAGAAACCTACTAACGTGACTCTCCTGCCACATATCTGGAGTTTAACTTTGAACCATCTCCCCATCTTATCAAACACCATCTCCAACAATACTGCATTAACCTGCTGTTTGCCCAATATCGCGACCCTTTTAGTATTGAAGTCGTGCCCTGTACAGGCAAAACATTGCAACCATTTCTGAGTTTTGAATAATTTTACACTTTCTTCCATAGTTAAATTGGTTTCTTGCAAAATTAGTATGTGTACTGGAGAGTCATTTAGGAACTTCAAAAGCCTATTGTTTCTCCCCTTAGACCATAGGGCATTAACATTCCAAGACATTATTTAGATTAACCAATCACTACCCCCATCCCCCGCCTTCCAGTTAGATACTTGCTCGCTGAGGTATATGAGGTGTATGGGGTGTATGATTTTTTTTTTCTCCCTGTATGCTCCCCACCCTGTGTCCGCTTAACACTCTCCCCCCCACCCCTGGAGTACCCTCCCATTTACTTGTCGGCTGATGTAGGCCCAACTTTAAGAGCGCTCATAGGACCCTCAGCCTATATCTCTATGCAAGTAGTAGCCCTTCACTTATCAATGCTTCCATTTTCCATGGCTTCCACTAAGTCATCTGCTGCAGCTTGGTCTCTCATATTATACATCTTTTTATTGCGCATCACTTGAAGATGAGCCGGGAATTTAAGTTGCGCCACTGCTCCTACTTTTCTGAATTCCTCCAGTCATCTCCCAAGATACCTCTGCCTATTCAATGTTTCCCCAGACAGATCTGACCTGATCTTGAAGGAGAATTCCTCTCCTCTCAGAGATTTTAATTTTAATGCCTCTGTCTGTATTTTTTCCATCAAAAGATATGTCTGAAAATAAAGCAGAATATTACGTCTTTTTTTACTATCAGAATTCCTCCTGAACTGGTCTCCGTGGATCCTCTGGATGTTACCTGTGATTTCCTCCTTACTCTTCTCCAATGATAGTGCGTTCTTAATAAGAGAGGCTACAAACATTTTAATGTCCCCTTTCTCCACTCCCTCTGAGCCATTCAAAATTCTCAGATTATTCCTTCTGGAATTATTTCCCAGCTGCTCTAACTTCAGATGTAAATCGAGCTCACTCCTTTTAACAGTTGAATTTCCTCTTTTTTCTTTCTGAGCTCCTCTTTCATAGCAACAACCGACTCCTCAAGAGCCTGAGTTCTAATCGCCAAAAGATCAAATTTATTTTCCAAGGTCATACAAGCTTCCCTTATCTCTCCTTGGTTCACTTCGGAAACTGCAAACCCTTTTTTAATATTGTCAGAAAGTGTGACGAACATAGCCTCCAGTGAGGTGCTTACAGTAGGGGGCACCTGGCCTATATTCTGTACACACTCTACAGCTGACACAGTCGGCAGGTCTGACACCCAAGAGCCGAGTCTTATAGGGGAGCTTTTGTTCAGAATTGGTCTGACCAGAGGTAGAGGTGAGCTGCCCTCCACTTCCATCCCTTTCATCCCTTTATCACTTTCCAGGCTTTGTGCCACCAAAAAGCTTTCCTCCAGGTTCTGTTCCATTAAACTAGTGGCACTACAATTCATTACTATTGCTAAGGCCTTAAGATATGCCTTCAAGGATGGGGTAACTCTGGGTCTAGAGATGGTGAGCTTTTGTCTGCCTTTGCCCCCAGACAGCCTTTTTTTGTAGTGCGTGGCCCTCTCCCCCACTTAGAACTGTATTCTCCTCCAAATGTAGACCACGGAGGCCTCCTACCTTCTTCTGATGACCTCTTGGCACCTTTCTTGAGGTCGAGGCTGTCTCCCCCACCATTTGCACCTTACTGCACTTTCATTGTCCCCTGTCGTCTCCACAATCCTTTTCCGGCTTTTGCTCCCTTCACCGGCCCTCTACTTTCCGCAGCAGCTTTCCTGGCGCCTGTGCTGACTCTGCCAGCTCGCTCAACTGGAGGGAAACGCGTGGTGCTGCATTCTGACTCTTCCGGAGCTCCAGTGCGGCACAACACCAACCGTCGACCCTGCTGAGACCGCAGACACTGCTCCATAGGCTCTCTGATGTCGCCGCATGCTCCCTGCACATCTGGCACCTTCACGGCGACGAATGGTGTCGGAAACAGTCACAGACACCTTAGGGTGCCGCTGCCAGAAATGCTGACGGGGGGCTTCAGGTAAGCACTCTAGCGAGCCGCTGTGACGCCGCCCGCCATGTTCTTCACCTGCACAAACCTTTTTTGTGGATAAATGAATATACTGAATGCCTGCTTAGTTAAAACCTTGTACAGTTGTTTGCTCTTCATGCAGATAAAAAAGGAATTACTTTGCTTTCTAATGGATTCCTAAAGGTTTGAATGGTAAAGCTAGGTACAATTTGTTTTCCCCGAACAAAATGTTATTGATTTTTCAAACAGCACAGACCCCAACAGAGGTCAGCCATCCAATGTCTAAGAAGTATACTCAGAATCACACCTACAGGCTTCTTTCTCCCCCCCTTCATCCATGGGCTTTAATTCACCAGAATGCCAGGGGTAGCGGAAGGGACAACACACGCCCTTTGACCTTCATTTTTGACATACACACTCACATAAACACCCACTGCAAACATGTGCACAAAATACACTTAAAATCTTTTTTTGCTTACCTCAGCTTAAAAAAACCTCATATTCCAGGTCATTGTACAACATTTGTATTACACTGATACTCAATAATCTAACATTATTTAGTACTAGTGTAATAAAACCTTGATAGAAAACAAGGAGAGTGGATCCTCAACAGACATCCATAAGGGCGAGCTTCCACTGTGTCCCAGACACTGAGTTTGCCACTTCTCAGGTCAGGGTTCTCCAAGGCAATGCCAGGGGTCACAAGTGGAAAGCCAGGGGTCGCAGCTGAGACCCCTAGCAACCACCTAAATGACGTCTGTGCCTCTATCCCTCTTAGTAGATTCTAAAACAAAGATGTTTTATCACTTATATGTGCTAACATGTTACATGTTTTCTGCTCCTGGTCAGGGTTCGAAAACACTTTCCGCAAGGTTGATGGGATCATTGGACCCAGTGAGGAGTGTGGTTAACCATATACAAACATTCCAATCTCAACCACCTAATTTAAACACCATGACCAATGCAGCCATAGAAACAAAACTCAAATCTGTGAAACGTATCAAAGCTTTATTATAACCACACTTAAAGTAACATGAATTGTGCACAAGATCAAGTTATACAAAAAAAAAAAAGAGGCTGATCATATCTACAAAACAAGTTGAATCGACTCAATATCAGCACCATTAGGCATTCCAAAAGAAATACAGATACCAACAAAGAAACAATGTGTGCAACAGAAACAGATTTTAAATAATTTCTTGACAACATTAGTCAAAACAATTTCACAAATCAATATATCAATTTAAGTGGACAAGTTATAAGGCAACCTACTACTATCACAAATTAGGACAAGCGTGTGTGGGGTTAGGCGAACACATGCGGGCAAAAACAAAAAAGAAATCAAGACAAAAATAATTTGAAAAAGTCATCTCAGACAAAATTAATTTAAATAAAAAAATAAAAATAGGCAGGTATCAACCTGCTAATTCAATGAGAAAAACATGGCAGAGTTGGCAATCAGCATTTCAATTAAATACACTTCTCCTGGGATCAGCATACAATTCAGGGTCATCAACAAAGCAAGGAATCTTCTACAAAGTCCATTAGAAGCACCATCAGCGGGAAAGTGCAGAACACGGGCTGCACATGGAAACAGGAAAAGGCCAAGGGGACAAATTACCAGTTCAAGATGCAAAGGGGCTCTGCACTAAAATTACAAGTCCATTCCCTATTCTGGAAGAATCAAAGCAATTCGATTGGTCAGCTCGATGAGTCCACAATACACAAAAAGGACAATATCCAATGAAAATTAAAACACAAGATGAATTTGCAACATCAATGAGGGTTCCCAGGTCTGGGTGAAGTCATCTCTCCTTCTGTGTGACACTGGTAATAACTAGCAACTCTGTTCATTACTTCTATGCATTCCAACACCTTTCCAGGGCTCATGGCAGTTCCAGTGGTTCTCATGAGATCAGCAGTTAAACAATGGTGTTGCTTTACTTCCCAGTCCTCACAGTCTAATGTCATAGTGGTACCCCACCACCACTTTGATGTGGCAGAGAATTTCTTTCCAAAAAGTCGTTAGTCAATGGCAAGCCCTTCATAAGTGGAACAAATCACCACCTGTCAACACCCCTGCCAGAATAGCCCATCTGCCTTGCCATGCATATGTTCCAACGTTTTTATTGTGACATACCAGCCCGTGATTTTTTGATACAACAGTTCCTTATTCAGCACAGATACAGAAAGAGGGTATACCACACAAAATATTGTGACACTTGTTTACAGAGGTGTTTATGCCTTCCCCCTCCATCTGGCAAAGATCACTAACAACGCAGTCAATGCAACGCTATGCATTGATCTCGCTGCCATTACCACGCATATTCATTTACTACACACGCCTTTAGCATGCATGCCTTTATCACACATATGTGTGGTAACGAAAGAGAGAGAAGTCCTGGTGGAACAGGAAGGGGCAGTGAGAAGAGAGAGGAAAGTGGGGCTGGGTTTGGGGGTAGTTTTTAGCACAGGGTGGGGAAGGTTTTAGGGTTCAGGGTGGGGGGGTCAGAGTAGTTTTTAGGATAGGGTAGGTTTTAGGATTTAGGGAAGGGTGGGGGTCAGGGTAGTTTTTAGAACAGGGCGGGGTAGGTTTTAGGACAGGGCAGGGTAGCTTTTAGGATTTAGGATGGGTCGTTTTTAGGGCAGGGTGGATTTTAGGGTTTAGGGTGGGAGTTGTGTAGCTTTTAGGGCAGGGTAGGTTTTAGGACACGGCAGGGTAGCTTTTAGGGTTTAAGGTGGGGTGGAGGGCCGGGCTCATTTTTAGGACATGGTGTTATAGTTTTTAGGACAGGGGGTAGGTTTTAGGACAGTGCAGGGTAGTTTTTAGGCTTTTGGGTGGGGGTGGAGGGGTGTGTTAGTTTATAAGACAGGGCAGGGTAGGTTTTAGGTTGCACGGTGGGGAGTTGGGGGAGTTTTTAGATAAGGGAGGGGAAGTTTTCAGGGCAGGGTAGGTTTTATGGTTTAGGATGGGGAGGGGTAGTTTTCCGAACAGGACTGGGTAGATTTTAGGTTTTAGGATGGGGTCAGGCTAGCTTTTAGGACAGGGTGGGGAAGGTTTTAGGACAGGGTAAATATTAGGGTTTAGGGTGGGGGGGTCGGGGTAGTTTTGAGGGCAGGGTGGGGTAGTTTTTAGGATGGGGTAGGTTTTAGGGTTTAGGGCAGGGGAGGGGTCGGAGTAGTTTGTAGGACAGGGCAGGGTAGGGTTTAGGACAGGGAAGGGTAGCTTTTAGGGTTTAGGGCAGGGGTCGGGCAGGTTTTAGGATAGGGCAGAGTAGGTTTTAGGACAGGGCAGGGTAGGTTTTAGGGTTTACAGAGGGATAGTTTTTAGGACAGGCAGGATAGCTTTTAGGTTTTAGGATGAGGACGGGGTGAGGTTAATTTTTAGGACAGGGTGGGGTAGGTTCTAGGGTTTAGGGCAGGGTGGGGTAGTATTTTGGACAGGGTAGGTTTTAGGGATTAGGGTGGGGTGGGGTGGGGAGTCGGGTAGTTTTTAGGACAGGGCTGGGTAGGTTTTAGGACAGGGCAGGGTAGCTTTTATGGCTTAGGGCGGGGTGTTGGGTCGTTTTTAGGACAGGGTGGGGTAGTTTTTAGTGTTTAGGGTGGGGGCACAGGAGGGGGTAGTATTTAGGACAGGGTGGGTTGGTTTTAGGACAGGACAGGGGTTAGGGCTCTGGGCAGGGGGTGGAAAGGACAGTTTTAAGGGCTTGGGCGGGTTGAGTATGGTGTCAGGTGTAGGGGACAGGGCGGGGGAGAATTTGCCAAACATGCCCCTTTACCAAATATGCTTTTACAATTAAATTTGTTCTGAAGGCATGGTGGTAAAGGCATGTGTAGTAAAGATGCAGTCCATTTAGAGAATGCTTTATAAAGGCATGCGTGATATATGCATGTGTTGTTCTAGCATACATCTTTCCATCTACTTCCTCATAAGACCATTCAAAGGTGTTATCCACGTGTGCTTAGATATTGTACATATTAGATATGTGACCTTTAGGACCTTAAGAAGTGGCAAAAGTGCCCACCCCCACCCTAAATCCCCCCCCCACCAGAGCATTAAATGCTTCGTTGCTGTGTCAGGGCGAAAAGTCCACTGCCACAGCTGGAACTTTTGCATATGATGAGCTTTTCACAACTGAGGGCCAGAGGTAGCAAAGGATTTGCGCGTCGCAAACGACGAAAATCGCCGTTTGCGAGGCGCAAATGCCTCTTTGCTATGCAGAAATGCATATTGCGAGTCGGGACCGACTCGCAATATGCATTTCAGAATCGCAAATAGGAAGGGGTGTTCCCTTCCTATTTGCGATTCTGAGTGGTATGCAATACCATTTGCGACCGCATATGCGGTCGCAAATGGTGTCGCAGTTACCATCCACTTCAAGTGGATGGTAACCCACTCGCAAATTGGAAGGGGTCCCAATGGGACCCCTTCCACTTTGTGAATGGACCCACAAATATTTTTTCAGGGTAGGTAGTGGTCCAAGGGACCACTACCTGCCCTGAAAAAAAAAACGAAACTAAAGATTTCGTTTTTTTTTTTAAGTGCAGCTCGTTTTCCTTTAAGGAAAACGGGCTGCACTTAAAAAAAAAAAACGGCTTTATTTAAAGCAGTCACGAACATGGAGGTCTGCTGACGACAGCAGGCCTCCATGTTTGCGAGTGCCTAGACTCGCTATGGGGCCGCAATTAGCGACCCACCTCATGAATATTAATGAGGTGGGTCATTGCGACCCCATAGCGAGTCGCAGTCGGTGTCTGAGACACCGTTCTGCATACCAATTTGCGAGTTGCAAATTGCGAGTCGCAGGGACTCGCAATTTGCAAGTCGCAAATTAGCATTTTGCTACATCTGGCCCTAATACTCTTGTTTGCACAGATTAAAGACCTAAATTTCACCCCATTTGAACAAGTCCACAAAGTTCCTGCATTCCTCTTCTGTTCAATGCTCAAAGTTGCCTTTCGTGATTCACTGGGAAAATTCTAAATTTTCCACAAATGGTGTGTATGGGAAGGGGGAGATAGCTTGCAGTTTCTTATGTGTACCATGCCTCCAGTGCTGGCTTCAGGAATTCTGAAAAGTAACAAACTGGGAGTTGCCTAACCAGGATATGTCTCAAGGGGCACGGCTCACCACTGCGGCATCTATATGAACCCAGTGGTGCCCAGTTTCAGACAAGGGCCACTCAAAAAGAGTTTGACTGGGTCATGCCTAATAGTAATTATTAAATCCGGCAGAATTGGCCCTCCCAAGTGTCTGTTCATTTTCAACATTTTCCTCGATACCCGTGCTTTCCTACAGGCACATTTAAAGGTGTCAATAGCTTTCAACAAAGCAACTATATATATCTCCGTGAGTTTCAGCGGAAAAGCCTGTTTAACCACTAGTACTCTGCCCAGCCAGAAGACAAATAAATTGTGCCACTTATATAAATTGGTGACAGTGCCATTGAGCATCTGCGGGAAGCTTGCTGCATTTAGTAGTCTATGTCTGGGCATTTTGAACATCTCCACGTCTTCAAATGTTGCATATTTAACCTCCGATGTATGCCCACTCCCAGGATCTCCGACTTTTCAAGATTCACGGTAAAAGCCTTAGGGCCAGATGTACCATCACGGCCCATTGCGATTCGGTAATAGCCATTTTTAAGAAATCGCTATTACCGACTCGCAAAGGGCCATGTATCACATGTGCGAATCGGTAATAGCGATTTCTTAAAAATCGCAAATGCTATTACCAAATCGCAAATTGCGATACCGGCCCCATTCGCAGCTATGGGCCTGTTGGCCCATAGGTGCGAATTTTTTGCATTTCCAAAATTGCGATTTCTGAACCAGAAATCGCAATTTTGGAAATGCAAAAGGCCAGGGTGCTGGGGGCCTAAGGCCCACTCTCCTGCACCCCAATTTTTTTTTTTAACATGTAAGTTTTACTGCATTTTTTAATTTTGCACCAGGTTACCACCTAGTTGCAGATCATGGTATTTTGCATGTGCAAAATGCCATTCTGCGAAAAATCGCAATTTGCGATTTTTTGCAGCATTGCCTTGCGACCTGGATTTTGCGAATCACAAATTGTGATTCGCAAAATCCAGGTCGCAACGCTAAAAATCGCAATTTTAGCAATTTCTACTTTGTGGTCTGCGAATGCCTTTCATGCATTGCAGACCATTATTTTGTACTCGCAAACGGCCGATTTTACCGTTTGCGAGTGCAAAATATTTTCATACATCTGGCCCCTAGCTTCCAGTATCTCAGCGCCCTGGGAATTGAACAAATACTTTTTGAGCATGCATGTTGTTGGTTTTACAGCTCATTCACAGAATCTTGGCTAAATATAGTGAAAATGCAGGAAACATTAGTTGCACTGGTTTTCTCTGCGTTGACATTGCTATCACTGTTTTGAAGCAGCATTTGCCACTATATATAACCTGGTGGTAATTATCTGTACAAATACATAAATGAACACACTTTCAACTCTTGCCCTGAGTGTAACAAGCATTGGCAACGTCATACAATCTAGCTTTGCCAGTGTTTGTTGTTGATCGGTATTGGTTTTGCCAAAGTATGGTAAGCATTTTCAAAGCCATTATCAACACCAGCTATCTTGGAATATTAGTTTTTCGTGGTTACCATATGAACATCGCATTGCTTGTGGGTGCAACGTGACAGCCAGCACTGAAGCATAAAAAATAACATTCAAGGATGACCATTCATCGCATTTGGGTTGATTAGTCCAACACCAGCACAATGTCACAAGTACTGTTAAAACCAATAGTGTTGAGTAGCTGGTACCAGCAGAGAGAGAGTGGCACGGGAGGTCAGACACAGAGACAACTGTGATCTGTATCTGGGGTGGAAACTGGGAAGGGAGCAATAATGAAACAGTAGGGTAGGGGGAACTGTGAAAGATAGGGGCAAAGGGGTATGAAAAAAGAGAGAGAGGGAGGCATTGTTCTGGGCGTGAAAGGTAACGAGAAAGCAGGAGAGATGCACTCTCTTCAAATACTAAATCATAAATGCCACAGACGAACCTGAAAAAAAGTTCCCTAATGTCACCAGTGGAAGGATACTCAACCAATCAAAAAGGGAGAAGCCTAAATGCTCCAAGGCTGGCCAAGTACAGCACTTGCAAATAATGCCTTTGGACTAGGAGCTGGGAATTGAAATAGACAAGCAAGCAATCCAAGCAAGAGCAAAGGACTGACCCAAAACCCCATCTGAGTTACTGTGTATGCTGATCGCAAAACACCGTTCAAGCTGTCTTTAACACGTCTGCAATAACCATTACGACTAGCACTTGCGTTCATATTTTACAGTAGTACCTGGATCTAAAAGACCCTCTGTCTGCATCATGTTGGTCTGTAACATTGTTCACGTTCGAGTGAGAATCTTGTCAAGTCCAAAATATGTAATCGCTGAAATTGTTTTAGTACATTTCATTTTAATACATACATTTCTATGTACATAAAAAAATAATATAAATCCTGAGGTGCTGAAATAAAGATCAAATTATTGTCCCTGGAACATTGTAGCAATGACCTCAGTGGACTATCCATAGTATTGTGCATATGATTTATAAACACATGTATTCATATGCAGCGAAAATATTAATGCGTGTGCAAGCTTTGCTCGTTAAGGTCAATGCAAGTTGCTTACAATAAGCTCTAATCAATATGTCCATGGTGCTAATGTCAAAGACGACAGTGCGATTCAGTTTCAAAATTGTTTTGTTGATATATGTTTTGTTTTCATATGTAAAGTGCCGCCAAAACCACAAATTTCTCTTGCCTCCAGAAAATGAATAAACATGCTAATTAGGGAAAGCATTGTAGCAAGTGAAACACAGAACTAAGGGCCAGATGTAGCAAGGCATTAGCGCCTCGCAAACGGCGAAAAACGCAGTTTGCGAGGCGCTAATGCCCGCGCGCGATGCAGAAACACATTTTGCGAGTCGGAACCGACTCGCAAAATGTGTTTCCAACTTGCAAATAGGAAGGGGTGTTCCCTTCCTATTTGCGACTCGCACCGCAATGTAAGTTGATTCGCGGTCGCAAATCAACTCGCAGTTACCATCTTGATTGCAACTCGCAATTTGCTTTCTACCTACATCTGGTCCAAAGATTTTAAATATTTAAACAAACTAGAACTTTCCTGACGTCCATCTGTAACATTAATACTAATAACGCCAGAAAATCAATTAACTTAACCATTCCTTTTTTAAACTACTGCATTTTAATTTCTTTGTAGACGTAGCATTGCCACACCTTGCAGTTCATTCAGCACATCATTTTATGACTGGGGCCCGCTCAGAGTCAGCCTCTGAACCTCATGTAGCCTAACCTTCACATAAGGATAAGAGGGCCATGAGGCAGGGAATGGGTTCCTATCATTTCAGAGAAAGCTAGAGTGGTGCAACCTATGGTGAACCTGAGTGGGCAAATCAAGGCTAACTGTGTGCAGTTTGGGTGACCACTGCGCGCTATACCAAATAACAATATTCAACGTAGTGTCTCCACCTGGGGTTTAAATTCCAAATAATACATTGACAACAATAACACTCCAAACGAGCAGAAATAGATTTAGGCATAGATTGAATACCGTAATACATTTAAACACCCGTACAAACCCCTGTTTTCGTCAGTGTCGAAATTATGCGTTTATCAGATTGTATTGCACCCAATAATTATTGGATGTGATATATTCTAACAGTCAAATGCTTTCCCGATAGATACATTTTGGCAGGTCAAACCTGCTGAAATTGAAGAGGTGAAAAAGCTGGTAAATGCGGAGTTTTGCTGCCACAAGTGCTAAAATCCAGGCCACGGCTCATTTTTGTGTGTAAAATGGAACTTGGAAAAATCCCGAGGATACTGTTATTGATTGTGCTTGATAAATAAAACTTCAAGAACACAGGACTCATGATAAAAAGTTCAGTGTTCTGTTATTTTGAAATTATAAGCATCTGGTAGTGGGCAACACTTGGAGAATCACCATAGTTTAAGGGAATGACGGCCATGTAATGGCTTGACAATATGGGTCTGTTATTTTAACTAGGGGTGTGGACGAGAAATCCCGCTCCAACAGCGTAGTTTATGGAGTATTGCCCACTCCGCATTCTACTTGGAGTGTGGCGATCCAGCAAAACTCTGCAAACTGCTGTGTGGCAGAATTTTTCTCTAGGGCATCCGCCAATGTTGACTTTGTGAGTGAGAGTGAGAATTTGCATCCTCTAGTGTGATATTCGGGTGCTAGAATGCTTCCAGGTGAGAATTCTAAATGTGGTAGGTCACAGCACATCATGACCACTGGCGATAGGAAAACTGCTACTTTAGTGGAAATCTACTCAAGCAGCAGAAAGAAGCAGCACCCTCTGTTGCGCTGTGTGGTGCTATTCATACTGATTTTACAGCGTGGGAGCAGCTTCCAGTGCTAAAAATCATTCCGAGCAGCATAATGTGACCAATTCCTCCTGCTCATGGAACTCCATGGAATCTCGCTGAGTTATTGTGCAGCTCTGGGGAATTCCACAAAGTGAAACCCTGCAAGTTCTGCCTGCCCTAATTCTAAAGGGCCTATTATCGCTCTAGGAAATATCAAAAGATTTGCATCTGATAACTCATAAACACTAGGGCTGTGGACAACATTTGAACAGCACTGAAGGTTAAATGCTGGCCAATGCCTAGTGCCCAGACACAATCACAGAGTTAATGTCCAAGCATGGTGATCAGCATAGGAGAACACCATACTGTAGCTTAAGATAGGCCTAATGCCTATCTTTAATACTCCCAAACCCATGGCATGACTAGGTCAGGTGTTAATAACCAAGGAGACTTTACAGAGCAGAGCTGTAAGAAATGTGTTTGTTGGTTGACTGGGGTGTGAGCCCTGTCAAGCAATCACCACAATCCTTGTCAGGGTGAGACACAACCAACCCTAAATTAACGTGTGCTCAACCCTATGGTAGCTTGGCACAGAGCAGTCAGGCTTAACTTGGAGGAAATGTGTAAAGTATTTGGGCAACACTTCAAACCGCAATAACACCACACAAAAAGGATCCCACACCGCATTAGGACAATAGAACTTTCTTTAATACTTAAAACAAGACTAAAACAACAACAAAAAAATCAGTAGAACCGGAGATATTCAATAATAAATACTTGAGAAAAAATAGCACCAAAAATCACAAGACACCAACTGTGGATATCTGGTTGAGCCAGACTGGGACAAAATCACACATTGTAGTGCAGGCAGGATACAGGGACCCATTTAGGCCCTCTGAGCAAAGTACCTTAAATCCTGATTAGGATTAGGGAAGTGTTGTGAGGATTTTCCTTGAGATACATCACACAACCAAAGCCATGTGAGGGCTTGTGTCATCATCGAGGATCCCAGCAACAGTGCTTGCAATCCAAAGTCTGCCTTTGAGGATGCAGTGCACAGTTCAGTAGGAATGGTTTGCAGAGCATATACATTTGTACTTTATGTAAAGGAATCTCCAACCCCCCAACCCTACTCCCACTTGTAATAGAGGACAGGGTCCCACAAAGGCCAAAAAATTTTGTTGATGTTCAGCATCTCCTATAAACTTCCAACTTTTGAATGATCTAAGCGATTAAGTGGCTTCTTTGTTACATACAGGTTCTTTGTAAATGCAGAACATAAAATCAAAATTGCAGGCAAGAGAGCCATAGGAAAGGTAATAGTCATGTTTTGAATGGAAGGAGACATCAAACTAAGAGTCATAATAGAACAAGTGATCTAGGGCCTTATGCATTGAAAAAGCAAAAATGGTTGCGCAAATTAGCAGAAAGTTTATTGAATGCTGGTTGATTTATGAGTGCATATATCTATGGATTTCAAATTAAATGTGGTTGATACCAAGTGCAGGAGGTAGTCGATGGGGAAAGAGTATTATTGGCATTGAAAACCAGACATTAAGGGCCTTGTGTAGGAAAGGGTATTCCCCATTCTGTGTCTATGGGAAAATGTGTTAGCACATATGGGCCTAAATACTAGTTTTCTAACTGCATCTTGTTTACTTGTGCAAGATCTGAACTATGTGTCTGAATTGTAAATTATATCTGGTCTCAAATTTAGTTTACTATGCAGAGGAACATGGTAGCTGTAAGAAAGTGGGATACTGTTTGGGTGGTATGAAACCCTACTGTAGCATTGTTAGACCTGACAGCCTTAGGGTGGTCACCCCTAACTTTTTGCCTGCCTCCCTCCACTTTTTGGACACTGTTTTTGCTGGCTTTTAGACTCTGCGCACTTTACCACTGCTAACCAGTGCTAAAGTGCATATGCTCTCTCCCTTAAAACATGGTAACCTTGAATCATACCTGATTGGACTATTAATTTACTTATAAGTCCCTAGTAATGTGCACTCTATGTGCATAGGGCCGGTAGATTAAATGCTACTAGTGGGCCTGGAGCACTGGTTGTGCCACCCACTTAAGTTGCCCCTTTCCCTTGTCTCAGGCCTGCCATTGCAAGGCCTGTGTGTGCAGTTTCACTGTCACCTCGACTTGGCATTTAAAAGTACTTGCCAAGCCTAAACCTCCCCTTTCTCCACATATAAGTCACCTCTAATGTGTGCCCTAGGTAACCCCTAGAGCAGGGTGCTGTGTGGGTGAAAGGCAGGACATGTACCTGTGTAGTTTACATGTCCTGGTAGTGTAAAACTCCTAAATTCGTTTTTGCACTACTGTGAGGCCTGCTCCCTTCATAGGCTAACATTTGGGCTGCCCTCATACAGTATTGAAGTGGTAGCTGCTGATCTGAAAGGAGTAGGAAGGTCATATTTAGTATGGCCAGAATGGTAATATAAAGTCCTGCTGACTGGTGAAGTTGGATTTAATATTACTATTCTAGAAATGCCACTTTTAGAAAGTGAGCATTTCTTTGCACTTAAATCTTTCTGTGCCTTACAATCCACGTCTGGCTGGGCTTAGTTGACAGCTCCTTGTGCATTCACTCAGACACACCCCAAACACAGGGTACTCAGCCTCACTTGCATCCATCTGCATTTTGAATGGGTCTTCCTCGGCTGGGAGGGTGGAGGGCCTGCTCTCACATAAAGGACTGCCACACCCCCTACTGGGACCCTGGCAGACAGGATTGAACTGAAAGGGGACCTGGTGCACTTCTTAGCCACTCTTTGAAGTCCCCCCCACTTCAAAGGCACATTTGGGTATAAAACAGGGCCTCTGCCCTACCTCATCAGACACTTGCTGGAGAAGAAACCTGAACCAGAACCTGCATCCTGCCAAGAAGAACTGCCTGGCTGCCTAAAGGACTCACCTGACTGCTTTCTACAAAGGACTGCTGCCTTGCTGTTGCCCTGCTGCCTTGCTGAACTCTTGTCTGGCTGTAAAAGTGCTCTCCAAGGGCTTGGATAGAGCTTGCGTCCTGTTCCCTGAAGTCTCAGGACCAAAAAGACTTCTCTATTTCACTTGGACGCTTCGTGCGCCGAAATGTTCGACGCACAGCTTGTTCTGCGGCGAGAAAAACACCGCACACCGACACTGATCGACGCGACGCCTTCGGGACGACCGGAACTTCGACGCACGGCCTCGCAAGGACAACGCCGCCCGACCTCCAGAGGAGAAATCGACGCGATGCCTGCCGTGAGTGCGAAACTTCGACGCACAGCCCCGCAGAACGACGCGCAGCCGGTAAACAAGCAGGAGAATCCACGCACAGACCCGGGACATCTGGTAAGCCCCGCGATCCACAGAAAGAGACTGTCCGCGTGCCGGAAAACAACGCACGACTTCCCTGCGTGAAAAATAATGACGCAAGTCTGTGTGTGCTGGGGAGAAATCGACGCACACACCCTTTTTCCACGTATCTCTTCTTCTGTGGCCCTCTGAGGAGATTTTCCACTCCAAACCAGGTCCTTTGTGCTTGAAAGAGACTTTGTTTGCTTTTTAAAGACTTAAGACATTTTTTATCACTTTTCAGTGATATCTCTACAAATTCAATTTGCAACTTAATTCATTTTTACCTACAATTATCCTGATAAATATTATATATTTTTCTAAACACTGTGTGGTGTATTTTTGTGGTGCTATATGGTGGTATTGTATGATTTATTGCACAAATACTTTACACATTGCCTTCTAAGTTAAGCCTGACTGCTCGTGCCAAGCTACCAGAGGGTGGGCACAGGATAATCTTGGATTGTGTGTGACTTACCCTTACTAGAGTGAGGGCTTTTGCTTGGACAGGGGGCAACCTGACTGCCAACCAAAAAACCCATTTCTAACAAGCATGAACTACAATCCTTGTCAGGGTGAAGTCACAAGCAACCCTAAATTTAACCTGTGCTCAACCTGCAGGTAGCTTGGCACAGAGCAGTCATGCTTAACTCAGAGTCTGTGTGTATAGTATTTGTGTGACACATCAAACAGTAACACAGTGGAAACTCTCCACACACATACAGAAAGAGTGATTTTTAATAAAATAAGAAGACCAAAATGACAAAATAATATTTAGTAGAACCAGAGACATGCATGTTTGAAGATTTCAGTGACAATAGTGCCCAAAAGCACAAAGCACAAAGTCACAAAGTTAATCGGACAGGGACAAGTCACAAGTTTATGCCGAGGTAATGTGTCAATTACAAGATGCTGCAGAGCTCCGATGCGAGGTCCTGCATCTTTGCTGAGGATCCCATCAACAAGGGCTTGCAATGTGAAGTCCGGCATTGAGGATGCATTGTGGAGTTGAGACAATTCATCAGTTTTGAGGACCTGTGAGGCTGCAATGCAAAGTTCTACATTGTTGTAGGGCTGGCATCAACAAGATTTTCAAGGGCCTGCACTGATATGCATCGCGCAGTGGTGGCTCCGATGAGACCTCAGCATCTATGCTGGTCTGCGCAAATGGTCCAATTCATGCATCAGCAGCGATACATTGATTCTGCTCAAGTTTACAGTACACAGGATCCACAGAGGCTTGCATTGCACCATAAACCCACTTCCAAGGGTTAAGGACTGGGGTGGCAACACTTGGCAGGGTAGACTCACAGATGACCGAGTCCAGGTGCAGGAGTAAGGTTGTTGGAAACCTGTTGTGTCCCTGAGGCTTCAGATGAGGAGACCAGTGAACTAGCCCTTAAAGCCACTCTAGGTTCTGGGTTCAAGAGATGCAGGTCTAGTACTTCTCACCCAGGCAGGAGGGCAGCCAGTCAACACAGACAGACCGGCAGCAGTTCCTTCAGAGCAGCAGTCAAGCAGATTGGCAATCCATTCAGAAGCACAGAAGGCCTTCTTCCTAGCAGAAAATCCACAGGTCCAGAAGTGCACTGAAAAGTTGTTGTATGAGGTCCACTATTTATACCCATCTGTGCCTTTGAAGTGCATAGAATCCTAAGGCCAGCAAAAAACGAAGTCACCAAAAACAAAAGATCTGAAGGCAAAAAGTTAGGGGGAAAGCCACACCAAGGTGCAATGTATAACAAGCATCTTTTCTCAGCTGTGCTGTACTCATACTCATACTTGTCTAGAGGGTTCCTCGTGTTTGAGGCTCTTTCTCATAACTCACTCATTGTTATAGATCTTTATAATCCCAGATGTTATTTTGGTCATCCTATCTATCTATCCATCTGGCCAATCCCAACACAACTCCGGGCACACTAGTCCCCAAACCCGGCCTGTAAAATCAAACATCCTCCCCTCCTGATGCCAGGAAAATCTACATTTAAACAAATCGTACAAAGGCATGTTACCACGGCCAACTAAGCAGAGACACTGGACAATACTCATAAGTTTGAATATCTTCCAACTTTTGCTCCTCCCCACTGTGATGTAATCTCTGCATTCATCTTTCCACTCCCTCCATTGGGAGGAAATCCTACATTTTCCTGTATCTGACTTGGTTCATTGCCTTTATCTCTGATGCACTTTTATAGATGTCTGTCAGCAGAGCATAGCATTACTCATATAGTCTAACCTTCATAATGAGCCTCTGCACTAGTAGAGGTCAAGCAACCAGCTCATTGCAAGTTTCTAAAAAGCACTATATAAGCTTGTCATTAAGCAACACGGAATACTGGTTACTAGGAACAAATTAAGTTTAAGAAGGATATTGCACAGGGGTATCCCTAGGCTCTGTAAATGAGATGCTCTTCACTAATTTTCACATGGGTGTATGTGTTTCCTTGGGTTCGGAAAACTAGACTGGAAATACATTAGGACGATGTATTGTTATAAATAGGAGTAGTGCTCTGTAGTTTTATTAGTAGTTGTCAGGCAAGAAAACAAGATCAGTTTTGTCAGTAAAAAATACAATTTTCTCACTTTTCACAGGCTTAGCAAGATCAATAATAACCAAAATACATTACAAATAATGCAGCTTCTTAAAACATGTTTTTGAATGTCTAGGTTTTTTTGTCAGCGATTGAGTCAATAGATTTGATGATCGTGTTAAGGTGAGTTGTTTGAATTGATGTGGGGGGGTGAGAGGCTGTCAGACAGAAAAGGGTAGATACGAACCATTTTGGATGCAGTTTTAAAATATGCATTTCCAAATCCTGGAAGTTGGAGAGATGGTCTTGTGAAGGACAAATGTTATTTTTACGCAAATATATCCAGGTAGATGGAGGAAATCCTTGGTCCTTCATCATTTTGCCAATTTCCTGCTGATAATATCCACCAGAATTCTTTTGCGAACCCATCTGGCACAGTTTTCACCACCAGGCAGCCTTATCTACACTGCAGCTTTCCCTAGATCACGGGAGTCTTGAAGTTACCCACTTTGATTTTTTTTCCGGGGTGAGAAGCTGCAATAGCTTTCCCTCTGGCTATCCAAACATTTCCTGGAACATACCAATGTTTTTGATCCCTATGGACCCCGCTCAGCCAGGCTGCAGCTTTGGCCCTGTTGGGCTCAGGTTTCCGCTTCATGGAGAGTCTCCCTCACCTGCTGTAGGTAGCCTTGCACTGTCTGGCCAGAGGTCACTGGCTCACCAAGGTTCTTGTGGGAAGCTGGGTCCATAAAGCTCAGCTCAGGTGCTCTTGGAACTGGAGTCAAAAACAGCCAAAAACAAGACAGCACGATCTGTGGTTTACACTGTCCACCCTCTAACCTTAATCATACATATGGGCCTGGCCCTTGTACTTGCAAAATGGGTGATCACACTAACATGGAAAAGTGCATCACCTCCCAGTAGTGCAGCTTGGAAACATGCTGATTGTGGGCTCTGGCACAGGTGGTGGCTCTACATAGAGAGAGGCCACAGGTCTTCAATGTCACCTGACAGCCCCAGTTTGGGACTAGCTGTTGTCCCAGTTTACAAATCCCCAAGAGAATAGCTCTTCTTTCTCTTTCATTCCCCCTCCACACTTGCCCCCCCTCACACCTATTTGGATTAATTGTTTGGGTCTTGGGCCCAACTTCCCACCCGGATTTGATCCAATGGCACGAGATAAGGATGGATGGGTCTACTTGTTCCTATGTGAGTGACCCCTAAGCACATCCACCTGCTCCTGTTCTCTCTCCCATTGTGTGGGCCCTTCTTCTGGGATAGGTCTCATCACACCATCCCTTGACATATCTATTTTATCCTGGATATTGAATTGTTAGTATTTCACAAGTCCTAAGGGTGCTACTGGTCTCTATCTGTCCATAACTTTACCAGATTGCTACAAGTTCATCTTTAGTTTGATAGGAATGCACACACACTTTGTGACATACCCTACTCGGGCTTCCTGTGTCTCTTTCCTCCTCCTTTCATTACATTCTGAGGACATATTCTTTCATCATTCATTCATGTAATACTGTACCACTGAAATGTATACTGCTAATCATTACTATGGCGCTTGTTATCACATTGAACGCTTTGCTGCTTGATACAAAATCAATAAAAATACATTTTAAAAAATGAAGAAAATCTTGTGCCTGCTCAGTAGACCATCTTCCCACTGGATATGAGGGTGTCGGCCTCCCTCCTCACATCCATTCCTGCTCTTAAGAGTCACATCCTACATAAAGAGCTCCATGAAAACTTCTCATAAGAACTCTATCTGTATGGCAAACATTCACCAGCAAGGGATTTTTGTGGACAAATGAGTGTACTGCATGGCAGTGATCTATTTTTATTTTCCTGTTGCCCATCCTCACCCTACACAATTATGGTTTATACAGGTCATCGTCTGTGCCAGTTCTAATGCATATTTTACATTTATATTGTTACATGATTTTTTGTGTTCCTCCTTCCTTCTAAATGCATATTAAAACATACATTCGCATAGTGTAACGTTTTGATCATGTAAAGGAGGGAGATGCTTCTAAGGTGACGTGTATTTTGAACATAACATGGTATTTTATATTTCCGGCATAGCTACTCCTTTTATACATTTGCATTTACTTGCATAGTCACTTACATTAGCGCAAATCTATACTATCTATATTACTATGTATAGGATGTACCTGTCATTTTAGGGAACCAGAGTTAAAAGGTGCAAAGAGCGCGCTCTCATCTCCAAGACTGGGTGGCTTTGCTGAGAGCAGGTCAGACACTCCAGCCTCTGTGAGATGGCTTTAACTATGAATGGTGCAGCATGTGCAGTAGCACCAGAACGGAGGGTTGAGACAGGGCATCTTCACTCCAATTAGGTATGCATGTTGTACCTCTTTGTTGTGAACCTAGGCAAAACGCAGCAGAGTTATAGCTGTTTTAGCTACCAAAACAAGGGATGGGGTAGGATTAAAGCTCATGCGCCCCTTCTTATACCACTGGGATACGAGTTTAGGGAAAAAACAATGCGTAGGCAAATAAACTATGGTATGCATGTACTGTGTTTGTGAGTGTGATCTATCTACTTGAAGGCTATATCCTACCCTTTCATTCCTTTCATGACATCTTTCAGGGCATGCAACTAGAAGTAATCGCTGGATTTAAGGCGTTTATCATTGGCATGGGGTTGCTCATTTTTATAGTGCCTAAGGGTATGTTAAGACTGTTTCTAAGCGCTCTCAAATTGGGAATTTATGGCAGCAAAGTATTAAGCATATGAAACCACTTATTCAAGCTTACACCGCGAAGTGGGGAAGCCGAGACTGACTCTCGACCTCATTCTTCCCTAGCGAACATCTTAAACGCTAGACAACATCCCCAATTAAAGAAGCGACGGTGGATAATTCGGTTTCAGACGAAGGCTTGATGGGGAGAGGACATGACGGCTTGCCTGCTATGTTTCCTTTTTATAACTACCTTCAAAGAAGAGAGTTAAATCAAACCACCATAGCAGGAAACAGTGTGGGAATGGCCAGCCTGGCACTTCCAAAGTGCCTGAAAGAAAGCCATCTTTAAGGAACAGAAAATATACAGCGGCAGAGATTGTAATGTTGTGAGCCACACAAGAAGTACGCCTAGGTTACGTAACATGCTCCAGAAACGTTGCAGGTTTGACATTCGTCTCAGATACAGAAGGACAGATACAAATGCATTATAAATGTTTACAATTAGACCAATATTCGTATCTATGTCGTGTCCTGTGCGCTAAGAAGATATCCTCCGATATGGAAGGATTACACCCATCAGCCGGCAGCTCTGGTGGCGCTCTCTCCCGCGCACTCTCGCTGCTTTGCGGCAGGTCTAAATCTCTGCAGAATTTCACATTTCAGAGCGAGTGATCTCGGACCGTAGGGAGGGGGAATGTGAAATTAAGTCTGGCCACGTTTGCAAACACTGTACATTTCGAAGAATGTGTGGTGCGGATGAATGACTCGGGAGCTGTAATTCCTTGCGGAGTTCTTGCGGGTTCAGGGACACATACAGAACGATGTAAATCAGAATTGGATTCTCGCCTGAGTACTGCGCACCTTGGCCCTCGCTGCAGGCAGCTCTTACTGTATTGTCTTTTAGCAACTAGTGGAGCATGCGCGGCATATTCTCACCTTATCGAGGGCGCAACCCCCTCAATTTCACCCAGGTCACGAGTGTGACAACTAGCAAATATCATTTCTCAGCCAATAACACTGAGCATGCTGGGATCTGTAAAAAAACGAGGTGGGCGAGCCTGCGGATTAATAGAGAAGGCCAGCGAGTCTGCGGATTGACAGGGAAACCCGAGCCAAGGGTCTGGCGTGGCTCTTAGAGCCCTAACACGATCCGCGCTGGCACCATATTTAGCATCTAAATTGGCTAGCTACCGTAATTGTGATGAAGTCTCTTTGAAACAAAAAAAGCGTATTTATTTAACATGCCGAAGTGTTTCAGTTGTAGAGCTTTTGATCGTATCACTGTATTGAGTGGAATGGATTGTAAACATTAATTTAGAAACATTCGTGTCCCCCACCCACCGTGCTATTATAACACCTTAACGCAGGCTGCTATTATAGATGGACCAACATGAACACTTCTTGAATCAAACTGGTTTTTGTCAGTGCTCATCGTCTACTGATGTATTTGGTGCTTATAATGCGTTGATGAAGGGAAAGGAGGCACAGGTGAAAAAAAAGTAATCGCCTAAAGCAGAGGTCTTCAAACATTTTGATGCCGGGACCCCCCCTCAAAAGTTTTTTTGGCGTAAGGACCCCATCCTGACAAAAAAATTCTAGAACCTGGTAATCCTCATCGTTGACAATCATAGGCATCCCTAATTCCCACTGCAAATCATTTTTACGATGAGGAAATAATATGAAATAGTGTTTAGCAAACCAAAGGTCAGTGAGTGTGGGGGCGTGGTCAAGGGTCTGGCTAAAAACAAAGGTCCTCATTTATGAGGAATTGGCGTGGGGCAGCACCGCAAGTCTTCTTGCTACTCTGCCCTAGCTCAATATATAAGGGCAGGAATGCACCATATTTATGAAATACAGTGCATTCCTGTCCTTTTCCCCTGCGCTGGCGCACAAATTGCTGCCTAGCGCCAATGTAGGGAGGATTGCTTTTGTGCAGGAAGGGGAATCTTCCGGAACAAATACAATCCTGAGAGGTATTTTCCTCTTTCCATGTGTGCAGCAGAATGCAACACACATGGAAAGAGGAAAAATTGAGGAAAAATGAAACTGTTTCTCCTCATTATGCCTGCATAAGGTTTTGGCCCTGCTCCAGTTTACGTGATTTTGTAAATCTGGGGCAGCGTCAAAATCCAAGGGTGTTGTGTGGGAACACCCACCACAAGGCCCATGGAACGCCTCCTTGACGCAAAGTAAGGCAACACAGCGACTTGCACTGCTTTGCCTTACTCCATATCTATGAGGCCATGCAAAGCCGCGTAGGGTGGCTGTGCGTCGCCTCATAGGTATGTCTGAGAGGCTTGTGCAGCCGGAGCGTCAATAAAAGTGATACTCTGGTGTCGCAAGCCTCTCATAAATATGCCTCAAAATATTCTGTAAGTGTTTTTTTTAGGTCTTTCATCGTCAGGCAGCTAAATATAAAATAACAGGCAGCTTAAAAGAAAAATAAATTTAAAAAGTGGTTACTCATTGGGAAATGCACTGTAGTGCATTATGAAACCTCTATTAGTTAATGCACTGCAGAGGTCTGTGTGTATCCAGACAGCCACAGAATTAAATCTTGGTTGGTGCAGTGGAGAATAGTGACTTGTGTATTTTTAGTGCCACGAGGTAACAGCCTGTGACAGAAAGCACTGTGAAAATGTAGGCCACTGCAAAATGCAGAGAAAGGTTTTAGATAAAATGGTGTTTCCAAAATGTCGATTTAAGTACTACCAGACCATATATAATACATTTTTAATAGCTGTCCGTTCAACACCTCCTCAGGGGTAGTAAGCACTATATATACACAATTACAATTAAAAGCCCACACTCCCCAGCCCAGTTGTTAACTCTTTGCACTGCCACTCAAAAATAACAAATCTTTGTCATCACAAAGCTTTGAGTGATTCCATCAATTACAGCCAGAACCAGCTCCAAAACATCTTCATGTTTGTATATTACCCCATTTGCAGATCAACTCGTAGCTCATATTTTCATTTCATTCAGGAAACAGGACCCTGGCACAATGGCTTCTTTAGCTGTCTGTGCAGCTTCATTTCACAGCACAGGAGACTCATCAATTAAAGTTCAACTGAAGCATTTTAATGATCAGCTGGGGAAATGCGGGACCCCCTTTCTAGGACTCCACGGCCCCCCTGGGGGTCGCGACCCACAGATTGAAGACCTCTGGCCTAAAGTCACACAGCTTGTTCGCGCAGGGAAGCCGAGATTGATCCAGGGTTCCTCAAACTCAACCATTAGATGAGTATCTCTTTCTCACATTTTGCGTCAAACTTAAATGTTTTTGTCTTTATTTCGCTGCTGCTATGGAAGCGCACTGTGTTGAATAAATACAAATTTCATGTAAAATCAAGTTAAAAGTAGAAGTCTTTCTACGAGATATGATTAAGGTAAGATGGTGGACAGTGCAAACCACAGATGGCTTTGTTTTGTTTTTGGCTCGAGGTCCAAGAGCACCTCAAGCTGAGCCAGAGCCTGGCACCTGGCTCGAGCCTTTAGTAGCTCGCCCCCCTCTAGCAAGAAAGCTCTTTACATTCACATGCATTCAGTGATTAATTTGAATTTGGTTTCCGGTGCTAGACACCAGCACTCACTTGTCAGTACCAGGGCTTATGACAGCCAGCCACATGATGGCGTTGTTTGTCTGATTTTGTGCTGAACACAACAGTTGTATAATAATTCTATAAACATTAAAAATTACTGTTAGTAATTGTTAGTACTACAAAAAGTCTAAATTGTCATTAGTAGCGCTATGAGTGGTGCAAGCTGCAGTGGTCTCTTGACAAGGGCCCTGCCCTCATTTCTACAGAAATTAAGTACTGCATGCATTAAATCACTATCCATTCCTAAAATAGCTGGTAACCACATTGACCACATTAAGTATGCAAAATTCATCACAAGTTCTTGCTAAAACTTTGCCTAGCAATAAGCCTTAATCATGTATCCAAACAAATACACTGCCTCTTAGGAGAATGCAAGAACATCCCACTCTTTTCACAGCTCCCTCCCACTCGTGCACCTAATGCTTGACACTATGTTTTCATCCTTCTAGATTAAGTAAATTCCATTGGTTTGGCACTTGGCTCATCCCTTTCCTCTGAAACGCTTCACACTTTAATAGAAAGCAACCAGATGTCCTCTCACCTTTCCCTTTGTATATTCTTGGACCACCCGGTATTGACACGTCACAGATGTAGCAACTAATGTGGCTTCTTCATCCAGTTTGAGGGTGGATGTCTGGACAAACACCAGATAAAAACCATGAAAATGTCTTGGCCCCTTCCCCTTATGACCTATGGAGCATGATTCAATGGATGCACTAATGCCTTGTCAATCTTTCCTGTGCTCTTGAGAAAGATGTTCTCATATACAAACTGAAATATATCAGCTGAATTCAATGTATTTTGACATACTTTGGGCCAACCGATGGGATACCTGTTCAATGTTCACATTTCAAATTAAACATTGGCAGAACCATAAGATGTTAACCCTGAAAGGTGCTTGCCACCCTTTTGGCTTTGCAAATACTTGTTGCTAATGATTCAAAGCATCTGTCAAAAAAGAGGAAGCACTGCCCCAACACCTATGGGTATAGCTTTTATTTGGTAATGCAAAGGGGATGATTTGTGCAGGTTTATGTTAGCACTGCCACAGTAGAGCTGTGCTTATTGGCTTTGCCAATGCTTCCCCAGATCTTTGTGCAATCATGTGAGGAATTGGAATGTTGTTTCACTGGAGTCTGAGCCCTGGTCAATCAGAAACCACAATTCTTGTCAGGGTAAAACACACACAAGCACCAAAATGACCTGTGCTCACCCTCTTGAAGCATGGCACAGAGCAGTCAGGCTTAAGTTGAAGGCAATGTTTACAATATTTGTGCAAAACATCAAAGAGTAACACAGTGAAAACACCACACCAAAAGGGCCCCACACCAGACTAGAAAAATAGAACTTAATTTAATGTATACAACAAGACCAAAATTACAAAAATCCAATTAGTGGAACTTGAGTTATGAATGTTTGAAGAATAAACAGTAGAATAGTGCTAAAAAGGAACAACCGGGGAAATCTAGTCACACCAGACTGGGACCAAGTCAGAAGTTCAGGCTGACCACGATGGAGCATGAGATGTCTACAGGTTCCTAGTTAGGCCTTCTGAACAAAGTACCCTAATTCCTGGTTGTGGAGCTTTCTGTGGATTCGAGGCAAAGATGCATCAGGCAGCCAGTGCGATGCATTAGTTCCGAGTTGCTGCGAGGCTGCAGTGCAAGGTCCTGTTGCATCATTATCGAGGATTCCTGCGATGGAGCTTGCAATGCAAAAGCCGGTGTTGGGGGTACAGCTGAGGAGATGAGTCAGTTCTGACGAGCTGTGAGCTGCGATGCATGGCTTTGGCTTTGTTATTGAGGCTGCCATTGACGAGGGATGCAAGGACCTTCTAAAAGGAAGTGTCACACAGCTGTGATTCTGAAAGTGATGCTTCAAACCTAAGATGCGGGATGCAGCAGTGATGCGAGCTTTCTGCACTGGGCCCAATTCAAACAGTTCTGCTCGAGGATGCGCCTCTCAGCTGATGAGATGCATCAGTTCTGCTCAGAGATGTACGCTAAGCAGAGAGGATGTCAGTTCTGCTGGGGATCACCTTAGGCCCACTTCCAAGTGTCATGGACTGGGGTGGCACCAGATCCAAAAGCAAGGTGGTTGTAAGTCTTTTATGTACTTGAGTCTTCAGATTAGGAGGCCAGCCAGCTAGCCCTTGGAGTCACTCTGGATTCTGGGTTGAAGAGATGCAGGTTCAGTCCTTCTCACTCCCAGGCAAGAGGGCAGCAGGCAGCAGGTCAGCACAGCAAAACAGGAGTCCAGCAGAGTGGAGTCGAGCAGAGTAACAGTCCTTCACCAGAACAGTAGTTCATCTTCCTGGCAGAGTGTCCACAGGTCCAGAAGTGTACTGACGTGGTGGTGTCTGGGCTCCAGTTTTCATTCTCAGTGGTGCCTTTGATGTGGGGAGACTTCAAAGACATGCCTTTGAAGTGCACAGATTTCCTGCCCACCCTGTTTTGGCTCCAGGCTAACTACAGGGTGTATGCAGCCCTTTGTGTGTGGATAGCCTATTCAAGTGTAAGTAAGGCTGTGTCCATTCCCTCCCACCCATCCTGCCCAGGATGGCCCATCAAGTCATGCCTAAGCTCCCATTGTGTGTGGCTTTCTAGAAGAAATACACAGTCATGTGACCAGAGACAGGCTGCAGGTACTAAATGGCTAAGGCAACAAAATGTTAACTTTTTAAAAGTGGCATTTTCAGAATTGCAAAATAAAATCTGACTTCACCATAAGCTAGGATTTTAAATTGTGATTCCAAAAACACCAAACCTGAAGGGGTTATCTCTTCTCATTAGGAAATCGCGCTTATAAAGTGTAATAAGGCAATTCAGGTGTTAACCTATGGGAGAAATAGACTTTGCAGTAGTGAAAAGAGAATTTAACAGTTTTTCACTACCAAGACATGTAAAACGCAAAAGTATCTGCCCTACCTTTTAAATACCGTGCACCCTGCACTCTGGGCTGTTCAGGGCCTACTCTAGGGTTGCATCAAGATATTAAAATTTATGTTTTCAGCCTGGCAAATGGTTTATTTTGGCAAGTCAGAATGACAGTTCAAATCTACACACACAGGGTCTGCAATGACAGGCCTGAGGTATGCTTAAAGAGCTACTTAAATGGGTGGAACATCAGTGCTGTAAGACTACTAGTAGCATTTAATTTACAGGCCTTGGTCACAGGTAGTTAACTTCACCAGGGGCATGTAAGTAAATTGAATGCCAACTGGGTATATGCCACTGTTAACCATGTTTTAGGCAGAAAGCACATGCACTGTAGTGCTGGTTAGCAGTAGTAAAGTGCTCAGAGTCCTAAAGCCAAAAATATTGCAATGCAGCAAAAAATGGAGGAGGAAGACAAAACGTTTGAGGGTGACCCTTCAGAGAGGGCCATTTCTAACAAAACCATTCAGGAATGGAAGCACCTGTGCCCCAAAGACTTTCTTTATAGCAAAATTATGTGTGGTGGTATGATAAGAGGCAGCCCCTGTCTCTGTTTTTAATGTCCTCAACTCAAACTCAAGCATTATAAAAAGTAAACATTTCTATGACACATTACAAACACAGTAACAATGATAGGAAAATAAAAATACAATTTGTTAACTTGAACATTTTATTTAACATCCCTTTCAAGATCCTGTAGTGCTCTTGGTCATCCCATTTCTGCTTTATGTTGTGCAGTAGCATAATTCCACAAAATGCCCCCTTCTCTGCATAATGTGACAAAGGCCCCCATCCCGAGTCTCCAATATCTCACAAATATTCATAGCCTAGAGGCGGAATGGAGGCCCTGTGAATTTTTTAGCGCCCCCTGCACCACAGTGGTAAAAGGGCCCGTTTTATACCCCTTTGTGACTTCAGATCTCTGGTCACGGTCTACAAAGACAGACCACCTCGAGACAGGAATGACAAGAGGGCAGAATAGGAAGATAATCAGAAAAGTAGAATTCCAGAAGGAAGGTAAGAAGGACATTAAAAACACCTCAACACTTTATGAAAGAAACCCTAAAGAAACATATTGTAAGTCAGCACTCACTGCTATGGTGCCTGAGAAATAATGTTGTCCAAATGAGTGGTATGGGAATGCCATCCCAAATGCTAGTTCCGATTAAAGGTCTACAAATGTATATTGATTTTGGCATGCCTTTGCAGTACAATTCCTTTTTGTACCTATTTATTTTTTTAACTTACGGATCAGAAATGCTGTACCTAGGATCACTGTGCTAGGCAAGCATGTGAAGGTGCAATTTGAGCGAATCTGCTTGTGATGGTAAGACAAAGCAGCAGGTGGAGAAAAGAGAGAGTATCAGCTGTAAAATGTCTATAATAGAACCAGAATCCATTATGCAGATAATTCCATTGGGCTCTGTGAGACCTTTCTTTTATTAATTAGAACATTCTGCCCTCTTCTAATAGCCTTAGAGACCTCCGAAGCTGGGCTATACCAGCCATTAAAAGCCCGCTCCATTGTTTAACGCTAGAGCAGGCCTTCAATGGCTGTTATAGCCTGCTACGATGGGTTTTAAGACTATAGTAAAATACGTTCAGGAGCCATGAGTTATTCTTAGCGGCCTTCTACTAATGATTCTGAATGCTGGGGTTGCAGAATAGCAAGTTTGCTAAGTCATCATTCAACCTCATGCCCCTTTCTTCCACCACACCTCACTCATCTCTTTATCTTACACTTCCACCACACATCCTATCTCTGAATCTTACTTTTGCATGCTCTTTTCATCCCAGCTTTGTCCCTTTGCTTTCCTGCCTCCCCCTTTCTACCTTTTTTGCCTTTGTCTCCGTGGTTTTGATTCAAAGTCTGATGATAAAAACTGAGGGGCATATTTATACTCTGTTTGCGTTGAATTTGCATAATTTTTTTGATGCAAATTTGGCACAAACTTAACTCTATATTTATATTTTGACTCTAGACCCGTCTAGTGTCAATATATAGGAGTTAACTTTATTTTTTGGATGCGTGAACCCGCCTTGCATCAATGAGATGCAAGGTAGGCGTTCCCATCCAAAAAATGACTCAAAACCCCTAGCGCCTTATTTATCCACCCTTTGCAAAATGGTTCACGGGTGGGAGGCGGGCCTAAAGAATAGCGCTAAGCCTGCTTAGTGACATTATTTAACGCCTAGGTCAGACCAGGCTTTAGGGGACCTGTGGACCCATTTCCATGGTCAAACACCATGGAATGGGCCCACGGGTGCCCACACCAAACCCCAGGAACACACCCACCCACACCAGAGGGATAGCAGAGGATGGGGGACCAAGGTAAGTCGGGTAAATATAGCTAAGTATTTTTAAAGACATTTTCTAAGTGCCATTGGGGGCCCTGAAATTGGGCCCCCTGCATGGCACTGGGTGTAATGGCCAAGCCCAGGGGACACTGGTCCCCTGTGCTGGCCATTGGGGTGGTGGGCATGACTCCTGTCCTGTGTAAGACAGGAGTCATGTGGAATGAATGCTTTTGCATCAGGAAATGACGCCAGGCTGGTTAACTGCATTTTTTGTGCCTCTAACCAGCCTAGCATCACTTTTTATGGCAAAACCCCCTTTCCCTGTACCGCCACCCGCACCTGGCTAACGTTATTTTTCCTGACAATAGCCCAACCTGAGTGCCGGCTTGCGGGATTTCATAAACTTGGTGCCCAGCTGGCACTTTGGAATGACGCAAGCCGTCGCTATACTTTTTGCTGCAAAACTGTGTTTGCACATTTTTGCAGCAAAAAGTATAAATATGGGCCTAAGTTCTCATTGCAAATATGTGTTGATTGGCCCACACAAAGCCCTGCTTCCTCCACCCTCATTCATAATGTTCAGAACCTAGGTTGTACGAAACATTGTCAATGGATTGCCTCTAATAGAAAGAAGCATAGCTGATAACCATCTTATCACATGGGAGGAAGTCCTCTGGATTACTCATGCAAGTGTTACACACCCTACCTGGAAAGATCCATTACCATCACAGCCACATCATCACCCATTGAGCTTTATGCACTATCATTAATTAGTACGCTGAAAAAACAATCTTTACAAGTAAGAGGTAAATTGCACTTCATTACCAAGACTTCACATAGCTGGAAAATCCAGTGCAATCCAGGAAGATTGAAGATTATAGAGAGTGCTTCGAAGTCATATTCGTGAGAAAATAAGCTTTGTCTAGCATGTGCAAAAACTTCCTGATGTGTTTCGTATCCTTGAACTGCCCAGTATGTGTTGACTAATCGTAATGAGAATGATATTAAATTGAATATTGTGAAATTTCATAATTTTTTTCTGTTACATCAAATTAATAAGGTTTGTTTGTTTCATGACCACAATTACATTTTGCATAGGCCTAGTTTTCTTTTGTACGCGAGTTGATAGACGTTGCTGGTGAACTGGTGCCTTAGTTACATTATTGTTGCTATCTTCTAGCAGTGAAGACTCGCTTATTTTTTTCAATAATTTGTGTTTTTTTGTATTTTCTGCTTCAGTAGACCCCGAAGCTTCGCTGATGGGTTTGTTTGTTTTGCCCTCTTTGTGCACTCAAATCCAAGCAAGTGACACTCTTGTTACAGCTAGGAAACGTTCTATCCATCTATCATGATTACAGTTGCTTTCTTTTGTTGTTCACCTTCTCCTCAGGCACACTTCGTCCACCATGCGAAGCATTTTTCGTGTAATCTCAAAATGACTATAGGCAATGTGCGATTTTATCTGGATTTTATCTCTAATGCAAGCAGTTTTGTGAGCTTATAAAATGTAACTTGATGGGTTTAGTTGTTTCCTTCTGTGTCCTTGGTGTATTTCTACTCTGTGAATTTAGTGGCTAGAGATTGCCGCATCCATCCAGGTCTCGTAAAAAATAAACATTTGCTGTATCACGGCCTTCTCTCTGCTCCTTTTCCCGCACTTCACCGGTAATTGGCATAGCATTAAGACCTGTAGCTTTGAACCGCATATGTTAAGCACTGTTTGTTTTCTGTAATTCTTTTCTTCAGACTCCAACGTGTTTAACGTTTTAGACGGATCTTTGAAGAATGAATGGTTTATTGAGTAATTCTAGTCTTCCTTGATTAATCTCCTCTGTCTTCATGTTTTGCTGCTCTTTTAACTGTAGGCTTATTGCTCTTTTTTCTTTGTTTTGTTTTAGCAATAAGATGTTGTATCCAGCCTTGTTTTTACATTTTATGACTGTACCTTTCGCTGCTGCCTTTCTTTGCAGAGATTGCACTTTAAAAATAGTTAAATAATAAAAAAATTGCATTTTCCATTTTTTGTTGTCGTAAATAAACATGGTTTGAGTATCAGACAATAGTAGCATAGTTTTTTCTGTTAACCGCTGGTATACATGTAGGTATTATTCCTGGTTCATTACTGCAGGGTTGCAGATATTCCCTTATATACCCCTTTAAAGTATTCAGTAGCGAGAAAACATCCACAGTTCTTCACCTAAGTAAAAAAACATACGTTTTTCTCTGTACTTCTTGGCATGCCAACTCTTGCATATTCATTTTTCATCAGACTTCTGTGCCAGTTTACTTTTTCAGGGAGAGATCATAATGACAGCTAGGTCATGTCCAGTTCAAATAGGATGACCACCTCACACCAGGTCTATACAGACGCTGTCTTCTGTCCTGAAGAGTTCACTTCCAAATCATTGATTACAGGTGTATAAGTCTATTTAGTTCAATGGAAGGAAACCAAGACTATGGTGGTCATTATCACATTGGCACTTTGGCCAAAGCCATGGGTGCCAGAAGACCACCAGTGCTGGCGGTCTTCTGCCCATCATATTACAGGTACTGCTGGATTTCTGCCACACTTTAAGTGGAAATCCTGCAGTAGTTGTGCTGGCGGGTGGAGGCGCTTAAGCAGTTATACCACTGGTTCGGGGCCTCCAGAATGACACTGCCCCCCATATTATGTGCAATAATACATCCTGGCGGTGTCCTGATTATGGGGTGATGCCGGTGGTAGAAGCGCCCCTTCCCGTTCCCTACCGGACGACCTCCTTCCCGGACCAGATTCGTTCGGCACAGGAGGGGGGGAGGAGGGTGTGGGGTGTTGTGTGTGTATGTTAGCATTTGGTGTCTGAGTGTGTGCATGAATGAGTGTATGCGTGGTTGTAAGTGTATCTGAATGTAGAAGTGAGTGCGTGTATGCATGGAAGCGTGTATGCGTGTATGTATGCCTGTGTGTTAGAAATGGGGTTTTTGGTTGGCAGTCAGGTTACCCACTCTAGTCAGGGTAAGTCACACACAATCCAAGATTATCCTGTGCCCACCCTCTGGTAGCTTGGCACGAGCAGTCAGGCTTAACTTAGAAGGCAATGTGTAAAGTATTTGTGCAATAAATCATACAATACCACCATATGAGACCACAAAAATACACCACACAGTGTTTAGAAAAATATATAATATTTATCAGGATAATTGTAGGTCAAAAAGAATAAAGTTGCAATGTGAAATTGCAGAGATATCACTGAAAAGTGATATAAAGTGTCTTAAGTCTTTAGAATATAAACAAAGTCTCTTTCAAGCACAAGTACCTGGTTTGGAGTGGAAAAATCTCCTCAGAGGGCCACAACAGAAGAGGTGCGTGGAAAAAGGGTGTGTGCGTCGATTTCTCCCCAGCACACACGACTTGCGTCATTATTTTCCACGCGGGGGAGTCGTGCGTCGTTTTCCGGCGCGCAGACAGTCTCTTTCTGTGGATCGCAGGGATTACCAGATGTCCCGGGTCTGTGCGTGGATTTTCCTGCTTGTTTTCTGGCTGCGCATCGTTCTGCGGGGCTGCGCGTCGAAGTTTCGATCTCACGGCAGGCGTCGCGTCGATTTCTCCTTGGAAGTCGGGCGGCGTTGTCCTTGCGAGGCCGTGCGTCAAAGTTTCGATCTCACAGCAGTCGTCGCGTCGAGCAGTCCTTTGTAGAAAGCAGACAGGTGAGTCCTTTGAGCAGCCAGGCAGTTCTTCTTGGCAGGATGTAGTTTCTGGTTCAGGTTTCTTCTCCAGCAAGTGTCTGATGAGGTAGGGCAGAGGCCCTGTTTTATACCCAAATGTGCCTTTGAAGTGGGGGAGACTTCAAAGAGTGGCTAAGAAGTGCACCACTTCCCCTTTCAGTTCAATCCTGTCTGCCAGGGTCCCAGTAGGGGGTGTGGCAGTCCTTTGTGTGAGAGCAGGCCCTCCACCCTCCCAGCCCAGGAATACCCATTCAAAATGCAGATGTATGCAAGTGAGGCTGAGTACCCTGTGTTTGGGGTGTGTCTGAGTGAATGCACAAGGAGCTGTCAACCAAGCCCAGCCAGACGTGGATTGTAAGGCACAGAAAGATTTAAGTGCAAAGAAATGCTCACTTTCTAAAAGTGGCATTTCTAGAATAGTAATATTAAATCCGACTTCACCAGTCAGCAGGATTTTGTATTACCATTCTGGCCATACTAAATATGACCTTCCTGCTCCTTTCAGATCAGCAGCTGCCACTTCAACAATGTATGAGGGCAGCCCCAATGTTAGCCTATGAAGGGAGCAGGCCTCACAGTAGTGTAAAAACGAATTTAGGAGTTTTACACTACCAGGACATATAACTACACAGGTACATGTCCTGCCTTTTACCTACACAGCACCCTGCTCTAGGGGTTACCTAGGGCACACAGTAGGGGCGACTTATATGTAGGATATAATGGACTCGTAATACGGCTGGTGGTATATCCGTCACTTTACCGTCACTTTTGGGACGGATTAACACCTCCTCCAAAGTTGTAATAACCCCCTTCATCTCTACAAGGATTCCTTGTGAGATGAAATTTGACGCACAGCCTGCCAGAAATGCCGCACAGCCTGCACCGCGGTGAAAAATTCACCGAACCAGATCGACGCAGCCCGACTTCGCATCGAGAAGAGTGACGCAGCGCCAGCGTAGCGACCGGAAATGCACGGCCCACTGGATCGACGCACAGCCGAGCCAGAACAACATAGCCCGACTTCCAGAGAGGAATCAACGTATCGCCTGCCATGGGGTAGAAATTTAGATGCAACGCCCACCGAATCGATGCACCTCCTGTGACTTCGTCCTGCCAGCACAGGAAATCCATGCATCGTCCCCGGGGTGTCCAAAAACCCCACAACCCGAAGAGAGTCCACTACCGAGTGCCGGAAATTGACGCAAAGCCGTCCCTGAGTGAAAATTAAATGATGCATCGCCCCGTGCGGCCTGAGAAATCGACGCACACCCCTTTGTTTCTACGCATCTCCTCCTCTGCTGTTCTGTGCGGAGATTTTGCACTCGAACCAGGTACTTTGTGCTTGAAAGAGACCTTTATTGCTTTTAAAATGACTTAAGACACTCTATATCACTATTACAGTGATATCTCAACATATAGTTATTGCATTTTAATTGTTTTGACCTGCATCTTATCAGATACATATTATATTTTTCTAAACACTGTGTGGTGTATTTTTGTGGTGCTATACTGTGTTATTGCATGATTTATTGCACAAATACTTTACACATTGCCTTCTAAGTTAAGCCTAACTGCTCAGTGCCAAGCTACCAAAGGTTGGGCACAGGATAATTTGGATTGTGTGTGACTTACCCTGACTAGAGTGAGGGTCCTTGATTGGACAGAGGGTAACCTGGTTGCCAACCAAAGACCCCATTTCAGACAAAGTGTATTTTTAAATTGTGACCTCAGGGACCCCAAACTCCACATGTCTGTCCGCTCCGAAAGGGAATCTACACTTTAATCATATTTAAAGGTAGCCTCCATGTTAACCTATGAGAGGGATAGGCCTTGCAACAGTGAAAACCGAATTTAGTAGTATTTCACTGTTAGGACATATAAAACGCATTAGTATATGTCGTACCTTAAACATATATTGCGCCTTGCCCATGGGGCTACCTAGGGCCTACGTTAGGGGTGTCTTACATGTAAGAAAAGGGAAGGTTTCCACCTGGCAAGTGGGTACACTTGCCAAGTCGAATTGGCAGTTTAAAACTGCACACACAGACACTGCAGTGGCAGGTCTGAGCCATGTTTCAGAGCTACTATTGAGGGTGGCAAAACCAGTGCTGCAGGCCCACTAGTAGCATTTGATTTACAGGCCCGGGGCACCTCTAGTGCACTGTAATAGGGACTTACCAGTAAATCAAATATGCCAATCATGGATGAACCAATTACATATACCTTTTGTATAGGAGCACTTGCACTTTAGCACTGGTTAGCAGTGGTAAAGTGCCCAGAGTAACAAAAACAGCAGAAACAGAGTCCAGCACACATCAATAACCTGGGAAATAGAGGCAAAAAGTTAAGGGAGACCATGCCAAGGATGAAAAGTCTAACAACCAACATAAACATTTATAAATTGGCCACATTCACTATCAGAGTAACTCCAATAGTTGCTATAACATATAGCCGCACATGATTTGTCGAGATGTACAGTTCTCTTAAATCTGTTAGTCTTACCGTTTACTTACTTTACTCTTTTGCATTTTGTTATCATTTGTTATGCATATTCATTTCTGTATCTTTTGTATCTCTTTTGCTTTGCTCATTCCAAACCCTAATCTCAACTGGACTTAGTGTGACAACGGTCACATGCTGAATTTCTTCTGCAGGTTTTAACCTTTTCTAATTGATTTTATATTTAAAGCTTCTTTTTCACTTGCTTTCTCCATATTTCACCCATTCATTTGATCTTCACAGCCTCTACAATCCTTTACATTTTATGGGCTATCCACTGAATTCTCCACTATTTTCTGTGTCCTCTCCAATGCCCATGAAACCTTCTTCTTTCTTTGTTTATTTAGGGCATTGTTACAAGGTCCCCAGATGAGATGGCATTAAAGCAACACTGTAAGACATGTTGTTAGTAGTCAAGAGGTGTACCTAGCCCCCCATGAGTAACACTCACAATTCTTGTCAGAGTGAACCCTCTGAGTTGCTACATGAACCTCCTCATATCTATGGCATAGAGCAACAAGGTCTACCTTGGCCAACATGTAATGTATTTATGCTGTGCCAACCAGTAATGTAGTTTAAACACATCACAATATAAATCTGAAATTAGATCTGAATTAGAAAAATATAGTGCATTATAGTAAATACAATTACATCAAAATGGCTTATATGGCAAAAAGAAGAACCAAGAATATTAATTTTAAAACTTTTAAAGAAAAATAGTGGCAAAAAGTGTTAAGCGCCAACTGCGATCAACTGGTCACATTTGACTGTGACCGATGTGTGATTTGACCCCAACCAGTATAGAATGAGGTTGGGTACAGAAACTACCAGTATAGAATGAGGTTGGGTACAGAAACTAGATTTGAGCTGGTTGGAGGTTTCAAGTCAAAAATCCTTAGTGGTGCCAGGCAGCAGCAGGCTGTAGTCAAAGTGAACAGAATAGCTGGTTTAGAGAAACCCCAGGCAGGAGGAACCTGAATCTTCAGCCCAGCAGCATACTTAGGAGGATTGGCTTGGTGGGCTTATCCAAGTCCTGCAGAGGAGTTGGAGATGAAAAAATGTCTAATTCTCAGGTTTTCAGCAGGGTAGTAGAAGTCTATCCAGACACAGCCAAGAATTCCAGGACCTCAGGAACAGCACTTGAGGGTGAGAATTCACTCCAGCAGAGGCCAACAGCAGGGACCAAGGCAGATCCAGTTGGAACAGGTCAGCTGGGCATTTGTGAATGGTCTCTTAGGGCTCGTTGTGTCCCTGAAGCTTGAACATGGCTTCTCAACCTTGGGGTCTACTTCTTCGACACAGGTAAAAGAGGAAGCAGGCCCCAACAGTAGGTTCAGTCCCCTTCAGATCGTCCTCATGTCCAAGAGCGTGCTGAAGTGGGTGCCTGGAGATAGCATGTTTATGCCTGGCACACGCTAATGGGTGGGGTGACTCCTGACACATCCCTAACCAATGCGGTAAAAGCTCTCAGGCCTTGATGTACCAATGTTTTTAGGGAAATTCCTGGTTGCTTTACTCCGAAGAGGTCCACAATGCCATATATCATTTTCAAGATGGTAATTTGTTGGCAACACTAAACTTTGTCTCTGAGGGCTGTGTGTGTGTGTGTGTATGGAATGTACTGTGATAATCCTCATGTCTCCCCATATCTAACAATAAAAAACTGTTTGGAGTCGGTTATCTACCCGCAACAAACCTAAAGACTGAAATTGGTAGGACAAAAGCTGAGTCCCTCAGCAACCAGAAACCGGACACAAGAATTGTCTTTGCATCCTACGTCTCCCTTACAAGTGCACCCTGAGTGTGATAAATGAACCTAGCACAGTTGCCAAGCTAATTCTGACACTGTAGTGTTAAAAAGTATGCCCACAGCCTCACCGTGCATATTCTGTAGAGTTTAGAGGAGTTGTCATCTGCCCATTCTGATCAGCCTATTGTTTGCTCCTGGGAGGAATCCCACTTTTTTCAAACCTATTCCATGCTTATCACTTGCTGGGAGAAGCTGGATAGCCAATGCAAAATAGCCTCCAGGAACTTCAGACAAGGTCAAGATATGTTCCTAGCAGCTGTGTATCCTCAATATTTAATTAAATATGACTTCACCATTAAATTGTATTTTAATAAATATCAAAACCATTTTGTTTTCGTTAGCTGTTTCCTTTCCTGAGATACAGAATTACTATTTTGATCTGCATACTGGTTTTCTATATGGAACAGCTAGTCCTGCCACAGATACAATTATGTTTAGGGCATTGTCATCACAGGGGCATGGTCATATATTTTCTCTAGATGCCCCACTTTTAAATACCATGCACCCTACTTTATGAGCTACAAGGCTAGCTGTTAGAAATGGGGTTTCTGGTTGGCTAGGGTATGCACCTCAGCCAGGCAGAACCCACCCACTCTAGTCAGGGCAAGGGAGTTACACATCCAAGATAACCCCTGCTCGCCCCCTTGGTAGTTTGGCACGAGCAGTCAGGCTTAACCCGGAGGCAATATGTAAAGCGTTTGCACAACACACACACACATGTTACGCAAAATCCCCACCACAAAGGAAACACAAAACCAGATTATATGAAAATATACTGTATTGTACACAAGGCAATTATCAGACCAAACATCGCATATCAGTACTATCCTGCTACCTTAGCAGTTGTCAGAACGTTACACATTAGTTACTCTGCAAATTAGCAGTAGTCACACATAACACACAGGTTACTCAGTATTCTGCAACATAAGCAGTAGTCAGGAAACACGTTATCACATTAGAACACTTGTAATAAGAATATCATAAAACGCCCATAGTAGGAACATTAGAAAACATACGGCAAGTTAGGGAAACATATTAGCAAGTCATGCCCATAAAAGGAACATTTACATATGCCTATGAAACACCATCAAAAACAGGTAGGCAACATATAAATCAGACGAAGTCTCTAGTAAGAACTTATGTTCTATATATTGTTCCTTTAACAGTACCTGGCTTGATGAAGGCACCTCCAGTGCCTAGAAGATGAACAATGGGGCCCCCGGCGCTCCTATGTGGAAAATGGGGGCCTCTGACATCCTTTTGAGGAGAAGAGGGCGGCACGCACCTCCTCTAGACCATTGACGGGCCCCTCCGGGGACCGTGATTACTGGGGGCCATCCAGGAAGCGCTTTTCAAAGCGCTAAGGCCATACTTATAGCCCGGGTTGCGGCAGTAATTCCAGCATGAAACAGGTGCCTCGAAGTGCCTGAGGGCACAGAAGAGCGCTCTCTCAGTGCAAAGGGGATATCAAGGCAGCACTCCTCGTGCAGGGAAAAGTTACAGGGGTCAGGGGACACGGCACCCTGTCCTTGGGAACAATGAAGCAAGAAGGAGCACAAGGCTGGTGGGTCCAGCTACAGGCCAGCACAAGGGGTGCAGATGATGGCAGTTCCTCCTAGTGACCAGGCAGGTCACAGGTTAGCACAGCAGCAGCAGTCCATGGCGGTTTCCTGGTGAGTCCATTCAGCAGCATCTTGTGTCCAGGTTCAATTTCCAAGAGTGTTCAAATTGTGGGGAAAATTCCCCTGTACTTATAGTCAGTTCTTACAGTGTTTTATAATAGTAGGGAGTGGAGGTTCCAGCCAGTTACAACTGGTTCTGGGAGTGCCCCCTCTCTCCTTTCAGCACAGGCTCCTAACATCAGTGGGGGGTTAACGACCCTATTGTGTGAGGCCAGGGCACAGTCTTTACAAATGCAGGTGTGCCCCGCCTCTCCCTTCTCTCAGCCCAGGAAGACTATTCAGTATGTAGATGCACCTCGGTGACACCTCCACCCTCCCTGTGTTCAGGCTGTCTGAAAAGTATGCACAAAGCCCCAACTGACACTCTGCCCAGACGTGGATTGAAGTCAAGCTGCAAAACACCAGAGTCATAAGCACAGATAAATGCGCACTTTCTAGAAGTGGCATTTCTGTGATAGTAATAAAAAATACACCCACCAGGAAGCAGCATTTATTATCACCATCACAACCATACCAAACACACCTATGCTACCCCTCATAAATCAGATAATACCCTTTACACATAAGGCAAGGCATTTCTAATGCACTCCTATGAGAAGGCAGCACTCACAGCAGTGAGACACCAAGTTAGGCTGTTTGTCTCTACCAGGACAGGCCATGCAATATGGCACATGTCCTGCCTTTCTACATACATGGCACCCTGCCCATAGGGCTAGTTAGGGCATACCTTAGGGGTGACTTACATGTAGTATAAGGGGAGTTCTGGGCCTGGCAAGCAAGTTTAGATGCCAGGTCCCTGTGGCAGAAAACTGCGCACACAGGCCCTGCGCTAGCAGGCCTGAGACAGGTTTGAAAGTCTACTTCAGTGTGTGGCGCAAGCAGCACTGAAGGCCCACTAGTAGTATTTAATTTACAGGCCCTGGGTATAGAGATACCACTGTACAAGGTACTTATAGGTAAATTAAATATGCCAATTAGGTATAAGCCAATCATACCAACTTTAGATGGGAGAGCACCTGCACTTTAGAACTGTCAGTCCTAGAGCCAACAGCGAGAGGTCAGAAAAAACAGGAGGAAGGAGGCAAAAAGACTGGGGATGACCCTGCGTAAAGCAAAAAGTCCAACACTAGCACAGAGGTGATTTAATAATATGTAAAAGGGATTTTTTTTACCTGTCAATAGAGTTTATTTTGACAAGTCATAGTGCATGTTTTGCACTTTTACAGGTATAGTGACTGGCAAAATAGATGCTGCAGTCCACTAGTGGCATTTAGGGCCAGATTATGACATTGGCGGTCTGAGGATTGCCAATGTCGTAGTGACTGTCGGGCTGCATCGGTTACACCACATTACAAGATTGGTGGGCAGACCTGCCAACTACTGCTGTCCCCGCCCAGATCCTATATCCCGACAGGCTGACTGTGGTGCAGGTTACAATCAGCCAGGATGGCGGTGAAGTCAGTGACACCCTGCTGATCTCAACTTTGTTCTCAGTCAGCCTTTTCGTGGTGGTTTCACCGTCCATGAAAAGGCTGGAGGAGAAAAAGTTCTGCCCATGCCAATGGCATGGCCAGTGCAGGGGTTCCCCTGCTCAGCACCCTCGAAATGCGCACTGTCTGCTGTGCGGAAAATGCACATTTCAAGGGTGCTGATGCCCCCTGTGTCCGGCAGCATTGCCGCCGGCTCTGTTACGAGCTGGTGACAATGTGGCCACCTCTTTCCCACTGGGTTGACTTGCAGAAACCCTAGGTTTCACCAGTGAGCTCAGTGGGAAAGTCCTAATGGGGCCTGAGGGGAGGTCGCCAGAACAGTGGCAACCATCCTGTTGGGAGTTTGGCGGATGGGTGTTCCCGTCCCCCAAACTATTAATCAGCCCTTAATGTCCAGGCCCCAGATACACCTTGTACAAAATGCCAGGGACATACAGGTAAGTTAAATATACTAATTAGGAATATGTCAATTCAACCATGTGTAAAGGAAGAGCACAGGCACTTTGCTACGGATTGGCAAGGGTAAAGTGCTAAAGCCAGCACAAATATAGAATCCAGCAAACGGCAAAACATATGGGTGTGACCATGCAGAAAAGGCAGATTTTCTACAACCACATCTAGAGTTAATAATACCCAAGGTCGCAATACGTCTTTTGGTATGAAAATAACAGGAACTCCAATTTGAACCTTGCTAAGCCCATTAGAAATTAAAAATTCCTGCGGGAATCAGTAATTGAAGATATAAACTTTGTCAATGGTAAACACCACTTGTTTTTCCATGCAAATTGAAGCTTCCACATCTAAAAGTTGTGCATCAATGGCAGTGCTTTGAATGACCAGGCTCCATGAAGGGATAACCAGTCCAGTCCTTCCACATTTAGGTCCATATTTAGGAAAAAGTGGCGCATCAGCTATGATGCGCAACTTTTCTTGCCCCCTCCTCCCACGGCACCTAACGACACCATGGTTGTGCCGAATTTATAATCCAGCACACCATGACAGTCGTTAGCACAAAAGCATCAACATTTTTTATGCTATTGGGGTGCTTTTCTACACTAGAGTCAAAAATGTTGATGCTAGTGTATCAAAGTGCAAAGAGGCCCCTAGGTTACTAAGGGAGCATCATTTTAACACCAGGCATTAAAAACAACACCAAAAATGGCGCAGTGAAATCTTTTAAATTTCACTGCACCATTTTTGCAGGCCTCCTAGCGCCGGAATGCCACCTTGCATACATTATGCCTTGTGCAAGCATAATGTGGCGCAAGGGGTTACAAAGTGGCGCAATGCATGCATTGCTCCACTTTGTAACTATGGCGCAGCAGAAAAGGCACTTTAGCGCCCCTTAGCATCAAATAAATGACACTATGGCTGCACTAAGTTGGCACTAGGGGCTCTTAAATATGCCCCTATATTTGCTAAAATTTCAATGTACATATAGCCAGTCGTGCTGTGTTATTTTGACAGACCTACTGTTACCAGTTCATCAAGTAGATTCTTATAAAGTATGCATCTGAGACGTAAAGATCTGTAGATTATATTCACACAGGATGTTTTTCTGTCTTTCAATCTTTGAGAATGATTCGAATTGAAGTAATGCAGAATAAAGGATGAACAACAACCATTCCTAACTTTAGTCGCCTGTGATAGTATGTCCCAAGGTAATAGGGTAGAGGTACATTTTCTATCCAGTGTCATGATTTCTTTCTGAAGGACATTAAGATGCAGGGTTAGAGATTCTCCACAATATTGAGTATTAAGTACCATTCAGCCATTCAAGAACGTCGAAAATATTGACTGCTCCAATATACTGAAGATCAGTTTATGAAGATTACTATATTTTTGCTATTCTTCAGCTATCATATCTGTGCTTTGATAATACATACCTTCAAGGTGCACATGTGTGGAGTTAGAGCAATACATCTATACTTATCATTATACTCAGGTTCACAATTGTTTAATAGTCGTTGTATTGGGTAATATTATGTCAAGACCATATTTTGTGACATGGTATTGTGATAAAGAACATGTTCAGGCTTTCACCCAGTCTTTCATAATCTGTAAAGTCTAGGTCACATTTTCCTAATTTTTCCATCACCTACTTAATTTTACTATCGACGATCTCAAGGCCTGAAACTTTAAAATGATCTTGACTTAAATCTCAGTACAGAGCTGATTGTATTCAATCCAATGATTAAGATTGATGCTGCCAAGTGGCTAGAGCTGTAGTCTTTAAAACTGGGTAGCCAAGTGCAGTTTACACTGAGCATTGTAAGGATAGCAAATATGCCAACTCAGTGTGCTAACAATTCAAATTATTTTTCTTATGGACTAATCCCATTCTAAGAGTCAAACAAACTCCCAAAATGGGATTACAGCTGAATATTGATTCCTTACCTGGAAGGGGTGTGTTATAGGCATTCCATCTAAATACTAAATCAGCATATTACGTATCAATGCTAGGTGACCAAAAACTGGTTGTTAATCATTGATGGTTTAATGATACCCCAAAAGAGGTGGTAATGCATTCTCAAAAAGAAAGGTGTTTTCCCGTCATACCCCTTTTTCTTTGAGAATGTAAAATACAATGTTGAAGAGTAGGCAGTTGTCCAACAAGTCCCAGTCCAAGTGGTTAAACAAACAAAAAAGCAAACGTCTTTTTAAATGTAGCCCCATTTCCTATAAGGCAAATGGGCTGCAGTAAAAAATGTTTACTTTAGTTTAAGGCAATCACAGGCTTTGTAGTTTGCTGGCTCTAGCAGGCTATCATCCCTGTGATGGCCGTCAATTGTAGTGAGTTGCAATTTGTGGCCTATCACATTAATATTCATGAGGTAGGTCAGGTTGTGAGACACTATAGTTCAGATTTTCAAGAAACAATCTATTAGTACATAGGCAGAGTCTTATTTTTTTTTATTGCACACAAAAAAACTGATAATTATTTGTGACCAGCATTTTCAACCAGATATTCACACATCTGGTCAAATGTTCAAATCCCAGCCTTCGTCAACAGATTATTTATGTTCCTGTCACTAAAGAATGTGTAAATTAATATGGTTATCATGCAATGCAAATTACTTCAGCAGTGCTCAATTTGTAAAAGAATAAGGGCTGTGGGCCAAACTGTTTAATTAGAAGTCAGTGTTGCCAAAGGTCAGGCTGTTGAATACCATAGCTGCCTATTCGTGATTGTACTTCATACCTCTTTAATCCACTACCAGAATTTCCTTCCATTTTATCTCATTCTTCTAGGTTTATTTTCATCCCCACTGCATTTGTCACTGTTTTTCTGCCTTTCTCGTCCGCCTTCTTTCCTTGTTGTGTGTTTTTCTGCCTCTAGATCAGTCTGTTAAGTAAAAATAGTGTTGGTCCCTAAAATCAGTGCCAGTGTGCCCCACCTGAAACCAGTGCTCAAATTAAGCACTGTACGTCAGGCCAAGTTTGCACTATATTACACTTCAAAGAACCCTGGACCATCCAGTAAAGCACAAAGTTTGAAATGAGGAATGCTTTCCTCTAACAGGGAAAACTGGGTAAAGAGAAACACTAACTGATAGAAAGGGGGTCTTTGGTTGGCAGTCAGGTAACCCCCTGTGAAAGCAAGGACCCTCACTCTAGTCAGGGTAAAGAAGAATCTCCCTCAGTTAACCCCCACTCACCCCCTTGGTAGCTTGGCATGAGCAGGCAGGCTTAACTTCAGAAGCAATGTGTAAAGTATTTGTACCAACAAACACAGTCATACTATGAAATCACTGCAAAATGGACTCCACACCAGTTTAGAAAAATTGGTAATATTTATTTAAATCAAACAAGACCAAAATGACAAAAATCCAACATACACAATTCAAGATATGAATTTTTGAAAAGAATAAGAGTCTTAGGGCTAGATGTAGGAAGTTCCGATTCGCAAAATTGGGTGCAGAACGGTGTCTCAGACACGTTTGCGATTCGCTGTGGGGTCCCAAAGACCCACCTCATTAATATTAATGAGGTGGGTCACATTTTGCGACCCCATAGCGAGTCCCTGCACTCACAGGGATGGTGGCCTGCTGAAGACAGCAGACCTCCATGTCTGTGACTGCTTTTTAAAGAAAGCAGTTTTTTTTTTATTTTGCAGCCCGTTTTCCTTAAAGGAAAAACGAGTTGCAAAATAAAAAAAATAACAAAACCATTTGGTTTCATTTTTTCAGAGTAGGCAGTGGTCCATTGGACCACTGCCTGCTCTGAAAAAACATTTTGGGCAACATTCACAAAGGGGAAGGGGTCCCATGGGGACCCCTTCCCTTTTGCGAATGGGTTGCCACCAGTGTGACACTGGTGGTAACTGCGAATTGCTTTGCGACCGCATTCGCGGTCACAAAGCAATTTAGCATCGCGATGCGATTCGCAAATAGGAAGGGGACACCCCTTCCTATTTGCGAGTCACATTCACAATTGCGAGTCGGTACCGGCTCGCAAATTGTGAATGAGCATCGCGATGAGCATTTTGCATGGCACAAACTGCGATTTTCGCAGTTTGCACCATGCAAAATGCTTCCTACATCTGGCTCTTGATCCTTTGAAAACAGTGAGAATGCTGTTGTTTCACAAAGTACCTCGTTAGCTTCAAAAATAAAGCCGCACGGGCGAGCGACATCGGAAAAGGGTAGCGATGCAGCGATTCCTTACTCGCAAGTGAGGCCGTGCCTCGTTTCCTTTTCTGGTTGGGTCAACGATGTGTCATTTTCTCCCTCGCAAGAGAGCGATGCGTCGATTTACGGGCAGGGCAACTCGGATCCATGCAGTCGGGATGACTTGGACGCCCAGGGACGATGCGTGGAAAATCCGATTGCACAGTTTCAGAAAACCGCATTGGGTTTGTGTCGTTATCAGTCTCCAGAAGTGGGAGTTCCACGTTGTTTCTCCAGCCGCAGTGTGTCAATCTCCCAGCCGCGATGCAGGTAGAGTATCGATTTTAGCTACAAAGTTGGTGGAGCGTCGTTTATCAGCCGCGTTGCGAAAGGTGCGCCAAAAATGTCCCTGCACGGTATTCTGTGTGGGGATTTTCAGTTCTTGTCTGCCAACTTCACCTTTCAAGGGCCCAGGGACTGGATAGAGCACCACTTGGCAGGGCAGGAGTCCCAGCAGAGAGTCCAGATGCTAGCAGGGGAAGTCTTTGATGGCCCCGAGACTTCAACAACAGGAAGCAAGCTCAGTTCGAGCCCTTGGAGATTCTTCTCATGCAGGAATGCACAACAAAGCCCTGTCTTTGTCCCCTTTTCACAAGCAGAAGCAGCAACTACAGGGTAGCCCAACAAAGCACAGTCACAGTCAGGGGCAGCACTCCTCCTCGCTTCTCCTTGGCAGGGTTCTTCTTGATTCCAGAAGTGATCTAATTTCCAGGGGTTTTAGGGCCACTACTTTTACCCCTTTTTGCCTTTGAAGTAGGCACACTTCAAAGGAAAGTCTCTCTTATTTGTGAGATCCTGCATTGCCCAGACCAGGCCCCAGGCACACACCAGGGATTGAAGACTGCATTGTATGAGGGCAGGCACAGCCCTTTCAGGTGTGAGTGACACTCCAGCCCTCCCTCCCAGCACAGATGGCCCATCAAGATATGCAGGCTACACCCCAGCTCCCTTTGTGTCACTGTCTGAAGGAGAGGTGCAAACAGCCTGTTTGAAATGGGGTCTTTGGTTGACAGTCAGGTTACCCCCTGTTCAAGCAAGGACCCTCACTCTAGTCAGGGTAAAAGAGAATCACCCTCAGCTAACCCCTGCTTACCCCCTTGGTAGCTTGGCAGTGCAGAAGGCTTAACTTCAGAGTGCTAGATGTAAAGTATTCGTACCAACACACACAGTAACTCAATGAAAACACTACAAAATGACACAACACCAGTTTAGAAAAATAGGAAATATTTATCTAAACAAAACAAGACCAAAACGACAAAAATCCGACATACACAAGTCAAGTTATGAATTTTTAAAGATTAAACTCAAAAATAGCGCTTAGAAACAAAAATGCTTCAATGAGATGTTAACATGGCGTCGTGACAGAGTCGTTCCCAACAAGCCGACACCAGCGGCCCCGGACACGGAGTCGGGTAGACCCCCAAGTACAGTACCTTTGGTGAAGAGTGAAAACAAGCCGATGCGCGAAGTCGGGGATCACGGCGTCTGTGTGAAGCGTTGAATCTGCGCACTTCGAGCGGCGTCGGTCACGACGTGGTGCGGCGACTTCCACGGAGTCACGGACTTCAGCAGGGCTGCAGCGGCGTCGGGCCTGCGAAGAGCGTCGTGTTTCAGCGAAGGTCACTGCGTCGGGTGCAGGCGGCGTCACCGGATTCAGCAGCGGCGTCGGTCCGGAGTCGTCCGAAGTCGATTTCCTTGGATTTCCACCAGCTTTCTTTTCAAGGTCCCAGGGACTGGATAGGGCACCACTTGTCAGAGCAGGAGTCTCTCCAGAGACTCCAGGTGCTGGCAGAGAGAAGTATTTGCTGTCCCTGAGACTTCAAACAACAGGAGGCAAGCTCTAAATCAAGCCCTTGGAGATTTCTTCACACGATAGAAGGCACATAAAGTCCAATCTTTGCCCTCTTACTATGGCAGAAGCAGCACTGCAGGAAAGCTCCACAAAGCACAGTCACAGGCAGGGCAGCACTTCTTCCTCAGCTATCAGCTCTTCTCCAGACAGAGGTTCCTCTTGGTTCCAGAAGTGTTTCTAAAGTCTGTAGATTTGGGTGCCCTTCTTATACCCATTTTAGTCTTTGAAGTCACCTTTCTTCAAAGGGGACTCACACCTACTTGTGAAATCCTGCCTTGCCCAGGCAAGGCCTCAGACACACACCAGGGGGTTGGAGTCTGCATTGTCAGAGGCAGACACCGTCCTTTCAGATGAGAGTGACCACTCCACCCCTCCCTCCTAGCAGAGATGGCTAATCAGGAAATGCAGGTTACACCCCAGCTCCCTTTGTGTCACTGTCTAGTGTGAGGTGAAAAACAACCCAACTGTCAAACTGACCCAGACAGGGAATTTACAAACAAGGCAGAGTCACAGAATGGCTTAAGCAAGAAAATGCTCACTTTCTAAAAGTGGCATTTTCAAACGCACAATCTCAAAATCAACTTTACTAAAAGATGTATTTTTAAATTGTGAGTTCAGGGACCCCAAACTCCACATGTCCATCTACTCTCTAGGGGAATCTACGCTTTAATCATATTTAAAGGTAGCCCCCATATTATCCTATGAGAGAGACAGGCCTTGCAACAGTGAAAAACGAAGTTGGCAGTATTTCACTGTCAGGACATATAAACTACATTACTATATGCCCTACCTTATCCATACACTGCACCCTGCCCTTGGGCTACCTAGGGCCTACCTTAGGGGTGCCTTACATGTAAGAAAAGGGAAGGTTTAGGCCTGGCAAGTGGGTACACTTGCCAAGTCGAATTTACAGTGTAAAAATACACACACAGACACTGCAGTGGCAGGTCGGAGACATGATTACAGGGTTACTTGTGTGGGTGGCACAACCAGTGCTGCAGGCCCACTAGTAACATTTGATTTACAGGCCCTGGGCACCTCTAGTGCACTTTACTAGGGACTTAACAGTAAAACAAATATGCCAATCATGGAGAACCAATTACGTACACATTTTAAACAGGAGCACTTGCACTTTAGCACTGGTTAGCCGTGGTAAAGTGCTCAGAGTTCAAAAGCCAACGGCAACAGGTCAGAAAAAATAGGAGGCAGGAGGCAAAAAGAATGGGGATGACCCTGCATAAGCAAAAAGGTCCAACACAGCCCAACTGTCAAATTGACCCAGACAGGGAATCAACAAACAGTCACAGAAGGGTTTCTAAAAGTGGCATTTTCAAACACACAATCAAAAAACAAACTTTACTAAAAGATGTATTGTTAAATTGTGAGTTCAGAGACCCTAAACTCCAAATTTCTATCTGCTCCCAAAGGGTATCTGTACTTTAATAATATTTAAAGGCAGCCCCCATGTTAACCTATGAGAGAGATAGGCCTTGCACAGTGAAAACCGAATTTGGCAATCTTTCACTGCCGGGACATATAAAACACATTAGTATATGTCCATCGGAGCACTTGCACTTTAGCACTGGATCGCAGTGCTAAAGTGGCCAGAGTATCAAAAACAGCAAAAAACGAGTGCAGCACACATCAACAACCTGGGAAACAGAGGCAAAACGTTAGGGGAGACCATGCCAAGGATGCTAAGTCTAACACTAACTTTCTGCATTAGTTACACTTAAGATCTGGCTTTTCAAATCTATAACCACAGCACATAAATGGACTGGTGCTGGTCGACTTTGTACACATTTTTTACACCAAAGACCGGTTGGAAAAATTACATGTGCACCAACTGAAAAATGATTTTGTGTTGTGGTTGATGCATGCAAATATTAGTGTAAATGTAGACTGTAATGTATATAGTTTGCTCACTGGTGGTCAACTTTTTATCGTTTTCCAACCATAATAAAGGAATGACTAGATATGAGTGTTTTAGAAGAGTATTGGTGTAGTTTAAAATACCTGGAGCATTTAAAATTTAAATAAACATTTGTCTACCTTATCACTTAATTTCTCACACGGCAAGTAAAGTTAATGTTAACAAAATAGTTGTCTGCCTGTGCCTTGCATTTCTATGGTTTTCTCATTCGGAATTGTCTTTGGTTGTTGCCGAGAAGGTTTTGTGATGTTAAGACATTAGCATTCAATGTAAATATTCTGAAATTCATCTTAGTTTCCTACCCAAAGCTGTCTGCATCTGTAAATCAGCTTTCAGTGCCTGTCCCTGTTCTACTCCAATGACTCTTGACTGCATTCCAAGTGGGAGCGTCTGAGAAAAACAACTGCAGCTGTAATAGTCTGAAGCGCACTTCTGCATGGAGTGCAACGGGAAATTATCTGTGGCTTAATATTTTATACACACTTGAGTTTTTCAAGTGATTGTAGTTCTGGATATGTGAACACCGGAGGGCCTTTGACATATTATCAGGGCCCATTTCTGTGTATAATATGTATATATATGCATTTTTTTACTCTGGATGGTAATAATCAGAGTAATAATATTACAAAAGTAAAGTTTTGTTAATACTAAAATGAAGGATTGGGCACTGTCGGGGAATTTGGCCATACTCCAACTGCCTGCAGTTGAATATCCTCCACTTTTAAGAATGCATTGCTTTTGTATTGCAGTTTTAGCTATTATCAATTCAAAGTTTGTTAAATTTATTTTTGGCATGTCATTCATTTAGTATTTTTTCATATTGCTTGATTTATTTAGTTTACTTAGTTGAATTCATCGCCAGCTTTGTAATAATCAGAGTTTAAATATGTTGGCTTTGTGGATGTGCATTCACCTTGATATAAGTTTGGGGAAATAATGCAACCTAACAAACAGTAAACTGCCTGTCAGGTATCCAACTGCATTCTCTTAGAGCCTGAGGTAAAGCGAGCTGAGCAATGATGGAAGGTGGCAGTAATAAAGTTGCGTTTTTAGTGATCTGTTCTGAATATTATTAGCTTTAATTAATGCCTAACTGTTAATTTTATACATGTGAAAACCATATGTAAACATAATGATGTTGTTTATATATATTTATATATATATATTTATATATGTAAACATAGTGACCAAGGCTGCTGTGTCAGCCCAAACGCGTTGTTTAAAAGGTTTTGTTTTTCTCCTTGAGTCCTGAGTTTGCGAGTACTATTGTTTTCTTTTGATTATTATTATCACCGGCTTGCTCGTGCTGGTTTCTCGCACCACCCCTCTTGAGCTCAGAACGAGCATATATATATGTATGTAAACATAGTGCATCCTTAGTTTCCCTCATACCCACCTCACCTCATACTCAGGGTGAAAAACTCCACCTCAGTGCAGCCACCCAACAGACTGTCAGCAATGGTGTAACCTACTGGTGTGCTTGCTGAAGAAACAAATCTGAATGAAGCAGACCATTTGGTCTATTTAGCCACAAGGGAGGAGCTTGATTGTTTTGTAAATTACCATCTTTTGCATGGTATTCCCCCAGGTTTTTGCCTTGTTGATGAACCCATTCTTGTAGGCCATAGGACTTTTCTCCCTCTAAGTGGTTAAGTGTTTGTGTGCTTCCTTTTAACCCTAGTAAAATTGTCATATATACAATTGGCACATTTAATTTACTTATAGGAACCTAGTATATGGTACAGCATGTACCCTGGGTCTGTAAATTAAATGCTACCAATGGATACAAACACGCACTGTGCAAACCCTCTGAAGTACCGCTATAAAACCTTTCTCCAGGCCTGCCACTGCATCCTGTGTGGGCAGTTGTAAACTGCCATTTCGACCTTGCACAACAAACAGTTTGCCAGGCCTATACTTTCCTTGTTAATGCCTATATCACCCCTAAGGTAGGCTCTAAATGCCAATAGGACAGGGTGCCTTTCACTTAAAAATTAGGCCACATGCATCTATTGTTTTATATCCCCTGACAGTGAAAAAAGTACACAGATAGTTTCACCATGGCATGGCAGACCATCACAAAGGAAAACAGTGGGTTACACTATGACAACTTTTAGTTTTCAGTTTCAGTTTGGGAGCAGCTAAAAAGGGTCATAAGACTCATTTCAGTAGTAATTTAAAATCCAACCAAGTAGTTAAGTTGGATTGTATATTGCTGTTTTTTAAATTACACTGTTAGAAAGTTGTAATTTTTCTGCCTAAGCCAAAATGGGCCTTCCTTCCAATGTCCAGAGTCACCTGACCTCTCATGGCTTACCTGAGATGTGGATTGCTTTCACAAAGTGGATAAATAGCTTGGGTTTGGAGAGGTGTTTTCTTCCTTGTGCAAGATGGCCTGGTTTGCTGTGCCCAGCCCCTTCCTAAGTTTAAAAAAATGCCTACTCTGTTACTGGCAGAAGTCACTCATACCTAGGCCTGTCTCCTTTTAGTTTTGCTGGACAACTTGACTCCAAACCTACTGGAAGGAGGAGCTGCCCCACAAATGGTTTGGAGAGACTACAACTGATGGTTTTCCATTATCATAGCCACACATCTGGGAAGTTATAAGGAGCTCTGACTAGGAGGGAAATGGTTTTACCATGTTGGACTTAGTTAGACAGTGCCACTGCAGGATAGATTACAGTAAAACATGCCACAGGAACTGATATAAAAAGAAGTAGGGTTGCCCCTGGGAACTTTTATCCCATTTGCTAAGAAGTGGCCAGGAGTTCCCCCGACTCGCAGGCTGGCACAGGGTAATCCCCGTGCCAGCCTTCGAGTGCAGGGAACATCTGGCCACTTCTTAGCAAAATCAGAAAGAGGAATGCCGTGCTGTCTGAAACTTGACCAGCTTGCATTGAACCCAGGCCCCCAAAAGTGACTGCAAGAGTCAGTTGGCTGGCCTCCTGTTTGAGCTACAGGGACACAACAAGCTACCAGAGGCACTCTTCATGCAACTGCCCAGCTGACTAGTACCAACTGGATCTTCCCTTGACCCTGCTGCTGGCCTCTGTTGGAGGGAGTCTCAACCCCAAAATGGTGCACCTAGGTCCTGGATTCTTGGCTGATGTTAAAGTTTATTCCTCCTTGTTAGACCTGACAGCCTTAGGGTAGTCACCCCTAACTTTTTGCCTGCCTCCCTCCTCGTTTTGGATACTGTTTTGCTGGTTTTTAGACTCTGCGCACTTTACCACTGCTAACCAGTGATAAAGTGTATATGCTCTCTCTCTGTAAACATGGTAACTTTGGATCATACCTGATTGAACTATTTAATCTACTTATAAGTCCCCAGTCATGTGCACTCCAGGTGCCTAGGGCATATAGATTAAATGCTACTAGTGGACCTGCAGCACGGATTGTGCCACCCACTTAAGTAGCCCCTTTTCCTTGTCTCAGGCCTACCATTGCTAGGCCTGGGTGTGCAGTTTCACTGCCACCTCGACTTGGCATTTAAAAGTACTTGCCAAGCCTAGAACTCCCCTTTTTCTGCATATAAGTCACCCTTAATGTGTGCCCTGGGTATCCCCTAGAGCAGGGTGCTGTGTAGGTAAAAGGCAGGACATGTACCTGTGTAGTTATATGTCCTAGTAGTGTAAAACTCCTAAATTCGTTTTTGCACTACTGGGAGACCTGCTCCCTTCATAGGCTAACATTGGGGCTGCCCTCATACACTGTTGAAGTGGCAGCTGCTGATCTGAAAGGAGCAGGGAGGTCATATTTAGTATGGCCAGAATGGTAATACAAAATCCTACTGACTGGTGAAGTCGGATTTAATATTACTATTCTAGAAATGCCACTTTTAGAAAGTGAGCATTTCTTTGCACTTAAATCCTTCTGTGCCTTACAATCCACGTCTGGCTAGGTTTAGTTGACAGCTCCTTGTGCATTCACTCAGACACACCCCAAACACAGGGTACTCAGCCTCACTTGCATACATCTGCATTTTGAATGGGTCTTCCTGGGCTGGGAGGGTGGAGGGCCTGCCCTCACACAAAGGACTGCCACACCCCCTACTGGGACCCTGGCAGACAGGATTGAACTGAAAGGGGACCTGGTGCACTTCTTAGCCTCTCTTTGAAGTCTCCCCCACTTCAAAGGCACATTTGGGTATAAAACAGGGCCTCTGCCCTACCTCATCAGACACTTGCTGGAGAAGAAACCGGAACCAGAAACTACATCCTGCCAAGAAGAACTGCCTGGCTGCTCAAAGGACTCACCTGTCTGCTTTCTACAAAGGACTGCTGTCTTGCTGTTGCCCTGCTGCCTTGCTGAACTCTTGTCTGGCTGTGAAAGTGCTCTCCAAGGGCTTGGATAGAGCTTGCCTCCTGTTCCTTGAAGTCTCAGGACCAAAAAGACTTCTTCCTTTCACTTGGACGCTCCGTGCGCCGAAAATTTCGACGCACAGCTTGTTTCGCGGCGAGAAAAACGCCGCACACCGACGCTGATCGACGCGACGCCCTCGGGACGATCGAGACTTCGACGCACAACCTCGCAAGGACAAAGCCGCTCGACTTTCCAGGAGAAATCGACGCGACGCCCACCGTGAGTGCGAAACTTTGACGCACGGCCTCGCAAGGACAACGCCGCCCGACTTCCAAGGAGAAATCGACGCGACGCCTGCCGTGAGACCAAACTTTCGACGCACGGCCTCGCAAGGACAACGCCGCCCGACTTCCAAGGAGAAATCGACGCAACGCCTACCGTGAGATCGAAACTTCGACGCGCAGCCCCGCAGAACGACGCGCAGCCGGAAAACAAGCAGGAGAATCCACGCACAGACCCGGGACATCTGGTAATCCCCGCGATCCACAAAAAAGAGACTGTCTGCGCGCCGGAAAACGACGCCCGACTTCCCCGCGTGGAAAAGACCGACGCAAGTCTGTGTGTGCTGAGGAGAAATCGACGCACACACCCCTTTTTCCACGCATCTCTTCTTCCGTGGCCCTCTGAGGAGATTTTCCACCAGAAACCAGGTACTTTGTGCTTGAAAGACACTGTATTGCATTCTAAAGACTTAAGACACTTTATATCACTTCCCTGTGATATTTCTACAATTTTCCATTGCAACTTTATTCTTTTTGACCTACAATTATCCTGATAAATATTATATATTTTTCTAAACACTGTGTGGTGTAGTTTTGTGGTGCTATATGGTGGTATTGTATGATTTATTGCACAAATACTTTACACATTGCCTTCTAAGTTAAGCCTGACTGCTCGTGCCAAGCTACCAGAGGGTGGGCACAGGATAATCTTGGATAGTGTGTGACTTACCCTGACTAGAGTGAGGGCTTTTGCTTGGACAGGAGGTAACCTGACTGCCAACCAAAAACCCCATTTCTAACATTGGTGATCAGCGGTGAGGATAGGACTTGTATTTGTGCAGTGACATACAGTAGCTAAGTATCTCACTACCTACCCACAGTTGAAGGTCAACTTGGTTTTTATCTCTTTTTGAAAATCCGTTTTTTCCTGACAATTTTCAAAAACTAAATCCTCACTCAACATGTCTCTGACTGGGTCTCAGACAGGGGACTTTGACCTAGTCCAGTTGGATACATACACGGTCAAACAACTAAGAGGATTCTGCAGGGCATTGAGGGTACCCACCCAAGGGGCCTCCAGAAAGGAGGACTTTCAAGTGGCGCTGAGGGCCTGGGCAGAAGCCCATTTAGAGGATGATGAGGAAGGGGAGCCAGAAAATGGCCCCTCAGAAGGATTTTCACTATCTATGGATGGTGTTACCACTGCAATTGTGCACCCTTCCAGACCAGGGAGCAGTGTCTCCATGCAAAGCCTGACCGCAGAGGAAAGGAGAGAGGAAAGGGAGTTCCAATTGCAAATGGCAAAACTGAAAATTGAGGCGCAACAGGAGGAGAGGAGGGCAGAAAGAGAAGCCAAACAAGCTGAGGCTGAAAGAGCAGCCAAACAGATTGAAGCTGAAAGGACAGCCAAACAGATTCAAGCAGAAGCTGAAAGGGCAGCCAAACAAGCAGAAGCTGAAAGAGCAGCCAAACAAGTGGAAGCTGAAAGAGCTTTGGCTGAAAAGAAACTATTGTTGGCTCATGAACTGAGTCTCAAGGAGCTGGAGATCAAGGCAAGACAGTCTGAATCCAGCAATAATGGTGGCAGCATACAGACAGGACCTGCTGGAGAAAAGAAGGTTCGTATACCCAAAAATGTGGTGCCCAGTTTTGTGGTGGGAGATGACATAGATAAATGGTTAGCTGCTTATGAAGTTGCACTAAGGGCTCATGAGGTTCCTGAAGGGCAATGGGGGGTAGCTATGTGGGGTTATGTGCCGCCATTGGGGAGGGACACACTTCTCACATTGGATCCACCGGATCAAAACACATACCCACTCCAGAAAGCCACTTTACTTGCCAAGTTTGGGCTGACCCCTGAGGGATACCGTCAGAGGTTCAGGGACAGCACCAAACAAACCACACAAACATGGGTAGATTTCTTTGATTTCTCTAGTAAGGCACTGAATGGATGGGTGCGGGGCAACAAAGTAGCAGATTATAAAAGTTTATATGATTTGATCCTGAGAGAGCATATGCTTAATGTTACTTATACAGATTTGCGCCAGCACCTAGTGGATAGTAAGCTGACTGATCCCAGGAAGCTTGCTGAGGAGGCGGACCTCTGGGTTAGCACCAGAGTGTCCAAAAAGGTACCTGGGGGGGACTCCCACAAAGGTGGTCAGGGTTCCCAACAGAAGAAAGAGGGGGGAGATAAACTTACAGATAAGGAACTCTCTAAAGGCCCCCAAAAGAATTCCCAGGGAGGGGGTGGCAACCCTTCCTTTTCCAAATTTGGGAGAAAGCCAGGGACATTTGACAAGTCAGGAAAATCTAGCCCCAAATGCATGGAATGTTACCAATATGGTCACTACAAAGGCGATCCTCAGTGCCCCAAGAGGGCACCGTCCACTACCGGACAGGCACCTGGGTTGACTAGTGTAGCACTCGGGGGGGAGATGGACCCAACTAGCTTTGGGGAACAGGTAGAGATTTCCCTAGTGTCCCTGGGAGAAGGAGAAATGGTGCCCAAGGCCCACATGCCTAGAAATACTTCCAAGTACCGGCAGTGGGTCACCATTGATGGGCAGAGGGTGGAGGCTCTGCGTGACACAGGAGCCAGTATGACTACTATCAAGAGTCAGCTGGTGTCAGCAGAGCAGATAATGCCTAATACATTCCACCAGGTCAGAGTAGCTGACAATCGCGAGAGTCACCTACCGGTGGCTCTGGTTCCCTTTGAGTGGGGGGGGGTCTCTGGTACTCTGAAAGTAGCTGTGAGTCCTGCCATGCCTGTAGATTGTCTGTTAGGCAATGACCTTGAGCACACTGCTTGGAAAGAAGTGGAGCTCAGGTCTCACCTGGAGATGTTAGGGTTACCTGAGTGGGTCTGCATGACCACACGGTCCATGGCTGACCGAGAGGGAAGTCAAGGGCATCTGGAGCCTGGAACGATGGCCCAGAGAGCTGCCAGGAGGAGGGACCAGGGGTGCGGGAAACCGGCCCCCGCTGTTCCCACAGTGGCTGACGGGGCTCCTGAGGAGGAGGCTTTCGAGCCAACTGGGGAAGACATCGCCGCCCTAGGTGACTTACCTGAGCTTGCTGGTTGGCAAGTTGAGGGTGGACCCACCAGGGAGGACTTCTGCAAGGCGCAGAAAGAATGTCCCACTCTAGAAGGTTTGAGGAAACAAGCCTCAAACCAGGCAGCCGGCGACGCCTCTGGCGATCACCACCTATATTGGGAGAATGATCTCCTTTACAGTGAGCCTAAGGTTCCGGGCTTTGGGGCAGCACGTGTGCTGGTGGTCCCCCAATGTTACCGAACCTTCCTACTGGGTCTGGCTCACGACATTCCCCTGGCAGGACATTTGGGGCAGGGCAAGACCTTTAACAGGCTTGTCACCCACTTTTATTGGCCCAAAATGAGGACACACTCAGACAAGTTCTGCAGATCCTGTCCTACCTGCCAGGCCAGTGGTAAAGCAGGAAAAAGGGTTAAAACCCCCCTGATTCCACTTCCTGTCGTTGGCACCCCCTTTGAAAGGGTGGGCATCGACATTGTTGGCCCCTTGGACCCCAAAACTGCCTTAGGCAACAGGTTCATCCTGGTTTTGGTGGACCATGCCACCCGTTACCCAGAGGCAATCCCTCTAAGGACAGTAACTGCACCGGTGGTGGCCAGAACCCTGATGGGGATATTTACCCGTGTGGGGTTCCCCAAGGAAATAGTGTCTGACAGAGGCACTAACTTCATGTCCGCATACATGAAGTCGCTGTGGGATGCGTGTGGTGTAACTTACAAGTTCACCACACCCTATCACCCCCAGACGAACGGTCTTGTGGAGAGATTCAACAAGACCCTGAAAGGCATGATTGGTGGCCTTCCTGAGGCCATGAGGCGTAAGTGGGACGTCCTCTTACCATGCCTTCTCTTTGCTTACAGAGAGGTCCCCCAGAGAGGGGTAGGGTTCAGTCCCTTTGAACTTCTCTATGGGTACCCTGTCAGGGGACCCTTAAGCATTGTCCAGGAGGGATTGGAGAAAGCTCCAAAGGCACCCCCTCAGGATGTGGTCAGCTATATGTTGGCCCTCCGCAACCAGATGACCCGCTTCTGGAAAGAAGCCCAAGATAACCTTGAGGCCAGTCAAGAGGTGATGAAACAATGGTATGACCAGAAGGCCACCCTGGTAGAGTTTCAACCTGGAGACAAAGTGTGGGTAATGGAGCCAGTAGAGCCCAGAGCTCTCCAGGACCGCTGGTCTGGCCCATTTGAAATAAAGGAGCGGAAAGGGGAGGCCACTTACCTAGTGGACCTCAAAACCCCTAGGAATCCCCTAAGGGTGCTCCATGTGAACCGACTAAAAGCTCATTGTGAGAGGTCGGAGATCAACATGCTTCTGGTCACAGATGAAGGAACGGAAGAGGAGAGTGAACCTCTCCCCGACCTCCTCTCTGCCCAAGAAGGTGATGGGTCAGTAAGCGGGGTCATTTTGTCTGGCACCCTGACTCTAAATCAGAAAGGAGACTGTTATGAGCTGTTGGAGCAGTTCTCCCCCCTGTTCTCCCTTACTCCTGGGCTGACCCACCTCTGTGTTCATGATATTGACACCGGTGACAGTCTCCCTGTGAAAAACAAAATTTACAGGTTGTCGGATAAGGTGAAGGCCAGCATCAAGGAGGAGGTCTCCAAGATGTTGACTCTAGGGGTCATTGAGAAATCCAGTAGTCCCTGGGCCAGCCCAGTGGTATTGGTCCCTAAGGCTACTGCCCCAGGTGCGAAGCCAGAGCTCCGGTTCTGTGTGGACTACCGGGGTCTCAACTCAGTCACCCGGACTGATGCTCACCCCATCCCCCGAGCTGATGAGCTCGTGGACAGGCTAGGCGCTGCCAAGTTCCTGAGTACGTTTGATCTTACTTCAGGGTACTGGCAGATCGCCCTGACTGAGGGGGCAAAGGAAAGGTCCGCCTTTTCCACCCCTGACGGCCATTACCAGTTCCGAGTGATGCCGTTTGGATTAAAAAATGCCCCCGCTACCTTCCAACGGTTGGTTAACGGGGTCCTGGCTGGCAAGGATGCCTTCTGTGCAGCCTACCTGGATGACATAGCTGTCTACAGTTCCAGCTGGGAGGAACACCTGCTCCACCTCAAGGAGGTGCTTCAGGCCCTGCAACAGGCAGGCCTGACCATCAAGGCTAGTAAGTGCCAGATTGGGCAGGGTTCCGTGGTGTACTTGGGACACCTAGTAGGTGGTGGCAAGGTGCAGCCACTCCAGGCCAAGATCGAAACTATCAAGGCCTGGCAACCACCTCGAACCCAGACTGAGGTGAGAGCCTTTTTAGGCCTCACCGGATACTACCGCAGGTTTGTCAAGGGCTATGGTACCATTGTGTCCCCCTTGACAGAACTCACGTCCAAGAAGCAACCTAGGTTGGTGAATTGGACAGAGGCTTGTCAGAAAGCCTTTGACGCCCTAAAGGAAGCCATGTGCACGGCCCCCGTGCTCAAGGCCCCTGACTACTCCCAGGAATTTATCGTGCAGACAGACGCTTCAGAGCATGGCATAGGGGCAGTCCTAGCACAGCTAAATGAGGAGGGCCAAGATCAACCGGTAGTCTTTATTAGCAGAAGGCTATTACCACGGGAACAGAGGTGGAGTGCTATTGAAAGAGAAGCTTTTGCTGTGGTCTGGGCCCTGAAGAAGCTGAGGCCCTACCTGTTTGGGACTCACTTCCTAGTTCAGACAGACCACAGACCCCTCAGATGGCTCATGCAGATGAGGGGTGAGAATCCAAAACTTCTGAGGTGGTCCATTTCCCTACAGGGGATGGACTTTACGGTGGAACATCGCCCAGGGGTTGACCACGCCAATGCTGATGGTCTCTCCAGGTACTTCCGCCTTAGCGATGAGAGCTCCCAGGAGGTCGGGTAGCTCTCCCCACTTTCAGCTGGGGGGGACACATGTTAGACCTGACAGCCTTAGGGTAGTCACCCCTAACTTTTTGCCTGCCTCCCTCCTCGTTTTGGATACTGTTTTGCTGGTTTTTAGACTCTGCGCACTTTACCACTGCTAACCAGTGATAAAGTGTATATGCTCTCTCTCTGTAAACATGGTAACTTTGGATCATACCTGATTGAACTATTTAATCTACTTATAAGTCCCCAGTCATGTGCACTCCAGGTGCCTAGGGCATATAGATTAAATGCTACTAGTGGACCTGCAGCACGGATTGTGCCACCCACTTAAGTAGCCCCTTTTCCTTGTCTCAGGCCTACCATTGCTAGGCCTGGGTGTGCAGTTTCACTGCCACCTCGACTTGGCATTTAAAAGTACTTGCCAAGCCTAGAACTCCCCTTTTTCTGCATATAAGTCACCCTTAATGTGTGCCCTGGGTATCCCCTAGAGCAGGGTGCTGTGTAGGTAAAAGGCAGGACATGTACCTGTGTAGTTATATGTCCTAGTAGTGTAAAACTCCTAAATTCGTTTTTGCACTACTGGGAGACCTGCTCCCTTCATAGGCTAACATTGGGGCTGCCCTCATACACTGTTGAAGTGGCAGCTGCTGATCTGAAAGGAGCAGGGAGGTCATATTTAGTATGGCCAGAATGGTAATACTAAATCCTACTGACTGGTGAAGTCGGATTTAATATTACTATTCTAGAAATGCCACTTTTAGAAAGTGAGCATTTCTTTGCACTTAAATCCTTCTGTGCCTTACAATCCACGTCTGGCTAGGTTTAGTTGACAGCTCCTTGTGCATTCACTCAGACACACCCCAAACACAGGGTACTCAGCCTCACTTGCATACATCTGCATTTTGAATGGGTCTTCCTGGGCTGGGAGGGTGGAGGGCCTGCCCTCACACAAAGGACTGCCACACCCCCTACTGGGACCCTGGCAGACAGGATTGAACTGAAAGGGGACCTGGTGCACTTCTTAGCCTCTCTTTGAAGTCTCCCCCACTTCAAAGGCACATTTGGGTATAAAACAGGGCCTCTGCCCTACCTCATCAGACACTTGCTGGAGAAGAAACCGGAACCAGAAACTACATCCTGCCAAGAAGAACTGCCTGGCTGCTCAAAGGACTCACCTGTCTGCTTTCTACAAAGGACTGCTGTCTTGCTGTTGCCCTGCTGCCTTGCTGAACTCTTGTCTGGCTGTGAAAGTGCTCTCCAAGGGCTTGGATAGAGCTTGCCTCCTGTTCCTTGAAGTCTCAGGACCAAAAAGACTTCTTCCTTTCACTTGGACGCTCCGTGCGCCGAAAATTTCGACGCACAGCTTGTTTCGCGGCGAGAAAAACGCCGCACACCGACGCTGATCGACGCGACGCCCTCGGGACGATCGAGACTTCGACGCACAACCTCGCAAGGACAAAGCCGCTCGACTTTCCAGGAGAAATCGACGCGACGCCCACCGTGAGTGCGAAACTTTGACGCACGGCCTCGCAAGGACAACGCCGCCCGACTTCCAAGGAGAAATCGACGCGACGCCTGCCGTGAGACCAAACTTTCGACGCACGGCCTCGCAAGGACAACGCCGCCCGACTTCCAAGGAGAAATCGACGCGACGCCTACCGTGAGATCGAAACTTCGACGCGCAGCCCCGCAGAACGACGCGCAGCCGGAAAACAAGCAGGAGAATCCACGCACAGACCCGGGACATCTGGTAATCCCCGCGATCCACAAAAAAGAGACTGTCTGCGCGCCGGAAAACGACGCCCGACTTCCCCGCGTGGAAAAGACCGACGCAAGTCTGTGTGTGCTGAGGAGAAATCGACGCACACACCCCTTTTTCCACGCATCTCTTCTTCCGTGGCCCTCTGAGGAGATTTTCCACCAGAAACCAGGTACTTTGTGCTTGAAAGACACTGTATTGCATTCTAAAGACTTAAGACACTTTATATCACTTCCCTGTGATATTTCTACAATTTTCCATTGCAACTTTATTCTTTTTGACCTACAATTATCCTGATAAATATTATATATTTTTCTAAACACTGTGTGGTGTAGTTTTGTGGTGCTATATGGTGGTATTGTATGATTTATTGCACAAATACTTTACACATTGCCTTCTAAGTTAAGCCTGACTGCTCGTGCCAAGCTACCAGAGGGTGGGCACAGGATAATCTTGGATAGTGTGTGACTTACCCTGACTAGAGTGAGGGCTTTTGCTTGGACAGGAGGTAACCTGACTGCCAACCAAAAACCCCATTTCTAACACTCCTGTTCCCAATCTACAAGAAGTAGGAATTAGAAACTTGAACCCACTTTCTGCAACAATCAACACTGAATTGGTGGTTGACCACCTCATGCTAGGCCTGCTTAAGGAGAATGTGACTTCCAGTAAAGTTTCTAAGCCCGAACATAGAGGGCTTCATTGGGACTGATGCTGGGCAGCACCCATCAATGTCAAGGTCTTTTTGGGCACAGACTTTGGATCCCGCCTGCTCAAGCTTTCCCTCCTTCATCGACAACTGCGGTGTGGCCTCGCTCTTCAAGGACCCTTCATCATAGAGCTGCGCTTCAGATCCAGCTTGCAACTTCCCCAGCAGATGACTTGTCAATGACCATTTGCCCTCTATAAAAGCTTCTAAGACCGAAGGAAATCTTTCCTCCGACACAAACCTGGTCCCTGTATCCAACCAGTGATCTATCATAATCAGTATTAGCTTTTGACCCAGCCTAGCACAACCAGATAACCATGATTTGTGATTTTTGTGCTATTTTTAGTACAAACTTTGAATATTCATATCTCCGGTTCTACTTATTGGATTTTTGTTGTTTTGGTGTAATTTTATCTAATAAAATGTACTCTATTTTTCTGAACTGGTTTGACATTTTTCTTTTATTTTTGTATTGCGCATTTACTTTATTACTCTTTAAGTACTACGTAGATATTTTACACATTGCTTCTATGTTAAGCCTGACTGCTTTTGTGCCACGCTACCAAGTGTTAAGCAAAGATTTATTTTGTGACTTTTGTGGTTCACCCTAACAAGGATTGTGTTTATTACTTGAATGGGGCTCTCATCCCTCATCCCTAATAGAATAGAACCTCTCAGTTAATAACCCAATGTCTTAAACTTGCTTTCAGGAGACTGCTAGCATAACATACATAAGTACATGAGAAATAGTTATAACAAGTCCATGAAAGAGTTATCATTTGCGGGCTTCTTGTGTGTACAACCTACCAATGTCAAAGAAATATGTCTTTAGAATGAAATTCAATTTCTCCTGGAACTTATCAAATTTTCCATTGAAGCTGTACAGGGCAAATGTGCTGCATCAGAAGAAACTTGTTGAGATCAATGTAGAATGTCAATCCTCTAGATATAAAATGTGGGCCGTCCAATTTTTCATCACACAAAAGTGGAAGAAAAAACAAAGAAAAAGCAGAATGCTGTTAAGAACTGGAGAGAAAGGCAGCCATTAACTATGAAACAGAGAAAAACAGACAGAAAGCCCGAAAATTTAAAATGATCTTATCACACAAAATTATGAAAATACACTGTAATATAAAGTTTGCCACCGAGGGCAAAGGCAGTAAGGTAGACGGACAGTCTCCATCAAGAGTACATACTCAATGGTATAGAGAGCCATAATTAGCAGGACCGATTCCCAGACAGTGCAGTAGAGAGGAGCTACCATAAGGAAATAGTGGAGGCTGAATAGCAGAAACCACGTGACCCACTCACTATTAACAAAAGTGTGGTATTCATTTAGACATTAGGACATTTTGGTGCTGGGGTAGGAAAGAGAGATGCCACAATGTTGATGTGAGCTTGTCATGAGATCCCACAAAGCCAAAGCACCCCGAATTACAGAGTGGGTCTGGTTTGTTTAATGCCTGCGTGCCTCGCCTTTAGTAGCATGAAAATAAATGTGTGTTGCATGTAGACAGCACCTAGTCAAATGAAAGTCAGCTAATATTCGAAAAAACTTAAAGGTCTAAACCGAGCTAGTTGAAAAGATAATAATGGCCAGACTTGTTTACTCAAGATCAATCATTAAAAATAGTCAAAAAGAAACGTCAGACATACAAAACACAGGTGAAGAATCTAAATGGCTAAAGTAATTAAGTATAGAAAGTTTCTAAAAATATTGGCTTATCTGCTGGTTGTTCCTACGTGGGGGAAGGCAGGTTGAAACCAAACGGATGGCGGATCTCAGCTCTTTGGTACGACAGTTTTAAGCTTTTGCCTGAAAAACAGTCCGAGGCTATTCTAAGTATATTTACATTCAGTGCAATTGTACGTTTGGAGGAAATGTTTGGGTAAAGCCATGCTATTTCACTCAATAAAACTGTGTTAAATTGACATTGAAATAGCTGTAGCATCCGAAAATACAAGATACGTTTGAGCTGTGGTTCAGGAATGTCGAACGGTCGACTCGAAAGGATAGAGCCGCTGGCAGAAGAACTCAAATTAAAGGGTTCCTGCGTGTCACGTCTCTGTCATGAAGCGGCTCTATAGCAGTGAATCTGTGCTAAAACAGTTCTAAATTGTGAGTCTAATCATGAATGGGTGACTGGCGCATGTGGGACTGAAGTTTTGGACTTCAGGCAATGTGCTTGGAAATCTCCAACTAAGCGCACATGTAACCTGTGGCTGTGTCTAATGTGAGCTGGTCTGATCTGACCACCATCGCCTGCTCTGAGTCTTTTCAGTGTGTTCAGAATATAATTTCCTAAGAACCTTCCAAAAATACTTTGGAGCAGATTGTCTATTCTGTGTACCACGTGTGTGTTTGTTTCATAGCAATGTTGTCAGCAGTTGACAATTATTTTGCTTTTCTAAACATGTGTTGACATCACCACTATAAACACAAACGTGTTAATGTGCTGTCAACATGATTAACATGAAAATTTAGATTTCTAAACGACATACCGTGTAGTGAACAATTACAGTGAGTTGAATGGAACTTCAATTTCCTGTTTGAACAAGATACCAAAAGTCACTTGAATTCTGGAAAACAGGTTAAAAAAAATCTAATAACTCAGATTTCATTCTTTCCGATAATGTGTACCCGTTTTGATTATATCTGAGTGGCTTGCAGTTTATAAATATAATCCCAGCCAAAATTAAAAAGATAGATGTCACCAATTTTTGTGTTCCGATTGTGCAAAACGAACATGGCTGAAAATCTTGGTTTTCTTTGTCATTAAAAACCCTTACCAGGACTTGGTCTAAACTGTAAAATAAAAGAGTGCGTCAATTAAGATGTGGTTAAAAATGTATTGTTATAACATTCACGTTAAAAAAGTAGCGAAGGGGAACTTTAGTAGTGTGACACAAGAGACTACACTCTTGAAGGCTTGATATACAGCGTAGCCTTTAACCATATGTAGAACTTTATTAAATTTGACAATGTTTGGAAATATCAAGGGAAGACAACCTGCTAGAATAGAACTGGGGAGGGGATAGGGGATGGACGGAAAGGATGACAACTAGAATTGAAAGGAGCCACAATGAAACAAAGTTTGCAGTAATCATATTTCCATATTTAGTGCAATTGCCTAAGTAAGAAGGAACAGGAGATGGTTCAGAAAGGAGAGCTTAAGAAAACGGAAATGTTACGCTGGAACAGGCAAAGAGGAACAGGATGTTAGGACATCCTTAGGATGGTCTTACCCCAGTCATTTTGCCATTCACCTCCTGTTTTTGCTGTATCGTTTTGTTGGACCTAGGTCCCTGAGTACTTTACCACTACTAACCAGTGCTAAAGTTCATGTGCTTATCCCCTAAAGATAATGTCATTGGTGTATCCACAATTGGCATATTTAATTCTTGTGTATGCCCCTTGTTAAGTGGTAGACCATATATCCAGGGCCTATAAAATGAATGCTACTAGTGGGCCTGCAGCATTGATTGTGCCTCCCACTCAAGAAGCCCTGTAAACATGTCTCAGGCTTGCTGTTGCAGCACATGTGTGTGTAGTTCCACTGCCACATCTGCTTGGCATTTATAACATCTTGCCAAGGGGAATCATCCTTTATTACGACATTTTATTAACAAAGTCGTGGTTAACGAAAGCGCAACAACGCTTTTTTTAACCACGACTCCGTTATTTTGTACCTTAACTACGTATGTTCTGAACAACGAACATGTGTAGTTAAGGTACAAAGAAGGAGGACGACGCAGGTGACAAGGGGTCGACTAAGGTAAGTGGGGGGTTTTAGGTTTTGGGGAGGGGGCGGGGGGTAAGGGGGTTTTAGGTTTTGGGGCAGGGTTGGGGGGGGTGGGGTGTTTTTGGTTTTGGGGAGGAGGTGGGGGGTCAGGGGGTTTTAGGTTTTGGGGCGGGGTTGGGGGGGTGGGGCGTTTTTGGTTTTGAAGAGGGGGTGGGGGGTCAGGGGGTTTTAGGTTTTGGGGTGGGGTTGGGGGGTGGGGCGTTTTTGGTTTTGGGGAGGGGGTGGGGGGTCAGGGGGTTTTAGGTTTTGGGGCGGGGTTGGGGGGGTGGGGCGTTTTTGGTTTTGGGGAGGGGGTGGGGGGTGAGGGGGTTTTAGGTTTTGGGGTGGGGTTGGGGTGTTTTTGGTTTTGGGGAGGGGGAGGGGGTGGGGGTCAGGGGGTTTTAGGCTTTGGGGCGGGGTTGGGGGGGTGGGGTGAGGGATGTAGGGTCAATGGTGCCTATTAGTAATGTTTTTATCAGGAATGCCTTTACAACGAAAATCGTTGTTAAGGCATTCGTGGTAAAATCATTAGTAGTAACAACGAGGTCGGTGTTCCGACCTCGTTGTTAAGGCACTAGTTGTTTTGGAAGTCGGTGTTCCATCGTACAACCCTTGCCAAGCCTTAAACTCCCCTTGTATTACATATAAGTCACCTCTAAGGCAGGCCTTGGGTAGCCCATAGGGCAGGATGCTAATGTAAGTAAAAAGCAGGACATGACTTTTACATGGCCTGATAATGAAACACTCCCAAAGTCAGTTTTCATTAATGTGAGGCCTACTCCTCTCAGGCGAGAATTGGAAATTCCTTAACATATTTTTAAGCTGTAATTCTTGACCGGAAAGAAGTAGCTACATCATGTTTCATATCATTGGAACAGTAATGATACATCCTCTTTACTGGTGAAGTCTGTTTTATTATTACTATTTTAGAAATGCCACTTTTAGAAGGTGGGCATTTCTCTGCTCTGATTGCTCTGTGTGTCTCACAGCCTGTCACCAATTCATGTCTGGACTGGCCTGGGTGACAGCTACATTTTTGAATTACCTCCAGACAGATACAACACAGTCACTCAATTGCATTTGCCTTCTGATGGGTCTTTCTGGGCAGGAGGATGGGAAGGGCTCACACTTACACTTCAAAGGATAGTGGCCTGAGCTCCACATAAAGGGCTGATTACCCCCAGCTGATAGTCTGGACCCTGGGCTGCAATAAAAGGGGGGCCTGTGCACTTCAAGGAGCTGCTCTGAAGTCACCTCTACTTCAAAGGCACTTTTGGGTACTGGAGCTCTGACACCCTAAAAACAAATTACTACTGAACTTGGGAAGAACTCTACTGAAGTAAAACTGCTGTGCTGTAAAGACTGCCACTGTACCTGGACTAACTGTTCCAAGGAACTGCTTCTCAGTTTTGCTCAGCTGCCCTGCTTCCTGCTGATCTCTGCTGAGGACAAGGACTGGACTCATCCTGCTGAACCAGAGTGACTCTGAGGGCTTGTTGGCTTGCCCACTGTTCTCCTGCAGTCTCAGGGACATCAAAGACTGCTTGCAACTCTCCTTGTGCTGCTGGACTCTTCCATCTGTGAGTCCTACCCTTGTTTGAGGTACCTCTCTCCAGTCCTGGTCCTCAGAGGTGGGTTCTGCAGCTGATTCTTGAAAACAGTGATGCATTGCCTCAAATGTGTGTAAATATTTGCTGGGTTGCCCTTCGACATCGATGCAGAGGCTGCTTGATCATATCGGATCCACAGCCTGTGCAGCTCAACAATGACAGTCATGGCTTGACAACAACGCAGTGCTTTGACTTCAACAGCAACACAGTGGATTCTCAATCTCTACCAAAGCGCCACCCAAGGTACTCTGTGAGCTGCACCTGTATGGGCCCTGTAGCTAGCCTATCCTCCATCGCTGTTGACCTGAATTTTGGATTTGCACCAGTCCCTCGCAACCTCAAGCAACCATTTGACAGCTAGTGACTTCTAAGCACTATTTTACATTTAATCATTAAAAAAAATCATATTTCGAATTCTACTGATTGGATATTTTTTGTTTTGTGCTTGTTTTCCTCAGATAAATATTCTCTATTTTCTAGACCATTAAGGAATCTTTTTGTGATGTTTACAATCTTTTACTGTGGAAGTGTGTTGCACAAATACTTTACACATTGATCCTTAAGTTAAGCCTGACTGCTCTGTGCCAAGCTACCAGGTGGTGAGCACAGGTTAATTTAAAGTGTGCCTCCGACTTACACTGACTAGGATTGTGGTCCCTACTTGGACAGGGTGCATACCTCTGCAAACTAGAATCCCAACTTCTAATACAGGAGTATAAAAACGTTCAAGGAATAGTGGGAGCAAATTTGCAACAACATAGAGTATATAGCAAAGGTTCACACAGTTTTTCAGCAAGGTACATCAAAAGGGTGAAGAGCGGAGTAAGATGGGACAAGCCACTTCAAATAGCAGAAGGCTGCCATTAGCGACACCACCGTGGGGAGCAGGGGGAAGAATAACTGGAGAAGGCCTACAGCTGTTCCCTCTCTCTTTGTGCTGATTTCCAAGGTAACCAGGACAGTGACCTGAAGTGGTTATAGGGAGGAAATGGGAGGCTCAAACGTTATAGCTGAGTGGACCAGGAGACACTGTGGCCCGTATTTATCCTCCGTTTGCGCCGAATTAGCGTCGTTTTTTTCGACGCAAATTCGGCGCAAAACTAACGCCATATTTATACTTTGGCGTTAGACGCGTCTAGCGCCAAAGTATGGGCAAATAGCGTCATTTTTTTTGCGTGAACGCCTTCCTTGCGTTAATGAGATGCAAGGAAGGCGTTCCCGTCTAGAAAAATGACGGCGACGCAAATGCGTCGTATTTATACTCCCGGGCAAAAATCACGCCCGGGAGGTGGCGGGTCAAAAAACCCAGCATTTGCGCCACTATTTAACGCCTGGGTCAGGGTAGGCGTTAAGGGGCCTGTGGGCTCAAAATGAGCCCACAGGTGCCCTCCCCTGCCCCCAGGGACCCCCCCTGCCACCCCTGCCCACCCCAGGAGGACACCCAAGGATGGAGGGACCCACCCCAGGGACATTCAGGTAAGTTCAGGTAAGTATTATTTTTTATATTTTTTTATTTTTTTTGGGTGGCATAGGGGGGCCTTATTTGTGCCCCCCTACATGCCACTATGCCCAATGACCATGCCCAGGGGACATAAGTCCCCTGGGCATGGTCATTGGGCAAGGGGGCATGACTCCTGTCTTTACTAAGACAGGAGTCATTTAAATGGCGTCTGGGCGTCGAAAATAATGGCGCAAATCGGGTTGAGGCGATTTTTTTGCCTCAACCTGACTTGCCCCATTTTAAGACGCCCTAACGCCATTTTCCCCCTACGCCGGCGCTGCCTGGTCTACGTGGTTTTTTTCCACGCACACCAGGCAGCGCCGGTCTGCTAGCGCCGGCTAACGCCATTCCATAAATACGGCGCCCGCATGGCGCTTCAGAATGGCGTTAGACGGCGCTAAATTTTTTGACGCTAAACTGCGTTAGCGCAGTTTAGCGTCAAAAAGTATAAATATGGGCCTGTGTTTGTCCCTTGAGGTTCAGCGACATATGAATCACAGAGTATAACCCAACCTTCCATACTTAAAAACATCCCAACTACGTCAACAAATTGCAATCTGAGCCTCTACAGGATCAGTGCGCTTATCGTTATTTTCTTCTGATATTACTGTCTATGGGATGAGGTGGGTTGGAAGGTGGAGCCAACCAGTTGGTCGTTCCAGATTTCTAGACTTGTGGCGAGGTATGTGGTCCATGAAATACTGTATGGCCTGCGATGTGTTACCTTTGTCTGAGGGACTCTGGGATCATGGGATTCTGCAGCCATGGTTTGTTCCTCATATGTATGTATTTTCTGCCTTTGCCACAGAATCCATCTTCTGCTGCATGATTTGCATATTTTAATAAAAAATGTATTTGGCTCAAATGGATCAGTCATATTTCAGTTGCCTATTACTGCATGTGGGTGATAAACTGGTACATACAAGGTGAAAGGTTTACCAGACAGTGTTATGGTGCACAAAAATGACAAAAGAGTGAAGTAACAATATGTTCTGCGTTAGGCTCCACAATGCGGCTTTTCTTACAGCATAATTTAGTCAACCCTGTTGTGTAGTTTGTTCTTGATGCATAGTTCCAGTGGTCCTACTTATGTTTTCATTCCTCTTCTGTGCTTGTTCGCTTGAACACAGGGCCTGATCTGCCCCTTAGGGGCGAGTGAACACGAAATGTGTGCCATTTGATTTATAGCAATTCATAATTTTGGTGTATATTTACTGATCTTACATCCTGCAATTGCCACTGTTAATCCTTGTTTTGCTGTGAAGTAAACTTGCTACGTCCTAACCAGGAAGATCAATACTTTGAGTATTTTGGGAAAGAAGCAGACATGGTTAGGAACAGTAGTACCGAATAAGTGAGTGAATTAAGAAGAGATGCAGTGAGAAGTCGACAAAGTGATGCAAGCCGAGTTTGAGGTCTATAAAAATAATAAAACCTCGATGGCTTGAGATGGATGAGGAGACGGGCTTGCTTTAGAAGCAGGGGCATTTTTGATAGTGTGCAGGGAAACGGAACAATAGAAAATAGAAAGAAGTGCTGGAACTCTGCCTACACCGAAGCATACAGATGAGGGATGTTATCTAAATGTTCCTGTTGAATGGCAATATTGATTATTAAACATTTTTTAAGAAGGATATTATGGAAGCTTAGTTTGTCAACCAGGACATTGCCATGTATCCAGAAACTACATCGAATGAATGTTTTTGAGTTTTTCCCCAAAACCGTGTATTTAGCAAGGAACATCTTTCAACCGCATCACGAAGACATATGATAATGTGCGTGGTTCATTTTGTATTGCTTTTCTTATGATGTCATACTTGGTCATGGTTACAACTGCAACTGGCCTTTGATGCCCTGGTTAAACCTGTGCTACTGCTATTTATTACTACTTAGCAACTTTTCTTTAGTTGCAATAGCCCTTGAAAGTATCCATGTAAACAACTAGTTACACATATAGGTACGCGATGTGTACAGCTAAACATTCATACTCTGCTGTAAAAGGGTGGACACAAGTGCTGTCAAATATTCTCATCACACCATCTGCAACCCGATTAACAAACTTTATCCTAAAGAGCACCTGACTGCTTATTGAACATTGTTGTATCAAGCAGTTGAGGATTGTACTAACAACACATAGCACTTTGCAAAACACATTTATTCATTACGATTTTTTAAACTAACTTTATGCATGGTTTTCTGAGTTGGCCAAAAGGTGGCATGTCGTTGTCGTATAAATCATATAACTTAGTCAATTGTGAGATCTTGGTTGCTGCTGTAAGGAGCTATTTGACCTAATATTCTAGTTTAGACCAGAGCATTGTGCAGTTAATCCGGTAATATCATTCATTTAAAATGGTGGATGAACAATCGTTCTTGCTGTTACTTACAGACTGTGTTGGCCTTGATACCATGGGATTAGCAGGATTAAAAATGCAAACTCAATGGAGTGTGTGTTCCTAGCTCAAGTCTATAAATCTGTGTGGTTTATACCCTTTTTGTGGCATGCAGAGATTTACTAACTCGTCTTTGTGATGATCACTTACCAGGTGAAAAGGGCTTGTACGGTAGCTATCCAGTGAGTTGAAATAGTTGAGATAACTGTTGGTGATGGTTGCTGAGAGTTGAATAATAAAAATATTAAAATGTCGGGGCAGTAGGAGAAGAGATCAGGCTAGGGCAGAAGCTAATTGGGTAGGATTTAACTGGCGTTTTGTTCATGATTGATATTTGTCCTCTTGCTTCAATATGAATATTTGTTTAAACTTCTCTTACCACGAATATATTGTATTCAATATTTAGGAGAGGAAACAGTTGACCATTTGGAGCATAATATACAAAAGTTATCAAGATAAATGTCTATTCAGCGAACTAATATAGGAGGACTCATTTTATCCCATTGACTATTAATGTAGATAGTTCTAAAGATGAAACTTAAAAATGCATTATGAGAGAAAATTGCCTTATCAAGAAGGCCAGGTGACCTCACATAATCAATTTTTGTACTGCATAGTCCCAATACATTATTGGTTTCAGGCTTTTACTCTGTCATCTTCAAGTTGCATTTCTCCTCCCTGTCCTCCCTTTCACTTTCTTGTCACCACTTCCTTGTAGCTCTTCCACTGTTTCTTTTACTCAACAGTAACACTTTCCCTGTCATAGTTTTACTGTCATCGCCAGTGTCATAATATTCCAGCTCCCTTTGTGTGATAGAGGGAACGTGGTAGGTGGCTGAAGGGTGAGTATACTGTTTGTGCCACAGCATGGCCCCTGTAGGAAACTGGGTTACTGGTTGAAAGGCGTGAAACACTACTCAAGCAGCAACCACAAATCTTGTCAGGGTGAAGTCAGAAGCAAACCCTCCACTGAACACAGTACCTTAACCCTGGGTATAAAGAGATGCAAAGACCTGCATTGAGGTTGTGTTGCTCAGAGGAGGCAATGAGATGTCCAGGCGGGATGTATCCCACAGAAGCAGCTCAAGGGAGCAGTGAAGTGTGATGCAATGTCCTTGCATGGAGATGTGTCATGCTGAGGCGGTTCTGATGAGCTGTGGTGGGCGAGGTGATGTACTTGCTTGGAGATGTGTCACGCAGCTGCGGTTCCAATGGACTGAGATGGGTGATGCGAAGTCCTTGCATTGGGGAAGTCCAAAGATCAGATGATATGTATTGGTTCCAAGAGAGATGTGTTAAGCAGCAGAGGTGATGTGCCAGTTCTGCAGGAGATACGCAGCGCCGCGTAAGAGATGTGTCAGTTCTTCTGAATCCACAAGTGCTAGCACAGCACCTTTAGTCCCAAAAGGGTCCAGGAATGTGGTGGCATCACTTGCCAAGGAAGATCTCACGGATGGCAAAATCCAGGTGCTAGGTTCATGGTTGTTGGAAGCCTGTTCTGTCCCTGAGGCTTCTGATCAGAAGGCCTGCAAACAGACCCTTAGAGTCATTCCGGGGTCCTGGGTTTAGAGATGCAGGTGTAGTCCTTGTCACCCGGGGAAGAGGGCAGCTGGTCAGCACAGCAGGCCAGTGGTCCTTTGGGGCAACACTCCAACAGAGTGGCAGTCCTTTCAGCAGCACAGCAGTCTTTATTGCGGGCAGGGTCCATAGGTCCAGAAATATTCTGAGGAGTTGAGTCTAAGTGTCCAATATTAATACCTGGTGCCCAGTTCAGAGCTGGGAAAATCCTCCATAGGTTTCCACCTCCTGAGTTCTCAGGCATCCCCCATCCTCCGTGTCCTGGCACAGCTTCTCTGGGGTCACAAAAGACCAGTGTCAAACCCTTTGTTGGTTTGTTCAGGCAGAGCCTTTGTAATGTGCAAGTCTGGTAGGTGACTGCTACCACTTAGAACTTACAAGTAACTTAAATGTGTCAATTGGGTATAAGCCAATTCTACCTTGTTTATAGAAGAGAATGCAAGTACTTTAACACTGCTCAAGATTGGTAAAGTGCACAGAGTCCTAAAAGCCAACAAAATTGGGTTCAGGAAACAGAAGAGTGAAGGCAAAAAGTCTGGGGATGACCCTGAAGGCAGACCCAAGTCCAAAAGATCCCTGCTGAAGCAATCAGATTAAGAGATAAAGTATGACTCATAAAAGCTCCAGCTGGAATGCCGATCTTTTACTCTCATAGGTTTAGGTATTCATTTCTCATTTTATGGAATTTAAAAATATTTCCTAGAGTATTTCCAAGAAATGAACTGTTGCTGATTCCCAGCACTACGTACTTGAGGAAACATTTATGCATTTAGTAATAAAGCACGTTTCTTTCCATATGCAAAACAAACTACATAGTACACTTTGTTAATGTTTTTTTATCTCTACTTATTCCCTGTCACAGCCATCATCATCGGGGATCTCTCCCAATGTCCATCCTGAAGATAGACTCACATCCGCCCTTGATAGGCTGAGTCCCAGAGAGGCTTTGGGTGTTTGTGTGCTTAATTGACAGCCTCATTGTATAACAGGAAAGAGTACCACAACAGTGTGAATAGAGTTACTAAATCAAACAATTCTACCATACTTGAGGAATGTGAAGTGTAGGTTGACCCACTATGTAGGACAAATGAATATTTTGTGAATCACTATGAGCCAATTTTGTCTCAAATATTGCTCACAAAAAGAATGGTAATTAATTACTATTTATTCAACTTTGAAAGCTGAATGTTCAGTATAACTGATATAATTAAATGGCGCCTTAACCTTGCAAAGGAGGCAGCACTCCTTATACTAAGGTAGGATTTTGAGTTTTTTTGTCTTTGTTTGAATGAAAGTAAACCTGGCCCCAAACATAGGAAACTAAGGGCCTCATTTACGTGGCCCTAGCGGCACACTGCGCCACAGGAGCATCATTTTTTCAGATGCTCTGGTGGCACAATGTGTGGTCCATATTTACAAGGCCATGCATGGTCACCTTGCGAGGCTTTTCATGGCTTCGTAAATATAGACCCCTTTCATGCATAAACACTGCATGAAAGGGGCGTTCCATGGGTGTTGCTTGGGGTGTTCACACAGAACATTAATGAAACGGGAAGGAATATGACGCATTCCAAGATTTACAAGTCTGGGAATGCATCAGATTATTATGCCACATCAGGGGTGGTGTAAGAATGATGCAACAGGGAGAAATTGTCTCAATTTTTCCTCTTGGAAAATACCTCTTGTGTCTGTTTTGTGCAAGAAGATGTCCTTTCCTGCACAGAAACAGTCATCCCCGCAACATAGGCATCCTTGCACCATGGTGAAAGGGAGCCTGCGTTGGCGCTAGGCAGCAATTGTATGCCAGTGCAGGGGGAGAGGACATAAATATGCCATACCTTGTAGATAAAGGTACATTTCTGCTTTTTCCCGGTGGCGCAGGCTCGCACAATAAGGCACTTAATGTGCCGCCCTGTGCTACTGGCCTTATAAATGAGGCCCTAAGTGTGACCTATCATTTTTTTATTTTCATTCTAAATGTTAATGGTGTGGACTTCATATGTTTATTTTGAGCAAAGTAAAATGAACTAGTTCAAATGCATTTTTAACAAAGTACTTCTGAATGAGATGAAGCAGTGGCATAGTCAAATATGCCTGGCTTTAACAAGCTGGTGCAATGGTTCTTTTTTTTTATTTTTTTTTTAATTTTTTTTTTATTGCAAGCATATGCCTAAAAATAAAAAAATAAAAATTTCCATCCGCTAAACACGGCTACCTTCTTCCTCTGATCATTTTTTTAATTTAAATAGCTATTTTCTACTGATGTTTTTACGAGTTTTTTTTTGTTGTTCCCTGCATTTTACCATTATTGTTTGGTGACAAGAATAAATCACCACCAAGCACGCAAATCCAGTGACTACAATGTTAACATGCCAATCAAATACTTCACAAGTAACTTAAAACAGGAGTGGAAGAAAAATAAACAACTGGTTTTTAGAATTAAGATAAAAAAATAAACAAAAATGTACAAGCTTTGTAACTGAAGCGAAAGGTGCTATTTACTATTTTCATGTAACAGTGAATAATGTGCTCGGGCTTTGTGCTGTCACTTAAAGTGGAGGGCGCCCGTAGGAATAGAGGACTGACCTATTGAGTTACCGTGGTACAAGGAAGCAAAACGTAAACAACAGTTCAGCAGGCCTAGTAGCAGTCTGGTGAGTCATCTAGAGCTTTGTCAAAGGTCAACCCTAAAAAGAAAAATAATAAACAATGCTTTTTTTCCTTTGGTCTATGGAACTCAATGTTTTTTTATTCTGAATTTTAAAAGCTAATGCTTACTTCTCGATTATACAACAGAACGTATTACCAGTTTCTGGTCATTTATCAGGAAACTACAAACCTTTCATTACCAGGAGGGCAAAATTCCAACTTCCAGCGCTGCAACAAATTATCCGGAATATTGGGAGATTTTCATACAACTGTACAACCGCTTTACTGTTTCTTTTTCCTCCGTGGACACTTTAAGAGCAAATAGCTGCTGAACTGCCTCGACGGAACCAGGGGTGGGAAAAACCGATTTCCCCCGGAAATTCCCCAGGGCCCGATCAAGGTGCACTTGGTATACTACATAAATCTTGCACCTTGAAATGAATTAAACTGTTTATGCCCAGGGCATTGGTAGTTATTGTTTATGAAGAGGAGCATTGGAATTTCATAGTCAGCCGTAATGAGGACCTTAGACTTTTCATCAAACAAAAATACAGACACAGTTCACTGCTCAGAAGCAACATTTAGTGAACAGATGCGGTGTTCCCTACAGCCCCCAATAATCGTGTTATCAAATAAGTCGTAGGCGTATTTTAAATGTCCAATCAATATAAAATGCTGAATGACTTACCCATTTAAAAAAATTAAAACGATATCCAGAATATTTCATTAGAATTGAACTAACTCTATACAAAAGTAATCTGTTTCTCTCTGCTTGTCACCGGCTCTCGCGGAAGCAGGATACCTGCCCTTGGGAAGCTGGATTACCAGAATTTTGATGAGCCCAGCCTTGCAGCATTACATCACATCAGAAGTGTGATTCCAGGTCTCGCCTCGCAGCGAGCCATTTGTATGGAAGAGGAAACGCGCGCTCGAAAGAGGAAAATTATTGCTCGGGAGACTTAACCTTAGCTTCTCCATTGCTTGAAGCTGAATATTACAACACCTTTCTTTCTCGGCAAACTCGTGCCTCCTTTGCTCCTGTGAATGTGCCTTTCACCATGCAGGGCCCAAAGCAGCAAGAGGTCACGAGGGCAAAGGAGGGACGTATTTCAAGATAATATATGAAATGAAAAGCAAAATGAACAGTGGCATAACTTAAGGATAGAGAGTTCAGTCTTTTAAGAAAAGTTATGACATGCGCACAGGAGCGGCTCCTCCGTTCTGGTGGAGAGGTGCCCCCTCTCCTCCTCCCGCCTGCAGCAGCATCTGCAAACCTTTTAATACAAAACAATAATCAACTCTATTATATTTTTGTATTAAAAGCGGCAGGGCCAGGTTGTGTCGGGGACGGAGGGCGCTCTCCAGCCCGGCAGTGCATGCTCTGAGCAGCGTCAGGATTGGTCGCAGGGCAGTCTGGGAGCCTGTGGCTGCAGCAAGGATGGAGGAGCAGATGGAGCAGGGAGGTGCGGCGTTGAGGTACCTTTTTTCTTTTTGTTTTTCATTATTTTATTTCTCCCCCTATCCCGCCACGCGCCACCCCGCCCCCCCCCCCCTTTTCCCTTGCACAAGCTGCCACTGCATACGCATGCTTTAAGTGGAACTCTAGAAGTACAGGAGCTCACTATTTAAAATACGTAATTGCTCTTGAGAAGTGCCAGCACTCTTCTATTATATTTGTGTTCTATTATGTAGATTTGATGAGCACACTTGTCATCGGTGGTGCTTGAGCAGGTGTGTAGGTCCAGCGGGAGTAAGAGAGGGTCATCCGCAGAAAATTCACAGAGTTTGTTGAAAAGCCAGATCTTCAGCTTCTTGCGGAAGTCGAGTAGTGAAGAAGAGGTCTTGATAGTTGAGGGAGGTCGTTCCAGGTCTTGGCAGCGATGTAGGAAAAAAATGCTTTCTGGATGGATGGGATATGTGTGATAGAGAGTCGTACATCGCAGTTGTCTTGTGGGTTGGTAGAAGTGAAGGGGGTGTTTGAGGTAGGCAGGTCCAATGAAGGGCCTTGCATGTGTGGGTGAGCAGCTTGAATTGGCAGCATTTTGGGATGGGGATTAGTGTTGAGAAATGCAGGTACTCAATGTTTATAATTAAAGAAGTGTGGGCACCCACTAACAGACAGTACCTGCCCTTTTAAAGCATGACCAATAAATTCCAATTGGTAGTGTTGATTTGGTGAGGCAATTTGATGAGGATAAAGGTTTGAGTGGAATGATTATTTTTGTTGACATGCAAGGTTTTTGCTGATAGCTGTGTGACTCAGTGAGTAAAACGCTCACCTTTGACATTTGTGGTGATCAGAAGATAAATGGTCTGAATCAGGGCAAGGTTGACTCAGCATCTCAGCATAATTTCCCTTCAAATTTGCAAACTGAGTATTGTTAAATTGGGCAATAGCAGCACCTGTACATTTTACAGCACTTTGAAATGACTAAAGTGTTCTAGAAATACAAGTTATGATTCACGAGCTTAGCATGTGCATTGTAATACATAACTGAAGGTACTGGCTGGACAGTGATGAAGCTGGGCATGAATGAGGTGGAGTGGGTGAGATTGGTGGGTAGAGTGGACAGTCTTGAAAGGGAAGCACAAGACGTATGGATAAATAGCAGAAAAAGGTATTTCAATAGGAATGGTTTGCCAAGCATACACATTTTTAATGTATGTAAAGGTATGTCCCACCCCCCAACCACGCTACCTCTCTTAATAGAGGATAGGGTCCCACAAAGGCCAAAAATTTTGTCGAAGTTCAGCATCTGCTATAAATTTCCAGCTTTTGAATGATGAAGTGCTAAAGTGGCTCCTTTGTCACAAGCCAGTTTTGTTCGAATGCAAAACGCAAAATCAAAATTGCAGACAAGAGAGCCAGGAAAAGATAATGCTCATACTTTGAATGGAAAGAGGCATCGAACTATGGGTTATATTTTAACAAGTGATCTAGGGCTTTATGCATTTTACAATCAAAAACGGTCGTGCAATTTAACAGAAAGTTTTTTTCAAAGCAGGTTGATTTATGAGACCGTATATCCAGTGCTTAATTTGTAAATAGAAACGTGCTGGTGCTCAAAGCCCTCCTCTTAAACATGTGGCTGCTGCAATTAAATGTGCGAATACGGAATACCGAAGCAGCGTAATCCTGAAGCCACCTCGGGCCTCTTGAAATTTATAGACACTCCCTGCCCCTTCAGCTCACCCTTGCAGCTTTCTGCTCTCTCCCTTTGTGACGCTTTTATGTTTTTCTCTTCCTTTGTCTTTTCCATATGTGTCTTTTGCTCACAGTAAATGTTTGAGGCAGAAAAATAAGTGCTGGCCCTAAAAACTAAGCGCTGGTGCGCCGCACCGGAAACAACAAGCACAAATAAAGCACTGCATATATCTGTGGATTAAAAAAAAAAAAGTGGTTTATACCCACTGCTGGAGGTGGTCAAAGGAGAAAGAGTATTAAAGACACTACAAATCAGTGATTAAAATATTGGTTTAGAATAGGCATACTGTTTACTTGTTTAAAATCTGAACTATGTGTCCAAAATGTAAATGATATTTGGTCTTAAAACATTTTTATTGTGAATGGTAAGATATATATGTAAGAAATTAGGATACTGGTTGAGGGGGTTAAACCCTACTCAAACAAGAACTTCTATCTTTGTCAGGGTGAAGTCAGAAGCAACCCTAATTTAACCCGTGTTCAACCTTCAGGTAGCTTGACACAGAGCAGTCAGGCTGAACACAGAGGAAATATGTAAGATATCTGAGTAACACATTGTTAGAAATGGGGTCTTCGGTTGACAGTCAGGTTAATCTTGTTCAAGCAAGGACTCTCACTCTAGTCAGGGTAAAAAAGAGAATCACCCTCAGCTAACCCCAGCTTACCCCCTTGGTAGCTTGGCAGAGCAGTAGGCGTAACTTCAGAGTGCTAGGTGTAAATTATTTGTATCAACACACACAGTAACTTAATCAAAAGACTACAAAATGACACAGCACAAGTTTAGAAAAATAGGAAATATTTATCTAAACAAAACAAGACCAAAACGACAAAAATCCGCAATACAAAAGTCAAGTTATCAATTAAAAATCAAAAAGAGTCTTTAAGTAGTTTCAAACACACACTAACACTGTTAGTGTGAAAATGTACCTTGGGTGCGTCAAAAATAACCCTGCACGGGTGAGTGTGTGTCAAAAAGGGCTTGCGATGTGTCGATTCCACTCACGAGCGGGACCTTGCATAGTTTCTCCTTTCGTTGGGTTGGGTGCGCCCTTCCTTCTCTCCCTAGGAGAGCGATTGCGTCGATCCGGTCAGCACTCTCGGGTCTGGGCAGGCCTTGCATTGTTTTTACCTGCGTCAGAAATCCAGCGCACGATGATCCGAAAACCACACAGCGCAGGTTGCGATCTCCCAGCCTCCGTCAGCAATGCTGCGTGTCATTTCTCCTGCTCCATACATTGATTCGTCGGTCGCGTTCCTGGCGTGTGCCGATTTTCAGCCGCGGTGCGTCGTTTCTTCAGCCGCAGATCGGAGTCGCTTCGATCTTTTCACCACATGGCACTCTGGTCGTAGATTTCTTCCTTTTAGGCTGCCAGCTTCTCCTTTCAGGGTCCCAGGAACTGGATGGGCACCACAGGGCAGAGTAGGAGTCTCTCCAGAGACTCCAGGTGCTGGCAAATAAAAGTCTTTGCTGTCCCTGAGACCTGAAACAATAGGAGGCAAGCTCTAAATTAAGCCCTTGGGGATTTCTTCTCAAGATGGAAGGCACACAAAGTCCAGTCTTTGCCCTCTTACTCTGGCAGAAGTAGCAACTGTAGGATAGCTCCACGAAGCACAGTCACAGGCAGGGCAGCTCTTCTTCCTCAGCTCTTCTCCAGGCAGAGGTTTCTCTTGTTTCCAGAAGTGTTTCTAAAGTCTGTGGTTTTGTGTGCCCTTCTTATACCCAATTTCTCCTTTGAAGTAGGCCTACTTCAAAGTAAAGTCTCTTTTGAATGTGAAATGCTGCCTTGCCCAGGCCAGGCCCCAGACACTCACCAGGGGGTTGGAGACTGCATTGTGTGAGGACAGGCACAGCCCTTTCAGGTGTAAGTGACCACTCCTCCCCTCCCTCCTAGCACAGATGGCTTATCAGGAAATGCAGGCCACACCCCAGCTCCCTTTGTATCACTGTCTAGTGTGAGGTGCAACCAGCCCAACTGTCAAACTGACCCAGACAGTGAATCCACAAACAGGCAGAGTCACAGAAATGTTATGAGCAAAAAAATGCTCACTTTCTAAAAGTGGCATTTTCAAACACACAATCTTAAAATCATCTTTACTAAAAGATGTATTTTTAAATTGTGAGCTCAGAGACCCCAAACTCCACATGTCCATATGCTCCCAAGGGAATCTACACTTTAATCAGATTTAAAGGTAGCCCCCATGTTAACCTATGAGGGGGACAGGCCTTGCAACAGTGAAAAACGAATTTAGCAATATTTCACTGTTAGGACATATAAAACACATTACTATGGGGGTCATTCTGACCCTGACGGTCATTGACCGCCAGGGTCAACGATCACGAGCGCACCGGCAGCAGGCTGGCGGTGCTCTCAAGGGCATTCTGACCGCGGCGGTTTGGCCGCGGTCAGAAAGGGAAAACCGACAGTCTCCCGCCGGTTTTCCGCTGCCCTCAGGAATCCTCCATGGCGGCGCAGCTTGCGCCGCCATGGGGATTCCGACACCCCATACCGCCATCCTGTTCCAGGATGGCGGTATGGGGTGTCGTGGGGCCCCTGGGGGCCCCTGCACGCGACGGGTGCAACTGCACCCGTCGCAGCTTCCCACTCCGCCGGCTCCATTCGGAGCCGGCTTCCTCGTGGGAAGGGGTTTCCCGCTGGGCTGGCGGGCGGCCTTCTGGCGGTCGCCCGCCAGCCCAGCGGGAAACACAGAATCACTGTGGCGGTCTTCGGACCGCGGAGCGGTGTTCTGGAGGGGGAACTCTGGCGGGCGGCCTCCGCCGCCCGCCAGAGTTAGAATGACCCCCTATATGTCCTACCTTAACCATACACTGCACCATGTCCTTGGGGCTACCAAGGGCCTACCTTAGGGGTGCCGTACATGTAAGAAAAGGGAAGGTTTAGGCCTGGCAAGTGGGTACACTTGCCAAGTCGAATTTACAGTTAAAACTGCACACACAGACACTGCAGTGGCAGGTCTGAGACATGATTACAGAGCTACTTATATGGGTGGCACAACCAGTGCTGCAGGCCCACTAGTAGCATTTGATTTACAGGCCCTGGAACCTCTATGGCACTCTACTAGGGACTTTCTAGTAAATCAAATATGCCAATCGTGGATAAACCAATCAACCATACAATTTACACAGAGAGCATATGCACTTTAGCACTGGTTAGCAGCGGTAAAGTGTTCAGAGTTCAAAAGCCAACAGCAACAGGTCAGAATAAATAGGAGGCAGGAGGCAAAAAGAGTGGGGATGACCCTGCAGAAGCAAAAAAAGTCCTACACTGTGGCTTACTGGTGTGTCAGAGGTGATTGGTGCCAGGAGCATTTGTGCCGTGTCTTGACTGTGGAGGCGTGCTGAGTGTCAAACGAGTAGACACTCTGAGCTAGAGCATACAAACCACAATTGAGCAGGTTCGGTGGGATCGGCTTCCCACTCATCTCCAATGTAGTGGTGTGATTCAGGTGGACCGCAGGCACTGACAAATGAGGGCACAGGACATTAAATGGTTTGTTACTCATCAGTGCATGGTGCCCATCCAACACTTAATTTCTCCTGATCCTGCTCTTGGGGTCAAGATGCACATGTGTGTCTGCATGTTATTACATCAGGGGGTTGGCCCCACTAATGTATTACAGCCTCTTACACTGCTGTCTTACATTTTCGCAAAATTCACACAAATACTGCTTGCAATGAAAATGTCAATTATCTTTCCTTGACCATACGCATCAACTCACATTTTGGCACTCACAGATTTCTGGAATTTCTATAGTCAAAATATCAGCACCGCTGAATGAACAAATTACTAACAACCCCGTGAGCATCATATCAATGTAATGTCGATTAGAGAGAGGCTATATCAACCCAGCATGATTTACCTGACGATGAAGTAACGCACAATTCAGGAAAATCATCTTAGCAGCCTGTAATGTGGCTGTTTTGATGATCAAATTACTTTGATTGTAGATGGAAAATTAAAGATAAGAAAGTCTATGCAGACAAAGATGGTAAGTGGAATGTTCAGTGATCGAATGTGAAACGTTATAGGAAGTACTTCTGCTTTAAATACATTTCCAAATACATTAAATGCATTTACCATTTGAAGTATTCTGCCAAGATCAGTTGCAACAACAGAACAGTTCTACCCCAACATACCCATTCAGTAAGTAGTTTGGCTGGGAATAAATGCATTCAAGCTTATTATGGATTACTAAAAGCAATCCTTTCAAATTTCTATTATGATGAGACATCACAAATGTGTAACAAATCAATTCTCGTAACATCTGCATCGTAGCAATTCGCATCATGAATATTGAGATGGATGATCATGCGATTGAACAGAGGTCTAGTTCTAAACTGTTTATTCAGTATTTTCTGCATGTTTTAGTTGGACCTTCAGTCACTCTATAATCTATTGCTTTTGTATTCCCTATTGGTTTGTAGAATGTTCTGGCAGAGATTTCTAGAGTTACACAGTAATGTGCTCTTAGAGTGAGGGTTCCAGTTTGTCATCAAGCTCTCCATTTCACCAGCACATTGACAATTCTTACAGGTCCCTAGAAGCCTACGGTACTGTGTATTTGCCTATCAGCAGAGTCAGCTTGTTGATTCAACAATGTGTGTTGCAAGTATCAGGAAATAGTTTCATTTTTGTAAGACAGAAAGGTTAAGGTTCAAGTAAATACCAAAATCTTCGGGAAAGGTATAAATATTTCAAAGTCTGCAAGGCATCTTCAAAATATCCAGAATAAACACACACAATTGGGAAACGTTGCAAAGGCCAATCACAATGGCAGGGCTGCACACTTTTAGAAAGCCCAGAACCAGTTCATCCTTAATAAAAAATGTACTTGGTTAATATTATCTTCACGATATACATAAAACAAATACATATTAAACTTCTTCTTGTTCCACGACATCATTAGGTATTCAACTTTGTCAATTCTGCCCCATAGCACAATATTATACGGGTATTCTTCTCCAATTTGAAAAGATTGTTTGACACTGTACTTCCAGTTCAGATACTATTAATTCATTCTGTTAAATGCATTACAAAATTAATACAATTCACCATCCGTGTTATGTCCCATTTAAGCCCACCTAAGTGTACTGATTCACCTCACATTGATTTGTCTTAAAGAACATTTGCGTTTATCGTCTAGCAAAAGAAATGTTTCTGGCCCTTCCTCTATTTCATTTGATATTAAGCACATAAGAATATGTGTCTCTAGAAATGAGTGGTAATTGACTTGGGCGATCATTATGAGGGGACTTGGGCCATCATTATGAGTGTGTGCCAAAAGAGTGTCATTGCGAAAACAAGTCACCAAAACAGTAACATTCAATTAGGGTTAACTTACATTTAATGAGGAAAATTCACAAAGGCATTTAGGAGTACAAGATGTTGATTATATGAATGCTAATTCACATACTCACAAATATCTTTGTCAATTGGCCTCAATATGTATTTTTACAGCAGAGAATTGTGTTGCTGATTAGGGATGAATGCAGTTTTATACGTTTTAATGTGCTCAGTTAGGCAAACTATAAACGATTATTTCTTACAGTTGACATTAGTTTGTACATATGAACGATTCTCCATATTTATGAATACGCTTTTAATGAATGTTTTATTAATACAGCATTGTTAGACATAAGCATTTCACGTCTATAATATGTAATATCAAATACGCTCTCTCAGTATCACTGCACCCACAGTCACTCGTAATTAAAATGTTCAATATATTTCTAGGCCTTGCTGCTAGGAATGAAAAGTTTCCCAGTGGGATGAATTTCTAGCCAGAACCCCCAGTTCGCCTTTAGCAAAATCAGTCATGTATTTGTCTCGGACAAATCTCTGACAACATTCATTGGCATCTCTTGTGTTTGCTTGCAGCTCTTTGATGGGCTGATTGCAAGAATCTTATATGTGATTGCTTGCCCAGTGGTTGTTAGTGGACCCTCAGATGGGGTTGCTCTTCCTATTGTGATTGTGTTGTCTCTTGATGTTTCTTGCCCTCCAGTAAATATTGGATATTTTTGAAAATGTCACTTCATCTTTTGTGGCTGTGCTCTGGATATTGTCTTTGTCATTACGGCAGCTATCTGTGTGATAGAGTCTTTAATTGGCGTCCATGGCTTGTTGCAAGAGAATGTTTTGTGTACCCTTGGTTGTGCCCCAGAGACAATATTAGTGTTCTGCTAGTTGTTGATGCTCTTAATGTAAGTGGTTGCAATTAATTTGCACAATACTTGGGGCTTATTTGTGATGGTTCATGACATGCAGAATATACACCTTATTTCTATGTGGGTTGAAACTACACAACTGACGGTGAGCTTTGCTATTGTTAGTGCGCAAACTGTACTTGAAGGTACTTTGAAACATAATAATGTGCTGTTGTTGTTTTCTCCGTCGCGCGCTAGAGATAATGTACTCACACGATGATAGTCTGTTTTACATTACGAATGTGTTTACTCTTTCAAAGACAATGGGTGTGCTTTGTTTTCACAGTTACACTGGCAAACCCATGTTGATGCATGCACCCCCTTGCATGAGGTGGTGATTCCATTAGTATTATTATCATTGAGATTATTTTTAAATGGCTATTTCTGAAGCACATCTTCCCGCTAATAGGGTATCTCGGTGCTGCACACATATACCCAAATCGAAAATGTAATCCATTAGAGGAAAAAACAAAACAGGGTGTTCCTTCCTGGGAAATAATGATGAGACAATTTCACAAAGTCGATCCTCGCCTATGGTCATTCTTAGGCATAAATCTCTCCGTAGGGGTAATGCAACTACTCGGGCAGAGATTTATTCCATAGTAGTAGGTTACAATAGTCGTTGGATTTCATGTCCTGATCCCATTACACCTACATCGCAAAATATGACTGTAAAGATATCAGTAGTATAATGGATGTATTTTAGTTTCAAATCAGCCGTATGTAGGTCCACATAATCTAGCCAGAGAACTCCACCTAGCTATGTAGAATTTCTAATTGACGGGAGTAAAGATACAGGCGTCATATGTGGAAAACAAAAAAAGTTGACCATTATGACAAATGAAAATCATAAATGCAACCCACATCCTGTGCTTTGACCTCTTCCCCTTTAGCTAAGGGATGTCATGAATTTAAAGCAGTTCTGTGTCTAATGTGCTTTGAGTGTCTGTAGAGTATTATTAGATGTGAGATAAGTCTAGTGTATTTGTGAAATTGGTATATCTATAGTACAAACCTAGTCAAAAGACAGTGGATTGCTGCACTTTTTCAAATGCAATGTTAGAGTTAACACGCAAATGGAGAAGAAGCTGATTTCTGACAGCAGAACTAGATTGTTGATGTATTGTGCTGAATTGTTTCTTCAAGAGTTATGGTGGACAGCCTTAATGGATACTAGGATGTTATTTCATAGCCTAGAGTGCATTGAAGGGAAAGGCATGTTGTCTTGTTTTTTTCTTCTTTTTTACCCCTTTATGCCTCTACTCTGATGGTGACTTGGGTGTAGGTTTTCCAAGTACTACCAGGCATGGTGAGCGTATCAGCCAAATATGTGGTGCTCCCAGTTGTGATGACTTTGTAAATGGTGCAACTGGTTTTAAAGATGTTGTGGGCAGGTAAGAGGAATCAGATGAGTTCTGACGGGTTATGGATAATATTGTCCTATTTGTTCAAGTCCTTGAGAGAACATGGTGTGACATGTAGGATTCCCTTAAGTGAGGCTAGGGATGGATCCTGGAGGACACAAAGCATGTTGTTACTACCATTCAGATGCAAGAGAATGTCTTCAAAAGCAGTTCTGAAATTTCTAAGTGGAATAGTTTCACATTGTTAATAGAGGAAGCTCGTAATTGGCAATGTTTCTTAAGAGTAAGATTGACATCCAGATTGAATCCAAGAAAGTTGGCATTGTGTAAAACTTAAGGTTTGAATCCATTCAAGTCCGTGCCATTGGGCCAGATTTGGACTTGTTGCTTGTTTTCCTTCGTGAATAATCGTCATTCTGTCTTGGTGGGTGTCAGGCATCGTTTAGAGGCTTCAAGGCAGGCAGGAGCTACTGAATTTAAACCTTAGGTTTTGAGGCCATTTGTCACTGATATTGCATGTGCCCTTTGGGTTTGCAAACTGCGCCTAGCAGAACCTCTTCCATGCTTGATTCTCAAGGTAGTGATGGAGAGCAACCACAACCTTCTTGTTGGACTTTTTTTGCTTATTCAGGGTCATCCCCAATTTATTTGCTGCCTGCCTCCTATTTTTTCTGACCTGTTGCTGTTGGCTTTTGAACTCTGAGCACTTTACCATTGCTAACCAGTGCTAACGTGCAAATGCTCTCTGTGTAAATTGTATGTAATTGCTCTCTGTGTAAATTGTATGTAATTGGTTTATCCATCATTGGCATATTTGATTTACTAGTAAGTCCCTAGTAAAGTGCACTAGAGGTGCCAGGGCCTGTAAATCAAATGCTACTAGTGGGCCTGCAGCACTGGTTGTGCCACCCACATAAGTAGCTCTGTAATCGTGTCTCAGACCTGCCACTGCAGTGTCTGTGTGTGCAGTTTTAACTGTAAATTCGACTTGGCAAGTGTACCCACTTGCCAGGCTAAAACCTTCCCTTTTCTTACATGTAAGGCACCCCTATGGTAGGCCCTAGGGCAGGGTGCAGTGTATGGTTAAGGTAGTACATATAGTAATGTGTTTTATATGTCCTGACAGTGAAATATTGCTAAATATGTTTTTCACTGTTGCAAGGCCTGTCCCTCTCAAAGGTTAACATGGGGGCTACCTTTGAATCTGATTAAAGTGTAGATTCCTTTTGGGAGCGGTTGGACATGTGGAGTTTGGGGTCTCTGAGCTCACAATTTAAAATTAGTAAAGTTGATTTTAAGATCGTGTGTTTAAAAATGCAACTTTTAGAAAGTTAGCATTTTCTTGCTTATACCATTTCTGTGACTCTGCTTGTTTGTGGATTCCCTGTCTGGGTCAGTTTGGCAGTTGGGCTGGTTGCACCTCACACTAGACAGTGACACAAAAGGAGCTGGGGTGTAGTCTGCATTTCCTGATGAGCCATCTGTGCTAGGAGGGAGGGGAGGAGCGGTCACTTACACCTGAAAGGGCTGTGCCTGTCCTCACACAATGCAGTCTCTGAACCCCTGGTGAGTGTCTGATTCCTGGCCTGGGCAAGGCAGGATTTCACATTCAAAAGAGACTTTACTTTGAAGTAGGCCCTACTTCAAAGGGGAAATCGGGTATAAGAAGGGCACCCAAAACCACAGACTTTAGATCACTTCTGGACATCAAGAGGTACCTCTGCCTGGAGAAGAGCTGAAGAGCTGAGAAGTGCTGCCCTGCCCGTGACTGTGCTGTGTGGAGCTATCCTGCAGTGACTGCTTCTGCCAGAGTAAGAGGGCAAAGACTGGACTTTGTGTGCCTTCCATCTTGTGAAGAAATCTCCAAGGTCTTGATTTAGTGCTTGCCTCCTGTTGTTTGAAGTCTCAGGGACAGCAAAGACTTCTCTCTGCCAGCACCTTGAGTCTCTGAAGAGACTCCTGCTCTGACAGGTGGTGCCCTATCCAGTCCATGGGCCCTTGAAAGGAAAGCTGGTGAAAATCCAAGGAAATCGGCTTTGGACCGACGCCACTGCTGAATCCGGTGCAGCCTCCTGCCCCGACTCTGTGATCTTCGCTGGAACGTGCCGACCTTCGCAGGCCCGACACCGCTGCAACACCGCTGAAGTCCGCGACCCCGTGGAAGTCGCCGCACCACGTCGTGAACGACGCTGCTCAAAGTGTGCGGATTCAACGTTTCACACAGACGCTGCGACCCCCGACCTCGCTCATCGGATTGTTTCCACTCTTCACCAAAGGTTCTGTAGTTGGGGGTCTACGCGACTCCGTGTCCAGCGCCGCTGGTGTTGGCTTGTTGGGAACGACTCCGTCACGATGCTGTGTTAACACCTCATCGAAGCATTTTGTGTTTCTAAGCGCTACTTTTTAGTTTAATCTTTAAACATTCATAACTTGACTTGTGTATGTCGAATTTTTGTTGTTTCGGTCTTGTTTTGTTTGGATAAATATTTCCTATTTTTCTAAATTGGTGTTGTGTCATTTTTTAGTGTTTTCATTAAGTTACTGTGCGTGTTGGTACAAATACTTTACACCTAGCACTCTGAAGTTAAGTCTACTGCTCTGTCAAGCTACCAAGGGGGTAAGCAGGGGTTAGCTGAGGGTGATTCTCTTTTACCCTGACTAGAGTGAGGGTCCTTGCTTGAGCAGGGGTAACCTGACTGTCAACCAAAGACCCCATTTCTAACACTTCTCATGGAGTTAGTGTAGGGGTGTTCAACCTCAGCACTAAGCAATCAACTAACAGACATAGTACCATTTTTTTAACACATCTTTTTAGAAGTAATTTTCATGTTCACAAATAGCAATGAGATTTTGCAGCTCAAGTACAAAACAATAACTGACGATCTAGTCGTTCACTGTGTCCTGGGCTGCCAATTCAATCTGCCGAAGTGGTTAGGGTCCCTCCTTCCACTCCCACTCCACTTTCTTCAAGTACATCATTTGCTATAGCAGTAGATCATTGCCATGTGTACATCAGGGTCCATAGTAGTGTATTATGGGGTCTGTTCCCCCCAGTTTCCCATCCCCTATCCCTTAAGACCACTCATTGTGGATCATCACCCACCTCTCCTCCCGGTGTTAATGCTTGTGTATGTTCAATGTGTGTATCGCACTGAGATTGCGGTCCCTTCGGGTTCCCCTCTTCTATTCCAGTTTGCATGGCTTACAGCACCATTGCCCAAACCTCTAAATTGTCTTGTAGTTTGTCATCCCATCTGTTAATATTCATGGACACTTCCTCTGCAAGAATACCCACCCTGAAGTCCTTATACCGCAACACAGTTGATGGGGTTCTCATGCTAAGCCGTGGCCACCCACTTCTTGGCCGCAACCAGGGCCAGCTGAAGAACTTCCAGTGCATCTTACCCCCTCTTGGTTGTCTAACTGTACCAAGCAAACACGCTTGGGGCATCAGCTCAAAGTCCAACCCTGTCACTCTTTGTACCTGCATGATCACTGATGACCAGTAGGTTTGTACCAAGAGGCAGGTCCATGACATATGTAAGAAGGATATGCACTCTCCCCCACATCTGGGGCAATCTGCTGACCTATCGCTTTATATCCTACTGAACTTAACTGGTGTTATGTATGTGGGGTGAACATAGTTAAAGTGTGACAGCTGCAACCCAGCATTGCATGAGACACATTTCACCGGCTCACATGTCCTGTTCCACTCCTTGTCAGTCAAGGTACATTCAAATCCTCTCCCTCTGCTTGATGCGCCCTGGGCTCAGTCCTGATGCTGTATGTTTTAAGTGATCATAGAGAAACATCACCAAGTGCCTCTCTGACCCTGCCATCAACATCAATTGTAAGGTTACCATTTGGTTGAGTGCACTAGGAAAATCCAAAAAGATTTTGAGGGCAGTGTTTGCTAGTTTAGCATCATACAAGAACTGGCCACCCCCACCATGAATGCCTCCTGTACCGCCTTAAAGGGCATGACCTTCTCTCCCTGCTAGGGCTTACCCAGTGCCAGTAATATTTTGACTAAACAACAGCAAAGTCCAAAGGGCAATGTCCCTAGAAAAGGGTGGGCTCTACAGTACCCTTGTGCACACCCTCACCCACACTTCTGCTACCTGGTGGATTACATATGGAACATCTCCTGATGTCCTTGACCCCCTCATATGTAGGGTCAGTAGCAAGTGTATGCCAAAAGTGCCCTGCAGTTTTCTCTTTTCCCAGTAGTACTTTTCTGCTGCCCAGTGTGTCATGTATTATTGTTTAGCAGCATAGGAGTAGAGAGCACCATGTCCTGGACACTCAGGGCCCTCTTTAGGGGGTCCGATTTGAGTAATGGCAACCCAATCCTTCTCCACTTCCCAGCCCATATCAATGAAGTTATGAGTCCAACCATGGTCATGAAAACACCGGAAGGCAGAGTATAGATCACAGTTTGAATGATGTAAAGAGATCTAGGGAAGAACATAGGTTTTGACACTGCAATCCTTCTTGTCATTGACAGTGGCAATGTGTTCCAGAAGTGGACCAACTTTGTGGCCAGGTCAATACTGTAATGGCTCTGCCCCTCTATCAAGTGTACAACCATGATGCCTAAATACCTGAAAGTTTTAGTTTCCCAATGCAATCTCTGCTGAGTCAGAGTTTACCCAGGAGACCCGTGCAGCCCTTCAGTGGGAAGAGTAAGACTGGTGCTTGTTTAGCTGCAAACTTGCTATTGAGACAAACTGTTTTAGTTGCATTAGCAGCTGTGGAGCCGCTTTAGTGGGTTGCTGTAGGAAGAAAAACATGTTGTCTGAGTACAAGGAAATAAGATGTGTGGAGTCCCCCAGGGCAAACAGGAGAGGGGACGGGGCAGTCCTGGCATGTGCCCATTCTCACTTCCCAACCCACCAACACCACCTCTCCATTCTCCACTTTGGCACTGAAAGCCGTGTACACTAACTCCACCCATCTTCAGAAATAAGGCCTGTTAGACCTGACAGCCTTATGGTGGTCACCCCTAACTTTTTGCCTGCCTCCCTCAACTTTTTGGACACTGTTTTTGATGGTTTTTAGACTCTGCGCACTTTACCACTGCTAACCAGTGCTAAAGTGCATATGCTCTCTCCCTTTAAACATGGTAACCTTGGATCATACCCAATTGGACTATTTAATCTACTTATAAGTCCCTAGTAATGTGCACTATATGTGCCTAGGGCCTGTAGATTAAAATGCTACTAGGGGGCCTGCAGCAGTGGTTGTGCCACCCACTTAAGTAGCCCCTTAACCTTGTCTCAGCCTGCCATTGCAAGGCCTGTGTGTGCAGTTTCACTGCCAATTCGACTTGGCATTTAAAAGTACTTGCCAAGCCTAAAACCCCCCTTTATCTTCATATAAGACACCCCTAAGGTATGCCCTAGGTAACCAATAGGGCAGGGTGCTGTGTAGGTAAAAGGCATGACATGTACCTATGTAGTTTATATGTCCTGGTAATGTAAAACTCCCAACTTCATTTTTACACTGCTGTGAGGCCTGCTCCCTTTATAGGCTAACATTGTGGCTGTCCTCATATATTGTCTGAGTGATAGCTGCTGATCTGAAAGGAGTAGGGAGGTCATATTTAGTATGGCCAGAATGGTGATATAAAATCTTGCTGACTGGTGAAGTTGGATTTAATATTACTATGTTAGAAATCTCTAAAATTCTTTTTAGAAAGTGAGCATTTCTCTGCACTTCAGTCTTTCTGTGCCTTACAATCCATGTCTGGCTGGATTTAGTTGACAGCTCCTTGTGCATTCACTGAGACACACCCCAAACACAGGATACTCAGCCTCACTTGCACACATCTGCATTTTGAATGGGTCTTCATTGGCTGGGAGGGTGGAGGGCCTGCTCTCACACAAAGGACTGCCACGCCCCCTACTGGGACCCTGGCAGACAGGATTGAACTGAAGGGGGACCCGGTGCACTTCTAAGCCACTCTTTGAAGTCCCCCCCACTTCAAAGGCACATTTGGGTATATAAACAGGGCCTCAGCCCCTTCCAACTCAGACACTTCCTGGAGAAGAAACTTGTAACCAGAACCTGCATCCTGCTAGAAGAACTGCCTGGCTGCCCAAATAACTCACTTGACTGCTTTCTGTGAAGGACTGCTGCCTTGCTGTTGCCCTGCTGTCTTGCTGCTCCCTGGCTGTGGTGAAGAAGTGCTCTCCAAAGGCTTGGATAGAGCTTGCCTCCTGATCCCTGAAGTCTCAGGACCAAAACGACTTCTCTCTTGCAATTGGACTCCTTGTGAGGCGAAAATTCGATGCACAGCTTGCTAAAAATGACGCACTGCTTGCCCCGTGGTGAGAAATTCACCGCACGCCGAACCAGAATGACGCAGTGCTTGTGTCTTCGCTCCACAAGCCCAGGATTCCACGCACAGACCCTGGGGCGTCGAAAAACCTCGCAACCCGAAGAGGATCCATGACCGAGCACTGGAAATTGACACACAGCCGTCCCTGCGTGGAAACTAAACAATGCATCACCATGTGCGGCCCGAGAAATCGATGCACACCTCCTTTGTTTCCACGCTTCTCCTCCTCTGCGGCACATTGCGGAGATTTTTCACGTAAACCAGGTACTTTGTGCTAAAAGAGACTTTGTTTGCTTTAAAAAGACTTAAGACACTTTATATCACTTTTCAGTGATATCTCTACATTTACTAATTGCATCTTTGACCGTTTTGACCTGCAAATATCCAGATAAATATTATATATTTTTCTAAACACTGTGTGGTGTATTTTTGTGGCGCTATATTGTGTTATTGTATGATTTATTGCACAAATACTTTACACATTGCCTTCTAAGTTAAGCCTGACTGCTCAGTGCCAAGCTACCAGAGGGTGGGCACAGGATAATCTGAATTGTGTGTGACTTACCCTGACTAGAGTGAGGGTCCTTGTTTGGACAGAGGGTAACCTAACTGCCAACCAAAGACCCCATTTCTAACTAGGCCAAAATCCCATCCACTGCAACCCCTGTAGTAAGGATGCCCATTCAAGCGTGTCAAATGCTTTGGTGATATCTACATATGCTATGATTAAGTCCTCCCCACTCTGTCATACAGAATGCATGACATGGGCGAATCTCTGTAGATTGAGGGGCATGCGGCACCCGGGCATAATGCCAGATTGATCTTCATGTGCTAAAGACTCCAACACCCCCTCAGCCTTTCTATCAGTATTTTGCAAATCACCTTGGCATCCACATTAAGCAATGTGAGAGGTCTATAGGAAGATGGACTTGTCTCATCTTCCCCCCTGCTTGGGGATCATACATAACATTCCCTCTCTGAAGGTGGGGGGAATAATTTATTCACCTTTGGCCTCCACAAATACTTCCAGCAGTGGTTCTGCCAACTGTGCCACTTACATCTGGTACAATCCACTGGGAACAAGTTGATGGCCTCTAGCTCATCCCTCAGCAGGAGGGGCAGAGTAGAGCATCCAATAGGTCCACGCAGCCTAGGCATCTCTCCACCCATTCCGGTGTCTGCTGCCTCACCCCCATAAGGCTTCCACAGGTGTTCCACAAACAGTATTATTAATGGCCCGCTAGGATGTGGCTAGCGTTCCGTCCCACCACCAAAGTTCGATAATAGGTCATAGGGACAATAGGTGCCCTATCTGTCTCACATTTGAGCAGCCAGGCCAGCAACCTATTCAGTTTATGGCCCTTGTGCTGTAACTGCTGCCAGTATTCCTGACGTGTGAGTCTGTCAAGCCTGTCCCACATATCTCCCAGCTGTCATCTAAGAGCCCCTACTGACTTGTCCACATCTCAAGTGTCCGTCTTTCATCCTTGAGCATCAATAAAACTTTTTCTCTATATCTCTGAGATCACCCTGCAATTGCTGTTTGATATCATGGGCCAGATGTAGGAAAAAAGCAAATTGCGACTTGCAATTTGCGAGTCCGTGCGACTCGCAAATTGCAAGTCGCAATTTGCTATGCAGAAAGGTGTCTCAGACACCTTCTGCAACTCGCAATGGGGTCGCAAAGACCCACCTCATAAATATTTATTAGGTGGGTCGCACTTTGCGACCCCATTGCGAGTATGGGCACTCACGGGGATGGTGGCCTGCTGGAGACAGCAGACCACCATGTCCGTGACTGCTTTTTAATAAAGCAGTTTTTTTTTTTTCTATCTGCAGCCCGTTTTCCTTAAAGGAAAACGAGCTGCACTTAGAAAAAAACCCGAAACCTTTTGTTTCGGTATTTTTCAGAGCAGGCAGTGGTCCATAGGACCACTACCTGCTCTGAAAAATTGTTTTTGTGATCAGTCACAAAGGGGAAGGGGTCCCATGGGGACCCCTTCCCGTTTGCGAATGGGTTACCATCCACTTCAAGTGGATGGTAACAGCGATTTCATTTGCGACCGCTTTCGCGGGCGCAAATGAAATTGCATAGCATTGCGAGTCGCAAATAGGAAGGGAACACCCCTTCCTATTTGCGAGTCGGAAATGCATTTTGCGAGTCGGATCCGACTTGCAAAATGCATTTCTGCATAGCAGAGAGGCTTTTGCGCCTCGCAAACAGCGTTTTTCGCCGTTTGGGAGGCGCAAACCCTTTGCTACATCTGGCCCCATATACCTTGCCCATGCACTTCCCCTTCAAGACTGCTTTCAGGGCTTCCTACTCTTTACTTCTGCTGCCCATGGTACACCAATTTCCCACTAGGTAATATGTCAGCACCTGCCTGAATGGTGGATCTACAGGGCATCTGACAGCTTTCTTCAACTTCTCCACCCCTCGTCTAAACCTGCTCCATCACATTCTAGGAGGAGGTGAAGTGAACTGATAAGTAACTGCCCAAATAGGCAGCAGTCTGTATTTCTATCCTTATGTCTGCTGTCCCCAGGGCCTGGTTCAACCTGCTGTATGTGCCATGTATTACGGAATGATAGGAATACCCTTTGTTGGTCAGATTTATGTCCCTTTACATGTCTCTGCACCTTAGGTTTTGCATAACTGTGACCAATGTTTCAGTCATACCAGGTTTATTGTGCACGTGGGGCGTCATCTCTCCATCACGGCATACACAATTAAAGTCCTCCATCCAAAATAAGTGCGTTGCCATATTACCAATCAAAAGCATTTGCATACAACACATCTTTATCATCTACATTGGGGGCACACATTTTCAGTATAATCACAGCTATGCCATCTAGTGTCCCCTGTATCAGGACATACTGTCCACCTGGGTCCGTTTCTGAGTATGTCCGCTTAAAGGGCACCCCAAGTGCTACCCAAATCACCACCCCTTGAGCAAGAATTAGAACATGAAGGAGAACAATTCTTGCCTCCGTTTTCTTTTCAGTTTACCCGATTCTACCTCCATTAAGTGCGTTTCCTGTAAACAAGCTATGAACACTCCATTGCGCCTGAGGTAGGAAGGTACCCTATGGCATTTCACATAGCTTCCCAGGCCCCAGATTTTCCACATGAGTATCTTATAGATAAGCATCTACTCAGTGTATGCACCTGCTTTTACCCGTCTCCAAGGAAGGGATACTCCCCCCATTACAGCTCTTTCCACTCCCACAGTCCAGCCTAATGTGAACTGTTCGAGCTTCCAATAGAGTATAGTGCAACAAAACAATAACAGAACAAAACATCCATACAACCCCACCCCTTCCTCTCCATCACACCCCAGGTAAAGACAACAACAGTAAAATCCCTAGATTATGTTTTCCCACCATCCTGTTTTAAACGTAACACTAGTGTCCCTCAGCAACCCTTCTGTAATCTATGTGGCTGTCACTCTGTATGGAACTACTGCCCATACCTCACACAGGTAACTGTTCTAAACTCCCCATTGTGCAGGAGTGAGTTGAACCTGTGCTGTCCCTTCCATACACTCTGCTGAGCCTCACACCAGGTCTCCCTCCAGCTTCCCTAATAAGCACTCTGAAATACACTGTAGAGTTCAGTTATGTCAGTACTGTTCTGGGTCATGACTGTAGATGCCTTTCACGTGTCCTGGTTTTTCCACTGGTGTCGGAAGTTTGTGTTTGCACTCCCTCTATTCCCTTTTCAGGAAGTACTTACACACTAGTTGCGTAAGCCACAGCTACCTATAAAGTCCAGTGTTCGCCCTTACTCGGATTGGGGGCTAACTGTCAGTGAAGCATCAGGAGTGTCACTGTCCGCATCCTCCCACAGTGCGATATGAGTCAGAGAAGTCCATCTGCTTATCCGATAGTTTGCCATCAACCTGCACAACTATTCTGGATGCTAAGTGATTCTGCTGTGTAGATGAGTTCTGAGATCCACAGCGGCTGGTGTCCTTAGGTCTTCCGAATCTCCTCCCTCTAGACATTCTTAGTGCCTCTTGTTCTTTTCGCTGTACATCCACACATCCTCAGGTGTCTTGAAAAAGTTTGTTTTTCCATTGGTGATCAACCATAGCCATGCTGGAAACAGCAACATGTATGACAGCCCCATATTTCTAAGCTATTGTTTTGCTTCCAGAAAGGACTTCTGCTGTGTTTGTACTTTGTGGGTATAGTCTGGGAAAATCCCTATGTTATGGCTCTCATACTTCAACCCCCCCTGCGTGATGCCTGGATCATCTCAAGGATGGCCGTTCTCATTGACTCCTCTGGTTCTGGCAATGGGGCCCCTGTTTGGCGCTTGCCAAACGTTGGCAGGCCCTGCTGCATACCTCACTGGGTGACAGTGTTATTTTGCTGGCTCTTTCCTGACTTATCCTTCCCCACTGCAGGCCTTTGGGATCTACAGGTCTGTGTGCCTTTCTTTCTAGTCACCCCGCTGATATCACTCTCTCCCGGAGGAGGAAGCCCACCACTGAGCTACCACTCCTTCTTTACTCCCGGCCTTTCACTGCACAGTAATGCACCAGGAGGCTCACAGTGTTCTCTCTTTCCCTTTCAACACTTCATGTCCCACCACTGGTTGTGCCAGGACTCTGCTCCCACAGGACACTCTCATGTCACTTAGTTTTCCAGTTCAGTTTATGTTTGTAGGGTCCTCTTCACACTGAGTAGCCGTGAATCTCCCACCTGGCAGAGGCTTACTATTGCATCAGTCTCCTACTGCTACCAGTCTATTGTGTATGTGTCCGTGTGAAGTCCACCACACCTTGTTGAAGCACCACACAGGGCTCCCATGTGCCTCCAGGTCCTGCTTCCTCTAGGCCACCCAGTGTATCTATAATGGTAAGCTGTGGCCACTCCCCTGCATGTCCCAGCCTCTGTACCCTCCTGGGGGGGCTTTAAAGGTCCAGCTATTCCTGGGTAGGCCATACCGCCCAACACCTCTCTGCCTTCCAGTGAGGCCTGAAGTCTTCCTCCACCTGTGCTGCTCTACTGTGGCCCATCTCTCAGGAAGCGTCCAGGCTGGCCTTACACCGGCCTGGATGCTGCCTGAAGAATTAGATTATGAGCACCTGTGTATAATAGGGAGCATCTGTGTGTTACCTACATACATGTAAAATAAGCCTAACTGCATGCTCAGATGATCTAGAATATATTAAAAGAGCAAAAGTGAGGATAATTGCAGTACTCCCTAACAGACTGGTTAAGGCTCAGAGGTCAGCAAGCCTAGATGTACAGATTAAGTCCTACTTCTATGGAAAGACAATTCATCTTAATGCAATACCAAGAACAGCATAGTCTAAAAGTTGTCCAAAAGATGTTGAACAAGCAGTTGAAATCCAACAAAATCAGGGTGCCGCCACAGTCATCATCAACAATTATCTTAAGGTCATTGGTCACAAAGGCCACCACTACCTCTATAACCTTCCCAAGTCTACACCCTGCTTGAAAATGTTCATTTCGGAGAGCGGCTCCTATGGTTGTTGGGGTATCATGTCTGTGACTTACTCCCTGTTAAACCTGATACTGATATCATGGTGATGATGCGTGGACTGGACAACTAAACATTTTAATCTAGTTGAAAACATGATGGCACAGGTTCTATATATTGTATTTTTCTTTAGCATTGATTGTGTGCATACATACACATAGCTCTAGCCTGTGTATATCATTGATGATGTGTTGTGTTTCATGGTTTGTTCCTAACTAGCAGTGGCGTAACTTCCATAATTCAGTGTAGCGTGATCATTCAGAATTACCTACGAATTCTGAAAGGCTTCCCATAATTGCACTAAAGAGTAATTCTGCTGTTAGAACTATTTCCTAATGCAGCAATGCCACCTCACATCCAAAATGGATGTGAAAATTTATGTTGCGCTAAGAAATAGCCCTAAATGCAACATAACACAAATTGTTCACACTCGCTAAATGTCTTGAAGTCGGATTTTCTCCAGCTTACTCTTGGCATTTAGCTCTATTTTCTTAGTGCAAAATGCATCTTTGCATCCCAAATGGATCCAAGGATACATGTTGTACTAAGAAATATTGATAAATGCAAATTAACAGAAATTGCAAGCGAAAACTCTCGTTAGCTAAATGTGCTCTCTTGGTAAGATTATTTTCCCCAATTTACTCTTAACTATGCAAGCAGGATGAATTGCATTTTTATCAGAATTTCTGCATCAAAAAGTAACTCAGAATTACCGAAATGACTCCTATTACTAAGGCGTATTTGAGATTCCCCCCAAGGCCTATTCCTAACCTCATAAAAATGTGCTTTTGTGAATGGCCTGCACCAGTATATGGAAGGGAAGCTTCATCACGTTTGCAAACTTTATTCCTCTTTCAACATTGATAATTAGGCCACCTGCACTGCAAGGAGAAGAACCGAGTCTAAATTGATGATGTCATGAGCCAAAGTATCCCCACAAAATGATGAACACATATACACCAGAGGAGACAAAAATACACTTTTAAAGTGAGTTAAATGAACTGAAAACTTGACAAAACATGGCATAATACTTTCTTGTCACCTTTATTGAACTTTGTACTAGATCACTACCCTGAATCGCATCCCAGGTACATCATATTGCACACCAACTGGTTTGTGAACAGGGATGTAATTTGCAATGCAAAGTTATGTGTTAGCAGTTTGCATCACAAATTGTCCAAAACATTTTACCTGGTGAATTAATTATCCATTTCGCTATTTGTGACTGCCTGTGATTTTCTACAAACACATAAATGGTTGCATTAAATGAATAGCAACAATCCGTACCTACATTTGCATTCACAAAAGTATTGTATGTCCCTTAAAAAGCAGGTGCTGCTTTAAAAAAAACGTTTGACACTTTGAAACACATTAGGAGGAGGACGCAGTGGTCCACTGTACGTCTTACTGCTTCTCTCAAAGTGACTGATACTTCTACCAAAGAGAAAGTTGTCCCACAGGGACAGCTGTGAAATGCTACAAGATTATGGAAGAAAACATTTTTTTACAAATCGTTTTTGCTAAAAATAACTGAACCTGCATTCAGGAATTGTGGCATTGTACTTGACAGCATATAAAGATTGCTGTAACCGATTTCAAATGCAATCTAACAAATCTCGCCACAGAAATGCTGGGCAATATGCTCACCAATTTTAGCAAGATCAGATTTATAGTCCGGCAGCTTCTCTGAGCTGTGCCAAAGGGAGAAATGACCACGAAGAAAGTCAAACAGAGAAGTCATCTATCAGAGTCGCACTTTATAAGGACTGCAATTTAACACTACGGGGTTCTAGGGAATACACTCTCCTGGGGAACACAAATTAACATTCAATAAAAACTAAACTGTATTTTAAATCGGGATCACATACAGCGATGAATGCACTGCAGCAAAATTATTATTCTACGCATGGAGTGTGAGGTTCAGGGGATTGCGTCCACCAAGACAGTATCTACATGTATTTCAATATCATAAAATGGCCTTGAGCATTGAAGTACAAATTGTTATCATTATGAGATGGCCGCTGTGACATTGAAAACGTGCACTGTCGCTCTATGCAGTGTTTCTATCAATCTATGTAGCATGACAGAATGCAACAATGCACAATCACATGTCTACCCACCACGGAACAACAGTTTTTCAACTTTGTAAATGAGCACTAAATCATCCCCATATCGTTCTAAATATGCACCTCCCTTTAATGTGCTATAGGTGGCCATGTTTGCAATGAAACCTCAAAACTCCTGTGAACATTTGTATCTCAGAATTCAAGTTAGTGTGAAGCCATTGGTGTGTGATGAACCAATCTAACAGGGATCTATTTTTCAGATAATGTATGCCATTATGGCAGAAAACACCTTTGTATGCATCATTTAGCATCACTATAAATGCTTACATGCATTTCATACTTTGTGGTAGAAACGATCTTTTCTTTTTCATGATTTCTTCAGTTTTCACATCACAGACGCCATTCTTAAAACTGCAGTTATTTCGGAATTTAGTAGAATGTAGAAAGATCAAAAAATGTTGCATCTCTTTTTAGGGACCATATCTTCCTTCGTAATTTGCCTTCTAGAGAGATATGTGCTTAATACATACGATAAGTACTATCCTCTTCATGATTGCAGGAAGGGTTACATTAATTGTGAGATAATGTACGGCAGGTGCAGCATATCTTAGTCAACCCTGCTACATAATTTGGTCCTATATTTCCTCATAATTCAGTGGCCATGGGTTTGCAACCTCATTAGTGCTTTTCCAAGTGAGAAATGGCTCATAGTGCAAGAGTGTGACATAACTGGCATTGGGGACTCTTGGAGCAGAACCCTCCAAGAGAAGCCTTTATCTTCTGTTATTTGGTAGGATTTTTCTTGCTAGTACTTAACCTAAGACATGTCTTACTTTTTAACATCTCATTATTTAGAAGATGGAGTGTGACACAAAAAGGACAGTAAGAGATTAGTTTATGGGTACCCACCAATACTATGCTAGCCTGTACGTTTTAGGAACCCGCATTGAAGCACCTGACCTTCATTTTAAACCTGGAAAAGATGGGAATAAGGAAGAAGCTTTATTTAATCTTCTAGAGGAGGTACCAAGTGCGTTGTCAGAACCACTATAGGAATTGCTCCTTCTTAGGTCCTGTTAAGACTGCTGAAAAAACCTTGAAAATAGACTCTCTGCAATACTAGATAACTGATTTGTTTATGGAGTTGATATACTTCACACGGATCTAGCTTCAGGGGTCTTGAAGTTCATACAGCTGAACTCCTGCTGCCTTACTGAAGGAGATCAAGTTGAGTATTGCTGCTACAAGAACTCTGAAGGCCGGTTTCTCAGCATGCTGAGTCCTTCACCTACACTGATGTTGACTGGATTCATTGGGCCTAGTCCTGAAGAATCAACAAAAACAAACTTATCTGTGAGTTAAACCTTCACTACTGCAGCCTATGCTGTACCAGCTCTGTTTATGGGTGAAGCTTGCATGCCTGTGCTGTGATGCATTTGAGTGCATGGATTGCTTGTACAGCTGTTCCATGTAATGCAAGTATAACCCAGTACTCCTTATGCTGTTGCAAACACAGATGGTGCACTAGCTGTACATGTTTTGTATGAGAATACTTCTTGCACTGCTACAGTCTATGCTGCACTTGTTCCGTATCAGAGAAACAATTGTACTGCTGCTGTACCACATACACCTTACATCATAATTGGTCGCACTTCTAAAAGAGGAGTCTACACTCTATGCCTTATTAAAGTTCCTGCTGGGGTTGCAACTAGCTATTAGTATTGCACTACTAAACATACTGCACTCCTGCCTGCTTCTGTTCTGTTGAGAATGGAGGGTCTCTGCTGTTGTTAGTTTGAATTGATAGGAGCCAGCTGGGAGGATCTGGTACTGTCCTTCTAAAAGTACAGCAGTTTTTTCAGTATGCCAGTATCATCTATTAAAGTTATAGCAGCATTGTTGAGGAATGTTGATGGAGACTCAAGGGTAATATCTCATTAAAAGTCTTACTTAAAAGTTTGATAACTGTTCCATAAAGCATGAAATTGTTGCTGTAGAGATCTGAATCTGCCCTATTAAAGGCATTACACCCATGCTGTGAAGTCCTGTGACTGTTGCGTGCAGTACAAACCAGCCCTGTTAAGAAGTCTGTCCCAATTTAAATATTCCATCTCTGCTAGGTGGACTGAACATTTCATTAAACTGATGACCAGGCCGAGCAGGGTTACTTCTAGCTCAGTGAATTAGGGCAAACTCACTGAGAGTTTTCTATACTGATTTATTATAGCATGTGTGATATGCCTGCATTGTTGTTGCCTGTGTTGTGGTAACAGAGGAACCAGGTTAGGCTGGGATAAAAGTAAGCAGGTCCTGTGGTTCTTCTTAAGCTGCAAGGGTGTTCTCAATCAGCATGGCAGTCAACTGGCAGGAGGGCAGTCCTTTGTCTTTAATGTCCGCAGGTCCTAAAGCGTTCTGATGAATGGCAATGGAGGTTCACTAGTTATCCCTGGTGCCAGCCTTTATGTGCAGGGGATACACCCTGTTTTACCCCCACATCTGGTACTGGAAAGTCTTTCCCTTTCCCTGTAAAGACTCCAGGAATTCTGAAGTGACAAAAGACAGGGCAAGCTTCATGTCAGATTTCTTTGTGTGTGCAGGAGGCAACACTCTTTGAAATGTAAGTGGGGCTAAGCACAGCTCCTCCTAGTCATCCCGCCACTCCTAAGCTCCTTTTGTGTTACTGTCTGGAAGCAATACACACAACCCAAAAGCAGTGAAATTCACATTCATATGACCCAGGACACTGGCAGAAGGCACAAATAGTTAGGACAAGTTATTGCCAACTTTTTTAAAGTGATACTTTGAGAATTGTGTCTCAAAATCTGACCTTATCATTTAAGATGATTATAAATTTCAATTCATTTGAGTGTTAACACTACATTTGTATCTGATCCCAATCCAAAGTTAGTGCTTATCAAATGTAATTAGGTAACCCAGTGTTAGTCACTGGGAGAGATAGGCCTTACAACAGTGAAAAGTGACTTTAAGACATGGAAAATGCAAGTACATATGTCTACTTTTTCAATACAATCCCGCCCTGCCATACGAGCCTTTAGCATTACGTTTACGCTACTGCTGCAAGTGACTTACTAGTTTAGTTTATGATAATAGCATTGATTCTATTTGTGCTGTAACTGTTCTCTATAAGGCTAGGACACACTGTTACTGACATACTTTGCTTGTTAAATTCATCAAAAGTTTTTTTTTTTAAAGTTAATATTGTTATCTTTAGCAAATTGTTCTTTTTTCAAGTTTAATATAAAATCACAGTGTTAAAAATAGGGTCTCTAGTTGGCAGAGGTATGCACCCTGTCCAAGTGGAGACCACCACTCTGGTCAGAGTAAGTCAGATACACATCCTAAATTATCCTGTGCTCCCCCTCTTGCAGCTGGGAAAGAGCAGTCAGGCTTAACTAAAGAGTCAATATGTATGTTTTTTGTGCAACACTTAAACAGTGAAAACACCAGACATCTGCACCAAGTTAGTAAAATAAAAAATAGAAAAAAATCCAATAAGTAGTCAAGGTATGAATTTTTTAAGAATATTTACAATGTAGTGCTTAAAAGCTTAAAGCGCTAACCGAGGCTATCTGGTCGCGCTAGACTGGGGTAAATCCTAAAGTTCAGGCTGATCACTACAGAGCACATGCTGGTTACAGGGACCAACCTTCTCCTGCTGAAACAGTACCTTGTGTGGAAGGATGCGTCAAGGTCAAAGATCCGATGCATGGTGCAGGAGTCCCGATGCGAAGGTGATGCATTGGTTCCGATCTGCACAGTCAGGGGGATGCCTCATAGCTGAGCCACCCAGTGGTTGATGCAATGTCCTTTAGGTGCAGCATTGACCCCTTTGCAATGAAGACGATGCTTTGTTTCGAGCCATGCAGCCAGCGATGTAAAGGTGATGCACAAGGGCTGATGTCCATGCGTCGATCCTGAGCTGTGCAATTGGCGGTGTGAAGGCCTCATCCTCAGATGCATTGGTGTTGAGTAGAGATGTAGAAGTGGTTCCGGTCATCGCAGTGACAGCGATGAGTGCATTTTCTCAATACACAGCCGCCAAACCCACTTAAAAGGACCAAGGACTAGATTGGCACAACTTAGCAGGGCAGAACTCACAGATGGCATAGTCCAGGTGCTGTTGTTGAGCTGCAGGTAGTCTTTGATGTCCCAGAGACTACAGAAGAACAGAAGACAAGCCAGGGGCACTTGAAGTCACTTGGTTCTGGGGATGTAGAGATTGAGGTCCAGTCCTTATCACTACCAGGCAAGGAGGGCAGTAGCGCAAGCACAGCAAAGCTGAAGTTCAGCAAGTCCAGCAGAGTACAGCAGAGTGACAGTCCTTCCAGCAACACAGCAGCTGTTCTTGCTGGCAGAATGTCCTCATTACTTGGGATATGCATCCCTTTGTGTGGGGACAGGCACAGCCCCATTCAGGTGCAAGTGTCAGCTCATCCCTCCCATCTAGCTCAGGAGATCCCATCAGCCCAGTTGTTAGACATTAGGTCTCTAGTTGGCAGGGGTATGCACCCAGCCCATGTTGCGATCACAAGCCTAGTCAGGGTAAGTCAGATACCCCCCCCAAATTAACCTGTGCTGATCCTTCCCTCTGGTTGCTTGGCCCAGATCAGTCAGGCTTAACTTAAGAGGTAATGTGTAAAGTATTTGTACAACACTTAAATTACCACAACACAGTGAATTTACCATAAAAGACTACACAAGTTTGGAAGAATAGAGAATATTTCTATGAGTAAAACAACACCAAAATGACAAAAAACTAATAAGTAGAACTTGAGATATGAGATTGTAAAGAATAAACTGCAATGTAGTGCTTAAAAGCCAATAGCACTTAAAGGTTACTTGAGGTCATGCTGGATCGGAATAAATCCAAAGTTCAGGCCAATATCGATGGAGATGAGGCTGGCTACAGGAGTCATACAGGGCCCCTGAAAAGGTACTTTGGGTGGAGGGTTGTATCAACATCGAGGCGGTGATGCGGAGGCAATGTGTCGGTTCTGATCCACGTGTTGTCATTGAGCCGTACATCGTGGATAAAATGCCCTAGAGGTAAGGAGTTAAACCCTTTGTGTCGAGCTGCGCAGCCAGTGATGTGAAGATGATGCACCGGGGCTGGTGGTGATGGGTCATTCTGGAGCCATGCAGTCAGCGATTCAAAGTACTGGTCCTCAGCTACAGCTGCAATACGTCAGTGTCGAAAGAGGGATGCAGCCATTCTGATCTGTGCAACAGCAGAAATGCGTCCATTTTTGTAGAACATCAGCTGCAAAGCCTATATTCAAGTTCCTGGACTGGATTCATGCCTCCTGGAAGGTCAGGACTCATAATTGGAAGGGTCCAGCAGCTGAAGCAGGGTTGAAGAAAGTCTTAATTGGCCCTGAGACTTCAAAACAGGAGGCAAGCCAACAATCCCTTGAAGTCACTTAGGTTCTTGGAGGATGTAGTGAGACAGGTCCAGTCCTTCTCACTCCCAGGCAAGAGGCAGCAGGCAGCAGGTCAACACAGCAAGGCGGTTAGCAGAGTGGCAGTCCCTTCTGGCAGCACAGCAGCACAGCAGTCCTTCTTTCAGCAGAATATTCTCAGATCCAGAAAAGCACTGATTTAGTGGATTTCGGGTCCAGTACTTATACCCAGTTGGGCCTTTGAAGTGGGGAGACATCAAAGAGAAGTCTTTGAAGAGCACAAAGTTCCTCCTCTTCCATCCCTGGCCCCAGACACTCTACAGGGGGTTATGAAGCTCTTTGTGTGTGGACAGGCACAGCTCTATTCAGGTACAAGTGTCAGCTCTTCCCTCCCAATCTAGCTGAGGCAGGCGCATCAGCCTGGTGATGGGCCATCAGAATGTAAATGTCACACCCCAGCTCCCTGTTTGTGTGACTGTCCAGAGAGAATGCACAAAGCCCAGCTGTCACCCACCCCAGACGTGTATTCAGAGACAGGCAGAGACGCAGAATGGTTAAAGCAAGAAAATGCTACCTTCCTAAAAGTGGCATTTTCAGACCGGCAATTTAAAATCTGACTTCACCATAAGTTGTGATTTTAAATTGTGAGTCCACAGACATGAAAAAAACATATTTCTATCTTTTCCCAAATGGAAATTACACCTAAAAACGGTATCAAGGTAATCTGAATGCTAACCTGTGGGAGAGACAAGCAACTAATTTCATATTTTTTCAATACCAGGATATGTTAAACTTAGAAAGTACATGTTCAATTTTTGAACTGCACCCTGTCCTTGGGGCTAGCTAAGGCCTATCTTAGGGGTGATTTACATGTACTAAAAAGGAAGGTTTGAGCCTGGAAAATGGTTGCACTTGCCAGGTCGAAATGGCAGTTTAAAACTGCACACACAGGCCCTGCATTGGGAGGCCTGAGACATGTTTAAAGAGCAACTGTAGTAGGTGACACAATCAGTGTGACAGACACCCTGGTAGCATGTAATGTACAGACCCTGGGTACATATAGTGCACTTTACTAGGGGTCTACACGTAAATTAAATAGGCCAATTGTGGTTAAGCCAATATCACCATGTTTAGAGTACAGAACACCTTCATTTTAGCAGTAGGTAGCAGTGGTAAAGTGCACAGAGCCAGCAATAATGAAGTCAGTAGAACAGGAGGTCAGAAGGCAAAAAGCAAGTGAAACCACACCATGGATGCCAGGTCCAACACTTGTGATGGGACATTAGGATGTGAATGACACACCTCAGCTCCCTTTGTTGTTGACTGTGTATTGGGAATGTACAATGCCCAGCTGTCATCTACCCCAGATGTGTATTCAGAGTCAGGCAGAATGCATAGAATGGTTAAAGTAAGAAAATGCCAACTTTTTAAAAGTGAATTTTCGAATTTACAACTTAAAATCTGACTTGAACACACGTTAGGATTTTAAATTTGAGTCCAGAGATACCTAATTCAAAATATCTATTGTGTCCCATTTGGAAATTACACATAAAATATAATAAGGTAACCCTAAATTTAACCTATGTGACAGATAGGCCTTGCATTAGTGAAAACCAAATTCAAGAGTTTTTTTAATTACTTGTGCATGTAAAACTTAGACATAGATGTCCAACTTTTTTAAGTACATTGCAGCCTGTCCTTGGGGCTCGTCAGGGCCTACCTTAGGGGTGACGTTTATGTATTAAAAAGGAAGGTTGGGGCCTGGATGTGGGTTAACTTGCCAGGTTGCCATGTCAGTTTAAAACTACACACACATGCTTTGCAATGGCAGGCCTGAGACATGTTTGAAGGGCTAGTTAATTGGGTGGCACAATCAGTGCTGTAGTCTGACTAATAGCATTTAACTTACATGCCCTGGGGTCATAAAGTACTTTACTAGGGACCTGTATGCTATTTAAATATGCCACTTGTGGATGGACCAACATTGCCATGTTTTAGGTCAAGAGCACATGCACTTTAGCACTGGTCAGCAGAGGTAAAGTGCCCAGAATGATAAAGACAGCAAAAACTAAGTCAGCAAAATGGGAGGTCAGAAGGCAAAACGTCTAGGGGAAACCACACCAAGGATACCAGGTTTAACACATATCGTCCATTGAAATTCAAAAGCACAACCAACACATGTTTCAAATGAAATATCCTCTTCCTGGGGCTTATTTTGAAATTTACATCAATTCATCATATAGTATTCATATTTGCCATATCACCACGGACATATTACCAATAATTCTCAAGTTGTCCCTTAATGGTATCAACAACTGGCATCTCGCTACCGCCGCCTCGTGATGGGCTTCTGATATGCTTATATGCCTTTGGATTTATCTTGAATAAGTAGTAATTTGATAAATATAAGAATATGGACATTTTGTGAAGTACTTACTTTTGATGAATTTGCATCTGTCTTAAACTAGCAGGGCTGATTTAGAGGGGAAGGCGCCATGCTATAGATCCCTAACACCGACCTTTTGTCAGAGAACACTACACAGTTCTGGCTTCAATGTGAAGATGATAGCTTGTCTATGTTTCAAATAGTGATTCATACTACAGTTGTAATTTCTAAACACTGTTAAGCCTTGCTATGCCCATTTTTTACTGGTAGTTTGTTAGAAATGGGGTTTTTGGTTGGCAGTCAGGTTACCTCCTGTCCAAGCAAAAGCCCTCACTCTAGTCAGGGTAAGTCACATACTATCCAAGATTATCCTGTGCCCACCCTCTGGTAGCTTGGCACGAGCAGTCAGGCTTAACTTAGAAGGCAATGTGTAAAGTATTTGTGCAATAAATCATACAATACCACCATATAGCACCACAAAAATACACCACACAGTGTTTAGAAAAATATATAATATTTATCAGGATAATTGTAGGTCAAAAAGAATAAAGTTGCAATGGAAAATTGTAGAAATATCACAGGGAAGTGATATAAAGTGTCTTAAGTCTTTAGAATGCAATACAGTGTCTTTCAAGCACAAAGTACCTGGTTTCTGGTGGAAAATCTCCTCAGAGGGCCACAGGAGAAGAGATGCGTGGAAAAAGGGGTGTGTGCGTCGATTTCTCCTCAGCACACACAGACTTGCGTCGTTCTTTTCCACGCGGGGAAGTCGGGCGTCGTTTTCCGGCGCGCAGACAGTCTCTTTTTGTGGATTGCGGGGATTACCAGATGTCCCGGGTCTGTGCGTGGATTCTCCTGCTTGTTTTCCGGCTGTGCGTCGTTCTGCGGGGCTGCGCGTCGAAGTTTCGATCTCACGGTAGGCGTCGCGTCGATTTCTCCTTGGAAGTCGGGCGGCGTTGTCCTTGCGAGGCCTTGCGTCGAAAGTTTGGTCTCACGGCAGGCGTCGCGTCGATTTCTCCTTGGAAGTCGGGTGGCGTTGTCCTTGCGAGGCCGTGCGTCAAAGTTTCGCACTCACGGTGGGCGTCGCGTCGATTTCTCCTGGAAAGTCGAGCGGCTTTGTCCTTGCGAGGTTGTGCGTCGAAGTCTCGATCGTCCCGAGGGCGTCGCGTCGATCAGCGTCGGTGTGCGGCGTTTTTCTCGCCGCGAAACAAGCTGTGCGTCGAAATTTTCGGCGCACGGAGCGTCCAAGTGAAAGGAAGAAGTCTTTTTGGTCCTGAGACTTCAAGGAACAGGAGGCAAGCTCTATCCAAGCCCTTGGAGAGCACTTTTACAGCCAGACAAGAGTTCAGCAAGGCAGCAGGGCAACAGCAAGACAGCAGTCCTTTGTAGAAAGCAGACAGGTGAGTCATTTGAGCAGCCAGGCAGTTCTTCTTGGCAGGATGTAGTTTCTGGTTCCGGTTTCTTCTCCAGCAAGTGTCTGATGAGGTAGGGCAGAGGCCCTGTTTTATACCCAAATGTGCCTTTGAAGTGGGGGAGACTTCAAAGAGTGGCTAAGAAGTGCACCAGGTCCCCTTTCAGTTCAATCCTGTCTGCCAGGGTCCCAGTAGGGGGTGTGGCAGTCCTTTGTGTGAGAGCAGGCCCTCCACCCTCCCAGCCCAGGAAGACCCATTCAAAATGCAGATGTATGCAAGTGAGGCTGAGTACCCTGTGTTTGGGGTGTGTCTGAGTGAATGCACAAGGAGCTGTCAACCAAGCCCAGCCAGACGTGGATTGTAAGGCACAGAAAGATTTAAGTGCAAAGAAATGCTCACTTTCTAAAAGTGGCATTTCTAGAATAGTAATATTAAATCCGACTTCACCAGTCAGCAGGACTTTGTATTACCATTCTGGCCATACTAAATATGACCTTCCTGCTCCTTTCAGATCAGCAGCTGCCACTTCAACAGTGTATGAGGGCAGCCCCAATGTTAGCCTATGAAGGAAGCAGGCCCCACAGTAGTGTAAAACGAATTTAGGAGTTTTACACTACCAGGACATATAACTACACAGGTATATGTCCTGCCTTTTATCTACACAGCACCCTGCTCTAGGGGTTACCTAGGGCACACATTAAGGGTGACTTATATGTAGAAAAAGGGGAGTTCTAGGCTTGGCAAGTACTTTTAAATGCCAAGTCGAGGTGGCAGTGAAACTGCACACACAGGCCTTGCAATGGCAGGCCTGACACAAGGAAAAGGGGCTACTTAAGCGGGTGGCACAACCAGTGCTGCAGGCCCACTAGTAGCATTTAATTTACCAGCCCTATGCACATAAAGTGCACCTTACTAGGGACTTATAAGTAAATTAATAGTCCAATCAGGTATGATTCAAGGTTACCATGTTTTAAGGGAGAGAGCATATGCACTTTAGCACTGGGTAGCAGTGGTAAAGTGCGCAGAGTCTAAAAACCAGCAAAAATGAGGTCAGAAAAAGAGAAGGAGGAAGGCAAAAAGTTTGGGGATGACCCTGTCAAAAAGCCAGGTCCAACATAGTTAATTTACCCATCTCTCAAGGGTGAAAACATTTGATAACCGGTCCAAAAATGTAATTAGTGTTTTACAAGTTACAAAAGATGTCAATAGAGAGCACTAAAAACATTGGACCATCTTAGTAGTAAATGTCCTTTGCGTGCACTGTACATTTAAGTGTTTTTAAACTGCTGCTGTCCCTGCCTACTGTAAATTTTCTGAATTTGGTTGTGGATCATACTGCCTACCATACTATATATTCTTTGTACTATGAGCCTGATATATACTTTTTTAGCACCGTATTTGCCTCATTTACCGTATTTGGACTTTTGCACTGATTGTGTCCATAATGTAGCTGCTTAGTGGATTTTGAGACAGATTTTCACTGTTCAGAACACAAAACAGCATTAGCTCTGCCAGTGCTTGTGTTTCGGTGCTATCACAGGTTCCCCTCTACTGGGAATCTTTATAAGCAGTTCTTTCAATGGTGCAACCCCATTGCTATAGCACCTTCCGTTTTAATTCTTAACGCTGTCTTTTCATCAACGATAGCAGTGTTTGGTGGTTTTAGAGGTTGGTAGTGGTGCAGAATATTTTGACCAATCCTTTTTGGAGTACATCCCTGAGATCAACCATCGGTCGTGTCCTAAAGAAATCAAAAGCTAAGCATTACACTATAATGTGCTGAAAGAAAACAATATTTACCGTGAGCTGTGTAGGAAGCATATTTCCATTTTTTCTAATGCTAACTAGTTTTCTTGTCTTTTGCCCTCTCGCTCTCTCATCAGCAGCTTGGTGTGCGTGATAAGACAATGAAGTGGAAGCTGCAGGCTTTACTGAGCCACGCTTTATTGTTCAGCATCTAATCAAAGGGAGCCCGCGATGGTAGACGTCCCCCCGGGACAACACTAGATTATCCTCCTGCTGGGCAGGCAATAGCTTTCTAAAGAACACAGACCCACCAAAACGAGCAGCTCCACTCCTCTCATCAAAACGGTTATGTGCGCTGAAGCCTATTTGCCGAGACAAACAGTAAAAGCGTTTTGTTAATATATTTTGACCACTTTGATTTACCTTCAAATTCAAATCAATTGAAATTGTGCTTTAGCTTTCCAAAGTCACGAGCAGGGGGTGATATAGAAAGGGTGACCGCGAGGTTAAATTCGCAATGAAGCTCGCTATAGGTCTCACTCTGATAAGCAGTACTGGGGTGTCTGTGTGCAAGTGGGTCAGGACATTTAGAGAGCCTGAGTGCGGGAAAGAGGGCATGACTTGGAAAGGTTAGACAATGTGAAAGCAGGAAGAATGATCCTTTTGGGGTAGCGTGCTATTTAATTATTTTTTTCGCATTCTGCAACTGTTCTGTGCTTATATTTGTGCTCAGTTTCCAGCAAATTACATCTCTGTTGATACCTCTGATTCTATATTGAAGGATTATGGCACGTGAAATTTTGCAGCAAAGGAAGGACAAATTAATGATCACATCGCCCCCACCCTCCATCCTGATAGAACTCTATCGGCTTCCCTTGCTGGCCCGCACCTTCTTCAAAACCAGCTGCATCATTTACAAAGCCTCCATGATCAGCCTGTCTTGCAGATAAGCTTACCATCTCTAGTAGTTCTCGGCACACCCACAATGCCACCGAACTGCAGAAAAGAAGGGTTGAAAAGCCAAAAAAAGGCGCAAGAGTTTGTCCATCCATGCTCCCTGGATGTAGAACAACATCCTTGTATTCATCAGGCTGCTCCAATTCAGGAAAGAGTTCAAGATTCACCTCTTTAAAAACCAGGATATTGCAATGCATCAACCATTCACAAGCTAGCTATCTCTTTTATCGCTCATTGACTTATATGCTTGTCTTTGACCTTGAACGGTGCTTAGCTACCTTTTGGCTACATTTGTGCTTTAATAATGCCGTATACATACACATTATGAGGCAGGGAAATTAGATCATGCAGCAAGAACAGGCAAATTAAGGAAACTCTTGCAGCACATTCTGTGGCCCTGTTGTTTAATTAGTTTGACAGTTTTCCACATTTAAATCCTACCTGGGCAAGCATTTCAACTTATAGGTATTAGTTTAAAGATGAATAGAGCAATCATCAACTAAAAGGTGACCAGTTAACCTTTGCAAATAGTCTTTCATTGAGCATACCCACATATGATGTTTATAGCAACATTTGATGCATTTCAGCTGGACACATGTTGAAATCTACAAATTAAGCCGCAGGTTGTGGAGTATGTGGTTGGTATGCACATTGCAAAGCTATGCAGAAAACGCAGTTTGTCACAGGATTGCATGATATCCATGGCCTTCTTCATAATTTGAATGTAAACATGGAGGTAAAAGACACAGGCACATTCACCCACCAGGAACTAAATATTTTCCATGTGTGAGACTCCTTATAACCATGCTTTAATTACCTTCCCAAAAGTGTTTCATGTGTGGTAGTTTCCAGTATGTCTGTTTTCCTAAAGCTGTCCTATTCCATTCTCTTCACTCAATTCACTCTGCTTTATGCACTTGAAGTTTATAATTTTGCTCTCACAAATATCAGAATTGATAGTCTATTCAGTTTAGTAACACATGAGTCTGTCTTTATAGAGCTCAAAACAGAAGTGTTGTGTTTGCAGTTTGCCATATTAAATGATCAATCCATACCATGACGAGTCTTTCTCGGCGCAGAGCTGAGTGCCTGCCGTTCTACATCTGAGTTGTCTAAAGCTCATACATATAAATCAGATTTAATCTGTGAATTTTACATAGCAGAACCTGGAAATATGTAGAGTCATTCCCTCATTATTTCTCCTGGCTCGTGCTGTCTGCATTTCAACATTAACTCATAGAAATTCTAAATTATAATATGGGCAGGCTGTTTCCTAATCACATAAATCAGTGTACTTGGACCCTGAGTGTCCTCTAAAATATGAGTAAATATTTAATTTCAGGTTGGATTTCCACATAAATTTCCCATGTTGCCCCTTCTTTCACTCTGAGAGTTTGATTATTTTCAACAGCCAACTTTGCAATGGGAAAGTAAAAAGAACACAGCTGGCTTTGTGGACAAAGCCTCTAAGCTGGTTGTGATGGTCAGTGGAAACAAGGTTCAAGCCAGTAGGCCTGTAGGTTATAATTGTAAAAAAAAATTATGTCAAGGGCAATAGGTTTTTGTTGAGCATTTTAAATATAATTTGTCAATTCCTTAGAAACTCTCAGGTTACTAAAACAGAAGACGCTTTGGAGTTTTATTAGCACCTTTAATTAAACTTTGGGGAAGCTGATTTGAACCTGATAATTCTGGTGTGGCCTCTTAAGCAAGCATTTAAATAGCTTTACCCGCACTACCCAGTCTCTGGACTGTCCCGTTTCTCCTCCAGCACTGCCTCCAGACCTCAGCCGTTTATGGATGTGCCTGCAACACTCATTTGATGGTTTAAATAACTGGGTATGGAATTGGTCGACTAATTAAATTAAATTACATTCTACTAGTAGGCCTGCATCATTGGCTGTGCCACTAACTTATGTAGCACCTTAATCATGTAATTTCAGAGCCTGTGTGTGCAGTTTAAAATGCCATGTTGACTTGGCAAAGCAAGCCTTTTGTCAGGCCCAGACTTTCCTTTTTAATACATATGTCACCCCTAGGCAAGGGCTGGTTAGCCCAGAGAGCAGGGTGCAATGTATTTAAAAACAGGGCATGTACTTTTAAGCTTATGTATCCTGCTAGTGAAAAGCTCTTAAATTCATGTTTCACTACTACAAGGCCTAGCTCTCCCATAGGATAACACTGGGGTTGCTTTAAAACAATGAAATGCTTATATGCATAATTTCCAAACTGTAAGAGATTACCAGTTCATGTTTGGTGTCTCTGGAATAACAATTTAAAAGCTCAACTTATAATGAAGTCACATTTTTAAATGCAGTCCGGAAAATGCCACTTTTAGAAAGCCATTTAGTTCCTGTAGCCTGTCCCTGGTCACATGATTGCGTGTAGCTTACAGTTGGGCTTTGTGTATTTTACCTAGACAGCCACACACAATGGGGAGCTTTGGTGTGATTGGATGGGCCATCACTAGCAGGATGGGTGGGAGGAACTGGGCCCAGCCCTTCATACACTTGAATTTGCTGTGTCATTTCTCCACACAAAAGTCTGCTTATCCCCTTTAGTTAGTCTGGAGCCAGGAAGGCGGGGCATCTGTGCAATTCAATTGCATGCCTCTAGAATCTTCTTCCCACTTCAAAGGTGCAACTGTGTATGAAGAAAGGACCTCAGAAACCAGCTCATCGGTGCACTTCTGGACCCGTGGTTACTGTGCCAAGAAGAAAGACTGCTGTGCTGCTGAAAGACTGCCACTCTGCTGGACTGCTGCTCTAAAGGAACTGCTGCCTTGCTTTGGTAATCTGCTGCCTGCTGTCCAGAAGAACTGGGCCTGCATTCTCATCTTGAGCACAAAACCCCAGAGGGACTCCAAGCATTAGTCTGATGGCCTGCTGATCTGAAACCAAGGACATAAAAGGCTCCTCAACCAGCTGCTGAGCCTGGTCCTGGACGCTTGGTTCAGCTGACAGGCTCTTAAACCAAGCTTTTGGGCTTTTTGGGCTTTTTGCGACCGGACCTGTTCACATCAAGACCACACCGCACTCAGTGAAATTCAGCTCAAGCAGCCGTCTTTGCTGAGCAAGCATCGATTGACCATAGAGAACTGCCAATGCAAAGCACCATTCCACCCGTCCACGATGCCCTGCTTGCGCTTTATGCCACATAGACTGCTATGCTCTCCTTGCCCCTCGTGACCCTCTCCAACGCAAACTGACCTGGCACAGAAAATCTGGGACAGTATTTGACATGCGCTGTATCGCAGTCTGCTTAACTGTTGACTTTGTTCCCGACCAGGGTGACCAAATAGCCACGGTTGACGCTTTATGCTTCCAAGTGTTATTTTACAGTTTATTATTCAAGAATTCATAACTCTACTGATTGGATTTTTGTCCTTTTGCTTTTGTTTTATTTTTCAAATCTGGATCTATTTTTCTAACCTGGTTTGAAATCTTTTTGTATGGTGTTTTCACAGTTTTTCTGTTTGAAGTGTTGCACAAATACTTCACCCAGAGCTGCAAGTTAAATCTGATTGGTCTGTGCCAAGCTACCAGGGTTTGAACACAGGCAATTTGGGGTTTGCATGTACTTTACCCTGACAAGAATTGTGGTTGCTGCTTGATGAGGGCTCATGCACCAGTCAAGCAGTAACCCAATTTCTAACAGACAACTTGGTTTAAAATAGCTGAGTGCATCTCATAAAATCAATTTCTTTAAATAAGTCTTCGTGTTGTCCATTACCATTAACAAGACACACTGATCTAATACAAGCAGCTTCTACATTCACAAGAACTTGCGAGCTGGGTACACTGGAAAACTAACTGAGGTGTTGTAGTCCCTGTCTAAGTAAACAAATTGTAAACAGACAATTCACGTTTACAAACTACCACAGCAACTTCTCCTTCATTTCCCCTTCTACCTTCGTACAGGGCATTTCCCTGTCGCTCATTAAGAACCGATAGTCTATATAATCATGGCTTTACCTTATCGAGCACACCGGCCACCTCACGGCTGAGAGCTCTTACATGTTTATAGGGGTGCATGTGCAGGCAATGTTTGCACCTGAGAGGGCCCAGGCCTGAACAAGTCCACTGAACACAACCACAATCACCATGTTCACTTTTGCTCATCACTGCTCGTTTGTCGCACTTGCACTCTCGGGGGACTGTGCAGCATGGTTCAAGTCACTGCGCAGCTCTCAGGGCTGGAACATGCACATTTTGGGCCATGCCAGCAGTTGCCACGTCCAGTAAGTGAAAGCTGTTATCGCTGTATGTGCTTCTCCATCTATCTCTTCCTTCTGCATATGCGTGTCTCCAATCTTCACTTCTCACACATCTCTGTGTCCTATTTGTTTATTCTCCAACTTAGTGGTGTTGAACGGCACTAGCAACACAAACCTAGGGAATTAAAGCGAGTAGCATTGCAACTTTGGAGAATATAACACAGGACAAAAGCAAAGGAGGCTTAAAAAGAGACAGTTTGTACAGAAAACACATGGCACAAATAGTCTCTGTTCAGTAGTACATGGCTGTGTTTGAATAGGGTAGAACAATAACGGAGACTTATTGTTTGTGCCAGCGCTTGTTTTACTCTGAGACTATTTCTTTCCAGCCACTTAAAATTTCAAAAGGGCAGTGCGACATGTGGTTTCACTGTTGTCTTTCAGTAGGCTAGTTCCTATTATTTTGACATCTTACCGCGTCAGCTTGGGCCAGATAGGAAGACAGGTAAGGCCTACATTAGCGGGCGCCGTTATGGGAGTAGAAAGAAACATTATTATTACTGAGCACACATGACTGAGGCCTATTTAGCAGACCTCGGATCACAACAGCAGTGAAACTGTTAGAGATCAATGAGAGAATAAAACATGGAGAACACACTATGCAGATGGGATTTCAGCAAAGTAGGGCTGAACAGGCAGTAGCTGGTGGCATGGAAGAAAGCTATGTGTTATGCAGGAGCAACATTATCAGTACAAATTTAAAGAAACATGAACGCTTCAAAATCGAAAACACGGGGACAGAAAGGGGAATAGAGAGAAAACGCAAAAAGCTAGAGTGAGGCAGACAAATAGGACTATGGAGAGAGCATGAGGGAAGGATACAGAGGACGCTGTGGATGATCGACGAGGAAAGGAGACATTGGTTAGCACAATAAATCAACATGCGTAGTAGAGTAACCTAGTAAAAATGAGTAAAAAGATGTGTTTTCATTAGGGTTAGATTTATATTGTGCAGGGCTATAGCATGTCAATTGTTTTGAAGAGTATTTTCTTTTTGACACTCATTAGCTGTAATCATTTTCATTTTTTTTCTATGGTTTATCACTCTATCAGAATTCGAAGATGCAACAAAAGTGTAACTCGATCTACTTTATTCCAAATTTTAGTTTTAATCTATGAATACAAAACAAAGCGGCTGTGCATAAGGTTCGCACAAAACAATGTCCATATGTTACATAAAGTGCTGTTGAAGGTGCCAAACTGGTGAGCACCCAACCACTTCGGGTGCAGTTGTGTCAGTTGATAAATCAAACAAAACCTACAAATTCAATATTGTTATACCAAGGCACCACAAAATAGTCCATTCCTTCTTGTTGTAGGAGTCAGAATTCCAATTTGCTGTGCCAATAAACACGATTGGCTAGTGGACCTGATTGATTTATGTGGTTTTGACCGTCCTATTTTCAAGATCTTTGTTCGCTCAGAAACTGATGTACTCCATGTGAAATTAGGGTGATATTGGGATATACCTAGTCTTGGGCCTTGAAAAAGTCTTGTTGATGAAACACATGTTGGCTGTTGTATCTCTGGCTGTTACCTCTCTGAATAAAATCGCTACCATATACTCACAGCGAATTGGAATTCTGACTGCTACAACAAGAAGGAATGGACTTTTTGGGTGTGCCTTGGTATAACAATATTGAATTTTTAGTTTTAAGCTAGTCTGGCTGTCACCGTAAAATATATTAATTCCACACCAAGCGGCAGTTCTGACTTTCTACATAAAAAAGGGGCAATGTAACTTCTGCAGTTGCATGCAATTATGTCCAAAAGATGACCAATTATATCAAATTTGTAAACGTTCACAAACTATTTCTAGAAGAAAACGTCAAAGGACAAGTCATAGAAATGTTGCAAGACTAGTTCACAACTAGGTCAAATATTTTTTATGAACTAAGGTGCTATTTATTATTGATTATAAAGAATTGACAGATAGCTCAACAAAAAGGGCAATTAGTAACTTTAAAAATATGGTGTTTACTGATAAACTGGAGAGGAAAACATTCCTGTGTGACATTTACCAACAGTGATTTAAAGGTAATATTATGTTGCCTTTTTTTAGGTTCGAGCATGCGAGTCAATGTGCTAGCGCAAGACTATGTTGTGTTCAGGGGAGGGCTTGGAGCCCGTCTGTGGCTCATCATTTGTTGGTTTGCATGGCACTCTTCTTTACAGCCTCATAATTTTGCAAGGCACACCTGGTATAATTTACATTCCTCTGTGTGGAGCAGGGACCTAGCACTAATTGATTCAACTTAATTAGTTAACGTCCGGTGCTCCCGACATGAATGAGGTATTATTTTGTTCTGTTTAACTTCTAGAGCCCCACAAACAGAAGGCTTTTGACTGCCAAAAACGTGACCAGCAGGACAAACAAGACTGCAAAGTTTTATTTTTTAAAGCTAGTTTAATTTTTATTTTGCCAAGTCATCTTTTCTCACTTTCCGCTCATTTTTTCTTTTGTTTTTGCTTACGAGCACTTAAAATATGTCAACTAACTTGTTTTAAATATTGCATAGCAACAATGTTGCTTTATTATGTATACTCTCTGAAATTATGCCTTAACACATAATCATGCAGTACACCCCAATCCACCCCAATCTGCCATAGTACTATCCATCCCAATTCAACTCACTTTACAACACACCACTCCACCCCACCCTAATCCAGTTCACTCCAACCCACCCCATTTCAATCTTCCCAACCCACCCCAATCTAATCTGCCCCAATCCAATTCACCCCCTCTTATAAAAAACAATCTGCACTACTCAAAAGCAATCTGCCCACTCCAATCAAAACACTCTGCCCTATTTCAATCTGCCCCACTCCAAACTGCCCCACACCAATTCAAAACAAGATGCCCTACTCCAATCCAAAACAATATGCCCACTCCAATCCGCCCCAATCCAAAACAATGCAATCTGCTTCACTCCAATCTAAAACAATCTGCCCTTTTCCAATCTACCCCACTGAAATCCAAAACAATCTGCCTCACTGCAATCCACTTCAATCTGCCCCACTCTTATCTGCCCCACTCAGTCCAAAACAATATGTCCCATTCTAATCCCCCACTCCAATGCAAAACAATTTGCCCCACTCCAGTGTGCCACACTCCAGTCTGCCCCACTCCAATCTGTCCCACTACAATACAAAACAATACGTCCCAATGCAATCCAATTCACCTCATCCAAATCCAATCCACCCCACTCCAGGCCAATTCATCACACTACAATCCACCCCACTCACATCAAATCAACCCCACATCAATCTAATTCGCCCCACTCCAATTCATCCTAATACAATCTGCCCCACTTGAATCCAAAACAATCTGCCCACTCTAATCCAAAGCAATCTGTCCCACTACAATCAGCCCACTCCAATCACCCCCATTCCAATCCAAAACAATCCAAAACAATCTGCCTACTCAATCCTGCCCCAGTCCAATTCAGATCAATCTGCCGCACTGCAGTCTACCCACACTCCATTCAAAAGTAATCTGTGCCACTCCAATCCGCCCCACTTCAATGCAAAACAACCTGCCTCACTCCAATCCATTTCAACCTGCCCCATTCCAATCTGTCCCACTTTAATCCAAAACAACCTGCCCCACTCCAATTTGCCCCACTGCAATGCCAAACAACCCGTTCCAATCCAAAACAATCTGCTCCATTCCAATTCAATCCACCTCACCCCAAATCAACCCTTTCATCCCAATTCATCACACTCCAATCCACCACAATCCACCCCACTACAACCCAGTCTACCCCACACCAAACAATCCACCCGAATCAGCTAGTCTGCCTCACTCCAGCCCAATCCACCTTACACCAATTCACCACTCTCCAGTCATCTTAATTCAAGTCACCCCACTCCAATCCACACAATCCACCTCACTACAAGTCAGTCCACCACACACAATCCAATCCACCCCAAACCAGCCCAGTACAATCTACCACACTCCAATCCAATACACCTTACCCCAATTCACCACAGCCCAATCCTCTCCAGTCCAGTCCACCCCACCCCTCTCCAGTCCACCTCACTCCAGTCCAATGTACCCCACTGCTGTCCGACCCACCCTACTCCAATCCAACCCAGCCTACTTCAATCCACCCTGTCCCACTCCAATCCAACACACCATACTCCAATCATCCCACCCACCCTAATCATCCCACCCAGTCCAATACAACACACCATACTCTAATCCACCTCACCCCACTCCAAACCACCCCACTCCAATCAAGTCCTCCACCACCCAATCCACCTCACTACAATACATTCCACCCCACTCAGTTCAATCCAGTGCACATTAATCCACCCTACTCCACTCGCATCCACTCTTCTCCAAACCACCTTAATCCACCCCACTTCAATTCAGTACACCACACTCTAATAAATCCAAACCACTTCAATCCAATACACTCCACTCCACTCCAATTCAATCCACTCCAGTCAAGTCCACCACAATGCACTCCATTACAATCCACCTCAACTCAATCCAATCCACCCCACCCAAATCCAGTCCTCCCCATCCCTATACAATCCACTCATCCTACTCTAATATACCCCACTCAGTCCAATCCACCTCAAGCCACTCAACTCCAATCCACCCCTATCTGGTACTCCCCACTCCAGTCTAACCCACTGCAGTCTACCCCACTGAAGTCCAATTCACCCCAGGCCAATTCAATCTACCTCACCTTAATGCAATCCACACAGTTAATCTAGCCCAGTTCAGTCCATCCCACCCCAAATAAATCCACCCCAATCCAATCCAATTCACCTCCTCCAGTCCACCCTACCCTACCTCAGCCCACCTCACACCATTCAATCCACTCCACTCTACTCCAATCCACCCATTCCAATCCATCTCACTCCTCTCCGATCCAATCCACACTTTACCCCAATCAATCCCACCCCATCCCAGTTCAGTCCACCACACTTCAATTTAGTCCATCCAGTCTACCCCACTCCGATCCACCCCACTCCAACACAATCGACTCCAATCCATCCCCCTACAATTCATCACACTCCAATCCATTCCATCCGCCCCACCACACTCCAATCTGCCCCACCTACATGCAACACACTCCACTCCAGTCCACTCTATTCTACCCCAATCCAATCCGATCCAGTCCAACACAATCCAATCCAAAACACCCCATCCCAATCCAATCTACCCCACTCCAATCCAATCTACCTCACCCACTCTAATCCATCCCCCCTCTAGCACTCCAATCCAAACCACCCACTCAATCCAATCTAATCCACCCACTTGAATCCATTCCAATTCCATCCACCTCACCCAATTTCAATCCACCCCATATCAATCCACCCCACTCTGCTCAAACCACACCAATCCAATCCACCCCACTCTACGCCAATCCAACCCACCCACTACCTCAATTCACTCCAACCCAATCCACCCTATTCCACCCAACAACACTCCACTCTATGACACTCTCTGCCACTAAATTCTACCCCCCTACTCAACTCTTTGACACAATGCACTAACCTTTAGCCACGTTGAACAGGAGCCACACTGGTGTACAACATGGCAAAACAAAGCCAATAGCTCTTGTATAGGCGAGACCGATTGGCTTTGCCAATGCTTGTTCAAAATTGAGATTGTCTAAGAAGAGTTTGTAAAGCAATTCATAACTTTATACCAACCATGCACACTGTTGCTTTATTTTCACTTTAATGGGAAAAAGTAAGGCATTATATAAACTGGTATTAGTGCAGACAGGGTTCTGTATAAATCAGTGGCATAACAAAGCATAATAACCCCCACCTCCACAAGTTATGATGAATGGGCCCTCCACACTCACATCAGTAGGAGCTGAGGGGGCCCCTCCAGTATGGGTAAGTCTGCCCCCTACCCGTTATGCTCCTGGTACAAATCTGGAGCAAGAGGGCAATATGAATATTTGAATAAATACGTCTTCCATAGTGTGCGGCTACTTAAAAAGAGAGTCCTGGTGCTTTACATAGTGAGAACAGAAATAAGTAGAGAACCACCAAAGTCTACTGATCCCTCAAGCTTGAATAGGAATGATTTCAACTCCTTCTTGAATCTTATTTCTTACGTAATGGTCCTCAGTTTTTCAAGCAACCGGTTTCACAAACCAGCCACTTTGACAGTGAAAGAGGAGCCTCCTCTGCGTTGCCTTTTAAACAAGGAACTGCAATTAAACCGGCATTACTAGATTGCAAGTATCTCCCAGGATGGTACTCCTTGATCCTTACATTAACATACCTAGACTTCTTGTTGTAAAGAGCTTGGTGGGTCACAGTAAGTGCCTTGTGCATTATGTGTTGTCAAACTGGCAGTCAGTGTGGTCTTTCCCAAAATAAGGACACTGATGAATATTTCAGAATTTTAAACAGTAGGTGGACTGCCATGTTCTGAATAACTTGTAACAACTGGGTCAGATAATCCAAAAGACCCAAGTACAGGACATTTGCATAATCCAGCCTAGAGAGGATCAGTGCCCTAACCACTGTAACTTGTGCAAGGTGCAGAAGAGAGTGAAAAATATTTCCTCAGCATGTGAAGAAACCAAAAGCAAGACCTCATGACTGCTGACACCTGTGCCCCGAATGAAAGTTGGGCGTCAAACAAAACACCCAAATTTCTAGCCACTGCTATTTAAGGGGGCAGTGGGTGCACATTGTAAGGCCGTGCTCCTACCCACCCGGGAGGGGGATTTCACCTAAACAATAGGATTTCAGTCTTGTCTGGGTTGCATTGCAATTTGTTGTCCTTCAGCCAATCCAGTAGTGCTGCCATGCAACAAGCAAATGCCTCCTTTGCATTTGCAGAATCTGCATCATACATGAGCAGGAGGTGGGTATCATCCGCATACAAGATGACCCTGATGGTAAAGTATTCCACCAAGTATGCCACTGGAGACATATAAATGTTGAAAAGCGTGGGACTTGGGGAGGAGCCTTGATGAACCCCCTCACTTCAGCTTCTTTTCTCCAGAGGCATATGGTTTCATCCAAACCACCTGCTCATGTCTCTCAAGAAAAGAGCCCAGCCATTAAAGAAATATAAATTCTTTAATGTGTAACCAGGGGCGGCTTCTCCACCATGGCAGAAGAGCATTGCTGCCTCCCCCCGCCAGCAGCAGCAGCTGCAAAACGTTTACAACAAAACCATAATGAACTATGTTTATTATGGTTTTGTTGTAAAAGGGGTGGGGTGGGGCCATGGGGCATGAAAGGGACCTAGGGGGAGTGCACAGCACTCCCCTAAGTGTGCATGTATGTTTGGCTGGCTTTCTCTTTCTGGTCAATCACACATGCGCACTAGGATCTCCCCATCCTGGCACTGTGTTGCTGGGTTGGATACAGCAGGCAGAGACTTCCACTCTGCCTTGGAGCTCCCAGCCAGGGTGCACCGTCCAATCCTAACACTGCTTTCATGCTGCCAGCAGGATGAAAGCAGTGTTAGGATTGGCCACAGGGCAGGCTGGGAGCCTGTGCGGGCAAGTACTGGCAGCCAGAGGAACGGATCGGAACAGTGCGGCGAGAAAGGTATGTTTTTGTAAAATGATTAATTTCTTTTGGTAGTTTCGCCTCCTCCCCTCTGCACCACGCCTCCCCGCCCCTTTTCCCTCCTATGAGCTGCAACTGTGTGTAACTTGGGTAGCGATCAATTTTTAATAGTTTCAAGTCTAGACACTGAATACTGACTGTTGTTAATCACTAAAAAACAGTATTGAAGTTATGCATTAGTGACTAAAACAAATCTCTTTGAAAGCTGTAGGTAGAGTGTTAGAAATTGAGTTTCTGGTTGGCTAGGGTATGCACCCACCCACTCTAGTCAAGGCGAGGGAGTTACACACCCAAGATAACCCCAGCTCACCCCCTTGGTAGCTTAGCACGAGCAGTCAGGCCTATCCTAGGGGCAATGTTTAAACGTATGCACAACACACACATGTGTGATGCACTATCCCCACCACAAAGGAAACACAACACTAAGTTATATACAAATAAACTGTATTGTACACAACATTATTAGACCAACCACAACATGTAAGTAATACCCTGCTACCCAAGCAGTTGCTAGAACATTACACAGTACTATTACACTGCGAAAGCCAGCAGTAGTCACAGAGAACACATAGGTTACTGATGATTCTGCAACAAAAGCAGTAGTCAGGAAAACATTACTTAAGAAAAGCACATGTCATAGTATACATCAATGCCCATAAAAAGAACATCAGAGAACACATGGCAAGTCACGAAAACATATCACCACAAATGCATGGATCATAGGAAACACGTAATTATGATTGCCAGGACACCAACATGAATGCCCAAAAAGGTGAAACATCACTAAAGAAAGTGAATGGCAGGATTAACAGATGAGCATGGAGTTCCCCTAGCATAAGTGTCCCAACATGAATGTTCATACCAAGTAAACATCAGAGGAACACATTGCACCATTGGAATTACACAGGACATTCAACTTTCCTATGGGGCATAGGTCTTCCCAACCAGATTATCAGGGCTGCTATGCCCTAGGGCAAGCAGGGATGTCTGTGTCCTGATCCCCGAGCTCCTATGCTCAAATTGCTGTAGGGCCCAAAAATGGCCCTCAGTGGGACGGGGCCTCTGATGAGGCCTCCATCCGTCCCACAAGGTGATGCCCCCACAATCAAGGTCCACGCGATCCCTTGAATGTGCCCGGGGAGGAAGGGAAAGAACAACAGGGAAAGCCCCCACCTTGGCGGGAGTTGACCCCACTCCTCACACTGGGGCTGCCTTCCAAACAAGAGCCTCTTGACTCTGGGGGGGGCCACACTCTACAATGAGCCCTCTGGGGCCACCATCCCGCATTCCAGCCCAGCTGCCCGTCCCTCATTCACACTCCAGGGGCGGGAGACAGGCGGACTGCTCACCTCAGCGGGGGAGGCCTCCTGTGGCCTTTTTTCCTCCTTCAGGGGAAAAGGGAGAGGGCGCACTGCAAGCCCTCCTGAGCCCGGTGCCTCACTTTACCCCACATGCCCGCTCCCGATCCTGGTGTGCAAACCTTCCTCCAGTCCTCCCGGGCCACAACAGTGAATCGGACCACAAGTTGGTGCCTGGTTGTGGCCCGGGGGCACTGAACTCAGTGCTCGTCACCCAGGGGCACCATATGGAGCACACTTGCTCCTGTGAGCACAGCACGTTTTCCCAGGTCGTGGCAGTGATTTCTCTGGTGGCAATATTAGAAAAGCACTCTCACAGTGCTAAGCAAACAAAAGAAAGAGCACTCTCAAGGCGCTAAGTGAAACAAGTACAGCACTTGTCAGGTGCTTATGCTCCAGCACTGGAGCTTCAAAACCCAGCGCTGTCCTCGTCCTAGGAAATAATTAGCTGAAGGGGGCAGGGGCCACAGCACCCAGCCCCTGGGGACACAAATGGAGGGTAGGGCCCAACAGCAGGCCAGCACAAGAGAGATGCAGTCAGGCAGGTCCTCCTAGTAACCCAGCAGGTCACAGGTCAGCGCAGCAGCAGCAGTCCAAGGTGATTCCTGATGAGTCCTTTCAGCAGTATTCTGTGTCCATGTCAGTTGTTCCAGAGTTGTTCCTAGGGGGAAAAGAGGTTCCAGTCAGTTCCAACTGGTTCTAGGAGTGTCCTCTCTCTCCTCCAGCACAGGATCCAGACATCAGTTGTGGGTAAATGAGCTCTTTGTATGAGGCCAGGGAACAGCCTTTACAAATGCAGGTGTGCCTCACCTCTTCTTCTCTCAGCCTATGAAGACCATTCAATATGCAGATGCCCTGCCTTCCATCACCTAGCCTCAAGTTTATAGGAATGAGGTTACCCTGAGATCCAAGCTGTTTCATAAACTTCTAAAGTCATTAGAGTTTTTTCTCTGTTCAGTCAGATATTCATTGCAAAGACCCTTGTGGCATTTTAGTGGACAGTGAGGACTCCCTCAAAGTGGCAATGACTGTAGTAAAATTCTAAAATAAAGTTTCAAAAATCAATGCTAGAGTCAGCTGTCGATTACTACTAACAAGGTAACTTCTAGTGAATGGTGGACTCCCTAAAATTGGTAATCAGAGTTGGGTGTGTACTCTCCCACAATTTGTGTTCTCATGAAATATAGTTCCCCCAGAATTGAATAATGACAGCATGGTGCTGGCTCTGAGCAAATTGCCATCATTTTTGGAATGGCCTTTAGGGCAATCAGTCAGTCCCTGATGGGCTGATCTGCTAGATGACGGTGTGGACCATTTTTTTTAGCAGTCTGTGGGCTGTTTTATGACTACGTAGGCCGGTTTTTAACTGTTGATTACCCTTATATTACCAGAAACATTGCCTGCAGCAAGCACAAATACATGCAATCGCCCATTACCATGCAAAATACAGATACAGAATATCTTAAGTTCATAACTGGTCTGATTTGCAAATGTGGGCCACCTTTTGAGCTGTTGCTAATGGGGGTCACTTATTTTTTGGTGCCTGGGCCTATTTTATGCCTCAGTTCAATGCAGAATTCATCAGGGTTTCTATGGACTACCGCCATCTAATTCAAAATGTCAATGAATCCATGGGGCTGAAAGTGGTGTGATTGGCAGGACATGCTTAGCTGGGTGTGACAATGGATGAATTTACACCTTTAAAGGATTGATGCTAAATCCAGAGGGATGGAGCCTACCTTCACTTTTGCAATGACATATTTTGTGAAGCACGTGGTCATTTTCAAACCTTCCCTTACAGTATTTGTCTTCCGTGTGAAAGCAGCGAGTTGGTGGAAATTGCGTTCTCCGGCCCAAAGTGTTAGTCCCTCATTCGACATCTCCGACAAACATGTTCTCGTTATTTATGCAGCAATCTTCGTGTTGCTGCGTAATTGGATAACCACTGGAGGAGGGTGACCAGCTGTCACCACTGCAGAAAGAAATGAAATCCCCCTGCTGTTGTTTCCATGTAGTGTAAGAGATCCATTAGCAATTAATCACCACTGGAGATTATTTTTATGTTATGAAGGAGGCAATGCACCATTGTCACTGACCTGTCCCATTTAATATGTTGAGAATGTTAATCTCCGCTCACCATTTATCTTTGATTGCCCTATACTCCTCGTGTTTGTGCCTGCTGGAAGTCCTCTGCATGCATCCAGCATACTTATTATAATCACTGTTTCATTGTTTTTCAAAAGAACAGAATAATACTGACTGCTTCCTTTTAGTGATAAATAAACATGTAATGCGTACATTTTAGGCAAGCATAATCATGCTTACAGCCAGATTATTGTCAACCTGTAACAATGGAGCAGCCAGAAAATAGCTCTGATGGAATCAAGAAGGTGAAGCAAGTGAGTGTGACACTACCTAGAACAGCTCCCTTCTCTCTTCCATCCATGCGACTATCTTTTTCTCTTTTCACCCGTCCATCCACCAGCTGCTTTTTATTAATTTCTATCGACATTTAGGGGGCGATTCTGACCGCGGCGGACAGCGGTCGCCGCCCGCCACGCGGTTCCCGCCGAAAGACCGCTCCGCGGTCAAAAGACCGCGGCGGTCATTCTGGCTTTCCCACTGGGCTGGCGGGCGACCGCCGAAAGTTCGCCCGCCAGCCCAGCGGGAAACACCCTTCCCACGAGGACGCCGGCTCAGAATTGAGCCGGCGGTGTGGGAAGGTGCGACGGGTGCAGTTGCACCCGTCGCGAATTTCAGTGTCTGCTAGGCAGACACTGAAATTCTTTTTGGGGCCCTCTTACGGGGGCCCCTGCAGTGCCCATGCCATTGGCATGGGCACTGCAGGGGCCCCCAGGGGCCCCGCGGCACCCCCTACCGCCATCCTGTTTCCGGCGGGAGAACCGCCAGGAACTGGATGGCGGTAGGGGGTGTCAGAATCCCCATGGCGGCGGAGCGCACTCCGCCGCCATGGAGGATTCTCAAGGGCAGCGGAAAGTCGGCGGGACACCGCCGACTTTCCGTTTCTGGCCGCGGCTGAACCGCCGCGGTCAGAATGCCCAGCGGTGCACCGCCAGCCTGTTGGCGGTGCTACCGCCGACCTCCGCCATGGCGGTAATTACCGCCAGGGTCAGAATGACCCCCTTAGTTTCTTTTCTCGTTTAGAAATGAAAAACATATACAATTAGTGCAGTGTAATAGGTACAATGTGATACAGTCTGTACATAAGTCGTGTTTCTTCATTAATTGCATTGTGAGTCAGCGATTCAACAAGTAATGTTGCATTTCAAACACACTAGCCACTTGTGCGTGTCCAACATAAAATAAAGCAGATAATACAGTGATAGATGAGGCAAAGGAACATTAAATTCTTATAATTGTACACCATAAGCCTAAAGTTCAGAGTATTATTGATAAATGCCAGTGAGGGGAAACATTTTGAACAAGAAAGAGATAATGTAAAAGCAATATGAAACAAAGGAACCTGGAACAATAAACAGTAAGGCCCGTATTTATACTTTTTGACGCTAAACTGCGCTAACGCAGTTTAGCGCCAAAAAGTTTAGCGCCGGCTTACGCCATTCTGAAGCGCCATGCGGGCGCCGTATTTATTGAATGGCGTTAGCCGGCGCTAGCAGACCGGCGCTGCCTGGTGTGCGTGGAAAAAAAACACTTACACCAGGCAGCGCCAGCGTAGGGAAAAATGGCGTTAGGGCGTCTTAAAAATGGTGCAAGTCAGGTTGACGCAAAAAAATCGCCTCCACCCGATTTGCGCCATTTTTAACGACGCCCAGACGCCATTTACATGACTCCTGTCTTAGTAAAGACAGGAGTCATGCCCCCTTGCCCAATGGCCATGCCCAGGGGACTTCTGTCGCCTGGGCATAGTCATTGGGCATTGTGGCATGTAGGGGGGCACAAATCAGGCCCCCCAATGCCAAAAAAATATATAATTTTTTTTTTTTTTTATACTTACCTGAACTTACCTGAATGTCCCTGGGATGGGTCCCTCCATCCTTGGGTGTCCTCCTGGGATAGGCAAGGGTGGCAGGGGGGGTCCCTGGGGGCAGGGGAGGGCAGCTGTGGGCTCATTTTGAGCCCACAGGTCCCTCAACGCCTGCCCTGACCCAGGCGTTAAAAAGAGGCGCAAATGCGGGGTTTTTTGCCCCGCCCACTCCCGGGCGTGATTTTTGCCCGGGAGTATAAATACGACGCATTTGCGTCGCAGTCATTTTTTTTGACGGGAACGCCTACCTTGCATCTCATTAACGCAAGGAAGGCGTTCACGCAAAAAAATGACGCTCTTTCCTCATACTTTGGCGCTAGACGCGTCTAACGCCAAAGTATAAATATGGCGTTAGTTTTGCGCCAAATTTGCGTCGAAAAAAACGACGCAAATTTGGCGCAAACGGAGTATAAATATGCCTCTAAATGCACTCAGATTAGGGGTTGAAGATGGTACAACACGAGTGTCTTGAAATCCAGGAGGAAGCAACAGAAGAGGTATTGAGAGGAGGGAAGAAAGCAAGTTGGGACATGATGGAAAGAAGGCGGGGGACATGGTCTGCATTGATGATTATGAGGTGGGGTTTATGATCATGGTCCCCTCTCGGAATTTCTCAAAGGGGCGACCCACGTCTGTAAAATGGGATAATTATGGAGTCCTTGTACCTCATCCCTGCTTAGTACTGCGCTTGCTGCCTGCGCTCAGTACATCATGGAAAGAACCCATGCAGAAGCTGTGGGGGGAGTCTCCACCTTCCATTTCCATGTAACCGTGCGTTTTGCAAGAAGGAGGAACAGATCAGCAAATTGTACCACTGCCCCACGCTTTGTACTGTGTCGGTAGAGCCCTAGGAGACAGACCTCCCAGGTATATATGATGGACAGAGCCACTGCAATGGGTTAGGTGCGTCGTGGAAGCTTGCTAATGTTCTACCAGAAGAGGGCATGACCAGAGCTTATGAACTATACCTACATCAAGAGCCTTACAATGGTGGCACGCGGCATTGGTACGGTAAACGTAGCGATTGATGTTGCTAGGGGTCAAGTAACACAATGTAGGACATAAAGTTGGATCAATTTGAAACATGCATTATGAGAGACTAGAGAAGGATATGATAGTGTGATCTGCCAGTCGCTATCTACACAGGCACGTCCAAGGTCTGTGTCCCAGCGACCGTGAAGTGTAGCAAGGGGTAGTGCCACGTGGGAGCATAAAGTATCATCAATGCACCAGGTCTGGTGTCTGCCCATGTCCAGTACATGCAAGTATTGTAAAACTAAATGTTGCTGGGGTTCCTGCTGTACTTCACCCCATGATTGAGTTCTAACTTCTATAATGGAGGTGTGCAGTAGAAACTGGCCTGTCAGGAGTTCGGTGCCAGCTGCAAGGTTATCCATAGACAGACGTGAGCTGTTGCTATATAAGTCACCTATGCTGTGCAAGCCCACTGCATGCCATGATGTCAGTCCCCTAAGGGTGGTGTGTGTTGGCCGTGTGGCATGCCAAGAAGAGGCAATGCGGGGGCATATGGCGTGATTGACCTGGTAAGGAATAGCGCTCTGTGATAGCATTTGTGTTCAGTGTTGAGAAGGGGAATGGTTGATGTTGGAGCCTTAGTGAGTGGATGGAATAAATGCAATGCATGCTTCTTGTCCCAAGAGGGCCGTAGTGTGGCAGTGTCGGTGACATTAATGCCTGTAAACCAGCATGATACCTACTGGAGTTGCGAAGCCAGATAATAGTGTTCGAAATTGGGAACAGTGAGTCTGCCGCTATCTGTCGGGAAGGTGAAGTTTAAGCAGTGCTATCCTGTGATGTGTATTATGCCAGATAGCGTCACCTATTGTGAGTTGCAGGCAGCGGAAAAAAGAGTTGGTGTAAAAAAAGGAGAAAATTGGCAAAGTAGTAGAAAGTCACGGCAGGACCACCATTTTACTCAGGGCCACACACCCCACCACTAACAGTGGCAGGGGCTGCCAAAAGGAAATCTGTGCATGTATCACAGAGACTACACAAACTAGGTTGCCCTCCTGTAGGCCCTCTGGTGTGTGATATATACAAATCCCTGAGTAGAGGAACATCACAGTCTGCTGCTCTAGTTCAATGCTGTTAACCATGTATTGGAGATTCAGGATGTGGGTAGTGAAGGGGAAGAGGCACAACTTGGTCCAGCTGACCCTAAGGCCAGAGATGGCTTCAAAGTCAGTAAGCAAGTTCACAATGGTGGGAAGAATAGCCCTAACCTCACTGAGGTAGAGAAATATGTCATCGTCATAGGGAGAGACTGAGTAGGTATCACCGCCTAAACAGATCCCCCAGTGTTGAACCTGGGCACGTAGGTGGTGTGCCAGAGGTTCAAGTGCAAGAGAAAATAGAGGAAGGGATAATGGGCAGCCCTTAACACACTCTTCGCTGTATGGTGAGAGGGCCAGGTACATAGCAACCAGTTCTCACCCTAGCAGTGGGGTTGGTGAATAATAGATTGACCAGTCGAAGGAAGCAGGCACCAAGACTGTGTCTGTGTAGTACCTCAAACAAGAAAGGACACTCAAGAGAATCAAATACCTTGTGTAGGTCTATAATAGACATCCCGGTGGGGAGATCGTTACGTAGTGTAGGTGAATATTTGGAAAAAGTAACAGAGGCTCAGTGAGGTGTTCCTAGCAGGTACAAAACCATTTTCATGGCGTGACCTTACTGCGGTACTGTGGAGGAGAGGGGGCTAGATGATCTGCTAGTATCTTAGCAAGGATCTTGTAATGTAGCCAGTGTTCAAAAATGGTCTTTAGGATCCCAAGTCGAGTGTCTCTGCCTGGGTTAGGCATTGATATATTCAATGCATCTCTCATTGTGGGTGGCAGAGCTGCAGCTGTGTGAGCGCTGTCATATAATGTCTTAAGATGAGGCATGAATAATGGAACAAACACCTTGTAGAGCTCGGCTGACAGGCCTTCCGGTCTCTGGGTTTTTCTAGGTGTTGCTTCCTCCACTTCAAAAACAGTATTTTGACTGTTAAGTTCTTCATGAGATTCTGATGATATCTGCAAAAGTTTAATATCAGATAAAAAGTAATCAATGGCTCCAGGAGGAGCCGTGGATTTAGTCATGTATAATTGCGTATAATGGTGTGTGAAGGCAGTGTGTATGTCTCTCTGTGTGTGGAATAGATGATCTGAGTCAGAGCGCAGGGCAAGGGTAGGATGTTTGTCCATTTCTTGCTGTATCAGCTAGGCCAGAAGGGTACATGGGAGGTCAGCATTTGTATTGGTGCCCTTACTGGGTCCTGCATAGTTAAGGCTCAAGAGTTGTTCCAGGACTATGAGGTATTTACACCAAGACTTGAGTAAGCAGGCAGAGGCTGAAGAGGAAGCAAAATCTTCTAGACTCATCAGCCTGCCTTCCAGACGAGTAATGTCAGTAATGAGCTGACGATACATGTTGAGCTCATTGCCTATAGAGTGTTCCCGTAAAGTTACTTTAAAGGCATCATATTCGACCAGAAGGGGTTAGGGTGTGGCGGCATTAGTATAAAAAAATTCTGTTATGATGGTAGTGAGGGACGTGTGAAAGGAGGGGTCCTCTAACACAGAGGATTGTAACCGACAGGTGGGAATGGATGGTGGGAGGAGTTCCCAACAAAGCTGTAGTTGGAGTGGATTATGAGCTGAGTGTGTGCGGCCAAGATAGTCGCTGTCTGTGACATATGGGATCATGTCGCAGGTGCAAACAAATATGCCAGTCCAGATGTGGAGATTTTTTGTATGGGAGTAGTAAGAGCATACTTCTGTGGGGAAGATATGATGGCACCAAACTTCTAGGAGATCCCAATGGCGTAACCAAGTATTGAGGGTGAGTGCATTGGTTGTGGCTAATGTACAAGATAGTGGAGGATAAGAGCAGTTGAGTCCCACATCTATTACACTATTGAAATCTCCACCGATTACCTAGAGTACATCACTCAACTGGGCCAGAAGGGTAGTGAGGGAATGGTGGAAGGAGATTTGGTCTACGTTGGCTGTATATATGGCCCAGAGGAGTAAGAGCTTGCCATCCAGGCCCCAATCTACAAACATGTATCTCCCCTCAGGGTCTACAATGGCCTGGGTTGCAGTGAAGAGGACCACAGCCAGATCCCAAATCAGCACTCCCTGGGTGTAGGAGGAATAATTGATGGAGAACACTTGACCCCGCCATCATTTCTGAAATCTAGTAGCTTCTGAGGATGTGATATGGGATTGCTGGATAGCCAGGGTATAGTCAGGGAAGACAATTATCGGGGCATTGTCAATCCTCAGGTCGTCTCACCTACACACTTCTTTTAATACATCATCTCTGTCTCAGTAGTTCATCAGACGGGTGATCAGCAGGGTGAGGGGGACACCTGGCGGAGGCTGCCATGCGGGGACACGATGAGCTTGTTTCACAGAGAAAAAAACTAAATGATCTGCAGGAAAAAAGCTGTGAATCCACTTGTCAATGTAAGACTCTGCATTGGTTCCCTCCATGTTTTCACAGAGGCCACCACTCAGATGTTGTTTTGTTTGGACCTCCCCTCAGTATTATTGGCCCACTCCTCCAAGGTGGACCCTGTTCTGTAAGGCAGTAAGGTGAGCCTGTAGATGGGATGTTTGCGGCTGAAGGGTTGTTCCTGACTGCTCCACTGATTGCACCTTGTCCGATAACTTTGGTCCCTTAAGAAAGTAAGAACCTTGGCAATGATGCCTATTTCTGACTCCATAGAGATGTGTGTACATTCAATGGCTGCCAGGACCATGTCAAGTTTATTAGTAAAGGACACTGAGGTGACTAAGTGAACAGGGGATTTAGAAGTGCGCTTCCATTATAGAGGGAGTATGGTCAGAGTGTACAATTACAGCACCAGTTCTGGGGCACGCCATTGTTGTAGAGTCCAGAGGCAGTTGTCTTGAACTGAAGGATCGGTACAGTGGTTGCGGGTCCACTTGCAAGAGTCAAGGTGAAGTTACAGGAATCCAGTGAGGTGGAGGGAGTAGTGCCAGGCCAAGACAGATATGATGGGGCCAGCCTCAATTGAAGGCTATTTAGAGGCAGGTGGCTCCTCTGCTTCCACCACCTGCAGAGGATTGCCATGGGCGTTTGTTGACGGTGAAGAAGCTTTAAGCCCTGTGTCCAGGGTGCATTGGGCCTGATGTTGGACGGAGGCCAGAGGTGGGAAGCGGCACCTGGTGTCTCCAATTGCCATGAAGGGGCTCCAATGGTTCCAAAGGGTCATGTGTGCCACATGGCAGTGAGGGAGGGGCTGTGTTGTAGTGCCATGCAACCCATGAGAAGAGGGGAAGGGAGGCGAGTGGGGCCCAGACAGACAGTGGGTAGCTCCAGCAGGGTCCAGGTGCCATGTGGCAGGGGGTTTCACAGCCCTCACTCACCAGTATCCGGTGCAGTTGCTGGGGCCCGGATCTCCGTGAGTGAGGTGGAAGCTATGGTTGTGGCCCGAAGACCTTGGGTATCTCGGGGTTGCAGCAGGTTTGGAAATATCGCTGTCAGGAATCACCGTGGGTTGCCCGAACAGGTTTGTTGTGGTCTCCTTGTTTCAGATAGTAGGTCTGAGGGACGGGTGGTCTCCTGCCATGTCATGATGACTAGGATAGCAGGAGATGGGGCACAGAGCTCTCTCAGCTCAGGTCTGCCTTTCAAGCCTCCCAGGCCATGCCCCTTCTATTCACCAGCTGAGAGCCACCATTTCATCTTTACATTCTATCATCAAATCTTTCTTCCATCCATCATTTAGTCTTTCACCATTTTCTCCATCCATCCACCCTTTCACCCGTCCTTTCCCACATCCATCCTTTCACCCATCCATCCCTTCACTCATGCAACCTTTCATCCATTTACCCACCCACTCATCCTTTCACCCATTCATCCACCCACGCATCCTCTTACCCATTCACCCATTGGTGCATCATTTCATCCATCCACTCACCCTTGCACCCATCTACTCTTCCACACATCCTTTCACCTATGCATCCTTTCACCCATCCACCTTTTTACCCATCCTTTCACTCACCCATGCACCCCTTCACCCAACCACCCTGTCAGCAATCTTTTCATCAATGCATCCTTTCACCCACCCACTCATCCTCTCAGCCATTGACCCACCTGTGCATCCTTTCATCCACCTACCCATGCTTTCACCCATCCACTGTTTCACCAATCATTTCACCCATACATGCATCCTTTACAGCCATCCACCCATCATTTCTTCCAACCACACATCTTTCCTTTTAACTTTCCATCCTTCTTCCTTTTTTGATCAACCCATCTTTCTTTGGTTAATAATGAGCTTGTGTCTTCCAGCTACAGACAGAAGACACCCATAAAAAAAAAAACACTGCAGCTACTAAAGCAGGGGGGCAGAAAGAGTGGGTTAGGGGGTTGACAACGCCCTTGTAGTATGTGAGTTTGCTAGTTTTTCCTAGGATTTATTTGCATAATTTTCTCTTGATAGGCTGTTTTGGAGCAGAAATGTCTTCAAATGATTCTGAAAATAGATGTGTGTTATATTTTTTTGTTCGAAGCTCAAATCTATTTAGTTAAGTTGGAAGTGTGTTTTAAATGCATACATAGATCACATACCTTTTTTTGTGCAACTGACTCAGTGGAGATCTCACATACCATGCACTATACCTGTAGTTTGTAAACGAATTAGGACTGTTGTGTGTTTAAAAACAATGACATTTCTCACACTCCTAGTTCATTGATTGTTAATGGATGATGGGGTCTTTGGGCCAGGTGCAGCAAGCATTTTTCCGGTCGCAAATGGCCTGATTCACATATTAGTTACAAGAAAAATGCATTTTGGTATCTTTTAATGCCAAATTGCGATTTGGTAACATGTGAGCGAATCACCGTTTGGAATTGTGAAGGCATACCAATTTGGTATGAGGAAGGGGCATACTTAGGGCCTCCCTTCCAAATATCAAATCAGGATGGGAGGTTTGAATGTTTTACAACAGAATTACAATCGCAAAATATTTGCACATTACTACCAACTCAAAGTTGGTGGTAACCCATTCCTAAATGGGAAAGGGTCCCCACCAAACATTTTAAAGAGCAGACAGTGGTCCCACAGACCACTGCCTTCTCTTACAAAATAAAATGAAACTTTTTCTTTTTACATTTTTAAACATACTGTTTGCATAAAGGCAAACCAGATGCATTTAAAAAATAACAGATTGCTTTATTAAAAAGCAATCACAGACATGTTGTTCTGCTAACCCCAACAGGCCACTATTCCTGTGATGGCTACAATTCCTAATGGGTCTCAGATTGCAACCTCAGTAATAGGCATGAAGTAGGTCTACTTGCGATCCACTAGGAATCACTAATTAAACAAAAGAGTTTCAAACATTAGGAATACCTATTTCCTAATCACGATTCAGAGAGCATCGCAATTCGGAAATCAGTATTGCCAATGTTAGTGCATCTGACCTTTTCTTCTTTATGAAAAATTCTGTCAATTCTCAAATAGTCTTCAAAACAAAGGCACACCTAAAATGGCATGAGAACGTTCTGTCATAAACTATGCTCTTAACAGAGTCCGGGAGCACCTTTATTTTAGCTAGCATCAGAAGAGAATGAAGGCAAATGTAGTTTCACAAAACTGGCGATCCTGGTAGCTCTAGGCCATAAAGACGGACCTTTCCTAACTGAAAAATGAAAGCAACCATTGATGTAGGGATGTATTTCCTATTGTCTACTCAAAAGAAGTTAGAAAATCTTGAACATAACTCATTTGCTTCTAGCAAGTTAGACTAAATAAGTGTGATTCATGTGTAATATTCCACATCACAGCTAGACCAAAGTAAACCAATTGTTGTGATGTGCTCTCAGGGACTCGAAGATTGAACAGTTCTGGATTGGCTCTTCATGCACAGTGCATGTATGCCATTATTCACTCATGCACCATAGGTCTCAGAAAGATCAACAGCTCTTGACTTTGAGAGGATTCCAAACTCTGGTTCCCTTTGTGTACATATCACCAGCAACCTCCAAGTACTACTTTTCTTCAGGGTTGTAAGCCAGGCTATTGCTACAATGCAGATCCATCAGTATTGAAGTTGGTTGACATGTTCCAGTTCACCTTATCTGCCTTCCTCGGTTTTTGCCAGACACTATATAATCTGCTTGGTCTTTAGCTCTGTAATTGCTCATACATGACTTCCAAATCTCATGCATCTTTATCAGAGACATGTCATAACAGACTATTAAAACCTTTTGATCATGTAAGCAAATGTTTTGGGTACTGTTACACCAGGTTCTTTTTGCAGGCTCACCCCCAAACGTTTTGCCACCCTCCTCTTAAATTTTGCTGAATTTGTTTTTGGACTGTGCAACTTACCATTGCTAACCAGTTCAAAAGTGCTTGTGCCCTCTCTTTGAAACATCTTAGAATTGGCTTTTACCCAAGTGACATTTAATTTACTTGTAAGTCCCTTGTAAAGTACATTACATATGTTCAGGGCCTATAAATGAATTGCTGCCACCTACTTGAGTAGCCCTTTAAACATGTCTTAGGCCTTTCTTTGCCGAACCTGTGAGCGGAGTTTAAAATGCCGCTTCAACCTAACAAGATAAACCTTTCAGAAGGTCCAAATCTTCCTTTTTAGTACATATATGTCACCCTAGATTTAGACCCTGGATAGCCCCAAGAGTAGGGTGAGCATTTAAAAAAGTTAGAATTGTACTTTTAGGTTTTACATGTCCTGCTAGTGAAAAACTCTGACAATCCTTTTTCACTACTGCAAGGCCGATATGTCCCATAGGATAACATTGGAGTTGCTTTCTTATATTTTATAAGTGTAAGTATAAGTGTAATTTCCAAATGGGAAGGGAATCCTAATTCAAAATCTTAACTCATGGTATAGAATACTATTGTGAAAATGTCAGTTTCAGAAAGTTGGCATTTTCTTGTCTTAGCCATTTGGTGCCTAGAGTCTGTCTTTGGTCACATGACTGGGTGTAGCTGCCAGAAGGGCTTTGTGAATTCCTCCTAGACAACCACACGCAATGAGAGCTTAGGTGTAATTGGATGGGCCATCACTGGCAGGATTGGAGGGATGAGATGAACCCAGCCTCACTTACACCTGAATAGGTTGTGTCGTGCCGCCACAGAAAGGGCTGCATACCCCCTTTAGTTTGCCTAGGGCCAGGACCAGTAAGCCAGGGCATCTGTGCACTTCAAAGGCATCCCTCTATAAGTTTCTACCCACTTCAAAGGCACAACAGTGTTTAAATGAAGGGCCTCAGACACCACTAGTACACTTCTAGACCAGTGAATAGTCTGTCAGGAAAAAGGACTGTCAAATATTTCTCTGGAGTTCTGGTGGACTGATGCGCTACCATGAACATCTCCCCTGCTGTGCTGCCTGCTGCCCTCTTGCCTGGGGAAGAAGAACTGGACCTATAATGCCATCTTGAACCTAAGACCCCAGAGTGACTCAAAGGGTTAGCCTACTGGCCACCTGATTTGACCCTCAGGGATATAAAAGGGTCCACAATAGCTCCTGGACCCATCGTCAGTGAGTTTCTGAACCCCAAGGGGTGCCTCCCAGGTCCTGGACCCTTGGTGTGGCTCTCAAGATCATGAAATCAAGTTTTTAGTCCCTTTGCAAACCAGCCTGTTTGCACTAACACTGCACTACTCGCACCAAAATTCAACCAGAGCTGCTGACATCCCATCTCTACACACAGCAGCATCAACATCCCATGGAGGACCGCCAACACAAAGCTCACCCGGCATGCTCTTCTCACGCCACACTCTTCGTGCTGCTTGTGACCCTCTCAAATGCAAACAGAACTCTTGGCACAAAACTTGACAAGGTAAAAGTTCAGCGGGAATAATCTGAGACTGTATCTGACCCATGCTTTATCGCAGTCAGCTTGCAATTTTGACTTTTACCCAGTCCAGTGCGACCAGCTGAATTAGAACAAAGGCACATAGGAAGAAAATCATAGGATTTGGGCGCTCACAGTGAGTCCATATGGTAAAATTCGAATTCTAAATGTGGCACGGTGCTCCTGGCAAGAGGATCTTCCTTACTCCTCCAATGTTTCAAGGGAAACTACCAAAGAAAAGGCCAGCTGTCAGGGCACTCATGATTAAAAGTTAATACGGTATAGAGACTTTAGCTTTGGAATGGCAATAACACCATAGAGAGTTCATACACCATTTATTTTTGCAGTACAAAGTTCGCCATCAACATAAAACAAATCATCCTTAAATTCGGATATTCATGCAGTAGCCAAAGCTTTAATGTTCATGTAGCAACCATAGCCAACACGTGTTTCGTCCTATGAGAGAGTATTCTCACGGACTTCATCAGGGCTTGATTCAAAATAAGTTTTATATAGGAAATCAGTCCTAGTAAGACTCTGTAGAAAATCTATAATAAGTACAAAACATTCCATAATACGTCGTATAATAGAGAAATCTTCATGCGTTACTCAAATGCGCAGTGCGGGGAGAAGAGTAATCGATAGCTAAGAATATAGCTGGGAAACCTATCTTCAAAGTAAATATCTATATCCAAGAGAGACACTCCGTGGTACGATAATCCCACTAGGCTCTCAGTAACGGTGAAACGAAGTCGATATTTACTTTGAAGATAGGTTTCCCAGCTATATTCTTAGCTATCGATTACTCTTCTCCCCGCACTGCGCATTTAAGTAACGCATGAAGATTTCTCTATTATACGACGTATTATGGAATGTTTGTACTTATTATAGATTTTCTACAGAGTCTTACTAGGACTGATTTCCTATATAAAACTTATTTTGAATCAAGCCCTGATGAAGTCCGTGAGAATACTCTCTCATAGGACGAAACACGTGTTGGCTATGGTTGCTACATGAACATTAAAGCTTTGGCTACTGCATGAATATCCGAATTTAAGGATGATTTGTTTTATATTGATGGCGAACTTTGTACTGCAAAAATAAATGGTGTATGAACTCTCTATGGTGTTATTGCCATTCCAAAGCTAAAGTCTCTATACCGTATTAACTTTTAATCATGAGTGCCCTGACAGCTGGCCTTTTCCAGTGCGACCAGCTGGCCACGGTTGGACCTTTATGCTTTTTGGCGCTATTTTACAGTTTATTCTTTCAAAATTCATTTTCTTGTTTTGGGCTTGTTTTAATTATTAAAGTAAGTTCTATTTTTGTAACTTGGCATGGGATCATTTTTGTGTGGTGTTTTCACGTTTGAAGTGTTGCACAAATACTTAACACATTGCCTCTAGGTTAAGCCAGACTGCTTTGTGCCAAGCTGCCAGGGGGGTGAGCACAGATTAATTTGGGGTTTGCTTGTGCCTTTCCCTGACAAGGACTGTGGATACTGCTTGACCAGGGCTCACACCCTGGTCAACCGGTAACCCAATTTCTAACAGACACTCACAATTGTTCTTTGTATTTATGCAGGCACAAATGGCATTTACTAATGAAATAAATCCACTAACATGCACATCTAGCAATCATTACTATAAAAGAGATGGAGTATCAGAGTAGAGATCTAGCAAATCATAATGACTGGTGGTCATAGCATAACAGTAGCCACGTTTCAAGTGACGTAGCTGGCATTCTGGTGAAAAGAACTCGAGCACTGCTGAAAATTAGAATTACCTTTGAGGTTACCATTAAGGTTGCAAGTTGACTGTATGTATAAAAGATGACTGCTAACTGCTATAAAAGATGACTGCTATGACTGCTATAAAAGATGTCTTCCTCACGGCCAAAAATGTGTAATTTGGCATGGCATTACTTCCCTTTATCCTTCATGTCCTTCACAGGTCATTACATTGCTCATCATTATATTACATATTAGTAATGCTTGATAGAGTGGTAAATGTCAGTGGTAACAACCACTACCTAAATAACAATTAATTAATATTAATGCGCCAAAGATGCTACTATATAGATGGGATATGGAGATAGTTTTGTGAATGGTGGTGAAAAGAAAGATAATTGGTATGTATTATTTGTTGCCTTTCTTAGTCTATGAAATGCATGTCTGTTCTGGCCATGATAGTACCTACCAAGAGTTTGCAATCAAATACCTATCAACTAAATGTCTTACAGAATACTTGGAACAACACCACCCACTAGCACTAAGATCTACCTGCACCTATGCGTATGATTATTACCCCTAACATTCTTCTTCTCATTTTATTTTAAATGATGAATTATTAATACGTCATGCGTGTTTTATTACCACAATACTGTACAGATTAGCACCTTTAAAAATCTGGTGCTTGCTCTTTTCTTTACATTTAGAAAAAACACTGATAAACATTGTGTCTCCATTCTATTCTCAAATTAAACCTATATTTGCAGTTGTATCACAATTGCAAATTGTGCTAACATAATTATCAATCTGTTATATTATAAGGGGAAATTCCACATTCTCTAAATGTCTTGATGAATAAGATAGAAATTGCAATTGTGGGCTGTGTTCCAAACTGTACAAATGAATTAATGCAATACTAGTTTCTGACATATTCCTGGTTCTGAAGAATATCTCAGCAGATAATAGAACTGCTCTGTATGACTAAGATGAAGCAAACAGCAAATGTTTATTTGAATATGGAGCATAGGGTATTGGCAAATTTCAGACAAACCAAACTACCTGTGGACTATCAATAAAACTATAAAATCGACCATTTCACAGAAGAACAGGGCTCTTTCCCTGTAGTACGGAATAGAAAAAACAGTGTTTGAACTAATTGATCACTAATCCAATAAAATTGGACTGTTCAGACTACTTCACTCCTTATGCAGTCCATGTCTTGAAACAAATCATGGCTTCTTCCTACTTTTCCACGGGTCTCTTTCTCTCTCTTAGGGACAGATGTACGAAGCTTTTTGCATGGTGCAAACAGCGAAATTTGCTGTTTGCACCATGCAAAAAGCACATTGCGATGCTCATTCCCATTTTGCGAGTCGGTAACCTGGTTACCGACTCGCAAAATGGGAATGCGACTTGCAAGTAGGAAGGGGTGTTCCCCTTCCTATTTGTGATTCGCATCGCAACGTAGAATTGCTTTGTGACCGTGAACGCGGTCGCAAAGCAATTCGCAGTTAGCACCCATTTAAAATGGGTGCTAACCCATTCACAAAAGGGAAGGGGTCCCCATGGGACCCCTTCCCCTTTGTGAATGGCCCTGAAAACATTTTTTCAGAGCAGGCAGTGGTCCTATGGACCACTGCCTGCTCTGAAAAAATGGAACACAAACGTTTCATTTTTTCGTTTGTGTTGCAACTCGTTGTCAGGGACACCATCCTGCGTCTGGGTTTGCGAATTGCAAATTGCGAGTCGATCAGACTCTCAATTTGCAAGTCGCAAAATCGGGATTTCCTACATCTAACCCCTTGTTCCATTCTTGGGATGGTCACCTAAAGTATGAGATACCAGTTTTCAATCACTCCCTCGGTCCACACAGTGGCCATCTGGGGACCTATGACCACACAGAGATTTTGTGTTTTAACTTAATCATGAACTACTGTCACAACTGAGCTGTCTGTTTATCGGATCCTGATTAATTTAGGGATAATGCTATTTTGCTAAGTGGCTTTCTAAATATTAAGTGAATTGAATTAATGTGAAATACCCTTGGAGGAAATAAGTTATTTTTACGCAGGGTAAATTGCACAATTGTATGTACTGCATGTGAGTGCTTCTCGGTTTTCCATCATGTACCTACTTTCAATTCACAGATCTACATATTAACTAGTACTCACCTTCAACTCCCATATGTCACTACCACAGCCCTTCTGCCACAAAGCTGTTTCAATTTAAGAAAGAGATGAAGATTCATCTCCTTAAAGAACACTACATCACAATGCATTAACTATCCACAAGTCAGCCTCCTCCCCTACTACTTGACGACTTTAAGCTTGTCTTTGACCATGGTTTTTGGCTAGGTTTGCACTATAAAATATCATATACATACATACATAATACATACTTCTGGAAACAGTAAATAGACTCTTTCTTTGAGTTGTGTACAGACTACCTTGGTTGCGCCTGTACTACTTTTGGGGACTTCCTTAGGGTCAAACCGCCGTCATGATGAGAAAATAACACACTGAGCAAGGTACTGCTCTATAAATCAGTTACATAGAACTAAATACTGCAAAATGCATTCTATTTCCTCTCACGTATCATTCTTTATTCATGTAGTAGGAGCATCAGGTAAACCTTGACTTGACTCTTCCACGTGGTAGGACCTCCACCAACTTTTGTTAAGTAGGTTATACTTCAACCACGCATTAATGCAAGTGGCCATATAAATTGGATCACATTTAAAGAGGGTTTTTCTGAAACACAGGGGTTGTATGCCACTTGACAGACTGTGTTCGAGACCTTACTCTAAATCTCTTATTTAATTTTTCAAGACAATGCACAGGCGCATGTCTGGCAGAGCTGTTCGGTTCGTTCTGCGAGACGGGAGCTAATTGTCACATTCTATCACTGCATTGTGAGGAAGACTAATTTACATCAGCCAAATGTTTCTCTTGAGTTCAGTGAGCTATTGTGAAAGAAATGCTAATGTAACAGGGTATTTCACCCAGTGGGACAACTGTCCATGCAAATGTGTGCTATGCATGTTTCATTTCGTTTTAAAAATATATATCTTAATTGTACTCCTGTTCATCATGCAGTTAAATAGTAACATGAAAAAGGGACCAGTTCACAAAAGCTTATGTGCACACAACTTTAAATGAAAGGGTATTAACAGTGTGAATCCTCAAATCCTCGTATTTCTGGGCACAATTTTTATTTACAAATATGGGAAATCTGTAGGTAAAGAGGGTGTCCTATAGTTGTGCACTAATGGTTAAAGGTGGGTTCATGGGACAATAATAACAACGATTATTGGAAGGCAGGTTACACCCAAAATACAATCCCAGTTTTTTCTCAACTAATTTGCAATATTACAGTTGACACCTAAAAAGACGACAGACATCAAAAAGAACACTATACCATGTTTCTTAGATGTGTAGAGTATGTGATTTCTCAAAATATTTAAAAAAAAATGTGCTAAAAAAGCAAGTCACGTGCTAATGAATGTGCTGCGATGCCTAAAGCCTATGGGTTCTTTGTACTGATATTATGGAATGTATAGTGTATAGCACAGTAGGAGCATTTAGGAGAACATGCAATATCAGGAGATTTTCTGTTCATCTTTTCATGTTTTTTTAATTTCCAACAACTTAGAGTTAATCACAGATTGTGGGGGGAACCTGTGATACATGGATTTCTGGATTTTACATATGTCTTCATAATTTAGACTCAGTTAGATGCGTGCCCCATACATCTTGTAAATCACAAATCACGTATGCATATATTTCTTATATAATAATCACTATTCAATAAGAATTGTAAGTAATCTCCAGTGCCTTTGAATGATGAATTCATGAAAAGTCCTCTTAAGGAGTAGAATCCAATGTATAAAATATGGAAGAATTTATCGGGCCCCCAGCAGAGCAAAGTGCATAATATATTTAGAAAATTAGTTATCAGGAAAGATAAAAATGGAAGAATATTTGTGTGATTTGATAGTTATTTTTATATTCAACTTTTTAACTGAATAATATATCTAAGAAACCTTACTAGGTAGATATCTTTAACCGTTGCTAAAAAGATGACACTCATTAGACAAAGATTTCTATAGAGAAATTATCACAGTTGCTGTGACATCTCTACAGAGAAAGATTGAAGTTCCCTTACACATTTGAGACTTACGTTTAGTGTAGCGTTACTGACCTAAGAACTTGTAATCATTTTTCACCACATGTGAGAGGAGTCGAGGGAGATTTAGATAGAGTGTGATCTGGAAATGGAAATAAAGCTTTCAGGCCATTACTGTCTGAGGTCATATGGAGGGATGTCAAAGCGGTGTAGCTTAGACAGGCAGGTGTCCATTCCATCCTCTTGCCAAAAACACAAAAGGGACCACCTACGATGAGTGAGCCATGGAGGTTGTTAAATTATTCACGGAATTCAAAAGTGCAGAGACTTCCCACTCGAGCTGGAAACCCATTCTGTGCAGGTGCTTCCAGCAATACTTGTGTTCCACTGTGTGATATTAGGCCAGATGTAAGTAGTTTTTTTCTTGTCACAAACAGCCCGATTCACAGACAAGAACAAAGCATTTTGCCATGTATAAACCCTATTTTGCGATTCTGTAAGGTATTTACTTTACCGCAAAATTGGTTTGCGAGTCACTATTTGGAAGGGGCGTGCTGAAGGCATCCCTTCCAAATAAAGAGTTGCAGTGGTATGTAAGATTGTTTTGCGACTGTGAACGCGGTCGCAAAACAATCACAGTTACCACCAGCTTCAAGGTGATGGTAACCCATTCACAAAGGGAAGGGGCCCTAAAGGGACCCCTCCCCCTTTGCGAATAGGGGCGCCAACATTTTTTCAAAGCAGGGAATGGTCCCATCGACCACTGCCTACTTTTGTGAAATGAAAAGAAAACTTCATTTTTCTTTTTTAAACACATCCCATTTTCCTTTAAGGAAAAGAAGCTGCATTTAAAAAACAAAAGATTGCTCTATTTCAAAGCAATCACATACATAGTGGTCTACTGCCCCCAGCAGGCCACCATCCCTGTAATTGTGGCCATTCCCAATGGGGTCATAAATTGCGACCTACTTCATGAATATTAAAGAGGTGGGTCATTTGCAACCCCATTGGGAATCGTTACATGTGTCTGAGACATTTGTACATTTCTATTTGCGAGTGTCTAATTGCGACTCGCAAAAAAGTTGCAATTAAACCCTCGCAAATAGAAATGGACATACATCTGGTGCATTGTCTCTTCACCAGGTGACTTAGTGAAGAGAGCTGAAATCGTGTGAGGCATGGTGGCACTGTGTGAGCTGACAGGTTGGAAGCTGACCCTAGGTTGACCTGCAGATATGCATTTGCCAACAACACTGCTAATTTTTATGTACATTAATGAGTCTGGGAGCATTATGGTCTGTGTTCCGTTAGCCTATTCAGTTTTTTTCTTTAGAAATATCTCCAAACAACCTTTTCGAAGGTTGCATGTTTGCGCCTCTTACATTATGCTAGTATTCGATTTTCCTTGACTCTTTGTGATAAAAGTATTCGTGCACTAACATCCCTTTTAAATAGTTAATTCATATTGCACATTGGTCTGAATGCAAAGCTCTCAATATTCTTCTATTCTAGTATTATCTTTGAAAACAATCGTATACATACTTTAAAGTGTCTTGACAATGTATTTTAGCATCTGCTAACAAGCTTCAACCAGGCGGATTAAGCTTCTGTGGAAGGGGTTGCTGGTTCAAGATCTTGTGCTAGGACTTCTATGTTATTTTAGTAAAATACATTTTCTACTCTTCTATTGCCTTTTTTAATCTTTGTAGACAAATCTGAATTGTTTTTCTTTTTTTTTAACTTTAGCCGGAAGTGATCAGTACACTGAATTTCCAAGGTGCCATGTTTTTTGTAACATTCATGAACAATCTCTTTTCTGTTTTCCCGAACGATGAAAATCAACAGCTGCTGTGCGCCTTCCGCAGAACGGACGCACCTTCATAAAGCCCACGGGCCATTAGGGCTGACATCATCAAAATTAAATATGCCACATAACATGCATTATACATGATCCTGCTCTTTTCTGCCTTAGTCTTCATCTTGAAGCAGGTATTTCTCATCAGAAAAACATTATTGTGCTGGGAGATTCCTTTTTCAGCACGTCCCTGACAGCGGAAAGAAGAATGCTGTTGAAGTAACATTGCTTTCTTGCTGGTTAAAGGCGTTTGGCTCGAACGTCACATACCTGCAAGTCCTGTGTTTTCTTGGTAATGCAGTAGACAATGGTCTTCAAACTTTTTAATGACACTTCATTATGTACAGAAATCATTGATGCCCCCCAGAACAACAAAAGTATTTTCTCATCATTATTCTACAAAATTAGCAGGTCTGAAAATATATAGCAATTCTTAGATTGCAGTTATCTCTTTTAAGAGCGCAATCAATACATGATTACAAACATATCAGTGAGAGCCAGGACTCCTTAAAGTGTAAAAGTGTGGTTCCGGGAGTGGAGAATTAAGGATGCTGGTTGATCACCTTGATTGAGGGAGCAAAAGAGAGGTCAGCATTCTTAACCGCTGAGGGACCTTACCAATTCTGGATGATGCCCTTTGGCTTGAATAATGCCATTCATCTCCCCTCACTTTGACACCTACTTCCAGCCAGGGAGTGAGTGAGTGAAAAAATGAATCAGTGGTGGTGCATTAAAGAGTGGGTCATTGTCACTCGTTTTCGTTCACTAAAAGCATATCACTGTTTTGGGAATATTGTTGCTATGATAAATTCTCCTCTTGGTCAGAGTCTGAAACCCTCCTAGACCTCTTTTGCCGAAATCATTTCAGGCTCCCACACTTTGAAGACCACTACATTAGAGCGTTTATCACAGTATGGTGCAGCATAAGTCTGTACTGATGTCACTAACCCAGCAAGTGACCCTTATGTGAGGACTCATAGACACTGGACAAACTAGGGCTTCGATTAAGAATCAAGAATTGCATGAGACAAAGAAAATAATTAAGTCATCATGATGCTCAGAGACTGTACATGTACAGCACAGGGCCAGTCCATACACCTGTGTACCAGTGAAGACATTGTGAGTTTGATTAAATCTAAATGCCTCTGACATTTATTCCCTGTTTGAGTGGTAGCAGGGCATGTGGATGACTGATAGGAGAAAGACAATGGCAGCAGATATCGTGTGCACATTGGGGAGAGGTCTGCAGCAGGGCTGTAAACCCATGGATTAGCGAGCCAATTATTTTACCAAGTTTAAGGACTAAAGATAAATCCCTGCCATGCACGCGGTATCATTCCACCTGAAAGACCACGGCTGAAAGTGCCCATAGGAAGCAAATCCTTGTTTTCCCCTCAACCTTTGAAATGAGCCTATAGCTATTTGTTTGGCATTTCGTAATAAAAATACCCCTTCCTTAGCTCTGGGTGGCCTGAGCATCATAAAGAGAAACTATGACCTTTCCAGGGTACATGGCGAAGAGTAAATGTCATTAAGAACAGGAGTGTGGATGTTAGGAACAACAAATCTAAAAAGTAACAGTTTAAAAAAACACAATTAGAAATTTGCTTGGATATTATATACTTTTGAGGGAAACATGTTGCTGTAATGACACCAACAACAATATAAATTATTATTATTGTTTTTATTCATATTATTATAATAATACGAATTATTATTATTATTATTATCATTATTATTATTATTATTAATATTATTATTATTAAACCTGTCAACCTTAGGGTGGTTTTCCCCCAACTTTTTTGCCTGCCTTCCTCCATTTTTCTGATCTTGTTTTTGCTAGTTTTAGGACTCTGTGCACTTTACCACTGCTGACCGGTACTAAAGTGCTTGTGCTGTCTCCCATAAACATAGTAACATTGGCCCCTACCGGATTTGCATATTTAATTCACTTATAAGTCCCTAGAAAAGTGCACTATAGGTGCCCAGGGCCTGAAAATTAAATGCTACCAGTGGGCTTGCAGCACTGATTGTGCCACCCACATAAGTAGCCCCTTAACCATGTGTCACCCCTAACGTAGGCCCTAGGTAACCCACAGGTCAGGGTGCTATGTAAGTAAAAGGCAGGACATATACTTGTAAGTTTTACATGTCCTGATAGAGAAAAACTCTCAAAGTCATTTTTCACTACTGTGAAGCTTGCTCCACTCATAGGCCAGCGTTGGACATTCCCTTATATACTTTTAAGTGGTAATTTCTGATCTGAAAGGAGTGCCATTGTCATGTTTGGTATGATTGCAATGGTAGTGAGAAATCCTGCTTACTGGTAAAGTTGGATTTAATATTGCTATTTAAAAATGCCACTTTTAGAAAGTAGGCATTTCTCTGAACTCACTGCTCTCCATGCCTTACAAACTGCCTCCAATCCATGTCTGGCCTGTGCTGGGTGACAGCTCCCTTTGTGCATTCCATCCAGACTGCCATAAACAAGGAAACTCAGCTGCATCTGCATTCATCTGCGTGCTGATGGGTCTTCCTGGGCAGTAAGGGTGGAAAGGCTGCAATTACACTTTAAAGAACTAAGGACTGACAACCCCCTGCAGAATTCTTGACAGACAGGACTGGGTTGAAAGGGGAGCTAGTGCAATTCAAAACTACTCTTTGAGGTTTCCTCAACTTCAAAGGCACATTTGGGTACATATGCTGGGGCTGTGACCCTCTAAAATCAGACACATCTGGACCTACAACTGGACTCTCTCAGAGAGACTGCTGTGCTACCCAAAGGCCTCAAGTGGACTGCTTTTTTGGCGGGACTGCTCTACTGCTTGTTGCCCTCTTGTCTTCTTCTCCCTGGCTCTGCTGAAATGTCTTTGCCTTCCCCACAAGTAATCTCCAAGGGCTTGGAATGAGTTTGCCTCCTGTTAAGATGTCTCAGGGCCATCAAAGACTTCACCAGAGGGGAAAAAATACATTGTGCTGGAAAACCGATGCAATGCCTACAAAGACTAAAGCATAACCTGCAGAATCAAGGTACTGCCTATCTCATGGCTGAAAAATCACCGCAGCACCTCCCAAATCGACGCAGTGCCTGTTTCATAATCACAGCACATTTTGAATTTTCTACACATCGTCCATGGGCGTCAACATATTCCCCCACTGCAGTGAGTTGCCAAGGCTGCACACCTGGAAACCGACGCATCACCTTGCCATGAGGAAAGAATCAACACATCACCTCCACCAAACTGGAAAAATTGATGCATCACTTTACTTTCCGAAGCATCACCTCTTCTGCAGCCCTCTGCATTGTTATTTTTGACACATCCCAGGTACTTGCTAAAAAGATACAACCATTGATTCCTATGGATTAAGTCTTACCTAAATCTCTAAAAAGTGATATCCTGACTTGTGCATATTGGATTCTTGTTGTTTTTGTTGTAATTTAGGATGTTTTGTGACTTACCCTGACTAGGACTGTCGTTCCTACTTGGACAGGGTGCATACCTCTGCCAACTAGAGACCCAATTTCTAACACTGGTGATCAGCAGTGGGGATAGGACTTGTGTTTGCGCAGTGCCAATGAATATCTACATGTACATTTCCGACCCACATTTAAAGACCATTTCAATTTTTTTTGCTTCTTCTGCAATTTTCCCTGCTTTGCATTTTTACTCCATCCTATAAATCATGTCTCTGGATCGTTCTACAAGTAGAAGCATGGGGTTTGCGCTGGCTAAGCTGGAGGAGCACACAGGTAACCAGTTGAAAAGCTTTTACAAAGGGATGGGGGTACCTACCTGAGGAGCCACCAAGAAGGTAAAGTTTTAAATAGCACTGAGAGCCTGTCTAGAGTCATGATCCCAAGAGGAGAATGAGCTGGGGATTATGGGAATGGCTCTTATGAGGCGGACCTGCAGCAGTTGAGGGGGACACCCCTGGAGTAGTGCTACCTGTGAGAGCAGGAAGCAGTGTCTCTAGTCATTGCCTGACAGCAGAGGAAAGGAGAGAAGAGAGAGAATTCCAGCTGCAGCTGGCAAAATTAAAAATGGAGACTGAGGAGAGGAAGGCTGGGACTGAGAGAGCCTTAGCTGAGATGAAACTTTAGCTGGCTCATTAATTGAGTCTGAAAGAGCTGAACCTCAAGTCCAGGCAGGTGGGTTCCAGCAGTGGTGGTGGCAGCATACATATAGTACCTGATGGAGACAAGAAAGTTTGTATGCCCAAGGATTTAGTGCCCAGTTATGTGGTGGGAGATGACATTGATGAGTTGTTTTCAGCTTATGAAGTTGCACTGAGAGCATATGGGGTTCCTAAAGAGCTCCGGGGGTGGATCTGTGGGAACACTTGCCAATACTTGGGAGGGACACAGTTCTAACATTAGAGGTTGGGGACCAGATCAAGTATACACCCATGAAGCTATTTCGACTGCCAAAGTTGGACTGACCCCTGAGAAGTATTGCCAACGATTCAGGGGCAGTCACAAGCTCCCCAACCAGTCCTGGGTAGATTTCATTGAGTACTCCAGTAAGGTCCTGAATGGCTGAGTGTGTGGCAACAAAGTCAATGATTATGTTGGATTGTACAATTTAATCTTGAGAGAGCACATGCTCAGTATCTCTTTTATAGAGTTCTGCCAGCACCTAGTTGACAGTAAGTTGACTGATCCCAGGAAGCTTGCTGAGGAGGCAGACTACTGAGCTAGCACCACAGTGTCCAAAAAGGTATCTGGGGGGGACACCTACAAAAGAAGAAGAAAGAGGGGGAGAGAAAAACTTAAACATAAGGAGTTCTCTCAAGCCCCACAAAATAATTCCCAAGGGAGTAGTGGTTACCAGTCTCAGTCTGATCCTAAAAAGAAACAGTTTTATGACCATAAGACAGGGAGGTTTGTACCCAAATGAACAGAGTTCTTCAAGTATGGTCACTCTAAGGGTGACTCCACATGTCCCAAGAGTGCACAGCACTCAAATACCTGAGTTGGCCAGTGTAGCGCTGGGGGGTTATAGTCCCAGCTAGTTTTAGCGAACAGACAGAGATAACCCCAGTGTTCCTGGGGGTAGAAAGTTATGGTGCCAAAAGCCCACATGTCTGCTAATACTTCAAAGTATAGGCAATGGGTCACAATTAATGGGCAATGGTTGGAGGCTCTGTAGACACAGGAGTCAGCATGACAACTGTCAAGTGTCATCTGGTGTCAGCAGAGCCGGTCCTACCGAAGTAATTCCACAAAAGCATAGTCAATGACAATTGTGAGAGACATCTACCAGTGACTCTGGTTCCCTTTGAGTGGGGTGGAGAGGTGGACTATGATACTCTGAAAGTTGCTGTGAGCCCTGCCATGCTTGTAGATTGTCTGTTAGACAGTGACCTGGAGCACACTACCTGGAGGGAGGTAGAGCTCAGTTCTCACTTGGAAATGATTGGATTGCCTGAGTGAGGCTGTATGACCACATTGTCCATGGAGCCTGGAACAATGGCCCAGTCAGCTGCCAATGAAGGGGGCAAGGGGCATGGGAAACCAGTCCCTGAATTTCATGTGGTGGAGATTGATGTGGTCCTTGAGGAGGCGGCCCCAGAGCCAACCGGGGAGGACATTGCTGCCTTGGGTGACTTACCTTAGCTTGCTCTCTGGCAAGTTGAGGGTGGGTCCATCAGGGAGAAATTCTGCTAAGCTCAGAGTGAGTGTCCCTTTCTTGAGGGCTTGAGGGGACAGGCCTCAGCCAATTCAGCAGGTGAAGCCTCTGGGGATCACCTAATCAACTGGGAGAATGATCTCCTCTGCAGCGAGCCTATGGCTCCGGGTACTGGGGCAGCCCATGTGCTAGTTGTTCCCCAGTGTTACCGGGCCTTCTTTGTGGGTTTGGCTTGTGACATACTCGTGGCAGGACATGTATGGCAAGACAAGACCTTTGCCAGGTATGATGCCCACTTTTATTGGCCCAGAATGAAGTCAGCCTCATATACATTTTGAAGATCCTGTCCTACCTCCTAGACCGATGGGAATTCATGGAAAGAAGCTGAAAGCTCCCCTGATCCCACTTCTTGTTGTTGGCACCCCCTATGAAGGGATGGCATTGGTCCATTGGACCCCAAGACAGCCCTAGGCGACAGGTTCATCCTGGTCTTGGTGGATTAATCCCTCTGAGGACGGTGACTGCACCTGTGGTGACCAGAACTCTGATGGGGATCTTTACTCCTGTGGGGTTCCCAAAAGAGCTAGTGTCTAACTGAGGCACTAACTGCATGTCTGCATATAAGAAGTCCTTGTGAGATGCATGTGGTATAACCTTTAAGTTCACCACACCCTATCAACCCCAAACCAATGGTCTAGTTGAGTGGTACAACAAGACCTTGAAGGGAATGATTTTCAGGCCTACCTGAGACCCTAAGACATAAGTGGGGCATTCTCATTTCATGCCTTCTCTTTCCCTACAGTAGGGTGCCACAGAATGGAGTAGAGTTAGTTCCCTTTGAATTTCTCTATGGCTACCCAGTCAGAGGACCTCTGAGTATTGTAAAGGAGGGGTGGGAGAAAGCTCCCAGGAAACTCCTCCAGATGTGGTCAGCTGCATGTTGGCCCTCGGGAGCCAGATGCACCAGATGCACCACTTCTGGGAGAAGGCCAAGGGCAACCTCAACGCCAGCCAGGAAATGATAAAATGCTGGCATGAACAGAAGGCCACTCTGGTGGCTTTTCAACCTGGCCAAAAAGTATGGGACATGGAACCAGTAGAGCCCAGAGCTCTCCAGCACCGCTGGACTGGACCATACAAATTAACGACTCATCTGTACTGCTTTTATGGAAGGACTACTCTCCTGCTTGTTGCCCTACTGTCTGCTGCTCCCTGACTCTGCTGAAAGGACGTTGCCTTCACCCACAAGTGATTTCCAAGTGCTTAGACTGAGCTTGCCTCTGGTTAAGAAGTCTCAGGGCCATCAGAGACTTCACTAGAGGGAGAAAATAAACAGCACCAGAAAACCGAAGCAACACTTGAAGAAATCGACACATCGTCTGCAGAATTGACATAGCAGCTGTCTCACAGCTGAAAACTCACTGCAACGCCTCCTGATCCATGCAGTACCTGTTTCATCATGGCAGCACATTTTGGATTTTCCACGCATCACCCCTGGGTGTCAAAATATCGCTGCACCGCAGTAAGAAGCCAAGGCTGCGAACTAAGAAATTGACACATCATTTGCTTCCAGGAAAGAATCGACGCATCACCTCCATGGCACCAGAAAAATCAAGGCATCGCTTTACTTCCCGACACATCCTCTCCTCTCTGGCCTTCTGCATCATTATTTTTGATACATCCCAGATACTTTGTGTTAAATAGATACAACCATTGATTCCTGTGGCTTAAGACTTACCGAAACCTCTAAAAAGTGATATCTTGACTTGTGCATATTCATTCTTGTTGTTTTAGTCTTATTGTATTCAGAAAAATATTATGTATTTTTCTAAACTGGTGTGGAGTACATTGTGTTATTGTATTAATTATTGCAAAAATGCTTTACACATTGCCTTCTAAGTTAAACCTGCCTTCTCTATGCCAAACTACTGGAGGGTGAAAACAGGATCATGTAGGTTCTGTTGTGACTTACCCAGACTAGGATCGCGGTCCCTACTAGGACAGGGTGCATACCGCTGCCAACTAGAGTCCCAATTTCTAACATCATATTGTTGTTGATATTATGTATGATTGTTATTATTGTTGTTATTATTATAATTACTGCAATAAAATATTAATAATAGCATATTTTCTACCTTTTATTATTATTGTTATTATTAGTAGTAGTAGTAATAGTAGTAGCAGTAGTAGTAGAAGGAGCAGAAGTACTAGCAGTAGTTGAGGTAATAGTAGTGGTGGTAGTATTGTTATTATACTTTTCATTTTCATTATTATTGTTTAGATAGTATTGAGTATTGAACATGGCATTCACCACGAGGGATATGAATGATGCTGAGCCATCCCTAAAAAAGGCTGCTCTAAGGAAAGGGGGGGGGTAAGTCACTCTTTCCTGTCTTTTGTCACCATTCTGAATGGCACATTCTGATGCACTGTATCCACATAACATGAAGCAGGACAAGGATGAGAACCAACAAAAATGATGCTTTAATTTTCTTTTCTTCCTCCCCTCTTTCCCTCCTTTTGCCTTATGCTTTCCCTCATTGACATTCTTCTTCAGTCCTCCTGCCTGGCAAAAACACACTGAATAATCAATGGGTAAGACATCAGGATAAGACAACTACTCTAGGAAGGATGAGGAAAGCAAGGAAGGGTGTGGGAGAGTGGTTAAAAAGATTCATTCATTCATTGATAAACTGATGACTGCCAAGATTTTGTTCACACCAAATAGATCTCATTTTAGCCTCTGGGTCCATTAGGCTCTACCTTTTAGACACTGTGGAGTAGGGATGTCAGACAGATGTTTCTCAAAACCTCCAATGGGCTAATCACAGGCAAGGCCAAGACCAAGCGATGTATTTGTTCATTGGGTCCCCTTCCTCTGCCCCTTGAGTCGGTGCTGACGTGTTTCAATCTTTGTGGTCCCTGTCACAGCTGGCAAGTCTCTTTTCTGTGTTAACTTACATAATTTTCCCCATCCCTCCAACAAGGAGGAGTGCCTGGGAATTATAGGTTCTTTATGTATTGTTCCTGTTTTGGTCTTTATTCTTAATGTTTATACATTATCATATTAATATGATCTTGGATACTTTGATATTTGAAAAATGGGAACTTGATACCTACAATACATTGAAAAACAGCTACAAACAATGTGCTCAAAGCAAGTGGTCTCTGTCAAACATGATAGCCTTTGGTGTGATCTTCCCCCAAACATTTTAACTTAGCACCTCCTGTTTGCTAAAATATGTTTTGCTGGCCTTAGGACTCTCCACACTTTAGCACTGCTAGACAGTGCTAAAGTGCTTGTGCTCGCTCTTTAAAATATGGTAAAATTGGCTTACACTCAATTGGCATATTTAAGTTACTTTCACACTTCACAAATCTTTATTTCAGCTCATTCTACATAGTCCATAACAACACAATAAAACACAGTTCACTGCATCATACCACATTTAAAAGAAAGATAAACATTTGAAACATTAAAATGTACCTCCACAGCTCAAGGATATGGTAACGGGCTATAAAAAGGTCATTGGACCATTTTTTTCCTAATATCCCGGTACAGATAAATGAGGCAACAATAAAACATACAGCAGAAGATCGCAGAGTACACATACAATGCATAGCAGCTTTGTAATCATGAATACCCTGTAAAATAACAATAGGTTTGAAAAAACGCTTCCTTATGTCGAGATAAAATTGACAAAAAAGTGCATTGTGCTCTATTTAGAAGTTCCATCACAAGGACATGGTGCTAGCAATCTGTGGCACTGGCTGATTTGGGGGAAAGAGACACGGTGATGTACATTACTTATCCGTAATCTTGTTAGAACAAAATAATGTTGCATGGTTGTCATCTGGGTCAAATAGGGTTGAAAACACTTAGGTAAAGCTTAAGATGTATGTGCAGCTACTGATTGTTTTACTTCATCAGCAGAAGCTCTCTTTCTTGCCCTTATATTGGATGGGAGAGCCTTAACCTCTGGTTTCCCAGATGATAACATTCTAGCTGGGTCCTGAATCCCAGGCAAGCCAAACGCCAACCTAAGGGTGTCATTGATAAAAGACAACCAGGGGATTTGGCCCATACTGAGTGCCATAAGAAATGGATTTGCAGGCTAACATGTCTTCCAGGTGTCTCGACCTCACCATCCATGGTAGAAAATGTCAAATGAGATGCCTTAAAAAGGTATTTTCCTCAGCCTGTAAAGCACTACTAGGCACTAAGCCCCACACTCCCCCATCATAATTAGCGGTGGCTAGGGCTTTTGCTTTATAGATAGATAGCAATCATGTCCTTAATAGGGAGAAAACCTAGCCTGCTGGAAAAACCTAACTCCATATTTATACTTTGGCGCTAGACACGTCTAGCACCAAAGTTATGGAGTTAACGTTGTTTTCTGGAGGGGAAAACCTACCTTGCGTTAATGAGATGCAAGCTAGGCATTCCCATCCAGAAAAGGATGATATGGCCTTTGGGCTATATTTATCCCCATGCTAAAATCCAGCACAGGGTGATGGGGACCTTAAATAATGGTGCTGAGATTCCTTAGCACCATTATTTAACGCCTGGGTATGGCCAGGCGTAAGGGGACCTGTAGGCATATTTCCAAGGTCAGAGACCATGGAAATTGCCCACAGGTGCCCTTCCCTGGCTCCAGGGACACCCCCACCTGCCCCCACCCACTCCAGGAGGACACCTAAGGAAGGGGGGCCCATCCCAGGTAAGTCCGGGTGAGTATTTTTTTTTTTTACACAAAACCGCTCGGGGGCCCGGACTTGGGACCCTTGCATGGCACTGGCCCCAATGGCCATGCCCAGGAGATATTCGTACCCTGGGCATGACCATTGGGGTGGTGGGCATGGCTCCTGTCTTTACAAAGACAGGAGCCATGTCCGTGGGGGTTGTGCACCAGAAAATGGCGCTACACTGCTTAGAGGCAATTTTTTTGCCTCTAAACACTGTAGCTCCACAATTTGGCGCACAAGCCCCGGTTCCCCCAACGCCTCCTCAGCCATGTTAGCGTCCTTTCCAAGGACCCTAACAGGGCATTAACGCCGGCTAGCACCATTCCATAAATATGGCACCTGGCTGTAGTCTTGGAATGGCGCAAGCCAGCGCTATACTTTTTCACGCAAAACTGCACTAGCGCAGTTTTGCGTGAAAAAGTATAAATCTGCCCCCATGAATCTGCAGCACTGATAGATTAGTCATCAGATTATTTCACTTAATTATGGAAAACATGTTGTGTGTGCAGCGTGGATCACGGCAGATTCATGTCTTCCTGTTCCGCTGAGCAGCATTGGTAGAAACATACCTGATCCTTCTGGCTGTCCATTTCTTCCCAACAGCAGCACATAAACCGAACATGACAGACATAAATAGACATTTAAAAATATCAATCTTCATGCAGAAGGCTGCAGGTACCTGAAAAACATACCATAATGGCAAAAGGCCAATTTTAGACCTATGTGGACGTGCAGCAGGCTTGAGCTTTCAAATGCACATTTCTGATGATAAGAAGAGAGGACTGACACTACTGTTGAGCTCCTGACCACATCCAGTAGTAGAAACGATAATAGAAATGCAGATTGTGAGTGATCCAGTATCGAAGTTGAGCCAGCATTGTTCCCTTCTTCGTATGGCCCATTTAAGTAGAGCTGCCTAGGGCGTTATCATCACAAAGTCGCCAGGTTCCCTGTACAAGCAGCAAATGCGGTGACCTGTGTCCCATTCTATCAGCTAGGGACCTGAATACATCACTTTTTATTTTTTAATTGGTATATTTAAAAGTACTGTAAAAGTAACCAACAAGAGCAAGTAATAACCATATATAGATATAGATATAGTTATAAATAGATAGATATAGATATTTTGATTCTGTAGTTTTACCATGTATACATTCTGTAATTTACAAGTGTTACTGTTACCTAATTTAATTTTGCAATAAAAAAATACCGTACATCTAAAAACAGTTCAAATAAACCAATAAGTCAATAGGTGGCATTAATTTAAAATACACTTAATCACTCCTATGTGTAAATCATATCATGTAACAAAACTGCATTCAAAGCAATGTATAACAATAATCAAGGTTATTTTATTTAATGTATCCAGGGACATCTTAAGGATTTTAGGGGCCCAGGGCCGACTGTATTTAGGGGTCCCCTTTTCAGAACAGCTTTGAATTTATAATCCAATTTAATCTCTTTCAAGCCCTTGTTGGCCAGATCACTGACAGTGCACAGGCGCACTCATCCAGATTCTAAAGTTCTAATAGTCAAGGATAGTGAAGTGTTTTTAATATTGTTAACACAGCAGCAGCTCACTAACATTACTGCAAAGAACCTCTGTGATGTGACACTCTCCCATTTCTCATATGTGAGGTCCTGTTTTGATCTAAAATACACTTTTTTATGATGTTGCATGAAACATAAGCACAACATTTTGGTGCAAAATGTCTGTAATAGACTCACACATCACTCATGATAAACATAAATTAAAGGGAACAGTATTTATAACAATCTGTTTAAGAATTATTAGGGCACGACTCTCTGCAGAACAGAGCTGGCTCTATCAGGGAGTCCCCTGAAAAACTGGGGCCCTGTGCTGGAGCCCGCTTTGCATTCCTTAAAAGGTCTCAGAATGTATCAAATTTGAAAGGACAAACCCCAAGTTTGCTCTTCATGGATTCAAAGTTATGATCATAAGTTACAATATATATCTTCAGGGGGTGCTTAACACACCAAGCTTTGTTGCTTGGTAATCAAATGTAAGTGTAAAATCAAAGCCAGAGAAGGAATACTTATCTAAGCTCCCTCAGACATTATCCCAGTCAAATCAGGTCTCCTGCAAACTGCTAGACTGAAGAGTTCAGTCTTCAGGAGTTTGCTGACATGTTTGTTGCACCCAGTGAATGTTGATAATATCTTACCATAGTACAACCACCACATCAATGTGGAATCTGATCAACTCGAACCCTGAACATGTTTACTAGGCCTGGGCGGAGCGCGCGGAGTCATGCTGCGCGGAACTCTGCAAACTAGAAAAAAACTCTGCTGTGCTACGTGGAGTTCCACGAGCAGGCAGAGTTCTCTGCTTCTCCCGTTACATTGGGTTTGATGTCCAACGCAATATGAAGTACGTACTTACATTCAAAATCGCGCTAACTGCACCACGCCATTCGCATGGGCACAGCTGTCTTGTTTTTCATTGTTTATGGTGCTGGGCCAGTTTTTTTTAACCCCAATTTATCTTAGCAATCCTCCACCCTAATTAATCTACCCCTCATTTTTATTTAATGTATTAATGTCTTTTTGTTCCTCTGTATTTTTGCAGTTTTTATTTTTCTCATGCTTTTTCATGACTTTGTGTATTTTTGCTGCCTTTCTTCTCCATATACATTATTTTCTTCTTCACCCAGCACCATGGCAGAGCAGAGCGGTACCTGTAATCAGGGAAGAGGCAACACCAGGTCCTCCTGACAGCCAACAACCATCCTACCTTCTGGGTGGCAGTGCCGCCAAGAGGTGCAACCCCGGACAATCTTTTCTGAGGACGAGGTGGCAGCAGTAGTCTTTTATGTGCAGCACCACCTCCCCTATATGCTGGCAGCAGGTGGCAGGCCTGGATATGGTTACTCCCTGCAGGAGCCTCAACTGCATTGGGCTAGGGTGTGCAAGTGTGTCAGGGCCACCACCCAGGTTCAGCGTACCACCCAGCAGCAGAAGCACCTCTGGGCGGATACCTGCTCGACCTGCTTGGTCTCGAGATTCTGTGACTTGGTGAGTATTATATTATTGTGTTTGTATTCTACAATGCTAACTTTTTTTCTGAATAGCATGCAAATTGCACTCAGAGGTAAGTTACTTTTAGTTTACGTTAAGAATATTATTTATTATGTGATCCAGTTAGAGCTAGGCAGGTGCTCTGCGCTACATCATTGTATTTGTAGGGACTCAATTTAGCTTATTATTTAGAAGCCATTGCAACACAGATTCCTCTGCCCTCCTGTGCCCATAGTGAATAGTGAAATCAGTGAGTTAGCATTCTCTGTGACTTTATGTAGCTCGCACAGTCTCAAGAAATTTCACAGTGATGCGAGTATGCATCTATGCATTGCAAAAAAGGAAGACTGAGTTGGTCCATCAAGCGAGTTGAGAAATGAGAAGAGAATGAAAGATCATTCACTGCGATGCATTAGTTTCAAATGTAGTTTTTGTTTAGTCTTGGTAAATTTAGAATAGGGATTTTAGGAGTGTAGCCAACTCAACAATAGTAGATCATACTAGTACTATAGACAATTTGATTTAAGTACAATCATATTGCATTTGCCTTTTATATAATAATTTTGTGGAGAATAGTGGCACCACTAATGTAGTTGTTTTATCTTCTTTATAACTTACATCAGTACCCAAGAGCAAAAAGTGGGGCACTAAAGAGGCAGGTCCAGCAGGAGCTGGAGAGGCGCCAACCACCAATGCCAATGCTGATGGCTCTGCTCATCCCATTAAATCCAATTTTTTAATATTATTATTATTTCCCTAACTTTTAACTCTCCCCAATTTTATATAATACTTTTAATTTTGCCTTGTTTACTTTTTTATATTGTCTTCCTTTTTTACAACTCCCCTGTCCAAGTTTTGTTTAATTCCTATTCTCCTTGCCTTATTTTTTTCTGTCTTCCATTGACCATTTTGTATTTCACCCTTCATTGCGCTTCAATGATTCCAAGTCATCATCATCAATCATAGGCTATAGCTCTGCCCCTCCATTACGCAATGCTTTTGGTTGGCTTGACTACCTGCCCTTTCTAACATTCCAACAAAATGCCTAGAGTGATATGTTTAATGGAAGATACTGCAGTGCTATTGAACTGTAACAATGTACTGCAGTTGCATTTGTTTGAGTAAAAAATTAAGAAGGGGAGGTGTACCTGACATCTAAACACTGTATACTGTTTTGTCCTAGCCACACCAACCAGTAGGATCAGTGGAGCCGGCTCAAGTTCCACTGCTGCAAGAGCAGATTGAGCAGAGGGAGACGTGGTGGCAGGGAAGGGCAATGGTAAGTCACATTGCTTGATTATTGACAGTTATTACAAGGGCACTATCATGATCAGATTTGTGAACCCCCTGCAGTATAGCTACAGTGGTGGTTGGGTTACTTATGGCATCTTTTATCTGCTACTCATCAAAAACACACATAATGTATGCTACAAATGATGGCTTGATGGAAACGTGAAAGAATGGAAGGTTAAAAGAAATAATGGCTGAAAAGTGTGAAAGGAAAGGATGTGTGGGTGGATGAAAAAGGATGTGTGAGTGAGTATTGGGTAAATGGATGGATGGGTGAAAGAATGATTGAAAAAAAGAGTGGCTAGTGGGTGCAGGATGGATGGTTAAAGGATTGTGAATTTGGGTGAAAGACTTGGTGAGATAAAGTAAAGCTTAAATCCTGGTGGCTATGGGTGAATATAGTCCGAAGAATGAAAGGATGATTGAATAATTGCTTGGATGAATAAACAACAGAGCTCTTCAGTAGAGGGGCATGTGTCTCACCTACTTCGCTCTTTGTGTTTTACCATTTATGGTTATCAAAGCTATGGTTAAAAGTGGGGATATTTTCATTTGTTTTCTAATCCCTTGACTCACTGTATTTGTTAAATGAGGCAGATATGTATGCCATCATCATTCATCAACCTCCTCCCTGCCCATGCCATTTCATCACCCATGAGCAAAGACGTGCGGTGCAGTACTCTCAAAACTGATTTTTTTTACACCTGTTCAGATTTTTCCCTTTAGACTTTCACTATACAGTGGCTGAATAAGCCAAAGCTTAGCCACATGATGAATAGATGATCAGTGACACCCCTCTATTCTTCAGTAGCAAAAGCTCTACCTACCTGCCTAATCCCTCTGCCTTACTCTGCAGTAGAGTAAGTCATCTTTCTTTCCTTTCCTTACTGCCCAGCAAATTAATTTGTTGGAAAGAATGATGGTTGGCGATGCCAGTGAGTAAAGTGAGAATAGTAAGTGCCCGATTTGATTTCAAGTTTGATGGAGGGGATACTCTGTGATGAACGTGCCAAATACAATCTATATAGCCGATTCGTTTCCCTGTAGTGCAGAGCATTGTTTTCCCCATCGTCTACTTACGGCAGACACAATAAATATATTCGCATTTTATACATGGCATGTGTGACGTATCTAATTTATTCATCTGCCTCTTTGAAGTAAGTCAGGGTAGAAACTAAGTGAAAGGCATTTGGGGAAGAGCAGGGCCTTTGGAATTAAAGATAGATAATTGGCAGCTACAGCTGCCAAGCTGCAGACAGTAGCAAAGTACTCGAAGCGCTGGCTGGCATGCCTCCAATAATTTGGCACAATAACTTGTATTTCAATATGCATAATGCCTCAGTCATTATAAATGAGAAGTCATTATTTTTATTTGCCCACTAAATGTGTCTGTTTAGTTACTAGAAAAGCCTTTTTTTTAAAAATATGAAATCACTGTGTTTTTTTAATCTGGTCTTATTCTGTTTTAATTCTTAGCTACCAGTTCGTCAGTGCTTTTTATGTGAGGCATGTGTAGTCAAACAAATAAAATTGGCCCTGTGACTGTCCTAATCATAGTCACTTCACGCTTCAATTTCCCTAGGGGACCAGCTATGTAGTGTTACTGTGTCAGCCACAACCTACTTTTGAAGAAGTGTTTGTTCAGAGCATTGTTTACAACTTGTCTTTTTTATTCTTCTTTTTCTCAATATAGCCAATCCTGCTAGATGACCACTACCAACCTGGCAGAAGATAGTGGCCCATCTGTGTCAGCAGAGTCTGGGAAACATCCAGGCCAAATATTGGCAGCTGGTGATCCTTGAGGAGGAAGAAGCCAAAACAGCTGTCTTGGACCCAGGACCCAGCAGAGCAGCACACCAGCCCCCAGCCTCCTGGCCTATACATTGCTGGCACCAGCAGTCAGGGCCCCTGACTGCACTTGCTGCTGCTCCCTCCTGCTCCAGCAGGACATTGCTCACCTTCATTCTGCAGTGGATGAACCGCATGGAGAGCCGGCTCACCGCCACTGAGCAGAACCTGGACCAGCTCCGGACCCATGTTAACAGTGCCCTCTTCTAAGCCTTTTTTAAAAAAAATTGTTTTTGGTGGGTGAGACTTCTTGTGGGTTGAGAGGGTGGGGAGGGAGTTGAGATGGACTTTGGACTTTTTCTTGGACTTTTTGGGGACGGGGTTATTATTTGTTCGGGGAGATGGGTGGGACTGTTGTGGGTGGGGATGGAGAGTTTTCTATTTTTAAATAATTAACAGGAATATTTTTAACTTCATTTGCAACTCAAATCTTTATTTTAGCATTTTAGTTTGCATTGCTGTCTTTTTGTGTAGCCTGTATTTTTTTAATCTGCTGAAAAGGGAGTATGTCATTTACTTATTGCCTTGCTCTGTTGCCCTCTGCAGCTATGTATTGACCATAAGGCAATGATTGTCATTGCCTAGTTTGCCTACAAAAGCCTAGTACACTGAGACAACATATTCTTCAGTAGGAGTTAATTCCTAACTAAACAAGTTCACTTCAATGCATAGTTCTTCTCCTACCTGAATAGATGAAGAGAGAGAGTCTTCTTTTACTGCAGGGTTTTTTCTGAGGTGACATCTTAAGGGAATGGTAGGGGTAGTAGTAGTAGCAGGCTAGTGCTCTAACAGAGGAGGCAGAAGTTGCCACTCCCACCTAGGCAAACTCCAACTGCAGGATTAATCAAAGGGTTGTCCATCACTGTCAACTAGACTGAGAGAAAACAGAGAGTTAGTGGGCCATCTATCATAACTTTAGGAAGACTGAGACCAGACTACCACAGTGACAGCATTAGACACACAACAAAAAAGACCTGATATGATAATAAAATCTAGCAATATCAATTTCTTCTGAGCAATGGTGGGAAGCTATAAAACTAAACTTAGGAAATTAAATCATGAATTCAGGAGAAGTTGGCTCAGACTCGAGTAGTTGGACCAGGTTAAGCATTTAAGGAACACACACACACAAGGCGTGAATGATGATGCTGATGGGACCGGTGTGGAATATTGCTCAGGTAATAGAAGGTTAGAAGATCATGCAGTAAGTTGATGTTGTTTCTACCACATCTGCCCCAGCAAGTGTGTGATTAATTTATGGTGTAAAATGAAGTCAGACCTCAATAAATCACACAGCCCGGGGGGAAGGATTTAGGGGCTGGATGAATGGATGGGATAGGGGATTTGGGGAAAGGTGTGAAAAAGACAAACACTACACAAAAGAAACCACAATAATATTTATTGGGGCGCTGAGATTACACCATCAACAATCTGTTGTGGAAGGAAACAAAGGGATAAGTATGACAAAATTCAGTTAAATGCATTGCAAACAGTTATTCTGCCCCAGAGAGACCTCAGATAGTATATCCTAAATGTTATGTCTTCTAGTTTTGAAATATACAAATTATGGAAGATTGAATTTAACTCACCCAGTTCTAAAACTTATGATTGTTAAAAGTAAAATAATACTCTATTGCCAAATTGGGCGATGCATCTCCATTCTTCTAGGAATGTCTGTCACTCTTGTTTGCCTGTCTGAACCTGTCCAGCTGGAGTCTTGAGCTTTCCACCAGTTTTATTTGTGCATGAGAGGACAAGGAGAAGGAGAAAAGGAAGCAAGGTAATCTTCATGAAGAGTCAAGAGTGTTTCAAGAAGACCCAGAGGCAGAGCAGAAACATAAAAGAGGAATTTAACATTTGAGCTAGCAATGCAGAAAACACATGCTCAGCTGCATTTCCAAATCAACACACCTCTCTCCTTTTTACAGATCCGAGTGTGTACAAGGCCTCAGTCTTTGCCATCATCATGGTTTCTCTTTGAAGGCGATAGCTTTCTCCTTCTAGCTGTTGAGGTAGTCCCACTCTGAATCCTTCCAACCTCCTCCTCCAGATTCTGAGTAACTCTGTCCCAGTCCCAAACTGAACAAGGTAGACCTGTTCAGTGCACCGTCATTGAACAAAAAATAGAGAAACAGAACTGGAGTACTTTGTTTAGATTTGTATTTGGTAACAAGAGTAGCTGGTCAGTTCTTAAGAACCAGAAGAAAGAATTGGACCCTGGAGGTAAATTTCACTAGGTTTGAAATGCCAATCAGTTTCAGGAAAAAATTATCACCCATCAGCCCCGTAACATTGCAAATCATTAGAAACAAGTTTACAAATTTGTTTAACTCCCTCCCTCACTGTCAGCCCTGACATACATCAGTCATCACTCAGAAATTCACAATCACTCTATATATCACCACTCATTGGTGCAATAGTTAGTAGTTACCTCTTTCAATACACACACGGTGGTTGAACAAAATATCTCCTCGTTCAAGGTAGCAACACATTGGATATTGGCATTGGCACTGGCAGTCTTTTAATCAATGGTCTAGGGTAGCCCTTCTAGGTGATGTAAAAAATAGGATAGGCAATGGCATGTAAGGGAGGCAGGCATTGTCTCCAATGTCCTGAAGGGTATGTGGGGGCTTCTTCAATGCACATGTATCCAACTCCAATCCTGACTTAAATGTGACTAGAAAATGGTGGGGCAGCATAAATCTGACACAAACATAAACTTCCACTAGCATTTCTTTTTGTTTGCAAAGAAGGAAAGAAAAAAAGAAGCTCAACAATAAATAATTAAAAAGCTCTATGATGGCACTGGCATACTGGATGTAGAGTTTGTCCTCAAATACTGGGGGTTCTCCCAGAAGTTGGTCAGCTAACTCACTAGATACTAATTAATCATCTCTTCCTCCTCCTGTGGTGTTTTGGGAATGATGTAATCAGGTGTCATAAAATGCTGGGTCATTTTGATCACGGTTTGAGGTGAGAGACTGGTCCGCCTCACTGTAACAACTGCACCGGCTACACTGAACACACGTTCAGCAGACACTGGCTACAGGACAAGAAACTTTTTTGCCAACCAGTTGAGTTCTGGCCATTGGGGCATCTTCCCATACAAATACACCAATGAGATTTGGTCCACAAACACCTCTTTTAGGTCATCCAGATACTCTTGGAATATTCTCTGAATAATCATTGGTGCAGCCACTTGCTCGACTGCTTTTTCCTTCACCCTTTGCACTGGACTTAAAACCTGCCACTTGGAACCAAGCCAATGCAGAGGTTCAGTCTGATTCTTCTGTTGCTGTTGTCCCCGGTTTTCTTGTTGGTGGGGTTGGCAGATGTGAGACAAGATTGCCCTCTCCGGAAGTTGAAGGCGGCACCCCAGAACTGCTGAGTGTGACTCTAACTTCCAGCCGATTTTCTTCCAGTTGTCCTGCTTGCTCAACAATCCACCTCTTGTATTATGAAATATCCCCTACAAAAAAAATAAAAGTGGAAAATATTTTTTGTAGCATAGATCAAATAGGGTAGCACAGATATACTCTTTGGAAGATATAATGTCACTTTACAGCCTTGCATTACAAGTCAAGCAATAGCTTAGGCTCTCAATGAAGGCATGTGCTTCTGGGTTTTCGTTCACACCACAAAATGCACACCTTTCAGTCACCTTTAGCTGCTCCTGTAGCAGATGCAAGAACGGGATAGCTTGGCCCATTGTATTGTCCTTCTTGCTAACTTCCCATGTGAAAACCTCAAAAGGGAGCATCATCTGTGTGAGGCATTTGACTAGGCCCCATTTGTCCGCATCCATGGTGATAGCATTTCCAACTGCATCCCCTCCCCTTTGAAGGACATAGTCATTGATCTGTTTTTACTGCTCAAACAGACGTTGCAACATATATTAGATTGAGTTCCAGCATGTTGGCACCTCCTGTATCAGTGCTTTAACTGGTACTCTGTTACTATGCTGAATAATCTACAACTGTTTCAGGGCTTTAAAAGAATGCCTGAAATGAGTGCAGATGCATCTGCAGGTGGTTGGTATGTTGTCGTCTATGTCTTTTTTAGGAAAGTCTTACACAACACAGGTTCATGCATTGTGCCAAATACGGGACCCTAAAATAGCCACCTTCTGTCATGACCTTGACCATGTTACTCCCTTTGTCCATGGCAACAAATCCAATTCAAAGACCTCTCAGTCACAGCCATTCAGACACCTTGCTATTAAATTTGTCCAAGATGTTTTCAGCTGGGTGTGATTTCTCCATGGCGAACTTAGCTATTGCATGCCGCCGAATGCTCTTAAATATGTCTTCAGGGCCAGCACCTGTAGATAGCTTTTGCTTTACCCCCCCAATAGAGATCCAACGTGCAGTGATGCGCATGTAATCAGTCGCCTGACAACTGACCCACATGTCTGTTGTCAGGTGAGTAGTGTGGACAACACTTTGCTGCAAAGCATGTCCAACCAATTGCAGCACAATGTGATGCAGCACTGGAACAGCAACTCTAACCAATTGGTCTGACTTGGAACCTGTTGGTATTCTCAATGCACATTGTGGTGCAGTCACCGTATGCCATGGTGTCTCCATCTGACTCTGAGTATTCCTGTGCTATTGTGAGGTCACTGAGGTGGGTGATTCTATTTCACTGCTTGGGACAGGACTTCTTTGCATGAGGCTGTCACCCTCTTCTTCTTCACCTGCCACTGTGATTTGACCAGTTGTAGCTGATGTTTCCTGGCTTCCCTCACCTTCCCTAGTGCAACCACGTTCAGCCATTTTTTAAGGTGCTCCTCCCACCATATTGCACTGGCCTCCAGTTCCATAATGTGAACCAGGCATACCTCAATGAACACCCATGTGGCAACTGGAGCATATGGCAATTTTCTCCTCCTGTTTGCTATTCATGAAAAAGTCTCAATCTGGGAAGGAGATCTTTGTTATTGGGCCACTGCCAATTCTTGAAGAAGAACTGGAGCTAGGTGGCTGTTTCGATTGCCTCTCTGTAGTGCATAGTTCTACTAAGGTATGTGTTGGTGCAGGTCTCTGCTGGGGCCTTATAAATACGGAGGCTGGTGGTGCTGCCTGTGCCACATTCCTCAGAGCAGGTTGGATAGTAATATCGACTCCTCTGTGCCAGCCTCCACAATGACTGGCTCATCATCATCATCCTCCTCATCATGATCCATGAGTCTAAGGCTTTCTGGAACTTTTCTTTCCCTTGCCAATCCTGGAGTCTCCCAGACTCTGCAAGGGTCCACACCATGTCACTATCATCGTCATCAGAAGTGGTGCTAGAAGAAGATGGTGGAGTAGTACCTTTCCTTTTTCTTGCTGGAGATCTGGGACCCATTGATTCTTAAGGAGGAGGTTCTTGCTCTGCAGGAAGCTCGACTTCCTGTTTTGCTCCAACTTTGGGAAGATCTACTATTGCTGGCTGCAGTTGCTGTCCACTTTGCTGTATGACCTGAAACTACTGGGTACTACTTTGTGAAAGGGACAAATCCAATTCAACATCACTGCTCGTCAGCATCGCCATGATTGCAGTGGCTTCCTCACTGATAGCCCCATTACAAGTCTGGCAGTCACTAGACAGCCAGACTCGCAGATGGCGGTCAAACCGCCACCAATACAGCAGTCCGATTGCCACATTACAACCCTGCCGGTCGGCCCGCCAGCTCTGGAGGTTGGTGGCAGTCCTAATCCACTAAGGAAGCGCAGCAAGCAGAATTACCTTGTTCTCCGCCAGCCTTTTCATGTTGGTAGCACCGTCATGAAAAGGCTGGTGGAGGACAGGTGCAGAGGTCCTGCACCCTGCAGGGTACAGCCTTTCCGCTGGCTCGATTACAAGCCAGAGGCAATACTGTAACCTGTTTACCGCTAGGCCAGCAGGTGGAAACTCATGTTTCTGCCCGCTGACCTAGCTGGAAACTCTTAATGACAGTGGCAGGTGGTCATAGCGTATGCAACGGCCACCCCGTCGGGAGTTTGGTGATGGGCTTTCCTGTCAGCCAAACTCAAAAGAGTGCCCATGGTCTTTGGGCTTAGCTTGGGGTGGTGCTGTTGATGCGGGAGTGCTGATCCCAGGTTCCTCCCTGGATGCCGATGTGGCAGACACATGTCTCCCGCAAAAGGTTGCAGTTGGCACACCAATGGTGTAAAGTTGCTTCTTCTTCTCCTTGGCCTCTTTCTTGGGAGCAACTTTCTTTGGGGCCATCTTAAGCTCTAGGTTGGCAGTGGCACTAAGGTGCACAAGCGAAATAGTTTGGAGGACCAAAGCAACTGTAAGGTCTCCTCTTTGGCACTACTGGGGGTGATGTGTGGGTCTCTTCTCTTGTGCACCTAAAAACAACCAAGCAAGAAAAACATGTAGTTGGTGAAACGTGGCATTGTTGCAGGTTGAAAAAGTACAGACACATGAAATCTTAGTGCAGTTGTTGACTTATGTAATAAATACCAACTTAATCAAACATTGTAAAGTTAAACCACACCAGCATACCATGAAAAATTGCATTTCAAATCAGAAAACACAACATACAGCTCTAGCTCTTTGCTTTATCTCCATCTCTTTTAAAGGAGACATCTGGGGTAGTCAGGGAGAGGTGCATGGGTAAATGGAATAATCATTTAAAAACCTATGTCTGCAAGGTGGTCCGGGGGAATGGAATCATCATTAACAAACTGAATTATGCTGTTGATTTGTCTGCAGTGCTCCGCAGCCAGGGTGTCCTGGAGGAAATGGAATTACACCTAAAGAAACCAAATGCAAATGCTGTAGTGCATCGGTGCTTCTTTGTTGAATAGATGGATAGATGGTTGGAGGAATGGCAAAATGCAGAAATAAATAACATTTTTCATTAAAATAAAAAAAAAAACATTATATACATTTAAATAAAAAATACATAAAAAAAGTACAATTAAAAATCAAAATAAAACATTACAATTAAAAATTAAATGGAAATAAAAATTATAAAAATAATTTCAAAGCTAAAATAAATAAAGTAAAATTAAACAAAATAATAAAAAAACATTAAAATAAAAGTAAAAAGTGAAATAGAAATTTTAAAAAATTAAAATAGAAAATAATTTTAAAAAATGACAATCGAAAAATAAAAATAGAAAGTTTAATAAACAAATGATCAATAATTAACGATGTTTGGATAAAGTGTATGGCAAAGCCACACTGGCTGCAGGCACAAAATGTCTGCCAGCCTGCCACATGGTCAAGAAACAGCAACAAGGAGCAAGGATGCATGGCAAACAAAGGACAAAGGCAAGCCTATGGCAAAGACACACTGGCTGCATGCACAAACTTGCTGCCAGCCAGTCACATGGTCAAACAACAACAACAAGAAGCAAGGAGTCATGGCAAACAAAGAACACATGCAAGCATTTGATTAAGGTGACACTGGCTGGCTGGACAAATTGGCCGCCAGCCACATAGTCAGACAATAACAGCAAGGAGACATGGCAAACAAAGGAGACATGAAAGCCTATGGCACGGGACACAGGCTGCATGCACAAAATAGCTGCTAGCCAGCCACATGGTCAAACAACAAGGAGCAAGAAGGCATGGCAAACAAAGGACACATGCAAGCCTATGACAAGGGACACTGACTGCATGCTCAAAATTGTTGCCAGCTAGCCAAATGGTCAAACAATGACAACAAGGAGCAAGAAGAAATGGCACACAAAGGACACATGCAAGCCTATGGCAAGAAGCACTGGCTGGATGGATAAAATGGCCACCAGCCACATGGTCAAACAACAACAACAAGGAGCAAGGAGGCATGGGGAACAAAAAACAAACGCAAGCCTGTGGGAAAGGGACACTGGCTGCATGCACAAAATGTCTGCCAGCCACATGGTCAAACAACAAGGAACAAGGAGAACAAAGGAGAACACATGCAAGCCTATGGTAAAGGGACTCTGGCCGGATGAACAAAATTGCCACTAGACACATGGCCAAATCACAACTCTGAATAAGGAGGAATGGGGAACAAAGAACATATGCAAGCCTATGGCAAAGCGACACTGGCTAGATGGAAAACATGGCCACCAGTCAAACGGTCAAACAACTACCGTTAACAAGGAGGTATAGAAAACAAAGAACACATGCAATCTTATGGACATAAAATGGCTGGTGACCACACTGCATGGATAATAAAGAGAAATGTTGGAAAATGACAAACACACACTGTCCATAAGGAGGCATGGTGGTGATAGCACTGAAAAATGTGACCAACATTAATTCAGCAGTGCAAAACATGAAAATTAACTGAGCTATAAAAATTTCACAACAGCACACATCCTCCTATACCATCAAATAATATCCCAGAAAATGTACACGTTTTGCAAAACAAAAATGAAATGCATACAGTAGCCAACATTTTTAAATAACCCAATTCCATCCCTGCTCTAAATAAAGTTTTACAAACATTTACCACTGAAACATTTATTTTATACACCAATGACTACTAGTTGTGGCCCCTACTGGCTAGATGGCCTTTTGGAAATCTAGGCCACATAGTAAAATAATATTGCAAATATTACAAGCATGTAGGAAAGGTACTGAGCTGTACAACAATTTTCCTTTACAAGAGGTGAAAAATCAATGAAATGCAAAATAAATAATAACTAGGCCTATACTAAAACCCCAGGCCACCCACCACTATAAATTTTTAAAATCGAATTAGGGTACAAATAAATACTGGTGCATGCCCAAGCAAACAAACAACACCTATATACAATATATTTTCAACTTGCTTGTGTGATTCCACAAAAACAAAGTCCTTTAAACCAAAGTAATATCCAGGAGACAAAGAGACTGATCCTTCTTGCTCAAAATTCAAGTGAAAAATGATTAGATGGACAAAGCACTTGGAGGTGCCCGCTGGACAGGAACAGGAAATTGGAGTCTCTGACCCACTTCCTTCCTGTTTGAAAGAACAAAGGCTTCTCAATTTGAAAAACAAATTGCAGGGTCCATTGGAGAAGAAACTCTTGTCAAAAATCTCTTTTTGACTAGAATTAGTTGCATCTGGAGTAGAAAATCTACTCCAGAAATTATTTTGTGCTCGCAAGCATCAGTTTTGTCCGCCAGTGTGGCCGGAAGAAGTGCAAGTGAACACAAAGTCTAGTGTGCTCTAGCTAGCAGCCCTGGAGAATTGTGGCTCTTGCGAGAGTGCGCCTAATCCAATCCCCCGAATGAACTCCACTCCATGGCAGAGTGCGGAATTCGAGAACTCCATACTATTCTGCATAATGCGAAGTGCCCAAATTCCACAAACTCCAGTGGAGTGGCCTTCTACGCCTGGAACAAATATTTACACCTTAAACCACTACACTGATGTTGGTTGCAATAGATCTGTGTTGTATGTATTCAACAGTTTTCTTATTTTTTTGCAATATCATTTGAGTACTCTCTCCAGTGTATGCCTCCCAGTTGAAAGCTCCATATTTTCATTCTATTCCCCATGGTCAAGCAGAGGATGCTATCTTGAATTCCATGATGTTTGTCTGATGCATCTGGTAGTCAGTTTCAGAGTTGAGATTTATCAAGGTACATTGAAAATGGACATGATGACCCGCAGCTATGTATGGTAAAAGAAGCTTGTCAGTGCTGAGCAAAAAGGATAGAGCAGGGATTTCCAACCTTTTCCATAACAAAAGCTACTTCAATGAGCCACTAAGATTATTAGCCTTGTACCTGAGACTACATCGGACAAGAATATATTAGTGGCTACCCTAAGCAAGAGTACCAGCTGTAATCACCACAGTGCATCAGGTAAAGTTGGCAGCAGTGATTAGAAATCTCTCTCAATTTGGAATGCCTTTTACATAAATACTACACAACTACGGTAGCTGCTATGCTTGTGGCAACAAGGTAGTATTATTAGTTGTAAGTCTTTCCAATGCCATATGATTTGTCACTCGGCTTTAAAACATCATCTTGTGAGTTCTGAAAATATACGTTTCATTTTGAATAAACGATTTTTAACTTTGTTTTAATTATATTAATTCTGCTAACAAAAGCTTCTAATTTAGTACCCTTGGCTACACACAGAAGAGCTGTGCACACGTAGCTGTACAGCTTCCAATAGCCCATGAGCTACTAGTTGGAGAAGACCGGGACAGAGGAAGGGCTCTGTGGAGCAGTGTGTGCCAGTGTTTAGTCCAAGGATTCTTCGTATCTGCTTGGCATATGTGGTCCTCAAAAATGCAAGAATGATCTAATCCACCCCTGCCTTTTGCATAAGTAATTGTCATAGGATGTTATGGTTTATGATTTTGTACGCTGTTGAGAGTTTGATGAGCTTCACTGGAGCTTGGTTGCCTTCATGAAAGGCCTTATTGTCAACATTGGTTTGATACCTGCTTGTATGTTAGGTACACAATAGTTCGGTCTCAGAGAATTTGTGTAACACATCATTCCCTTCTTTCCACTAGACATTGCAATGAGAAGACAGGCAGCTTGAAATGTCTCATTCTGAGTCTCAAGTTTAGAAATGAAGGCATTTAAGACTAAAAAGTCAGGAAATTTTTAGGTAGTTAAGGAAATCAAAATTTGTTTCAATGTCAAGTTATTGAGTGGTTTAAATGTAGTCGTTATAAAGCCTGAACTGCAGCATTGTCCAGTAATTAACACACGTTCCCAATCTGACTATGGTCTAGGACCCTGTGGTCTTTTGCTAAGTCTCAGACAAGGCAGTTCTAATTTATCAGCTAAGTGGAATAGCACTGAAAAACTGTGTTTCACTCTTGCTGGAGTGGGGATTATTTTAGCTCAGTCTTTGATATTAATCATGAAACAACCTCACCATTGGTCATATGGACCTTTGTTCATCGGCAAGGAAAATTGAGAAGGAGCAATGATTTACATCAAACACCATGAACAGTGAAGTCTATTTGGTGGCCTCACAAGAAACACTAGAGATAGTTGGTGTTAGTTGAAGTGTTTTCTTAACAAATTGATTCAAATTGATCTATTTATTCAGTTAGTATATTTAGGTATAATCATTACAAATTCAAACAATCCATTAGTCAGTATTTCAAAACAAGATAAAATACTGCATTAATAAGAATTACAAATACAATGGAAAGAATTCAGCAAATGTATTCCACAAAGGAACTCCCTAACCTAAATTATTTAAGGGTTAGGCCAATGCATTTTGATTCTTCAATAGCAAGGTAAGGTGTAAGTTTCAGAACCCCAAATGAAGAGTTCTGAAGAGAAAAAAGTAAATGCATGGACATGAAGCCTTCAAACTTAGGCAATAGTGAATTTAAGAGGGAAGGGGAAGAGCTGACACTTAAACCTGACTAGACAGTGCCCTGTCCTTTAAAGACTTTTCTTTAAAGTCTCTCCACTTCAGAAGCACAACTGGGTATAATACTGGACCTCTGACACCACCAACTCTGTACACGTCTGGACCTGTGGATACTTTGCTAGGTAGAAGGACTGCTCTGCTGCAACTAGGAATGCCACTCTTCTGAGCCGCTACTCTGCTGGACTCCTCCATTGTTGTGCTGACCTGTTTACTGACGCCATCTTGCCTGGGAGTGAGAAGAACTGGACCTGCATCTCTACAATCCAGAACCTAGAGTGACTCAAACTGCCAGCTGACTGGTCCCCTGTATTCTGAAGTCTCATGGACACAAAAAACTCCAACTCACCCTGCTGTCATACCTTTTCTTGCTGCAATTCTTGTCCTACAAAGTGGTGCGAACCCAGTCCTGGACCCTTGGATGTGGGTATAAAGTGCTGCTTTTACAAGAACCCATGCATCCTCATCTGAACCCAAACATCTTTGAGTCAGAACCAGTGAACCATCATTGTTGCAGCAGCCTTGCATAGCATAAAAAAAAGTGCATCACATTCAGAACTGAAGCAGTTGCATGGAGAAAATGGACACATATTGTCCACCCCGTGGATCAACACCGACGCATCGCTTCAACTGCACCTCACATCTTCCTCGACGACAGCGCATCCCGGATCACGGTACTTTGGTTCAGTCAGCCCAAGTGGCTCCCTATATGCAGCCCACACTCCATCACTGAAGGACTCAACTTCTGACTTTGCCCCGGTCTAGCACAACTAGATATCCCATTTAAGCACTTATTGCTTCTACGCACTATTTTATGCCTATTCTTTAAAAAATCATTTGGTTCTTTGGATTTTTGTTGTTTTGGTCTTGTTTTATTTATTAAATTACGTTCTATTTTTCTAACCAGGTGTGGTATTTTTCTGTGTGGTGTTTTCAGTGTTTTACTGTTTGAAGTGTTGCACAAACACTTAACAAATTGCTTCTTAAGTTAAGCCTGACTGCTCTCTGCCAATCTACCAGCGGGTGAGCACTGGTTAACCTTGAGTGTGTTTGTGACTTACCCTGACTAGCCTTATGGTTCCTGCTTGGACAGGGTGCATACCGCTGCCAACCATAAAGCCAATTTCTTACACTCCGCATGTGAGTTTGGATCAAGCCTGCATCGTATTACCCATTCTGGGGGCAAAACTTTGAATTAGTTAAATTTAGGTGATGGAAAAACAGATGGAATTACAATACCCGGTAACATACTATCCATGCACCTAGTAGGGGTATTCCTGACTTGTCCCCTGGCCATCTCTTCTAGAGAAAAAAACAGAAGTAAATGTAGGATATGTGTCTAGCAAACCATTCAAAATGACACCCAGAATTACAATAACAATTATCCTGCTGAGTGAACAGGAAACATTTACCCATGATGCTTTTAAGTGACCATGAGATGTGCCACCAAAAAACATGACATCAAAAAATTGGTGCTTTTTCTGACAACCTTGCATGTTGAAAGGCTTCCTCATATTACCCTGCAGTTCAAATCTTGCCTCTCACTTTGAAAAGCAGTGACCCATCCCAGTTGCATAATAAAACTTGAGTCCCCCCTGCAAAGTACATGGATGGGACCCTCTCTGGCCCACCATCTAGCACTTTGCTCAGTATACAGAGCTGAGGAGACACCTAGAGCTTAAGTCCACCCCACACCGTGGGGGCTGCGAGGACTAATGTTCCACCACAGACCCATTCCACCACACATTTTGGACACAAAGAATGCCTGTCAGTCTGAGCAATGGTCAGCCTGACAGACACTCTTTATTTTCAGGTCAGGAAAGCATAAGCTAGACATGTGATAAATGTGCAGGCTCCTGGCTGCCTGAGCTGAACTTTGCTGGGCTGAGGATGTCACATCTCCTGTGAGTGTGACATCCTCAACTCAGCAAAGGTCCTTGAGGACCTCACCCTCATGATGAGGTGAAGCATCACTAATAGTCTTGTATCTGGGGGCTTCAATTATAAGGCTTGAGTGCTCAGGGGAGAGTGTCTATCCCTGATACCTCATCACAGAGTGGGTGGGATCAGCAGGCTCTCTGACCCCATTCTACTTTGTGACATGGTAGGGACTGCCAATGAGGGGGAGGCAGCAGTCCTAACCCTTCTGTCACCTCCAAGGCTTCCGGCCCGAGAGCTGCAGCAGGTAAGTGTTGTATTTTTATTGACTGTTTGGTGCACATGTGTATGTATGAATGTATGTGTATATTTGAGTGAGAGTTGTGAATGGATGTGTGTGCATGTCTGAATTTGAATACATTAGGGTAAGTGTGTATGGGCCCCCTCCCACTGCTAATTTGTACTTACCACCTGCCACTGACTTTGAATCTGCACCTTTTTTGTTTGATCCCCCTCTTTCACCTTATACAGAACCTGCCCTGAGTTACTTCCCCTCTTCCCTTAAAGCTTATTTCTGGGTTGTGAGCCTTAACTTTGCTCTGCTGGTGGTATGGTAAGCCAACCTTTCCTACGCTACTGAATATACCTTACTGGGTTCTAGTGCTCATGGTTTCTGTTTTCCTATTCTCCTTGTTCACAATTATGGAACTGTATTACGAACTAATCAGTTTATTTTATTACACTTTTATCAGTGATTTTTTATTACAGGGCATTTGATGATTTTGGTTTACTATGGGTTTGCTACTTAGCGTTATAAAGTCCACTGAGAGTGAGGACATATAATTAAGGTGGTGACCTTTAATCTGTCAATGCTTGATACACCATGACAGTATTCTGGCATATTCAAAGCAGTTGAAAGTTGGACAAAGTTAACCCAATAATTCCCTAGCCCATTGCATATATGATCCGATCTAGACCCGATTTAGATGTTAGCAGTCCCATAGATGAGAACTAGCCCGAGTCCCGCTGACTCTGCCAAGGATTTGCATCTGCTGCAATGGCCCATAGGAAATGTTGGCTTGCAGCAGGACTCAAGCTACACTTACCACAGGGCAGATTTGGATGTGCCTTACTGCCAAGGCAACTTTGGTGGTCTGACCTCCACTTATGAGTTGGTGGATTGGGGGTGAAGGGATAAAAACTCACTTTTTTTCCTAATTCCACCCCTGTTTTTGGCTGGACACCACTGGACAACATCCCCCATGGCAGATGCCACTGGACCATGGAGAAAACATGACCCCCCACATTGTCCACCACCGTCGCTGGACACAAAGGTCACAGCACATGAGCTCGGAACCACTGCAAACATATACATTGCTCTGACATGCACACATCAGGGAGACAATTGTGTCAGACACGGATAGGGACACAGTGGAATGCAACACATATTGCACACATACACAAATGTCATTTTGATGTCAGAATTAATTACTAAATGAATGCTGGCACAACAATGATAGTACAGTCACACTTGCCAACTGTGTCCAAGTGCAAAGGTCCTGTTGTGTTTCCAGTTGTGTATGTGAGTCAGTACATTTGTGTGTGTGTGTGCAATGTGATTGGCTGGTTGAGGTTGAGGGAGCTGGAGTTCGTGATGTGGTCATGTCAGTATGTGTGCCACTTGCATAAGGCTTTGATGTGTTGTGTGTTGTGTTGCTCTATGCAACATTCAGGTGAGTGTTGTGTGGAGGTGGTTGTCATGATGTGTGTAGTTGTGATGTGTGAGTGTGTAGATGAGTGTGTAGTTGTGTTGGTTGCCATGGTAGTGTCGTGAGTGAGTGTAGTGTTGATAGAGTGTGCATGTTGTGTCATGAATGTACATTAATGTGTGTTTTCGGCATGTAGGTGTTGCGTTGTGTAGGAATGGCAATGGATAATATTGGCCATATGGGTTGTAGTATAGTGTGTTGTGCAGGGGGACACATATGGCTAAGGTACAGTGTGTGTGTGTGTGTGTGAGATTTACCTGTATTCCATAGCCACTGCCATTGTCCAATGTCCATTGGGTCCAGTGATGGCCTCCCTCCATCAGATATCCACCGGCAGCACACCACCTGCAAGAGTGTAACATCTAAGTATGGTCATCGGAAACTCACCTGCCTGATGGCTAGGAAGAGCACTCTGTCATGCCGGTTAAAACACCATCGACTTGACTGTGTTTTTTCGGGTCCGCCATTGCAGTGGATTGGCAGTAGGACCACCAACTCAGCGGAAGGGTTACTTCATCACAACGCTGACTGATATCCCGCCCACCAAAATCTAAATCCCATAGGACATAATGGGATTTAGATTTCGTAGGATGGGGTATCCGTCACCTTTGTAATGGAATAACCCATCCGCCAAGTTCTAATTCAGGCCCTGTAGGAGGCTGGCCTGGCTTATAGTGGGTACCTTGTGGTACTTACACCTTGTGCCAGGTCCACTTATCCCTTATAAGTAGAATAGAGGTGTTTCTAGCAGCTTAGGTTGTTAGAGGTAGCTATGGCAAAGCAGCTTAGGCTGAACTAGGAGACATGCAAAGCTCCTACTATACCACTTATATCATATAGCACAATCTCATAAGAAAACACAATACTCAGAGTTACAAAAAATAAAGGTACTTTATTTTAGTGACAATATGCCAAAAGTATCTCAGAGGATACCCTCACTCAGGAGGTAAGTAATATACACAAATTATATGTACACAAACCCAAAACAGGTAAGTAACAGTAAGAAAAGTAGTGCAAACAATGTAGAATCACAATAGGATGCAATAGGCAGACATAGGCCTAGGGGCAACACAAACCATATACTCCAGAAGTCGAATGCAAATCACAAATGGACCCAGGCCTATGGGAGGTTGTAGAGGGTCGCTGGCACTGTGAGAAAACAGTAAGGGTGTCCAAGATACCCCACCCCAAGACCCTGAAAAGTAGGCGTAAAGTTACCCTACTACCCCAGAAAGACACAATAGTCGTGATAGGGGATTCTGCAAGAACCACAAGCACCAGCAAAACACTGAAGACGGATTCCTGGACCTGAGGACCTGTAAAGGAAGGGGGCCAAGTCCAAGAGTCACGAAAGTGTCCAGGGGGGCAGGAGCCCACCAAACCCCGGATGAAGGTGCAAAAGGGCTGCCTCTGCGTGGAAGAAGCCAAAGATTCTGCTACAACGAAAGGGGCTAGGAACTTCTCCTTTGGACGGAAGATGTCCCACGTTGTGCTGGAGGTTGCAGAAGTGTTTTCAGGCAGAAATACTGCAAACAAGCCTTGCTAGCTGTAAGAGTCATGGTTGAGGATTTTGGGTGCTGCTGGGGACCAGGAAGGACCAGGATGTCGCCACTTGGAGGAGGAGAAAGAGGGGGTGCTCAGCAACTCAGAACGTACCCACAGAAGTACCACAGCAGGCACTTAGAAGATCTGAGGACAGCAGTCGACTCAGAGTCACAAAGGAGGGACCCACGACGTCGGAGTCCAACTCAGCGAGTTGGGCAATGCAGGATGGAGTTCTGGGGACACAGGCTAGGCTGTGCACAAAGGAATCCATCAAGAAGTGCACAGAAGCCAGAGCAGCTGAACATCACACAGTTCAAAGGTTTGCTTTCTGGCTTGGGGAGGAAAGGACTTACCTCCACCAAATTTGGACAGAAGGGCCACTGGACTGTGGAAGACACTTGGACCCAGCTCCTGTGTTCCAGGGACCAAGCTCGTCAGGATGAGAGGGGACCCAGAGGACCAGTGATGCAGAAGATTCCATCGACCCACAGGAGATTTCTTCTTGGCTTCCAGTGCAGGGTGAAGGCAGACAGCCCTCAGAGCATGCACCACCAGGAAACAGTCGAGAAAGCCGGCAGGATGAGGTGCTACAATGTTGCTGGTAGTCTTCTTGCTACTTTGTTGCGGTTTTGCAGGCGTCCTGGAGCAGTCAGCGGTCGATCCTTGGCAGAAGTCAAAGAGGGAAGTGCAGAGGAACTCTGGTGAGCTCTTGCATTCGTTATCTGAGGAATAGCCCAGAGGAGAGACCCTAAATAGCCAGAAAAGGAGGTTTGGCTACTAAGAAAGGAGGCTTGGCTACTGAAAGAGGTAAGCACCTATCAGGAGGGGTCTCTGACATCACCTGCTGGCACTGGCCACTCAGAGCAGTCCATTGTGCCCCAACACCTCTGAATCCAAGATTGCAGAGGTCTGGGACACACTGTAGGAGCTTTGGGTACCTCCCCTGGGAGGTACTGGTCAGGGGAGTGGTCACTCCTCTTTCCTTTGTCCAGTTTCACGCCAGAGCAGGGCTGGGGGATCTCTGAACTGTTGTAGACTGGCTTATGAAGAGATGGGCACCATCTGTGCCCATCAAAGCATTTCCAGAGGCAGGGGGAGGCTACTCCTCCCCAGCCCTTCACACCTATTTCCAAAGGGAGAGGGTGTAACACCCTTTCTCAGAGGAAATCCTTTGTTCTGCCTTCCTGGGGCAGAAACCTGTCTGAGGGGTTGGTAGCAGCAGCAGCTGCAGTGGAAACCCTGGAAAGGCAGTTTGGCAGTACCCGCGTTCTATGCTAGAGACCCGGGGGGTCCTGGAATTGTCCTCCCAATACCACAGTGGTATTGGGGGGACAATTCCATGATCCTAGACATGTTACATGGCCATGCTCGGAGTTACCATGGTGACTCTACACATAGGTAGTGACCTATGTGTAGTGCACACGTGTAATGGTGTCCCCGCACTCACAAAGTTCAGGGAATTTGCCCTGGACAATGTGGGGGCACCTTGGCTAGTGCAAGGGTGCCCACACACTAAGTAAGTTGGCACCTAACCTTCACCAAGTGAGGGTTAGACATATAAGTGACTTATAGGTTACTTATGTGCAGTGAAACATGGCTGTGAAATTACGTGGACGTTATATCACTCAGGCTGCAGTGGCAGTCCTGTGTAAGAATGGTCTGAGCTCCCTATGGGTGGCAAAAGAAATGCTGCAGCCCATAGGGATCTCCTGGAACCCGAATACCCTGGGTACCTAGGTACCATATACAAGGGAAATACATGGGTGTTCCAGTGTGCCAATGAGAATTGGTAAAATTAGTCACTAGCCTGCAGTGACAATTTTAGAAATCAGAGAGGGCATAAACACTGAGGTTCTGGTTAGCTGAGCCTCAGTGATTCAGTTAGGCACCACACAGGGAACACATATAGGCCACAAACATGTGTGCACTGGGGTCCTGGCTAGCAGGATCCCAGTGACACATATCAAACACACAGACAACATAGGGTCTTCACTATGAGCACTGGGCCCTGGCTAGCAGGATGCCAGTGAGACAGTAAAAACACCCTGATATATACTCACAATCAGGCCAAAAGTGGGGGTAACAAGGCTAGAAAAAGGCTATCTTCCTACAGACCCTAAGTGTCACGATCTGAATACTTCTTTCCGGGGTTATCTGTCAATCTCGAGGCACCACCTGATCTCTTGCTGGTTCTGGACTGACCAAGATAAGGGCAACCCTTTCCAGTAGCCACGATGCTGCTGATAGAGTGACAGCAAGCAGACCGTTAACTCCAGAAGGAGTCCCAGAGGAAAAAACCCAATCATGGGAAAAACCTCTGAAGCAAGGAACTCCTGAAAAGAGGTAATAAAAAAGAGAAGCGTAAATAGTACTGGAAACAGCAAAACAGCAGACAAGAAAAAACTGGAGAAGTCCAAAAAACACCGGATACAGGAGCAAGGAGCACCACCAGAATGTGTTTGCAACGTAAAGAACAGAAGACCAACTGTGCTTATATACTGGCAAACAGCATGTGACACGCAGGAAGTTCCGAAGACACCATCTTGAAATGGGAAAAGGCATATTAGAGTGAATGAAAAAATAGCCATGGTGTAAAAGAGGAAGAAAAGCATGCAGGCAAGGAAATACTTACTCATGGGAAGAAGAAAAGGTGGCTAAGAGGGATATCACAAAGAAAGAGAAAACAAGAAAAAAGAAAAAAGACAGAAAGACTAGGTAAGATAGATTAGAAGGGCAAAAGGCGGGCGCAGCGCAAAGCAGCGCCCAAAAGAAAAATGTACTGGTCACGCTGTGGACTGAAAAATAGGCAGCGGCCCGAAACGTGGCTCAAAACACAGCCCACTGCAGAAACGGCCATCTGGGACACGTACCGCCGACCTGACCATGGCCCGCAAGTGGGGCGCCGTAGGTCCTCGCGGCGTCACACTAAGTGATTTGCTCATAATCACAGGATGTTGAGCCAATGCCGACAGTAAAACCTGGTTCCTCAGTTCTAAAGTCAGCAACTCTGGACATCATGGGGTTCATTACAACATTGGCGGGCGGCGGAAGTAACCGCCATGCGGCCGCCAATGCAGCCGCACTCCCGCGGTGCCCATTACAACATCCCCACTGGGCCGGCGGGCGCAAACCTAGTTTACGCCCGCCGGCCCAGCGGGGATGCGGCCGCAACATAGGAGCCGGCTCCTAATGGAGCCAGCGGTGTTGCGGCCGTGCGACGGGTGCAGTTGCACCCGTCGCGCTTTTCACTGTCTGCTATGCTATGCAGACAGTGAAAACCTGCATGGGGCCCTGTTAGGGGGCCCCTGCACTGCCCATGCCAGGACTCCCCTTACCGCCAGCCTCTTCCTGGCGGTGCAAACCGCCAGAAACAGGCTGGCGATAGGGAAGTCATAATCCCCAGGGCAGTGCTGCTTGCGGATTATCACCACCGGGGCTAAAACGGCGGGAAACCGCCGGCCCCGGCGGTGCGACCGCGGCGCTACCGCCACGGTAGAAATATGGGTCTCTGTACCGCCAGCCTGTTGGCGGTACGGACGCCACTTTAGCCCTGGCGGTCTCAGACCGCCAGGGTCGTAATGACCCCCATCTACCTAAAGTGCAACAAATAATCCAGTGATCAATGGTAAAAACTCAGAAAATGTGTCTTTATTTTAGTTTTCAGAGCATTACCCATAATTTCTAAGGAAAAAAGCCACCCTTATTTTTTATCATTTCTAAAGGAGGTGCTTTAGGTTTTATAGTTTTGATTCCATCAAGCTGACTTCGGATGTGCCACACTTTTTAAATAAATACAGAATGTTAGCAATAGAGTAGTTCATTAGAACACAGTTGAAAGGCAGAGGTCTGGGGCACGGACTCAGACAATCGAGAGTAGAGAGGAAGGGGGCTGAGATAGCAAGTTGAACATGCATGGAGGAAGGAGCAGTGGCAGCACAGCAGACCATGGAGAGCAGGAGAAAGGGATAACTATAACTTTCACCTTCGCATTGCACTGCTTTTACCCTTGCATATTTAATCACTCATGACATGTTCATTGACTACATTTATAACATCCCAAATCACATCTGAAATGCCATTATTGTTGGCATTACTGTGCATGGCAGGGGCATGAATTATAGTAACTTTAGGGTACAAGATATAGTTATTCGCGAAAACTATGCCCAGCGAATTTTAGTGGTGTTGTTTTAAATGGTTAGTATAAGTGACATTTTCACCTAACTAAAACACTCTTTTGAACTTTTTTTCCAGTAAATATGTATCTACATATATATTTTTGTTTAAGAAACCAAAGATGAAATTACGGTTTGAAATTAGGTCTCTAGTTGGCAGAGGTATGTACCCTGTCCGAGTAGGGACCACAATCCTAATCAGAGTAAGTCAGTTACACTCCCTAAATTAACCTCTGCTCACCCTCTGGTAGCTTGGCACAGAGCAGTCAGGCAATGTGTAAAGTATTTGTACAACACATCTCAAATACAGTAGCTCAATGAAAACACCACAAAAAGACTACACACCAGTTTAGAAAAATAGATTATATTTATCAGAGTGAAACAAGACCAAAGCAACATAAATCCAATCAGTAGAAGTCAAGATATTACATCTTAAGTATTAAATGTGAAATAGTGGATAAAAGTCACTGGCAGTCAAAAAATTACTTGAGGTTGTGAGGGACTGATGAAAATCCAAAGTTCAGGCTGACGATGCTAGAGAGTAGGCTACGAAGCGAACCCACACTACGGGTCAGCTGAAACAGTATCTTTGGTTTAGCAAAGCGTTGACTTTAAGAGCATGATGTGTTAGTTGCGATCCTCGCAGTCGCGTCCTGTGTTGGTGCCAAACTCCGTTGAAGTGAATGGGACGCTTTTGTCATTGAGCCCTGCAGGCTGTGCATCCGATATCGTTGAGTAGTTTCTGCATCAGCATCGAAGGAGAGATGCAGCAACAATTTGCACACTATGGAGGAGACTGCATCAGTTTTTGCAGGATTTTTGCTGCAGAACCCACTTCTGAGGCCCAGGACTCCAGATTGGCACCTCAGTCATTGGTAGGACTCACAGATGGTCTGGCAACACCAGGAGAGCTAAAAGCAGTCTTTGATTTCCCCGAGACTGCGGAAGAAGATGGGGCAAGCCAGCAACCACTGGAGACACTCTGGGTCAGAAAGATGGGTCCAGTCCTTGTCCTCAGCAGGCAGCAGGGCAGCTGAGCAATGCAGAGAAGCTGTTCCTTGGAACAGACACTCCAGGCAGAGAGGAAATCCTTGCAGCACAGCAGTCCTTACTCCAGCACAGTTTTACCCAAGTCCAGCAGTGATCTGTTTTCTGGGGGTCAGAGCCCCAGTACTAAAACCAAAAAGTGCCTTTGAAGTGCGGTTGACTTCAAAGCAGCTCCTTGAAATGCACAGGTTCCCCTTTCATCCCAGCCCTGGCTCCAGACTATCAGTTAGGGTTAATCAACCCTTTGTGTGGAGCTCGGGTCTCTACCATTTGAAGTGTAAGTGTGAGCCCTTCCTATCCTCCCTTCTCTGGAAGACCCATCAGTATGCAGATAAATGCAGATGCAGTTGAGTGTCCTGTTTTGTGGCTGTGTGGAAGGAATGCATAAATGTAGCTGTCACCCAGCCCAGTCCATAAGTGTATTAGAGACAGACCATCAGGCACACAGAAAACTGACAGCAGAGAAATGCCCACTTTCTAAAAAGTGGCATTTCTAAAATAGCACTAATATATGTGACCTCACCAGCAAAGAGGATTTAACATTACCATTCCAGCGATGTAGAATGTGATGTTGATACTCCTTTCTGATTGAGAATTGCAGCTTAAAAGTATATTAAGGAAATTCTGACCTATGAGAGGAGTAGACCTCACAGTAATGAAAAACGACTTTGGGAGTTTTTAATTATCACCACACGTAAAACTTAAAAGTATACGTCCTGCCTTTTACTTACATGGCACCTTGCCCTATGGGCTACCGAGAGCCTACCTTGGAGGTGACTTATATGTGATAAAAAGGGAGTTTAAGGCTTGGCAAAAGGCTTTAAATGCCAAGTTGAAATGGCATTGAAGCTGCACACTCAGGCTCTGCAGTGGCAGGCCTGAGACATGTTTACCAGGCTAATTAAGCAGGTAGGTCAATCCATGCTGCAGGTCCCCCTAGTGACATTTAATTTACAGGCCCTATTTGTAAGATTTAACATTTTACAAGGGACTTACAAGTATATTAAATATGCCAATTTTGGATAAACCAATGTTACCATGTTTAGGGGAGAGGCACATGCAGTGGTAAATTGCTCAGAATCCCAAGCCAACAAAAACATACAGTGAAAAACAGAAGGAGAAAGGCAACATTTCTGGGTAAGACCTCCCAAAAGGATGTCAATATGTCAGTTACACAACCTGTTTCAAACTAACAGAGCCACTAAAATCCTCTAGTTATAGCTACCCCTGTCATGCACATTGTTGCTATCAATGATGTCACTTCAGATGTTGCGGTCATTGTATCAATGATTTCATAGAACTAGGCATAGGTGAGTAGCAGGGCATGGTGATAAATATGTAAAGGGCCAGGGAATTATTGTAGTAACAACAAATGTCTGTTTCCTAGATATACTGAGTCTAGGAAAATAGAGCGGACTATCATTTTGGCTCTACAATCATTCAACAGTTTTCCTATATGTGGCACTTAAAATTCATGCCATACAGTGGTAGACATGCTTTTTTGGACATCAAGCAATTTCCCCCGATAGATAAGCATCTTAAGCATCTACTGCAAAAAGACAACGCTGGTCATAGAGTCAGCCAGTTACCCCCATAATATGATTGTTTTAATATGTTATTCACAGAGATCAAAGGCTCAGATTTCTACAAGAGTGATTGAGTGAATTTCCTAATTTTTCAAACAAAACAGAATTAATTGAAAAGTGCAAAACCTTATGCTGAATAATACAGGTATCATAAATGCATTTAGGTAATCATATTTAGACATTGTAGGCACTCAAATAAAGAACTATAATGTATTGAGTTAAGTTAGCATGACAGGTTTGTGATGGTAGGATCAGCTCAGGTACTTACCCTCTTTCTAAATAGAGGAAGGGAAAATTATTTGGGTGAGGCATGAGCACTGCCGGTTTACCACGGCCCTCTCACTCTACCAAATTCAAACTTTATCCCTTACTTTTGTATGCATGCCGAGGAAGGCTGCTGGTGTTCATGGTGTAACAATTGCTGGACTCATTCATATCAGTTTTTGTTTCCAGGGCACGTAGTACCTTCTGAGGTGCTCAGGAGTTTTGGTTGTTCTTGGAAAAATTGACAATAAAGTGACAGTGAGACAATAAAACAGGAAATTTAAAATAAAACGCCTGAGCTTTTCCCGTAGTAACCATAAAGTTAAAACTAAAATTGTAATGCTATCAATAAAATATATATTTGCTTCGCTGTCAGGAGGTGAGTGATGCCTAAATATTGTACTGAGAATATAAACATTATGACAGGGTTGGATATTAACAGTATTTTTTTGCTATTTTGCATATAAATGTTGTCCTTATTTCCTCTTCTTGTAATACCAAACAAACCATCAATTCTACGTGCTGTCTGTCTTCTTAAATGTTCAATAGAGATTCCTGCAAAATTCATAAATAGAGCAGAATTAAGTGACATTTGATAGGGATAGTGAAAAGACTACTCCTTGTTCACAATGGCCCGGCAATGCCATAAAATGATATAACAATTAACCCGAAGGGACTGCTTCCATCAGGTTTCCTAAGACTACCTCTGAACTCAGTGACGTCATATACAGAATGCCAAGTGACTGACTCATTTCTTTGACACGTCACACATATTTCCAAATACAGTCCCTGGGCAGCTGGTAGCAAAATAGATATCACACGCCCTTTCTCCCGTCATATACCTCAGTGACATCAGAACGTTAGTTCAGGGGCAGTAGGTTAATGTGATCATTCTAAGGTGGTGCCCATTCCAGGTGTGTAAGTTGTAATCAGAGCGTAAGTTTTCACCTCTGTTTTTGCTCTTGGTCCTCAAAAGCTGTAGTGTGTGTAGTATTTATACAGTGCGTACGAAAACACTGATAAAGCGTGACAGATTGGAATAGCTTAATGATGTCCGGTTGAGGTTAGGTGGGGCATACAGGGTAGTAGCATCTTGAAACTTGGATGTAAAACCCATACAATCAGTTAACGTTGGTGAAATGTAAGAGTGGTGGGGCTATCCTGGCTTGTATGAAGTAAGTGATCTAAGAGTCGAAGTCTTCCAAGAGTCTGTGACATAGTATCATAGTACTACTGCCTTCCTACTGAGTTCCTGAAGTAAGACAGGCGAAATCATGGCTCACTATCCGAATTCATTAGTAAGCCAGGAGTACTTCATGCATAAGTTAAAGCACAGCCTTTGTGAATTGAGGCCAATATATTTTGCTATTTATGAAAGATACAGGCAATTGCATTCCCTATAATTTAAGAAACACAAACGAGAAAACTCATAAAAGTTCTCTCACTCCAGGCTTGGGGCCAAAATGATTGCAGTTGAAAAGGTGATTTAGTTATACTCAACGAACCAACTGCATATGTCTCTACTGCAATTTAATCATAGGTGGTGTTGCTGGCAAGTACAAGTTCCAACGTGCTTACTGGGCATAAGCTCAAAGAGACAAAATGCCCAGCATATCATCTGTTTATATCCTACTTACTATGGAAAAATATGACATGCGCATTAGAAAATGTGTCACCAGCATTAAAACAAAGCTTTATTTACTAGTAAGATTGCTCAAAGTTTACAGTAATTACCTCTTTCAACATAATAATACACATATTCCTGTCAAATGTTGTCTCTTTATTTCTGAAATGTACAACCTAGGAGTTTAATTTAATTTTATAAAACTAAGAATTGAAATGAGATATTGATTGGGCTTAATTTGCACTTTAATCACTTAAACTGCCAGTAATGAATTGATATGCAAGTCCAGTGCTTTCTATAGCATTGGTGCATTTTCTGTATGTGGGAAAATTCCAGTATAAAGCCATGGACTGTACTGCCTAGCAGCTGGGAAATGGCATTCGGAAGAAAATTAAAGTTGATCTCCCAAGTATGCGGTCCTTTCTCAAAGGGCCCTTCTCCCTCTTGAAACACGAAGCGTAATTGGTTCATGAATGCCTACATTTAAACAGAAATTCGCTGGGGGCCCTTTGACATTTTCTGTACCTCTTGTTCGTGTCAACTGGACAGGTTGAGTCTTCAGCCCCCACCTCATTATAAGCCTTCTTATCCCCTACAGAACTAGGCTTTAAAGAATTTAAACTTGAGATGAAATATTGATAAGCAACAATTGCCAATGAGTATTCTCAGCACATTACAAATAACCAAGATTGTGTCAGGGCCCCAATATATCCAAGATTCACGTTGTGACCTTGCAGTTCAGGTAGCTAAATAGGACCAGAAACATATTTCTCTGCTTCATCTCTGTTTATTATATAAGCTCATAAAGAAATGACATTCGAGCTGGCAGAGAGTGCAATTTCAAATCACAACTTTTCACTTTAAGAACCGAAGATTGGCTCTCAAAATTCTTTAAGTGCCTGGTTTCCGAAAGAGCTAATTCTAAGGCACAAGGACAAATAACATGTTTACTAGGACATCTGCCCAACTTTTTAGACCTGTATAATTAAGAATGTATAATGCTAGAGAATGATTGAAAACTCTCTCCAGTACTTTTATTGCTGAATAGCAGTGATTTTTATCACGCCCAAATCTCCGCAATTCTGCAGACCAGTAAGTGTTTCATTCTGAGCCAGTGGTTGCAGTTGAGGCCCACCAGAACTCATTTTTGGGAACCAATGCTTATTTCTCCTATCAGACATTGACCCAGAGCAACAGAGAGAAAAATATACAATGGCAGCAGTAGGAGGAAAACTAGGACAAAAAAAATGTGCCAAATGGAAAAAGCAAGGACAAGAAAGAACCTGCAGGAATGAGAAAAAGGGACAGGGAATGATGAAAAAGGCATAACAGAGAGTACTTGGTGGCTGATGGAAAAAGGCATAACAGAGAGTACTTGGTGGTTGATGGAAAAAGATACAACTGAGAGTACTGGTTGGTTGGTGAAAAAAAACATAAGGTGGAATTATGACTCAGCAGCCTTTAATAGAGCCAGGAACAGGCTCCCGAGCAAAATGTTGGGCCCCTTTTACAAATTAAGCTCTGACACCGCCTTATATAGAGTCTTATGAATCTGTACCTGCCTTACCAGCAGACTCTCTACATCCCTTACTTTATGTATATATATTGTTGATGGCCAGAGCATATAAGGCACATTGTATTCCAAAAAATCAACTATTGCCAATTACCAATATGTTCCCAATGTGTTACAACAAATAAGAAGAGCAGCCACTACTTGTTTTTGAGTGCGAGGAAAACCTCAATCCTAATTATAAGTTATGTGAGAACAATCAGAGAACACTTGAGAAGTCCATAACACATACCAGATATTAAATCCTTAATTCAGCTCCACTGGGACAAATATTCATTTTCATCTGTTCTCAACTTCACTGAATTTGAAATGTTTCCAACTTCATATGTCCATAGCCAACACGTGTCTTGTCCAGCACAAGGCTAAGGAACACATACAGGGCCATATTTATACTTTTTGACGCAAAACTGCCAAAAAAATTAGCGCCGGCTAACGCCATTCTGAAGCGCCATGCGGGCGCCGTATTTATTGAATGGCGTTAGCCGACCGGCGCTGCCTGGTGTGCTTGAAAAAAAACCACATACACCAGGCAGCGCCGGCGTAGGGAAAAATGGCGTTTGGGCGTCCAAAAATGGGGCAAGTCAGGCTGAGGCAAAAAAATCATCTTAACCCGATTTGCGCCATTTTTTTTGGGCGCCCAGACGCCATTAACATGACTCCTGTCTTAGCAAAGACAGGAGTCATGCCCCCTTGCACAATGGCCATGCCCAGGGGACTTCTGTCCCCTGGGCATGGTCATTGGGCATAGTGGCATGTAGGGGGGCACAAATCAGGCCCCCCTATGCCACACAAAAAAATTAAAAAAAATACTTACCACAACTTACCTTTTCTTCCCTGGGATGGGTCCCTCCATCCTTGGGTGTCCTCCTGGGGTGGGCAAGGGTGGCAGGGGGTGTCCCTGGGGGCTTGGGAGGGCACCTCTGGGCTCATTCTGAGCCCACAGGTCCCTTAACGCCTGCCCTGACCCAGGCGCTAAAATCCGGCGCAAATGCAGGTTTTTTAGTCCCGCCCACTCCCGGGCGTCATTTTTGCCCGGGAGTATAAATACGACGCATATGCATCGCAGTCATTTTTTAAGACGGGAACGCCTACCTTGCATCTCATTAACGCAAGGAAGGTGTTCACGCAAAAAAATTACGCTAACTCCATGAACTTTGGCGCTAGACGCGTCTAACGCCAAAGTATAAAAAAACGACGCAAATTCGGCGCAAACGGAGTATAAATATGCCCCACAATATTTACTATAAATATTCTCACATGATATAAACACTGCCACAGTCTTTCATCCCGTGTTCTTAAGGGCGTAAACATATAGAGCTTACAAAGTAAGTCAAAAGAAATAACGTAAAGGAGGAACCTTTCACATGATCAATTCTAGACAGAACTATTACACATCAATATCAGAAAAACACCAAATGTGTGCAATAACAACCCTCTGTGACATCATCCATTCATACGGAAAGAATAATCTCTCATATCACAATGTTGTCCCTCTCAGGACATCATGTATCAGCGTCTGAGTCAAGTGACTTTTGGCCCGCACTATCAATGGTACTGATAACCCAAAATCCCATTCTTGTAAAGGAGTAATCATTTTAGAGTGGCGAAATGCAGTTTTCAAGTATTCACCCCTTCATAATAAATTCCTGTAACTCCAATTCAATTACTATAAAAGTTCAACCTTCTATAAAGTCCAATTCAGCAAGGTATTTCACAATCCTAGAACTCATTCTTGAGGCAAGTTGTACTAGTACCACATATATTCAAATCTGGGCCACCATCTTTAGAGAAGTACGTGCCTAAGTGCTTATTCACAATAAGGAATAACGACTACAGCTTTCTCTTGTGCCTAGATAGAGTGTTTGTCTTTACAAATTAATTGACTTGTTGACCCTACCTGTACCCACCTTGCTCCAAGAAACCCCTTCCGGTAGCTGTGCGCATTACAAAACTTAAATAATAATAATTAAAGTAATCATTTTCCAGAGGTGAACCCTTATATAAACCATCCAACTGTATATTACTTTTGCAAGATCTTACTCTATCAAGTAACATATTACAAGCTTTTATTCAAGCTACTACAGATTATAACTAAACGTCCCTGGCCACCAAATAAACTTATTTCTACTAGCTTTCAGAAAACTCAAAACTCCATATATTCTACTCAAATGTGAATAGCATGCTGGATAAGTGGGAGGAAAAGAGAAAGAGCAAGAGAGAGTTTCACATACCCCATGGCTCAGAGTAAGGTGTACAGAAAACTCAAACACAAATCAGCAAGCAAATCACAGGTTAATATCACATATCACAAACCATGGTGTTGACATAAACTACCACATAATTAAAATCAAAGCAACCCCAGTTATTGACATATACTATTATCTTCTTTAAGATACAAATCGTACATTTAAGCTAAGCCAAAAGAGGATCACAATCACTTGTCTCCATTTCTTGAGAAATTAGATCCATTTCAATCTCAGTGTATTTAGTAACTGATTACAAGTCTCAGTATGAACTGAATACATCATTAATCCCCTAGATAATACTGTATTCAATTTTCAAAGTTCAGGCCTTTTTCCACCACTTCTAGGTTTAAGATCTATAATGCCTGTTGTTAAACTTGGCATCATTGGCATGGGCTCCCCTAATTTTTTGCCTCTACTTACCAGGTAGTTTCTGTGTACTGGACTCTGTTTTTGCTGTTTTTGTTTGCTCTGGACACATCTACCACTGCTGACCTGTGCTAAAGTGTAAGTGTTACCTGTATACATTTTATGTCGACATTGGCTATCCATGTTTGGCATATTTGATTTACCAGTAAGTCCCTAGTAAAGTGCACTAGAGGTGTCCAGGGCCTATAAATCAAATGCTACTTGTGGGCCTGCAGCACTGGTTGTGCCACCCATATTAGTAGCCCTGTAAACATGGCTCAGACCCACCACTGCAGTGTCTGTGAGGCAGTTTTAATCTGCCGATTCGACTTGGCAAGTGCACCCACTTACCAGGCCTAAACCTCCTCTTTTTATACATGTAAGTCACCCCTAATGTAGGCCCTAGGTAGCCCCATGTGCAGGGTGCAGTGTATGTTAAAGGTGGGACATGTACTGATGTGTTTTACATGTCCTGACAGTGAAATACTGCCAAATTTGTTCTTCACTTTTGCAAGGGCTATTTCTCTCATAGGTTAACATGGGGGCTGCCTTTAAATGTGATTAAAGCACAGATTCCCTTTGGGAGCAGAGAGACATGTGGAGTTTTGTGTCTCTGAACTCACGAATACATGTTTTAGTGAAGTTGGTTTTTAGATTGTGTGTTTGAAAATGGCACTTTTGGAAAGTAGGCATTTTCTTGCTTAAACCATTCTGTGACTCTGTCTGTTCGTGGATTCTCTGTCTGGGTCAGTTTGACAGTTGGGCTGTTTGCATCTCTCCTCTAGACAGTCACACAAAGGGAGCTGGGGTGTAGCCTGCATACCCTGATGGGCCATCTGGGCTGAGGGTCAGGGAGGAGTGGTCACTTACACCTGCATGCCCTCACACAATGCAGTCTCTGACCCCCTAGTGTGTATCTGGGGCCTGGCCTGGGCAAGGCAGGATCTTAAAAACAACAGAGACTTTTCTTTGAAGTAGGTCAACTTCAAGGGCAGAAAGGGATATAAGAAAAGCACCCAAAACCCCTGAAAATCAGATTACTTCTGGAACCAAGAGGAACCTCTGCCAATGAGAAGACCTGGAGAATCTGGAAGAGGAGTACTGCCCCTTTGCCTGTGACTGTGCTTTGCTGAGTTGGCCTACAGTGGCTGTTTCTGCCTGAGAGAGGATTAAGACTGACTTTTGTGTGACTTCCCACTGGTGCAGAATCTCCAAGGGCTTGAATTGAGGAACCTCTTCCAAGGAGAAGGGCTGAAGAGCCGAGGAGAAGTGCTGCCCCTGCCTGTGACTGTGCTTTGATGGGCTAACCTATAGTTTCTGCTTCTGCCTGAAAAAGGGAACAAATACTGGACTTTGTTGCGCATTCCTGCTTGAGAAGAATCCCCAAGGGCTTGAACTGAGCTTGACTCCTGTTGTTGAAGTCTCAGGGCCATCAAATACTTTTCCTGCAAGCACCTGGGCTCTCTGCTGAGGCTCCTGGCCTGCCAAGTGGTACCCTATCCAGTTCCTGGGTCCTTGAAAGGTGAAGTTGGTAGACAAGAACTGAAAATCCACACACAGACCACTGTGCAGGGACATTTTTGACGCACCTTCCGTGACCTGGATGATGAACGACACGCCGCCGGCTTTGCAGCTGAAATCAATCCTCCACCTACATTGTGGCTGGAAGATCGAGGCAACGCGCCTGGAGAGATGATGCGCAACACCCACTAACGAAGGCTGGTAACAACGCAAACCCCAGGCAGCGTGGTTTTGTGATACTGTGCAACCGGGTTTTCAACGCAACATCGCTGGCCACAGACAAACAACGCAAAGCCTTTCCGGACCCGAGGTGCCTGTCCGGATCGATGCATCACTCTCTTGCCACAGAGAAGAAACAATGCACGTCGACCCGACCAGAGGTGGAACGACGCACGGTCTCGCTTGCGAGTGAGAAATCTATGCATCACTGGCCTTGTTCGATGCACACTTGCCCGTGCGACTTTATTTTGACGCTACCCAGGTACTTTTTTTAAATAACAGCATTCTCACTGTCTTCTAAGGATTTAGATTCTTATTCATTTGAAAATTCATAACTCGACTTCTGTATGTTGGATTTTTGTTGTTTTGGTCTTGTTTTCTTTAAATAAATATCTATTTTTCTAAACCTGTGTTGTCATTTTTTAGTGTTTTCACTGAGTTACTGTGTGTGCTGGTACAAGTACTTTACACATTGCTTCTGAAGTTAAGCCTGCCCGCTCGTGCCCAGCTACCAAGGGGGTGAGCGGGGGTTAATTGAGGTTATTTCTCCTTTACCCTGACTAGAGTTAGGGTCTTTGCTTGGACAGGGGATAACCTGACTGCCAACCGCAGACCCTATTTCTAACAATGGTGTAATATTTTCTGACCACACATCACAGGATCGATTTATAGGCATACCCATTTGTCCTCCTGATTGCTAAATGTTGTTCAACCATTGTTTTCTCTATAGAGTGTTTCAGTTGCAGCTGCTGACTACAGAAAGTGGTGAGGCAGCGCGAGGGGGGCAATAATCTAAAAAAAACACTTACCTGCCGCTGCCACCACCTCAGTGCTCCTCTGCTCCTAGCAGCCACACAGCAAACGCTCCCAGACTCCCCACCCAAGACAGACTCTGCTCTCATGCTATTACCCAGCATAAGAGCAGCACCAGGATTGGCCTGAGTGGGCTTGTTTAACCCTAGCTCAGGGACAGGAAGCATGTGCCTTTTCTTCATCCAGCTGTACAACACAGCTGGGTTGGAGAAATGTAAATGCGCATGTTGGTTTGATTGTGCTAAGACGGCCGGCAAAACCAACATGCGCCCTTACAATGCCAACCACTCCTCCTCCCTGCCATGGCCCTGCCGCTCCCTAAAGTCACGTGGCTCAGTGAGAGAATGAAAAATAAAATGATAGCAAAATTGTTTTGTTATCATTTTATTTTTCATTTGCTGGTGCTCAGCAATGGGGCGACCCTTGTCAGTCATTACGGAGGAGCGCTGCTGAAGTATTTTACTGTGCCCTATGAAAGAAATGCTTTTCATTTCCTTAAACCATTAACCTATTTTTTCAGCAAAAACATGTTCTTCATCATTGGGGATTATTTAGAAGCAACATTTCACCACTTGCTGTTTCCAAAAAAGGGTGTTTTTTAATTGTTTAAGTTAAATGGTTCCTTTATATTACAAACAATTGCAAACACATTACAATCAATCAATCAATCAATCAGTGCTTGTAAAGAGCAACTACTCACCTATTGAAAAAGCTATGTCTACAGTTCCTTCGTGAAGCTGATGAGGGAGGTGGTTTGTCTGATGTTGAGAGGAAGGGCATTCCAGGCGGTGGCTGCGTCCTCCTGTTCTGGTTTTCCTGATGCGGGGTACTTCTGCGAGAAAGAGTTCGGCTGAGCGTATGGCCCTGTGGGGTACTTGTAGGTTGAGTCACTGGTTCAGGTAGGCTGGCCAGGTATTGTGGAGGGCTTTGTGTGCGTGGGTGAGGATACTGAAGGTGATTCTTTTTTCTATGGGAAGCCAGTGCAGTGTACGCAGGTTTTGCGAGTTGTGGCAGTGTCGAGGTAGGTTGAGGACCAGTCTGGAGGCGGCATTCTGGATTTTTTTGTAGCTTGCGGTGAGTTTCTTTTTGAGTCCGGCATAGAGTGTGTTGCCGTAATCCAATCTGCTAGTGATCAGGGAGTGTGCAACAGTCTTTCTATGTTCAAGGGGGATCCACCTGAAGGACTTGCATAGGAGGCGGAGGGTGTGGAAGCAGGAGGAGGTGACTGAGTTGATTTGATGGTTCATGCTGAGGTTGGAGTCCAGGATGATTTCCGAGGTTGCAGGCTTGACAAGTGGGGGTGGTTGGGTTCCTAGGGTGGATGGCTATCAGGAGTCATTCCACGCATTGGGTTGAGGGCCCATGATGAGTACTTCTGTCTTATTAACGTTGAGTTGAAGGCAGCTGTATCTCATCCAGTTGGCACCTGCTTCCATGCCTTCGTGGAAATTGTGTCTGGCTTTGTCGGGTTCGTTGGAGAGGATGAGTTGGATGTTGTTGGCCTAAGAGAGAATGTTGATTCCGTAGCTTCTGACGAGGGTGGCTAGGGGGGCCATGTAGACGTTAAACAGCATGGGGCTGTGGGAGAATCCCTGGGGCACTCCACAGGTGGTGGGTATTGGGTCTGTGAGGAAGGGGACAAGTCTCACTTGTTGACTTCTGCCGGAGAGGAAAGATTGAATCCAGTCGAGGGCCTTATCTCTGATGCCGTCTTTGTGGAGTCTTCTTATCAGGGTGTGATGGGAGACTGTGTCGACTAATATACCCACAGTTTTGAAAAGTATTAACACAAGAAATTACAACAAATTATTTTATAAAAAGAAGGACAAACGTAAATGATCAATATGTTCATTGCACTTCGTTGCACTTTTTAACAAAATCATTAAAAAAATTATTCACTCTGCGACTTAGAACTGAACTTTTCACAATGTGCGGATTCTATTTCCAAAGGTCAAACAGGGCATCGTTTTTCACTCTAAAGGTCTCGAGATCTGCTAAATGGCGAAACCTGAAGAGCACTAAAGAGCTTCAGATCTCAGAGCAAATTAAGCTCTAAAAATTGTGGACAGAATGCAAAATATATATACTGGCTCTCAGAATCTACATGGAGTTGTGCCAAATAATAGCCTGCAAAGAGTCTTGCACAGTTTTCAGATCATTAAATAGGGCCAGGTAGAGATACGAGTTCACTAACTGCAGTCAGATTCGGTGGTTGAAATCAAACGCGCTGAAGTGGAACAAAGAAAAAAAGAAATTAAGTTTCATGAGATATTTATACCTTTTAAAAACGCGCAGAATATGTCTGTAGGAACCAGCAGAGCCTAAAAACGTGAAACTAAGGCCAGTATTTATACTTTTTTTAGCACCGCATTTGCGCCGCTTTTTGACGCAAAACAGCGCAAACCTACAAAATACAATGGTATTTTGCAAGTTTGCGCCGTTTTTGCGTCAAAAAACGACGCAAATGCAGCGCAAAAAAAGTATAAATACGGCCCTAAATGTAAGACCATGGTGTGAGAACGCAGTGATGACAGAAGAAATGGCATAAACACTGGTGTGACAGGATGAATATTAATCCTGGACAAAATGTATGTTATGCTGGCGTAATCAATGTGTAATTTCTAGCATTACTAATGGTATGTGAAACAACTGCAATTACACCATTATAATATGTAATTGAGCATTTGATCAGATAAAAACCCTGTAGGGGGGGCATGGGTACAATGTGGATGAATCGAACACAAGTAACTTGTTCACATTACATTAAATGATGCTCTATTTTTTTAAAGACAGCACAAAAAATGGAATGGCACTTCACACAATGGATACATTTGTTTTGTTTTTTGCATTATATCTGCAAAGCAAGCTAAGAAAATTACACCAAGCTTAAGTTGACATCGTAAGCAGATTTGTGTACTGGGATACTTATAGGCATATCAATGATGTAACCCAAGTGCTAAGATTTTATCATAGGTTAAAAGAAATGTCTGACAAAGTTCAGTTTTGCTGGTCAAACCAAATTCTGAGAAAGGCCAGTTTCGATAAAGAGAGGATCTCACTGCATAAACAGAAGGTTCACCTTCCCTTTCTGAAAGCATGACATGGGGGGTCATTCTGACCCCCGCCGGCGGCAGAAGCCGCCCGCCTGGCGGGAACCGCCAGAAGACCGTACCGCGGTCAAAAGACCGCGGCGGTCATTCTGACTTTCCCGCTGGGCTGGCGGGCGACCGCCAAAAGGCCGCCCGCCCGCCCGCCCAGCGGGAAAGCACCAGCAACGAGGAAGCCGGCTCCGAATGGAGCCGGCAGAGTTGCTGGTGTGCGACGGGTGCAGTTGCACCCGTCGCGATTTTCAGTGTCTGCTAGGCAGACACTGAAAATCAATGTGGGGCCCTGTTAGGGGGCCCCTGCAGTGCCCATGCCGTTGGCATGGGCACTGCAGGGGCCCCCAGGGGCCCCACGACACCCGTTCCCGCCAGCCTGGTTCTGGCGGTGAAAACCGCCAGAACCAGGCTGGCGGGAAGGGTGTCGGAATCCCCATGGCGGCGCTGCTTGCAGCGCGGCCGTGGAGGATTCGCAGGGGCAGGGGAAAACCGGCGGGAAACCGCCGGTTTCCCTTTTCTGACCGCGGCTTTACCGCCGCGGTCAGAATTGCCCTTGATGCACCGCCAGCCTGTTGGCGGTGCATCCTCCAACCCCGGCCCTGGCGGTCCATGACCGCCAGGGTCGGAATGACCCCCATAATTTCTTACGATAAGATGTTTGCATTAGTGACATAGAGTGCATTTTAAAATGGTGTCAATGTGGCTGGGAGTTTGGATGCCCAGTGGGCGTGTTCACAATAGTTATACCACTTGGATAATGTAGGTTTTGCTGAACGTAACAATACCTGTTACCAATTACTGAATTAGCAGTTTTATTTTTCATGCTATTTATCAAAGACATGGATGATAGCTCACTACATATTGTTCCTTGATAGCAGCTCATTTGAACCCCAGAGACTAAATACCTTCCCCTACAACTTAGCCCTAATCTCTTTGTTTTAAACACTTTGATTGGGTTTTACTGCAGCACATGTAAGGGAAAAATTGTGATATGTTATTGCAGATGACAATAGAATATGCATAATTTAAAGTGAGAATTAGAATGCTGACAGCTCTTGGTGAAATCAAGCTAGAGAGGACCACCATATGTGTCTCCCACTGATGTTAGATAGTGGGGGAGTAAATACTCTGTTGCATCCATGTAATGAAGGATATTGTCCATATTAATGTCACATCCTAGTTAATTTGGATTAATACCATCTTCCTTGATACAATTAAATAAACAGATTAAGAAGAGAATGTGTGGCTGTAATTCATAATTGTTGATTACGAAGCCCAGTGCATTTACCAAAAGTGAGTTAAATCAACAAACTCAAGTTGCAGCAACAAGAATCATCACTGAGGGCTCACTTTTCCACTGAGGTTGATTTTTCCTGTATTAGGTGTCAAAGATCAACATTCCTAAAACCATTCTACATAAAATTGCTCTTTAGCTCAAGTATGCATGTTTTCCAAGACAAACGCTGTAGAAATCTTTGGTCTAGGCATTGCTAACAGACCGTGGGGCTTATTCAACAGAGACCTGTGAGAGGCTTGCGCTGCCAGAGCATCACTTTTTTGGTGATGCTACCACAGCGCAAACCTCTCAACCATATTGTTGAGGCCATGCAAAGCCACTATAAGTGTGGAGTCTTGTTGTGGTGTTGGTCACTGTGTTACTGTAATTAAGTGTTGCACACATACTTTACACATTGCTGCTTAAATTAAGCCTGACTCCTCTGTGCCAAGCTACAAGAGGTTGAGGACAGGTTAATTTAGGGTGTGTATCTGACTTACCGAGACTATGATTGTGATCCCTACTTGGACAGAGTGCATACCTCTGCCAAATAGCGACCCAATTTCTAACTACCAACAATACCAAAAACAACAGGCCCACTTAGAAAACACTCCTCCCTCCACGAAAGGTCTGTGTCCATCTTTCCCAGTTGCTTATGCTTTTTTGATTATAAACTTCCTATGTCATTATGTAAAAGGGCTGTTAATTTGAAGGATGTATGTCTGTTTCAAAGTGATTCCTATTTGATTCCTATTTCACAAGCATATTATACGGGCTTAAACAATTTACCATAAAAAGCATTATTTCTCTGTATATTAACCCCTTCTCTGCCAGGCCTTTCCCCCCTCCTGTGCCAGGCCTTTTTTTGGCTATTTGGGGCAGTTCGCGCTTAGGCCCTCATAACTTTTTGTTAACATAAGCTACCCACGCCAAATTTGCGTCCTTGTTTTCCCAACATCCTAGGGATTCTAGAGGTACCCAGACTTCGTGGGTTCCCCTGAAGGAGGCCAAGAAATTAGCAAAATACATTGAAAATTTCGTTTTTGCAAAACAATGGGAAAAAGGGGCTGCAGAAGAAGGCTTGTGTTTTTTTCCCTGAGAATGGCATCAACAAAGCGTTTGCGGTGCTAAAATGAGCAGCTTCCCAGCTTTCAGGAACAGGCAGACTTGAATCAGAAAACCCAGTTTTTCAAAACAAATTTGGCATTTACTGGGACATACCCCATTTTTAAGATTTTTTGTGCTTTCAGCCTCCTTCCAGTCAGTGACAGAAATGGGCATGAAACCAATGCTGGATCCCAGAAACCTAAACAGTTCTGAAAAGTAGACGAAATTCTGAATTCAGCAAGGGGTAATTTGTGTAGATCCTACTAGGGTTTCCTACAAAAAATAACAACTGAAAAAAAGAATATTGAAAGTGAGGTGAAAAAAACAGCAATTTTTCTCTACTTTTTCTCTGTAACTTTTTCCTGAAATGTCAGATTTTTGAAAGCAATATACCGTTACGTCTTCTGGACTCTTCTGGTTGCGGGGATATATAGGGCTTGTAGGTGCATCAAGAACCCTAGGTACCCAGAGCCAATAAATGAGCTGCACCCTGCAGTGGGTTTTCATTCTGTACCGGGTATACAGCAATTCATTTGCTGAAATATAAAGAGTGAAAAATAGCTATCAAGAAAACCTTTGTACTTCCAAAATGGGCACAAGATAAGGTGTTGAGGAGCAGTGGTTACTTGCACATCTCTAAATTCCGGGGTGCCCATACTAGCATGTGAATTTCAGGGCATTTCTCAAATAGACGTCTTTTTTACACACCTAGCGCCCACGAAAGGAAATGGCCCAAAACACAACGTGGACACATCACATTTTTTGACAGAAAACAGAGGTGGTTTTTGCAAAGTGCCTACCTGTAGATTTTGGCCTCTAGCTCAGCCGTCCTAGGGGGGGCAGAAATGGCCTAAAATAAATATGCCCCCCCAGCCCCCCGTGGAGCGACCCTTGCCTACAGGGTCACTCCCCCGGCGTGACATTGGCACAAAAAAAAAGATCCCCAGTGCCTAGTTGTTTCTGCCCCCCTTGGGGGCAGATTGACCTAAAATCAGCTGATTTTCCCCCACGGGGGGCAGAAATGGTCTAAATACAATTTTCCCCCCAGGGGAGCGACCCTTGCCTAATGGGTCACTCCCCATCTCTAAAAAAACAAACAAACAAAAAAAAACACAACATTTTTTTTGCCCTGGCGCCTAGAGGTTTCTGCCCCCCCTGGGGTCAGATCGGCCTAATAACAATAGGAAATGGCCTAAAATAAATGTGCCCCCCACCCCCCTCAAGCCCCCCCGGGAGCGACCCTTGCCTACGGGGTCGCTCCCCTTGTGTGACATTGGCGCAAAAAAAAAGATCCTGGTGCCTGGTTGTTTCTGCCTCCTTTGGGGGCAGGTTGGCTTAAAATCAGCAGATTTGCCCCCAAGGGGGGCAGAAATGGTCTAAATACAAATTGCCCCCCAGGGGAATGACTCTTGCCTAATGGGTCGCTCCCCATCTCTATAAAAACAAACAAACAAAAAAAAACACAAAAAAAACATTTGCCCTTGCGTCTAGAGGTTTCTGCCTTCCCTGGGGGCAGATCTGCCTAATAACAATAGAAAATGGCCTAAAATAAATTTGCCCCTCTCACCCCCCCAAGCCCCACCGGGAGCGACTCTTGCCTACGGGGTCGCTCCCCTTGCGTGACATTGGCGCAAAAAAAAGATCCCCGGTGCCTAGTGGTTTGCAGATTGACCTAAAATTGGCCGATCTGCCCCAAAAGGCGGCAGAAATGGCCTAAATACAATTTGCCCCTCCAGGGGAGGGACCCTTGCCTAAGGGGTCGCTCACCATCTGTAAAACACCAACAACAACAAAAATACCCGGTGCCTAGTGGTTTCTGCCCCCCTTGGGGGCAGATCGGCCTAATTAAAATAGGCTGATCTGCCCCCCACGGGGGCAGAAATGGCCTAAAATAAATTTGCCCCCCAGGGGAACGACCCTTGCCAAAGGGGTCGCTCCCCTTGCGTGAAATTCATGAAGAACAAAAAAACTCCTTGGTGTCTAGTGGTTTCTGTCCCCCTTGGGGATAGATTGTCGTCATAAAAATAGGCCAATCTGCCCCCAAGGGAGGAAGAAATGGCCTAAATGTAATTTGCCGCCTAGGGAAGCGACCCTAGCCTAAGGGGTCGCTCCCCACCTCTAACAAAAAAAAAAAAATGATCCCTGGTGCCTAGAGGTTTCTGTCCCCAGGAGGGGCATAAAAGGCCTTAAAAAAATAATTCCCCCCTTGGGTGCGACCCTTGCCCAAGGGGTCACTCCCCTTTTGCCACTTTCAAATAAAAATAAAATCCCTGGTGTCTAGTGGGCGTTTCAAAAGCCGGATTGCTTTACAATCCGGCTTTTGAAACGCTGAGAGAGACTTCAAAGGGAAGGAAATTCATTTCCTTCCCTTTGAAGCCTCTCCGGCCTCCTCCACGTGATCGGAAGAGAAATGCTTGCATTTCTCTTCCAAATGCGCTGGGAGCTCAGGAAGGAAGGAGGAGGCCTCTGTGACAGCGCTGACGTCACGGGGGTGGAAGGGGAATGGATTCCCCTTCCATCTACGCCCGGGGGGTGTTGGTGGGGGGCCCTGGGGGGAGCACTAGCACTCCCCCCGGTTCCCGGGTGCAGGACGAGGTGATCTCGTCCAAGGCACCCGGGAACCTCTTGGTTCCAGAAGTGTTTCCAAAGTCTGTAGATTTGGGTGCCCTTCTTATACCCAGTTTAGTCTTTGAAGTCACCTTTCTTCAAAGGGGACTCACACCTACTTGTGAAATCCTGCCTTGCCCAGGCAAGGCCTCAAACACACACCAGGGGGTTGGAGTCTGTATTGTCAGAGGCAGGCACAGTCCTTTCAGATGAGAGTGACCACTCCACCCCTCCCTCCTAGCAGAGATGGCTAATCAGGAAATGCAGGTTATACCCCAGCTCCCTTTGTGTCACTGTCTAGTGTGAGGTGAAAAACAACCCAACTGTCAAACTGACCCAGACAGGGAATCCACAAACAAGGCAGAGTCACAGAATGGTTTAAGCAAGGAAATGCTCACTTTCTAAAAGTGGCATTTTCAAACGCACAATCTTAAAATCAACTTTACTAAAAGATGTATTTTTAAATTGTGAGTCCAGGGACCCCAAACTCCACATGTCCATCTACTCTCTAGGGGAATCTACCCTCTAATCATATTTAAAGGTAGCCTCCATATTATCCTATGAGAGAGACAGGCCTTGCAACAGTGAAAAACAAAGTTGGCAGTATTTCACTGTCAGGACATATAAACCACATTACTATATGTCCTACCTTATCCATACACTGCACCCTGCCCTTGGGGCTACCTAGGGCCTACCTTAGGGGTGTCTTACATGTAAGAAAAGGGAAAGTTTAGGCCTGGCAAGTGGGTACACTTGCCAAGTCGAATTTACAGTTTAAAACTGCACACACAGACACTACAGTGGCAGGCCTGAGACATGATTAAAGGGCTACTTATGTGGGTGGCACAACCAGTGCCGCAGGCCGACTAGTAGCATTTGATTTACAGGCCCTGGGCTCCTCTAGTGCACTGTACTAGGGACTTACTGGTAAATCAAATATGCCAATCATGGATGAACCAATTACATACACATTTTGTATAGTAGCACTTGCACTTTAGCACTGGTTTGCAGTGGTAAAGTGCCCAGAGTAACAAAAACAGCAAAAACAGAGTCCAGCACACATCAACAAAATGGGAAACAGAGGCAAAAAGTTAAGGGAGACCAAGCCAAGGATGAAAAGTCTAACAGTCTGTTTGCATCAATATATTTTTTATAATTCATCAAGTAGACTAATGTTGGGTATTCAGATTAGAGCAATCTGTGTGAAAGTACAATCTCATTGTATACAATACCATCGGCATAAAGTCGGCCTAATAACAATGGCAGGTGATTCATGGGAACAGTTTGTTTTAAAAGGCAATATTACTGTGCTCCTGGAAATATGCTGCAAACTTAGAAACACACATTGAGGCTTATTCTCTCTCACATCATAATGAAGAAAGCTAAAGGTTTTGCACAGGTGTGGCACATATTAAAAGTGGTGGGGCGTGTGGAGGGGGTTGGGGGAGCGCAGGTGTATGCAGGGATGGGGGCACAGGTGGGTTTTAACATTGAAAAAAATTCAACTTACCTGGTGGCCTGCCAGCAGCTTTAGAGAAGCCCTGTGAAATCCCCCCACTCCTTTCATGCTAGTACCACGCATGAGAGCAGTGCAGGGTTTGACCCGGGTAGGCTGGTTTACCGCTCCCTTAGGCATGGGGAGTATGTGCTGTTTCTCCAACTCGGCTGATAAATATAGCTGGGTTGGAGAAACCTAAGTACGCATGTCTGTTTGGTTGGCCAGGAACGGCCAGTCAAACAGACATGCTCACTTAAGTGCACTCATTCCTCCTCCCCCTCCCATGGCTCAGACCCGCCCCTCCCTGCACATGCTGGCTCAGAGCAGGCAGCTGAAAAATAAAACAAAATATATTTTATTTTTTAGCTGCTAGCTCTGAGCCAGTGGGGTGACGCTCCTTCGCCATTGTGAAGGAGCCGCCGCTGGTTTTGCGTAGTTAAAAGATGTCTTAAGATAGGAAACAAACTCAGTTGGGTATTCAGTGTGACATGAGCAACAATTTTAAAATACCTCTAAACAGATAATGCCCCATCATGTATCATTCTGTTCAAATGCCTCACATTACGTGAAAGAAAATGATCACTGCATATTTCTTCATGTAGGTATAATCTAGTGTATTTTCGATTTCTGAATCAGTAGAAACACAGGCAATTGTCCCCCTTCCTCTGTGGCATGAAATCTTTCTTCCACTTGTTTATGTGCCTGGCTTCTGGCAATAGTTGTGTAGCGGGCTGTTGTGAGAATGGACATATTAACCAAGGCCAGGACCAAATGAGCATCAACGTTGAAAAAATTAACATTTAAAAGTTTTATTGCTGCAAAATTACATAGTTTGATTCACAACAAATGTGCTAACTTTCTTTCAGAAAATTCCTATCCCTAGCTTGAAACAATGTTCTGTTTTCAGTTTTTATGCATGGAAAGCTGTCCCAATCATAAATCTGTTGGCACACATCTGGCAATGTCATATTAATTTCTTGTAGTAATATTTCTCTAATGTGGAATTTAAAGTACAGATCGACATTGCAAAATGGTAGCTCTGTGTGGCAATTGCACAAATGTTCTTTGTCTTTTTTTCCAGAATGAAAACAAGTTTCCCCACAAGTTTCCCCATGAAGAAGTTCCTTCACCTATTATAGGGCTGTTCTGTCCCCCATCCCACCCCCAAAGAAGGGATTTACTTCATCCTCTAACCATTTAGAGGGCAGGAAATGGAAGGAGAGCACAGCTGCTAGATTTCCCCTTGCTGCCCCTGGCACTGCATTCACGACCCCTTGCTTCAAAGCTAGCAAAGGCGGTGTAAGAAACAGGCATTAAGAAGGGCTCTGAGCTTTGTGTACTTTCTGTAGCCTGCAGAGAACAAAGACATGTGTCATTTTTGTAAGATTTGTGACCTTGTAAAGCACATTCAGTAAAAACAAAACACTGACATCTTACACCATTTGGACCCTTCTGAGGTGCCACTTTGCAGGCTGAAGGGAAAGAGAGACATATATATGAGGCCAGTTAGAGCGAACACCAGAAAAAACTTAAAGTAAGGAAGAGAGTAAGAGGACACTGAAAAAAACAGCTTGGAAGCAGAAAGACAAGAAGGTGTGAGTGTGAGTGAGAAAGAAAATACAAATCTGAGACAATAAGCAGTTGTGCAAGAGATATGCATGACAAAGGTGAGACATGTGAGAGGGGTAATAGAGACACAACAACATACAGGAAAGATACAAAGGGAGAAAGAGGATCACAAGTGAGATGATAAGACAGGAAGACAGGGAAGAGGTGTTGGAAGCCAATGAGGGAGGGATGACAAAAAAGCAGGCTGGTGAGAGACAGTTTTGACCTAGCGAGGGGGACAAAAGAGAGAAATAGGCAAATTATAAAGTAACAAAGTAGAATGAGTCAATTTAGAAAGTTGCAGAGTGTACATGGGTGGGTAATAGGTTGTAGACTAGAGTGTCAAAGCTCCTTAAAAAAGAAGAGACAGAGAGAGCTGAGTTCAAAATGTAGTATATTGGTCATAGTGGAGCCATGTCTCATTGTACCCATGAGCAACTTGGAGAAGTTCCATCAGATGGTTTACACATGAAAACCACAAAGTTGTGAAAATACATCATCCAGTCAGAACAATAGAAGAGGCATTTCTTCATCAAATACATGGTGTGATGTTGATTAGAAGATGCATGGTGTTACACATATCAGGCATCCAGCCAATCACAATAAAACAACAGTTTGTGATGGCAGCGTGATACAAGATGAGCAAAATGTGGCCTTCACATTACTCGAATGGTTGGGACTTTTCAAGGCGTCAACAAAGACAATTACTTCACAACCCCTGTCCAGACCTATGTGGACATCCAGTTGTGTGTCTGGTGCTGGGCAAAAGTCGGTCTCCCACCTAGGTAAGTGTCGTGTGTAGAGGGAAGCTGGGAGTACTAGGAAAGCCCAAAGGTAAGTACCACAACCCCACCCCAGCGACAAGGAAAGCAGGAGTAAATCACAGTAACTTTCCCAGAACACACAAGAAAATTAAAAGGAGAATTATGCAAAGCTCAGAAGAGACTACAAGACACCAACAGTGGATTTCTGGACAAGAAGACCTGTGGAACAATGGGACCAAGTCTAAGAACCACAGCGGAGTCCAGTAAGGGCAGGAACCCCTACCCACCAGGATGAAGGTGAAGAAGAAGAGTCAGCACTGCACCCAAGAAGATAAAGACGGGTTTCTGAGGATGCATGTGATGTCTCACGCCGGATGGAGGATTTCAGTCCGGTTTGCGTCATCGGAGTCTGCCAGCAAGCCTTGGCACACGCAAAGCCTGCGGTTAGCAGAAAATGGCGCTGCCGGGGACCAGGAAGGGTCAGGTGTACTCTACCCAGGAGGGGGAGTCAGAGAGGGCCCTCAGCAACACAGAGGGCCCCAGAAGACCAGGCAGCATCCACAGGAGTCCCACTGGATGGAGACAGGAGAGTCACAGAAGAAGCCCATACAGCAGTACGAGATAGGCTTCCACGCCGCTGGAGAACCACTCAGGGGGCTGTGGGAAGGAGTGCTGGGGGCTGGAGCTTCAAGATGCATGTAGAACTTGGAGGAAGTATGCCAACAGCCTTGGCAGCTGCAAAGGACGTAGTGCACGGGGGTACTGTCCTGCGTCCTGAAGAGTCCAGATGCAGTTTCTTCTGTCAGAAGTCGAAGTGGAGGATGCTGGAGTCTTGCAATTCAAATCTGAGGAACCACCCAAGAGAGAGACCCTAAATAGCCCTGAAAGGGGGAGTGGTCACCTAACCAGGTAAGCACCTACCAGGAGGGGGCTCTGATGTCAGCTGGTGGCACAGGCCACTCAGATGCTCCCAGTGTTACCTGCCAACCTGGAATTCAAGATGGCAAAACCCAGTGACCCTCTGGAGGAGCTCTGAGCACCACTACTGGGGTGGTGATGGATAGGGGAGTGGTTACTTCCCCTTCTTTTGTCCATTGTCATGCTAGAGCAGGGACTGGTTCATGCAAGGAGGACACCAAATGTGTGTCATGCTGCGCCCGGGACACGGGTGGCGCGCGGCGGCAGGACGCGCCACGCCCCTGCAATTTTCTATTTTTATCGAGGCCCAAATTGGGCATGGAGCCTCGCTACGTTAATGGCGCGACGCGCCCCGCTAGTTTCTTCCCTTCCCCACTCTCCATTTTTCCCCACTTACCTTCTACTTCTTTTTCTTTCTTCTTTTCTGCCTTCTTCGTCTCTTCCTGACTTTATGCCTTTCTTTCATGTCCATGATTCCTTTCTCTTTCCCGGCAAGCCTTTGGAACCTTACTTAACATGGTGACTTTTACTATGGAATTCTATATTATGTTCCTAATCCGATATGGTGTCTTTTACTTCCTGCTGGTCACTTCCTGTTCTTTGGGTATATAAGGTGTGTGATTCCTGTTCTCTTTGCGCTGAAACACTTCCTTTGGGTGGAGATCTTCGCTCCTGTTCTTCTGCGTCAGATATATGACTTCTGAGCCTGTTCCAGCTTTTTTTTTTTCTTGTAATTTTTCCTTTTGTTCAGATTTACTTTTTACTTTTTGTTTTTGTTCCAGGAGTTCCTATTCGAGGTGTTTTCCCTTTTTGGGTTTTTTCCCTCTGGGACTCCTTCTGGAGGGCATGGACTGCCTTTGGTGTTCCCTCCATCAGCAGCAATGTGGCTACCAGTAAGGGTCACCCCTACTTGGGTCAAGGCAGAACCTATAAGAACAAAGACCTCGCCACATTTCCAGTTGGCCACAGACACAGACAACAAGTAGGTTGTGACAATGTGCCCTTCAAAGCATTTCCAGTGGCTTGGGAAGGATACCCCTCTAAAATCTGTAATGCCAGTTTCCAAAGGGAGAGGGTGTAACACCCCTCTCCAGAAGGAAATCCTTTGCTCTGCCTTCCTGGCTTGAGCTTCTCAAGCAGCAGGAGGGAAGATGCCTGTCTGGAAGGTGGCAGCAGCCTAGGTTGCCTGTGAATCATCAGAAGGCTGTAATGGCAATACTTGGGGTCCTCTAAGGAGCCACCAGAGCGCATGGGATCATACAACCAATGCTTGCAAAAGCATTGGGTATGATTCCAACATGTTTGATACCAAACATGTCTATGTTTGGAGTTACCATTGTGAAGCTGGACATAGGTATTTACCTATTTCCAGTACATGCGGAAAATGACATCCCCGCACTCATGAAGTCTTGGAAAATGGGCCCAGTTAGTGCCCTAGTGCAGGGGCGCCCTCACACACAGGTACTTTGCACCCTGCCCTCTGGACTGAAAGGCCTGCCATAGGGGTGACATATAAGTGACCTGGTGCAGTGAAAATGGCAGTGAAAGGGTGCTTGCACCTTTTCACGCAGGCTGCAATGGCAGTCCTGCTGAACCCTTTGCTTGGGTCCCGATGAGTGGCAAAATATATGCTGCAGCCCATAGGGATCCCCTGGAACCTCAATGCCCTGGGTTCCTAGGTACCATATACTAGGGACGTATAATGGGGCATCAGTGTGCCAATTGTGGATGAAATGCAGAGTTTTAGGAGAGAGTGCATAATCACTGGAGTCCTGGTTAGCAGGATCCCAGTGATTACAGTCAAACACAATGACATCAGGCAGAAAAAGGGGATAATCATGCCAAGAAAGAGGGTGCTTCCTATATGTTCATCATTGAGTATCACAGGATTAGGACAGGCCTAGGAAAAAGAAAATGTATTCTTTAGCCAGTTTCCACAAGAGAACAACCACAGAACAGGGCAGGAGAGTTGTGGAGGCAGAGCAGTGCATAGAAATACTCAACTCAGACATTTGATAAGGGAGAGAGAGATTTGAAATGAGAGAAGGAGAAAGATGAAAGAGAGAGACAAGGCAAGCACTGACATTCTCTAGCAAATAATTATTTAAAATATGACACAGTATGATGGGTGTTTGGCACTCCTGCAATAAGATGGATAGGAACACAATAATTATGAATATCCAGACATTCAACATTTGCATCTGGGCATTTTAGGCTGTAATTGCATATGACCACCTTTGGTGTATGATGGTTGAAATTGGGCAGGTGATATCTATGCCTCTGCCATTTGGTGATTCTAACCTCCTTAAATTGTAGGTGTTATACAAATAGGATGAGGTCCTTACCTGTGTTATTGGGGTCAAAGGTCTCATGATGGCCCTTCTGCTACCCCTGGCATTTTGGTGAATGGACATCCATGAATGAAAAGGGTTTTTAAATGCTCATAAATGGATGTATTTTCTCCAGCCCTCAAGCAATGTAAATCTCAACACATTTTAAGGAGGAGATGCAATGGAGGGAGAGGAGCTTATGACTGTTCATAAACTGATATTTTTGTGGGTGTTCATAAACTTTCAAGGGATACAGCAATTTGAACCGCTCACTACTCACCCTTTACCAGGAATGTACTTGTTTTTGTATTATGAAAACAGGGAGTAAAATTACCTAGTAAATATATCTGAAATGCCTCCTCTAAAGAATGTGTTGTAGGTGTACATAGAGCCATTAATACATTTAGGCCCTCATTACGACTTTGGCGGTCTTTCAAAAAGCCCCTGGCGCCACTATACCACCAGTGCTGGTGGTATTGGTGGCTCCCTATTATGACTTTTCCACTGGGCAGCGGACGGAAACAGCGTTTCCGACCTCTGGCCCAGCAGAAAAGTCACATCAACATTGCAGCCGGCTCACAATAGAGCCGGCTTCAACGTTGATGTGCAGCGGGTGCAGCAGCACCTGTCGCGCATTTCACTGCCCGATATTCGGGCAGTGAAATGCGTGATGGGGCTGTGCCTGGGGGCCCCTGCTCGGCCCATGCCAGGTGCATGGACAGTGCAGGGGCCCCCAGGGGCCCCCTTACCGCCAGCCTTTCAGGCTTGTGGTTGGGGATTATGACCGCCTGGCGGAAGCCTGGAGGTCAAGTGGAGGGGCTGGTGGTATGGCCGTGGCTAATGCGCCACAGTCATAATACACTGGCGGAACACCGCCAGGCTGTTGGTGGTGTTACCGTCAGTTTACCACCGGCTTCCACGGTCATAATGAGGCCCTTAATGCCTATTTATGTGATCAAATGTCTTTATGAGTTAAATCCACCTTATTGCATGTGTCATACAGTCTGTGTTGTTGAAATATACTTATTACTCTTGTCAATGAATGTAAATAGTGATGCAAATATACCTAGAACCTGTGAATGTGTATGATGCGGTCCCAGGTTCGAATGACAGAGTTAAGGATGTCATAGCAGACTTCCTCTAAAATGGATGCAGTGCTCGCCAGACAAAGCAGGAGTCCTGTGTAAAACGCCGCATATTACTGACAATAGTTTTAGTCGATCCCATTTTCAAGAAGCCTTTCATACCCAAACTTAGTCTACACAATCAAATCAGAAAAAGCAGTCATATAAGAGGTGAAGCCATGCATATTATCTAAGAGATGTGATGGAGGGATAGAATGGTGACAAGTACAAAGTGGTGAAGTCCATTTACTAGAAAAATGAGACTGACATTTAAAAAAAATAAAGGATTAAAAGTGAAGCAAATACATTACTCTTGGTCAAGTAGGCCTGATAATGCAAGCGCTCTGTTTCAGTCTTGCACTCATGGCTTTTAGCATTGTAAAATGTATGTAGCTTTGTTATAATTTGGAATGCTGGCCTAGTAGTTAAATTGTTTGTCACACTTTCAGAATTAGCACCTGTTTTGTTCAATTGATTAATCTAAATTCCTGACAAATAGCCAGCTTGCACTTTCTTTCTGCAAAAGGTCATTAAGGCACGCCGCAACTCCTATATGTTGAGGCTGGTGAAAGCAAGAATTCTGCTAAGTGACAGGGGTGTCATACGATCAGATTCTTAAATATATACACCATTCAATCCAATTCACCTAGCCTATGCTAGAACACCCAATCTGTAAGGAAATAAACCTCCATAAATCTCAGTACAGAGTGCCCAGCTGCGAAACAAAGGGAGACTATTGCTGTTCCCTGTTTCCTTACTGTGCTGGCTGCAGCACATGTCCAACTCTGTGTAGTTCAGAGTTTAGTGTGTACACTTTAGAACATGCAGTTTCAGAAACGCATGTGCACAACCGTCTCCTTTAGGAATGTCCATCTCTTTTTGTGATCATCGCCTAAAATCCGACAGCTATTCAACCCTACCAGAGAGCTACAAGATGCCATTTTTTTGTGGATAGGTTCTCGGGCCGCCTTACTCTGCAAACCTTGGCCATCACAGGCAAAGTATAAGGTGAAGGCAAAACCAATCAATCTTTGAGGACCAGTAGTTTTCTTTTTTATTAAGACTTAAATATTTCAAGTCCCATATGCACGTCTTCTTACCAGTCCAATCCATGCTCTGTAATCAGGAGGCAATGTCTCAATCCACTTTCTACACATCATATATCTAGCTAGTAATACTAGATAAAACCTAAGCTTCTACTTCCTTCTGATCTCCCCATCGTCCTCCACTTTCAAAGGAAACAAGCAAGGGGCATTCGGGGGTAGCTTGCCTCAAGACTTTGGGGAAGGTTAAACTGGCATTGTCCCTGAAAACCTTCAGTCTGGTCAGTCCACAAGCAAATGGAAGTCATCTGTCATTGGTCAATTACACTTCTTACATTTATATTCTTCCCTCATCGGCAGTTTAGATAATTTGGATGGCATCCAATATGCCCTATATTATGTGAAAAGGTGGTTTCTTTGAATGTACCCTGTTTCACGATATCACATACCATGCCAAGGGATGCATGCCATAACTTTCTCTGTATCCACATCAAGCAACCTTACTTCCCAGATATTATAAGGTGGTGATGTTTTTTCATCCTCTTCCTGACTCAGTAGTCCATACCATATAGTAATGTCTCTACTTATTTTCTGAGACTGCATAGTAGGATTCTTTTATACTAGCGATGTAAACTATCAAATGACCTGCACAAAGCAGAAGTTTTTTTAAGAACCCCTGCGTCCTGAAGGAAATGATAGTCAGTTGGTCTCTTACCCTCTGTGCAAATGGCTCAATATATAAAGTAAACAAAATAGAGTATAATAGGCATCCCTGCCAGGATGTTAAACTTCCTGGTTGAAGCCCCAACACACTAGGCCCATAAACAGTCCCACTGCACCCGATCAAAGGATTTTGCTGTACCAAAGTCAGCATCGCCAGTGACTCACTATCTATGGTAGCCAAATCTCTGGTGCCCATTAACATCTGCAGTAACTCTTGCATTTGCCTTACTTGCAGAAACCTTTCTGACCCTGGTGGATAATGTAATCTGTCACCCTGAAAAACCTTCTTGCCAAGATGCTGGCAAAGATCTTATAGTCTACACTTAGCAGGAGACTGGACAGTAAGACTCACAAAGCTTGGAATTCTTATTTGGCTTCAGAGTAACCATAATCATAGCTTAACCCCAACCCTCACTTTTCCAATCCTTCTGATACCCTCACTGATCTCTCCCTATGAATACTGAGCAATCTCTTCTGATGAACAGGGATCTGTAAAGAATCTAACCACTTCCATATATTCCGAGTTTCAGCTGACAATGTATTTTTACACAGCTCCTGCTAAAACTAGGGGTGGGAAGAACTTGCAGAATTTTACTCTTCAGATTCCATGGAGTTCTTCCAATGGAAGGAAATTTGCACGTCGTGCTGCTCATGCTGCAGTTTAGCACTATTAATGTGTTTTATGCTGAAAAATCAGCATGAATAGCACCATGCAGCGCACAAGAACGCCTAGCAGTTCAAGTTGATTTTGCTGCAGCTCGAGTACAAAAGCATCCCTCTCACCGCAATCTCTTGGTTTCACCTGTGTTAGAAAATATAACTGGACGTTCTTCTAGCGACCTGAAATCACATTAGGGGACACCAAATCTCACTCATGGTTGCCAGCTCACATTTCTGGAGCCTCACAAAAGAAAAAATACCAGAAGTTGCATAATTTGGCAGGAACTCAGCATTACAAGACTAATGCAGAGTCACCAAATTCTGCCAATTTCATGAGCAGAATTAAAATTTGTGACTAGGCCTATATAAAACCCCTCAAAAGCAGTCCGGATTTCTTTAGAAGTAACTTCAGAAGTACAGTTTGTGAACAGGAATGGGTTTACTCATTTGTGAGTGGGTGGATGTCCCTCCGTAAACCAATCCTTACTCACCCCCCCCCTATTTTGTAGTATGTATGCCTCATTTGTGAACCACTGCTTCAGTCCCTCCCACATTGAAAACTAAGTGCTAAACTTACATCTGTGAGGAGCTCCCTATAGGAAAGGTAGTCTAAGTGAACGTAGATATTTACACTCATACATTTGTGAACAGCAATTTGAGTAATTTAGCAGTACTAAATGTGGTACTAGTAAATGTACTGCAAAATGCTACTGGTTAGTAAGTCCTAACATTGCAGTTCATAGGTTTTTGAACAACAATTTGAGTAGTTTAGCCATACTAAATGTGGTACTAGTAAATGTACTGCAAAATGCTATTGGTTAATAAGTCCTAACATTGTTTTTTCTGGTCTCCTTTGTAAATCTCTTTCATTCTGAAGGAGGTAGCATGACCCAATATTATAAGGGGTGACCCTTCTTCTTCGAATAGTCATCTTGTAAACCAGCTAAGCCACTTCTTTGAATTAGTAGTGGCCTATAATAGGACAAGATTTTGTATTATCTTTTTAGAAAAACACAAAATAGTGATTAATATCTATTTCAGTATAATGAGTTGATATGACACTTTAGCAAAAAAAAGTGTTATTAACTAAGACTTCTTCTATGTCTTCAAAAATAAATCAAACATAGTATTTATGTCTACTGAGTAATGGGAAATTCTCCAGTTTCTGGAAGAAGTGGTGAACCTGGAGCAGTGTAGTGATCACTCTTTTCCTATATACGGGTATTACTTCACATGAAGAGGTACGGACAGGTGTGACACATTGCCTCTCAGTACATGTACATATTTACTTTATACTTCTTATATTTACATTTATATTTTTTTCAATGTGTCACCAAAATCATATAGTGTAACTTTATTCACATGTTTTGCTTGCCCAAAATTTTCGGTTATACATCCATTTTTATAATCTATTTTGATATGTCATAGCTTCTGCAAGGAAAAGGTTCTTCAACAATTCTTAGCTAATAAAGTATAGACATGATGAGAAAATAGTAAATCACAGTCCTTCGCATCTTCTTTGACCAAAAAAGTTATGGATTTCCTGTGAACTGAGGAAAGGTGCATAGTGTGCCTTAGGCTGCCTTTGACTGAGGACCAAAATGTTTCATCTGGGTAGGCTCCATCATATGGCCTGGTATTGCTGATGCCTCAGGATAGGTTGACCCCACTTCGCTAAAACACTTGTGGTCACCCTGGCCAAAGTCACTCGTAAGACACAACAATTTTCTTTTTAGGTTGGAGATTGTGAACCACCAGCTGTATTTATTCACAAACAAAATACCCAAAACACATTTCAAATATTAAGTACAGTAACCTTTCATGTTTACACTTTTATTTACAGGTATTAGTTGCCTAACCTTAACAGAGACACTAATAGAGTCATATACCAAAAAATAGCTAAAATAAACCTTGTTTCTGCACATCCACAAAATTTTCTCCTGAGATTTTGACTGGTCCCATTGGCCCTTGCTCCGAACCTCTCTTGCCCAGTCAGAAATGGACCTGTGTGGGTCCCTCCTTAAGGAAGGACACCACCCACCTACCTCCCCTAATGAGATACGCTTGTGCAAGAAACCCACATGGCGATCCCTACCTTGGGCACCCCCTACACCCACCATTTTCCTCACACAAGGGCCTGTACCAGCTTGGTGCCCATTGCACCTGCGTGGGTGGTTGGCTGGTAAGGACCACATGCCAGTGACCACTTCCAAACCCCGCACCTCCGTAACCTCTATTGAACTCTCTGCCAGCACACCTTGGTGAGTCCTGTGACACTGCTATTATCTTTGTCTAAAAGGAAAAGGATGCTTTATATGGACCCGATCTGTCCACCAATCGTGGCGTATTTCACCTAAAATCTGCCCACCCCATCCCACTCACATTAACATGGACGATGAATCAACCAAGCCAGCTGGTTCTCTGGGAACATTTAATTGCCAACCTTTGACAAGTGAACCCCGTCCTGTAAGAAAAAACGCTCACCCTTTATACAGCCAGGTGGCATAGGCGACAGCTTAGATGACCTGACCAACTAACCAATTTTATTATTCACTTACTTTATCAAATCGTTGAGTGCCCTGACCGACTTACCACCCCTCCACACCCCATAATGCACCACAAGGATCCCAGGGGGTGTACACCGCTGGGGCAACATTTTGTCCAAAGTAGCCAACAAATGGGCCAAATGCAGCCCTCCTTGATCACAAAAAAACAGTCAGTATCCTGCCTATCTCAGCCTCGCCACAAAGCCACCTTCGAAATAAAAGGCCTTTTCACATTGAAAGTAAGAATGGCCCAGCACTTCTGTCATCTTTGTCGCATTCTCTTTGACAAGAGTCATCAAGAAATCCAGCGTCTGACTCCAGTCCTCATGCCTTCCACCTGTGTACACATGAGAACAGAGAAAGGAGAAAAGGGGATTAGCGGCATGCCCTACAACATGTGCAGTCTTACATAATGTTTGTAGCAATCTGAGGTCCACCTGACAATCTTTTGAACCGCCGGGCCTGTAAGCACCATCCCACCATCCTACCATCTTCAGCTATCCTAAAGGAGTGAGACGAGTATTCTCTATGATCAAACTCCGCTGCCCTCAGGGCCTTATTGAGTACTCTACAGAATTGAAACCTGGTCAGAGGTGTCCCATCAGCAAACACCAGGAGGGGGCACCCATTTCCCCGGGACAGATGTTCTATAAAGACCTCAAGCTTGCCAGTGGACAACATTAATTGCCTGGCGCCCTATCCAAAAGGATGTGAGCGCCTCTACCAACCTGATCCATCTTGAAATGGAGAATAATAATCACCAGGGAGCCATTCTGCCACTGGATGTCAGTATACTGTCAGTATACTGCAAACCTCCATAAGTGTCCTTCTTGTTTCTGCTACCAATTCATCTTCCCTTATGGCCCCATAGAAAGTGAGGGCAAATGCTGCCCTAAAAAGGTGACCCTCATCCTGTGACCTGCAAGTGTTCCAAAGGGTGGACATGATAGCTGCTAGGTTCCCCGCATTGATGGGGTGCCTGGAGTCAGGATTGGCCCTCTGCAGACACTGCCAACCCCTCAACGCCCTCTGCACTAGGACATTTTTTGTCCCATCTGTGTACCCTAGCTTCCTTGCTGCAAAGGATATTGCAGCAGTATGGTGTCTGGTGCATGCAGTTGACCACTGTTTGTCCTTTAAAGGCACTAGGAATGCAATCACTGACATTGGTGAAAAATAGTCTCCCACCCCTTTGCACCCCAGGAGTTTGAAATATGCACCAAATGCCCCTTAATAGACATGCCACATCCTGGGTGCTGGACTAGCTGCCACAAGGTCTGGTAAGCTTTGGCACCAAGTTGCCACAGTTAGTCCGGGAAAGACATAAGGAACTCTGCTGATCCTGGGTGATGGTACCTGAAAGCCTACATCTTTAAATGAGATAAGATATCATCTGCATTGTCCAGTACACCTGAGAGTTATTTGGCTTTAAAGAGTACATAAAGTTTTGCAAATAACACAATTGCCTTCAAAAGCCTAAGGATAATTTTACACTTCACTGCATATTGGTTGATGCAGTCTACCACTGACATGTTATCAGACTACTATACTACTGACTGGTTGTGGAACTGCTCTGGCCAGATGTAGAGAGCAAATAGAATGGGGAAAGCTCAAGGAAACAAATGTTAGGGAATAGAACAGACTGCAACCATTCCCTCAGCCACTGCTAAGCCCACCATGTGGGACCCAGAATAGCACCAAAACTTTTGCTGCCTGGCGCATCAGTGAAAAGACCTATCTCTTCGCTGGCCCTGGGTGGTCTGGGTCAAACCACCTTCCCATTAAAATCCTGCTAGCATGCTTCCCAGCTCCTCATATCCTGGGGTCCTCACCTGACAGCCTAATACGGTGATGTTCTTCTTCTTTCAAACCACACTTGGCCTGCACAATGGATCATGAAAAAGGGCGCCCTATGAAAATGATGTAAAAGACGAAGTTCTGCTGCCCAGTCACCACTTGAAACTGATGCAATGTAACCTTCCTAGCTGTCAGACATGCTTTCAAGGCATGAGGAATTTTTTTTTAACCTTTTCCAAGGTGAGCCTTTTAGATCGACGGAGTCCAACTCAATCCCTAAGAATTAAATGGTAGTCGCATGCCCAGAGGTTTTACTCTGTGCCAGGGGTAGCCCAACATTTCCTATCAGTTCCTTGAAAGACTGCAAGGCCTCAGTACATTCACCCATCCCAGGAGGACCCAGAAACAACAAATCATCCAACTAGTGCAACACCCACTGGTGGCCCAACGTCTGCTAGAAAACCCACTGGAGAAAAATGCTGAATTTCTCAAAATAGGCACATGAGACTGAGCACTTGTCAAAATAGTTTGAACCCTCAAATTGAAACCCAGAAAATGGAACAAGGGAGCAAGAGGAAGGCCGAACTATGTCTGACTTTGCTCTGGAAGTTACTGGCACCAGTTATTGAAGCATCTGAATCACCTGGTTCAAAGATCCATACTTGACCGAGCAAAAGACCCCTGTCAATGGATTTGTTCACTAATTGACCCTTAGGTGCTGATAGGTTGTGTATTAATCTACATTTACCCAGCTCTTTTTAGGAACCACCCCAAGGGGACAGCAGAAAAACAATTCTGGGCAGGACCCTCCCCAGATTCGTCTCTCTGAGGATCTTAGCCCTGGCAACTCCATAATTGAACCTAAACAACTGCTGATTTCTGCAGAAGGGTACGCCAATACACCCCTCTTGTGGGATTCTAAAGCCCTATTTGAAGCCTTCCCACAATGCTTGAGCTGCTGTGGGGTTATTGTCCACATTGAACCATGAAACCCTTGCCCATCAATTCAATTAACTGGGGGGGGAGCTTTGCACAAGAGGAAGTGATCAGTCCTGTTGTTTGACACACTTGTCTTTGGACTTTCTGAAGCACCTAGTCTCTGAATGCGATGGCAGACTATAGAATCAATCAATCAATCAATCAATCAAAAAGACTTATAGAGCACGCTACTCACCAGTGAGGGTCTCAAGGCACTGGGAGGGAGAAGGAGGGGGGGCGGGAGGGGAGATCACTGTTCGAAAAGCCAGGTCTTAAGATTCTTCCTGAAGAGCAGGAGGTCTTGGGTTTTGCAGAGGTGGGTGGGGAGGGAGTTCCAGGCCTTAGCGACTAGGTAGGAGAAAGATCTTCCTCCGGTGGTGGTGTGTTTGATGCGCGGGACAGTGGCGAGTGAGAAGTCGGCGGAGCGGAGGTGGCGTGTGGGAGTGTCGAAGGTCACTCTTCCGTTAAGGTAGGTTGGGCCGGTGTTATGGAGCGATTGATGTGCGTGGATGAGGATCTTAAAGGTGATCCTTTTGTCTATGGGGAGCCACTGGAGGGATTTGAGGTGTGATGAGATGTGTTCATGCCGGGGGAGGTCGAGTATGAGTCGTGCTGCTGAGTTCTGGATTCGCTGAAGTTTGCGCATGAGTTTTTGTGTGGTGCCGGCGTAGAGGGCGTTGCCGTAGTCTAGCCTGCTGCTGATGAGTGCGTGGGTGACTGTCTTTCTGGTCTCTGTGGGGATCCACTTGAATGTTTTTTTCAGTGTGTGGAGTGTGTTGAAACATGAGGAGGTGAGGGAGTTGATTTGTTGGGTCATCGAGAGGCAGGAGTCCAGGATGATGCAGAGGTTGCGTGCGTGGTTTGCGGGGGTGGGTGCGGGGCCTATTGAGCAACAATGCTTGACCTTGCAAGTCCCTGGGTGCCAGGTATAGGATTGTTTGTTAAAGTCCCAACATTAACCTTTCTCCCCCCCTTCCTGGGCTAAAACTCGACCTGAGCAAACCCAAAAGGGCTGATTGGGAGTAGCATTAATGCATTAAGGCTTCATAAAATACAGCAAAGTATTCATATTGATCTGATCCCAAGCTAACATGGGCCTCATGACCTTAATCCTCCTGAACTCCTTGCATAATCCCTCCAAGCTGTGCCACTGACTTCATCATGCATTCCCCCATCTTCTCTTCTGGTAGCATGCTAGTTGGGCACCTAAATTAGTAAAGAGTACTGCAACAATACCCTGAAAAATCAAAAAGCCTTTCTCCCAATTTAACAATGTTTCCTCCACCCTCTTTTTGTAGGACCAATGGCCGCAGTCCCTGGAGTGAGAGCACTCTTAGCACCACTTGCCCTCTTTCCTTACGGGGCTATCCACAATCAGCTCATCCATGTCCACATACCTTTCCTTAGAAAGTTTCTCTTTTACTTCCAATGTGACATGCCTGCCTAATTGGTCATGCTCAGACTGCACATCCCATAAACCAATACCCAGCAATGATGTCCCCATACCTGTTGCTGTTGATTCCTGAGTGGGGGATGTGGCCCCTTTTGCTGCTGGGCCCACAGGAGGCATGCTGCTAGTGAGAAGAGTGACCGAAGCTTAAGTCCCTTGCATGACATGGTTAACTTGTGGGACACCACTTACCACTGCCACAGGTGTGACACCCATCTGCAGTCCCTGGCATCCTGACAGAGCTGTAGCTTCTTACACTACCAGATTATGATTCAGCATCCTACTGACCCCTGCTACGGGGTCCCCACCCACTTGCGTTCCTTGACAACCTGTACTGCCAAGGTGAGCGGCCAACCTCCTGGCTCTTTCCACATTATTGCCGTCTGCCACACTGGCAATTGCACCACCCAGAGAGGAAACAGCCAAAATTCCCACCTTGGAAAGCCAAGGCAACATGCTGGCAAAGTTTCTACCAGGTCCAACTGGCCAGGACCTCCAGTCAGAGTAATCCCAATACAACTTGCAGCAGGCTCCACCACAGCAGAAACACTACCCTGTGATACTGCCTCACCAGAGTTACCTGTCAGCGGGGTCTGCGGGGTGACCTCAGCACCCACAACCAACCCTTCTGGGTTCCCTGACCACTCCCCTGCTTCCTAACCCGGGAAGTGCCATCCTAGGAATCACCCCTTGTCTCTTATGCCTCTCTGCTGGTGCTACAGGTTTGCTAAGCTGCATCCGAGTGGCCCGTGGTGACAACAGGGTCAAAATCTAATCCATCAAGTCCATTCTACTCATTAATGCCTCAATATCCAGTTCCATTTGTGGGCACTTTGACCCTCACTTCACACTACTAGCCGTCCTTAGCAAAGGCTTACCACCAAACACAAAAAAGGCTCACTTCAAATCTGTTCCCAAATTCAAAAAGGGGGATCAAACAAACTTGAGTCTCAATGTAGCACTACAAAATCACCAAAATTAGAGGAGTCCTCAAGCACTCTCCAGGACTGGCCCTCAATTCAAAGTTAAATTATTTAATATTCCAAGGAGTGTGAAACAAAAGCAAGTACCCCAAGGTCCGGTCTGATGCCCGCCTAATAGACCTAGCAGTCAAATGCCAACAAACCCCAAGACCCTCAGACACTTTGATACTGATAGGGGTAATAGCACCTTTATGCTAAACAGACCACCACCAAAACTCAATAAAATTATACTTGATTGCCATAAGGAACATGCAGTCCAGTCACAATGGCTTGCCAAAAAGAAAATTAATTGAATTTCTCTGAATTTTCTAGATTGACACATACATTTAAGGTGTTAGTCCTTTCCATTTTTTTTTATTTTGCAACCCTTACACACGCATGTGCACATAAGCAATATACATCTTTTTGTTCACACACAGCTTAGAATGAGTGACAGGTTACAAGAATTCACCCATTTATTATAATCTGTATATATATATTTTTTTTTTTACAGTATAGTTAATTAAGATTGTAGCCTTTCATTAGTGTATAATGTATTTTCCATGTAGTGTGTAAGTATTTCAAGATAGTACACTCCGTGTGTCTCCTTAAAATGTGGGGGTAATGGAACACCTGGGAATTCACCTTAGAATGTTGCAGTGAGAGACTGTGAGGGAACCTGGAGAGGAGAGACGGTGTTCAAGGAGTCTGCCAATAAACTGTTAACCACTCTTAACTAAGCAGTGTAATTGTAACACCATTCAGATGATTTCTAGAGATTCCATTGAACAAGTCAGAATGGGTGTGAACAGTATAAGTGTGCGAAGGTGGTTCTGACCATCTAATCCACCTGTAGTTTTTAATTTTTGATCACCTGTTTGTTGACATTTAACTGTGGGTGTGAGCCTCAGAACCTGTGACTCAACCACAATAAACTGATTGTAAAATGGACTGCACATGTTTATCACCAGTGCTGCATTTAAAGACAAAACCACTGTGATGCAGCAAAGATAAGAGGCATCTGGCTGGTTACATGTGGACGTGTGCACATGTGACGGCTGCAGGGGGGGGGGGACTTCTGTCATGCGCATCCCAAGAACTGTGCACAGGAAGCCTGGTGCAGAAGGGACTTTTCAGAGTGGGTGGTGACCTGGAGTAGGCCTTATAATGTGGCCTACTGCAGGGAAAGACAGTGTGCTTTACTGTCTTGACTGTAGTGACACTTCATTACACTCCCATGGGAAAGGCTGCCCTAGGGTGCAACTCCAGTGCCCTTTTACACCCAATTTCTCCTTTGAAGTAGACCTACTTCAAAGTAAAGTCTCTTTGGAATATGAAATCCTGCCTTGCCCAGGCCAGGCCCCAGACACTCACCAGGGGGTTGGAGACTGCATTGTGTGAGGGCAGGCACAGCCCTTTCAGGTGTGAGTGACCACTCCTCTCCTACCTCCTAGCAAAGATGGCTCATCAGGATATGCAGGCTACATCCCAGCTCCCTTTGTGTCACTGTCTAGTGTGAGGTGCAACCAACCCAACTGTCAAACTGACCCAGACAGGGAATCCACAAACAGGCAGAGTCACCGAAATGGTATAAGCAAGAAACCCCTTTCTAAAAGTGGCATTTTCAAAAACACAATCTTCAAATCAACTTTACTAAAAGATGTATTTTTAAATTGTGAGCTCAGAGACCCCAAACTCCACATGTCCATCCGCTCCCAAAGGGAATCTACACTTTAATCAGATTTAAAGGTAGCCCCCATGTTAACCTATGAGAGGGACAGGCCTTGCAACAGTGAAAAACGAATTTAGCAATATTTCACTGTCAGGACATATAAAACACATTACTATATGTCCTACCTTAACCATACACTGCAACCTGCCCTTGGGGGTACCTAGGGCCTACCTTAGGGGTGTCTGACATGTAAGAAAAGGGAAGGTTTAGGCCTGGCAAGTGGGTACACTTGGCAAGTCGAATTTACAGTTAAAACTGCACACACAGACACTGCAGTGGCAGGTCTGAGACATGATTACAGAGCTACTTATGTGGGTGGCACAACCAGTACTGCAGGCCCACTAGTAGCATTTGATTGACAGGCCTGGGCACCTCTAGTGCACTGTACTAGGGACTTACTAATAAATCAAATATGCCAATCATGGATAAGCCAATTACATACACATTTTGTAAAGGAGCTCTTGCACTTTAGCACTAGTTAGCAGTGGTAAAGTGCCCAGAGTAACAAAAACAGTAAAATCAGAGTCCAGCACACATCAACAACCTGGGGAACAGAGGCAAAAAGTTAAGGGAGACCACGCCAAGGATGAAAAGTCTAACAATTCTCTTTTACTCTGACTAGAGTGAGGGTCCTTGCTTGGACAGGGGGTAACCTGACTGTCAACCAAAGACCCCATTTCTAACAGGAACCTTGTTGATTGCAGAGCAGTGCTCTAGCACTACTCCATCATTTTGTGAAGGGGCCCAGGACCCCATCCGTGGACCCTGTATGGTGGGAGAGAGCGGGTGGTGCTGTCGCACCCCCCCTAACGCTACAATGAAGGGGACTCAGGACTCAGGACTCCATCCCTGGGCCCTGAAAAGGCCTAGCACCGGGGAGCGCCGTCGCGGCCCCCCCCCGCAGAAGAAAGGAGGAGTCCAAGACACTATCCCTGGTCCCCAGTGTGGTTGGAGAAGTTGGGGAATGCCGCTGCACTCCCCCTGCTGCAAGGCTTCCCCACTCTCCACACCAGTATGCAGTGGGAACAGGTCTGCCCCCCAGAACGGGCATGGTAGAATGTGACTGCCGGTGGCACTCCAGTGTACCGGCCACACGGGGAGCCAGGAAGAGCGGACAGGGCTGTGCTCCCTGAGCTGTTCTCCACCAGAAGAGACAGCATGTAGAGTGTCCAGATGAGACCGAACTCCCGAACAGGAAATGCAACTGTGGCACGAGGCCACCATGAAAAAGGTAGAAACAAAGGAAATGAACCAGGGGAGGAAGCAGCTTTCCCAAGCACCCTGTAATGCCCTGTCGGGCCTGACAACATTTTTTAATTAAAAACCTATTTGTTTTAGCATGTGGTGGATCCAGGAGGAAGTGATCACTACCAAAGGAAAGTACACGGGCTGGGGGAGCTGCAGGAGCTGTACAGCCTCCCCACAGCAGGAAGTGGGACTCCAACAGGATAGCCCCTCAAAGGTTTTACTATATTTTGAAACACTCACCAGGTTGGAACTTTTTTGTTTTTAGCTGCGAGAGATGCTCCCTCTATCTGGGGGAAAATATGGCTGCAATTTCTGTGCCCTGATGTGGTATAATGGGAGTTTATCCTGTTAACAAGCACTCCCTAAGGGTGAGAAGTGGTTGTTACACCTGTGGTATTACCAAAGTGATGTTCTTTAGTGGCTTTGTTAAATGTGCAGCATACACAGGACGAAATATCACCCTCTAGAGTGAAAGTCTGTAATTACATAGGGATGTAATTATAAAAGTGAGGGCCTTTTAGGGGTTATGGTTAAAGTGCATATTTCATGCTAACAGTTATGTTGATAGCACAAACCAGGCAAACATGCCTGTATCACAGTCTTGTAAATGCTTTATTTGAATACTGAGAATTACAGCCACTCCTGATCAAAGTAGATAAGCTTTGTTGCCAGTATTAAGTGCTCTGACTCCAAGTCATACTCAGACATTGCATTAGAGTACAAATGAATGTTTTAGACATGTGATTTGTGGTCTAAAGCTCCTTTTGGGAGAGACATGAATGACTATGCAATGTCACTCAGAAGTATTTCTATCTGCTTGTGCATAGTATTGAGTAGTGTGTGCAATAACTTCAAAAGAAAAAGCACAGGCTGGACAATCATGTATTGAGTATTATTAACACATATGTTAGAAATGGGGTTTTTGGTTGGCAGTCAGGTTGCCCTCTGTCCAAGCAAGAACCCTCACTCTAGTCAGGGTAAGTCACACACAATCCAAATTATCCTGTGCCCACCCTCTTTTAGCTTGGCACGAGCAGTCAGGCTTAACTTAGAAGGCAATGTGTAAAGTATTTGTGCAATAAATCATACAATAACACCATATATCACCACAAAAATACACCACACAGTGTTTAGAAAAATATAGAATATTTATATGGATATTTGTAGATCAACACAATAAAAGATGCAATAAGAATTTGTAGGAATATCACTGAAAAGTGATATAAAGGGGGTCATTCCGACTTTCCCGCTGGGCCGGCGGGCGATCTCCAAAAGATCGCCCACCGGCCCAGCGGGAAAGCCCCTGCAAAGAGGAAGCTGGCTCCGAATGGACCCGGCGGATTTGCAGGGGTGCGACGGGTGCAGTGGCACCCGTCGCGATTTTCACTGTCTGCTAAGCAGACAGTGAAAATCTTTGTGGGGCCCTGTTAGGGGGCCCCTGCACTGCCCATGCCATTGGCATGGGCAGTGCAGGGCCCCCCAGGGGCCCCACGACACCCATTCCCGCCAGCCTCTTCCTGGCGGTGTAAACCGCCAGGAACAGGCTGGCGGGAAGGGGGTCGGAATCCCCATGGCGGCGCTGCAAGCAGCGCCACCATGGAGATTCCCTGGGCCAGGGGAAAACCGGCGGGAAACCGCTGGTTCCCCTTTTCTGACCGCGGCTTTACCGCCGCAGTCAGAATGGCCCGGGAAGCACCGCCAGCCTGTTGGCGGTGCTTCCTCTGCCCTCCACCCTGGCGGTTTGAAGGGCCAAAGTGTCTTAAGTCTTTAAAAAGCAAACAAAGTCTCTTTCAAGCACAAAGTACCTGGTTTAAAGTGGAAAATCTCTGCAAAGGGCCGCAGAAGAAGAGGTACGTGGAAAAATGGTGTGTGTGTCGATTTCTCCCCTGCACACATGGACTTGCGTCATTATTTTTCACGCGGGGGAAGTCGTCCGTCGTTTTCCGGTGCACGGACAGTCTCTTTCTGTGGTTCGCGGGATTACCAGATGTCCCGGGGTCTGTGCGTGGATTCTTCGGCTTGTTTTCTGGCTGCGCGTCGTTCCGGGAGCTGTGCGTCGAAGTTTCGTTCTCACGGCAGGCGTAGCGTCGATCAGCGTCAGTGTGCAGCGATTTTCTCGCTGCGGAGCAAGCTGTGCATCGAAATGTTCGGCGCACACCAAGAGTCCAAATGAAAAAGAGAAGTCTTTTTGGTCCTGAGACTTCAGGGAACAGGAGGCAAGCTCTATCCAAGCCCTTGGAGAGCACTTTTGCAGCCAGACAAGAGTTCAGCAAGGCAGCAGTCCAACCACAAGGCAGCAGTCCTTTGTAGAAAGCAGACAGGTGAGTCCTTTGAGCAGCCAGGCAGTTCTTCTTGGCTGTATGCAGGTTCTGGTTCAGTATTCTTCACCAGCAAGTGTCTGAGGTGGTAGGGCAGAGGCCCTGTTTTATACCCAAATGTGCCTTTGAAGTGGGGGAGACTTCAAAGAGTGGCTTAGAAGTGCACCAGGCCCCCTTTCAGTTCAATCCTGTCTGCCAGAGTCCCAGTAGGGGGTGTGGCAGTCCTTTGTGTCAGAGCAGGCCCTCCACCCTCCCAGCCCAGGAAGACCCATTCAAAATGCAGATGTATGCAAGTGAGGATGAGTACCCTGTGTTTGGGGTGTGTCTGAGTGAATGCACAAGGAGCTGTCAACTAAACCTAGCCAGACGTGGATTGTAAGGCACAGAAAGATTTAAGTGCAGAGAAATGCTCGCTTTCTAAAAGTGGCATTTCTAAAATAGTAATATTAAATCCAACTTCACCAGTCAGCAGGATTTTGTATTACCATTCTGGCCATACTAAATATGACCTTCCTACTCCCTTCAGATCAGCAGCTGCCACTTCAACAATGTATGAGGGCAGCCCCAATGTTAGCCTATGAAGGGAGCAGGCCTCACAGTAGTGTAAAAACAAATTTAGGAGTTTTACACTACCAGGACATGTATCTACACAGGTACATGTCCTGCCTTTTACCCACACAGCACCCTGCTCTAGGGGTTACCTAGGGCACATATTAGAGGTGACTTATGTGTAGAAAAAGGGGAGCTTGAGGCTTGGCAAGTACTTTTAAATGCCAAGTCGAAGTGGCAGTGAAACTGCACACACAGGCCTTGCAATGGCAGGCCTGGGACAAGGTAAAGCGGCTACTTGAGTGGGTGGCATAACCAGTGCTGCAGGCCCACTAGTAGCATTTAATCTACAGGACCTAGACACATACAGTGCACATTACTAGGGACTTATAAGTAGATTAAATAGTCCAATTGGGTATGATCCAAGGTTACCATGTTTAAAGGGAGAGAGCATATGCACTTTAGCACTGGTTAGCAGTTGGAAAGTGCGCACAGTCTAAGAGACAGCAAAAACAGGTCCAAAAAGTGGAGGGAGGCAGGCAAAAAGTTAGGGTTGACCACCCTAAAGCATGTCAGGTCTAACAACATACTTGTGAATGGTGATTACTAGCCAATTCCACCTCCCTGGAGTAGGCCTTGCAATGCTCTGCTTTGCTACCCTGTGAGAGTCAAGGTCTACAACGGGTGTTTGGTTCCCAGTGGAGGACAAATGTGGACCCATTACTTGTGCGGGCCACAAAACTAATGACCGGTTTCCTGACAATAATTTTGAAATTCATCAGCTTTTCTTTAAATGCAATATATTTGCAGAGCCTATGCAATTCCTGGATTTCAGGGTTTGCTTGTGAATAGGCTGAACTGTAACACATGATAATCCCCTTGAACATTTATTATAAGAAGCAAAATATTTTTTTTTTATGTGGTTTGCCCCCAATAATCTTTGGGGTATATTACACTGAATTAGGGCTCCCATTGTTAAATACTTAGAGACATGAAAGGTAATTCCAGGTCTGAATGTGCTAACAATAGAACACATATCAAGTTTCTTGTGTGCCAAATAACATAAGGCATTCATGCAAGATGGACATATGCAGCACGTTTGCCACATGTATTGTGTACCTGCACCAAATATGTATCAAAGTCTGTGTCACAAGCACTGTTCCTTCATTTGGAATGCTGGATTTTTCTTCTGTCCCTATTTGATCTTTCCTCTTCCTCAGCATTCTTTCTTCTACCTGATTTATGTCCTAGTACAGGGCTTCTTCATATAATACACAAGACAGGTTTGACATACCGTGTCTTCATTGGCAGTCCAAGTGCAGTAGGACATCATTGCTATTGTACTAGAGTAAATGCCTAACTATAAAATAAAGTTTGTAATGTCATTCAGAACATTACCTTGGACAATCTCATTATGTCCCTTATAGGGCAATCCACTCCACGATTAGCACATCCACATCCTTTGTTCCATATGGCTCAAGGGTATGAAAGGATACTAGTGCCCTTTTCCTTTGACAACAGGGCATCATTTCTTCTCTGATGTACAGGATTAAATTCCTAAGGGTTTGCAATATTATTTGAAACTTGGCTTTGGATATCTCATCATGCCCCACCACGGGAAATGCATCTCCACAATTACTATGCCCACATCTTTTGATCCACATGCCTCAAGTTTACCAAAGGATGATAGTGTCCTCTTCCATGGACAAAGGGTATAATCTCTTCTATGGTGTACAGGATAACATTCTTAAGAATCTGCAATATTTAAAAGATGGCCTCAGATGATTTCATGATGGAAAATGCATCTCCACAATTAGCATGCCCCCATCCTTTACTCTGCAGGACTCGAGGGAACCAAAGGATACTAGTGTCCTTTCTAATGTATACGAAGAACTGGTTAAAAATGTCAGTGGCGCTATCTGTTTTCCAGTGTATTTAGGTTCCTTCTGTAAAAAGAGAAAGGCAGCATGCATTTTCTTGAGGAACAAAATGTTTTTTGTAATGTGCCAGAACTACAGCATATAAGAAGGAAAATATGTTTGGCAACTTTGGTGAACATATGTCCGCTGGCTAATTTAGGGTATTTTGTTATTTATGATAAAAAAAATAATATACAATCTAATTTGGAAACTATTGGCTTTGATTATCTTTCGGTATGGCTCTCCTCATACCAGCTCACAACCTGAATTAATATGTTAGTTAATGTTTTGGCGAACTACCAGTGGCATTGTAATGCCCCTTTTCCCCTTTCAGATAGATGAGAGACACCTCCCCCTCATGAATGTATCCCTCAGTGTATATATTTTGCTCTCTGTTGATTTCTGTTCTCATTAAGTAGTCCTACGCCTCTTAAGGAAGCCCATAAAGGCTATCTCAAGAGATCATCATGAAGGTCATCACAGACTTCATCTACCCATGTAGCAGACTTGGCGCTCCTTTCAGCTGTTGGCGTGAAAGGTGCACAAAACAGAACGCCAAGCAATAAGTATGATACATATGAATTTGCAATCTGTGTGCTCTGTTTTTGCCCAGTACTGTAGTGAAGCACAAGCAGTATAGTAGAAATAAGTGGTTCATTAGAGTGCGAGCAGCAGTACATCTAGACAGCTTCTCTGCCCACTCCAACTGCCAGTCTCCCACAAAATCACCCATAACATTCCAGAACCCAACCGTACTCTGGCAAACAGATACCCCAAATGCCACCCCTCCCCCAAACATAAAGATAACCCCACACTACAATGTTTTTAGTTTTTTTTTATAAAGAACTTTTATTGAGTTTTAGGTAAGATAAACGGAAAGAAATACAAATACAAATTTAAACACAATTAAATTAAAAGTAAAAATAAAAATAAAAATAATGTGGCACCATTAAACCAAAATGCATCGTTCGTCCCCTTGGCTCCCCCTGGGCTCCACAGACATTGGGTGTGCGTATTTGTCTAGTTTGGGACAATAGTTCCCAACGTAACAACAGGCAGTGGTACTATATACGCGCACCCTGGACCCCTTTCACTCATCCCGGAGGCATCATGCCTAAGGCTAGCATAGATCGTCATTCATGGGCACGGACAGTTAGTTGTATAACCTGTTTATCCATTTCCCCCATAGTCTATTGTGCTTGTTTGGGCATCCCCTTGCTTCATATATCGTTTTTTCACATTGCGCACACCAGTCCACCCCTCGCCTCCACTTGGCTAAAGCCTTCGCTGTTTCGGCCTTCCAATCTACCATGATGTCTCTTTTTGCCACCAAGCAAGCCACTCCCAGGAAGGTCCGATTCGCTCTAGTGAGTCCCAATTCCCCCATGGCCCCCAGTAGAAGCTGTGTAGGAGACATTTCCACCTCGGATTGTAGGACTTCTGAGATCTCTCCTGTGACTGCCCTCCAGTACGTCGCTATGACTGGGCAAGCCCAGACCATATGAAAAAAGTCGGCCTCCAAGTTGGAGCATCGGGGGCAATTAGCTGTAGGCCGGAGGCCTGCTTTAAAGAGTCTTTTGGGGGTGAGGTATGCTGCATGCAAATAGAGGGTTTGTAACATTTGGAATCGGGAGGAGATGGCCAGTGATTGGGGAGCCATCAACGCTTCTCTCCAGTCTGTTTCTTCTATTGGACCCACCCAACTCTCCCATTTTGAACGGAGTCCCTCGAGAGGTGGGGAGGTGTTGGTAAGTATGGTGTGGTATAGCTGAGAGATACTCCCCCTGCCCAGGCTTCCCATCAGTACCTTCGCCTCCAGTGGGCTGTGCTCTGGAAAATGGTCTCCTGGTAGCACATGCACCAATAGGGCGTGTCTAAGTTGTAAATATTTGTGGAATTGGGTGTTGTTCAGTGAGTAGGCTCCTTGGAGTTCCCCAAATGATCGCGGGTGTGACCCTCCCCATACATCCCCGAGAGTGGAGATTCCAATGTTGTCCCATTTCTGGAAACCTTCTAATGCGGTGACTTCCGCCAACCATTTCCCTTGCCAAAGAGGGGTCTGCTGAGTGAGACGGTTCCACTAGCCCAACACCTTCTGGGCTGCTCGCCACCCTGTGAGAGTCATCCTAGTCACCTCCGGAATGTTTTGTGGGATCGGTCTCCCGTACAGCGCGTTAAAAATACCCTTGTAGCCTGTTGTCTGGAGTTCCAGTCTGTACGCTGGGTCTGTCCAGCCCCCCCCCCAGCCAGTCGTTAATCACCAGCAGTTGTGTTGCTAAATAGTAGAAATAGATATTGGACATCCCCTGTCGTGGATATCTCGCTGGCAAATAGTAAGAGATAGCTTGGGGCGGGAGCCATGCCACAAGAATTGGCGTGCTGTTGATTCCACTTCTTTGAACCACTTCCTAGGGATTGGGTGTGGGAAGTTCTGCAGCTGGTATAAGAACCTGGGAAGTATCATCATTTTATAAAGTGCTATCCTTCCCAGTAAATTAAGGGGAAGGCTCCGCCATTGCTGGAGATCATCTTTAATTTTCTTAACCAGTGGGGTGATGTTTAATTCCCATGTCATTTCAGGTAGGAGGGCTATGTGTACGCCCAAGTATTTAAAGCTATTGCGACGGATCGGGATGCTTTGTTGCCAGTCGATGCAATCTCTAGAAGGGTGCAGGGGGATCAGCAAGGATTTGCCCGGGTTTAAGGTCAGACCTGAGGCCTGTGAGAAGAGGTCTAGTAGTTGTAAGATTCGTGGGCCACTCGAGGCAGGGTTAGCAAGGTAGATGAGGACATCGTCTGCGTATAATGCTACTCCGTCCTCTGGGCCAGCGGGCCATGACCAACCCTCTAGTAGGGGGTCCTCCCTTATCAGCCTCGCCAGTGGTTCTATCGCTAGCGCGAATAGTAACGGGGACAGTGGGCATCCCTGTCGAGTTCCCCGACAGATGGGAAACGGTTCTGAGGCTACACCATTTACCTGGACACGTGCGGTTGGGTTAGAGTATAGTGGCTTTACAAGACCACGGAACCTAGGCCCAACACCGTTATTCCGTAGGACGTGTTCCAGGTAGGACCAGTCCACAGTGTCAAAGGCTTTTTCGAAGTCAAGTAGAAGAAGGCCCAAAGGGGAACGGGTCAAAGTCCCGCGATGTGCCAGGGTGGCGTGCAGTCGTCTGATGCAGTGTCTAGTGCTACGTGACGGCATAAACCCACACTGGTCCGGGTGTACCAGGGATGGAAGTACAGCCTTCAATCTAGTGGCGAGTACAGTTGACAGCACCTTAATTTCGGTGTTCAGGAGAGAGATAGGTCTGTATGCAGAGCGGTTGTGAGACGGGGGTTGGGTTTTTGGGATCACCACTATAGTGGCTTGGTCAATCCCGGAGGGGAAACAGCCATTCTTCTCAGCCTCATCGTACATATTGAGCAGGTGAGGGCTTAGAATGTCCCCACACCTGTTGTAAAGTTCGACGGGAAGCCATCCGGGCCAGGTGTTTTGCCCGTTGATAAGCTGGATATTGCTGCTGTAATTTCCGCGAGTGTTATGGCCATGTCTAAGTTTTCCCTGGCCGCTTGTGTAAGTTTTGGAAGGGCAATGTCTTCTAGGAGGGGGGCTTCCTTCTCGGCCAGGAGGCGGGGGCGTTCCGCATATTGTTGCGCATAAAAAGAGGCAAAGCTTTTGGCAACTTCACTCAGTTTTTTTGCAATTAAACCTGTCTCATCCGTGATTTCTGGGATAATTCTATTGGCTAATGAACGTGAGACCAGCCAGTGTAGGAGTTTACCATTCTTGTCCCCCCAGCCGTACACACGGGCCATTGAGGCCCTCCAGGAATGCTTCGCAGATTCCAGTACCACCTGCCTTATCTCTTCCCTGACCATGGTACGTTGCCCCAGGATAGATGCTGAGGCGGCTGTGGTGTCCAGTCGTTCAAGGTATGCTACCTTGGCTTCGAGTTTCTCCACCCGTGAGTCGCGGGCGCGTTCCCGTATACGGACAAGGTGTTTGGTGAAGCCTCTGAGTGAAGCCTTGCAAGCGGCCCAGATCGTGCCCGGAGATTGTACAGATCCTACATTCAGGTCAAAATATTGGGTGAGGTGGTCCCTAATCTCGAGAGTGTATTCCTCTTCCTGTAGGTGCCAGGCGTTCATGCGCCACATCAGGCGCTGGGTCGGGTCAATGCCCCCCAGTCGGATTCGCACTGGAGAGTGGTTGGAAACCCTTCGAGGTAGTATTTCCGCATGGGTGACCCTATAGACATCGAGTGCCGGCATGAATACGAGGTCAATTATGGCCTGGGATTGGTGAGCGGCCGATGTGTGTGTATATTGCGGCGTCCTGGGGTGCCAGGTCCTTCACACCTCACACAGACCTAGGCCGTTGGTCCAGCCATTCAAGATTGACGCCCTTCCGGACTGCGCGGTGGACACAGATCCAGAGACGTTGAGTCCGGGGTCTAAGACGGAGTTAAAATCCCCTCCTATTAGTGTAGTGCCTTGGGGTAGGCTAGTCAGAACCCGGCGGAGCGCGAGTAGGAAGGCATCTAGTCCGGCTGGAGGGGCATAAGCACTCACGACATTAAATGGTAGGCCGTTTAGCGTTCCTGTCACCACCACAAATCTACCCTGTGGGTCTGAGTGTGTGGTTGTGACTACGATGGGCAGTGTGTGGTGGAATAGGATGGCCACCCCCCTAGAACCCCTTGTGAACCCTGCGTGGTAAACCTTATCGTAGCCCCCCTCGCCAGCATAGGGCATTTAGTACCAAGGAGGTGCGTCTCTTGTAACAAAACCATTGATGGGGCGTACCTGCGCAGGGTGCTAAATACCGCGGACCTCTTGATTTTGTCTAATAGACCGTTTATGTTCAATGAAAGGACCTGTGTCAGTGAGGATGCCATGTGTATATTGCTAAGGCCGTGAAGTGTTGGGAGCCCATTCGAGGGCCCAGAGACGGACTATCTAAACGAGAAGGGTCAGTATGACTGGTGCAACAAAGGAAACTTAACAAAACAACTGTACTAAACCTTGAAGAACCTTTCCCCCCCCTACCCCACCCACCCCAAACTTCTACCCAGGAAGCATCTGTCACCCAAGTACCCAATTGGGGTGTCACAGCCAGGTGGGCTGTCACTAAGTGGAGTAATAGATCCCTCCATTCAGACTGATCAATTGCAATCGGCTAGTAATAGCCAAACTTTGGATATTGCTAGAAACCGCTACATTGTGGCGTGTGTGTGTCCCTATTTCAATCTGCACGGATCAATGCCAAGTGTGGTAGATTCCCCCTAATATAACAGAACCCAACGTGTGGAACCGCATTATCCAAGTGTGGGGGATTGACTCAGGCGATCTCCCCCTGGCCCCTGACCCGGGGCTTGGTCTCCCAGGAAGCCGCTGGGGTCCCCGCCCGCGAGTCCAGGTTTGAAACATTGTTCTTGTCCTCCTCTGCCGGGGCATCTGCACTCCTCCGCCTCCCTCGCCTGGACCTTGTCCTCCTGCGGCTTCTCCGTATATTCAGGTGGGGGCTGGGCCCAGCTCCCGGGGCCTCTCCAGGTCGGTCCACGGGGCCGCTTCGGCTCCTCACCCCCTCCTCCGTGAGCCAGTCCCACGCCTCCTCGGGTGACTCGAAGAAGTGTGCCTTGCCGGCCAGGATAACTTTGAGGCGTGCGGGGAAGAGGAGCATGTAGAAAAGTTGCATCGCTCTGAGTTTTTGTTTTACTTGTTCGTATGACCGATGCCGGGCCTGGACATCTCAAGGTGTAGTCGGGGAAAATTAGGATTTTGTGGTTGTCCCAGAGGAGGTCGGGGGAGCGCCTAGCTTCCCTAAGAATAGTGTTGCAGTCTTTAAAGTTTAGAAAGCGAGCAATCATTGGTCTCCTAGGCCCACCCGGCGGAGGCCGCGGAGCCAGGGCCCTGTGAGCCTGTTCAATTGCAAACCATGGTGAGAGGGTATGTTCTGGCATCCAGGACTTAATCCACCCCTCCAGGAATTCAGGGGTCTTGTTTTCTTCCACTCCCTCCGGGAAGCCCACAAAGCGCAGGTTGTTGCGCCTAGAGCAGTTGTCGGCGTCTTCGGTCCGGCGGTGCAGTTCGCCAGTTCGAGTTTGTAGTTGGGCTACCTTGGTCCTGAGGTCCGCCAGGTCGTCTTCAGTCTGTGAGACGTGATTTTCCACTTCTGTGATCCGGCCCACTGCGTTTCTAAGGTCTTGTCTGATGAAGCCCACATCCTCTCTCACCTCCCCAAATTTTGTTTCTACCACCTGCTGTGATGTTTGGATTGCCTGAAGGATAGCACTGACTCCGTTTGGAGATGGGTCGCCAGGCACGGTTCCTTCTGGGGATCGGGGGGCCGCTGGCACGGTGAACTGATCGATCTTCTGTTGGGACGACTGCGGCTGCCTGGAGGTCCTATCCTTCCCCGCGGTCCACTCCGGGGACAAGCCAAGTGTCCGCGCCGTTGTCTGACTGTGTTGGCGAGGTCCGGTCACTCCAGAGACCCTCCACGCACGCCGGTCCCCCATAGGGGGCACCCAGAGGGGGGCCCGCGCTCAGGCCGCCTCCAGGGCCGGGCACCAGCCAGCAGCACCGAGGCCCGGAGTCTCCGCACTCTTCCACCTCCCAGTGGGGCAGGGTCACTCACCGCGTCAAATAGCCGGAGGAGGAGGGGGTCAGGTTCAGTCGTCCTCGCCCTCGTCCCATCCAGTCAGGGCCACTCCCGTTCCCCAGGAAATATGGGGGGGGTCTCGGGCCCTCCGCCTCCATCAGACGTCACGCTGCAGCACCCGGGGGGGGGGCCGATCCAGCCTCTGCCCCCCTGCGGCACCGCTCCCTTGGCTCCCTCGCAGTCCTCCGACTTCAGCTCGGGCCCAGCCAGGGGCACGACAACCCCCCAGGCTCGGCCGGGTCTCAAATACAGCGCAGGGCCAGGGGGGAGGGCGAGTCCGCTCCTTCTTTCCCGGATCCCTGACTCAGCCAAGGTCCAAGGAGGGGGGGCAAGCGCCCCCGCCATCTGGCGCTCCACGGGCGCCCCGCCGGCCGTCTTTGATCGGGCTTCCTTCCCGTATGCACCCAGCTGGTGCACGGCTCCGCTTCCTCCTCCTCCCGCGCCTCAGACGTGGCCCCGGTGTGGATTACACTGGGGGCGACCCGGCCCAGGGGAGCCGCTCCTGGAGACGTCGGGTGGGGCCGCCTCTTCCCTCCGCCGCGTGGGGCAGCACAGTGCCACTCCCTGGGCGCCAGCATACACGACACGGCCTCGCCGGGCCCCTCCCAGCACTGCTGCCAGGCCGGCCGCGTAAAGCACGTCGCCGCAAGGAGCTCCGGCCCCAGCCGCTGGAGGTCCGGTCAGTTTTTCTAGGGGAGCACGAGCTCCCGGAAGCCACGGCTTGCGGCCGATCGGGAGCACCAGCTGCCAGCACACCCCCGGGGGTCCCATGAGTGAAGGGACAGGATCCAAGGGGTTGATTTATCCGGGCGGATGACGGAGGGGTCCGGAGCACTCTCAGAGTGCGACCGCCATCTTGACGGCCGTGGCCAAGCCCCACACTACAATGTTAATGTCAATACACATAGACAAAATTATATAAAATTTAACAAGGTTTAACCTATATTTAACATCTAAAAAAAAACCCTAAGAAATTTAAACTAAAGAGTAATACATAACATGTTTCACGTCTAAATTAGCTAAACGCACAATTTAAAAAACAATTATCAGAGCATTAACCAACCATAAAATCTTGATATTTAGTAGGAAATACAGATGATGTCCTACCCGAATGGATAGGTACTTCAGACTTCCTCAACATTTTGGAAGATTCAGGCTGACCGTTCTCAATTGGATCCGCATCCGAATTCCAAACAGGTACTGTAACCACCCCAACACCATTGTCGAACATTATTACTCTATCATTAGGTCCTACATTGCCCTGAACTGAACAAGCATTGTCTTTATGTACATTATCTTCTCGCGCACAACTTCGTTCATCCTCCTCCCACAACCACACATTCTGTTTATTACTGCATGAATAAACATCCCTGTCCAATTTCCATGCTAAAACTTTACACAATCTAGCCCCCGACGCGGCTTCCCCCTTTGCCAGCACCGCAGGTACACCCGCTCGCTTGCTCTCACCACAACCACGGCCGTGAAGTGCACACAGTATAATAGAAATACGTGGTTTATTACAGAGAGATCAACAGTAAATTTAGACAGCTCCCCTGCCCACACCAACTGTCAGTCTCCCACATAATCACCCATAACATTCCAGAACCCAATCATACCCTGGCAACCAGCTAACCCAGATTCCACAAGTGCTATATGGATTGAACTCAAATGTGATTGGGCTACACTGCGTTTCAAACAAGTAGAGATGGTGCCATTTCTTCACCAGAGTAAAGTATGGAACATCTGCCTCTGCACATGCGTAGAATTACCGTTTCTGTATACATACCTAGGAGCGTCTCATGTTCTATTTCATGATCTCCCAACCTTTTTCCTCCATTTGAGATGCCTGTGTATACATCATATTGCCTTTGTCTGTGCAACGTCATCTAACATTTGTTGTTAAAGCGTTCTCACGTCACAGTGAGGTGGTCAGTTCTTAATGCAAATTAACTTGTTGCATAGGAATTCGACCCAATCACACCTTTGGATAAAGCAGTGCTGTTAAAATGCAGTTGTTAGTGAAGGAAAGGGGAACCCTGGCCTTAGAAGGGAGCAGAGAAAGCTAGCTGTCAGTATGATGAAGAGGCCTTGCTTGTTTAATTATTTTTTGTAATACTATCAGGCTTGGTAATTGAACCTTAAAATAGGAAATGTTTCTACCTGAGCAGTCTCGCCTAAAGCACATGCTTATCACTGACAACATCCTGTCTCTGTATTCTGACTCCAGCAGTTATCTCCACATTCAGCTAAAATCACTTTCAGGAATACAGTGATAATGTTTCCCAAAGCACTTTTTGTGCATCAAATTAGAGGAAGTTATTGAAATGTGAGGGATGAGGCGTTAAAAAATATAGACAGTTCGTAAAATATATGCACATATACTGGGCACTGCAAAATCAGAGTAACTAAAGTTTTCCTGAAGACATTCTTTGGGGATGTTGGTACAGACAGGCTTGTCTAAAGAATAAGGCATGGCCAAAGGTCGATCAAGAAGTCACAGTCACATGCCATACTTTGCTTGTCATGACACAGACATAACCCATCCTTTAAAGACCCACAAATCTGTTAGACAACAATAAAGTTAGGAGATCCTACTATATGTAAGATTCCCTCTGCCACCCTTGAAGGGGGTAAGTATACTAATGGTACATTGAGATAATTGCTGTAAAAGTCTACATTGGTGGCCACTTGCTCAGTGATCATTGGTCAGCTGTAAGTGTGATATGTGTGGCCTGATAATGAGCCAGGTTTTGCCCAGAATTAATGATTCTAGACATTATCTCCGTGCCTATTACTATTAAGAATGGTAATCAAATCAGGCATAGTTAGGTGTGAAGATATCGGGCAATTCTGCAATGTCCAGGCCCAGATTTCCTAGGCAGCATTCTGCATGGAATATCGAATTTGATGGGGTTTAACACATATATTTACCAGGTGGAAAGTGTGTCGTGAGAGGCAGAGGTTTGGAAGATGTGGGGGAGGAGATGTTCAAACAAGTGAAGGATGTGGTTTGGTGGGCTGGTGCAGTACAAAAGGGTCGGGTGGTGCCACCATTTTCCTGTCATCGGCTTCCAAAACCTCCTTACACTTAGACCTTACATCCTGGAGTAATAACTCATCCTCCCAGGAATCCCCCCCTCCCCTGAGTGAGAGGGTGAGGTCATACGTTCTAGAGTGAACATTAAAGTTGTATTGTATGAAGAATCTGGCAAATGCCTGTAGCTGTGACCTGGAGGCAAGGCTTCCTGAACAAAGGAGGCATGCAGGATGACATTAGTTTTACCAAATTTGGATTTTTATTATAACACTTAGCGAATGTTTACAATTTCTGCAAAAAAATAATGACCTTTGAGGGAGCTCAAATGTCTTGTTCAAAAATTACTGTGCTTGTATGTGCATTAGGCTTTGACATTTTTAATCCATTTGGGGCAGGCTCTTATTTGGTGGTTAAATGGTAAGCCTGCAGTGGGGTGGGTGATGAATGCAGGGGGGACAGAACTCACAGAGTTTCACTCTACTGAATTCTGCAGGGTTACATAAAAACACAAAATTCTGCAGAGTTCCATCAATGGGTGGAAAATATGCAGATTGCACTGCTCGCTCTGCAGCTTAGTACTGGTAGTATGAGCAGCATAAAAATCACTATGCGTTGCGCAAGATGGCAGTGCCATCTGAGTTAATTTTGCTGCTGCTCAAGTAGAAAATTAACTCCAGCAGCAGCAACTCTTCCTGTTTGGCAGCCTCTGACCGTGACTCCTCTTGACTGCCTGCAACCGCCTGAGTTAGAAAATCATGCTGGGGGCACATAATCTCACTCTCCAGCTCATATTTATGGCAGTCTCACGGGTGAAAAACTACGCCACCCGGTGATTGGCGGAATTTTGTCCAGAACTTCACGTTAAAAAATGTGGAGTGACCATAATTCTGCCAATTCCGCAGGTGAAACAAAACATTCTGCCCACCCGTAGTGATAGACTGTCTTAGTGGCTGTAGCCAATGATGTAACTGTCCAAGTTTACCTAGTCTTTAGTTTTCTTAGAAGCTCTTATTCTGTGTGGTTGATTACGAGATGTAGCTCCACATTTCGTTTCACACATTTGTGGGTTCTGTTACACATTTTGATTTTGCTGCATAGTTGTTGTGTTTTTGCCCATTGGTTTGCATAAAGTGTAAACAATTAACTGGCTAGCGAAGAAAGCTATTACATCACAATACCTGTACTCTCGCTCTCTCTCTTGCTCTCTTACATGTATCTGCTCCTTTCCATTGGTATTGATCTTTCAACCATCTCACAAACACCATGTTTCCACTGCCCTTGTTAGTCTCAGGTTCATGTCATGTGCAATATCTCGAGACAGTAATGACAATTTAGCCAACAGGAATTTGCAGTACATGAATTATTGTTTCACTTTCCTCATTACTTTATCATTGTATGGGCCTTAAAGACTTATCATGCCAAGAGATGCTGTAAGAAATGAAAGCCAGTAATGTTTGAAGGTACTTAATTCAGGTACGGATAAAATATCCTCCATATGGCTGCATTGAGTCCAGATTTAAAATCCTCCAATAGCCTTTAGCTGTGAGTTTCAAGTGAAACTAGACTCAGTAGCCCTCTCAATGCAGTTTGGTTAATGAGGTCCATCTTTGCAAGGTTGCACTTGTTCCACAAAACACACAGAATGACAGTAATTACAAAACAACACAAGAAAGCAACAAATGAAAGGTATGCAATGGACTGGGACTTGTGTGTGTCTGCAGATATTTAAAGATTTCAGTTTGAGTCAGTGGCACCTGAAGTTTACGCATGACTGTGTTATGGTGAAATGGCCCTGACCCAAAAACCCATAAAAATCCGAGTTTATTATTGGTCATGAACTTTTGAATACACACCTACACAGTATATTCTGCAAATCTGCCAATGCCTAAGGCCTATGGGCTTTTGATGCTAAAGATATAGGGCCTGATTACGACCTTGGCGGAGGGGATTACTCCGTCCCAAATGTGACGGATATCCGATCCGCTGTATTACAAGTTCCATTATGTTCTATGATACTTGTAAAACGGACGACAGTACATCTGTCACCTTTGGGATGGAGTAATCCCCTCCACCAAGGTCAGAATCAGGCCCATAATCTGTAAAATCCTACCAACTCTGATTCTGTGAATCAGGGAGGCAAATTTGCCCATACATATGGTTTTCTTTTGCACCAAAATTGCACTCCATTGTGCAATAAGTTTTGTAATTGGGTAATAGCTCAATATGTGCAATTGTTAATAGTAAAAATGTGTAGGGATTTCTGGAAAGAGAGAGTCTTCTGATGGGGAACATGCAGCCATAAACTGAGTGGTTGCTAAGCTCCACAGGAGCTAAATGCTGTTTGTCATGGCGTGCAAGCTTTCTCCGTGTGTGTTCCTGGTAGGACATACGTGGGCCAGCTGCAGGCTCCATGATCCTGATGTTAATTAATTTTCATAGCTGAATGCCCCTGATAGTGGTCCCCGGGTAGTCCTCCCCCGAAGCAGTGGTTGGTGCAGGGGCCTTGCACTTGGAGGCAGCTGCTCAGGAGCTGCAATGAAGCAGAGCAGCCTGAACGAGAATCCTCACTGGTGGTGGCAGTGTCAGATCAAGGCAAGCATCAAACTGCACAAACTGCAGAAGCTCCCTGACAGGCTTGGAAACAAGCATTGGCATACACCGCAGTGGTTGGCTCTGGGGAAGTAGCAGGCAGTGGCAGAAGGACCGGGAGGCTCAGCGCCCCATTTATATGGATCAGCAAGGACAAAACACTGAAAAGGCTGGTGGTAAACCCTCAAGATATAATCTGCACATTCGTGCTGTAGTGGCTAATTGGGTAAGTCCTGTGCGGAAACTCCCTCCTTCAACTTATAATGATACTGTGACGGTTCAAAGGCGCACATTGTGTTGTGTTGCAGGTGCTTCGGTGACAAAAGCGGGAAACCTATAAAGCTACCCAGCAGGAGTATTGGCAGGATTGGAAGAAAGGCACAAGCCCCGCAGGATAAGATAACTCCATAATTAAAATCCCTTTTTAAAGCTCTCTCATCACCAGCCTTTCAGAGTACTGAGGAGGCGGATAATCAGAGCCTAAGAATAGATGTACGCCCCATTATGGATGCTCCTGATGCTTCTGACACCTTTGCTCTGCCTATAAAGCCCTCTGAAGCAGATCGATGTCCTAAGGAGACCATAGCCCCTCACATCATAGCACAGCAATAGGTTCAAGGCTCTTGCGGCATTAGGTGAGTCCAGTCAGTCTGGTCAATGCAGTGAGTACAGTCAAGGGGGTCAACAAGGGGGTCCACAAGAGAAGGTCGGGGATGAAAGTAGCCCGGCACTGCAAGAGGACTCTCCTGCTGCATCCCCTTAGGCTTAAAAGAAGAGATTAAATGCAGATTTGAGGTGTCAAAGGCCAGGATAAGTTTGCTGATCAAGCAAAATCATGGTCTGAGGGAAGATCTTGAGAGAATATAAAATCATTCCCAAAGAAACAATCTTAGATTCCTGAATGTACCCGAGACCGAGGAAGGCACTGACATAAAGTCCTTTATAATCTCTTTTCTCCATGAGGTGGTCTAAAAGGTAGACCAGATATTATTTGTAACAAAAAATGCTAAGAGCACATAGAGACTTTTTCAAGAGGAATCCCAAAGGCAAATGGCAAGGAAAATCTTAGTGAATTTTCTCACATACACAGTAGAAGAGGCAATACTAGGTACTGCATTAAAGAGTGGATCCTTCAGTATGAAGGGGTTCTCCTTTACTATCAGGTCAGATGTGTGTAAGGCAACAGAACAGCGGCAGTGGGAGCTCTACAGGAGAATGGAGGAGGTGCAGAAATTCAGGGCAAATATGCAGTTAAAAGTCCCAGCAATGCTCTTCATTATTTGGAATGACCAGATGTTTAATTATTTTGATGTGGCAGATGTGGATGCACAAACTGACTCAATTAAAATAAGGGTAAATCCTTGACTCCCCAGACGCTTTTGAATGCCAAGTTTGTAAGTGAGGGATGGGGAGGGTTGACGGAGTTAGCTTTTATCTTCCTGTGGGAGGGTGTTGTGTTAGTATCTCCCAGGGAAGCTCTTATTCATTTGAAATGCCCACAAGCACTGGGAAGGTTCCCCAGGGCGGTGCACAGGGGTGGATGGTGGAAGGGCACTGGGTGGGAAGCAGTGGGAAAAAAGGGGAAAAAAAAGTCCTCGGTCTCGTCAAGCTATAGATCCCAGCCAAACTGTCAGGGGGAAGGCTGAACCTTGTTTGAGACAATGGGTGGGGGTAAGGAGTTACATTTCTTGACTTGGAACGTTAATGCTCTAAGAAGATGGGGTAGGCATAGATTGGTGATGCGGTCCAGCGGAAAATAACAAGCTTTATATGGGCTTCTGAGGGGGCAAGGTTTGCTTGGAAAAAGCTGAAGCGTAAGCTTGTGAAGGGGGAGCCTATCCCTGCTAGACCTGAACCTGCACTGTATGGCTTGTCAGTTAAAAACCAACAGGATGCTTCTGGGTACCCTGGATAGCTCAACATTGGGGGCTGATCCTAGCAGAGATGGTCAGGGATCTGAGACCCCTCGGCTTCTTATATAAGTTTAGTGCCCTGAATTTTTGTTTTTTCAAAAGTACAGTTAAAAGTCTTAGAGGTAGCAGTGAGCTTGTGGATCAGGGTTAGGCCACTTTTGAGGATTGACTATTATTCAGGTTTTGCACCAATTTGGGTCTTTCCAGACATTCCAGAGGTCCTGCGAGACAAGATGAGCCTCCCATTAAGGAAGGCCAGCATTGATACCTGGGGGGGAGTGTCCTCAGTTCAGGGGATTTTACACTGGGAAGTACTAAAAGTGTCACTCAGGAGATGGGGGATTCCTGGGAGGATGAGTTATTACTCCAGGATATAAGGTCTAAGTGTAAGGAGGTTTTAGAAGCCGAAGACAGGAAAATGGTGGCTCCGCAGTCAGTTTCAGAAAGAACCATACAGGGGAATGACTTAAATGTATTTCCTGTGTCTAGCATATTTGAAGCTGTTGTATTCAGTAGTTAAGCCAGCAAATTTAAAGCCAAATAATTTCATTATTATCATCTGGCTGTTCACAACCCCTGAAAAGATTGCAAAGTTTTTTGCAGGCCCGACCCAAGGTGTCGATGGTGTGGTCTTCTAAAAGCTAACAATGAACATTTATTTTTCACCTGTTCTGGTGTTAAAGGTTTTTGGGATGACATGGAGATCACATTTAAGGACATCCTAAGAGTCAATATCAAATTAAGTCTTGTGCTGGTTCGGTTGGGGGTGGATATGATTTCACATGACCTCGTGAGCAAAGCATAGAGAGGTTTGCTGTACCATCTTGTACTTTTACCCAGGAGAGAGATCTGCAAGCATTGAACATACCCATCCCCTCCCATTGCAACAAATTGTCTCAAAGCTGTGAGGCCAACAAGGTATGGCCTTATTTTCTCAGGTGGAGTGGAGTGTCAGTGCTGGAATTTGCTCAATAAATGGTCCTATGTCTACACCTGGCACCGCTATGGGTGACAAGTCTCCTGGCTCAGTCAGCTTCCTTTAGCTATTGCTTAATTTTAGCAATTAAAAGGTTGGTTCCAGAGCTGTGTGTGTTACCTTTCAGTTATGTAAGATTCCTATAAGAGTTATGATAGGAAATGTGGGTTATTAATAATAATAATAATAATAATAATAATAATAATAATAATAATAATAATCAACATCGACATAATCATAATTCAGTAATTGTGGTCTATCTCTGGCTGACAAAAGTGCAGACATAGTTGAACCTGAAAATTCAGGACAATTTCTGTTTTCGAAATGTTTTATTCTGTACAGTGTAGCCTACTGTGTATGCAAAGTTCATTAAAAGAATGATGCAGTATTCTACATTTATCATCATGTGAAACATGTAGAGTACATATACCAATTACTCCAATTGATCAAAAGCAAACCTTGGACTATATTCTTAGGAAGAATTGTAATACACAACCATATCACGCAGATAGGTATTTAACATGTTTTCATGGATTTGTATATTATAAAAGGCTATATGCAGCTAGGGACAACATAAATGTGCACAATGTGTTAGAATGTATCAATAATGCCCAGCCTCTGTGACTCTCTCCGGAAGAGGCAAACTCTTAGATCAGAAATAATGGTACAGGTGGTACTTGCAGCTAAAAAAGGACTTACAAGGGGAAGGGTGCCCCGGTCAGACAGCCTTCCTGTTGAATTTTTTATGATTTATGTAGTTGTGATTGCTATAAGCTCACTGAAGTCTTCAATGTATCCATAAGCTCAGACTGCCTGCATCCTACTCTCAGGGAGGCTCTCATACTGTCCCATCCTAAACAGATTGAGATGCAGTCCGGGTGTTTTTGTATAGTCTGTTGTCCATGCTTAACATGGATTGTAAAGCACTGAGGGCCATATTTATACTCTGTTTGCGCCAGATTAGCGTCGTTTTTTTTTACGCTAATTCGACGCAAAATGAACTCCATATTTATACTCTGGCGTTAGACGCGTCTAGCGCCAAAGTCCATGGAGTTTGCGTCATTTTTTTGCGTGGACACCTACTTTACGTTAATGATATGCAAGGTAGGCGTTCCCGTCTAAAAAATTTACTCCGAGGCATGTGCGCCGTATTTACACTCCCGGGCAAAACTGACGCCCGGGAGTGGGCGGGTCCAAAAAATGACATCCAGCCACTTTTGCGTCGTTTTTTAGCGCCTGGTCAGGGCAGGCGTTAAGGGACCTGTGGGCCCCCAGGGACACCCCCTGTCACCCTTGCCCACCCCAGGAGGACGCCTAAGGATGGAGGGACCCATCCCAGGGAACATAAGGTAAGTTCAGGTAAGTAATTTTTTTTTTTTTTTTTGGGTGGCATAGGGGGGCCTGATTTGTGCCCCCCTACATGCCACTATGCCCAATGACCATGCCCAGGGGACATAAGTCCCCTGGGCATGGCCATTGGGCAAGGGGGCATGACTCCTGTCTTTGCTAAGACAGGAGTCATTTCAATGGGGGTTGGGAGTCTAAAAAAATGGCGCAAATCGGGTTGAGGCGAAAATTTTGCCTCAGCCTGACTTGCCCCATTTGTTGGCGCCCAAGTTCCATATTCCCCTGCGCCGGCGCTGCCTGGTGTATGTCATTTTTTTTAACGCACACCAGGCAGCTCCGCCGGCTAACGCCGGCTAACGTCATTGAATAAATACGGCGCCCACATGGCGCTTCAGAATGGCGCTAGCCGGCGTTGGATTTTTTGACGCACAACTGCGTTGGCGCAGTTGTGCGTCGAAAAGTATAAATATGGCCCTGAGTACGGTTCTAGTGAATAGATTATTGCCTGGGTTAGTAAGCTTGTCTACCCGGATCAGACCGGATTTATCCCTAAATATCACACTGTGCAAAATATGACAGCTCGTACAAGTACTTGATATTCCCCTGCGGGACTGCCCAGAGGCCACAGTCCTCTCCATTGACATTGAAAAAAGCCTTCAATTCCCTTCGCTGTGATTTCATATATGCTACCATGGAGGCCATGGGATTGGGCTGTGGCGGGATGACGTTGGCTTGAATGTTTGGAACCGACTTCTTGTATCAAGGCGGGCACTATTATATTTGATCCCTGTATTGTTGGCATGACACCAGACAGTGATGTCCCTTTTCCCTGGTTGTTTTCAGCTTGGCTGAGGAGCCACTAGCCCTGGCAACCCATCAGATACACTGAATCGGTGTTGCTATATTAATGGCAGACTGCTGTATCTGCTGTGTATATCATTGTACACGGACAGCGTGCTGCTGTTATTTCGGGGAACTGGAGAGGCCATTAGAGGGGGAGTTTGAGTCTTAAACGATTTTGGCAGCTTATCAGGCCTTCTTGTCAAACTGGATAAATATGTGTGTAGGCAAAACATGACCCTGGGGGCTGTGTGAACCCTTCAAGGCTGGGAGTTGATATTAGGTGGGAATTGACCACCATGTGATATTTTGGTGTTCGCATTTATCAATATGTAAAACGCCTGCTGTAGGAAAATATACTGGCAGCCTTTTCCTCTTTGAGACACACAGTTCGGGTCTATAAAATGCTCTCCTTATCTGTCATGGGCAGGGTCGCACTATCACAAATGGTGATGCTCCCTAGGCTGTTGCACTTTTCGTGGCCGTGCCCATTCAAACCATATTCATTTCGTGATTTGGACTGTATGTTGTTTGATCAGATCTGGATACCCAGGGTGCAGATTAGCTCTAAAATGTGATTACCGATGGGGGAAGGCTGCTTTGCTGCTCCTGACCTCAAAATGTATTGTAGTGCCCCTCAAATACAGTGGAGTGTACATGAAACAGATCCAGCGCGCCCACCGGGAAGGCAAAGACGCAAGGAAAGAACACGAGCGGGGAGTCGGAGGTCGCTCGGCATCGTGATTTCCCAGTGATTATAAGCTGATTCAGGAGTTAGCTTTGCCCATGGCGGAGAAGGAGATACGTGCAAAATAAGGAGAATAGTGGGAATAAAGTAAATAACAATCCCATTGATTATGGTAACAGAGGAAGAATTTCGGATGAGGGAACAGGTAGTGGAACGTGGTTGATTATATAGCTGGTGATTAAAAAATATGGTTGTCCGCTGTCGGAGTGCCGATCTTAATTCTGTGAATCAGGACTGAGAAGTGTGCCACTCAAATACAATGGACAGCTAGAAGAAGAGCCCATGCTGAAGGGAAATGCACAGCATAAAAATAGATAAAGAGGGAGCTCTTGACTCAGCTAAGATTCAATTTCTTCAGAGTTAATCTATTTAAAACTAAGGGCATAGCTTTGAAAACACTTTGCTATGTCTATGCCAGGGCTTTTCAGAGGACTCGTACAAAATTACCCTACACCAGGGATATTCCCTTGACCTCCTTAGCACTCCTGCCATATTCAGTAGCTGATTGGCTTGGCAGAGGACTTACGATGCTTGGCAATCTATAAGGCAGGAGGCACAATTATGGTTTCTTAGGACTTGTAACTGCCATATGGGCAAGGCACTTTATGCTACACGGGACCCAAATGGTGACTGTTTGTAACTGGTGGGGCACATTCACAGCAGAGCCAGTGGAACATGAGTGTTTAAGATACATTTGTATCTTGGATGACACAATTCATTAATTTGCAGTTGTTTTTTATTGTGCACTTGTTGTGGCCTCGAAGTGTCAGCTGGGACCATTACGGGACAAATGAGCAACTGAAGTACCCTTCCCAGTTCCTAACAATGATTAGTGAAAGGTGCTCCAGTCCTGCCCTGGAGTTTCTGGAAAGTCCAGATTTAAGCTGATGTAATATTATTACCTTAATTTCCTATATATTACCACCCCCCTCCCCAGCTCGTCAGACCTGACCAGATATCCAGTATGCTCCTTCATTTCCCCTAATAACATTGACACCAGACTCACAAAACCATTTACGACCATAAACCTGTATTTAGGACTGTAAATTGCTACATTTACTTCTAACAGCTGGCCACAGTTCCTCATTTTACTATAGTATTATTTTCCACTCGTATATCAAATCATGCATTAAAAAACCCACACAAATGATGGAATTAGGAAGAACAAAGTATGGTTTGCTTGTAGTGAGCTTGTAGGCATTCATAAACTCAGGTTAGACCCTTTCCCACCTTGGAAAGGATCATAGTTTTATATGGGTAAAGGGCAGACTGATTCCCCTTGCAGAGTGGGAATTTGAATGGATCACCTGCCAAATCTGGCGGGAGAGTTAGAAAACGGTAGTCCTGTGGTGAAAAATGTTTTCCCCTTGCGAAGAAAAATCACACATCGAGCTATTTTTCAACTTTTCAGCATAATTGTAGGCGAAGTACAATTACTCTTTAGGGGCATAGCAGCCTTTAAAAATCACGTCACTAAATAGTTTTCCTGGAAACGTGTCTTGTGCAGCTTTCTAGGCATACTGCTGCTGAGTTTTGTGAATAGAGGGAAATTACAGACCTTCACCAATGAGAAATAATAGTTCTTTAAGAAAAGTGCAGGAATACAGCTTTCTTTTTTAATCAAGCTTGTTTTTTCGATTCGAATCTTCGAAAAAAATATTTCCAACGTAAACAGTATGAAAGGTTACTTAGACACTCATGTTAACGCAGGAAAGCAGAGTGGAAATATGCCAGGTAACAAAATAACATTCCCTTTTTCTATGCTGACTCATTTTGCCAATTACTGAAATCCCCAGTAGGTGTAATGGTTATACTGCACTACACCTGGTGAGCTGTGCAAAGATTTCTAACAGCACCTTCCATGGTAGAAAGGTTGCGGAAATGTTCAGCAATACGACTTTTATTGCCGGTTATTCCCTAAAAATAACTGACAGTCTCTAAGTGCAGAGAGCAATGGCTGACACTAATGCTGCTACTGATAAACCCAACTGTGAAGTATTAACCAGCGGGTTTCTTTCTCATTTTGCCATTAGACAGCAAATCCTTGACATTTTAAAGCACATAGATTTGATAATTCTCGGATTTTGAATTTCAGAGATACTTTGCACCTGTCGTTTTGCTGAGGACACCTGCAAAGTACAAGTACACCCTTGTTTGTGAGCTTCTGGCACTGCTTGTGTTAGAAATGGGGTCTTTGGTTGGCAGTCAGGTTAACCTCTGTCCAAGCAAGGACCCTCCCTCTAGTCAGGGTAAGTCACAAACAATCCAAATTATCCTGTGCCCACCCTCTGGTAGCTTGGCACTGAGGAGTCAGGCTAAACTTAGAAGGCAATGTGTAAAGTATTTGTGCAATAAATCATACAATAACAATATAGCACCACAAAAATACACCACACAGTGTTTTGAAAAATGTATAATATTTATCTGGATAAATGCAGGTCAAAATGATTAAAGTTGAAATAAGCAAATGTAGGGATATCACTGAAAGCGATATAAATTGTCTTAGAACTGAAATATTACTGTAAAAGCAATAAAAAGTGTCTCTTGCAGGCCAAAGTACCTGGTTTGCGTTGAAAAATCTTCACAAGGGGCTGCAGAGGAGGAGGTGCATGGAAAACGGTGGGTGTACGTCAGTTTTGACGTTGGGTCAATTTCCGGCACGCGGACTCGGATCCTTTCCGGGTTGCAGTGTTTTGAAATGCCCCGGGGTCAATGCGTGGAATCCTGGGCCTCTGGAGCGAAGTCACAGGGTCTGCGTCAATTCCGGTAGGCGATGCGTGGAATTTTCTTCTGCATGGCAGACGCTGCGTTGATTCCACTCAGGAAGTCGGGTGTCATCATTCTGAGTCAGCTTGCGTCGATCCAGTAGGGCCGTGCGTCGAAGTTCCAGTCGCGTCACTGGTGCTGCGTCGATCTTCTGCCGCGAAGTCGGGCTGCGTCGGTCCGGTCTCGGCGTGCAGTGAATTTTTCACCGCGAGCAGGCTGTGCGTCATTCTTGGCAGGCGGTGCGTCGAATTTTCGCCAAACGGGGATTTCAGCTGCAGGAGAGAAGTCTTTTTGCTCCGTAGACTTCAGGGAACAGGGGGCAAGCTCTATCCAAGCCCTTGGAGAGCACTTCTGCAGCACAGCAAGAGAGCAGCAAAACAGCACAGCTTGCTCCGTGGTGAAAAATTCACCGCACCCCGATCCGGAAAGACGCCGCTCGACGCGACGCCTGCGGTGCGACTGGAACTTCGACGCACGGCCCCGTCTGGACAACGCCGCCTGACTTCCAGAGAGGAAATCGACATGATGCCTGCTGTGAGGAAGAAAATTCCACGCACAGCCCACCGGAACGACGCGCAGCCGGATAACAAGCCTAGGATTCCACGCACAGACCCTGGGACATCTGGTAATCCCGCGACCCACAGAAGGAGACGGCCCGCATGCCGGAAAACAACACACGTCTTCCAAGAGTGAAAAATAACGACGCAAGTCCGTGTGTACAGGTGCGAAACCGACGCACACACCATTTTTCTTGCCGTAGAACGATGCACGTCTCCCCGCGTGGAAAATAACGACGCAAGTCCGTGTGTGAAGGGGCGAAACCAACGCACAAACCATTTTTCCACGCATCTCCTCCTCTGCGGCCCTCTGCGGAGATTTTCCACTCCAAACCAGGTACTTTGTGCTTGAAAGAGACTTTGTTTACTTTTTAAAGACTTAAGACACTTTATATCACTTTTCAGTGATATCTTTACAAATTCATATTGCATCTTTTATCGTTTTGACCTGCAAATACCCAGATAAATATTATATATTTTTCTAAACACTGTGTGGTGTATTTTTGTGGTGCTATATTGTGTTATTGTATGATTTATTGCACAAATACTTTACACATTGCCTTCTAAGTTAAGCCTGACTGCTCAGTGCCAAGCTACCAGAGGGTGGGCACAGGATAATTTGGATTGTGTGTGATTTACCCTGACTAGAGTGAGGGTCCTTTCTTGGACAGGGGGTAACCTGACTGCCAACCAAAGATCCCATTTCTAACAGCTAGCCAACATAATTCTGGACTTCTGCACACATCAGATCAGTGTCAGTTGAGGAAGAAGACACAAAAAGTTGGGGCAGTGAAGAGTGTGCTCAAACTGCATGGTCTCCATCAGTCCTGCCTTTGCTGCAGTAGTTGGTGTTTCGGTCTCAGATGAATTCTTCAAGGTGCTCTGTGGATGGCTACAAATGCATAACATTAATTTACCACTAGTCCTCTTCCAATCTCATGATGAGGAATAGGCCAGGCTGCTAGATACTTAGTATGTGGTTATTCCCATTGCCTAAACAAGTAGTTCCAACATACATCTTCTCAAGCAAAGACATTGTACGATCTGGGTAGGGGTCAGCATTCATCTGAATCATCACAGCTTCTTGTTCAAAATATCAGTATGCTACCTGTATCACTCATCGGACTGGGCTTTTACAGAGGCTTGTTTCCAACAGATAGGGACATTGCGTATCACTGACAGGAAGAAGACAGGAGGAACTGTTCTCTGCTGTGGCAGCCAGGGGTGTCTTGTACTTTTTTCGCTGCTGGTTTAAAGATAAATGACTGTCTTTTCATTGATCCATGAGCTCTACAGCACTTTAGGCTTACTTGTCTCATTTCATTTCAGTGCACACCCAGTTAAAGCATCTCAGGATTTTGATGCCCTGATGTTACTTAATATGGCTTTACAGCTACAACTGTTGTTCTATCTGGAGACTCCACTGATTGTGACCACAGATACCAGTGCATTTGGTTTGAATATGACTCAGATCACTTCTGCAGTTTGCAGGGTTCTGACACACTTCAATCTTGCCCCCAGGGCCATTATATTCTTGTGCCATTACCGTCTGGTTCTATCTGATAGTCTGGTGACAATTTTTTACATTAATCTTCAGATGGAGACGTGCCTATCTCAGGGCATGGATGCTCTTCAAATGATCACTTGGGAAGAGGACCACCTGTCCTGGGCTGCTATTCATACTGATACAAGATCTGGGGGTCCCCAGAGGTGCAGGGGTCAGGTTTCTAACCCTCTGATGCAAGAAGCCAGTTTAATGCACCAACATTAAATAAATTAGAACACCAATTGGATCACAGTGCTGACATGAGCTCACTGTACAATATTGCGCAAGAAGTGTTTTTAGGTTACTATCAGTCCAGTTAGACGAGTTCATGGGCACAGTGACAATTCAAACAATCTTTTATTTATGAATAATACCCTCAAAGATTGCACTAAGAAACAGGGACATGTAACTTAAAACACTTATTTTAACATACTGAGGCCCATATTTATACTTTTTGACGCACAACTGCGCCAACGCAGTTGTGCGTCAAAACTTTTACCGCCGGCTAACGTCATTCCAACGCGCCATGCGGGCGCCTTATTAATGGAATGACGTTAGCCGGCACTGCGGACTGGTGTGCGTAAAAAAAAATGACTCACACCAGGCAGCGCCGGCGTATGGGAAAATGGGGGTTGTGAGTCAAAAAATGGTGCAAGTCAGGTCTGAGGCAAAATTCAGGCCTCAAACCGGATTTGCGCCATTTGTTTTGACACCCAACCTCCATTGACATGACTCCTGTCTTAGCAAAGACAGGAGTCATGCCCCCTTGCCCCCTTGCCCAAAGGCCATGCCCAGGGGACATATGTCCCCTGGGCATGGTCATTGGGCATAGTGGCAGGTAGGGGGGCCCAAATCAGGCCCCCCTATGCCACAAAAAAAATCGGAAAAAAATACTTACCCGAACTTACCTTTACTTCCCTGGGATGGGTCCCTCCATCCTTGGGTGTCCTCCTGGGGTGGGCAAGCGTGGCAGGGGGTGTCCCTGGGGGCAGGGGAGGGCACCTCTGGGCTCCTTCCGAGCCCACAGGTCCCTTAACGCCTGCCCTGACCCAGGCATTAAAAAACGGCGCACATCAGGCTGTGCACCGTTTTTTAAGGCCCACCCCCTCCTGTGCGTCAAAATGACACCAGAGTATAAATAAGGGGCACAGGCCTTAAAGTCATTTTTTGGAAGGGAACGCCTACCTTGCATATAATTAACGCAAGGCTGGTTCCCCCTTCCAAAAAATGACGCACATGGTGGACATTTGACGCCCGCGGGGTCGGGCCTCTAAGTATAAAAGTATAAATATGGGGCAGGGTTTGCGCCGATTGTGCGTCAAAATTTTTGGCGCACATTTGGCGCAAACAGAGTATAAATATGCCCCTTAGTCTACTGTATAAAACCACACAGAATGCAAAATAAAAGCAGCATTACATGGTAAACTAGCCCTTCAGGGTTCTTAAGGTGGATGGCCAATCATAGCTTCGAATAGCTGACTTAAGCTATTCTTTGTCAGAGATCTGCAGAGGAAATAAAATATGTAACCTTGGTGAAGGACACCTTCTGCATGGCTTTGAAACCAACAATCCGAATAAGAGTAGCAGGCTCTGCAATGTGGTGTGACCTCTGACATAAATCTAGTGGGAAGACCTCTCCTAACCTTTATTCATAACCTGTGGTTTATATAATGTTTGACCTCTGTTTTTAAAATAAGAAACACTAAAAGATCTGCAAGACTAAACTAACATGGCACAAAATATGTCAGCTCTTTAAGTTTATACTGTAAGGCCCATATTGTAATGGCCATGTCCATTAATTTAAACAAAATGTCATACATCATAGTGGGTGGCCATGATGATATCAACATTTTTGTGTGTGCTCTAAAAAGTTCACACTATCCACTACAGATAAAGAAAACCCAATAACAGCCAATGATTGAAAACAGACTAAATGAGAACTGTTGCATGTTCATGACATGACAACAATGCATGGGTTTGGAAAATGTCTTAGTGTACAAGCCGAGCAGGCTATCTTCCTACCAGGGTCTTCTTCTGTATCCCACCATTTACTAGCAGGTAAATGGGCAGTTTAAAATGTAGTTTCTGGACCCTTCTGCCACTGTGGACAACAATAAGCTATCTTGTTTTTGTTCTTACTACCCTGTTTCAATGGTGTGGAGATACATGCTTTACCCAAGTAGTGCTTTATCCTCTGTCCTCCTTCATGCCCAAATTACTAGCACAAATTCTTGAGGAGGAGATAGAAGTGATACTGATTTACTTTTTTTGCCTCACACTTTGCTGTTGTCGCCTTATTCAATGTCTGTTCACTGTCTGCTGGTTCCCATCATGATTGCCATCAGGTTTGTCTAATGATTTAATTTTTTGGTCTGGAGATTATGAAGGCAAAGTTTTACAACAAGTGTTTCCTCACCACTTATGTGAGTACTTAGACAATATGTATTAAAGCAATTCAATGCCCATGTGGTGCAGGACTCTTTCATTCTGCTGCATTTTACTGCTTGCCACAAATTGGTTGCTCCTGGGTGGGACTTTGCTCCCAGGATCCTGCTGGTCAAGGAGATGGGGGATTCTGCATCTAACACGCATTAACCTCTTAGCTGCTGGGCCTTTCCCCCTCCTACCTCCCCCCAGTGATGAGCCCTTTTTTGGCTATTTGGGGTAGTTCGCGCTTAGGCCTTCATAACTTTTTGGCCACATAGGCTATCCACGCTAAATTTGAGTCCTTTTTTTACAACATCCTAGGGATTCTAATGGTACCCAGAGTTTGAGGTTTCCCCTGGAGGAGACCAAGAAATTAGCCAAAATACAGTGAAAAATTCGTTTTTTTCAAAAAAGATTGGAAAAAAGGGCTGCTGAAGAAGGCTTGTGGTTTTTTCCCTGAAAATGGCATCAACAAAGGGTTTCTGGTGCTAAAATCACCACCTTCCCACCTTTCAGGAACGGGCAGACTTGAATCAGAAAACCACATTTTTCAACACAATTTTGGCATTTTACTGGGACATACCCCATTTTGACTATTTTTGGGGCTTTCAGCCTCCTTCCAGTTAGTGACAGGAATGGGTGTGAAACCAATGCTGGATCCCAGAAAGCTAAACATTTCTGACAAGTAGACAAAATTCTGAATTCAGCAAGGGGTCATTTGTGTAGATCCTACAAGTTTTTCCTACAGAAAATAACAGCTGAAATAAAAAAATATTGAAAGTGAGCTGAAAAAAAATACATTTTTCTCCATGTTTTACTCTAACTTTTTCCTGCAATGTCAGATGCTTTAAAGCAATATACCGTTACATGTGCAGGACTCTTCCGGTTGTGAGGATATATAGGGCTTGTAGGTTCATCAAGATCCCTAGGTATCCAGAGCCAATAAATGAGGTGCACCTTGCAATGGGTTTTCATTCTATACCGGGTATGCAGCAATTCATTTGCTGAAATATAAAGAGTGAAAAATAGGTATCAAGCAAACCTTTATATTTCCAAAATGGGCATAAGATAAGATGTTGAGAAGCAGTGGTTATTTGCACATCTCTGAATTCCGGGGTGCCCATACTAGCATGTGAATTACAGTCCATTTCTCAAATAGACGTCTTTTTTACACACTGTCTTACATTTGGAAGGAAAAAATGTAGAGAAAGACAAGGGGCAATAACACTTGTTTTGCTATTCTGTGTTCCCCAAAGTCTCCCGATAAAAATGGTACCTCACTTGCGTGGGTAGGCCTAATGCTCGCGACAGGAAACGCAACATGGACACATCACATTTTTACATTGAAATCTGACGTGTTTTTTGCAAAGTGCCTAGCTGTAGATTTTGGCCTCTAGCTCAGCCGGCACATAGGGAAACCTAGCAAACCTTGGCATTTTTGAAAACTAGACACCTAGGGGAATCCAAGATGAGGTGACTTGTGGTGCTCTGACCAGGTTCTGTTACCCAGAATCATTTGCAATCCTCAATATTTGGCTAAAAAAACACATTTTCCTCACATTTCGGTGACAGAAAGTTCTGGAATCTGAGAGGAGCCACAAATTTCCTTGCACCCAGCGTTCCCCCAAGTCTCCCAGTAAGATCGATGCCTCACTTGTGTGGGTAGGCCTAGCGCCCACGACAGGAAATGCCCCAAAACACAACGTGGACACATCACATTTTTTGACAGAAATCAGAGGTGTTTTTTGCAGAGTGCCTACCTGTAGATTTTGGCCTCTAGCTCAGCCGGCACCTCGTGAAACCTACCAAACCTGTGCATTTTTTAAAACTAGATACCTAGGGGAATCCAAGATGGGGTGACTTGTGGGGCTCTGACCAGATTCTGTTACCCAGAATCCTTTGCAAACCTCAAGATTTGGCCAAAAAAACACTTTTCCTCACATTTCGGCGACAGAAAGTTCTGGAATCTGACAGGATTCACAAATTTCCTTCCACCCAGCGTTCCCCCAAGTCTCCCGATAAAAATGGTACCTCACTTGCGTGGGTAGGCCTAGCGCCCACGAATGGAAATGGCCCAAAACACAACGTGGACACATCACATTTTTCACAGAAAACAGAGGTGTTTTTTACAAAGTGCCTACCTGTGGATTTTGGCCTCTAGCTCAGCCGGCACCTGGGGAAACCTAGCAAACCAGCGCATTTTTGAAAACTAGAGACCTAAGGGAATCCAAGATGGGGAGACTTGTGGGGCTCTGACCTTTGCAAACCTCAACATTTGGCTAAAAAAACACATTTTCCTCACATTTCAGTGACAGAAAGTTCTGGAATCTGAGAGGAGCCACAAACTTCCTTCTACCCAGCGTTCCTCCAAGTCTCCCGATACAAATGGTACCTCACTTCCATGGGTAGGCCTAGCGCCCACAAATGGAAATGGCCCAAAACACAACGTGGACACATCACATTTTTTCATAGAAAACAGAGGTGTTTTTTGCAAAGTGCCTACCTGTAGATTTTGGCCTCTAGCTCAGCTGGCACCTAGGGAAACCTACCAAACCTGTGCATTTCTGAAAACTAGAGACCTAGGGGAATCCATGATGGGGTGACTAGTGGGGATCTGACCAGGTTCTGTTACCCAGAATCCTTTGCAAACCTCAAAATTTGGCTAAAAAACACATTTTCCTCACATTTCGGTGACAGAAAGTTCTGGACTCTGAGGGGAGCCACAAATTTCCATCCACCCAGCGTTCCCCCACATCTCCCGATAAAAATGGTACCTCACTTGTGTGGGTAGGCCTGGTGCCCGCGACAGGAATAGATCACACAACGGTCAATGTTGGTCCTTACATGAGGCAGCTGTTGACCCTGGGGTGATCCATTCCTGACGCAGGCACTAGGTGTAGGCACTCAAGTGGGGTAGTGTTTTTATCAGGACAGGTGAGGAATCACTGGGTGGTAGGAATTTTGTGGATCCCAGCATATTCCTGTAGTTTGTGTGACAGAAATGCGAGAAAAATTGAGTTTTTATTCAACATTTCAGCTTTGCAGGGTATTCTGGGTAAGAAGACTTTGGGGAATCCACACAAGTCACACCTCTGTGGACACCCCTGAATGTCTAGTTTCCAGAAATGTTTGGGTTTAGTGTGTTTCTCTATATGGCCGCTGAACCCAGGACCAAAAACACAGATGCCTGCCTTACAAAACCAGTTTGTTTTACGATAGATAATTTTGATGTCTCCACAGTACGATTTGGGCGGTGGAATTTGGGGCTGAATTAAATTGGGGAGCTCCCAAGAGAGCACTCTCTCTCTCTGCTTGCCGCCGCATTCACCTGCTCTCTGGGTTGGGCTAACTCACTATTACCCCGTTGCACAGACTGTGCTTGCGAAGGGACAGCAGGACTGTCCTCATCACCACCCTCATAATTTACTGGAAGAGGAGTTATCGAATGGGACTCCTCCGACTGAAAAATCACTCCCAGAGTCTGCGCCATTGTCCTATCCCTCAGATGCTGTCTCAGTATCAGATGTCTCAGTCTCTGATCTTATGTCAGAGCTGTCCTCTATAACCCGAGTGACGGCAGCAGTCATCCATCAAGATGCCATCTCTGCTATTGGCTAAACTGTTGCTCTAAAACACTAGCCTACGTAGACAGTCACAAAATCGATGGTGTGTGTGAGATACTTGCAACAGTAGAGGCCACCTTACCTGCGCATCCTCCCTCAATCAGCACGTTCTTTCAAGACACTCAAAAAACACCTTGTCACATACCATTCGTCACAGTCTTTAGCACCTCCTACGCCCAGTCCAACAATCATTATTGGTGTTCCCACTCCCTTCTCCTCGGATTCCCTCATTACCACCCAGCAAAAGTGCCCTTCATCTCTCCATAGCCGCCCTCCACCCCGCACATACATTTCATTTGTATTATAGCGCAGGTAATGGCTGACTCTACTAATGTACTCAGCTATTTACTTAATATACAGATTTGCTCTTGGCAGTAGGCATATAAACCTTCTGTGCTTCTTTATGGCACTAAAACTGCCACTAGACAAGTCTGACCCTTTTGTAGCAGAAACATAATCACAATACTTACTTGACTTTTTTATTGCTGCCTAAAAGCTACAGTTGAAAAGCGTCAGTTGAAGTATGTGCATTGCTTTGAAGACGCAATCTGCAACTGCAAGACAACTGGTGGCAAATATATATATATATATATATATATATATATATATCACTTTTATATGTGGGTCTGGTTTTCCTGGGGGCCGATCACAGCCCCCAGGGAAACCACACACTTATTGACAAAAGTGATTTATATATATAAATATATATATAGATCTATCTCTCTCTCTATATATATATATATATATATCTACATAGATATATCTATAGATAGATCTATATATATACATATATCTATATATATATCTATAGATCTATCTATAGATGTATCCATGTAGATAGATATATCTACATATATCTATATACATTTTTGTTGTTGTTGTTGTTGTTGTATGGTTTCCTTGGGGGCCAAAATGGCCCCCAGGGAAACCCTACAACAACAAAAAAAAATATTGCCCCCACAGGGGGTTGCCTTGCCCACGGGCGACCCCCTGTCCATTTCTTTTTTTCTTTTTTTAATTTTTTAAAATAAAATTTAGCCCCTGGGGGGGCACCTACCTTTTTTTAAAAAAGAAATATGCCCGTTTTCCGAGGGGGCTGACACCCCAAGTGAAATTCCTGGTGTTTAGTGGTGTTTCCTGGCCCCCGGGGGCCAGGAAACACTTTCAGGAAGGCCTCGTAAGAAAGGGGAGAGTCTCCCCTTTCTTACGAGGCCTTCCCGAACGTGGGGAAGGCTGTTTGTGGCCGTTTTCCCCATCGGAGCAGGAAGCGGCCGCTGGGGAAATCCACAAAGTGACGTCAGCATGCCGCAAAGGGGCGGGTGGGAGGCAGGGAGAGACACGGAAAAGCTCCGTGTCTCGCGGGGAATAAAAAAAATTATAATAATTTATTAACCCCCTCCCTGGTGTCGGCCACTGGTTGTGACCCGCACCAGGGACGTAGTGCGGGCGTCGGCCAGTGGCCGACGCCCGCATCCAAGGGGTTAAAGAGCTTCAAGGCCCTCGCCACGCTGGACTCTTTCATTCTGCCACATTTTACTGCTTGCCACAATCTGATTGCTCCTCAGGTAAGACATTGTCTCCGGGATTCGGCTGGCCTAGGAGGTGAGGCTATCTGCTTCTAATGTACATTAAAGCTCTTCAAGGCCTCCATGGTGCAGGATTCTTTCATTCTGCCACATTGTACTGCTTGCCACAGCTTGGTTGCTCCTGGTTTGGGACTTCATCCCCAGGATTCTGCTGGCCAAGGAGGCAGGGCATGCAGCATCTAACAGGCATAAAAGTGCTTCAAGGCCGCCGTGGCATGGGACTCTTTCAATCTGCCCTGTTTACTGCTTGCCATAACCTGGTTGCTCATGGAGTGGGAGTTCGCCCCCAGGATTCTGCTGGTCAGCGAGTGGGGCCATGCTGCATCTAATGTGCATTAAAGCATTTCAAGGCCCCCGCGTCACAGGACTGTTTCATTCTGTCTCATTTGACTGCTTGCCGCAATCTGGTTTCTCCTGGGGTGGGAAGTTGTCCCCTAAAATTCAGCTGCTCAAGGAGGTGGGCCACACTGCATTTAACATGCAGTAAAGTGCTTCAAGGCCCCCTTGGCATGGGACTTTTTCATTCTGCTGCAGTTTACTGCTTGCCACAACCTGGTTGCTCCTGTGTTGTGACTTTGTTCCCCAGGATTCTGTTGGCCAAGGAGGTGGGGCATGGCTCTGCCTGTCCATTGTCAGGTAAGGGCTGGCATGGGCCACCCCTCTTGGCTCTGACAACAGGCCATTTTCTGTCCCATTGTCTTCATCCGAAAGTGGGCACCTCATTGTAACATGGTAAACCAAAAGGCCTTCCCACTAGCTAAGGCTGTTGATGCTACCCTGAATGGCTATAGTATAAAAGTGGTGGGGGCCCTTAACAAAGAAATAGAGAATATGGAGCATTCCCTATCTGCCACACTAGCTTCAGCCCCTGGTACTTCATTGCCTCCTGACCCAATTGCCCAGCTAGCCAACAAGGCTTTACCTTCAATTGTTGACCCACCACAAGCCTCATTAGATGCCCCCCCCATAGGGCCACTGATGTAGATGATGGGCTTTATAGCAGCCTATCACCACCAGATAGAGCTCCCCCAACTAAAAGGAAAAGATGCCATGTGAAAAGGGGGTATTTTCATGGTTCCACTCAATCTGCTATTGACACTCTTGCTGCTGATACTGCTACTCGCTATCCACTTACCAATACAGTCATACTGGAGGCTCTGGCATCCCTCCAGGCAACGCTGCTTAAGAGCAATAGGTGCTTGATTCATGGTTTGTTATTATCTCTCAGCAACTAGAATCAATCGAGGAACTCCTATCTGGTATAAGGGACTCGCCAGCTTGTCAGCCTCAGCCTTTGCCTGTGGTAGGGCAAACACAATTGTCTTTCGCCAATAAAGATGATGGCCCAAACCCCCTTAAGAATGACACCGTTAGTAGCGATACACAGTGTGATACACGTCTTTTACCTTTGTCTAGCCACACTGATTGTACCACAACACAGAACTCTATGCGGTTAACTAGACCATTGCCATCAGCTAGTATCTGTTTGCCCCAGCTGGCCTATTCCTTAAACCAGAGGCCTTTATTGCCACCTGACTACCCTAAGAGAAATGGAACTGAGAACCCCTGCAACCCCCCTGACAATTAATTTACCTACTGCTTGCTGTCCTCACGTGGCAGTTTTGGTTAATGTGTCCTCTCTAGCATCTGATACTATTGAACCGCTAGCGCTGTTAAAGAACAACGTTTTTTATTGATTCCATTCTAATCATATATTTCCACTCAGCATGGCCGATCACATTTTGATGACAAGACAGGTGGGATAGATTGGCTCGGTAAGGAAAGTGTTCAAAGGGGGCTGTGGTATTGTAAACTTTAAGCAACCCAGATTCACAGGGGAGTCCTTAACTAGGTCCATTCCCATAGCCCCATCTGAATATTGCCCCATCTGAATATTGCTTTACTCCAATTGGGGTTCTTTTACCTTCAGCTACGAATTTCTGTTCCCCTTATTGGTAAAACATACAATAAACTCTAATTTAGGTGCAGTTCCATGTATAAATTGCCAGTAGCCACATCTAATAGATATCAGGCTTTAAGCTCACTCCTTGATAATGACTTACTTAATCAAGGGGTGGTTACCTCCTCTAATAGTCCAGGGGATAGCCGTGGTGCTGGGTCCAGCAGTAGTACCATTTAACTCTAATTCTTTACGCTCATCTGACTCCGAGATGTGCACCATAGGCACCACTCTCTGCTTACCTGAATTTACCATAGTAGGTATCAGTGACCTTGTTGAACTTCCCTTTGTTGAGTCTCCCCCGTGTAACTTCAGGCAGAATTATAAAGGTGTATTTAAACTTGCTCCTTGGAATGTTTGTGAGCTGCAGCATAAGTTGAATTGTGCAGATTGGTTACGCATCATTTCTGAATTTAACATCATCGCTATTCAGGAAACATGCTGCATGAATACGACTCATGTTGAGGGCTTCTCCTCCCATTTTCTAGGGGCTGTACCATCCATAGTAGGTCGTGATAAAGGAGGGATGTGGATCTTAATAGCAAATAAAGTATCAGTCACTGTTACAAAGTCCTCTTCTGTAGTGCCCCATTCACAACTCCTGTGGGTAGCTATAAAGGGTCACCCCGAATTGGTGTTAGTCACTTTTTATAACAATGTATTGACACTTCATATAGCCTGGTGGTCTATGCCCTTGATGCCGGATTGGAAGCCTTTTTGAGATCTATTCATACTAATTATGTTTTGATATGGACAGGTGATTTCAACACCCAATTTTCCCCTCTCCCAACTAAGCAGATATACAGGCTTTCTAGCCAAGACGGAGCTGGTATTTCTCATTTCCCCTATCATAATTATGGTATGCATTCATTTTTTCTTGATTTTTAAATATGATTTATTTTTGCCAGAGTGCAAACTGCAAATGGATGGGCAAGCAATTCCCTCTTTTATTGCTAGGAATGCCCATACTGCCATTGACCATATCCTGATTTCTAACTCTTTTCGTGATCAGGTTTGTGCTCTTAGTATCATTCCTACTGCAATGAGCAACCACAACCTGGTATTATTAACACTTTCCCTTGGAGCTACTATTACTGTAGAAGGAGAATGTACACCTAATATTGCCCGAACTAGGCCTAATGGTGTTCATATTAAATGGACTGGTATAGACCCCAGCAAAGTTTTGCAGCACGTCATAAGCAGTAATCTAGATGCTTTTGGGTATTGTCTGGAGGTAGTAGTAGATCATGAAAGGTTGTTGTCCTCCTTTTACCAGATTGTCTGTACCTTGAGTTCTCATCTCATACGACCACTTAAATCCACTAAGTATAGAACCCTTAGATGGTTTGATTTCTCATGCTCTGAAGCTTTTAGGTGCTTGAAAGCAGCCCTTCACTGATTCGCTAGAGACCATCTGGTCCTTAAATCCCTCCCTAAAAAGTATAAACAGGCTGTAGCGGCCAAGAGAAAGATACTACAGGATATTACAGGATGAGGCCTGGACCAAAATGGTTCAAGCTGCTGAGTCAAAGGACACAACATTATTCTGAGATATAATTAATATTCCCTTCTTAAATACTGACTTAATACCAGAGTCCTTCATCACTTGTCAGCCATGGATGGCACATTTTTTAACTATCTTTAATCTCAACTAAGAGGGTAGTGGCTCACCTGGGTATGACGGGGACTTAAGTAAGAATCCTCTCCCTTTAAATATTAACATCGAGGAGATCACTCTTGCCCTTAATCAAAGTGTAGCTAGGAAAGATCCAGGGCCAGATGGGGTACCAAAAGAATCCTTTAAGGCAGCACAGGATTTATTAGGTCTTATCCTTACACATGTGTTTAATGCAGCAGTGGAGTGCATGATCCTTTCCTCCTGGGCAGGCTCGATAATTGTAACTATCTTTAAAATGGGTGATTAGTTTGGTCCCAAATGGCATCACCCCATCTCCCTCCTAGAATCATCAGTGAAACTGATGAGTAAGATATTATTAATGAGATTGGAGGAAGGGCCTCAGAATAACTCTATTTTATCTGATGCGCAGTTTGGCTTCAGAAAGGGCCCGGGGGCCGATCGAGCAATGTGTGAATTTGGAGCTGTTGCTTGGGAAGTACACTAGGGCCAAACCTGGGTATCCTTCACTGTGTTTTGCTGATTTAAGCAGGGCATTTGACTTGGTAGACCATTCTAGTCCCTAGTCAACCTTGACTACACTGGGGGCTCCACTGGACATCATTGACTTCCTTGCACACCTTTATGAAAATTTATCACACAAGGTCTGATATGGCCCTCATGGAGAATGCTCCCCTCATTTAATGTAACAAGGGGTATTAGGCAGGTCTATGTAGTAACCCAACTCCTGTTCGCCTCCAGGTCCTGCAGCCCGAAGTGATATGGTTTTAATATCAAAGATATCCATTGTCCTGCAGAAGTTTATGAATGCATTTGGGGCTTTTATGGATTCCAAGAAATTGCTGATTAATAAAACCAAAATGTATGCACTGGTATGTGTGAACAAAATGCCAAAATGTAGACCCTTCTATATTGGGAATACCCCGGTTTCTAGTGTCAATTCCTTTTCCTATCTGGGGATCTTATTCTTGAGTAATGGCACCTGTTCCCAGCAAGTCCAAAATACTAGATCCAAGATTAGTGGGAACTGTCATGGGACCTTTAGGTCTTCCCATAAACTGGGTAGCCAACCAGTTATGGAGATGGTAAATAAAAAGCTAGATGGGTGTCCACGGCCACCTATGGAGTACATCTGTGGGGTTTTACTGATAGTAACCCTCTTCAGATAGAGGAAAATATTTTCCTAAAATGCTTGTTGTGCCTATCTGTTTCTGCTTCTTCCCTGATTGCACACAAGGAGGTTTATTTACAATACATGGAGGATCTGATCCTACTTAAACTATAAACCATTGTTGCTCTGGTTTTCCATATGGTCCAAAGACGAAACAAGGTTCACTAAGTTAACTATTTCAACCTGCCTTACTTTGGAATATACTTGGATTGGAGTAGGGTGGATTAAATTGATTCGGCGTGGGGTGTGTTGAAATGGGTTCACTGGATTGGAGTGTGGTGGATTAGATTGGATTGGACTGGATTGGATTGGAGTGGACTAGAGTGGAGTTAATGGGGTGGATTGGACTGGAGTTGGGTGGCTGGATGGATTGAATTGGGGTGGACTGAAACGGGATGGGGTGGGTTGATTGGATTGGGATAAAGTGTGGTGGATTGGAGTGAGTCAGGTGGATTGGAGAGGGGTGGGGTGGGGTGGATTGCAGTGGGATGAATTGGATTGGAATACGAGTGGGGTAGATTGGATTGGGGTGTGGTAGGCTGCGGTGGGATGGATTAGATTGGAGTTGTGTGGGGTGGATTGGGGTGGAGTGGAGTGTGTTGGATTGGTTTGGGGTGGATTGGATGGGGTGAATTGGAGTGGGGTGGAATGGATTGGGATAGAGTGGTGTCCACTGGATTCAAGTGTGGTGGATTGGAGTGAGGGGCATGGATAAGAGTGGTGTGGGATGGACTGGAGTGGGGTGGAGTGGAGTGGATTGGAGTGAGGCGAATTGGATTACAGTGGGATGGTTTGGAGTGGGGTGGATTGGGTGGGGTGGATTGGATTGGATGGGGTTGATTGGATTGGGTGGGGTAAATGAGAGTGGGGTGAATTAGAGTGGGGTGGATTGGGGTGGGGTAGGGTGGATGGATTTTATTAGACTGTATTTGGGTAAGGTGAATTGAATTGGAGTGGGTGAATTGTAGTGGGGAGGATTTCAGTGGAGTGGGTTGGATTGCCATGGGGTGGATTGGATTGGAGTGGGGTTGGCTGGATAGATTGGACTGGTGAACTGGAATGGGGAGAGACTGGGGTGGATTGAAGTGGGGGGTGGAGTGAAGTGAGGTGGAATGGAGTGGCATCTAGTGGACTAAAATGGGGTGAAGTGGATTGAGATAGGGTGGACTGGACGAGAAGGACTGGATTAGAGGGGGTGGGGGTTGATTATATTAGGGCGGAGTAGACATTAACGTCAATTCACCAAAATGCCAGGGGTGACGGAAGTGACATCAGGCATCTTTTGACCTCCACTTTCACTCATTCTTACACACATACTTACACACAAACAAATTCACACTTACTCACACATTCTCTCACATAGATACATTCTCACCTGCAGCCATGCACACAGCGTACATTAAAAAAATTAAAAGCATTTTTACTTACCTCAGCTGCCATGGAAGGGCATATTCCAGCTACCTATTTCCCCATTTTTAGCACACTAATAGTAAGTAATATGCATTATTCACTATCAGTGTAGTACAAATTAACAGAAAACAAAGACAGTTAAAAATAAAATAGTACCTCAATTACTGATTAAGTTGAATCAATCAGTGCTTGGTCCCTGCTCCATAAAGAGGAACAGAAAAGATCGGCCTGCAGTAATGAATTATGAGGCTGTAAAGAAGAGTGCCAAGCAAGCCAACAAATGGTAGGCGACAGGAAGCTCCAAGCCCTTTACTGGACACAACAGTCTTGCAAGCAAGACGCATGCGCTAGTGCACGTACTCGCAGGCTCAACCCTAAAAACTGTTCTAGAAGAGAGACAAATTGAGCCTAGCCGATTATGATCTCTTGCAGTCAATAATACCCAAGTGTTTCAGTGCATGCCTAAGAGCACTACATGTGAAGCACAGCCACGTCTACTATCCTTATTGAAAATGCTCTAAGATAAATTGGACAATAAACTTATGTTCCCTATTTTTCTATTCATTCAATAAAATAAGAATGTTTGAATTTAAAAAATGGTTTGCCTTACTGAGTCTTTCTGTCGAGGCAAATTGCCGATTTTCTTCCTCCTAGTCCATGAAGTGAATTCCGTACAGAGGGGCAGTATTAATTAAGTAATAATTATTTTTATTGCGCACGCAGCTATCTTCCCTTTGATTGTCTCGCTTAATCAAGATGAATAGCGCAGTGTGTATGAGGGTTGAGAGGGGGCGAGTATGGCAACAACAAATGCAGCCCCCTGAGGAAGCTACTGGTGCTGTCATTATAACATTTTTAGCAACTCTCCTAGCCAGTATGAAGGCATTTAGGCATTCAAGATATTAATGTTAGAAAACATGAATGATCGAGCGAAAGCGAGAGATTGCTGGAGGAATAAGTCACTATTAAGGAATTGTGTCGTGTGAGAATGCAAAAAAAAAAAAAAAACTTGAGGGAACGTTTTATTTGGAACGTGAAGTGCGTGATTGAACATTCAAAAGCAGGTTTTGCCTAATGCTTTTTTTTCTGAAATCATCAGGCCTACGTTTGAATGCGTGAATGCACCTGGATCTATAAAATGTTTCGGCTTGGGTCCAGAAGACGACAGATACGAAGACAAGCACGGACAGTCCAGCCATGTTTTATCTAGTCCCAAAGGGATGTCATGATAGTAGATGGTTCAAGACAAAAGCGTTTGCAATAAAACAGGCTGTTCCTAGTCTGTCCTAATCATTTCTTTTGATGCCTCAAAAACAATCCCTCTCTTCTCTGTGCATATCTTGTCTTTCAATGGCCCATGGTTTCTATCTCTCTCATTCCCTATCTGAACTTTGAAAAGCCTTCATCGTCACTGGTTCTTGCGCTATAATAAATTCTTATCATAGCGGCAGAGACTATCCTAGGCAAACGACTTCTTTGCTTAGGGTTTAAGCAGCAGGCCCGCGGTGGGTGTTGTGGCCAGCATATATTTTTGTGGTGGTTTCTCACCTTCGAAATCATTTATCATTTCACTCCTTGGGGTCGTTTAGCCGAACACCACGGAGTTTGAGTGGGCGGCAGGAATGGCTGCGCCTACTGCTGTGGCCCTGATATGCTGTTCTGGATTATATAGCGTCGGGGGTTGTTGAGCGCTGTGTGGAGGGGCGCTGGTGCAAGGCAGTGGCGGCCGGTAATTTTACGAGGGAGGGTAGCCGGGAAGGTTTCACGTGAATACATACACTTCACTCACACCCATTCATTCACACACGCACTCACCCACACATTCACAACACTCACTAACAAATGCACACACATTCATACATGCACGCACGCACCAAACATAACACCAATAAAACTTACCTCAGCAGCTCTGAAAGGGAAGCCTCATAAGTCCCAGGATGGTTGGACCTGCTGTTTTCCTTCATTGGCTCAGTCAGCCAATGAGGGAAGGCAGCAATCTTGTCACAGAGTTGGATGGGATCAGCAATACTGCTGACCCCACCCCACTCTGTGACGGGGCGTCAGTGATTGACACCCAGCCCTGGGCACTTCAGGGCTTAAAACTGAAGCACCCAGTTCTAAAGCAATTACTGATGTTCCCCCTCGTCAAGAGGGATAGGGCCTCGAGGCACCTTTGCCAGGCTGAAGAGGTCACGCCCACAGGGCTATGACGTCTTCAGCCCAGCAAAGTTCAGCTCAGGCAGCGAGGACTCTGCACATTTAGTGCATGTCCAGCTCCTCGTTGCCTGACCTGAACCAGCAGAGCATCTGTCAGGTTGACTTTCAAGTCAGGAAGAAGGTAGCAGGGCATGGCCCCTTAGCTGGTATGGACGGGTTGCTGCTGTTGCAAGGTGGGGATCCCTAGGAATCATCCCTGTGGCAACTGCCATCAACCCCTGGCTTCCTGGAGATTTGCCCTTATATGAGGCCTGGAGGCCACCCTATCACCTTCATGCTCTGACAGCATGGAATTCTCTATCCTGATTCACACTTGGATGCTGAATAACATGGGCCTGGACCTGAAGGAGAGAGGCCAGGTCCAACATTGATGATGCTGGAACATTGCTGAGGTTGCTTGGCAGGCTGCCTGGCCCCTTACTGCAGGATGATTGAAGCGTGTGACTGTTGCTCCGGGCTGTTTTTCCATAGCTGAGAACCTGGACTGTGGTAGAGGAGAATACCCTTATCCTCCGTGCACTGTTAGAATACGTGATTCTGCTATGAGACACTTTCCTCCACTCACCTTTGGCAGTTTGTGTGGCTGCTAAGTGTGCCCCATCTGCCCTGTATATATGTGAAATGGTGAGTGCTGATAGAGACTGGCTGAAGTAATGAGCTCTACCATTGCATGAGGCCATAAACAGACTTTGGGTCTCTCTGCTGCTTTTGGCAACACTCTGCCAGCTCTTGCGCCAAACCCTGTGATGTGATGGGGAACAATGGGGGTATGTGGTGGGCCACTAAAAAGACCCTGTCAGGAGGTTGGGACCTTCATGATAACACCTCAGCTGTGACCGCACTACCTTGCCTTGTGACCTCTCATGAATTTGTGGCACGTAGAAAGTATCCTCCATTTCTAAATTGCTTACCCTCCCTGGTGCAGTGTGACATGAGAGTCCACTCGGCTTTATCTTCAGCTGATTGAAGTCTCTGAAACGGGCAGGACACGGACCACCAATATGGCCAATTCACATTACAATGCACTTCAGGAAATTATGTTGCTGTAAGGCTCCTCCAGGTACTCAAATATCTCTTCCCAACCAGCTAGAACCAACACTGATACCCCATTAAATTGAATCTCATCTTTGTGGAAATACGAGACTCACAAACTACCTTGAAACTTAAAAATCAACACCGCGGAAATCGATCATGCTTACAGTGACTGCCCTTGTCAGTGAATGCTTGTCCTTCGGTGATTGGCACACAGTTGTTGGACTGTGGTACTGTCTTTGGGTTTACAGCAGTTCAGCAGTTATGTTTGGACGGATGGTCCATTGGCCTCTGTCCTTAGAGTTTTTGGGAACTGTCCTTTTCCCATTGTAAGTCTCACTGTCACTTTCACGCACTTCTTCTTGGCCACTGGGACCACCCCGTGACACTACCCACTTTTAACCTAGTACACTGACAGGGGCTTACATGTACTTAACCTGGAACGCAAGAGGCTTGGGGTCTGTGATCAAACGTTACAAGATACATTCACAATTGAAAAGGACAGATGCCCACATCACTATCTCCCAGAAACGCATCTTGATCGTCATAAGGAGGACTACCTCTGTCAGTGTTTGAGGAGCCAATTATACCACACTTCGTATTCCTTGTATTGTTCTCCATGGTGGCATTTGGGTTCACCCTCGGTACCTGTTTCTAATGAGGTCTCATTGATTGACATAGATCATTATGTCTTTTTGAGAGGGGGACTAGATTGGTCACCTGTAGTACTAGGCAGCATCTACGCAGTGAATTTTGATCAGCCACTATTTATTAACTCTCAGCAAAACTCGTTCACTGGGCCACTATTCCATTGCTACTTGCTTGATTACTTGGCTATACTGGGCATTTGCGCAGGATCCCCAAAACCTGTGGTACATCTTTGAATTGGGTGGGAGGACCCTCTGGGAAGGTATTTCATGATTCAAATTGGCTCAAGGCCATAGAGTACCTTGGTAGCTTTAACAGAAATGCCAATTTCAAATGTATACATTTCCATATCCTAAATAAGGTATACTTAACCACATGACATCTTCATGTCTTTTACCCTACTGAGTAGACACATGTCCCTGATGCCTGTCGGAGTCAGCCAATATGTTCCATATGTTTTAGGCCTGTAGAGTGATACAAGCATGCTATGTCATCACACAAGCTAGGGGTCACACGAGGATTTCCATGACACACACTGTCTGCTAGGCCTATATCCCTTCCCAAAAAATAGAAAAGTTACAACACAATTTGCCAATTGCACTTTGCTTTTGGCTAAATGTATGGAGGCAATGATCACATAATGGACAGCAGAAGTGGTGGGAAGCACAGCCCTTAATAGAGAAGAGAAACATGACCCATAGAAGTGTCCAAGAGAGACCCACTGGGACATGATTCTCCATGACTTTACAGACCACACCAGAGAAGATGCACTACCACACTAGTCACTTAGGGCCTGATTTAGATTTTGGCAGACAGGTTACTCTGTCAGAATGGCAGTAATAATGGGATTTATATTTCAGTGAATGAGATATCTGGCATCGTTGTGATGGAGTAGCCCATCTGCCAGAAGAGGAAAAAAGGGGTATAACACAATGGTTTACTGTCAAAAGGGGAAGGGCGCAGATGTGAGGCATACATGGCAATTATGGACAGTTTGAGGAGTGGAAGAATTGTAGGTGTGAGGGGGTGAGGTGGCAAAGTATTAAATTCCAGACTCTCATTGTAAGAAATTCCAGCTGGATCTGGTATCCTGCAGCTACTATTGAGCCGGATCTACGCAACCCCAGTGAAATATTCAGAATGTGTCTAGGTATTATTTTCCAACAACGAGACACTTTAAACGGTTCCTATATGTTTTATGTTCATGTTCAGAGCAGCAACCTGCAGAGGGTAAGGGCATCCTCTTTTTTTCAGTTCCAGCAAGAGCTCAGTGGAAATGCCTCTCTTAAAGGGCCAACAGCAGTCCTGAGTCTCTCCTTTCTAAATTTCCTCTTGCCTGGAGGCTAGCATGAGCTTAGCTCCTTGGCGCCAATGGCACTGAGGTAGCGAAGGCACACAGCTTTTCTCTTCACAAGTGCTTAAGAGACAGACTATTTGGAGGCAGGCTTTCACTTTTCAGGCTCCTCATCTGAGAGATACACACACACTGTAATACTAGATGCAACAGGCTTCATAAGTAATTGCAGTAGTAACCATGATATTCTACTTACTAAATGTAGTTTATTTTACAGTGCTACAAATTCCATTCTAGAGTATCACAATGTTGGATACCACGCAGATATTATATTGATGCGAAGAATGCATGGCAATAAATGTTACACTGAGTGTTACTAGGTGTAGGAGCGAGATATATCCCATATTGATGGGAATTACATATTAAGAGTGTTTGCTCTGGAAAAAAATCAAGCTTTGAAATTGCGTGAGATCTATAGATTGCGCTGTTTGCGGTTGTCTGTACTAATATTTGCCACTACCCAATAAAGGTTTTGCAATTTGTTTGCAGCTCTTTGATGTCACTTCATAATTTACAGATTGTAATTTCTGATCAGCAGGTAACACACGAATCTTTGCGTAAAAAACAATAACCCACTGAGCTTTCTATTTATAATACATATCAGTGACCTACATATTACATGCCTCGTTTTTCAGCAGGTACAGTAACCCTTCATTATATTTCATTGAGTTATATGTGTAATTAGAGTGCACACAGATATCTCCTGCAAATGCACCAGCCACCACAGTTATCTTACCATTATTGGGAATTTCTGGTCTTTGTAGCAGTTGCCTCAAACCTATAGGACGTTTTAAAAAGCAGTCTTTTGTGATCAACCACGTAAGTCAGAATACATTTACTTCCTCATTTGTCCTTGTGGGCAAGTTATTTGGGTCAGAGTTTAAAACAAATGTAGAGGCTAACCTAACTCAATTTTTTGCAGTCGTTTGCTGCTGCTTTTTGGAATCTTCACACTGCACTTATCTTCAAATTTAAAACGGTGCCACAATTCTACATGTGGTAAAATATATAACCGACATTAGAAAAAGGTGAACTTATCTGTAAAGTACTCGAAATAATAGCACTCTTGATACATTTATTAATTCTTGACATAATGAGTGAGATTTCTATCGCCACATACATCTTTATATGGAATTGTGACATTCTAATACACAGAAAGTCTTTTTTCAATATAGAGTAATGCCAACATTTTATTAAAAGCTTTTTTCTATCACAAGCTTATTTTCTATTATGTGTGAGTTGTTGATTTGTGGATATCGGATGTATTTTTCTCCGCGTGATGAAAATGTCATGTTGTCGATCTTATTTGCCATTATGAAGTCCTATATTTTTCATTATATGATACACAAGATTTCATTATCTGATAATGGGTTGGCAAAGGGGAATTTACCTTTCTTGCCAGCTCAGAATCTCTATATCCACAATAATTAAGGTTTGCCTTATGTTGATTGTGCTTTCTCCTATTCCTGCCTTTCTACCACTATCCAACTACATTTTCTATTTCCAAAAGTACATTCTTTATGACAGTTAATCTAGGTAAATTTAAGTATATTTACATTTTGATATAATGCACATTTTCTGTAAAATGCTAAAACACCTAGGGCCTGATGTATCAAAACATTTTGCATTCGCAAACAGTGCGAATTGCAATATTCCACCATTTGCAAATGCAAAATAGCCTTTCACGATGTATGAAAGGCATCACAGTCCAATTTTTGGGAATCACATTTTTTAGCGATTCCCTAAAAATTGCGACTCTGAATAGGGAAGTGCAATTTGTGATTCCCTAAATAGGAAATCACAAATAGCGAATTTCTATTTGCGATTTCCTATGCATATGTATCTTGTATTTCCTAACTGAAACTGGGCATTTAGGAAATTCAATTACCACCAACTCCAAGTTAGTGGTAACCATGTGCACTTTTAATAAAAAGGCATTAAAATGCATTTTTTAAAGTGCCTCGTAGTTCACACATTGCCCTAGGGAATGGGTGTGCTTTACATGTGCACAATTTGTTTTTTTGGGGAGGGGGGGTGCATCAAAGGGGGCCTTAAACCCTCAGCGTATTTGTTTTTCATTACCTAATTTGCGAATTCCTAGTGTGGAGCCAAAGCCACACCATGTACTTTTGATGCAGCATGCTGCTTGTGTAGTTAGGCCTCAGCGGGACCCCTTACAATACCCGCACTGGAATGCACTAAAGTCCATGATTCTGAGCATCCCGTAAGCATGGGTGCCACCTACTTTGGGAGGATGCTACTCCCTTCCCTTCCCTACTTGTCAGTTGTCCTAAGCTGTCAGCTATTTCCACAACCAACACTTTGTGTCAAGGGCAGACTGGGGAACCAAAGCCCTCCCTCGCAAAAAGGCTCAAACCAACCCCACTCCCTTTGTCTCCTTGCACACTCTTTCCCTTTCCATCCATCCATTCTTTCTCTCCTTTCTCTCTCCTCATTCTCTGATCACGTACTCTCTCTCCTGAAGTCCTCTGGTGTCTGTTTCAATTAACCTTGGGGAGCTGTGGAAGGTGAAACCATGAGCAGCCCTGATATTTCAAAACCAACCTCAAAAGTCCCCAATCAATTAGGGAAATTACAAGTGGAATAAAAGGCTTGTCTAGCCCTGCTTTGTGGTGATTGATCTGGACTGCCTCTGAGCTCTGTACCATCTCTTCTGCAAACCTAAGCTACACCCTTCCTATAAACCCTTTACAGAGTAGGCTAGCCTAGGTTCCACATTCACCCCTTCCTGAGCTGGACTGACGCATTATACACATGAAGGGGTTGTGTCCTCCATGATTTCACACTCATCATATGTATTCCTGTATTAGGCTCTTCCACTTATTTCACGCCTTCATTTTCTCCAGTTTTCAGACATATGACTAAATCGCAGGGAAATTCATTTGTTCTATTTTTTGTTACGTACATTGCAAAAAAAAAGGAACAAACTATTTGTATGAATCAGTTGTAAGGCCATTTCCTCATTGGCATTTCCTAATAGACTAGAATTTTATTGTAAACCATCCCATCAATTATCGTTTCAATAATGTAGTGGGAAAATATGTAAAATAATATTACATGGGTAATGTGAGAGGAAAATTTTGAGAATAAGTAAATGAATTAGCGTAAGGTTAAGTGGGAAAAACGTAAGAGACTAAGGGCCACATGTACAAAGCATTTTTCTAGTCGCAAACAGGCCAAAGGGGCCGATTCCAGAATCAGCCCGTTTGTAACTAGAAAAATGCTTTTTGGGATGAACAAAGCCCAAACTAAGATTTGGTAACTTTGTTTCGATTTGGTATTAGGAAGGGGAATGTCAAGGGCATCCCTTTCTTATACCGAATCTAAATGGTATGTATGATTGTTTTCTGACAGCGAATGTGGTTGCAAAACAGTGGTAGTTAGCACCAATTTCAAATTGGTGCTAGCCCATTCCCAAAAAATGGCCCAGGGGACCCCTTCCTCTTTGTGAATGCATGCGAAAAAAAAATTTCAGAGCAGGCAGTGGTCCCATGGACCACTGCTTGCCCTGAAAAAGTGAAAATAAAACTTTTCCTTTTTATTTTCAAAATGCATTCCATTTTCCTTTAAGGAACTTCCTCTTTGTGAATGCATGCGAAAACATTTTTTCAGAGCAGGCAGCTTGCCCTGAAAAGTGAAAATAAAACTTTTCTTTTTTATTTTCAAAATGCATTCCATTGTCCTTTAAGGAAAACGGGCTGCATTTAAAACAAAAATACTCCTTTATTTAAAATCAGTCAAAGACATGGTGGTCTGCTGACACCAGCAGGCCACCATCCCCGTGAGTGCCACCATTCCCAGTGGGGTCACAATTTGCGACCTACCTCATGAGTATTCATGAGGTAGGTCATTTGCGACCCCATTGCGAATCGCAGACAGTGTCATTGACACTGTTGTACATCCGGTTTGGATCTTCGTACATGTGGCCCTCAGAGTGTTCAGGGTAAGGGATTAAAGTAAAATTAAGCGGGGTAAAGCTAAGAGACTATAGATGTTAAGGGTAAGGAATTAGGGATATGGTTAAGTGGGCAAAGATTAAGGGAATAAAGGTATACAGATAAGGTGTTGTAGGTAAGGTTATGTGTTTAAGAGTATGGTGTTAAGGATACACAGTTAAAGGTGAGAGGGACAGATTAGACGTTAAGAGTAACAAGTTATGGAAATGGGTCAAGGTTTCAGATGTAAGTGTAGTAGGTTAAGAGTGTAAAGGAAAAAGTGAAGAGTGTACATGTTCAAGGGTGAGGAGTAATGATAAGGGTTTAGGGTAAAAGTGTTAGGTATCAGGGTTAAAGCAAAAGGGAATACAACAAAAGGGAGACAGGCATTAGGATTGTGGGTGAGTCCAAGGAGGTAAGGTGTTAGAAGTAAGTGACTAGGGCATAAAGGAAAGAGGTTAAGGTATGGGGTAAAGTAAAATGTGCATGCTAGGACTACTGGTATGAGGTGGCGTACAGTGTTTGGAGTGGGGGCAAGAAGTTAGGGGGAGCAGTAACAAGGTATAATCTTAATGGTGCGAGGATATAGGGTTATGGGGTTAAATGTAAGGGGGTCAATGGTTATGGCTAAGGGGTTAAGGCAAATAATCTTGAAGATAAGATGTTCAGCATGTAAGGTGAAGGGATATGTGTATGCAATTGTTGGTAACTGGTTATACATTAAGGGTAAATATTTAAGGATAAGGTGTAATGGAGCAAGAAAAAAAGAGTATAGAGAATATATTTAAACATGTATAGGGGATTTGCCAACATTTTCCCCCCAAAAAATAAAGGAAGACAGATAGATAGATAGATAGATAGATAGATAGATAGATAGATAGATAGATATAAAGATAGATAGATGTTGTTAGAGACAACATAATTAAAAAGTAAATAAAGGACTTAATAATTTAAACAAATGTAAGATAAAAACCACAAGGTAAATTTACAAATGATGACATGGTGAATATAAAGTGGTAAGAAAGGACTTATCCGCTTATTGATGAGTGTAGGAAGTTGGCTCTGTATGTGCTATTTCAAAGTAAGGAATAGCATGCACAGAGTCCAAGGGTTCCCCTTAGAGGTAAAATAGTGGTAAAAAGAGATAATACTAATGCTCTATTTTGTGGTAGTGTGGTCGAGCAGTAGGCTTATCCAAGGAGTAGTGTTAAGCATTTGTTGTACATACACATAGACAATAAATGAGGTACACACACTCAGAGACAAATCCAGCCAATAGGTTTTTATATAGAAAAATATCTTTTCTTAGTTTATTTTAAGAACCACAGGTTCAAATTCTACATGTAATAGCTCATTCGAAAGGTAGTGCAGGTAAGTACTTTAGGAACTTCAAATCATCAAAATTGCATGTATACTTTTCAAGTTATTGACAAATAGCTGTTTTAAAAGTGGACACAGTGCAATTTTCACAGTTCCTAGGGGAGGTAAGTATTTGTTAGTTTTACCAGGTAAGTAAGACACTTACAGGGTTCAGTTCTTGGTCCAAGGTAGCCCACCGTTGGGGGTTCAGAGCAACCCCAAAGTCACCACACCAGCAGCTCAGGGCCGGTCAGGTGCAGAGTTCAAAGTGGTGCCCAAAACACATAGGCTAGAATGGAGAGAAGGGGGTGCCCCGGTTCCGGTCTGCTTGCAGGTAAGTACCCGCGTCTTCGGAGGGCAGACCAGGGGGGTTTTGTAGGGCACCGGGGGGGACACAAGTCCACACCGAAATTTCACCCTCAGCGGCGCGGGGCGGCCGGGTGCAGTGTAGACACAAGCGTCGGGTTCGCAATGTTAGTCTATGAGAGATCTCGGGATCTCTTCAGCGCTGCAGGCAGGCAAGGGGGGGGTTCCTCGGGGAAACCTCCACTTGGGCAAGGGAGAGGGACTCCTGGGGGTCACTTCTCCAGTGAAAGTCCGGTCCTTCAGGTCCTGGGGGCTGCGGGTGCAGGGTCTCTCCCAGGCGTCGGGACTTTAGGTTCAAAGAGTCGCGGTCAGGGGAAGCCTCGGGATTCCCTCTGCAGGCGGCGCTGTGGGGGCTCAGGGGGGACAGGTTTTGGTACTCACAGTATCAGAGTAGTCCTGGGGTCCCTCCTGAGGTGTCGGGTCTCCACCAGCCGAGTCGGGGTCGCCGGGTGCAGTGTTGCAAGTCTCACGCTTCTTGCGGGGAGCTTGCAGGGTTCTTTAAAGCTGCTGGAAACAAAGTTGCAGCTTTTCTTGGAGCAGGTCCGCTGTCCTCGGGAGTTTCTTGTCTTTTCGAAGCAGGGGCAGTCCTCAGAGGATGTCGAGGTCGCTGGTCCCTTCGGAAGGCGTCGCTGGAGCAGGATCTTTGGAAGGCAGGAGACAGGCCGGTGAGTTTCTGGAGCCAAGGCAGTTGTCGTCTTCTGGTCTTCCGCTGCAGGGGTTTTCAGCTGGGCAGTCCTTCTTCTTGTAGTTGCAGGAATCTAATTTTCTAGGGTTCAGGGCAGCCCTTAAATACTAAATTTAAGGGCGTGTTTAGGTCTGGGGGGTTAGTAGCCAATGGCTACTAGCCCTGAGGGTGGGTACACCCTCTTTGTGCCTCCTCCCAAGGGGAGGGGGTCACAATCCTAACCCTATTGGGGGAATCCTCCATCTGCAAGATGGAGGATTTCTAAAAGTCAGAGTCACCTCAGCTCAGGACACCTTAGGGGCTGTCCTGACTGGCCAGTGACTCCTCCTTGTTATTCTCATTATTTTCTCCGGCCTTGCCGCCAAAAGTGGGGCCTGGCCGGAGGGGGCGGGCAACTCCACTAGCTGGAGTGTCCTGCTGGGTTGGCACAAAGGAGGTGAGCCTTTGAGGCTCACCGCCAGGTGTGACAATTCCTGCCTGGGAGAGGTGTTAGCATCTCCACCCAGTGCAGGCTTTGTTACTGGCCTCAGAGTGACAAAGGCACTCTCCCCATGGGGCCAGCAACATGTCTCGGTTTGTGGCAGGCTGCTAAAACTAGTCAGCCTACACAGATAGTCGGTTAAGTTTCAGGGGGCACCTCTAAGGTGCCCTCTGTGGTGTATTTTACAATAAAATGTACACTGGCATCAGTGTGCATTTATTGTGCTGAGAAGTTTGATACCAAACTTCCCAGTTTTCAGTGTAGCCATTATGGGGCTGTGGAGTTCGTGTTTGACAAACTCCCAGACCATATACTCTTATGGCTACCCTGCACTTACAATGTCTAAGATTTTGTTTAGACACTGTAGGGGTACCATGCTCATGCACTGGTACCCTCACCTATGGTATAGTGCACCCTGCCTTAGGGCTGTAAGGCCTGCTAGAGGGGTGTCTTACCTATACTGCATAGGCAGTGAGAGGCTGGCATGGCACCCTGAGGGGAGTGCCATGTCGACTTACTCGTTTTGTCCTCACTAGCACACACAAGCTGGCAAGCAGTGTGTCTGTGCTGAGTGAGAGGTCTCTAGGGTGGCATAAGACATGCTGCAGCCCTTAGAGACCTTCCTTGGCATCAGGGCCCTTGGTACTAGAAGTACCAGTTACAAGGGACTTATCTGGATGCCAGGGTCTGCCAATTGTGGATACAAAAGTACAGGTTAGGGAAAGAACACTGGTGCTGGGGCCTGGTTAGCAGGCCTCAGCACACTTTCAATTGTAAACATAGCATCAGCAAAGGCAAAAAGTCAGGGGGCAACCATGCCAAGGAGGCATTTCCTTACACAACCCCCCCCCAAACGAAAGAGGATGAGACTAACCTTTCCCAAGAGAGTCTTCATTTTCTAAGTGGAAGAACCTGGAAAGGCCATCTGCATTGGCATGGGCAGTCCCAGGTCTGTGTTCCACTATAAAGTCCATTCCCTGTAGGGAGATGGACCACCTCAACAGTTTAGGATTTTCACCTTTCATTTGCATTAGCCATTTGAGAGGTCTGTGGTCAGTTTGAACTAGGAAGTGAGTCCCAAAGAGGTATGGTCTCAGCTTCTTCAGGGACCAAACCACAGCAAAGGCCTCCCTCTCAATGGCACTCCAACGCTGCTCCCTGGGGAGTAACCTCCTGCTAATGAAAGCAACAGGCTGGTCAAGGCCATCATCATTTGTTTGGGACAAAACTGCCCCTATCCCATGTTCAGAGGCATCAGTCTGCACAATGAACTGCTTAGAATAATCTGGAGCTTTGAGAACTGGTGCTGAGCACATTGCCTGTTTCAGGGTGTCAAAGGCCTGTTGGCATTCTACAGTCCAGTTCACTTTCTTGGGCATCTTCTTGGAGGTGAGTTCAGTGAGGGCTGTCACAATGGATCCATATCCCTTCACAAACCTCCTGTAATACCCAGTCAAGCCAAGGAATGCCCTGACCTGAGTCTGGGTTTTTGGAGCTACCCAGTCCAGAATAGTCTGGATCTTGGGTTGGAGTGGCTGAACTTGGCCTCCACCTACAAGGTGTCCCAAGTAAACCACAGTTCCCTGCCCTATCTGGCATTTGGATGCCTTGATAGAGAGGCCTGCAGATTGCAGAGCCTTCAAAACCTTCCTCAGGTGGACCAGGTGATCCTGCCAGGTGGAGCTAAAGACAGCAATATCATCAAGATAAGCTGTGCTAAAGGACTCCAAGCCAGCAAGGACTTGATTCACCAACCTTTGGAAGGTGGCAGGGGCATTCTTTAAACCAAAGGGCATAACAGTAAACTGATAATGCCCATCAGGTGTGGAGAATGCTGTCTTTTCTTTTGCTCCAGGTGCCATTTTTATTTGCCAGTACCCTGCTGTTAAGTCAAAGGTACTTAGAAATTTGGCAGCACCTAATTTATCAATGAGCTCATCAGCTCTTGGAATTGGATGAGCATCTGTCTTGGTGACAGAATTGAGTCCTCTGTAGTCCACACAAAACCTCATCTCTTTCTTTCCATCTGTGGTGTGAGGTTTGGGGACTAAGACCACTGGGCTAGCCCAGGGGCTGTCAGAGCGCTCAATGACTCCCAATTCCAGCATCTTGTGGACTTCCACCTTGATGCTTTCCTTAACATGGTCAGACTGTCTAAAGATTTTGTTCTTGACAGGCATGCTGTCTCCTGTGTCCACATCATGGGTACACAGGTGTGTCTGACCAGGGGTTAGGGAGAAGAGTTCAGGAAACTGTTGTAGGACTCTCCTACAATCAGCTTGCTGTTGGCCAGAGAGGGTGTCTGAGTAGATCACTCCATCTACTGTACCATCTTTTGGGTCTGATGACAGAAGATCAGGGAGAGGTTCACTCTCTGCCTCCTGATCCTCATCTGTTACCATCAACAGATTGACATCAGCCCTGTCGTGGAAGAGCTTAAGGCGGTTTACATGGATCACCCTTTTGGGGCTCCTGCTTGTGCCCAGGTCCACCAAGTAGGTGACCTGACTCTTCCTCTCTAGTACTGGGTAAGGGCCACTCCATTTGTCCTGGAGTGCCCTGGGAGCCACAGGCTCCAGAACCCAGACTTTCTGCCCTGGTTGGAACTCAACCAGTGCAGCCTTTTGGTCATACCAAAACTTCTGGAGCTGTTGGCTGGCCTCAAGGTTTTTGGTTGCCTTTTCCATGTACTCTGCCATTCTAGAGCGAAGGCCAAGTACATAGTCCACTATGTCCTGTTTAGGCTCATGGAGAGGTCTCTCCCAGCCTTCTTTAACAAGGGCAAGTGGTCCCCTTACAGGATGACCAAACAGAAGTTCAAAGGGTGAGAACCCTACTCCCTTCTGTGGTACCTCCCTGTAAGCGAAAAGCAGACATGGCAGGAGGACATCCCATCTCCTTTTGAGTTTTTCTGGGAGCCCCATGATCATGCCCTTTAATGTCTTGTTGAATCTCTCAACCAAGCCATTAGTTTGTGGATGGTATGGTGTAGTGAATTTATAAGTCACTCCACACTCATTCCACATGTGCTTTAGGTATGCTGACATGAAGTTGGTACCTCTGTCAGACACCACCTCCTTAGGGAAACCCACTCTGGTAAAGATACCAATGAGGGCCTTGGCTACTGCAGGGGCAGTAGTCGACCTAAGGGGAATAGCTTCAGGATACCTGGTAGCATGATCCACTACTACCAGGATATACATATTTCCTGAGGCTGTGGGAGGTTCCAGTGGACCAACTATGTCCACACCCACTCTTTCAAAGGGCACCCCCACCACTGGAAGTGGAATGAGGGGGGCCTTTGGATGCCCACCTGTCTTACCACTGGCTTGACAGGTGGGGCAGGAGAGGCAAAACTCCTTAACCATGTTGGACATATTGGGCCAGTAGAAGTGGTTGACTAACCTCTCCCACGTCTTGGTTTGTCCCAAATGTCCAGCAAGGGGAATGTCATGGGCCAATGTTAGGATGAACTCTCTGAACAGCTGAGGCACTACCACTCTCCTAGTGGCACCAGGTTTGGGGTCTCTGGCCTCAGTGTACAGGAGCCCATCTTCCCAATAGACCCTATGTGTTCCATTTTTCTTGCCTTTGGACTCTTCAGCAGCTTGCTGCCTAAGGCCTTCAAGAGAGGGACAGGTTTCTTGTCCCTTACACAGCTCTTCCCTGGAGGGTCCCCCTGGGCCTAAGAGCTCAACCTGATAAGGTTCAAGCTCCAAAGGCTCAGTTCCCCCAGAGGGCAGAACTTCTTCCTGAGAAGAGAGGTTCCCTTTCTTTTGCTGTGTTGCAGTTGGTTTCCCAACTGACTTTCCTGTTCTCTTGGTAGGCTGGGCCATTTTTCCAGACTCCAGCTCTACTTTTTCACCCTGTGCCTTGCACTGTGCTCTTGTTTTCACACACACCAGTTCAGGGATACCCAGCATTGCTGCATGGGTTTTTAGCTCTACCTCAGCCCATGCTGAGGACTCCAGGTCATTTCCAAGCAGACAGTCCACTGGGATATTTGAGGAGACCACCACCTGTTTCAGGCCATTGACCCCTCCCCATTCTAAAGTAACCATTGCCATGGGATGTACTTTTCTCTGATTGTCAGCGTTGGTGACTGTGTAAGTTTTTCCAGTCAGGTATTGGCCAGGGGAAACCAGTTTCTCTGTCACCATGGTGACACTGGCACCTGTATCCCTCAGGCCCTCTATTCTAGTCCCATTAATTAAGAGTTGCTGTCTGTATTTTTGCATGTTAGGCGGCCAGACAGCTAGTGTGGCTAAATCCACCCCACCCTCAGAAACTAGAGTAGCTTCAGTGTGAACCCTGATTTGCTCTGGGCACACTGTTGATCCCACTTGGAGACTAGCCATACCAGTGTTACCTGGATGGGAGTTTGGAGTGGAACCTTTCTTGGGACAGGCCTTGTCTCCAGTTTGGTGTCCATGCTGTTTACAGCTATGACACCAGGCCTTTTTGGGATCAAAGTTTTTACCCTTGTACCCATTGTTTTGTGAAGAGGCTCTGGGCCCACCCTCCTGTGCAGGTTTTTGGGGGCCTGTAGAAGACTCTTTACTATTTTTAGTTTTGGTTGTCTCATCACCCTTCTGCTGGGGAGTCTTTGTGACCCCTTTCTTTTGGTCACCCCCTGTTGAAGTCTTGGACACCCTTGTCTTGACCCAATGGTCCGCCTTCTTTCCCAATTCTTGGGGAGAAATTGGTCCTAGGTCTAACAGATGCTGATGCAGTTTATCATTGAAACAATTACTTAACAGGTGTTCTTTCACAAATAAATTGTACAGCCCATCATAATTACTTACACCACTGCCTTGAATCCAACCATCTAGTGTTTTCACTGAGTAGTCAACAAAGTCAACCCAGGTCTGGCTCGAGGATTTTTGAGCCCCCCTGAACCTAATCCTGTACTCCTCAGTGGAGAATCCAAAGCCCTCAATCAGGGTACCCTTCATGAGGTCATAAGATTCTGCATCTTGTCCAGAGAGTGTGAGGAGTCTATCCCTACACTTTCCTGTGAACATTTCCCAAAGGAGAGCACCCCAGTGAGATCTGTTCACTTTTCTGGTTACACAAGCCCTCTCAAAAGCTGTGAACCATTTGGTGATGTCATCACCATCTTCATATTTAGTTACAATCCCTTTGGGGATTTTCAACATGTCAGGAGAATCTCTGACCCTATTTATGTTGCTGCCACCATTGATGGGTCCTAGGCCCATCTCTTGTCTTTCCCTCTCTATGGCTAGGATCTGTCTTTCCAAAGCCAATCTTTTGGCCATCCTGGCTAACTGGATGTCCTCTTCACTGGAGTTATCCTCAGTGATCTCAGAGTTGTTGGTCCCTCCTGTGAGGGAACCAGCATCTCTGACTATTATTTGTGGAGTCAGGGCTTGAGAAGCCCTGCTCTCCCTAAGTAGGACTGGAGGGGGGGAATTTCCCTCCAAGTCACTATCTTCATCCTCTGAGTTGCCATCCTCAGAGGGGTTGGCCTTTTCAAACTCTGCCAAAAGCTCCTGGAGCTGTATTTTGGTAGGTTTGGGGCCCATTGCTATTTTCTTTAGTTTACAGAGTGACCTTAGCTCTCTCATCTGTAGATGGAGGTAAGGTGTGGTGTCGAGTTCCACCACATTCACATCTGTGCTAGACATTATGCTTCTAAAAGTTGGAATACTTTTTAAGAAACTAAAACTGGTTCTAGAATCTAATTCAAACTTTTAACAAACTTTTAAACTCTAAAAGAAATGCTAAACAGGATCTAACACAAGGCCCTAGCAGGTCTTTTAAGAATTTAGAAAACTTTTCAAATTGCAAAAATCAATTTCTAATGACAATTTTGGAATTTGTCGTGTGATCAGGTATTGGCTGAGTAGTCCAGCAAATGCAAAGTCTTGTACCCCACCGCTGATCCACCAATGTAGGAAGTTGGCTCTGTATGTGCTATTTCAAAGTAAGGAATAGCATGCACAGAGTCCAAGGGTTCCCCTTAGAGGTAAAATAGTGGTAAAAAGAGATAATACTAATGCTCTATTTTGTGGTAGTGTGGTCGAGCAGTAGGCTTATCCAAGGAGTAGTGTTAAGCATTTGTTGTACATACACATAGACAATAAATGAGGTACACACACTCAGAGACAAATCCAGCCAATAGGTTTTTATATAGAAAAATATCTTTTCTTAGTTTATTTTAAGAACCACAGGTTCAAATTCTACATGTAATAGCTCATTCGAAAGGTATTGCAGGTAAGTACTTTAGGAACTTCAAATCATCAAAATTGCATGTATACTTTTCAAGTTATTGACAAATAGCTGTTTTAAAAGTGGACACAGTGCAATTTTCACAGTTCCTAGGGGAGGTAAGTATTTGTTAGTTTTACCAGGTAAGTAAGACACTTACAGGGTTCAGTTCTTGGTCCAAGGTAGCCCACCGTTGGGGGTTCAGAGCAACCCCAAAGTCACCACACCAGCAGCTCAGGGCCGGTCAGGTGCAGAGTTCAAAGTGGTGCCCAAAACACATAGGCTAGAATGGAGAGAAGGGGGTGCCCCGGTTCCGGTCTGCTTGCAGGTAAGTACCCGCGTCTTCGGAGGGCAGACCAGGGGGGTTTTGTAGGGCACCGGGGGGGACACAAGTCCACACCGAAATTTCACCCTCAGCGGCGCGGGGGCGGCCGGGTGCAGTGTAGACACAAGCGTCGGGTTCGCAATGTTAGTCTATGAGAGATCTCGGGATCTCTTCAGCGCTGCAGGCAGGCAAGGGGGGGGTTCCTCGGGGAAACCTCCACTTGGGCAAGGGAGAGGGACTCCTGGGGGTCACTTCTCCAGTGAAAGTCCGGTCCTTCAGGTCCTGGGGGCTGCGGGTGCAGGGTCTCTCCCAGGCGTCGGGACTTTAGGTTCAAAGAGTCGCGGTCAGGGGAAGCCTCGGGATTCCCTCTGCAGGCGGCGCTGTGGGGGCTCAGGGGGGACAGGTTTTGGTACTCACAGTATCAGAGTAGTCCTGGGGTCCCTCCTGAGGTGTCGGGTCTCCACCAGCCGAGTCGGGGTCGCCGGGTGCAGTGTTGCAAGTCTCACGCTTCTTGCGGGGAGCTTGCAGGGTTCTTTAAAGCTGCTGGAAACAAAGTTGCAGCTTTTCTTGGAGCAGGTCCGCTGTCCTCGGGAGTTTCTTGTCTTTTCGAAGCAGGGGCAGTCCTCAGAGGATGTCGAGGTCGCTGGTCCCTTCGGAAGGCGTCGCTGGAGCAGGATCTTTGGAAGGCAGGAGACAGGCCGGTGAGTTTCTGGAGCCAAGGCAGTTGTCGTCTTCTGGTCTTCCGCTGCAGGGGTTTTCAGCTGGGCAGTCCTTCTTCTTGTAGTTGCAGGAATCTAATTTTCTAGGGTTCAGGGCAGCCCTTAAATACTAAATTTAAGGGCGTGTTTAGGTCTGGGGGGTTAGTAGCCAATGGCTACTAGCCCTGAGGGTGGGTACACCCTCTTTGTGCCTCCTCCCAAGGGGAGGGGGTCACAATCCTAACCCTATTGGGGGAATCCTCCATCTGCAAGATGGAGGATTTCTAAAAGTCAGAGTCACCTCAGCTCAGGACACCTTAGGGGCTGTCCTGACTGGCCAGTGACTCCTCCTTGTTATTCTCATTATTTTCTCCGGCCTTGCCGCCAAAAGTGGGGCCTGGCCGGAGGGGGCGGGCAACTCCACTAGCTGGAGTGTCCTGCTGGGTTGGCACAAAGGAGGTGAGCCTTTGAGGCTCACCGCCAGGTGTGACAATTCCTGCCTGGGAGAGGTGTTAGCATCTCCACCCAGTGCAGGCTTTGTTACTGGCCTCAGAGTGACAAAGGCACTCTCCCCATGGGGCCAGCAACATGTCTCGGTTTGTGGCAGGCTGCTAAAACTAGTCAGCCTACACAGATAGTCGGTTAAGTTTCAGGGGGCACCTCTAAGGTGCCCTCTGTGGTGTATTTTACAATAAAATGTACACTGGCATCAGTGTGCATTTATTGTGCTGAGAAGTTTGATACCAAACTTCCCAGTTTTCAGTGTAGCCATTATGGGGCTGTGGAGTTCGTGTTTGACAAACTCCCAGACCATATACTCTTATGGCTACCCTGCACTTACAATGTCTAAGATTTTGTTTAGACACTGTAGGGGTACCATGCTCATGCACTGGTACCCTCACCTATGGTATAGTGCACCCTGCCTTAGGGCTGTAAGGCCTGCTAGAGGGGTGTCTTACCTATACTGCATAGGCAGTGAGAGGCTGGCATGGCACCCTGAGGGGAGTGCCATGTCGACTTACTCGTTTTGTCCTCACTAGCACACACAAGCTGGCAAGCAGTGTGTCTGTGCTGAGTGAGAGGTCTCTAGGGTGGCATAAGACATGCTGCAGCCCTTAGAGACCTTCCTTGGCATCAGGGCCCTTGGTACTAGAAGTACCAGTTACAAGGGACTTATCTGGATGCCAGGGTCTGCCAATTGTGGATACAAAAGTACAGGTTAGGGAAAGAACACTGGTGCTGGGGCCTGGTTAGCAGGCCTCAGCACACTTTCAATTGTAAACATAGCATCAGCAAAGGCAAAAAGTCAGGGGGCAACCATGCCAAGGAGGCATTTCCTTACAATGAGGACATGGTAAACCAGTAAAAAATTGCAATGATATGCTAGACAAATAAACAGCAAACAAGGACCTGAATGTATTCTCAAAATAGTGCACCAGGTTACCCAATATAAAATATAAAATTGTTGATGGAAATAAGTAAAAAAAACAAAAACAGGCTTTAGCAATTGCAACAGGACTGGCTTATCAACTAATGATAGTCTACAGTCATTGATGGGTTTAGGCACTCAATAGGTTATCTATCACACATGCTATTTTTCACTTATTCTCGCACTCACCCACTTACACAACCACAAACAGACACACTATACAATTTATGCAGGATGAATAAAAAGGATAAACATAGAAAAAAAGCATACTGCTGCCTAAATGTCACAGACATATGCTTGCAATATTAAATAAAATTACAAATCGGAGAGGGTGACGATCATGCAATGGTATTGAAATGACTGTTTCACTGGCACCATTTTTAGAATCAATGTGTTAGCTATCCTGTAATAGTGAAACAGCGATACACTATAGACAATACAATTCCATGATGATCACCTGGGTTAGGGGCTGTGGTGTTGCAGGATGTTGCACACTGTATTACCCAGTGAGCTGTTGTATGCTTTACAACTTGAAATAAAAGCAGCAAAAATGAAAGAAAAGAAAAGGGAATAATCGAAGGAGAAAATGGAAATCTAAAGTATTGGACCATCAGCCCTGGATTTCATTTAATCAGACAAATGTTGTCAATTCTAGGGCAATAAATCAAATGGTAAAAGTGGACTGATACATTCCCTCATGCAGTATCCTCAGCACTTCCGAGATCGGGCGCATTCAGGATAGGGCTGTAGGCAGTGAAAGCTTGCACTGCACAAGGGGTAGGCCAGGGCACAAGAGGCCTGAAACTGCAGGTTTTACTGACTATGGCCCACGCCTAAACTCATGCCAGGGTAGTAGGCAGCGAAAGCTGCCGTTTCAGTCCTTGTTTGTGCACCAGTGTGCCCAAACAATAAAAAAGAAAAGACAGATGAGGACTTACCTGGATCCTCCCTCTTTTCCTCTGCAGCGGCCTGGCACTCTGTCTCCCTCTGCCCCCTGTTCCCAGGCCTGGCCCAGGAAGCTCAGGGAAGCCCTGTTGATCTGCACTGGTGCCAGCAGCAGCTCGATGCTGCAGCACCAATGTTGGTTAGGCCGAGAGTGAGTACTGCAGCCCAGTTATGGGCTGCACAGTGCAAGCGCAGACTCTCTACGCTTGTGATGTGTAGCCCATAACTGGGCTGCAGTGCACACCGGGTGAGCTCTGCTCCACTGGCGGGGCTAGAGGTGTTTTTGGATGAACTCCACACTCCAAGAAAAATTAGAAGACCTTTTAAGTGAGTTCTCAAATACCTTTCTCTTTGATTTAATTAAAACATCTGACATGTAGACTGAAACATGCACGTTCTGAATTTATCCCAAATCTTACCATCATCTTCATGGGATTGAAGTGGAAAACTAAAAGTATTTTCTACTAAGGATACTGCAGTAAATCAGGGGATTAGGGAACTTTATAACAAAGGAGTCTCCTAATATGGCCACCAGAGAAAAGAGAGACCAAATGTAGCACAAACATCACCCAAATGTAGCCCAAGCATAGCCCAATGACAGAAGTCTGCAAAACACTTAATTCTTTTGTTTTTCACAGCTTTATGTAACACAAACCTGACCTGAAGGTATTGGAGTGCTTTACATCAGTTACATTACACAAGAACACATTCCATTTGGGCTTTACACATGGGGAGATTTGCCCAGACTCACAGGATGTCGCGCTGAAACTGAAATTCAAAACTGGTTCCCCAGTTGCAAAGTCTGCAGCTCTGGCTGCAACACCACACTATCTCCCCTAAGTGATACTGGATAAAAAACCCTCATCAAAATAGCAAATAATTTAAAAGTAATTTTTCACTATATCTCATCATTTTAATTTTTTGGAGCAATGACTATAATTTCTATTAGAATAAGACCCTCTCATTTTTGTAATTTCAAAAGGAAATGCTTTAGATATTACAGTTTGGATGACAGCAAAATGATGTCAGGCGTGCCACACTTTTGTAATAAATATATGAATCTAGTTGTTCATTAGAAAACTGTGGGCTGACAGATGTCAGAGGCATGGACTTGGATAATTGAGTGCAGGGAGGAAGGTGCAGAAGCAACAAGCTGACCATGCTGGGCAGCAGTGGCGGCACAACAAACCATGGAGGACAGGGTAAAGGAGGGTGGGGGCAATAAACCAACCATGGAGGACAAGAAAGGCCAACCATGCAGGACAAGTTGTGGCATTATAAAAGACCATTGTGGGCAGAAGGAAGAAGCTGTGGCAGTAAAATCATACATGTCAACTGACCCTACTCAGGCAGGAGACAGTTTTTCAAGCGCGAACGGGCTTTCTTTTATCTGTCTCCTGCTTAAAATCTCTTCTTTTTCAATGTGGGTCAATAGGGAAAATCAATTGCCCAGGTTTCTTTTTTTTTTTAAATAAAATCTCCTTCTTACTAAGTTCAAAATGTTGGCTAGTATGGTACATGGGATCACCGAGGGCAGGAGGGATGTGTTAAGGACATGGACTCAGATGACAGAGGGCAGGAGGTAGATGACAAGGGTACCAAACTGACCTTACCGGGCAGGCGTCAGGGGGTTGTCATGGCACAGTGCACCATACAAGGAAAGCGGGATGGCAGTGCAGTACAACAGACTATGGAAAGCAATAGGGAGGGGACAGGTCCATGCATATGGACAACAGAGAGCACAGGGGAAAGAGTCAAGGTCAGTAAGCGGACCATTCAGGACAGACAAGAGGGACAGTTGCAGTGTAACAGACCATGGAAGGAAAAAGGGAGAGGGCAGAGGCATAACAACAGACAAGACAAGGCAAAAGGGAAGAGATAGGGACTTGCACATGGTAATAGGAGGTCAAGGAACATTGGGGCAGTGCTGGAGCAGCAAACTGACCATGGAGGGCAGACAGGATGGGCACTCTAAGCATAACACACAATGGAGGGCTGTAGAGAGATTATAATGGCTAATACACAGACAACGGAGGTAAGGTGGGAGGGGGGCCAGGGGCCGCAAGCTGACCACACAGGGCAGGTGGTAGGGGCTGTGGGAGCACTGAAGGCCACGCATGGCAAGCAGGAATGTTAGTGGCAGCACAACAGCCACAGTAGGCAAGAAGGAGCGGGCAGGGGCATGCGCATAGGACCATGGAGGACAGAAGGGATGGGTAGGGGCTGGACACAGACAAAAGAGGGCAGGGAAGGAGCTTCACAACAGACCATGTGGGCTAGGTAGGTGGAGCAGCTGCAGCACAACAGAGCATGGGGGGCAGAAGGGAGTGGCAGCAAAATGGAGTATGGAGGACAGAAGGGAGGTTATAGGGGAATGAAATTCGGAAAGCAGGGTGGAGATGGCATGGACAGGCAGCAGTCATCTGACCATGCAAGGCAGGTGGGAGGATCAGTGGCAGCTCAACAGAATACTCAGAGAAGATAGGAGGGACAGTGGAAGGTCCATGGAATATGGTGAGCAAAAAGGAAGGAGCAAGGGGAAGCACACAGACATCAGAGGGCAGGGAGAAGGAGTACAGGAGATGCAAGCTAAGCACAGAGGCTAAGTAGGAGGGCAATGGGGGTCATAGAACTGGGCAAAGGAGGCCAGGGGGAGTGTGCAGGAACATCACGCTAAATGGAGGGCAGTGGCAGCACATCAGACCGTGCAGGGCAGGAGGGAAGCGGCTTGTGCATGGACTCAGACAACAGAGGGTAGGGAGGAGGTGAATGGGGCAGCAAGCTAACTGTTCTGGGCAGGCGAGAAGGGCATAGGCAGAACGAGGGCCACATTGGGCTGTAATGAGGGAGCATGGCATGGACTTGAACAATGGATGGTAAGGAGGGGGTAGCATGATCAACAAGCTTGGGTGGGGGCAGCACAATGCCAGATCAGGCCCTGCGTCCAACTCATCCTCCAATGTACATTGCAATGGCCATTTTGCTTAAAGTTAAAAAAAAAAAACTAGAAATTCACTGAAAAAACAAAGGTTACAATGATTTTATAGTTAGGAAACAGAATTTTTAAAAAAACATAGAAATTTACTAAAAAACAAAGGTTGTAGGGATGTTATAGTTAGGTTCAGATTTACAGGTACAGCACTCACAGATCCACTGACAGACTTCCACTGCGCATGGCCAAAGGCTGTGTGTGGTGCGGGGTTGGGTGGTTATAAAGGCTTGGCTTCAGGGCCTGGCCACAGGATTAGCATAGGGTAATTAAAATTACTTTATGTTAGAAAAACCATAGAAATTCATTGAAAAGAAACAGAGGTTACAGGGACGTTAAAGTTAAGTTCTGAATTTACCCATACAAAACCATAGAAATTCAGCTGTAATAGCCAGAGTTATTTAAAGTAACTATAACTTGTGCCCTAAGGTAACTATAACTTTGACCCTTGCCATGCACTGCTAATTACCCCAGATATTACATCACTCATGACATCTTCTATGACATCATTGATGATATCACTGTAACATTTGCAGTAAAATTATCAATGAGAAAACTGTGCATGGCGAGGGCGTGAGTTATAGTTGCCTTAGGGCACAAGTTATAGTTACTTGAAATAACTCTAAAAAGCTGAATTTCTATGGTTTTGTGCAAGTAAAATCTGAATCCAACATAACATCCCTGTAACCTTTGTTTTTTAATGAATATATTTATATATACATATATATATATATATAGTTATACATATATGAGACACCTGCAGCTCGAAAATACAGCAAAGTTGTGTTTATTGGGACATGTAGCTTCTACCCAGATGCTTTTCTGCTGTAGCTTTTATCACAGGTCCAGAGTCATCCTGCTAGTCATGCATAACTCAACTCACTATCAAGTCATAGGTAAAGGAAAATATGCTGAAAATCACTCCCCATAGTCAAGTAATCATGGCAGGCATCTTAGACCAATATTTAACATACATCATTGCCTCTTCATAAAACTTTGATGTCTGTACTGTATCATAAAATCCCCTTGAAAACATCCTTTAAACTTAAAGCAACATGGTACATTAAAGGAAACCGTAATATATAATTTGTCCTCTAACAATTTTTATTCAGTAGATGGTCAGGTATACATCCTAGTCTACAAATTGTACTGGCACTATGGTGTACCTTAATCTGTCAGGGTACCTTTCTTCCAGAGTAATGTGCAAAGACAACTCTCAGACACTGATTACAACTATTGACAGTAGTGTGGTAAAGATACTAACCAAGTGTGCCAGAAAAACTTAAAAACAATTACTGTGGGTATAATCCTGTAACAATAGGTCCCATAGAGTATTTGGTAATATAACTCCAGGGGGAATGGTAAGAAAACTGTTTCTTCACAAATTATGTAGTCTGGCACCAGGAAGAGGGTATCATGTGCCTCAAAACAAATTCCACCTGAGGGGTACTATGACTATCTAAAAATACTTAGCGTTATCATTAGCTCTAACATGATTTTCGTTGTCCAATTCTCACTGAACATGTTGCTGATATTGTGAACCTTCACCACGATAAACCACGTGCTCCTGTGTAAAAAGATAATTTTGGATTAAAATGCTAACAAAATATAATGAAGGCTAAAATTCTACACAATAGTCCTGGTGACTGAAGTATTATTCATTGATAGATAAAACACGAAGGAAGTGAATGCCTGTCTGAATTTCACTAAGACAGCTCCCATGACCACTTCCCTGAGGTAAATAATGAGCGTAGGAGGATCTGTTGAAGTTTACTCTACAGGCACTGCCAGTGTTTCATCTGAAGTAAGCCCTAATGGGGTCAACGTGTCAAAATATATTACATACTTATGCTCTAGCATACAAAAATCTGGAATCCTGTTTCTCTTTCTCAATTTCTCAGGGATTCAATCAATGGCAAACAACATCTCAAGAGGTTAGCATTCTGCTCATGTGCCTCACGGAAATGCCTGGCCACTGGATATTGGACACTGTATAGCTATAGTTAGATTAGTCTTTCTATTGAAAGAGTGTTTTTTGTTTTGCTAATAACTTTGACATCATTTAAGGAAGTTGCACAAAACGTTCCTGAATAAAACGTTTATCCACCTCAGCTCTTTCCTGGAAAGTTTCAGGGTGATCTGTAAAGCAGGAGGCAAGAAAAAGGGAGTCGCCTAACATGTTGATTTCCTATACTGATTCCAATAGGACTTTTGGGGAAGTGATACAGAAAGAATGCTGAAGTAATTACTCCATGATGAGGCAACATATTTGAAAAAAAAACTGTATTCTCTAATGATTTTCTTGTAGAGGTTGTGGAATAAGGTAAAATGAGAAGTTCACATTATTGTCCTCAGCTATGTGATAATAAAGTCTGATTTTCTGAATATAATACAGCATTACAGCAGCAGTAGCAGCCTTTCAGTTCATTGTCCACTGTTCTACTACATCTTGAATAGCTAGTACAGTAATATTCTATATTCTATATGTCTGACACATCTATGACACACTTGAAGATATCTTGATGGAATCAAAGCTGAACAATGTGAAGCATTACCTTTAGAAATGAACCAAATGAAGAGGTTATTTTTATCATAGAAATCAGGGTCGGCGCCCTAGAAAGATGAAATGAGGTCACATTTTCTCTGAGTTCTCAAATATTTTACTAATCTATTTCAATAAAAACTTTGAAACTAAGTACTTTTAGAAGCAGCCTGTCAGTTAAATTGGTAGTGATCAACTGTATCTTTACCACACTGTTGTGGTGAACAACTAGAGAGGCAACATTTTGTATGCAAGACAAATGTGGGACACTCCTGAATGACATTTTGTTGGAATAGGAGCTGTTGAATTTAAATCATTCCTGAAGAGGAGGCTGAAGTAAATGAACACTGAGGTGTTAATGAAGACATGGAATCAAAAGGGGAAAAATGTGAGGGCAGATGTGGATTTGTAGTAATTCGAAGCATAATCATTTTTAATTTGGTTAAAAATATTTAAGGAGCGATATGTCTTTATAGATGCATCTGCATCCACATCTGCTTACTCCGTTGTTTGACAGTTCCCTAATTCAAAAATAGTAAAATTTTAGTAGATAAATATATTTTGAATGAATTAACCATGGGCTAAATGATGTTACAGTTAGCTATGCTAATAACATTTTTACTGACGTTAAAAAAAATCCTAGAAATTCACTGAGCAAATGTTAAAGTGATGTTATAGTTACAGGTTGAAATAATGATCAAAAACAACAAAAAAATAAGCCAGAATATCGTCTAGCAAAATATTGTTTTGATATGTATAGGTTGGTATATATCAGCATAACTTTAATATTGTTAATACCACATACATGTTCCTTGGCTATATATGCACATGTGCAAATCAGGGTTCAAATTAATTTGTTCTATTGTAGCATAAATAGTCCAGTTACACAGCTTCTCCTCTCACCTGCCTGGTTTGCAAGGCATGGCTTTAGGGCAACATTCATCTTACAAAGTGTTCTAGCTGCAGTACTCTGTTCACTGAATCAGACCAGAGTTGTTTTCCAGCTGCTGGCCTTGCACATTTCCCTGTGCTCCTGTGTCCTCTCTGATTCTTTTCTACAGCGTGCGCATGCCGTCTTCCTTGGATAGTTGTGTCTGACAGGCAAATGTACTTATCTAACACTCTGCTGGCTCCAGTGCTTAATTTGTGCTTCTTGTTTACGGTGCAGAGCACCGACACTTATTTCTGAGGGCTGGCGCTTAGTTTTCTGTCACAAGCATTTACTGCGAGCAAAAGACAAGTGGGAAAGACGGAGGAAGAGAAAAACGAAAGTCAAAAAGGAGAAAAGCAGGAAGCTGCAAGAGTGAGCTGAAGGGGCAGGGAGTGAATTGAAGAGGCCCGAGGTGGCTTCAGGATTTTGCTGCCTCAGTATTATGTGTTCGCACTTTTAATTGCAGCAGCCACATGTTTAAGAAGAGAGCTTTGAGCACCAGCACCTTTTTATTTACAAATTAAGCACTGGCTAGCTCATTCAAAAGCATTTTCTGCTTTTGGGGCGTATTGTATTCTATGTTGACGAAAAGCAAAGTGCCAGAAGGTTGACTCAAGAGAGGCGTCAGAACCCTTGTGATTTTGATCGAAAAGATCTTGGCGTTTTCTTTGCTAAATTATTTCTAAAGAAGAACTGCCACAAACAAGCTGTGTTTATGTTCTTTGATGTGCAGTTCATTTCTTATATGTCCAAGAGAGCTCAATTTATGCTCATCGTTTTTTAGAAGTAGCCGTGGTCCCTTGAAATAGACAGACATTATTTGATACACAATGCAAAATGTTTTGAAACAGAAGCATGCTTTCTGATTGGCTTGAGTCAGTGCCTTAGTTAAGTGGTTCTCTGACTTCCGCAGACACTATTGAATCACACCTTGCAACCAGGTACCCCTCAAGCCATTTTTGTAGTTTTAACTTCAATAATACTAATAATGCAGAAAACAGAAAAGAACTAAGGGCCAGATGTAGGAAGCCTTTTGCGCCTCGCAAACGGCGAAAAACGCAGTTTGCGAGGCGCAAAAGGCTGAAAGCAATGCAGAGTCACATTTTGTGAGTCGGTACCGACTCGCCAAATGTGATTCCGACTCGCAAATAGGAAGGGGTGTTCCTTTTCTATTTGTGACCGCATCGCGATGCTGTGTTGCTTTGTGACCGCGAAAGCGGTCGCAAACCAACTCGCAGTTACCATCCACTTGAAGTGGATGGTAACTCATTCGCAAAAGGGAAGGGACCCCTTCCCCTTTGTGAATGCCCACAAAAATATTTTTTTTTTCCTAAGGACCACTGCCTACTCTGAAAAAACCGAAACCAAATGGTTTCGTAATTTTTTCTTTTTGCAGCTCGTTTTCCTTTAAGGAAAACGGGCTGCAAAAAGAAAAAAACAAACTGCTTTATTAAAAAAGCAGTCACGGACATGGTGGTCTGCTGTCTCCAGCAGGCCAACATCCCTGTGAGTGCCTAGACTCGCTATGGGGTCGCAAACTGCGACCCACCTCATTAATATTCATGAGGTGGGTCTTTGCGACCCCATAGCGAGTCGCAGAAGGTGTCTGAGACACCTTTCTGCATCTCAGATTGCGAGTTGCAATTTGCGAGTCGCTACGACTCGCAAATTGCAAGTCGCAATTGAATACCTACCTACATCTGGCCCTAAGGGCCTTATTTATACTTTTTGGTGCAAAACTGCACTAATGCAGTTTTGCACCAAAATGTTTTGCACCGGTTTGCACCATTTTTAAGCACCAGCTGGGCACCATATTTATGGAATGGTGCAAGCCGGTGCAAAGGGTAGGCTAGCATAAAAAAAAATGACATTAGGCAGGTTTGAGTCAAAATAAATGATTCTGACCAGATTAGCATCATTTGTTGACGCTAAGGGGCATATTTATACTCTGTTTGCACTGAATTAGCGTAATTTGTTTTTTACTCTAATTCAGTGCAAAACTAACTCCATATTTACGCTTTGGTGCTAGACCCGGCTAGTGCCAAATTTATGGAGTTTAAGTCATTTTCTGGAAGTGGAAACCTACCTTGCCTTAATGAGATGCAAGGTAGGCGTTCCCGTGCAAAAAAATGACTCTATGGCCTTAACACCATATTTATACTCCCATGCAAAAATGGTGCAAGGGAGGGAGGAGGAGTCAAAAAATGGGGCAAAGATTGCTTTGCCCCATTTTTTAAAGCCTGGGTAAGGGCAGGTGTTAGGGGACTTGTGGGCCTATTTCCATGGTGGAACACCATGGAATAAGCCCACAGGTGCCCTCTCCAGGCCCCAGGGGCATGCCCACCCACACCAGAGGGACTGCGGAGGATGGGGGGCCCCATCCCAGGTAAGTACAGGTAAGATTGCATTTAATTATTTTCTTATTTTTAAGTGCCATAGGGGACCCTAAAATGGGTCCCCATACATGGCACAGGGTGCAATGGCCATGCCCAGGGGACCCCTGTCCTCTGTGCTGGCCATTGGGGTGGTGGGCATGACTCCTGCCTTTTCTAAGGCAGGAGTCATGTGGCATGGTAGGTTTAGCACCATAAAATGACGTTAATCTGGTTACAGTCATTTTTTTTTACTCTAACCTGCCTAAAGTCATTTTTTGGTGCTAAACCCTCTTCTTCTATACTGGCAGCCCCACCCGACTAAAGTCATTTTTTTTTTACTCTAGCTTACCCTTTGCACCGGCTTGCACCATTCCATAAATATGGTGCCCGGCTGCTGCACAGAAATGGTGCAAGCCAGTGCTAAACTTTTTGGTGCAAAACTGAGTTAGTGCAGTTTTGCAGCAAAAAGTGTAAATAAGGGCCAATATTTTGTAAGTTTGCGCCACTTTTGTGTCAAAAAATGACATTAATGCGGCGTAAAAAAAAGTATAAATCAGGGCCTTGGTGCTAGACAGGTCTAGCACCAAAGTATAAATATGGAGTTAGATTTGCACCGAATTAGAGTAAAAAAATGACGCTAATTCGGTGCAAACAGAGTATAAATATGCTGCAGAGTATAAATATGCCCCTAAATATGTCGTTAAGGCCATAGAGTCATTTTTTGCACGGGAACGCCCACCTTGCATCTCATTAAGGCAAGGTAGGTCTCCACTTTCAAAAAATGACTTTAAGCCCATAAATTTGGCGCTAGAGGGGTCTAGCACCAAAGTATAAATATGGAGTTAGATTTGCACCAAATTAGAGTAAAAAAAAAATGACACTAATTTGGTGCAAATAGAGTATAAATATGCCCCTAAATGTATTATCTCAACAGGTATTATCTCAATACATCTACTTCCTCTGAAAAAGTACTTTGAATATGAGAGCAAACGCACACGAATACACCAGTAAAAGAACCAGGTCATATTCACAAATCAGTATATATTCACGTAAAATCAGAGTTCTCAGCAGAAGTGGTGGGAAAGAGTAGTAAATGGGTTGACATTGGCCTCCAACAGACAGAGGGCAGCAATCGACTTTGATATGAACAAAGCTGAAGACCATGCAGGCAATTTGTGTCAAAACTTGACAAAGACAGTGTTAGAAATGGGGTCTTTGGTTGACAGTCAAGTTACCCCCTGTCCAAGCAAGGACCCTCACTCTAGTCAGGGTAAAAGAGAATCACCCTCAGCTAACCCCTGCTTACCCCCCTGGTAGCTTGGCAGAGCAGTAGGCTTAGCTTCAGAGTGCTAAGTGTAAAGTATTTGTACCAACACACACAGTAATTCAATGAAAACACTACAAAATGACACAACACAGGTTTAGAAAAATAGAAAATATTTATCTAAACAAAACAAGACCAAAATGACAAAAATCCACAATACAAAAGTCAAGTTATGAATAAAAATGCAAAAAGAGTCTTCATGTAATTTTAAACACACACTAACACTGTTAGCGTGAAAATGTACCTTGGGTGTGTCAAAAATAATCCCGCACGGGTGAGTGTGCATCTATTTTTCAGCCACAGATCAGAGTTGCGTTGATCTTTTCCCCGCACGGCGGTCGGTGGGGGGATTATTTCCTCTTAGGCTGCCAGCTTTTCCTTTCAGGGTCCCAGGAATTGGATGGGCGCCACTTGGCAGAGTAGGAGTCTCTCCAGAGACTCCAGGTGCTGGCAGAGAGAAGTCTTTGCTGTCCGTGAGACTTCAAACAAAAGGAGGCAAGCTCTAAATCAAGCCCTTGGAGATCTTCACAAGATCGAAGGCACCCAATGCCCAGTCTTTGCCCTCTTACTCTGGCAGAAGCAGCAACTGCAGGATAGCTCCACAAAGCACAGTCACAGGCAGGGCAGCTCTTCTTCCTCAGCTCTTCACCTCTTCTCCAGGCAGAGGTTCCCCTTTGTTTCCAGAAGTGTTCTTAAGTCTGTGGTTTTAGGTGCCCTTCTTATACCCATTTTCTCCCTTGAAGTAGGCCTACTTCAAAGCAAAGTCTCTCTTGATTGTGAAATCCTGTCTTGGCCAGGCCAGGCCCCAGACACTCACCAGGGGTTCGGATATTGCATTGTGTGAGCACTGGCACAGCCCTTTCAGGTGTGAGTGACCACTCCTCACCTCCCTCCTAGCAGAGATGGCTCATCAGGAAATGCAGACTACACCCCAGCTCCCTTTGTGTCACTGTCTAGTTTGAAGTGCAACCTGCCCAAATGTGAAACTGACCCAGACACGGAATCCACAAACAGCCAGAGTCACATAAATGGTTTAAGCAAGAAAATGCTCACTTTCTAAAAGTGGCATTTTCAAACACACAATCTTAAAATCAACTTTACTAAAAGATGTATTTTTAAATTGTGACCTCAGAGACCCCAAACTCCACATGTGCATCCGCTCCCAAAGGGAATCTACACTTTAATCAGATTTAAAGGTAGCCCTCATGTTAACCTATGAGAGGGATAGGCCTTGCAACAGTGAAAAACAAATTTAGCAATATTTCACTTTCAGGACATATGAAAACACAATATTATATGTCCTACCTTAACCAAACACTGCACCATGCTCTTAGGGTAACCTAGGGCCTACCTTAGGTGTGCCTTACATGTAAGAAAAGGGAAGGTTTACGCCTGGCAAGTGGGTGCACTTGCCAAGTTGAATTTACAGTTTAAAACTGCACACACAGACACTGCAGTGGCAGGTCTGAGACATGATTACAGAGCTACTTATGTGGGTGGCACAACCAGTGATGCAGGCCCACTAGTAGCATTTGATTTACAAGCCCTGGGCACTTCTAGTGCAACTTACTGGGGACTTACTAGTAAATCAAATAGGCCAATCATGGATAAACCAATTACATACAATTTACACGGAGAGCATATGCACTTTAGCACTGGTTAGCAGTGGTAAAGTGCGCAGAGTTCAAAAGCCAACAGCGACAGGTCAGAAAAAATAGGAGGCAGGAGGCAAAAAGATTTGGGATGACCCTGCATAAGCAAAAGTCCAACACATATACATTTTGTATAGGAGCACTTGCACTTTAGCACTTGTTAGCAGTGGTAGATTGCCCAGAGTAACAAAAACAGAGTCCAACACACATCAACAACCTGGGAAACAAAGGCAAAAAGGTAAGGGAGACCACACCAAGGATGAGAATTCTAACAGACAGTGATTGCATAAAGGCTAAAAGACCAGATTCTCTTTATTTCAGAATACATGCTGTCCAATGGAAAGTGACACTTTTACTGTAGAAGAATTGCAGCTCTGCTGAAAGTGCTGGCAAAACTCCTTTCCAAAACAAAAAGTATATGTGCTTGAGGTATGTAAGTTCCTGACCATGTAAAACAGTGGATGGGATTATCCTGGAAGGGTGTTTTGGGAAAGTTTACCTGTGCAAACATGCACAGTTCACTGATTGGTACAGACATTGGTTCGCTAAGTGTGCAGATGTCACTAGCAATTCAAAAGTGTTTTTTGGCCTGTACATGATTGCTAGTTCACGTGGGAGCATGTTTCAATTCTTTCCAACATATCTTTGTTGACTTTATTTATTTCATTTATACATATGAAATAAATTAAGAAGACATACAAAAGACTTCAAGTAATAATAACAGAACCTATTGTCACTTATATAGTTATTTAGCTCACAATGCTCAAGAATATTGACAGAAAATGGTTAGAGGTCATATGGGACCATGGATACCCTGAATAGATGCTGCAGGGCCCCAGTAGTCCACACACCACAAGTTAATACCTGCTGTCTTAATCAAATCAAAAGATCCACAGTACAGATCGCTCAGGAACTAAAGGAGAGTCTTCACTTGCAAACATTTTGCAAGCTATTTCCAGTAATTTTCTCTACTGGGTGATGCCTAAAGCCCCCTTTCTTAGCGTACCTATGGAAAGCACAAGCTCATGTTTAATGAGGGATTTTTGAAAAGGCACATTTTGGCACAGAATGAATTTGTTATAGAAGCCCATTTCTTTAACAGTTGCTCTTCATAATGTTAAATCTTCCCATCAACTCACTTAATTAACTGGAGCATATGTAATGGCACCATGATTTTATTACGCAATGGAAGGAATCTCTGGATATAGGTTACTGTTCTCTCACTCTATAACTTAATAGGAAGCATGCATGTAAGGCAAGGGCATAATCTGCTAATGTTGCAGAGTTTAAGATTTATTACCATAGGTCCTCAATGTGAGTATCATGATTTTGGTCATTCCTCTGCACCAAATTCTGGTGATTATGAGTTTTTTCCAGACTTGAAAAAACTGCTCTGATGTGTTAATACTAGGTTCTGTTCTGAACAGAATTTCCCAAATCTGTGGAAAAATGCCGAAGATTTTCCTCCTGATCTGCATAGGTGGAAAGTGTCAGTGTGAGGGCCGGTTGTGGGGGGATGACTGTGGTTGGTGGTCAGTGGTGCACGGCAGGCTTGTCCCTGTGCAGCTCCCTACTGTACGTCTGCAAAGACATGCAGGGGAAGGGCTGTAATGCTGCCCTCAACCCTGGAGCTGCAGCAATGAAAACAGATGAATAGTCTCTTGGTCTGGAATTATAGGATCCAGAGTTCGAAAGGTACGAGAGACCTGAAATTGCTAAAAGTGAAATTCATCCATAGTTACTACTACAACTTTTTAAATACACTGCAGCCTGCCATAGGGGCCATTAGCGCCTACCATAGGAGTGATTTATATGTCTTGCAAGGGAAGGTTTAGGCCTGCAAAAGGTGTATTGTGCAAGATTGAAATTACAGTCTAAAACTGCACATAACCTGCATAGGGAGGCGTGAGATATGTGAAGAGCTAGGTAAGTGGGTGACACAATCAGTGCCTCAGAACCCCTAGAAACATTTAATTTACGGGTCCTGGGTACATGTAGTACCACCTTACTAGGGACTTAGAAGTAAATTAAACATGGCAATAGGGTGGAAGGTAATTTCACAATTTTTAAAGGAGAGGGCACAAGCACTTTAACACTGATTATCAATGGTAAAGTGCACAGAGTCCTCAAGAGCAAAATAAAATGGTTTGAGGAAACAGGAGAGTGAAGGCAAAACATTTGGGGATGACCCAGCAGAAAGTGCCAAATTATTACAATACAGAATAATTTAACTAACAAAATTACATAAAACAACAAAAAATCAATAAGTGGAACTGGAGATATGAATTTTCACGTTTTGAAATAAAAATCATTAAGCCCAAACCTGGTTGAGCTTGCCCAGACCATTGGTTCTATTTAAGGCCAAACAGGTTTGACAGGGAATCAACAGGGAAAAAATCCTCAGTGGGGCTGGGAAGAGCTTCATGAGGGTGGATATGTGTCGGACAAGTTCAGGTGACACTGTTGACTATTGGTGGGAAAGTATAGAGTTGTACAAATTCTAAATTTGTGCCAAAGAATGTCCCTGGCAGACTTTCACCTTCACTCAGAAAGATTTCTACATTCAGTCTTAGCAACCTTTTTGGAGACTGAATTGCTCCACTGGGCAAGGTTGTAGCCTAAGAGGGCTTCACAGAGCCAGACAACAGCTCAGCCAACACATTTGCTACTGTGATAAAACTCTGATTATAAGCATCCTGGCCCAGCTGCAATGCACCTTCATCAACCAGACTTCGCAGGCTTGTCAGGATCCACCAGAGAGCCTTGAAACCAAAATGTTTTTAAGTTCCAGGTTTTTCAGGCTGTTAGGAGAACTGCATTTTGACACAACAACAGGGTTCCAGGAGTACCTCAGAACCATCAGTTTGGGGTAAAGTCTCATTCGAGCAAAAGCACCCAGCAGGATCTAGGCAGATTTGGTTGGAAAAAGTCAACTGGGCTCATCAGCAAAAGGGGATTCTTGCAGCTTTTTGTAGCCTTGTAGCTGAACAGGAGGTCAGTTAACCAACCTTTGGAGTCCACTCCATGCTTCTGGGTGCAAGTGGGAGCAGGTCAAGACAGGTGCTGTCAAAGGTCTCACTAATAGGTGCAGTCCCCTTTCTGTCTTTCATAGGTCCGTTAATGTACTGAAGAAGGTGCACAGGGTGCCACATTTACGTCAAGCTCTAGCTTGTGTGTGGGGTAGAGCTCAAGCCCCTTTATGACCAATTGGGAAACAGTTCTCAGAGGAAACCTAACCCACTTTTGCAGCTGTTCATGTTTGTCTTACAGTAAACAATCCAACACTGTACCCCTCTACCTAAATCAAACATGGAAAAAATCATAGCCCTCTGTAGAGAGCTTGTGTGTGTGCCTACCCCAGAGGTGTGGCCAGGGAGGTGAGCTGAAGGTAGTTCCTATTCCAATGGGATTGGTGCATGCATGACTGGGGTAACTAAGAAGGGCTCTGCCCAGGTGTTAGCTAGCATTGGCCTGTGACTGGGTCAGACTATTTGTAATTACCCAAGGTCATCCTGCCAGAGTGGTAGCATAACCAAAACACTTTCCCAAGCCAAGTGCATTTATCCTGCTCTGGGAGTGGTCTTCACTCCACATCATCATTCAGCTGCCAGGTGACAATTGGAGAGGATGCAAAATGGACTCCAGAGGCATTAAGCAGGGAAAAGGTAACTTTCTAAAAGTACCTTTTCCTTATTAGGTACCATATATTTCATCATTAAACTGGGTTTGAAATAACTATTAAAAAGAGACTTTGCATTATATTTTAGTGGTTTCCTAACTACATTATCATTATTAAATGTAATAATGTAGTCAATTGCTTTCCAGTGGAACAGTGAGCCTTGCTACAGCGAAAACAGTGTTTGTGGCATTTTCACTGTAAAAACATGCATATCATTACATTTACCCTTGGTCTATGTTTAAATAGCATGCATCCTGTCTCAAGGCTTGTAAGACATACTTTATCGTGATTTTAACATTCAAAAGAAATGTTTTGACCTATCAAAAGGCTTGGTTTCGACAGGTTGGGTTGCAGTTTTAAATGTCCACAGGCAGGTAGAATACAATGGTGGGCCTGGAGCCATGTTTGCACTTTCCCTGTAGTAGGTGACACAATATCTGCTACAGTCCACTAATGACCTTTAACTTACAGGCCATGGGAATACTTTGTACCTTGTACTAGGAACGTATAGGTAAGCGAAATATGCCAATTAGGAGTATAAATACTATATTTAATGGGAAGCTAAATATGCTAGTTAGGAGTATATGCAATTTTGACATGTTTTTGAGGTCAGAGCACATGCACTGGGACCTGGTTAGCAAAATCCCGGTGCATAGACTGAAAAAACTGCTGCATCAGCCAGCAAATATTAGGAGTGATCATGCAGAAAGAGGCATTTTGCTGCAGCTTTTTTTTTTACTTCATATCTTTTTATGGTGTTTAATTTCCTGAATGTATTTGTGTTACAGAGATCGCAATAGATTTCCACACAATCGCTCCTGGATCTTGGTGTGAATATTCCTAACATAATGCTATGGCTGAGATTTTTGGAACATTCTACAGCATTTAAAAAAAAACAGACCTGGGTAGTTTCTGGGTTAGAGGCTAGTCAAATAAACTTGTACTCTGAGTTCTGGAGCTCTTTGAAAAATATATCTGGGATGAGAGAAACAACACATTGACTTAGTGTGCATCTAATTTCACACGACCCAGCGAAGAGTGGGGAATGAGTGACTTTGCATCTTCTTTGATCCTCCACTAACTTAGTTGTTCCTGTAATATTGAATTCTGTCTGCAAAGTAGCCTTTATAAAGGCTGTGTCAGGATGTTTTGGTGCACTTTCAGACAGCAGAGCACCAGACATACTCCTTGAATCTGCACAAGGGCACTACAAGACCCATGGGAAGAAGGACAAGACCCCATGTGTATAGTGTGCTTCAACCATACTCAACTAGAATCAATACACCTCTGCCAACTTGGATAGGGAAAGTCTAATTCTCAAAACCAGCAGGGATGTCATGATGAAACAGGACTGATGTCAACACTCTTGAAAGCAAACTACCAGTGCAGCTGCCAATGTGAGTCTGTGTTCCATAATCTCCAGTTTTGTCAGTAGTGTCAAGTGTACTTCAGCGTTGTATATTTCTTGTGACAATTGATTATATGAATTCTTGTACAAGAGTGAATGAGACCACGAGGATGGTGCTATAGAAGCCCTGAAGAGTGCCTTGGTAGAGTACTGTCTGTTGTGCAAGATGGGCACTGAGATACAGGCAGTGTGCAATGCCAAGATCATTATTGTCCCAAGGTTACCACACCAAGATGATCCCCTTTCCCTTGAACAAAAGGCCAGTTCCAGGCAATGGAGCCCTGTGAGAAAACAGGGCTGATTGCAGAGGCCCCATAACTTTTTGCCCCCATTTTCCTCTTTTTGCTGGTGTTTTCCTGACTTTGATGGTGCCCTGGGTACTGCTAACCAGTCCCAGGGCCTGAGCTCTGTGTAAAATCAATATGCAAATTAGGCTAATTATAATTGGCTAAGTTAACCTACCTATAAGTCCCTAGTATATGGTAGGGCATGTAGGTTTAGGGACCACAGCATAGGTGGTGCACACCTAGGAGTACTGCTGAGGTGCCCAGTGTCATTTTAAAGGCAGGCCTGCTTTGCTGGCTGCTTTTAAATTAAAGTTATATGCAAATTCGACTTTGGAATTAAAGGTACTTCCAAAGTCTTAAACTACCTTATTTTTACATATAAGTCACCCCTAAGGTGTGCCCTATGTGCCCCTAGGGCTGGGTGCCATGTAACTATAAGCAGGGACTTTATAAAAATAGATTTATAAGCCCTGGTGAGGTAAAAACAGCCAAATTCGTTTTTCCCTCATTGAAGTAAATGGCCTTCATAGGCTAGACTGGGCAGACTTTATTTTAAATTTTAAAGTCTCCTTAAATGTTGCATACCAAGAATTTGGTATCAAATTAATTGTTGTAATAAATCCTACAACTTCCAGTTGTTGGATTTAATATAACTAGTTCAGGTAAAAAGTTTAGACTTTACCTAAAGAGTTGCCAATTTCAGCTCTGCATTGTTTTTGCTGCTGTGCTCTGATTGGCCAGCCTGCAGCAGCTTCTGCCAGGCTGCCTTGATGAGGTGTGAAGTGGCCAGGCTTCACACAAAGGAATGTGCTTGGGGGAGAGAATCTCCCCTCAGCAGATGGTGAGGCAGGAAGGGGGAGGGCTGCCAAACTGGTCTTCAAAGGCAGAGAAGGACATTTGAAGCACCCAGCAACACCCCCACATCCTGCAACCCCAGACAATTAGGTGCCCCCTTGATTAGATTAGGAGAGGGCAGGAGAGGGGTGTGTTTATGATTTTTAGCCACACCAGTGGGTGGGCTCAGCCAGATGTAACCTCCAAAAATCAGATTCATCCATGTTGGATTTTTAGAGACTGTTGCCTTCTGGGATGGATTTTTGCCACACTTCCCAGGAAGTGGTCATCACAGGGGGACGACCCTGTCCCTGATTGGAGAACCAGGGCCCCCCTGCTTTTCACCCAGGAGCAAGGATAAAACTGGCAGACCTGCACCCACACCTCAGATCCCCTCCAGAATTCAACAAGAAAGGAACTAAAGAAGAAGAAGGACTGCCCTGCTGGACCCCTGGCCTGCACCTGGACCCTGCACTCAGAAGGACTGCACCAGCTGCACACTTGGGCTTCACCACAAGAAGGACTTTGCCTGGCTTCAACTGGTTCAAGGAGGGACTCCCTGTTTGCTACAGGTGAAAAATTGCTAAACCAGAGTCCCCTGCACCAACTCCTGAAGAAAGCGACCAGCTGACCACTGTCCAGTGGCCAAAAAGGAGTTTGCGCCAGGTGCATTCTGGGAGTTGAAGTCTGCACCCCCCAAGGACCATCACAGAACTTCTGGACCCTTGGGGTGAGCTGTGGACCCCAAAAGAACCTTAAAAGAACATCTGGGTGAAGCCCCAGAAGTTTGGAAAAGATTTGAGAATTTTTGGAAAAAAGCTCCAGAGAGGGACCGACCCGCCGCAGAAATTCTAGCCGGCTTGCCTCAACCGCGACCCGGCCTGACTTCGTGGTTCGTCCCGGTAAAGAAAAACATCCAAAAAAGAGACTAAGTCCGAACGTAAAAAGTTGACCGGGACCTCCCAGCCATCGTATCCGAGAAGGGCTCCATGGACGTCGGATCAAGATCCAGGTTTACCCCGGTCGAAGGATTTTCATCTCGAAAAAACGACTAAGTCCGAAGGTAAAAGTCTCCACCGAGGAAACGCACATCGCGTATCCGGACAAGGGCTCCAGGAGGTCGGATTCAACTGGCAGGTTCGTCCCGGTGAAGAAAAACTTCAAAATAAAGACTAAGTCAGAAGGTAACTTTTTAACCGAGGCCTCCCGCGACCTGTAGCCGAGCAGGGCTCCATCGCGGTCGGCCTGAAAGTTTGACTTTGCCCCGGTCGAGGTGCAACCAGATGACCCGATTGGCGCTTTTTGTTTCTAAGCGCTAGAAAAGTAATAATTCTTTAAAAATTCATATCTCCGGTTCCCCTGAACCGATTTTAATCGTTTTTGTGTCATTTTAAAGATAAAAATATAAACTATTTTTATAAATTGGTTTTGGGTTTTTAAACTGTTTCCTGTGTTTTATTTAATTACTGTTTTGTGATATTTGAATGCTTTACACTTTGTCTCCTAAGTTAAGCCTTGACGCTCGTTGCCAAGCTACCAAGGGTTGAGCTGGGATTAATTTACTGAGACCTAACTGTACCTATGTGGAGGTTAGTGGCTTGTTGCTAGGTGTAGGTACCTACCTGCCCTACCAATAACCCATTTTCCAACAAGCCCCACCCCTTGTTTCCAGCATGCATACAGTTCTTTCAGGACTGTAGGGCTAACAAATCCAAGAAAGAAACAAACCAAAATAAGTTCTTTGCTGCACATAATGTGGGAGTTTTCTGTGGTTGTAATGCTGTAATGACATAGAGCAGATGAATCTTTGTGAGCTCCACTTAACCCCAGTATCCAATCTTCAAAAGTGAGCATAGTGGAGCTGTACAGTTCTTTAGCACTCACTGCAGAAACAGAGGCCTATGTTTTTATCCACCCAGACATACTAGTGTTCATTAACAACATGCTGGAGTATTGTATTTAACACTTACGCTTATTTGTAAAACTATATTCAGGTGTCAATACTGGAAAAACCTGCATGAAAGCATAATAGCTTGGCATGATTCTGATTTAAGAGCTATCGAACTAGTAAATTCTCATCTAACATGTAACATCACATAGTTGTTCACTCTTACTGAATATGTCAAAATGATTTTGATAATGGGTATCAACGCACACAATTACACGCATGAACTATATAAACAGTACTTGCTCAGCAGGGAAGTAATTTCATCAATGAAAATTTGTCAGATGTCACTCAGCAATTTCATAACTTAAGTTGGATATCTCATCAGATAATGAAAGTATTTTGTTAAATGCTGCAAAGATTTATCGGAAGCCTGACACTTATTTCTCATTCAAAGGTGAAACAGATTATTAGAATGAAATAGTTTTGTGTCAAAGGTGTTGTGTATTCTGCTGATTAAATCTTTGAAGAGTCTGCTGGGGGAAGTCAAATTGATTGTAATGTCTGTTGCCTAGGCATTGAAAGCATTCATTAGATGATGATTGATTGACAGTCTTTCTATATTTCCGACCACAGTCCAAGGTACTTTTTCACACTATTTCCTCAGCTGCACACCCTCACAGGGACGCCTTGAGTTTTTATATAAAGTGTATTAGTGCAGTGGAACTATTGATATCTAAGGATTGAATATTCCACAGGAATGGCCCTTTACTAAAAATGCCATCCTTGTATAATAAGGTTGTACCTTTGGTAGGCACTTTTCTTTAGTATTTAGTTATTGACAAGAAACCAGTCTGTGATTTTGAAGCTCAGGTACTAAATTGGAAAATAGTGAAAAAATTATATAGTGTATGGTTAGAATCATGAAGGAAATGTAGTTGTGCACAGGCATAAAGTATAAATATTTGTGGGTTGTGGATATATGATCTAGTTTACAGAGTTCAAAATGGCCTGGGCAGGGCATTCTGTTGCCACTGCAGCCTGATCATAAGGATCTTGTCAAGTCAGATGCAATGTTTAATTTTTTTCTGATAGTTGAATTCACTACCAGTACATGCTTCATCAGAGATATAAGATGGAAAGGTCTACTTCTGTTGCGTGAAGTAGCATTTATCTGAGTTTACTGCAGACAGTATATAATTCAGTCTAAGAAGGATTGGTGTTTACTCAATCAGTCAAGGATGATGAATTCTATGATTAGGAGTACCAGTGAAAGGCTCCCCATAGCTCATTCTGTATGTGAAAGGCTCCCCATAGCTAATTCACATTCAGACCTGATGATGGTAGATGAAGAGATTAAAATTGTAAGATTCCAGCAATAAAGTGTGACAAAATTCCTCTGAATGGGACAGAAATCACAACTGGACAAGCCTGTTCTTAAAAGTCAATCTGGAAGATTTTTGAAGGACACCAAAAAGTCAACATATAGGGCTTCATTACGAGTTTAGCGGGCGCATTCCACTGCCCATAATTCGGACAGTGGAATGCGCGATGGGGCTGTGCATAGGGGCCCCTGCACTGCCCATGCCAAGTGCATGGACAGTGCAAGGGCCTTCCAATGTCCCCATTCGGTAAGCCTTTCCATGGTGGTGCAATCGCCATGGAAAGGCTGGCGGTATGGGGACTCATAATCCCCAGGGCACGGCTGCTTTCAGCGCTTCCCTAGCAGATTACAACCGCTGGGACCACCAGGCTGCCGGCTGGTGGCAGCCTGGTGGTGTCAGCGGTCAGATCGTGGCGCTTCTGCCACAGTCATAATGTGCCGGTCGGACCGCCACGACCAGCGGTCTGATCGCCACTGTAGGTCTGGAAGTCTGAAGACCGCCAGACTCATAATTAGGCTCATAATTATGGATACAGAGTTTTCAAACATAATCTACTGCATGGCAGGTAATCTTTAAAAGGAGATCAAAAAGTTAAGGGTTATCTGTAGGCCTGCAGAGGCAGACTTGTAGGTGCAGTGTTAGTGGTGGGTGCTATGGGCTTGTGGGTAATTAGTAGGATTCTTAGAGTAGTGGCATGAGGCATATTGAGTAGGGCAGTTTAAGGACGAAACCTTTCATCCTTCATTAAAGCAAATTACCAGCCAAGCACTTCACCAACCCCACTGCAAGACACCTATTTTAGGTTCCACACAAATGTCTAATGTCATCAACCATTCATTCTGTGAAAAAATACAGAAGATCCAAAAGCACATTGACGACACCAAGCATGCTTCATCTGTTATACCTACCCCTTCCTGTAAAATCCTGCGATAGTCTACAAAGCCATATCCTTCCCAGCTTTTGCTGACATTCAACTCCCTTAAAGCCACTTCTGTCTGAGATGTTGTCTTACTATCATCCTCCATCAAAGTTGTCTCTGGGGATATTCTGTTACCCCTATTTAGCATCACCCATGCCTCTGTCACTCAAGGCATCTTCATAGAAGCTCTCAGGACAGACCATATCCTCCTATCGTAAAAAAAAAAAAAAAAAACTACACTCCCTGAAGACTTCGCCAACTATGTCCCATCACTCATTTACTTATTTACCATTTATTGGCAAGGTCATTGAAAAAGCAGTCTATGTTCTACTCCAAGACCACATGAATACTAATCATCTCATGCACAACTATCAGTCTGTCTTCAGATCATGCTGCAGCAGGTATATCACTTCCTTACCCATCATAGAGAATATCCTCTTTACAGCAGATGAAGATGACCCCAACCTTTTGATATTGCTGGGTCTCTCCGCTGCCTTTGACACAGTCAGTCATCCACCCTCCTACTCACCCTGGAGCCTTGAATGTGATTCACTTACACTGTGTTTCATTGGTTCCCCTCCTACCGTTCCAACTGACAACAGTTTGTTCTCATGGGCTCCTCCAGGTCAGCTGTGAAGTCTCCTAGGGTAATATATTGTCTCCTGTCATCCTCAACCTTCATGTGGAACCGCGTAGTGTTCTACTCACAGATTGCAGCATCATAATTCAATCAATCACTCAATCAGGTGTTATTTGCTTAGGGAGGCCTGTCACCCGAATGGGTATCCAAGTGCTTGCTGCAGGTTTTTAATCAAAAGCCAGGTTTTCAGTTCTGAAGTGGGTCAGCGAGGGTGCGATGCTGAGTTGGAGGGTGAGGATATTCCAGGATTTGGTGCCGAGGTGGGAGAAGGAGCGTCCTCCCATGCGGCAGCGGCATGCGCATGCTATCTTTGCAAGGGCAATGTGTGCCGAGCGGAGGTTCCTGGCCAGTTGGTGGATGTGAAGGCAGTGGTTCAAGTAGATGGGTCCTTGGTTACGGAGGGCTTTGTAGGCATGGGTCAGAATCCTGAAGTGGGGTCTTTTCTGGATCAGAAGCCAATGGAGGTCCTTCAGGTGCTGGGTGATGTGTGTTCTCTTGGGCAAGTTGAGGATTAGTGTGGCAGCTGCTTTCTGGATTTTCTGGAGTCTTTGCATGACTTTGGTGCTGGTGCCTGTGTAGAGTGCATTGCCACAGTTCATTCGGCTGGTGATGAGGGCCTGCGCCACTGTCTTCCTCGTTACTATGGGAGGCCACTTAAAGATCTTGCAGAGCGTTTTGAAGCAGGCTGAGGAAACGGCATTGACCTGGCATTTCATGGAGAGTTTGCTGTTCAGAATGATGCTGAGGTTGTGGGCTTGATCTTTCAGTGTGGGGGTGGGTTCGACAGCTGCTGGCCACCAGAAGTTGTTCTAGAGGGTTGAGTGTCTACTGAAGTTCAGAACCTCTGTTTTGTCCATTTTGAGCTTCAGGCAGTTGTCTTTCATCAAGGTGGATATGTTCTTCATACAGTTGTGGAAGTTGGTCTTCGCCTTGGTGGGGTTTGTTGAGAGCAAGAGGATGAGCTGTGTGTCGTCAGTGTAGGAGATGATGTTGATGTCTCATGATCTCACAATGTCTGTGAGTGGTGCCGTGTAGACTTTGAAGTGTTGGGCTTAAGTAGGAGGCTTGCGGGACAGTGCAGATGGTGTGCTTGGCCTGTGCGATGAAGGAGTGTCCCGTGAGAAAGTATGCCATCCATCTGAGCACATCATCTGTGATCCCCATCTGGCGTGGTCTGTTGATCAGTGTGTGGTGGGAGACGGGGTCGAAGGTGGAAGAGAGGTCAAGCAGGATCAGATGGGCTGCTTCTCGTCTGTCTGGCAAGGCATGGATGTCATCTATTGTGGCAATCAGAGCTGTCTCGATGCTGTGATTGATGATTCAGTGAGTTGGAGGTTGATGGCCTTCTCCTGGACTAGTGGGGAATGGGAGCAGAGATCGGGTGGTAGTTCTGGAGCTTGCTCAGGTCTGCAGAGGGCTTCTTGAGGAGGGGGTCTAATCTCTGAGTGTTTCTAAGGTTCTGGAAAAGTGGCCATGGTTAATAAGGCGTTGAGGATGGTTGTAAATTGGTGACTAATATTTTTTTCCCAAGGTTGAAGATTCCGTGGGGGCAGGGGTCAGTGGGTGCTCCTAAGTGAATGGAGCTCATGAGTGTGATCGTGTTTGGTGTGCTGAGTTGTCCAAATGTGGTGAGCGGGTGGTCAGCGGTGGAGGTTGATGGGATGCTGGGAGGTCAGAGGGTTGGGAATTGAAGTTACTGTAGATGGTTTCTATCTTGTTGTGGAAGTGGTTGGCAAGGGCATTGCAGACCTCTTGTGAGGGGGGATGGATTTTTCAATGGCTGATGGACAGGCAAACTCTTTGACAATGGTGAAGTGTTCTTTGGTTTGGTTGGGGCTGTTCTCGATCCAGCTGGTCAGGGCCTCTTTTTTTGTGGCTTTGATCTGACAGTGGTAGTCGTTGAGGGCTGTTTTGGAGGTGGCTTAGTCGGTGTGGTTCTTGATTATACCCCATCTTCTCTCCTGTTGGTTGCACTTGCATTTTGATTTGCTGAGTTCCAGGGTATATCAGCTGACCTTTTTAGTGGTTATGTGGGTCCTAGCTGGTTTGGTCGAGGCAACCAAGTTGGCAGCGCTGATGATCCAGTTGTTAAAGTTCTGTACTGCCTGATCCAAGTTAGTGGTGACGTTGGGCTATGAGGTGCTGAGGGTGTTGGTCCATTGCTACTGAGTGACCTTGGCCCAGCTGTGGCAGGGGGCACTGCGGCATCTTGTGGTAGTGCAAGTGGGTGATTCACCAATCTGTGGATCATTGTGTAGACATCTACTTGAACGTCTCCTTCAGACAACCAATGCCTCAAACACTGCATGCGCATCATCCAGAAATGGATGTCTAGCGCCAACCAGAAGATCAACCAAACCATGACAGAATTGTTCTTATTTACCAGAAACAACAAACAAGATATAATAAAAACCTGGCTTCTTGACATGAGCCTTGACTTCTTCAAAGCCCACATTTTGCCAAACACATTGCCAAAAAAACAAAGGCGGCCTAGTAGCAACTCCCTTGTCTAAGGAAAGCGAAACTGTTTGTTCCAGAGGGCAACTTCATATCTCTTGTACAGGAATTTATACTCCTGCATTTGAATGGTGGTAATGCCCTAATCCATGGCTTCCTAGACCCCACAGTACACACCACCCCTTAAGGCAGTGGTTCCCAAATGTTTTAGAAACATGGCCCACTTTTAGAAGTACAAACTAGTCAACCCACCTACCTTTAAGGGACATGAGATGAGAAGATTTTTTTATGTAACTAAAACATTTTGTGGCAGTGCTTTGCCATTTACAAGATACACACAAAAGGACAACCCAAAATGCCCTTGAAGGCTTGGGTATAAACATGAAAAGTAAAGGGTGCCAATAAGGGACTTATTTAATAAAGATAATATTGCTAAACAAATGTATATGAATTGAGGGATGTTAAAAAATAACATCAAACCAATTTATGTCAAATGTGAAAAACAAGTATATCAGTCACTCAAATAAATTGAGACTGCAGGTGTATAACCACATTACTCAGTGCATTCAACAAATATGAGAAAATCCAGATTAACATTCATCAGAGTACTTGAACAGAAATCTTCAATAGTTCATAGACATGGTTATGCTGTACTTAGGGTAGTACCAGCCAAAAGTTATTTTAGCACTAACCCACTCAGATACTAATATATCCAAATGTATTAAATTCAGGAGCATTCTACTGTTCATCGAGAATGAATACTGAGTCATGTTGTGCGTCGACGTCTCATTCATGCGGCATCTAACACCTTACCATACACAATGTGGTCTCTATTGCCTCCTCGACAATTTCTTGCAATTAACATTGACACATCCAACATGTCCCCGGTGGATGTTTATATTGTATAGCATGCCGTCCGGCTCAAGGACTGCTTTAAAACTTTATAACATACTTTACAACTCGCACTTGTGCATGTTTTATTTGGTTATGGATACTTGAGTCCATATCGACAGTATGGAGTGACATCATTACCGGTGGATAATTTATTTTATACTCATTTTATTTATATTTTATGCTTATCAAGGCCGTGGACACCGACTGGGTGTACATATCTCTTATGGTTTGTGATGACAACCTAAGATTCATGCTGATTAACCAACTTATATATCTCCTAACATTCCTTGGATTTCTTAATAGATCTAGACATGTGGCATGTTGCTTACGGAATGCATACTTGTTTTTCTTCTTTTTCCACTTTACCTTGTGGTGGTTACTAAACTTGGCTTTGGCTTTTCAGGCTCAGCAATCTGGCATATCACCTACCGTTGTTTGCTTGCACATATGGTTTCTTGCATGGAATACACAGTATGTTGTCAATACACACATGATACACCATTTAAGGTTCGTAATACACACAGGATGCATCATTTAGGGTGCGTTTTAGGTGTGGCTTGTGGTATAGTTACTTATGACTATTAGATTCCCTGTTATTGTGTAAGATGTTTTTGATTGTATTCCTTCATTGTATGTCTACTTCACAGCCTTGAGGAAGTCTTGTTGATGAAACACGTGCTGGCTGTTGTATCTCTGGATTTCCATTGGATAAATAAAACCTGTTGACATATACTCACGTGCACTCTGAACCATGATTGCCTCAACACCATAAGGAATGGACCTTCATGACTACTGTTGCGTGCCTTGGCTTATCAATATTTGACTTTCATGTGTTGGATTGTTCCCTCAAACAACAAAACTGCACCCTAGATGGTTGGGTGGCTGCCAGCTTGGCACCATCAGCAGCAATTTCTGTTAAAATTTGATACTGGTCTTTTTAACGTACTATGCTTACACACAGGAAGTGCGAACATTATGCATAACCACCTGTCTATTTCTTCTATAATTAAAATTTTGTCTGGGCCTTGTTCGAGTATTTTTTTTGTATTGCCTCCAGGAGTAACTGTATACCTTTTTACATTGTTTCAGACATAGTATGATCTAATAGTATGATCTAATTAATACCAAGTAGCCTGTTTCAGACTAGGAGCATCAAGAAAGTCAACAAGATTTAAGCCTATTTTTTCCGCGAGCCATTACTTCATGGCACTCTTCATAAAGTACGGGCTTATATGAATTGTGAGCTAGAATGGACGACAATGGGAACAGTATAAGGTTTCTGTTCAAATCGAATGTTATGGTAAGACTCTAAGACATACTGAAGAAATAACGCCTTTTTAAGATGGTGTCTGTCTGTTCGATTCATACTGTGCTAAACATGAGTTGTCATTTTAATAGGATGAAAGCCCTCATCCACCCAAAAAGTGGCATGCCTCATCATGGGGCGTCTCCTCACATTGGTCAGTTTGTATATCGATGTGGTGTCTGACTGTCCATATGTGATTGTTAATTTTGAGGTGTCCGGTTTGAGGGAACAAAAGAAGGAGAAGGGTACCTACAACTCCCTACTGATACACAGAAGTCTTTAGTCCTGTCACCAGTGTATAGGATAAAAACAGTACAGTGGAATAATTCAACCCTGTTATGAGGTTGACACATTTCTGCCCCAAAAAAGCCTCAAACTGCATCCGCTCTGCTTTACTTAATCATTGCTTGTGATCTCTAGTTCAACATATTATTCAATAAACAAAGAAATACTAGACCAGATTAGTCCAAGGATGGGTAGAGATATATTCCAAATAAAACAAAAATGGAGATATAAAAGGTTAGAATGGGCACGGAGAGAGCTAACCCAGAATAAGATGAAATTTAAAGGTGCATTAAAAGCATACAACAAAAATTATGAGCAGCCAGGAGAAAGGTTCTAGTGGTAGAATTGAAAAATGCTTCAAATGAACTTTTTAACATTAGGAGAGAATTCACACAGCGGAAGTTCTGTGATAAGGCTATTTCAGCTCGAAGTGAACTTTGTGATACCTTCTCCTCTTTTTTCAAAATACGAAATTCAACATTTATGGGAATTTCAAAACCCAAGGGAAACAAGAGATTCATACACGTCATCCTGGGCACCCACTCTCCGGAAACCCACATATCCTCAGGACCTTCATAGAGATCACCACTTAGGAAGTTGACAGTATGACCTGATCTATTCACTTAGGTTCACGAGATGATCCATACCCTTAGCATGTGATCACCTCATTTTCTGCTTTATGACCATCTCATGTGGCAGGTATGTTAACCTTTCTCTGAGGACTGCTAAAATCCAGACACTGCGGAAACACATAAATGGGATTCTAATACTTAAGAAACCATCTACTGATCCCGCCAATCTGCCAAACTACCATGTTATTTCACTTTTGCCCTTCCCAGCCAAATTGCTGATAGAGAAAATTAACAAACAATTCCAATGTTTAGAAGACACAACTGCACTCTTCTAAATCTAGTTTCAGAGCAGAGTGTAGTATGGACACTACTCTTTTGGCAGTTACGGATACAAAGAAAACTGGCCTGGATGAAGGCATACTCGCTGCTCTCATCTTGTTAGATTTCTCTGCATCTTTTAGTATGATCTCCTATGGGGCTCATAATAAAGAGGCTGTACGACATAGGAATACACTCTAGAGTATTGGCTTAATTTACTGATTTTTGGACTCACAGAACTCAATCCATCTATCCATCTACTTGCCGCCATTTAGATAGGCATTTAGTACAGTGTGGGGTGCCTCATGGTTCTTCCTTGGGCACCATCCTGTTTATTACTTATATAGCACCACTGCAGAAAATAGTTAGCGACCATAGTTTGAAATGTTGTCATATGATGATACCCAGTTGATGGCATCCATCACAGAACATCATGACTCTATCAGAATCAGATTCTGTGATCAAGTAGGATTCATTGCTCTGTGGATCAAAAATACCTGTCTACATCTCAATGGAAACAAAACGTAACACGCGCTGACAAATTGTGGCCTCATGAAATAGGCAGTCAGCCACCGCCCAAGAAGGTGGCTGGAATCGTGGGACTCCTCCTTGGTTACACACTCAGTATGCAAAATCAGGTTGCTGTGGTTGGCAAATGCAGTCTTGATATCCTTCCCATGTCCAAGAAGATATTTAGGTGGATCCCCATGCAGTGCAGAGATTCTTATGCAGGCTGTAATTGCCAGTCTTTTGGACTATGATAATGCATTGTATGTAGCCATACATGACTTGCTACTGTTGCACATGTAAAAGAATACTGCAGCAAGATTAATTACATTTAATTAAAATCAATCACTTACATCTGCAGATCTGGCTCTAGCAATCTCTCACTGAATTTATAGACTCAAAATGGTGGGTATTCTTATGTAGCTCTTTGGCACTGGAATAAACTTCAGTTTTCCATTCTTTACTGTAGTAGACTAGGAACATTTAACAATGCTGACTACTTGGCTCTCCTAAGTTTATGAAGGTCTACTGCCCTTTCCTTTCCCCTTTTGCTGTAGAGTGAGTAGGCTCTATCAGCACTGGAATATTCCCTCATGAGTGAAGATTTGTGCTTTGTGAGTTAACGTAACAAACCTACTCTAATTATGGGTAATTGTATCTGTCTGTACCGTGGGTGTTGGACATATGGTTCACAACGAAAGTTTGTGCCTGGTTACCGATGTGAAGTTAGTTACACATAAGGCTTTTGGGGAGGGGATGTTATTCATTGGATTTAACATATTAGCTGATCGAAGAATCTCCTAAACAAACACATTTACGAATCTGGCACTCGTGAAATGACATGGCCGTAGCAATGAAGCAGAAACATCAGAAAATGTTAATCGAGTAATAATGAATACGTGGACTTCGTTTTTTGCAAACATTATGGTGACAAATTATGTCAATGAATTTAACATTTCTTGGCTGGATAGAGAGAATTAATAGGTGTGAGGGTAATGCCAAATATGTTCACAAAAACAGAGTAAAGAACACGTTTGATGGACTTTTAAATCCCATTTAAGGGATTAATATATGCAAATAAGCCCTTGGACGTATTTTTCTGATTCAAATATTTTGAAATATATTTTGTTCTTTTGGGTAAGAGTACAGTGTTAACAGTGTTGATCACCAGAAAACACGTCAAGTAAGTCCATATTTACAGCGACCATAAAATGCAATTATAGAGAAACTGTATGACTCCAAGCGTACATTGCTAGACATGTGTTTAATCAGGACAATATTACAGTAACACTTCTGCTCACACTGAATACTAAGTGGAAAGTGCAGAAAAGAAGTGCCTGTAATATGTGCATGTTATTTAGATGCTTTTGTTTTAAACTATGTACCTCATTTGTAGTAGTGTTTTCACATATTCTATGTAATGTACCTTTCTATCGTTATTCTTTTCTTTGCCTTGTTTACCCTTGAGAACCTTGTGTTCTCTGTGACATCAGTGCCTTTGGGTTCTAGAGTTTAGCTGGGAGACAGTTGAATGCTGACTCTGGAGTAAATATTGCAGTTCTTGCACGTTTGTTTGGATGCCCATTACTGTACCCCTACATTTTATGGTACCAGGAGTGGGGCACAAGACGTATCCACTGACCACCACGGATTTCTTTACCTTCCAATAACGTTGGAAGGGTTGAGGAAACTTACGCCGCTGGCCATTTTTGGTGCGTTTATGGGTTGCTGAACCTTTTTGTTTTGCCGCGTTAGACGGTAAGGAGACTAAAGAGGGTGGATCAACTTATACGTTGAACGTTGCAACGCGGGTCACCGCAAGGATTTTTGAGCGCACTCAACGTGCCAGGTTGTTTGCTGTAGTTACTGTAGCTGCTGACTTTCATTCTGTGTCACTTGGAAGGAGGATAGATGCACAGCAGTTGCCTGGTTACGACAATCAACAACGCAGCCGCAAAAAGTAAGGAGACGCGTGTCCACAACGTAGCTTCAACAAGGAAGGTGACGCACAGCTACGCTGACTACGCGCGGGTCCGTTTTGTTGCCTGGATACACTGTCAACAAAGTTTTGCCGATTAAGGAAGGAGTCGAGTCTGTAGAAGATGCATACGTATTTGGAGGAGACGTTGACTGTTTACTCGTGGATGGTTGCTTAGAAACTGTGTTGCTGAGCATCGCGCCTGAAAGGAGTTATTTCCTGGTTTCACAGAGTGCTCGTCTGGCACATTTTATTGTGCTTTGCATTTGGACTCAGTGTTCCTTAATCTGTTTCGTCACAGGGTGTCGCACGACTACAAGAAGATGAAAAAAGGAGAAAGAACAAGAACTCTGGAACATTTTCTCTGATTGTTTTTTTTTAGTTTTGTCAATAGCTCCCATTCATATTTCATTCAGTTTAATCTTTTTTTTTTTTAGTAGAGTGTATATTGCATTTCTCTTATAAGTGCATGTTTAAATCTACATTATTCAAGTTGTGTGTTAAACATGTCTTCAAGTCATGTGGTGGTACAACCTCCACCTTTCTTACAAAAGCTGGGAAACCAGAGATAAGGTGGAGTGAATGGCTGAGGAATTTTGAAAATGTTCTTACTGTGATAGATGCTAATGAGTTTTCTCCAGGCAGAAAGCTAGCTCTTCTTTTTAATGACTTGGGTGTCGCTGGACAACGGGTGTTTCACAATTTACCGGCCATTGCACCATCGTTGGGTGACGACATCATTTGGGATGTTTATATTGAGGGAAAAGAAAGAATTAGAAAGCAGTATTCAGATGAATCGAATGTATTGTTGGAAAGATTTAATTTTACGATGTGCAAACAGTCATCTGAAGAATCTGTCGATGAGTACTTAGTTACTTTGCGCGTGTTTGCTGTGAAGTGTGATTTTTGCAATATTGTGGATGTGTATATAAGGGATCAGTTTGTTTTCCATTGCTATTAAAAAAAAATCAGGAGCGATTTTGGCATGTCACAATCCTTCCTTGGATGAAGTTGTGGATTTGGCGAAAGTCATTGAAAGATCTATCATTACATCAAGAGTGGTGTGTGGTCAGAGTGAGCAGGCCACTGTCAGTCTAATTATGGATGATTCTGAAGTGTGTTACATTAAGGAGAGGTCGGTAAAACAAAGAAAGGGGCAGTCTCAGTTTGCAAAATCATGTTATTGTTGTGGTTATCCCAATCACATAAGCAGTAGTCAGTTGTGTCCTGCTCTAGGAAAGAGATGCATGAAAAGCCAAAAAATAGGTCATTTCCAAGTAGCATGTAAGCAGTCTAGCCATAGTTCTAACTCTTTGTCTGGCGGAACCAAAATGAAAATCAGTAATGTATATACTCAGGGCATGGATGATTTGACTCTTGATTGCTCAAGTAAATTGTCAAATGTTGTTTTAACAGTGGATTTGCCAGGTAATGACAAGAGTTATTGTGTTAAGCACATTAGGGGGCCAATTTGTGAAGCGCTCATTGATTCAAAATTGTGGTTATGGCTGAACCTGGGGCACCTGTTACTATTTTGGCAGACAGAACTTGCTTTAATCTTTGGCCTGCAACAAAGTCTTTGGAGAGTGCTGACATCAATCCCAAGGGTTTTGGGGATCAAGACATTGATTTATTGGGATTCTTTTGTGCTTCTTTACTAATTTTGGGTAGGTCAATTGTCACTAACGTTTATGTAGCAGGCAGATGGAAGGGACATTGTGGGGTGGAAAGATTTGGCTCGTTTAGGTATTGTTTTACGCCCAGGACATGATGAGCCTATAATCCTAGGAGATATGCCCCAATGTAAAGAGGAGAGTTCTGTTTTGTCTTAAATGCCCAAAAATACAGTGCCAGTACTCATCACTTTGAAGTTTCCAGATGTTTTTGCTGACAAAGTTGGGACGGTGAAAGGTTTTGAGCACTGCATTAGACTTAAGGAAGGAACTGTCCCAGTTTTGCACAAAGTCAGACCTGTTCTCATATCTATCAGAAAACAATTGAAGGTGTTACTTGATAAATTTGTGTCTGATGGTATCATTACTCCTACTGACTCCTGAGAATGGTTTTCTCCAGTTGTTATCACCAAAGAACAAATTGGAGATCTCAGGTTATGTGTTGACCTGAGATCACTCAATAAAAACATTATATTGGATTGCCATCCACTTCCACACATTCAAGAGTTGAAAACCACTCTAGGTACTTCTTTTTTTTTTTACTATAGATTTACATTCAGCATATCACCAAATTGCTCTTAGCAAGAGCTCTTAAGAATTGACTACTTTTATTACTCCTCATGGTGCTTTTAAATATCTCAGATTACCTTTTGGCCTGGCCTCAGCAGCAAGTGTGTTCTAAAAATTGATGGATTCATTGTTTGGTCACTTAGGAAATGTCTGTGCTTTCACAATGACATCTTAGTACACACGGAGATGGTAGGAAAACATAAAGAAGTCCTGGATAGAGTATTTGGTATGCATCAAAGGTGTGGTATGACCATTAAAACTGAGAAATGTAAGTTTGTGGTTGAAAGTGTAGAATATCTTGGTTACACCATATCAGCAGATGCATAAAACCCAAAATGTGCAATCTTGAGGCTAGCAGGAATGCACCTCCTCCGGCCAATAAAGATGAGCTGCATTCTTTCCTTGGACTGTGCGAATACTATTTGAGATTTGTCAATGGTTTTGCCCTGATGATGCAACCCCTTAGATCATTGTTGAAGCAAGGCAGTAAATTTGTTTGGGATGTTCAGGTTATTGATGCATTGGAATGCATAAAACAGGTTGTCTTGTCTGCTGCAACCTTGAAATCGTACATTCCCTCGAAGAAGTCGTTTTTAAGTGTTGATGCTAGCCTCAAGGATCTTGGAGCTGTCTTTGGTCAGTGGGTGAATGGTCAAGAAAAAACAGTTACGTTTGCCTCCAGGACTCTTTCTGTTGCTGAGAGTAAATATAGCACAATTGAAAGGGAGGCCTTGGCCTGTGTTTGGGCTGTTCAAAAGTTTAGAATGTAAATTTGGGGGACTTGCTGTGTGATTTACACTGATCACAAACCTTTGGTATTTTTGTTGAGTGGCAATGGGTTAGGAAAAGCTTCTGCCCGATTAGTGCATCTACTCTTGAAACTACAGGAGTATAATGTGGATGTGAAATATGTGTCTGGGGCAAAAATGTCAGAGCGGATTGTTTATCTCGCATTCCACTACCATACACTCATGATGTTAGTGATGATCAAGACACAGAGGCCCTCATTCTGACCTTGGCGGTCGGCGGAGAGGCGGCGGTCGGACCGCGAACAGACCGGCGGTCCAAAAAATGGCATTCTGACCGCGGCGGTCACCGCCGCGATCGACCGCCACTTTCCCACTCCGACCGCCACGGCGGTCATGACCGACGGGCTGGAGTTTGCGCACCCCGGCCCGGCGGTCGACCCAAGACCGCCAACCGTATCATGACCCTGCTTACCGCCGCGGTTTTTGGCGGTCGGGAACCGCCATGCGAACCATGGCGGTAGGCACTATCGGGGCCAGGGAATTCCTTCCCTGGCACTGATAGGGGTCTCCCCCACCCCCCACTACCCCCCACGAGTCCTCCCCCCACACCCTCCACCCCCCCAGAGGTGGTACGAACCCCCTGCCCCCCCCACCCCGACATGCACATACACGCACCCCGACATGCACGCACCCCCAACATGCACATATGCACACCCCCTACACACACACATACACAACGGGGGCACATACCCGCACACATACATGCCAACATGCGCACCCGCCGAACTACACACATTGCCCATAGGCACAGCAGCACCCCCCGCCCGCATGCACGCACTCACACACCCCCTCTACACACCCCCATGCACGCACACATCACACAACACCCCCCCCACCCCCTCCCCTCACAGACGATCAACTTACCTTGTGCGTTGGTCCTCCGGGAGGCGACGGGAGCCATAGGGACGTGACCGCCAACAGAAGACCGCCAACAGAAGACCGCCACACAGAAATGTGGGTCGTAATTCTGGGGGCGGTGTTCTGCTGGCGTGGCGGTGGAGGTTGACCAGTCTCCACTTTCCCGCCGACCGCCAGTGTGGCTGCTGGCGGTTTTCCGGCAGAACGCTCCCAGCGGTCGGAATACGCGCAGCGGCATACCGCCGCGGTCGGCGGTCTTTACCGCGGCGGGAACTCGGCGGTCTTGCGAAAAGACCGCCAAGGTCAGAATGAGGGCCAGAATGTGTGGTAGGGGTACTGGACATTGTTTCTGCATCCAATGATTTTTTTTTTTCGGAGGAAGATTAGAATTTGGCTATGTCTAATGATGCAATGTTGTCACAAGTTTTGCATCACATTAAACATGGTTAGCCCAACAAGAAAATGTACAGTGGTAAAATGAATACGTACAGTCAGTTAGCAATGGAATTGTCGTGCGAGAGTGGTATTTGCATGAGGGGTTCTGTCTGTGTACCACCTAGTGATTTAAAGTTGAGATTAATTAAGACTGCACATGAGGGTCATCTAGGAGTGTCTGCCACTTGCAAAAGATTAAAGGAGAAATATTGGTGGCCTAATTTGGATAAACAAGTTTCAGATTTTGTGGACAAATGTCCATATTGTGTTGTGTCGGATAAACATTGGAAATGCAACACAAAGCCTTTGCATACTGTTTCTTTCTCAAATAAGGCTTGGGGAAAGATTGCTTTGGATTTTCCTGGGTCTTTTCACCTTTTACCTAGGAACATGAGATATTTGATTGTTGCTATAGATTATTTTTCAAAATGGATATATTTTTCATTTGTGGAGGATGCTACTACTGACGCTGTTATCTCGTTCCTATCAGATCTTTTCATATTAGATGGTGCTCCATCTGTAGTTGTTACTGACAATGGGGTGCATTTCACTTCTAAAAAAAATGGGAAGTTTCATGGAAAGATTCAACATTAAACACTCGCAAATGGCTTTATATAGTCTAGCTTCCAATGGTTTAGTTGAGAGAGCCAACCGTGTTCTAAAGGAAGGGATCCAAACAGCTTTGCCAAGCAATCTTAATGTGGGTGATTTTCTTGAAGAAAGAATTTGGGCGTACTCCAATACTCCACTCTCAACTACAGGCATTTCGCCTTTCACACTTCTTAGGGGAAGGGAGTCCAGATCCAATCTTGTACCAGCTTGGTTAGCTAATTCACTAGTTGGCAAATGTGAGAATTCTGACGTGAAGTTGGATGGTCTACAGCACAAAGTTTTGCAGAAAGAATTGATACAGAAATGTAATAATGATGTCAGGAATAAGGCCAAGGACACGGATATTAATCTACATGATTGGGTGTTGATTAAGAAACCACAAAAAGTCTCCAAAGGGGAATCAAAGATTTCTTTGCATGTTAGTGTGGTTAAAACCACCAAAGCATCTGTATTGTTGGAAGGAAAAGGTTGGTAGAATAGGAACAGTCTTGTTCCTATTTCAGTTTCTCAAGCAGAAATCTTTAGAAACGTTTATTCTAGCAGAGAGGGAGATTCCAATTTCAGTAATATGTTCTTTAATGATGTTTCTACAACACCAGTAGACAGAGAAGAAGGGAGACCATAATGCTGTTCTAATCACAATGTGGTAGAAACACAGGGAAGTGATGCAAATGCAGAGAATCGCAATCCACAATAATCTGTGTGTATGCGTAGTAATAGGATTGTTAGAATACCTTCTATATTTAATGATTTTATTTTGAGTTAATGTATTTTGTTTTGTTGTTTGTTTCAAGGGGGGAGCTGATGTAATATGTGGCATGTTATTTAAACTATGTACCTCACTTGTAGTAGTGTTTTCACATATTCTATGTAATGTTCCTTTCTATCGTTATTCTTTTCTTTGCCTTGTTTACCTTTGAGAACCTTGTGTTCTCTGTGACATCAATGCCTTCGGGTTCTAGAGTTTAGCCGGGAGACAGGTGAATGCTGACTCTGGACTTGTGAGGAAGCTGTTGGCTATCGTGGATCCAGTAATAAAGATCCTGCATTATTCGACACAGGAGTAAATATTGCAGTTCTTGCTTGTTTGTTTGGATGTCCATTACTGTACCGCTACAGTGCCCCCCAGTGAAATCATCGGAGGGCTCAGTGACCAGCTATCACTTGTAGAGCATAAGGTATTTCACCACAGAATTTAAATCAGGTGACAAGGATGGTTTGGATTGTTGTTACCTATTCTTCTTCTCTGTGTCCACCTTGTGAAGAAAACTTCCAGTGTGTTGGGTCACTTGTTTAACTATAGGGAAAACAAATCCCTGCTTTAGGAGTTTGTTTTCTAACCACAAAAAAACATGTGTTGACCACAAAAACCTACTTTACAAACCAGTAGTGCTGCTATGGAAGCCGTTGTGTCAGTAACTCCTTTCACAGCAGAGATTTAAGTCATAGTGAACATGTTTTTCTGTGATGTCACTTGGAGATCTTTATAAAACTTGGAGGGTTCTGGAATGGGGACATTGGAGCGATGGTCCTGCCATCTCTTCATCTGTGAAGCGTCTGTCTTTTGAAAAAGTAAGACTGTAGGTCCTCCGCAACGAGTGCCGAGCTCTTGACCTACTGCACCAATTCCACCGGGACTAAAAGACCCCAAAGCCCTCACAGCTTTGACTTAGAAACTTAGAATTTGGATGGTATTCCTGCAAAACCAGTTTACATTTCTCACCAATTAGACTCTTTCTACAGTAACTTAATTCATGTACATTTTGCTAGTTTAAGTAATGGCATTGTAAAAAATTTCTATCAATTCATTCGTTTGTCAGATTCTTGAAGTCACAGCAAGCTACAAAGGAACTACAGGCATTTCTTAGTATTATGTGAACATCGATTAGTGGTATGGCAATGTTGGCAGTATTACATGCAATTTAATATATACACATTTTTCTGCACCCCAGTAGTCACTCACTTAAAATACCTCTAAATTTTTATGGGTGCATGAATAAACAAATAAAATACTTTCCTACAGCTGTTCAATGGACTTCATACAATTATTATTATTAAAGTGAGTTGTTGATAGTGGTAAAAATGGCAGTACTATTGTTAATAGCCATTGCAGTAGTACTAGTATGTGTAGAAACAGTAGTACAAGTGCGCATTTGCCAGATTGTTACTAGTAACTTGATTAACAACTGGGCTTCTGTCCAACACTCACTATGAAAATGTAAAGTAAGTTGTAGGGCCAATGAAATAGGTGACTGATCCCTGACGGGCGTTTCATCACATCCATAAAACAAATGATTAAGTAGGCATTTCCATTTACAGAAGCAATTTGAAAAATAAAATACTGACCCGTATTACTTTCTTCAGTACATAAAGATTAAGCTCTATCCGACTGAAGTGAACAGAATAATTCCTGAGTAATTTGTGGACAGAACCATTAGAAATGCACCACCATACATTCAATACTGCAAGCTTCAATTACATTTTAAGCCTTGACATATTGCTGTAGAATTCCATAATCAAGAAATGAGTATTCCAATGCAATATCTCAGAATGGACTAAAAAGGAATTCTCACATAGAAAGAGACTTGTATTGTAATCACTAATGAGGAGCAAATTGGCAATGGCATGTTCTTGCAAATTTTCACTGTAGCCGCATTTGGCAGACATGGAACATCTATCTATCTATCTATCTATCTATCTATCTATCTATCTATCTATCTATCTATCTATCTATCTATCTATCTATCTATCTATATGTATATATTTTTATATATATGTTAGACTTGGCATCCTTGGATTGGTCTCCGCTAACTTTTTGCCTCTGTTTCCCAGGTTGTTGATGTGTGCTGGACTCTGTTTTTGCTGCTTTTTGTTACTATGGGCACTTTACCATTGCTATCCAGTGCTATGTGCAAGTGCTCCTATGTAAAATGTATGTATAATTGATTTTCCATGATTGGCATATTTGATTTACTAGTAAGTCCCTAGTACAGTGCACTAGAGGTGCCCAGGGCCTGTAAATCAAATGTTAATAGTGGCCCTGCAGCACTGGTTGTGCCACCTACATTAGTAGCCCTGTAAGCATGGCCCGGACCTGCCACTGCAGTGTCTGTGTGTGCAGTTTTTAAACACCCAATTCGATTTGGCAAGTAAACCCACTTGCCTTGCCTAAACCTTCCCTTTTTATATATGTAAGACACCCCTAAGGTAGGACCTAGGTCGCACTATGGGCAGGGTGCAGTGTATGTTAAAGGTGGTACATGTACCTGTGTGTTTCACATGTCCTGACAGTAATATTCTGCCAAATTCGGTTTTCACTGCTGCAAGGCCTATCTCTCTCATAGGTTAACATGGGGGCTGCCTTTAAATATTATTAAAGCGCAGATTCCGTTTGACAGCAGATAGACCTGTGGAGTTTGGGGTCTCTGAACTCACAATTTAAAAATACATCTTTTAATGAAGTTGTTTTTTAGATTATATGTACAAAAATGCCACTTTTAGAAAGTAGGAATTTTCTTGCGTAAACCATTCTGTGACTCTACCTGTTTGTGGACTCCCTTTCTGGGTCAGTTTGACAGTTGTCCCCCTTTCTCTAGACAGTGACACAAAGGAAGCTGGGTTGTAGTCTGCATATCCTGATGAGCCATCTGTGCTAGTAGGGAGGGGGGGAGTGGTCCCTCACACCTGAAAGGGCTGTGCCTGCCCTCACACAATGCAGTCTCCAACCCCCTGCTGTGTGTCCTGGCAAGGCAGGATCTCACAAACAAGAGAGACTTTCCTTTAAAGTAGGTCTACTTCAAAGGCAGAAAAGGGTATAAGAAGAGCACCCAAAACCCCTGAAAAGTAGATCACTTCTGGAATCAAAAGGAACCTCTGCTAAGGAGAAGAGATGCAGAGAAGTGCTGCCCTGCATGTGACTGTGCTTTGTGGAGCTATCCTGCAGTTGCTGCTTCTGCCTGTGAAAGGGGACAAAGACTGGACTTTGTTGTGCATTCCTGCTTGAGAAGAATCTCCAAGGACTTGGACTGACCTTTCCCCATGTTCTGAAGACGCAGTGCGATCAAAGACTTCCGCTATCATCACTTGGACTCTCTGTTTAGACTCCTGCCCTGATAAGTGGTGCCCTATTCAGTACCTGGGCCCTTGAAAGGAGAAGCTGGTGAAAGCCCAAGAAAACTGACTTCGGACGACTCCCGACCGATGCCGCTGCCGAATCCTGTGATGCCGCCTGCAACCAACTCCATGGTCCTCTCTGGAGTGCAACACCCCTCACTGGCCAGACCGCTGCAGCCCTGCCGAAGTCCGCAACTCCTCAGAAGTCACTGCACCACATCGTGACCGACTCCACCCAAAGTGTATTGATTTAATGCATCGCACCAACGCCGCCTCACCTCCACCGCTCCACAGCAAGGACCCGATGCCTCTTCGTGATGCTTCCGCTCCTTTGCCCTGCAACACCAAAACCGATGCTGCCTCATATCTAGCGCCCCCTCAATCTCCGACTTCGCACACTGACTGGTTTTCACATTTTACTAAGGTACTGTACCTGGAGGTCTGCATGACTCCGTACCCGGCACTATAGGCATCGGGCTGTTGGGAACAACTCCATCACCATGATGTGTTATCACCTCATCAAAGCATTTTGTGTTTCGAAGTGCTATTTCTGAGTTTAATCTTTACAAATTCATAACTTGACTTATGTATGTCAGATTGTTGTTGTTTGGTTCTGTTTTGTTTAGATAATTATTGTATATTTGTCTAAACCTGTGGTGAATCATTTTGTGGTGTTTTTACTATATTCTGTGTGTGTTAGTACCAATACTTTACACCTGGTCTCTGAAGTTAAGTCAACCTGCTCGTGCCAGGCTACCAAGGGGGTGAGTGAGGGTTAACTGAGTGTGATTCTCCTTTACCCTGACTAGAGTGAGGTTCCTTGCTTGAACTGGGGGTAACCTGACTGCCAACCAAAGACCCCATTTCTAACAATATATATGTATTCACTGAAAAAACAAAGGTTACTGGGACGTTATAGTTAGGAAACAACATTTGAATAACCATAGATAACAACTTAAAAAACAAAGTTTACAAGGAAGTTATAGTTGGGCTCACATTTGTGTCCCCGCTATGCACAGTTTTTTCATAAAATTGTTTACTGCAAGCATTACATTAATATTAACAGTGATGTTATCAACAATATCTTGAGTGCTGTAATTTGTGGGGTAATTAGTAGTGCATGGTGAGGGCGCAAGTTATAATTACTTTAGAGCACGAGTTATAGTTGCTTGAGATAACTATCACTAGGAAATATATATATATACATATAAGTATATATAGATATATAAATATATGGGAAAGTTATAGTTAGGAGAAATGTTCAGACTTCAAAAACCACTGAATTTCACCAGTTATAGTTATTTCAAGTAACTATAACTTGTTCCCTAAGGTACTTATAACAAGTGTCGCCGCCATGCACAGTGAAATTATTAATGATGTGAGAGAAGATTGTTGTGAGTAAAAGTTGATGCTGGTAAGGATCCAACAGGTAAGTTTATCGGCTACAATCACACACCCACGACTGGGAGTGACCGACCTCTGCAAGCCTCCAATGCAACTGACTTGTTGCCTGGAGCCTCGCACATGCCATTCCACCCACCAATCCTGGAATACAAGTTGTGTGTGAACTGCATGATCACCCTTGTGAAGCCGCAATGGGTGGTAACCACACAGAGAGACGAGGGAAACTACACTGGAATATATTACAAAGATGTCATGAGTGATGTACTATGTAGGTTAATTAGCAGTGCATGATAGGGGCTCGAGTTATAGTTACCCTAGGGGACACTGTATAGTTACTTGAGATAAATATAACTATAACTCGTGAATTTCAGTGGTGAAAATTTCACATAACTGCAGCATTACTTTAACCTTTGTTAAATCAGAGACTTTCTATGTTTCTTTAAATGTATAGTCATATTGAATTACCGTATGTCATTCCAATCTCACCCTCGCATGGCCGGCGGCCAAACCCTGCTGAATATCTCCCGCATGGAGCCAACCCCTTTCCGATGAGGCCTTGTGAAAGGTGCTGGGCCAGAAGCGGCCCAGGGAGGGGGGCAATGTGCACCCCCTCCCCCAAAATATAAATATATTTTCCAGGGGACCTAGCCCACCTCGGGGGCTTAAGAAAACAAGTTTGGTAGACCGCACTTGTTTTTTCTTAAAAAGGTTGTCACAGAATTGCTGATCCTCCACGAATTTGCAGGAAATGTTCTTAAAAAAAGAAATTGCCATCTGGTGGGATCCATCTAAGACCCCACCACCAGCCCTAGAGGGTCAGGGTATTCCTACTCTGCCCATTATGTTTATTAATTTGTTTTAGGACGCAGGACAGTCTCAAGTTCTAAGATTGCTGCCACCATCTCCTGCTTGAGGTGGTGGCAGCTAATCAGACAGCTTGAAATCTGTCAGGATCAACCGAGCCATCAAATCCATAGATACACAAAGTTTTTGAGTATTACTTTCTTAAAAACTACTGAACAGATTTTCCAAAGAGCACCAAAACCTCTCTTCCTTGACATAGATCAAGCTTTCTGTCAATCTCTGTCATACCACCCTCCCACCATGCCAGTGATGGCCCATTCAAGCACACCTAAGCTGTCTCTTGTATCTGGCTGCCGAGGAGGGGTGCACAAAGACCAAATGCCAACTACATCTAGTCATGTGAACATTTTTCACCACAGCTCCAAAGACACCAAACAGGAACTGTTTACTTACTCACATTGGCAAGTTGCAGCTTGTTAAATGTAATAAGGTAACTCCAATGTTATCTAATGGGAGAGCTAGGCCCCGCAATAGTGAAACACAGATGTAAGGATATTTCACTATTAAGACATGTAAAACTACAAAGTACATTTCCTATTTTTTAAACACATTGCACCTGTAGGCTATTTGGGGCCTGCCCCAGAGATGCCTCATATGTATTGAAAAAGAAGTTTGGTCCTGACCAAAAGTTTGTTTTGCCAGGTCAAAAAAGCAGTTGAAAACCGCACACACAGGCTGAAATGGTAGGCTATTAATATGTTTCAAGAGCTACCTAAGTGGGTTGCACAATAAGTTCTACAGACCCTCTAGTAACATTTAATTTACATGTCCTGTATACATGTAGTACCACTTTACTAGGTACTAATAAGTAAACTGAATGTTCTATTTGGGGATAAGCCAATGTTCCCATGTCCAAAGGCCAACATAAAGGAGATCAAAAAAATATGGAAGAGTAAGGCCAAAAGGTTGGGGGAAGACCACTCTAACACTGACAGTTGTAACACACCACAATGAGGTTTTGGTTACTGCAAAAGTCATAATCTTACATTCTTAATAGATATTTTTCAGTATGTCTTACCATTGTGAAAGGAGGTTTGGGATCCAACCGGCACTCCTGTGAGTCTCACAGAGGTGCTCAGTGCTCAGAATACACTATCCTCCTGTAGGTGATTCATGGTTTTCAGTTCACTGGTTTCTCTGTTTCAAGTTAGTATGTTGACTAATTCTGCTGCCACAGGGTCTACATATACCAAAGCTCGGGCAATATTCAGAGTAAGTTTCAGAAAACATCTCAAGGGAAATGTCTACCAAAGTCTACACAGTCCAATAGCTCTTCCACAGACAGAATTACCTAATCCATATATTTAATATTTAATTTATCCTGTTTTTATATTTTAGCATCCTACTCATCACACACTTTAGGGGGGGATGAAAGAATGTATCCAAATATGTTTTTTTTCCAAATGGCAATCCACTTTTCCTTGCCATGTGTTACTGCAGTGCATATAAACCACATCCTAGACAGAGTACAGTGGTGATTTTGACACACATATATATTTGTCATGCATGTGGGTTGCGCCATGTGGTAAAACACACCTTTTCTAAACAGCAAGGTCACTGGACCTTACCATGTGTTACTGCTAAGCATTTAAACCACCGCAGTGCTCCTGACATACATATTTTTAGCATGTATGTGGGTGGTGCGAATACACACTGCAGCTGGCATATAGCATTTTACCTCCACGCAATTTCTGCATTTTTGTGTGCCATCTACAATTGTCTTACAGGACAGTTAAATAGACCAATTAGGTGAAACCAATTTTACTAGTTCCATTTTAGGTTCAGAGCACATACCCTGTAAAACTGCATAAAAGGTTCACTGTGCACAGAGTCCAGAAAAGGGGAGAAAATGTGGAGTGAACACGTAGAAATGGAAAATTTACTTCACTGCTTTTCTGTTAAAGACGTATGCCCACATAAGATTCCTTAAAGTGGAAAACGACGCAAATGCGGCGCTAAAAAAAGTATAAATATGGGCCCTGATCTCTTGGCTTTCTTGATGCTTGTTTAAATACATGCGATAGATAAGCATGCGATTTTTTTCAGGTACTGGCAAATGTCACTAAGGCAAACTGGTAATGAAATAAAACTGGTAAAATAAGAAAGCTCTGTAAAATAAAATCACATTGCAGAAGATTTGGAAGACTATTTAACAGAGAAGACAAACGTGTACTGTGCATCAGAGCGTTTTTCCATCGTTTACCTATTTCCTAACCTCAAACGAAATAGTCATTATTTTCTAACGTGTAGGAGGAGAGCTTTTCTTCAGAAAATTGCCTTCGTGAGGAGCAGCATTATTTCATAGGATGTGGCTGCGACATTTTGAGAGTGCTATGCTAATGAGAACAGCACGGGAAATGAACTGCCATCCTTCTTTATGCCTCTACCTGCGGGGCGGGTGCTCTTTGTTACAGTTCTGGCAGCTAGGTACATGCTTTGAATGAGTTTCTTTCCCTCCAAGAATTAAAATCGTCATCTTGCAGACGGTGATGGTGGTGACGCATTTCATTTAGTCCTTCTGCCTTAGTCATGTATTTAAATACACAGAAGTGTGCGAAGCCCCATTATGAGGAAAACGTTTCATTTAAATCTTTTCAAACATTTCTCTCCTATTTGGGATTTTCTATAATACAGCGCTGTCAAGATGTCGTGAATTTCAACTTCGTATGGAGCTGCAAGTGAATTAAAGTCAGCAACGTTCCATTAAGAAAGCCTCGCTTTCTAAATGCGGAGAAGCAGTGGTTGCTCGTAATTTTTGTGAACAGTAAAGCAGGAGCAGCCCGGCACACACGTGCACACTTTGCATCACTTATAATAATATGTTCAGAAAAATAAGGGATAAAGTAACACTTGCTGTACACTATAAGGATGTTGCATCTAACTGAGGAGTTGCATAACTATACAGAGGGACGACGCTGAAGGGCGAGTTCCTTTATAACATTATGGAACTCTGAGGTGATTTGCAATATCCTTGTCATGCATGGCAGGGGGTACTTTATCCCATGTGATTCATGGGCACTCCATCAGGTTCGCATAGACCACTTACAACTTTGGTACATAGCTCTTCCATAGAAATGAGAGATATTTACAAGCATGAACAATAAAAACAGAACAAATGGTTCAAAATTAAATACATCAAAAGACTCCTTGAGATTTATTGCAAACAGATATTAGAAAAAGTTCAATACAAGTCACTTTAAAAAAAAAAAGAAAAGCTGCAATAGCTGAGAATATTTAGAAAACAGCAGAAAATGTTTAACTTTTCTATAATTATCTAATGCAAAGAATATTCAGGTTCTTTCTGGTAGTCACCTTAAACTAGAAAAATAAAGCAGAAGAATGAAAAGCAATATTTCATTTTAATTGCATTAAAAAGCTGATCTGTTACCTGACCTGCCTTTCAGCTGACTGCTTGCTCTGGCAGCAGCCATTTGTACATCAGAACTTGACGGCAATAACTTATTACAATTCCATTCTGATGTGTTCTCTTTATAATAATTGACTGAATGTGTCACAATTCGCCGATTATAGAGAAATTAGAGACAGGTGTTTATACCGGGAATGTTCAAACCCATCTAATAAATGTATATACTCTCTTCTATTCTTTGTCAGAAAGAATCGCCACACTTCAGGCCTTGTTCTCACCAGATAACCTGTTGAAAATATATTTGCAGTTATGCGGAGGTTTACATGCTATTAAAATTTTTGAGTGCCATGATCCACAAGAGGCAAAGCCTTGGGTGTGTTATGCTGCCCCTTCCTTTCCTCAACAAAGTTAATAAAGAGAATATTGGACTCTCTACATCTGAATGTATGGTTTGTTTTATTGAATCGAAATGTGTATCTTGTAAAATATATACAGCAAATGCACTCTACAATGCTAATAACCTGAACTTTACCTTGGCACTGTAGTATTAAATCGGTGAAAGTGTTTATTAGTACAAATGTTCTAAATACTATGGGGCATATTTATACTCTGTTTGCGCCGGAATTGCGTAGTTTTTTTTTACGCAAATCCGGCGCAAAGCGTGGACACCTACCTTCCGTTAATGATATGCAAGGTAGGCGTTCTCGTCTAAAAAATGACTCCAAGGCATGTGCGCCTTATTTAAACTCCAGTGCAAAAATGGCGCACGGGAGTGGGCGGGTCAAAAAAAATGACGTCCAGCCACTTTTGCGTAATTTTTTAGCGCCTGGTCAGGGCAGGCGTTAAGGGACCTGTGGGCTCGGAAGGAGCCCAGAGGTGCCCTCCCATCCCCCAGGGACACCCCCTGCCACCCTTGCCCACCCCAGGAGGACACCCAAGGATGGAGGGACCCATCCCAGGGAACTTAAGGTAAGTTGAGGTAAGTAATTTTATTTTTATTTTTTTGTGGCATAGGGGGGCCTGATTTGTGCCCCCCTACATGCCACTATGCCCAATGACCATGCCCAGGGGACATAAGTCCCCTGGGCATGGCCATTGGGCAAGGGGGCATGACTCCTGTCTGTGCTAAGACAGGAGTCATTTCAATGGGGGTTGGGAGTCAAAAAAAATGGCGCAAATCGGGTTGAGGCCAATATTTTGCCTCAGCCCTGACTTGCCCCTTTTTTTGACGCCCAAGCTCCATTTTCCTCTACGCCGGCGCTGCCTGGTGTGGGTCATTTTTTTTTACGCACACCAGTCAGCTGCGCCGGCTAACGTCATTCCATAAATAAGGCGCCCGCATGGCGCTTTGGAATGTCGTTAGCCGGCGTTAACTTTTTTGACGCACAACTGCGTTGGCGCAGTTGTGCGTCAAAAAGTATAAATATGGCCCTATGTGTTATTGGGCCAAAGTTTCTGCCATTGTACAATATCTCAAGTCCTGAATATTACAGAGAAATGAGACTTGTAATATCCTTGGAACTGATGGTTAGCTTATTATATTCCTTAAATTACATGATATCCATGATGGCCTTTGATCCATGCCTTTTAATCTCTATGGGTCTCATTATGAGTGCCCCATTTCATCCAAATGAGTATGTCAGCAAGTGAACTAAAAACTGATGTTTTACACACTGTTTTCAGCGGCTGAAACAGCTGGGGGCGGGATGGAGGGAAACAGTATAGAATCTGTGCAAAAACACAGACTTTTGAATGTTATTCACCAACGTATCAAAATACACATTTTCAATTCCTACTGCCTAACGTTACTCATATCCCAGTAGAGGTAACAATGAGGAAAATAGTTGTGTGGCAGACGGAACAGACAGCATTACTTCTGACTTGAAATCCCACAGTATGTCTTAATATCCTTCTAAATATTCATATAGTTTCTTCTGAGTTGTACTAGATAGAATACATGTTGAATGTACTGCAGTGCAGATAAATCAATCAAGATTGCTAAATGCAATTTCTGACAAGTCAAACTTAAAGAAGTTTAATGCAGGTCATGTTCATAGCAGACATCTTTCACTATAGGGAAGCATGTATTTGCTCATCTCTCCCGAGTTCTTAATTTCTAAATGAAAGAGTGCTGGTTCTCAGAAGCCCGCAGCCAGTGCAATTAAATATCAATGCACCATATTTAAATGAGCTCCTCTCCACTTAAAGTGTCAGACCAGGGTCTCTCATCCACCATGCCTGGATCCTGTCTGTCTAGGATTGTCTTGGGAAACATAGGAGAAGCCATCTCTGCAACCTCCTGGTCAAAACAGGTAGCGCTAAGGCTTTCTTTTGTTGTGCCAATTGTTCCTAATCTTTTGTGAATGGTCAGCAGTTAACATTACTGTTTGTTGTTAACTCTTCCAGCTGCAGATGTTTACTCTAGCTGTGGAGCTGTGATGAGTGGCAAAACATGTGTTAACCCAGTTCTGACTCAGACAGCGTAGAGTTCCTTTAATGAAATTGCTTTTCCACTAATGTCATCAAAAATCTTATTTTACATTAAATATGATTCTGTAAACTAAGTAGAAAAAAATGTTGAATTACGTTCCTAGCTTTTTCCTAATTGCAGATTTAGATTTAAATACCTAGGTCTGTTTTATGGAAAATGTAGCTGGACCTACACCGTGAAAATGTTTTCAGTCCTTCAGTCTCCGTGAGGGCATACATTTTCAATATATTGGGTGCCAATTTTTGTATATTATCCACCCTGACTTTTGGTCTTACAAGTCAAATGTTAGAGGAGACTTATCAATGTACATCATAGGTTTCCTTGAGTGGCAAAGTCACTTTTCCTTGTCATGCAGTAATCTAATGCATTCAAATTGCACACCAGCTAGAATACAGCAGTGCTCCTGCCAGCCATATGTATTTGTCGTATGTCTGGGCTGTGTAAGTACACACTGCAACACACATATGATATTTAACTCCCATGCCATGGTTGCCAACCCTGTGCCATCCACTATGACCTTACAAGAAAGTTAAATAAACCAACATGGTTGAAACCACATTTACAGATACCATGCATTGTTACGCTAAATAGCAATATCACACTCCACAGAGTCCTACTAACAGCAAAAACAAAATACAAAAAAGGCATACAATCCTGAGTGACCCTGCCAAAAAAGTAAATTTGCTACCATACAGCTTAACAAAATGCAATAATGGCACTTTGTCTTTCCTCATTAGGATTTTCTGTTGGTGTTGACATGTCACTGTGAAGTCAGAACTCTGCTGTAATAACAGATTACATCTGAAGTAATATATTTAATTGTAAGAAAATTACAAATATACCTTTATATGCCTTGTACCAAATTATGTTATGTAAGGCTCTTTCTAAAGCAAAAATTGCCTGATAAAATGTCATGATATCTATGCTTAAAGTGGTATGCAAGGAGAATGGCAGACACGCACGTAGGGGAATGCTCATGCAGCAATTTAGTAGTGGTGTCTTTTCAATCAATCCACCATTTGTTTGAGGCAAGAGTTCTAGAAAGAAGAGCCACCATGACTGGAGGGATGAGAGTTCAACAGCTATCATTCTAGTGTCATGTCCAGAGATGGAGAGTGTCATTTGTAACATTGTTCTGGAAGGCTGTCAGGAGGATCTCCCATGCCTGTGACAGACACATCTCCTCTTTCGCCACTTTCCTGCTCCTGGCAAGGGCCTTTGCTTTCCGTTTCTGGCCATTGCCATAACTGATTGGCGCTGTATAGAAGACTGAGATGGAGTATTGCTTTCCAGTGTCGGGTTACTACTTGTGTAGCATGTAGTAGAGCTAAATTCAGGAAATAGGCTGTCAATTTAGTTGTCTTACTTTTCTTAAACTACCTTAGTGCAGTGGCTTCCCACCTATGCACAATGGAATTTACGGTAACATGGGTAAGGAGTGTACACATTTCCGTCCAGTACTGTGTGAGAGAGGAGCATGATGATAGCATCTGTTGCAGATTGGTGCCTAGAAGCTGGCACAGAGGATTGCAAGAATCCAACCTGGGAAACATTCATTTATTTTTTTCAGAGTTCGATATGTCCTATGGAGGAGAGAGAGTGACAAGGTGCCCACAGCTTGTGTGTAAAGCTGCTCTAGTCTAGAGACCAGAAGATTAGGGTACCCTCAATAAAATCCTAGGTGCGGCCAGTCGGGGCCCCAAGTCTTGCCTGTCATCATTGTTTGGATGGCTTCCTGACCTTGATCTGGATGATGTAACTGTTCAATTTTTGGTGCTGCTCCAATGATATATGTGTCAGCATCTTCTAACAAGGAAGGCTGCATAAGCCATATTGGGATATGAGAGGGCGGTCCGGTTTCACCTGAGATAAATGGGTTTTAATCTAATACTGTACAACTGCATAGTGTGTTAAGAATGGACGTAGGGACAGTACAAAGGATATGGGCAATTCTGACATGCAGGTCATAAGGGGGTGAGTATAAGGAGCAGGCTTTTAGGATATGTTCTCCCCAATATCCAAGGTATGTTCACCATTTGCACAAGGCAACCAGAGAGCTTTGTTAGAAAAGAGGCCTATTCAGGGTTAGGGGCGTATATGCATTCTAGCACCAAGGCACACCATACAGTAACCCCTGCAGTAGGACAAATGTACCCTCTGTACCAAGAAGAATGCTATTGAGTTTGAATGAGTTCCCATCCCTGACCCAAATGATCGCTCCTTGGGCAAAGACTGGGTAGGTTGTTGAGAATACTTGCTCTTGCAGCATTTCTGGAGGTGAAATGCTTCAGTTGCCATGAAATGTGCTTATTGTAGCATTGCTAAGTGCCTGTGTCTTCGTTTCGAGGTAGGTGAAGACTGAGTAACATTTGCTAGCAGTGTACATGTCCCTGATGTTCCATATAATATTATTGAATTAATCAGTGGACCTTGCCCTGCTTTGTGCTGCTCGTTATTGTATAGGCATTAAGACAGACAGAGACAGAAACACTGATATCCAGGTAGTGCCATCAGTTCACCTTAAGAAGATTATTATTGAGACCTTGATGTAATGTTAAAATCATTAATTCACACTTGCACCATGCGTGCTTACACATTTCTGATTATTCAAAATCGCTCTTAAAAGGCTAGGGATATTTACTAATTGGTTTCTTCAGATCACAAGTTGTAACTTATGATATTATTATTGGTTCCTTCTGGAGGATGGGTTTCAGAAATACTGCCCTTCTTGGCAATTCGAGACATATTAGTTGTGGGATAAATCACCCATATGAGCTCATAATGTGAGTTTATAAACACCTATGAACCTTTGCCTGGGTGGTTTGCTTACAAGGATCTAGACTTTGATAATCAATAGCCATCTACGTGATTTTTCTGGATGATGTGTCATCTTAATTTTAGCAGGGTGCTCTATGTTCACTACAAAAATAAATAAATACAGAGCAAGAAGTTGCTGTTGCTTGGTGAGAAGACCTCGGACCACAGCAAACGTCCAAAGCCAAATCATCAAAATAGAACAAAAAAGCTAGGGTGAACCTATGGACAAATACAGTTTCTAAGACACATAAAACCATTTTTATAAACTGATAAAAAATACTCAAAATTAAGCATTTTAATGCACATTAGATACCTATTGAATATACCTCTATTTAAGATGAGTGTGGCAATATTTTAGAAACAAAAAACACTCTATAAATGATTTTATTTATTGCCTAACCAGTATGTGGTACTGTTTTTTTTGTTAGCACTTCAACAGAACATCTTACAGAACGAATGGAAATAACCATATAATGCCCCAACCATCATGAGGCTTGGCTCTGATGGCCAAGATGTGGGCTGCTTAAAGTGACTTCTCCGTAGTTGGCCTGAGCAAAATGTTAATTATGCCACAGTAATGAGTAATTTTGATAATTTTGTGTTACTCTGGTAATGCAAAATTTCCAATAATTACCCGAGAACTCTCACTTGCATCTTTTTGGGGCAAAAATACCTAACCTGGAACACAGGAACAGAGGGTGAGCAGCTGTTTGCTGCTGCTTTTCGTGTTGCGGTGCACTTGACCCAATTCCTGTAGTCCAAAATGCATCCATGGATCCATTTTAGGAGCAAAGGTGTATTTTGTGCTAAATGCAGAATAACGCTCCTTGTGTAATTCTGAATGATCTTACATAAGTTTACTGTAATTCCACATAATTATGCTACAGCAAATAACTATTTCCACCCCTACTCCATATCTGTGATACTTAACAGTAATATTGTTGTCATGGCATTAACAGTTCAGTATCAGTGGTGGGTGCCTGAGTCATAGTAGTACATCAGCATTCTGAGGTGTGACCGTCAGAGGAGGGAAGAGGGGAACCCATTTCGATAACAGAGAGCTGTGAATAGGTAGACTCAGCTTCACCAGAGGACTCCTGGGGCTGTCTCTGCTGCAGCCCAATTGTTACAAAAGGCAGAGTTGTTACAAAAGGCAGTTGCAGTTTTCATTTCTGATCTCCTGTCTCCTTAGATCTGACTTTCTAATGGATCGAGGTCCTTGTGCGGGCTCAGGGTAGATCTGCACTAATCAAGTCTCATTTTGTGATGACCCCTCTGATGCCTGGGACTGGGCTAGCAATAAAGTCTATTCACCACTAGCCAACTGTCTTTACCATCTTTAAGGGTTTAATGAAACTATTTGACAGAACTGTATGGAACGTCTTTGATTTTCTGATGGATGGTCTTAGTTTCCTGAAAGTGGAAAAAATACTCTTGGATGAGCTTCTATCTGATAATTGAACAATCCACATTTTGTGATTTTCCTAGAATAATTCTGTGAAGCTTCTTATACAAGAAAGCAGCCAATACAATCCTTTTTTATCCTGAAAAATAGGGGGTTTCGGTGTGAGGGCTCTAAAAATATGTTTCAGATTGGTTTAGAGGTGTGTGGATCTCAGTGATAGCAGTAGTGGCTGTGTAGAAACGAATCATCACTCTAAGGAGCAAGCAGTGTGGGTAAAGCAAGGTTACCTCTTAAATGGTGGTCTAAAAGACCTCTGTGTAAGTTATGAGAAAGCCTTGATAGGTAGTCCTGAAAACAAAAAAATAGATAATTAGATTTGACCATCCATATTAGAATGACGTGTCCCAAGTTATAGAAGTTCCCTGAAGTGTTTCAAAAGCACTTGCGTCTGCGTCCAAAGTAAGCCACAGGACGCCGGCGAGCCTTCCATTTAAATGTGCATGTAAATAGAAGACATGGAAAAGGGACCCTCAAAATGTATGCCCAGCGGCCATATTGTAGTAACAACGAGTTACAATTCATTTTATTTTCATGCTATTGTGTATCTGACCACTGAAGAAGAGGGCCCCAAAAGAAACTCATTTCTGTACTTCAAGTTATCCTGAGTTACTTAAAGTGCTTGAGTCTGCGTCAAAGTACAACTCATGCCGACACTGAAGTACTCCAATTGGAAAGTAAAAATAAAAATAAAAATTGAAGACAGACTCACAGAATGTCCCAGGCAACCATATAATAGAGACTGATAACATTTAGGGTCTTATTATGACCCTGGCGGCCGGCAGTAAGCTGGTGGTAACACTGCCAACAGGCTGGCGGTGTTCTCCCAGCTATTATGATCGTGGCACTACAGCCACGGCTATACCGCCGCCCCCTCCACAATACCGCCAGGCTTTCGCTAGTGGTCATAATCCCCAGGGCAGCGGCCTCGCCACAGTGGTAAACACTGCCATGGAAAGGGTGGTGGTAAGGGGGAGTTGGGGTGCCCCTGGGGGCCCCTGCACTGCCCATGCACTTGGCATGGGCATTGCAGGGGCCCCAAGACATAGCCCCGTCGCACATTTCACTGCAAAATGCGCGACGTGTGCTACTGCACCCGCTGCACATCAGCATTGCCGCCGGCTCTATTACGAGCCAGCAGCAAGGTTGATGTGACTGTTCCACTGGCCCAGCAGAAAAGTCGTAATAGGGAGCCAGAAATACCGCCGGCACTGTCGGTATTCTGGCTCCCACAGCCTCGGCGGTCTTTTGAAAAGACCGCTGAGGTTGTAATCAGGGCCTTAGTTCCTTAATAAAAAAATTATCATAGCCAGATATGGATATAGGCCCCATAAGTAACTAAAATACCATAAGTATACCATATGTATGCACATCGTCAGAGTAGAGGTTCTGCATAGTAAGTAAATCATAGGAGGGAGCACCAAAGCAGTAAAAGAAGGAACATCCAAGGTTGGTATATTGGTGTAGCCTTGGATGTTAAGAAAGTGTGACAACTAACAGACAGTATACACATGGTAAGCAAAATGATGTTGAATAATTCCAGATACCACACACCCGGTCCCAATAATTAATTAAAATTATATAGTCTCGGAATTCATCAATATAGTCACTCAGAGTGTAGGTATTACCAAATGTAAATTGAACCAACATCATGAAAGTTAAAGCATTTACATACTAATATAGTATGACATCCCCAATAGTATGTATGTACATTGCAACATACTATGTAACAGCATTTTGAGAAGCCAAAACAATGTAGAAAATTACAAGCATTTACATACTTATATAGTATCACATCCCCAATAGTATATATGTACATTGCAACATTCTATGTAACAGCATTTTGAGAAGCCAAAACAATGTAGAAAATTACAAAATCTATTTGTATGTACATGATAGTAAATTATACAACAACATAATTATGAAAACTCAAATGGGGTAAAGAACTATTTATGGTCATCAAGATCAATCTTTTTTAACATTTGGTAGACAGAATAGATGGGTCCCGACCAGAAAAAAGTCCATGCCTTGGAAGAAAGTGGGAACATCAAATATATATCAGATAAGGTGTGAATAAACATATGCTGCCCATATACACATCATGTTGTCTATTAACATACATATCCGATACCGCTACGTCACTTCAGTCACTTCAGTCTGTGAGAAAAACATGCAATTCCCTATCCATGTTCAGCCCCCTTTCCACAGCTCACAGTTTAATAATACATTTTGGGGGTTATTCTAACTTTGGAGGAGTGTTAATCTGTCCCAAAAGTGACGGTAAAGTGACGGATATACCACCAGCCGTATTACGAGTTCCATAGGATATAATGGACTCGTAATACGGCTGGTGGTAAATCCGTCACTTTTCCGTCACTTTTGGGACGGATTAACACCTCCTCCAAAGTTAGAATAACCCCCTTTGTTTCCATTCACCTCAGAACCAGAATTCTGTTCACCCCTCCCCAGTCTCAGCCACCACACTCTGACGAAAACCAATGCAAATAATCTCAGAGCCCACATGGTACGTATTGTAGTGAACACCTAGTGATTAGATGAGTATTTAGTATTAATGCATTAAGTGCAGCTGAATCATGATAGCACCTCCATTTCTGGAAAGCCTTTGTAGACTCTTTAGCTGCAAACAAGGATAACCATATAGAAGAAGATGGCTAAGTGATGTGCAAGCCTTTTGAAAATACATTTAAGGTGTCTTCTTGTGGGCATATCTAATATATATATATATATGAAAATATATATATATATAACAATAATCTAAGAAAAATGAACCTCTAGTCAAATATGCATAGATGCCACCATAGTTACAATATTGTTCAAGGGTCTCTGAGATTATAGTTGAGTAAACATCAAGTGGCTACATCGTGTGTCCCTGGCCATAACTGTTACATTAGTTTTGGTCTAATTTCTAAACTATGAGTGGTTACAACATAGGATAAATACCTAAATAGAGCTCCATTTCTATTCTGTATTTTTATTTCTCTGCAGAGGCTGCTTTTGATTAATGGTGTGCTTGATAAAGCCTCCTCTAACAGTTCTAAGCTAAGATAACATCAGAGCACATTGCCCTAGCCTTTACCCTGCAAAACACAAGCATTTTTCCTTTACCTTGCAATGTAATTTAGGACCATGCATGGGGCTTTACGCTGAACCCCCAATCTGTAATCCATATGTCACCACCCGGTAGCTTTTATTCATTGTTTCGGTTTCTCCTACTATGCCTAGGGCAATGATACCCAGTTACTTACCACTCTGGACAGTTACATGTTTCCATGCTCTAAAACGTAGCTTAGCTCCTCTATCCTAAATACCTAATCCAGGACCAATCCTTTATACTACAGTTAATGTTACCCCTATAGCAACAAAGCACCATTTAACTGTGTTGTCCTGGAATTCGCCACAAAATGTAGGCCCTTGAAGTACCTGATGGCAGCTGACTCACGGTCCAGGCTGCCTTCTTCTTACTCTTGGACAATGGTAATGTTCAAGTTTTTCCTAAACAGTCTGCACATAGTCCAAAATACTATGACATGCCTTCTTTTAGGGCTAGGTTGACATCACTCACTCTCTTCCCATCTCGCAAAACTTCACGAGTTTCCAATTGAAAAAGATAACAAGTTCAAACCCCTTCATTTCATACCCGAAGCTTTATTTCAACTACAAATGCAACCATGAAAGAACAATACAAGCGTATCATGGCAATTACCAAAAACAATGCAGACTTGCTTGATACATCCTTGATACATTCTAACACTGAGATAAGAGAAAACATCTTAAATATAAAAAGACACAGACATAACAGGTAATAATTCCAAAATTACGAGTTGACATCCTAGGTTAATAAAATTCTAAAACTCTAAAAGTACAATAAAAGCTTGCTCAGCGATCTAGCCCAGGGTGGGGATCTGATGACGTTACCCTGTGTAAGCAGTCCCTCATTTTTAAAATGTTCCATTGCCAAGAGAAAATGTATGTTATTTTGGTTATGCCGGTGAGTGTCGATTTCTGCCGCGAAGCCGATGGCGCATCGTTTTTCAGCCACATCTCAGAAGGTGTGTTGATATTTTTCCCGCGCGGCGGTCTGTGCGTGGATTTTCAATCTTGGTCTGGCAGCTTCACCTGTCAAGGCCACAAGAACTGGATAGGGCACCACTTGGCAGGGCAGGAGTCTCAGCAGAGAGTCCAGGTGCTGGCAGGGGAAGTCTTTGATGGCCCTGAGACTTCAACAAAAGGAGGCAAGCTCAGGACAAGCCCTTGGAGATTTCTTCACAAGCAGGAATGCACAACAAAGTCCAGTCTTTGTCCCCTTTCACCAGGCAGAAGCAGCAACTGCAGGATAGCTCCACAAAGCACCCTCACAGGCAGGGCAGCACTTCTCCTCAGCTATTCAGCTCTTCTCCAGGCAGAGGTTCCCCTTGATTTCCAGAAGTGATCTAAAGTCTGTGGTTTAGGGTGCTCTTCTTATACCCATTTTGGCCTTTGAAGTAGGCTTACTTCAAAGGAAAGTCTATCTTGTTTGTGAAATCCTGCCTTGCCCAGGCCCAGCCTCAGACACACTCCATGGGATTGGAGACTGCATTGTGTGAGGGCAGGCACAGCTCTTTCAGGTGTGAGTGACCACTCCTCCCCTCCCTCCTAGCACAGATGGCTCATTAGGATATGCAGGCTACCCCCCAGCTCCCTTTGTGCCATTGTCTAGAGAGAGGTTCAAACGGCCCAACTTTCAAACTAACCCAGACAGGGAATCCACAAACAGACAGAGTCACAGAATGATTTAAGCAAGAAAATGCCCACTTTCTAAACACACAATCTCAAAAACAATTTTACTAAAAGATGTATTTTTAAATTGTGAGCTCAGAGACCCCAAAACTCCACATGTCTATCTGCCTCCAAAGGGAAGCTACGCTTTAATCATGTTTAAAGGCAGCCCCAGGTTAACCTATGAGAGAGATAGGCCTTGCAACAGTGAAAACTGAATTTGGCAGTATTTCACTGTCAGGACATATAAACACATTAGTATATGTCCTACCTTAAACATACACTGCACCCTGCCTACAGTGCTACCTTGGGTCTTTCTTAGGGGTGTCTTACATGTAAGAAAAGGGAAGGTTTATGCCTGGCAAGTAGGTACACTTGCTAAGTCAAATTGGCAGTTTAAAAATGCAGACACAGACACTGCAGTGACAGGTCTGAGCCATGTGTACAGGGCTAATAAAGTGGGTGGCAAAACCAGTGATGCAGGCTCACTATTAGCATTTG